>NW_028259160.1:22257393-23636090 GCF_977971745.1 Zootermopsis nevadensis | reverse complement strand
AATGTATGTCCAAGGGTTTGGAGGATAGAGACATTTAAATTTTTAGAGATTATTCGAAAGTCAATTTTTAAAAGGCAAATATCATCCGATCTGTATTAATCTGAGAGACAAAACTTATGTCACTTTGAGGGAACGTATATGTAAACTTCCTGTCAGAGGCACGTCAATGTATGTCCAAGAGTTTGGAGGATAGAGACATTTTAATTTTTCGAGATTATTCGAAAGTCTATTTTTGAAAAGGCAAATATCTTCCGATCTGTTGGAATCTGAGAGACAAAACTTATGTCACTTTGAAGGAACGTATATGTCAACGTCATGTCATAGTCACGTCAATATATGTCGAAGGGTTTGGAGGATAGAGACATTTTAATTTTTCGAGATTATTCGAAAGTCAATTTTTGAAAGGCAAATATCTCCCGATCTGTAGGAATCTGAGAGACAAAACGTATGTCACCTTGAGGGAAGGTATATGTCAACTTCATGTCAGAATCTCGTCAATGTATGTCCAAGGGTTTGGACGATAGAGACATTTAAATTTTTAGAGATTATTCGAAAGTCAATTTTTGAAAAGGCAAATATCTCCCGATCTGTAGGAATCTGAGAGACAAAACGTATGTCACCTTGAGGGAAGGTATATGTCAACTTCATGTCAGAATCTCGTCAATGTATGTCCAAGGGTTTGGACGATAGAGACATTTAAATTTTTCGAGATTATTCGAAAGTCAATTTTTAAAAGGCAAATATCTCCCGATCTGTTGGAATCTGAGAGACAAACCTTATGTCACTTTGAGGGAACGAGTATGTCAACTTCATGTCAGAGTCTCGTCAATGTATGTCCAAGGGTTTGGAGGATAAACGCATTTTAATTTTTCGAGTTTATTCGAAAGTCAATTTTCGAAAAGGCAAATATCTCCCGATCTGTATTAATCTGAGAGACAAAACTAATGTCACCTTGAGGGAACGTATATGTCAACTTCATGTCAGAATCTCGTCAATGTATGTCCATGGGTTTGGACGATAGAGACATTTTAATTTTTCGAGGTTATTCGAAAGTCAATTTTTAAAAGGCAAATATCTCCCGATTTGTAGGAATCTGAGAGACAATACTTATATCACTTTGAGGGATCGTATATGTCAACCTCCTGTCAGAATCTCGTCAATGTATGTCCAAGGGTTTGGAGGATAGAGACATTTAAATTTTTAGAGATTATTCGAATGTCAATTTTTAAAAGGCAAATATCTCCCGATCTGTTGGAATCTGAGAGACAAAACTTATGTCACTTTGAGGGAACGTTTATGTCAACTTCCTGTCTGAGTCACGTCAATGTATGTCCAAGGATTTGGAGGAAAGGGACATTTAAATTTTTCGAGATTATTAGAAAGTCAATTTTTAAAAGGCAAATATGTCCCAATCTGTAGAATCTGAGAGACAAAACTTATGACACTTTGAGGGTACGTATATGTCAACTTCATGTCAGAATCTCGTCAATGTATGTCCAAGGGTTTGGACGATAGAGACATTTTAATTTTTCGAGATTATTCGAAAGTCAATTTTTAAAAGGCAAATATCTCCCGATCTGTAGGCATCTGAGAGACAACCCTTATGTCACTTTGAGGGAACGCATATGTCAACTTCTTATCAAATTCTCGTCAATGTATGTCCAAGGGTTTGGATTATAGAGATATTTAAATTTTTAGAGATTATTCGAAAGTCAATTTTTAAAAGGCAAATATCTCCCGATCTGTAGGAATCTGAGAGACAAAACTTATGTCACTTTGAGGGAACGTATATGTCAACTTCATGTCAGAATCTCGTCAATGTATGTAAAAGGGGTTGGACGATAGAGACATTTTAATTTTTCGAGATTATTCGAAAGTCAATTTTTAAAAGGCAAATATCTCCCGACCTGTAGGCATCTGAGAGACAAACCTTTTGTCACTTTGAGGGAACGCATATGTCAACATCATGTCAGAGTCACGTCAATGTATGTCCAAGGGTTTGGAGGATAGAGACATTTAAATTTTTAGAGATTATTCGAAAGTCAATTTTTAAAAGGCAAATATCACCCTATCTGTATTAATCTGAGAGACAAAACTTATGCCACTTTGAGGGAACGTATATTTAAACTTCCTGTCAGAATCTCGTCAATGTATGTAAAAGGGGTTGGACGATAGAGACATTTTAATTTTTCGAGATTATTCGAAAATCAATTTTTAAAATGCAAATATCTTCCGATCTGTTGGAATCTGAGAGACAAAACTTATGTCACTTTGAGGTATCGTATATGTCAACTTCATGTCATAGTCACGTCAATGTATGTCGAAGTGTTTGGAGGATAGAGACATTTTAATTTATCGAGATTATTCGAAAGTCAATTTTTGAAAGGCAAATACCTCCCGATCTGTAGGAATCTGAGAGACAAAACGTATGTCACGCTGAGGGTATGTGTATGTCAACGTCATGTCAGAATCTCATCAATGTATGTCCAAGGGTTTGGAGGATAGAGACATTTAAATTTTTAGAGATTATTCGAAAGTCAATTTTTGAAAAGGCAAATATCTCCCGATCTGTAGGAATCTGAGAGACAAAACTTATATCACTTTGAGGGAACGTATATGTCAACTTCCTGTCAGAGTCACGTCAATGTATGTCCAAGGGTTTGGAGGATAAAGACATTTTAATTTTTCGAGATTATTCGAAAGTCAATTTTTAAAAAGGCAAATATCTCCCGATCTGTAGGAATGTGAGAGACAAAACTTATGTCACTTTGAGGGAACATATATGTCAACTTCCTGTCAGAGTCACGTCAATGTATGTCCAAGGGTTTGGATTATAGAGAAATTTAAATTTTTAGAGATTATTCGAAAGTCAATTTTTAAAAGGCAAATATCTCCCGATCTGTAGGAATCTGAGAGACAAAACTTATGTCACTTTGAGGGAACGTATATGTCAACTTCATGTCAGAATCTCGTCAATGTATGTAAAAGGGGTTGGACGATAGAGACATTTAAATTTTTCGAGATTATTAGAAAGTCAATTTTTAAAAGGCAAATATCTCCCGATCTGTTGGCATCTGAGAGACAAACCTTATGTCACTTTGAGGGAACGAGTATGTCAACTTCATGTCAGAGTCTCGTCAATGTATGTCCAAGTGTTTGGAGGATAAACGCATTTTAATTTTTCGAGTTTATTCGAAAGTCAATTTTCGAAAAGGCAAATATCTCCCGATCTGTATTAATCTGAGAGACAAAACTAATGTCACCTTGAGGGAACGTATATGTCAACTTCATGTCAGAATCTCGTCAATGTATGTCCATGGGTTTGGACGATAGAGACATTTTAATTTTTCGAGATTATTCGAAAGTCAATTTTTAAAGGCAAATATCTCCCGATTTGTAGGAATCTGAGAGACAATACTTATATCACTTTGAGGGATCGTATATGTCAACCTCCTGTCAGAGTCACGTCAATGTATGTCCAAGGGTTTGGATTATAGAGACATTTAAATTTTTAGAGATTATTCGAAAGTCAATTTTTAAAAGGCAAATATCTCCCGATCTGTAGGAATCTGAGAGACAAAACTTATGTCACTTTGAGGGAACGTATATGTCAACTTCATATCAGAATCTCGTCAATGTATGTAAAAGGGGTTGCACGATAGAGACATTTTAATTTTTCGAGATTATTCGAAAGTCAATCTTTAAAAGGCAAATATCTCCCGATCTGTAGGCATCTGAGATACAAACCTTATGTCACTTTGAGGGAACGCATATGTCAACTTCATGTCAGAGTCACGTCAATGTATGTCCAAGGGTTTGGAGGATAGAGACATTTAAATTTTGCGAGATTATTGGAAAGTCAATTTGTGAAAGGCAAATATCTCCCGATCTGTAGGAATCTGAGAGACAAAACTTATGTCACTTTGAGGGAACGTATATGTCAACTTCCTGTCAGAGGTACGTAAATGTATGTCCAAGGGGTTGGAGGATAGAGACATTTAAATTTTTAGATATTATTCGAAAGTCAATTTTTAAAATTCAAATATCCCCCGATATGTAGGAATCTGAGAGACAAAACTTATTTCACTTTGAGGGAACGTATATGTCAACTTTATGTCATAGTCACGTCAATGTTTGTCGAAGGGTTTGGAGGTTAGAGAAATTTAAATTTTTAGAGATTATTCGAAAGTCAATTTTTGAAAGGCAAATATCTCCCGACCTGTAGGAATCTGAAAGTCAAAACTTATGTCACTTTGAGGGAACATATATGTAAACTTCCTGTCAGAGTCACGTTAATGTATGTCCAAGGGTTTGGAGGATAGAGACATTTAAATTTTTCGAGATTATTCGAAAGTTAAGTTTTGAAAAGGCAAATATCTCCCGATCTGTAGGAATCTGAGAGACAAAAACTGATGTCACTTTGAGGGAACGCATATGTCATCGTCATGTTAAAGTCTTGTCAATGTATGTCCAAGGGTTTGCAGGATACAGACATTTTAATTTTTCAGGGTTATTCGAAAGTCTATTATTCAGAGGCATATATCTCTTGATATGTAAGAATCTGAGAGACACAACTGATGTCACTATGAGGACATTTATATATCTACTTCATTCAGAGTCATGACAATGTACGAAAAAGGGTTTTAAGGATAGAGACATTTGAATTTTTCGAGATTATTCGAAAGTCAATTTTTAAAAGGCAAATATCTCCCGATCTGTAGGCATCTGAGATACAAACCTTATGTCACTTTGAGGGAACGCATATGTCAACTTCATGTCAGAGTCACGTCAATGTATGTGCAAGGGTTTGGAGGATAGAGACATCATAATTTTTCGAGATTATTCGAAAGTCAATTTTTAATAGGCAAATATCTCCCGATCTGTAGGAATCTGAGAACCAAAACTTATGTCACTTTGAGGGAACGTATATGTAAACTTCCTGTCAGATTCACGTCAATGTATGTCCAAGGGTTTGTAGGATAGAGACATTTAAATTTTTCGAGATTATTCGAAAGTCAATTTTTGAAAAGGCAAATATCTCCCGATCTGTATTAATCTGAGAGACAAAACGTATGCCACTTTGAGGGAACGTATATGTCAACTTCATGTCAGAATCTCGTCAATGTATGTCCAAGGGTTTGAACGATAGAGACATTTTAATTTTTCGAGATTATTCGAATGTCAATATTTAAAAGGCAACTATCTCCCGATCTGTAAGCATCTGAGAGACAAACCTTATGTCACTTTGAGGGTACGTATATGTCAACTTCATGTCAGAATCTCGTCAATGTATGTCCAAGGGTTTGGACGATAGAGACATTTTAGTTTTTCGAGATTATTCGAAAGTCAATTTTTTAAAAGGCAAATATCTCCCGATCTGTAGGCATCTGAGAGACAAACTTTATGTCACTTTGAGGGAACGGATATGTCAGCTTCATGTCAGAGTCTCGTCAATGTATGTCCAAGGGTTTGGAGGATAGAGACATTTTAATTTTTTGAGATTATTCGAAAGTCAATTTTTGAAAAGGCAAATATCGCCCGATCTGTATTAATCTGAGAGACAAACCTTATGTCACTTTGAGGGAACCTATATGTTAACTTCATGTCATAGTCACGTCAATGTATGTAGAAGGGTTTGGACGATAGAGACATTTTAATTTTCCTAGATTATTCGAAAATCAATTTTTAAAAGGCAAATATCTCCCGATCTGTAGGAATCTGAGAGACAAAACTTATATCACTTTGAGGGAACGTATATGTCAACTTCCTGTCAGAGTCACGTCAATGTATGTCCAAGGGTTTGGAGGATAAAGACATTTAAATTTTTAGAGATTATTGGAAAGTCAATTTTTAAAAGGCAAATATCTACCGATCAGTAGGAATCTGAAAGACAAAACTTATGTCACTTTGAGGGAACGTATATGTCAAATTCCTGTCAGAGGTACGTCAATGTATGTCCAAGGGGTTGGGGGGATAGAGACATATAAATTTTTAGAGATTATTCGAAAGTCAATTATTAAAATTCAAATATCTCCCGATCTGTAGGAATCTGAGACACAAAACTTGTGTCACTTTGAGGGAACGTATATGTCAACTTCATGTCGGAGTCTCGTCACTGTAGGTCCAAGGGTTTGGAGGATAGAGACATTTTAATTTTTCGAGATTATTCGAAAGTCAATTTTTAAAAATTCAAATATCTCCCGATCTGTAGGAATGTGAGAGACAAAACTTATGTCACTTTGAGGGAACATATATGTCAACTTCCTGTCAGAGTCACGTCAATGTATGTCCAAGGGTTTGGATTATAGAGACATTTAAATTTTTAGAGATTATTCGAAAGCCAATTTTTAAAAGGCAAATATCTCCCGATCTGTAGGAACCTGAGAGACAAAACTTATGTCACTTTGAGGGAACGTATATGTCAACTTCATGTCAGAATCTCGTCAATGTATGTAAAAGGGGTTGGACGATAGAGACATTTTAATTTTTCGAGATTATTCGAAAGTCAATTTTTAAAATGCAAATATCTCCCGATCTGTAGGCATCTGAGAGACAACCCTTATGTCACTTTGAGGGAACGCATATGTCAACTTCATGTCAGAGTCACGTCAATGTATGTCCAAGGGTTTGGAGGATAGAGAAATTTAAATTTTTAGAGATTATTCGAAAGTCAATTTTTAAAAGGCAAATATCACCCGATCTGTATTAATCTGAGAGACAAAACTTATGTCACTTTGAGGGAACGTATATGTAAACTTCCTGTCAGAGGCACGTCAATGTATGTCCAAGGGTTTGGAGGATAGAGACATTTTAAATTTTCGAGATTATTCGAAAGTCTATTTTTGAAAAGGCAAATATCTTCCGATCTGTTGGAATCTGAGAGACAAAACTTTTGTCACTTTGAGGGAACGTATATGTTAACTTCATGTCATAGTCACGTCAATGTATGTCCAAGGGTTTGGAGGATAGAGACATTTTAATTTTTCGAGATTATTCGAAAGTCAATTTTTGAAAGGCAAATATCTCCCGATCTGTAGGAATCTAAGAGACAAAACTTATGTCACGTTGAGGGTATGTGAATGTCAACGTCATGTCAGATTCTCGTCAATGTATGTCCAAGGGTTTGGAGGATAGAGACATTTAAATTTTTAGAGATTATTCGAAAGTCAATTTTTGAAAAGGCAGATATCTCCCGATCTGTAGGAATCTGAGAGACAAAACTTATATCACTTTGAGGGAACGTATATGTCAACTTCCTGTCAGAGTCACGTCAATGTATGTCCAAGGGTTTGGAGGATAAAGACATTTAAATTTTTAGAGATTATTCGAAAGTCAATTTTTGAAAATTCAAATATCTCTCGATCTGTATTAATCTGAGAGACAAAACGTATGTCACTTTGAGGGAACGTATATGTCAACTTCCTGTCAGAGGTACGTCAATGTATGTCCAAGGGGTTGGAGGATAGAGACATTTAAATTTTTAGAGATTATTCGAAAGTCAATTTTTAAAATTCAAATATCTTCCGATCTGTAGGAATCTGTGAACCAAAACTTATGTTACTTTGAGGGAACGTATATGTAAACTTCCTGTCAGATTCACGTCAATGTATGTCCAAGGGTTTGTAGGATAGAGACATTTAAATTTTTCGAGATTATTCGAAAGTCAATTTTTGAAAAGGCAAATATCTCTCGATCTGTATTAATCTGAAAGACAAAACGTATGTCACTTTGAGGGAACGTATATGTTAACTTCATGTCATAGTCACGTCAATGTATGTAGAAGGGTTTGGACGATAGAGACATTTTAATTTTTCTAGATTATTCTAAAGTCAATTTTTGAAAAGGCAAATATCGCCCGATCTGTATTAATCTGAGAGACAAACCTTATGTCACTTTGAGGGAACGTATATGTTAACTTCATGTCATAGTCACGTCAATGTATGTAGAAGGGTTTGGACGATAGAGAAATTTTAATTTTTCGAGATTATTCTAAAGTCAATTTTTAACAGGCAAATATCTCCCGATCTCAGGGAATCTGAGAGACAAAACTTATATCACTTTGAGGGATAGTATATGTCAACTTCCTGTCAGAGTCACGTCAATGTATGTCCAAGGGTTTGGAGGATAAAGACATTTAAATTTTTAGAGATTATTGGAAAGTCAATTTTTAAAAGGCAAATATCTCCCGATCTGTAGGCATCTGAGAGACAACCCTTATGTCACTTTGAGGGAACGCATATGTCAACTTCATGTCAGAGTCACGTCAATGTATGTCCAAGGGTTTGGAGGATAGAGAAATTTAAATTTTTAGAGATTATTCGAAAGTCAATTTTTGAAAAGGCAAATATCTCCCGATCTGTAGGAATCTGAGAGACAAAACTTATGTCACTTTGAGGGAACGTATATGTCAACTTCACGTCAGAATCTCGTCACTGTATGTAAAAGGGGTTGGACGATAGAGACATTTTAATTTTTCGAGATTATTCGAAAGTCTATTTTTGAAAAGGCAAATATCTTCCGATCTGTTGGAATCTGAGAGACAAAACTTATGTCACTTTGAGGGAACGTATATGTCAACTTCCTGTCAGAGGTACGTCAATGTATGTCCAAGATTGGAGGATAGAGACATTTAAATTTTTAGAGATTATTCGAAAGTCAATTTTTAAAATTCAAATATCTTCCGATCAATAGGAATCTGAGACACAAAACTTATGTCACGTTGAGGGTATGTAGATGTCAACGTCATGTCAGAATCTCGTCAATGTATGTCCAAGGGTTTGGAGGATAGAGATATTTAAATTTTTAGAGATTATACGAAAGTAAATTTTTGAAAAGGCAAATATCTCCCGATCTGTAGGAATCTGAAGACAAAACTTATGTCACTTTGAGGGAACGTATATGTCAACTTTATGTCAGAATCTCGTCAATGTATGTAAAAGGGGTTGGACGATAGAGACATTTTAATTTTTCGAGATTATTCGAAAGTCTATTTTTGAAAAGGCAAATATCTTCCGATCTGTTGGAATCTGAAAGACAAAACTTTTGTCACTTTGAGGGAACGTATATGTCAACGTCATGTCATAGTTACGTCAATGTATGTCCAAGCGTTTGGAGGATAGAGACATTTAAATTTTTAAAGATTATTCGAAAGTCAATTTTTGAAAAGGCAAATATCTCCCGATCTGTAGGAATCTGAGAGACAAAACTTATATCACTTTGAGGGAACGTATATGTTAACTTCCTGTCAGAGTCACGTCAATGTATGTCCAAGGGTTTGGAGGATAAAGACAATTAAATTTTTAGAGATTATTGGAAAGTCAATTTTTAAAAGGCAAATATCTCCCGGTCAGTAGGAATCTGAGAGGCAAAACTTATGTCACTTTGAAGAAACGTATATGTCAACTTCCTGTCAGAGGTACGTCAATGTATGTCCAAGGGGTTGGAGGATAGAGACATTTAAATTTTTAGAGATTATTCGAAAGTCAATTTTTAAAATTCAAATATCTTCCGATCTGTAGGAATCTGAGACACAAAACTTATGTCACTTTGAGGGAACGTATATGTCAACTTCATGTCAGAATCTCGTCAATGTATGTAAAAGGGGTTGGACGATAGAGACATTTTAATTTTTCGAGATTATTCGAAAGTCAATTTTTAAAAGGCAAAAATCTCCCGATCTGTAGGCATCTGAGAGACAAACCTTTTGTCACTTTGAGGGAACGCATATGTCAACTTCATTTCAGAGTCACGTCAATGTATGTCCAAGGGTTTGGAGGATAGAGACATTTAAATTTTTAGAGATTATTCGAAAGTCAATTTTTAAAAGGCAAATATCACCCGATCTGTATTAATCTGAGAGACAAAACTTATGTCACTTTGGGGGAACGTATATGTAAACTTCCTGTCAGAGGCACGTCAATGTATGTCCAAGGGTTTGGAGGATAGAGACATTTTAAATTTTCGAGATTATTCGAAAGTCTATTTTTGAAAAGGCAAATATCTTCCGATCTGTTAGAATCTGAGAGACAAAACTTATGTCACTTTGAGGGAACGTATATGTCAACTTCATGTCATAGTCACGTCAATATATGTCGAAGGGTTTGGAGGATAGAGACATTTTAATTTTTCGAGATTATTCGAAAGTCAATTTTTGAAAGGCAAATATCTCCCGATGTGTAGGAATCTGAGAGACAAAACTTATGTCACGTTGAGGGTATGTATATGTCAACGTCATGTCAGAATCTCGTCAATGTATGTCCAAGGGTTTGGAGGATAGAGACATTTAAATTTTTAGAGATTATTCGAAAGTCAATTTTTGAAAAGGCAAATATCTCCCGATCTGTAGGAATCTGAGAGACAAAACTTATGTCACCTTGAGGGACGGTATATGTCAACTTCATGTCAGAATCTCGTCAATGTATGTCCTAGGGTTTGGACGATAGAGACATTTTAATTTTTCGAGATTATTCGAAAGTCAATTTTTAAAAGGCAAATATCTCCCGATCTGTTGGCATCTGAGAGACAAACCTTATGTCACTTTGAGGGAACGAGTATGTCAACTTCATGTCAGAGTCTCGTCAATGTATGTCCAAGGGTTTGGAGGATAAACGCATTTGAATTTTTCGAGTTTATTCGAAAGTCAATTTTCGAAAAGGCAAATATCTCCCGATCTGTATTAATCTGAGAGACAAAACTAATGTCACCTTGAGGGAACGTATATGTCAACTTCATGTCAGAATCTCGTCAATGTATGTCCATGGGTTTGGACGATAGAGACATTTAAATTTTTCGAGATTATTCGAAAGTCAATTTTTAAAAGGCAAATATTTCCCGATTTGTAGGAATCTGAGAGACAATACTTATATCACTTTGAGGGATCGTATATGTCAACCTCCTGTCAGAGTCACGTCAATGTATGTCCAAGGGTTTGGAGGATAGAGACATTTAAATTTTTAGAGATTATTCGAAAGTCAATTTTTAAAAGGCAAATATCTCCCGATCTGTTGGAATCTGAGAGACAAAACGTATGTCACTTTGAGGGAACGTTTATGTCAACTTCCTGTCTGAGTCACGACAATGTATGTCCAAGGGTTTGGATTATACAGACATTTAAATTTTTAGAGATTATTCGAAAGTCAATTTTTAAAAGGCAAATATCTCCCGATCTGTAGGAATCTGAGAGACAAAACTTATGTCACTTTGAGGGAACGTATAAGTCAACTTCATGTCAGAGTCACGTCAATGTATGTCCAAGGGTTTGGAGGATAGAGACATTTAAAATTTTAGAGATTATTCGAAAGTCAATTTTTAAAAGGCAAATATCACCCGATCTGTATTAATCTGAGAGACAAAACTTATGTCACTTTGGGGGAACGTATATGTAAACTTCATGTCAGAGGCACGTCAATGTATGTCTAAGGGTTTGGAGGATAGAGACATTTTAAATTTTCGAGATTATTCGAAAGTCTATTTTTGAGAAGGCAAATATCTTCCGATCTGTTTTAATCTGAGAGACAAAACTTATGTCACTTTGAGGGAACGTATATGTCAACTTCATGTCATAGTCACGTCAATATATGTCGAAGGGTTTGGAGGATAGAGACATTTTAATTTTTCGAGATTATTCGAAAGTCAATTTTTGAAAGGCAAATATCTCCCGATCTGTAGGAATCTGAGAGACAAAACTTATGTCACGTTGAGAGTATGTATATGTCAACGTCATGTCAGAATCTCGTCAATGTATGTCCAAGGGTTTGGACGATAGAGACATTTTAATTTTTCGAGATTATTCGAAATTCAATTTTTAAAAGGCAAATATCTCCCGATCTGTTGGCATCTGAGTGACAAACCTTATGTCACTTTGAGGGAACGAGTATGTCAACTTCATGTCAGAGTCTCGTCAATGTATGTCCAAGGGTTTGGAGGATAAACGCATTTTAATTTTTCGAGTTTATTCGAAAGTCAATTTCCGAAAAGGCAAATATCTCCCGATCTGTATTAATCTCAGAGACAAACCTTATGTCACTTTGAGGGAACGAGTATGTCAACTTCATGTCAGAGTCTCGTCAATGTATGTCCAAGGGGTTGGAGGATAAACGCATTTTAATTTTTTGAGTTTATTCGAAAGTCAATTTTTAAAAGGCAAATATCTCCCGATTTGTAGGAACCTGAGAGACAATACTTATATCACTTTGAGGGACCGTATATGTCAACCTCCTGTCAGAGTCACGTCAATGTATGTCCAAGGGTTTGGAGGATAGGGATATTTAAATTTTTCGAGATTATTGGAAAGTCAATTTTTAAAAGGCAAATATCTCCCGATCTGTAGAATCTGAGAGACAAAACTTATGTCACTTTGAGGGTACGTATATGTCAACTTCATGTCAGAATCTCGTCAATGTATGTCCAAGGGTTTGGACGATAGAGACATTTTAATTTTTCGAGATTATTCGAAAGTCAATTTTTAAAAGACAAATATCTCCCGATCTGTAGGCACCTGAGAGACAAACCTTATGTCACTTTGAGGGAACGCATATGTCAACTTCATGTCAAAGTCTCGTCAATGTATGTCCAAGGGTTTGGTGGATAGAGACATTTTAATTTTTCGAGATTATTCGTAAGTCAATTTTTGAAAAGGCAAATATCTAGCGATCTGTATTAATCTGAGAGACAAATCTTATATCACTTTGAGGGAAGGTATATGTCAACTTCCTGTCAGAGTCACGTCAATGTATGTCCAAGGGTTTGGAGGATAAACACATTTAAATTTTTAGAGATTGTTCGAAAGTCAATTGTTAAAAGGCAAATATCTCCCGATCAGTAGGAATCTGTAAGACAAAAATTATGTCACTTTGAGGGAACGTATATGTTAACTTCACGTCATAGTCACGTCAATGTATGTAAAAGGGTTTGGACGATAGATACATTTTAATTTTTCGAGATTATTCGAAAGTCAATTTTTAAAGGCAAATATCTCCCGATGTGTAGGAATCTGAGAGACAAAACTTATATCACTTTGAGGGAAGGTATATGTCAACTTCATGTCAGAGTCTCGTCAATGTATGTCCAAGGGTTTGGAGGATAAACACATTTTAATTTTTCGAGATTATTCGAAAGTCAGTTTTTGAAAAGGCAAATATCTCCCGATCTGTATTAATCTGAGAGACAAAACTTATGTCACCTTGAGGGAACGTATATGTCAACTTCATGTCAGAATCTCGTCAATGTATGTCCAAGGGTTTGGACGATAGAGACATTTGAATTTTTCGAGATTATTCGAAAGTCAATTTTTAAAAGGAAAAATATCTCCCGATTTGTAGGAATCTAAGAGACAAAACTTATATCACTTTGAGGGATCGTATATGTCAACTTCCTGTCAGAGTCACGTCAATGTATGTCCAAGGGTTTGGAGAATAGAGACATTTAAATTTTTTGAGATTGTTCGAAAGTCAATTTTAAAAGGCAAATATCTCCCGATCTGTAGGAATCTGAGAGACAAACCTTATGTCACTTTGAGGGAACGTATATGTAAACTTCCTGTCAAAGTCACGTCAATGTATGTCCAAGGGTTTGGAGGATAGAGACATTTTAATTTTTCGTGATTTTTCGAAAGACAATTTTTGAAAAGGCAAATATCTCCCGATCTGTAGGAATGTGAGAGACAAAACTTATGTCACTTTGAGGGAACATATATGTCAACTTCCTGTCAGAGTCACGTCAGTGTATGTCCAAGGGTTTGGAGGATAGAGACATTTAAATTTTTAGAGATTATTCGAAAGTCAATTTTTAAAAGGCAAATATCTCCCGATCTGTTGGAATCTGAGAGACAAAACTTATGTCACTTTGAGGGTACGTATATGTTAACTTCATGTCAGAATCTCGTCAATGTATGTCCAAGGGTTTGGACGATAGAGACATTTTAATTTTTCGAGATTATTCGAAAGTCAATTTTAATAGGCAAATATCTCCCGATCTGTAGGCATCTGAGAGACACACCTTATGTCACTTTGAGGGTACGCATATGTCAAGTTCATGTCAAAATCTCGTCAATGTATGTCCAAGGGTTTGGAGGATAGAGACATTTAAATTTTTCGAGATTATTCGAAAGTCAATTTTTGAAAAGGCAAATATCTCCCGATCTGTATTAATCTGTGAGACAAAACTTGTGTCACTTTGAGGGAACGTATATGTTAACTTCATGTCATAGTCACGTCAATGTATGTAGAAGTGTTTGGACGATAGAGACATTTTAATTTTTCGAGATTATTCGAAAGTCAATTTTTAAAAGGCAAATATCTCCCGATCTGTAGGAATCTGAGAGAAAAAACTTATATCACTTTGAGGGAAGCTATATGTAAACTTCCTGTCAGAGTCACGTCAATGTATGTCCAAGGGTTTGGAGGATAAAGACATTTAAATTTTTAGAGATTGTTCGAAAGTCAATTTTTAAAAGGCAAATATCTCCCGATCAGTAGGAATCTGTGAGACAAAAATTATGTCACTTTGAGGGAACGTATATGTCAACTTGCTGTCAGAGTCAAATCAATGTATGTCCTAGGGTTAGGAGGATAGAGACATTTAAATTTTTAGAGATTATTCGAAAGTCAATTATTAAAAGGCAAATATCACCCGATCTGTATTAATCTGAGAGACAAAACTTATGTCACTTTGGGGGAACGTATATGTAAACTTCCTGTCAGAGGCACGTCAATGTATGTCCAAGGGTTTGGAGGATAGAGACATTTTAATTTTTCGAGATTATTCGAAAGTCAATTTTTGAAAGGCAAATATCTCCCGATCTGTAGGAATCTGAGAGACAAAACTTATGTCACGTTGGGGGTATGTAGATGTCAACGTCATGTCAGAATCTCGTCAATGTATGTCCAAGGGTTTGGAGGATAGAGATATTTAAATTTTTAGAGATTATACGAAAGTAAATTTTTGAAAAGGCAAATATCTCCCGATCTGTAGGAATCTGAAGACAAAACTTATGTCACTTTGAGGGAACGTATATGTCAACTTTATGTCAGAATCTCGTCAATGTATGTAAAAGGGGTTGGACGATAGAGACATTTTAATTTTTCGAGATTATTCGAAAGTCTATTTTTGAAAAGGCAAATATCTTCCGATCTGTTGGAATCTGAAAGACAAAACTTTTGTCACTTTGAGGGAACGTATATGTCAACGTCATGTCATAGTCACGTCAATGTATGTCCAAGCGTTTGGAGGATAGAGACATTTAAATTTTTAAAGATTATTCGAAAGTCAATTTTTGAAAAGGCAAATATCTCCCGATCTGTAGGAATCTGAGAGACAAAAGTATATCACTTTGAGGGAACGTATATGTTAACTTCCTGTCAGAGTCACGTCAATGTATGTCCAAGGGTTTGGAGGATAAAGACAATTAAATTTTTAGAGATTATTGGAAAGTCAATTTTTAAAAGGCAAATATCTCCCGGTCAGTAGGAATCTGAGAGGCAAAACTTATGTCACTTTGAAGAAACGTATATGTCAACTTCCTGTCAGAGGTACGTCAATGTATGTCCAAGGGGTTGGAGGATAGAGACATTTAAATTTTTAGAGATTATTCGAAAGTCAATTTTTAAAATTCAAATATCTTCCGATCTGTAGGAATCTGAGACACAAAACTTATGTCACTTTGAGGGAACGTATATGTCAACTTCATGTCAGAATCTCGTCAATGTATGTAAAAGGGGTTGGACGATAGAGACATTTTAATTTTTCGAGATTATTCGAAAGTCAATTTTTAAAAGGCAAAAATCTCCCGATCTGTAGGCATCTGAGAGACAAACCTTTTGTCACTTTGAGGGAACGCATATGTCAACTTCATTTCAGAGTCACGTCAATGTATGTCCAAGGGTTTGGAGGATAGAGACATTTAAATTTTTAGAGATTATTCGAAAGTCAATTTTTAAAAGGCAAATATCACCCGATCTGTATTAATCTGAGAGACAAAACTTATGTCACTTTGGGGGAACGTATATGTAAACTTCCTGTCAGAGGCACGTCAATGTATGTCCAAGGGTTTGGAGGATAGAGACATTTTAAATTTTCGAGATTATTCGAAAGTCTATTTTTGAAAAGGCAAATATCTTCCGATCTGTTAGAATCTGAGAGACAAAACTTATGTCACTTTGAGGGAACGTATATGTCAACTTCATGTCATAGTCACGTCAATATATGTCGAAGGGTTTGGAGGATAGAGACATTTTAATTTTTCGAGATTATTCGAAAGTCAATTCTTGAAAGGCAAATATCTCCCGATGTGTAGGAATCTGAGAGACAAAACTTATGTCACGTTGAGGGTATGTATATGTCAACGTCATGTCAGAATCTCGTCAATGTATGTCCAAGGGTTTGGAGGATAGAGACATTTAAATTTTTAGAGATTATTCGAAAGTCAATTTTTGAAAAGGCAAATATCTCCCGATCTGTAGGAATCTGAGAGACAAAACTTATGTCATCTTGAGGGACGGTATATGTCAACTTCATGTCAGAATCTCGTCAATGTATGTCCTAGGGTTTGGACGATAGAGACATTTTAATCTTTCGAGATTATTCGAAAGTCAATTTTTAAAAGGCAAATATCTCCCGATCTGTTGGCATCTGAGAGACAAACCTTATGTCACTTTGAGGGAACGAGTATGTCAACTTCATGTCAGAGTCTCGTCAATGTATGTCCAAGGGTTTGGAGGATAAACGCATTTGAATTTTTCGAGTTTATTCGAAAGTCAATTTTCGAAAAGGCAAATATCTCCCGATCTGTATTAATCTGAGAGACAAAACTAATGTCACCTTGAGGGAACGTATATGTCAACTTCATGTCAGAATCTCGTCAATGTATGTCCATGGGTTTGGACGATAGAGACATTTAAATTTTTCGAGATTATTCGAAAGTCAATTTTTAAAAGGCAAATATTTCCCGATTTGTAGGAATCTGAGAGACAATACTTATATCACTTTGAGGGATCGTATATGTCAACCTCCTGTCAGAGTCACGTCAATGTATGTCCAAGGGTTTGGAGGATAGAGACATTTAAATTTTTAGAGATTATTCGAAAGTCAATTTTTAAAAGGCAAATATCTCCCGATCTGTTGGAATCTGAGAGACAAAACGTATGTCACTTTGAGGGAACGTTTATGTCAACTTCCTGTCTGAGTCACGACAATGTATGTCCAAGGGTTTGGATTATAGAGACATTTAAATTTTTAGAGATTATTCGAAAGTCAATTTTTAAAAGGCAAATATCTCCCGATCTGTAGGAATCTGAGAGACAAAACTTATGTCACTTTGAGGGAACGTATAAGTCAACTTCATGTCAGAGTCACGTCAATGTATGTCCAAGGGTTTGGAGGATAGAGACATTTAAAGTTTTAGAGATTATTCGAAAGTCAATTTTTAAAAGGCAAATATCACCCGATCTGTATTAATCTGAGAGACAAAACTTATGTCACTTTGGGGGAACGTATATGTAAACTTCATGTCAGAGGCACGTCAATGTATGTCTAAGGGTTTGGAGGATAGAGACATTTTAAATTTTCGAGATTATTCGAAAGTCTATTTCTGAGAAGGCAAATATCTTCCGATCTGTTTTAATCTGAGAGACAAAACTTATGTCACTTTGAGGGAACGTATATGTCAACTTCATGTCATAGTCACGTCAATATATGTCGAAGGGTTTGGAGGATAGAGACATTTTAATTTTTCGAGATTATTCGAAAGTCAATTTTTGAAAGGCAAATATCTCCCGATCTGTAGGAATCTGAGAGACAAAACTTATGTCACGTTGAGGGTATGTATATGTCAACGTCATGTCAGAATCTCGTCAATGTATGTCCAAGGGTTTGGACGATAGAGACATTTTAATTTTTCGAGATTATTCGAAATTCAATTTTTAAAAGGCAAATATCTCCCGATCTGTTGGCATCTGAGTGACAAACCTTATGTCACTTTGAGGGAACGAGTATGTCAACTTCATGTCAGAGTCTCGTCAATGTATGTCCAAGGGTTTGGAGGATAAACGCATTTTAATTTTTCGAGTTTATTCGAAAGTCAATTTCCGAAAAGGCAAATATCTCCCGATCTGTATTAATCTCAGAGACAAACCTTATGTCACTTTGAGGGAACGAGTATGTCAACTTCATGTCAGAGTCTCGTCAATGTATGTCCAAGGGGTTGGAGGATAAACGCATTTTAATTTTTTGAGTTTATTCGAAAGTCAATTTTTAAAAGGCAAATATCTCCCGATTTGTAGGAACCTGAGAGACAATACTTATATCACTTTGAGGGACCGTATATGTCAACCTCCTGTCAGAGTCACGTCAATGGATGTCCAAGGGTTTGGAGGATAGGGATATTTAAATTTTTCGAGATTATTGGAAAGTCAATTTTTAAAAGGCAAATATCTCCCGATCTGTAGAATCTGAGAGCCAAAACTTATGTCACTTTGAGGGTACGTATATGTCAACTTCATGTCAGAATCTCGTCAATGTATGTCCAAGGGTTTGGACGATAGAGACATTTAAATTTTTCGAGATTATTCGAAAGTCAATTTTTAAAAGGCAAATATCTCCCGATCTGTAGGCACCTGAGAGACAAACCTTATGTCACTTTGAGGGAACGCATATGTCAACTTCATGTCAAAGTCTCGTCAATGTATGTCCAAGGGTTTGGTGGATAGAGATATTTTAATTTTTCGAGATTATTCGAAAGTCAATTTTTGAAAAGGCAAATATCTAGCGATCTGTATTAATCTGAGAGACAAAACTTATATCACTTTGAGGGAAGGTATATGTCAACTTCCTGTCAGAGTCACGTCAATGTATGTCCAAGGGTTTGGAGGATAAAGACATTTAAATTTTTAGAGATTGTTCGAAAGTCAATTTTTAAAAGGCAAATATCTCCCGATCAGTAGGAATCTGTAAGACAAAAATTATGTCACTTTGAGGGAACGTATATGTTAACTTCACGTCATAGTCACGTCAATGTATGTAAAAGGGTTTGGACGATAGAGACATTTTAATTTTTCGAGATTATTCGAAAGTCAATATTTAAAGGCAAATATCTCCCGATGTGTAGGAATCTGAGAGACAAAACTTATATCACTTTGAGGGAAGGTATATGTCAACTTCATGACAGAGTCTCGTCAATGTATGTCCAAGGGTTTGGAGGATAAACACATTTTAATTTTTCGAGATTATTCGAAAGTCAGTTTTTGAAAAGGCAAATATCTCCCGATCTGTATTAATCTGAGAGACAAAACTTATGTCACCTTTAGGGAACGTATATGTCAACTTCATGTCAGAATCTCGTCAATGTATGTCCAAGGGTTTGGACGATAGAGACATTTGAATTTTTCGAGATTATTCGAAAGTCAATTTTTAAAAGGCAAATATCTCCCGATTTGTAGGAATCTGAGAGACAAAACTTATATCACTTTGAGGGATCGTATATGTCAACTTCCTGTCAGAGTCACGTCAATGTATGTCCAAGGGTTTGGAGAATAGAGACATTTAAATTTTTAGAGATTGTTCGAAAGTCAATTTTAAAAGGCAAATATCTCCCGATCTGTAGGAATCTGAGAGACAAACATTATGTCACTTTGAGGGAACGTATATGTAAACTTCCTGTCAAAGTCACGTCAATGTATGTCCAAGGGTTTGGAGGATAGAGACATTTTAATTTTTCGTGATTTTTCGAAAGACAATTTTTGACAAGGCAAATATCTCCCGATCTGTAGGAATGTGAGAGACAAAACTTATGTCACTTTGAGGGAACATATATGTCAACTTCCTGTCAGAGCCACGTCAGTGTATGTCCAAGGGTTTGGAGGATAGAGACATTTAAATTTTTAGAGATTATTCGAAAGTCAATTATTAAAAGGCAAATATCTCCCGATCTGTTGGAATCTGAGAGACAAAACTTATGTCACTTTGAGGGTACGTATATGGTAACTTCATGTCAGAATCTCGTCAATGTATGTCCAAGGGTTTGGACGATAGAGACATTTTAATTTTTCGAGATTATTCGAAAGTCAATTTTAATAGGCAAATATCTCCCGATCTGTATTAATCTGAGAGACACACCTTATGTCACTTTGAGGGAACGCATATGTCAACTTCATGTCAAAATCTCGTCAATGTATGTCCAAGGGTTTGGAGGATAGAGACATTTAAATTTTTCGAGATTATTCGAAAGTCAATTTTTGAAAAGGCAAATATCTCCCGATCTGTATTAATCTGTGAGACAAAACTTATGTCACTTTGAGGGAACGTATATGTTAACTTCATGTCATAGTCACGTCAATGTATGTAGAAGGGTTTGGACGATAGAGACATTTTAATTTTTCGAGATTATTCGAAAGTCAATTTTTAAAAGGCAAATATCTCCCGATCTGTAGGAATCTGAGAGACAAAACTTATATCACTTTGAGGGAAGCTATATGTCAACTTCCTGTCAGAGTCACGTCAATGTATGTCCAAGGGTTTGGAGGATAAAGACATTTAAATTTTTAGAGATTGTTCGAAAGTCAATTTTTAAAAGGCAAATATCTCCCGATCAGTAGGAATCTGTGAGACAAAAATTATGTCACTTTGAGGGAACGTATATGTCAACTTGCTGTCAGAGTCAAATCAATGTATGTCCTAGGGTTAGGAGGATAGAGACATTTAAATTTTTAGAGATTATTCGAAAGTCAATTTTTAAAAGGCAAATATCTCCCAACCTGTAGGAATCTGAAAGTCAAAACGTATGTCACTTTGAGGGAACGTATATGTAAACTTCCTGTCAGAGTCACGTCAATGTATGTCCAAGGGTTTGGACGATAGAGACATTTTAATTTTTCGAGATTATTCGAAAGTCAATTTTGAAAAGGCAAATATCTCCCGATTTGTAGGAATCTGAGAGACAAAACTTATATCACTTTGAGGGATCGTATATGTCAACTTCCTGTCAGAGTCACGTCAATGTATGTCCAAGGGTTTGGAGGATAGAGACATTTAAATTTTTAGAGATTGTTCGAAAGTCAATTTTAAAAGGCAAATATCTCCCGATGTGTATTCATCTGAGAGACAAACCTTATGTCACTTTGAGCGAAAGCATATGTCAACTTAATGTCAGAATCTCGTCAATGTATGTCCAAGGGTTTGGACAGATAGAGACATTTTAATTTTTCGAGATTATTGGAAAGTCAATTTTTAAAAGGCAAATATCTCCCGATCTGTAGGCATCTGAGAGACAAACCTTATGTCACTTTGAGGGAACGTATATGTCAACTTCCTGTCAGAGGTACGTCAATGTATGTCCAAGGGGTTGGAGGATAGAGACATTTAAATTTTTAAAGATTATTCGAAAATCAATTTTTAAAATTCAAATATCTCCCGATCTGTAGGAATCTGAGAGACAAAACTTATGTCACTTTGAGGGAACGTATATATCAACTTCATGTCATAGTCACGTCAATGCATGTCGAAGGGTTTGGAGGATAGAGACATTTAAATTTTTAGAGATTATTCGAAAGTCAATTTTTAAAAGGCAAATATCTCCCGACCTGTAGGAATCTGAAAGTCAAACCTTATGTCACTTTTTGGGAACGCATATGTAAACTTCCTGTCAGAGTCACGTCAATGTATGTCCAAGGATTTGGAGGATAGAGACATTTTAATTTTTCGAGATTATTCGAAAGTCAATTTTTGAAAAGGCAAATATCTCCCGATCTGTAGGAATCTGAGAGACAAAACTTATGTCACTTTGAGGGAACGCATATGTCATCGTCATGTTAAAGTCTTGTCATTGTATGTCCAAGGGTTTGCAGGATACAGACATTTAAATTTTTCAGGGTTATTCGAAAGTCAATTATTCAGAGGCATATACCTCTCGATATGTAGGAATCTGAGAGACACAACTGATGTCACTATGAGGACATTTATATATCTACTTCATGTCAGAGTCACGACAATGTACGAAAAAGGGTTTGAAGAATAGAGACATTTGAATTTTTCGAGATTATTCATAAGTCAATTTTTTAAAAGGCAAATATCTCCCGATCTGTAGGAATCTGAGAAACAAACTTTATGTCACATTGAGGGAAGTTATATGTCAACTTCATGTCAGAGTCACGTCAATGTATGTGCAAGGGTTTGGAGGATAGAGACATTTTAATTTTTCGAGATTATTCGAAAGTCAATTTTGAAAAGGCAAATATCTCCCGATCTGTAGGAATCTGAGAACCAAAACTTATGTCACTTTGAGGGAACGTATATGTAAACTTCCTGTCAGATTCACGTCAATGTATGCCCAAGGGTTTGGATTATAGAGACATTTTAATTTTTCGAGATTATTCGAAAGTTAATTTCTGAAAAGGCAAATATCTCCCGATCTGTATTAATCTGAGAGACAAAACTTATGTCACTTTGAGGGAACGTATATGTCAACTTCATGTCAGAATCTCGTCAATGTATGTCCAAGGGTTTGAACGATAGAGACATTTTAATTTTTCGAGATTATTCGAAAGTCTATTATTAAAAGGCAAATATCTCCCGATCTGTAGGCATCTGAGAGACAAACCTTATGTCACTTTGAGGGAACGCATATGTCAACTTCATGTCAGAGTCACGTCAATGTATGTCCAAGGTTTTGGAGGATAGAGACATTTTAATTTTTTGAGATTATTCGAAAGTGAAGTTTTGAAAAGGCAAATATCTCCTGATCTGTAGGAATCTGAGAGACAAAACTTATGTCACTTTGAGGGAACGCATATGTCAACGTCATGTTAAGTCTTGTCAATGTATGTCCAAGGGTTTGCAGGATACAGACATTTTAATTTTTCAGGGTTATTCGAAAGTCAATTATTCAGAGGCATATATCTCTCGATATGTAGGAATCTGAGAGACAGAACTGATGTCACTATGAGGACATTTATATATCTACTTCGTGTCAAAGTCACGACAATGTACGAAAAAGGGTTTGAAGGATAGAGATATTTGATTTTATCGAGATTATTCGTTAGTCAATTTTTGAAAGGCAAATATCTCCCGATCTGTAGGAATCTGAGAGACAAACATTATGTCACTTTGAGGGTATGTATATGTCAACTTCATGTCAGAATCTCGTCAATGTATGTCCAAGGGTTTGGACGATAGAGACATTTTAATTTTTCGAGATTATTCGAAAGTCAATTTTAAAAGGCAAATATCTCCCGATCTGTAGGCACCTGAGAGACAAACCTTATGTCACTTTGAGGGAACGCATATGTCAACTTCATGTCAAAGTCTCGTCAATGTATGTCCAAGGGTTTGGTGGATAGAGACATTTTAATTTTTCGAGAATATTCGAAAGTCAATTTTTGAAAATTCAAATATCTAGCGATCTGTATTAATCTGAGAAACAAAACTTATATCACTTTGAGGGAAGGTATATGTCAACTTCCTGTCAGAGTCACGTCAATGTATGTCCAAGGGTTTGGAGGATAAAGACATTTAAATTTTTAGAGATTGTTCGAAAGTCAATTGTTAAAAGGCAAATATCTCCCGATCAGTAGGAATCTGTAAGACAAAAATTATGTCACTTTGAGGGAACGTATATGTTAACTTCACGTCATAGTCACGTCAATGTATGTAAAAGGGTTTGGACGATAGAGACATTTTAATTTTTCGAGATTATTCGAAAGTCAATTTTTAAAGGCAAATATCTCCCGATGTGTAGGAATCTGAGAGACAAAACTTATATCACTTTGAGGGAAGGTATATGTCAACTTCATGTCAGAGTCTCGTCAATGTATGTCCAAGGGTTTGGAGGATAAACACATTTTAATTTTTCGAGATTATTCAAAAGTCAGTTTTTGAAAAGGCAAATATCTCCCGATCTGTATTAATCTGAGAGACAAAACTTATGTCACCTTGAGGGAACGTATATGTCAACTTCATGTCAGAATCTCGTCAATGTATGTCCAAGGGTTTGGACGATAGAGACATTTGAATTTTTCGAGATTATTCGAAAGTCAATTTTTAAAAGGCAAATATCTCCCGATCTGTAGGAATCTGAGAGACAAACCTTATGTCACTTTGAGGGAACGTATATGTAAACTTCCTGTCAAAGTCACGTCAATGTATGTCCAAGGGTTTGGAGGATAGAGACATTTTAATTTTTCGTGATTTTTCGAAAGACAATTTTTGAAAAGGCAAATATCTCCCGATCTGTAGGAATGTGAGAGACAAAACTTATGTCACTTTGAGGGAACATATATGTCAACTTCCTGTCAGAGGCACGTCAGGGTATGTCCAAGGGTTTGGAGGATAGAGACATTTAAATTTTTAGAGATTATTCGAAAGTCAATTTTTAAAAGGCAAATATCTCCCGATCTGTTGGAATCTGAGACACAAAACTTATGTCACTTTGAGGGTACGTATATGTTAACTTCATGTCAGAATCTCGTCAATGTATGTCCAAGGGTTTGGACGATAGAGACATTTTAATTTTTCGAGATTATTCGAATGTCAATTTTAATAGGCAAATATCTCCCGATCTGTAGGCATCTGAGAGACACACCTTATGTCACTTTGAGGGAACGCATATGTCAACTTCATGTCAAAATCTCGTCAATGTATGTCCAAGGGTTTGGAGGATAGAGACATTTAAATTTTTCGAGATTATTCGAAAGTCAATTTTTGAAAAGGCAAATATCTCCCGATCTGTATTAATCTGTGAAACAAAACTTATGTCACTTTGAGGGAACGTATATGTTAACTTCATGTCATAGTCACGTCAATGTATGTAGAAGGGTTTGGACGATATAGACATTTTAATTTTTCGAGATTATTCAAAAGTCAATTTTTAAAAGGCAAATATCTCCCGATCTGTAGGAATCTGAGAGACAAAACTTATATCACTTTGAGGGAAGCTATATGTCAACTTCCTTTCAGAGTCACGTCAATGTATGTCCAAGGGTTTGGAGGATAACGACATTTAAATTTTTAGAGATTGTTCGAAAGTCAATTTTTAAAAGGCAAATATCTCCCGATCAGTAGGAATCTGTGAGACAAAAATTATGTCACTTTGAGGGAACGTATATGTCAACTTGCTGTCAGAGTCAAATCAATGTATGTCCTAGGGTTAGGAGGATAGAGACATTTAAATTTTTCGAGATTATTCGAAAGTCAATTTTTGAAAAGGCAAATATCTCCCGATCTGTATTAATCTGTGAGACAAAACTTATGTCACTTTGAGGGAACGTATATGTTAACTTCATGTCATAGTCACGTCAATGTATGTAGAAGGGTTTGGACGATAGAGACATTTTAATTTTTCGAGATTATTCGAAAGTCAATTTTTAAAAGGCAAATATCTCCCGATCTGTAGGAATCTGAGAGACAAAACTTATATCACTTTGAGGGAAGCTAAATGTCAACTTCCTGTCAGAGTCACGTCAATGTATGTCCAAGAGTTTGGAGGATAAAGACATTTAAATTTTTAGAGATTGTTCGAAAGTCAATTTTTAAAAGGCAAATATCTCCCGATCAGTAGGAATCTGTGAGACAAAAATTATGTCACTTTGAGGGAACGTATATGTCAACTTGCTGTCAGAGTCAAATCAATGTATGTCCTAGGGTTAGGAGGATAGAGACATTTAAATTTTTAGAGATTATTCGAAAGTCAATTTTTAAAAGGCAAATATCTCCCAACCTGTAGGAATCTGAAAGTCAAAACGTATGTCACTTTGAGGGAACGTATATGTAAACTTCCTGTCAGAGTCACGTCAATGTATGTCCAAGGGTTTGGACGATAGAGACATTTTAATTTTTCGAGATTATTCGAAAGTCAATTTTGAAAAGGCAAATATCTCCCGATTTGTAGGAATCTGAGAGACAAAACTTATATCACTTTGAGGGATCGTATATGTCAACTTCCTGTCAGAGTCACGTCAATGTATGTCCAAGGGTTTGGAGGATAGAGACATTTAAATTTTTAGAGATTGTTCGAAAGTCAATTTTAAAAGGCAAATATCTCCCGATGTGTATTCATCTGAGAGACAAACCTTATGTCACTTTGAGCGAAAGCATATGTCAACTTAATGTCAGAATCTCGTCAATGTATGTCCAAGGGTTTGGACAGATAGAGACATTTTAATTTTTCGAGATTATTGGAAAGTCAATTTTTAAAAGGCAAATATCTCCCGATCTGTAGGCATCTGAGAGACAAACCTTATGTCACTTTGAGGGAACGTATATGTCAACTTCCTGTCAGAGGTACGTCAATGTATGTCCAAGGGGTTGGAGGATAGAGACATTTAAATTTTTAAAGATTATTCGAAAATCAATTTTTAAAATTCAAATATCTCCCGATCTGTAGGAATCTGAGAGACAAAACTTATGTCACTTTGAGGGAACGTATATATCAACTTCATGTCATAGTCACGTCAATGCATGTCGAAGGGTTTGGAGGATAGAGACATTTAAATTTTTAGAGATTATTCGAAAGTCAATTTTTAAAAGGCAAATATCTCCCGACCTGTAGGAATCTGAAAGTCAAACCTTATGTCACTTTTTGGGAACGCATATGTAAACTTCCTGTCAGAGTCACGTCAATGTATGTCCAAGGATTTGGAGGATAGAGACATTTTAATTTTTCGAGATTATTCGAAAGTCAATTTTTGAAAAGGCAAATATCTCCCGATCTGTAGGAATCTGAGAGACAAAACTTATGTCACTTTGAGGGAACGCATATGTCATCGTCATGTTAAAGTCTTGTCATTGTATGTCCAAGGGTTTGCAGGATACAGACATTTTAATTTTTCAGGGTTATTCGAAAGTCAATTATTCAGAGGCATATACCTCTCGATATGTAGGAATCTGAGAGACACAACTGATGTCACTATGAGGACATTTATATATCTACTTCATGTCAGAGTCACGAAAATGTACGAAAAAGGGTTTGAAGAATAGAGACATTTGAATTTTTCGAGATTATTCATAAGTCAATTTTTGAAAAGGCAAATATCTCCCGATCTGTAGGAATCTGAGAAACAAACTTTATGTCACATTGAGGGAACGTATATGTCAACTTCATGTCAGAGTCACGTCAATGTATGTGCAAGGGTTTGGAGGATAGAGACATTTTAATTTTTCGAGATTATTCGAAAGTCAATTTTGAAAAGGCAAATATCTCCCGATCTGTAGGAATCTGAGAACCAAAACTTATGTCACTTTGAGGGAACGTATATGTAAACTTCCTGTGAGATTCACGTCAATGTATGCCCAAGGGTTTGGATTATAGAGACATTTTAATTTTTCGAGATTATTCGAAAGTTAATTTCTGAAAAGGCAAATATCTCCCGATCTGTATTAATCTGAGAGACAAAACTTATGTCACTTTGAGGGAACGTATATGTCAACTTCATGTCAGAATCTCGTCAATGTATGTCCAAGGGTTTGAACGATAGAGACATTTTAATTTTTCGAGATTATTCGAAAGTCTATTTTTAAAAGGCAAATATCTCCCGATCTGTAGGCATCTGAGAGACAAACCTTATGTCACTTTGAGGGAACGCATATGTCAACTTCATGTCAGAGTCACGTCAATGTATGTCCAAGGTTTTGGAGGATAGAGACATTTTAATTTTTCGAGATTATTCGAAAGTGAAGTTTTGAAAAGGCAAATATCTCCTGATCTGTAGAAATCTGAGAGACAAAACTTATGTCACTTTGAGGGAACGCATATGTCAACGTCATGTTAAGTCTTGTCAATGTATGTCCAAGGGTTTGCAGGATACAGACATTTTAATTTTTCAGGGTTATTCGAAAGTCAATTATTCAGAGGCATATATCTCTCGATATGTAGGAATCTGAGAGACAGAACTGATGTCACTATGAGGACATTTATATATCTACTTCGTGTCAAAGTCACGACAATGTACGAAAAAGGGTTTGAAGGATAGAGATATTTGATTTTATCGAGATTATTCGTTAGTCAATTTTTGAAAGGCAAATATCTCCCGATCTGTAGGAATCTGAGAGACAAACATTATGTCACTTTGAGGGTATGTATATGTCAACTTCATGTCAGAATCTCGTCAATGTATGTCCAAGGTTTTGGACGATAGAGACATTTTAATTTTTCGAGATTATTCGAAAGTCAATTCTTAAAAGGCAAATATCTCCCGATCTGTAGGCACCTGAGAGACAAACCTTATGTCACTTTGAGGGAACGCATATGTCAACTTCATGTCAAAGTCTCGTCAATGTATGTCCAAGGGTTTGGTGGATAGAGACATTTTAATTTTTCGAGAATATTCGAAAGTCAATTTTTGAAAAGGCAAATATCTAGCGATCTGTATTAATCTGAGAGACAAAACTTATATCACTTTGAGGGAAGGTATATGTCAACTTCCTGTCAGAGTCACGTCAATGTATGTCCAAGGGTTTGGAGGATAAAGACATTTAAATTTTTAGAGATTGTTCGAAAGTCAATTGTTAAAAGGCAAATATCTCCCGATCAGTAGGAATCTGTAAGACAAAAATTATGTCACTTTGAGGGAACGTATATGTTAACTTCACGTCATAGTCACGTCAATGTATGTAAAAGGGTTTGGACGATAGAGACATTTTAATTTTTCGAGATTATTCGAAAGTCAATTTTTAAAGGCAAATATCTCCCGATGTGTAGGAATCTGAGAGACAAAACTTATATCACTTTGAGGGAAGGTATATGTCAACTTCATGTCAGAGTCTCGTCAATGTATGTCCAAGGGTTTGGAGGATAAACACATTTTAATTTTTCGAGATTATTCAAAAGTCAGTTTTTGAAAAGGCAAATATCTCCCGATCTGTATTAATCTGAGAGACAAAACTTATGTCACCTTGAGGGGACGTATATGTCAACTTCATGTCAGAATCTCGTCAATGTATGTCCAAGGGTTTGGACGATAGAGACATTTGAATTTTTCGAGATTATTCGAAAGTCAATTTTTAAAAGGCAAATATCTCCCGATCTGTAGGAATCTGAGAGACAAACCTTATGTCACTTTGAGGGAACGTATATGTAAACTTCCTGTCAAAGTCACGTCAATGTATGTCCAAGGGTTTGGAGGATAGAGACATTTTAATTTTTCGTGATTTTTCGAAAGACAATTTTTGAAAAGGCAAATATCTCCCGATCTGTAGGAATGTGAGAGACAAAACTTATATCACTTTGAGGGAACGTATATATCAACTTCATGTCATAGTCACGTCAATGCATGTCGAAGGGTTTGGAGGATAGAGACATTTAAATTTTTAGAGATTATTCGAAAGTCAATTTTTAAAAGGCAAATATCTCCCGACCTGTAGGAATCTGAAAGTCAAACCTTATGTCACTTTTTGGGAACGCATATGTTAACTTCCTGTCAGAGTCACGTCAATGTATGTCCAAGGATTTGGAGGATAGAGACATTTTAATTTTTCGAGATTATTCGAAAGTCAATTTTTGAAAAGGCAAATATCTCCTGATCTGTAGGAATCTGAGAGACAAAACTTATGTCACTTTGAGGGAACGCATATGTCATCGTCATGTTAAAGTCTTGTCATTGTATGTCCAAGGGTTTGCAGGATACAGACATTTTAATTTTTCAGGGTTATTCGAAAGTCAATTATTCAGAGGCATATACCTCTCGATATGTAGGAATCTGAGAGACACAACTGATGTCACTATGAGGACATTTATATATCTTCTGCATGTCAGAGTCACGACAATGTACGAAAAAGAGTTTGAAGAATAGAGACATTTGAATTTTTCGAGATTATTCAAAAGTCAATTTTTGAAAAGGCAAATATCTCCCGATCTGTAGGAATCTGAGAAACAAACTTTATGTCACATTGAGGGAACGTATATGTCAACTTCATGTCAGAGTCACGTCAATGTATGTGCAAGGGTTTGGAGGATAGAGACATTTTAATTTTTCGAGAATATTCGAAAGTCAATTTTGAAAAGGCAAATATCTCCCGATCTGTAGGAATCTGAGAACCAAAACCTATGTCACTTTGAGGGAACGTATATGTAAACTTCCTGTCAGATTCACGTCAATGTATGTCCAAGGGTTTGGATTATAGAGACATTTTAATTTTAGGAGATTATTCGATAGTTAATTTTTGAAAAGGCAAATATCTCCCGATCTGTATTAATCTGAGAGACAAAACTTATGTCACTTTGAAGGAACGTATATGTCAACTTCATGTCAGAATCTCGTCAATGTATGTCCAAGGGTTTGGACGATAGAGACATTTTAATTTTTCGAGATTATTCGAAAGTCAATTTTAAAAGGCAAATATCTCCCGATCTGTAGGAAAGAGAGAGACAAACCTTATTTCACTTTGAGGGAACGCATATGTCAACTTCATGTCAGTGTCTCGTCACTGTATGTCCAAGGGTTTGGGGGTAGAGACATTTTAATTTTTCGAGATTATTCGAAAGTCAATTTTTTAAAGGCAATTATCTCAAGATCTGTAGGAATCTGAGAGACAAAACTTATGTCACTTTGAGGGAACATATACGTCAACTTCCTGTCAGAGTCACGTCAATGTATGTAAAAGGGTTTGGAGGATAGAGACATTTACATTTTTATTGATTATTCGAAAGTCAATTTTTAAAAGGCAAATATCTCCCGATCTGTAGGAATCTAAGAGACAAAACTTATGTCACTTTGAGGGAACGTATTTGTAAACTTCCTGTCACAGTCACGTCAATGTATGTCCAAGGGTTTGGAGGATAGAGACATTTTAATTTTTCGAGATTATTGGAAAGTCAATTTTTGAAAAGGCAAATATCTCCCGAACTGTAGGAATCTGACAGACAAAACTTATGTCACTTTGAGGGAACGCATATGTCAACTTCATGTCAAAGTCTCGTCAATGTATGTCCAAGGGTTTGGAGGATAAACACATTTTAATTTTTCGAGATTATTCGAAAGTCAATTATTGGAAAGGCAAATATCTCCCGATCTGTATTAATCTGAAAGACAAAACTTATGTCACTTTGAGGGAACGTATTTGTAAACTTCCTGTCAGAGTCACGTCAATGTATGTCCAAGGGTTTGGAGGATAGAGACATTTTCATTTTTCGAGATTATTGGAAAGTCAATTTTTTAAAAGGCAAATATCTCCCGATCTGTAGGCATCTGTGAGACAAACCTTATGTCACTTTGAGGGAACACATATGTCAACTTCATATCATAGTCACGTCAATGTATGTCCAAGGGTTTGGAGGATAGAGACATTTAAATTTTTAGAGATTATTCGAAAGTCAATTTTTAAAAGGCAAATATCTCCCGATCTGTAGGAATCTGACAGACAAAGCTTATGTCACTTTGAGGGAACGTATATGTCAACTTCGTGTCAGAGTCACTTCAATGTATGTGGAAGGGTTTGGAGGATAGAGACATTTAAATTTTTAGAGATTATTCGAAAGTCAATTTATGAAAAGGCAAATATCCCCCGATCTGTAGGAATCTGAGAGACAAAACTTATGTCACCTTGAGGGAACGTATATGTCAACTTCATGTCAGAATCTCGTCAATGTATGTCCAAGGGTTTGGACGATAGAGACATTTAAATTTTTCGAGATTATTCGAAAGTCAATTTTTAAAAGGCAAATATCTCCCGATCTGTAGGCATCTGAGAGACAAACCTTATGTCACTTTAAGGGAACGCATATGTTAACTTCATGTCAGAGTCTCGTCAATGTATGTCCAAGGGTTTGGAGGATAAACACATTTCAATTTTTCGAGATTATTCGAAAGTCAATTTTTGAAAAGGCAAATATCTCCCGATCTGTATTAATCTGAAAGACAAAACTTATGTCACTTTGATGGAACGTATATATCAACTACATGTCAGAAACTCGTCAATGTATATCCAAGGGGTTGGAGGATAGAGACATTTAAATTTTTAAAGATTATTCGAAAGTCAATTTTTAAAATTCAAATATCTCCCGATCTGTAGGAATCTGAGAGACAAAACTTATGTCACTTTGAGGGAACGTATATGTCAACTTCATGTCAGAATCTCGTCAATGTATGTCCAAGGGTTTGGACGATAGAGACATTTTAATTTTTCGAGATTATTCGAAAGTCAATTATTAAAAGGTAAATATCTCCCGATTTGTAGGAATCTGAGAGACAAAACTTATATCACTTTGAGGGATCCTATATGTCAACTTCCTGTCAGAGTCACGTCAATGTATGTCCAAGGGTTTGGAGGATAGAGACATTTAAATTTTTAGAGATTGTTCGAAAGTCAATTTTAAAAGGCAAATATCTCCCGATCTGTAGGAAAGAGAGAGACAAACCTTATGTCACTTTGAGGGAACGTATATGTAAACTTCCTGTCAGAGTCACGTCAATGTATGTCAGAGGGTTTGGAGGATAGAGACATTTTTAATTTTTTGAGATTATTCGAAAGTCAATTTTTGAAAAGGCAAATATCTCCCGATCTGTAGGAATCTGAGAGACAAAACTTATGTCACTTTGAGGGAACGTATATGTCAACTTCATGTCAGAATCTCGTCAATGTATGTCCAAGGGTTTGGACGATAGAGACATTTTAATTTTTCGAGATTATTCGAAAGTCAATTTTTAAAAGGCAAATATCTCTCGATCTGTAGGCATCTGAGAGACAAACCTTATGTCACTTTGAGGGAACGTCTATGTCAACTCCATGTCAGAATGTCGTCAATGTATGTCCAAGGGTTTGGACGATAGAGACATTTTAATTTTTCGAATTATTATTCGAAAGTCAAATTTTAAAAGACAAATATCTCCCGATGTGTATTCATCTGAGAGACAAACCTTATGTCACTTTGAGCGAAAGCATATGTCAACTTAATGTCAGAATTTCGTCAATGTATGTTCAAGGGTTTGGACGATAGAGACATTTAAATTTTTCGAGATTATTGGAAAGTCAATTTTTAAAAGGCAAATATCTCCCGATCTGTAGAATCTGAGAGACAAAACTTATGTCACTTTGAGGGAACGAGTATTTCAACTTCATGTCAGAGTCTCGTCAATGTATGTCCAAGGGTTTGGAGGATAAACACATTTTAATTTTTCGAGATTATTCGAAAGTCAATTTTTGAAAAGGCAAATATCTCCCGATCTGTATTAATCTGAGAGACAAAACTTATGTCACCTTGAGGGAACGTATATGTCAACTTCCTGTCAGAGTCACGTCAATGTATGTCCAAGGGTTTGGAGGATAGAGACATTTAAATTTTTAGAGATTGTTCGAAAGTCAATTTTAAAAGGAAAATATCTCCCGATCTGTAGTAATGTGAGAGACAAAACTTATGTCACTTTGAGGGAACGTATATGTAAACTTCCTGTCAGAGTCAGGTCAATGTATGTCCAAAGGTTTGGAGGATAGAGACATTTTAATTTTTCGAGATTATTCGAAAGTCAATTTCTGAAAAGGCAAATATCTCCCGATCTGTATTAATCTGAGAGACAAAACTTATGTCACTTTGAGGGGACGCAGATGTCAACTTCATGTCAGAGTCTCGTCAATGTATGTCCAAGGGTTTGGAGGATAGAGACATTTTAATTTTTCGAGATTATTCGAAAGTCAATTTTTAAAAGGCAAATATCTCCCGATCTGTATGAATGTGAGAGACAAAAATTATGTCACTTTGAGGGAACGTATATGTCAACTTGCTGACATAGTCAAGTCAATGTATGTCCTAGGGTTTGGAGGACAGAGACATTTAAATTGTTCGAGATTATTCGAAAGTCAATTTGTGAAAGGCAAATATCTCCCGATCTGTAGGAATCTGAGAGACAAAACTTATGTCACTTTGAGGGAACGTATATGTCAACTTCCTGTCAGAGGTACGTCAATGTATGTCCAAGGGGTTGGAGGATAGAGACATTTAAATTTTTAAAGATTATTCGAAAGTCAATTTTTAAAATTCAAATATCTCCCGATCTGTAGGAATCTGAGAGACAAAACTTATGTCACTTTGAGGGAACGTATATGTCAACTTCTTGTCACAGTCACGTCGATGTATGTCCAAGGGTTTGGACGATAGAGACATTTTAATTATTCGAGATTATTCGAAAGTCAATTTTTAAAAGGCAAATATCTCCCGACCTGTAGGAATCTGAAAGTCAAACCTTATGTCACTTTGAGGGAACGTATATGTAAACGTTCTGTCAGAGTCACGTCAATGTATGTCCAGGCTTTGGAGGATAGAAACATTTTAATTTTTCGAGATTATTCGAAAGTCAAGTTTTGAAAAGGCTAATATCTCCCGATCTGTAGGAATCTGAGAGACAAAACTTATGTCACTTTGAGGGAACGCATATGTCATCGTCATGTTAAAGTCTTGTCAATGTATGTCCAAGGGTTTGCAGGATACAGACATTTTAATTTTTCAGGGTTATTCGAAAGTCAATTATTCAGAGGCATATATCTCTCGATATGTAGGAATCTGAGAGACACACTGATGTCACTATGAGGACATTTATATATCTACTTCATGTCAGAGTCACGACAATGTACGAAAAAGGGTTTGAAGAATAGAGACATTTTAATTTTTCGAGATTATTCGAAAGTCAATTTTTAAAAGGCAAATATCTTCCGATCTGTAGGAATCTGAGAACCAAAACTTATGTCACTTTGAGGGAACGTATATGTAAAATTCCTGTCAGATTCACGTCAATGTATGTCCAAGTGTTTGGAGGATAGAGACATTTTAATTTTTCGAGATTATTCGAAAGTCAATTTTTGAAAAGGCAAATATCTCCCGATCTGTATTAATCTGAGAGACAAAACTTATGTCACTTTGAGGGAAAGTATATGTCAACTTCATGTCAGAATCTCGTCAATGTATGTCCAAGGTTTTGGAGGATAGAGACATTTTAATTTTTCGAGATTATTCGAAAGTGAAGTTTTGAAAAGCCAAATATCTCCCGATCTGTAGGAATCTGAGAGTCAAACCTTATGTCACTTTGAGGTAACGCATATGTCATCGTCATGTTAAAGTCTTGTCAATGTATGTCAAAGGGTTTGCAGGATACAGATATTTTAATTTTTCAGGGTTATTCGAAAGTCAATTATTCAGAGGCATATATCTCTCGATATGTAGGAATCTGAGAGACAGAACTAATGTCACTATGAGGACATTTATATATCTACTTCATGTCAAAGTCACGACAATATACGAAAAAGGGTTTGAAGGATAGAGATATTTGAATTTATCGAGATTATTCGTTAGTCAATTTTTGAAAGGCAAATATCTCCCGATCTGTAGGAATCTGAGAGACAAAACTTATGTCACTTTGAGGGTACGTATATGTCAACTTCATGTCAGATTCTCGTCAATGTATGTCCAAGGGTTTGGACGATAGAGACATTTTAATTATTCGAGATTAGTCGAAAGTCAATTTTTAAAAGGCAAATATCTCCCGATCTGTTGGCATCTGAGAGACAAACCTTATGTCACTTTGAGGGAACGAGTATTTCAACTTCATGTCAGAGTCTCGTCAATGTATGTCCAAGGGTTTGGAGGATAAACACATTTTAATTTTTCGAGATTATTCGAAAGTCAATTTTTGAAAAGGCAAATATCTCCCGATCTGTATTAATCTGAGAGACAAAACTTATGTCACCTTGAGGGAACGTATATGTCAACTTCCTTTCAGAGTCTCGTCAATGTATGTCCAAGGGTTTGGGCGATAGAGACATTTTAATTTTTCGAGATTATTGGAAAGTCAATTTTTAAAAGGCAAATATCTCCCGATTTGTAGGAATCTGAGAGACAAAACTTATATCACTTTGAGGGATCGTATATGTCAACTTCCTGGCAGAGTCACGTCAATGTATGTCCAAGGGTTTGGAGGATAGAGACATTTAAATTTTTAGAGATTGTTCGAAAGTCAATTTTAAAAGGCAAATATCTCCCGATCTGTAGTAATGTGAGAGAAAAAACTTATGTCACTTTGAGGGAACGTATATGTAAACTTCCTGTCAGAGTCAGGTCAATGTATGTCCAAGGGTTTGGAGGATAGAGACATTTTAATTTTTCGAGATTATTCGAAAGTCAATTTTTGAAAAGGCAAATATCTCCCGATCTGTATTAATCTGAGAGACAAAACTTATGTCACTTTGAGGGGACGCAGATGTCAACTTCATGTCAGAGTCTCGTCACTGTATGTCCAAAGGTTTGGAGGATAGAGACATTTTAATTTTTCGAGATTTTTCGGAAGTCAATTATTAAAAGGCAAATATCTCCCGATCTGTAGGAATGTGAGAGACAAAACTTATGTCACTTTGACGGAACATATATGTCAACTTCCTGTCAGAGTCTCGTCAATGTATGTCCAAGGGTTTGGAGGATAGAGACATTTAAATTTTTAGAGATTATTCGAAAGTCAATTTTTAAAAGGCAAATATCTCCCGATCTGTAGGAATCTGAGAGACAAAACTTATGTCTCTTTGAGGGAACGTATATGTCAACTTCCTGTCAGAGTCTCGTCAATGTATGTCCAAGAGTTTGGAGGATAGGGACATTTTAATTTTTCGAGATTATTGGAAAGTCAATTTTTAAAAGGCAAATTTCTGCCGATCTGTAGTATCTGAGAGACAAAACTTATGTCACTTTGAGGGTACGTAAATGTCAACTTCATGTCAGAATCTTGTCAATGTATGTCCAAGGGTTTGGACGATAGAGACATTTTAATTTTTCGAGATTATTCGAAAGTCAATTTTTAAAAGGCAAATATCTCCCGGTCTGTAGGCATCTGAGAGACAAACCTAATGTCACTTTGAGGGAACGCATATGTCAACTTCATGTCAAAGTCTCGTCAATGTATGTCCAAGGGTTTGGAGGATAGAGACATTTTAATTTTTCGAGATTATTCGAAAGTCAATTTTTGAAAAGGAAAATATCTCCCGATCTGTATTAATCTGAGAGACAAAACTTATGTCACTTTGAGGGAACGTATATGTTAACTTCATGTCATATTCACATCAATGTATGTAGAGGGGTTTGGACGATAGAGACATTTTAATTTTTCGAGATTATTCGAAAGTCAATTTTTAAAATTCAAATATCTCCCGATCTGTAGGAATCTGAGAGACAAAACTTATATCACTTTGAGGGAACGTATATGTCAACTTCCTGTCAGAGTCACGTCAATGTATGTCCAAGGGTTTGGAGGATAAAGACATTTAATTTTTTAGAGATTGTTCGAAAGTTAATTTTTAAAAGGCAAATATCTCCCGATCAGTAGGAATCTGAGAGACAAAAATTATGTCACTTTGAGGGAACGTATATGTCAACTTGCTGAGAGAGTCAAGTCAATGTATGTCCTAGGGTTTGGAGGATAGAGACATTTAAATTGTTCGAGATTATTCGAAAGTCAATTTGTTAAAGGCAAATATCTCCCGATCTGTAGGAATCTGAGAGACAAAACTTATGTCACTTTGAGGGAACGTATATGTCAACTTCCTGTCAGAGGTACGTCAATGTATGTCCAAGGGGTCGGAGGATAGAGACATTTAAATTTTTGAAGATTATTCGAAAGTCAATTTTTAAAATTCAAATATCTCCCGATCTGTAGGAATCTGAGAGACAAAACTTATGTCACTTTGAGGGAACGTATATGTCAACTTCATGTCACAGTCACGTCAATGTATGTCGAAGGGTTTGGAGGATAGAGACATTTAAATTTTTAGAGATTATTCGAAAGTCAATTTTTAATAGGCAAATATCTCCCGACCTGTAGGAATCTGAAAGTCAAACCTTATGTCACTTTGAGGGAACGTATATGTAAACGTCCTGTCAGAGTCACGTCAATGTATGTCCAAGGCTTTGGAGGATAGAGACATTTTAATTTTTCGAGATTATTCGAAAGTCAAGTTTTGAAAAGGCTAATATCTCCCGATCTGTAGGAATCTGAGAGACAAAACTTATGTCACTTTGAGGGAACGCATATGTCATCGTCATGTTAAAGTCTTGTCAATGTATGTCCAAGGGTTTGCAGGATACAGACATTTTAATTTTTCAGGGTTATTCGAAAGTCAATTATTCAGAGGAGTATATCTCTCGATATGTAGGAATCTGAGAGACACACTGATGTCACTATGAGGACATTTATATATCTACTTCATGTCAGAGTCACGACAATGTACGAAAAAGGGTTTGAAGAATAGAGACATTTGAATTCTTCGAGATTATTCGAAAGTCAATTTTTGAAAAGGCAAATATCTCCCGATCTGTAGGAATCTGAGAGGCAAACTTTATGCCACATTGAGGGAACGTATATGTCAACTTCATGTCAGAGTCCTGTCAATGTATGTGCAAGGGTTTGGAGGATAGAGACATCATAATTTTTCGAGATTATTCGAAAGTCAATTTTTAAAAGGCAAATATCTCCCGATCTGTAGGAATCTGAGAACCAAAACTTATGTCACTTTGAGGGAACGTATATGTCAACTTCCTGTCAGAGGTACGTCAATGTATGTCTAAGGGGTTGGAGGATAGAGACATTTAAATTTTTAAAGATTATTCGAAAATCAATTTTTAAAATTCAAATATCTCCCGATCTGTTGGAATCTGAGAGACAAAACTTATGTCACTTTGAGGGTACGTATATGTCAACTTCATGTCAGAATCTCGTCAATGTATGTCCAAGGGTTTGGACGATAGAGACATTTTAATTATTCGAGATTATTCGAAAGTCAATTTTTAAAAGGCAAATATCTCCCGATCTGTAGGAATCTGAGAGACAAACCTTATGTCACTTTGAGGGAACGAGTATTTCAACTTCATGTCAGAGTCTCGTCAATGTATGTCCAAGGGATTGGAGGATAAACACATTTTAATTTTTCGAGATTATTCGAAAGTCAATTTTTGAAAAGGCAAATATCTCCCGATCTGTATTAATCTGAGAGACAAAACTTATGTCACCTTGAGGGAACGTATATGTCAACTTCATGTCAGAATCTCGTCAATGTATGTCCAAGGGTTTGGGCGATAGAGACATTTTAATTTTTCGAGATTATTGGAAAGTCAATTTTTAAAAGGCAAATATCTCCCGATTTGTAGGAATCTGAGAGGCAAAACTTATATCACTTTGAGGGATCGTATATGTCAACTTCCTGGCAGAGTCACGTCAATGTATGTCCAAGGGTTTGGAGGATAGAGACATTTAAATTTTTAGAGATTGTTCGAAAGTCAATTTTAAAAGGAAAATATCTCCCGATCTGTAGTAATGTGAGAGACAAAACTTATGTCACTTTGAGGGAACGTATATGTAAACTTCCTGTCAGAGTCAGGTCAATGTATGTCCAAGGGTTTGGAGGATAGAGACATTTTAATTTTTCGAGATTATTCGAAAGTCAATTTCTGAAAAGGCAAATATCTCCCGATCTGTATTAATCTGAGAGACAAAACTTATGTCACTTTGAGGGGACGCAGATGTCAACTTCATGTCAGAGTCTCGTCACTGTATGTCCAAGGGTTTGGAGGATAGAGACATTTTAATTTTTAGAGATTATTCGAAAGTCAATTTTTAAAAGGCAAATATCTCCCGATCTGTTGGAATCTCAGAGACAAAACTTATGTCACTTTGAGGGAACGTATATGTCAACTTCCTGTCAGAGTCTCGTCAATGTATGTCCAAGAGTTTGGAGGATAGGGACGTTTTAATTTTTCGAGATTATTGGAAAGTCAATTTTTAAAAGGCAAATATCTGCCGATCTGTAGTATCTGAGAGACAAAACTTATGTCACTTTGAGGGTACGTAAATGTCAACTTCATGTCAGAATCTCGTCAATGTATGTCCAAGGGTTTGGACGATAGAGACATTTGAATTTTTCGAGATTATTCGAAAGTCAATTTTTAAAAGGCAAATATCTCCCGATCTGTAGGCATCTGAGAGACAAACCTTATGTCACTTTGAGGGAACGCATATGTCAACTTCATGTCAATGTCTCGTCAATGTATGTCCAAGGGTTTGGATTATAGAGACATTTTAATTTTTCGAGATTATTCGAAAGTCAATTTTTGAAAAGGAAAATATCTCCCGATCTGTATTAATCTGAGAGACAAAACTTATGTCACTTTGAGGGAACGTATATGTTAACTTCATGTCATATTCACATCAATGTATGTAGAAGGGTTTGGACGATAGAGACATTTTAATTTTTCGAGATTATTCGAAAGTCAATTTTTAAAATTCAAATATCTCCCGATCTGTAGGAATCTGAGAGACAAAACTTATATCACTTTGAGGGAACGTATATGTCAACATCCTGTCAGAGTCACGTCAATGTATGTCCAAGGGTTTGGAGGATAAAGACATTTAATTTTTTAGAGATTGTTCGAAAGTTAATTTTTAAAAGGCAAATATCTCCCGATCAGTAGGAATCTGAGAGACAAAAATTATGTCACTTTGAGGGAACGTATATGTCAACTTGCTGACAGAGTCAAGTCAATGTATGTCCTAGGGTTTGGAGGACAGAGACATTTAAATTGTTCGAGATTATTCGAAAGTCAATTTGTGAAAGGCAAATATCTCCCGATCTGTAGGAATCTGAGAGACAAAACTTATGTCACTTTGAGGGAACGTATATGTCAACTTCCTGTCAGAGGTACGTCAATGTATGTCCAAGGGGTTGGAGGATAGAGACATTTAAATTTTTAAAGATTATTCGAAAGTCAATTTTTAAAATTCAAATATCTCCCGATCTGTAGGAATCTGAGAGACAAAACTTATGTCACTTTGAGGGAACGTATATGTCAACTTCTTGTCACAGTCACGTCGATGTATGTCCTAGGGTTTGGACGATAGAGACATTTTAATTATTCGAGATTATTCGAAAGTCAATTTTTAAAAGGCAAATATCTCCCGACCTGTAGGAATCTGAAAGTCAAACCTTATGTCACTTTGAGGGAACGTATATGTAAACGTTCTGTCAGAGTCACGTCAATGTATGTCCAAGGCTTTGGAGGATAGAGACATTTTAATTTTTCGAGATTATTCGAAAGTCAAGTTTTGAAAAGGCTAATATCTCCCGATCTGTAGGAATCTGAGGGACAAAACTTATGTCACTTTGAGGGAACGCATATGTCATCGTCATGTTAAAGTCTTGTCAATGTATGTCCAAGCGTTTGCAGGATACAGACATTTTAATTTTTCAGGTTATTCGAAAGTCAATTATTCAGAGGCATATATCTCTCGATATGTAGGAATCTGAGAGACACACTGATGTCACTATGAGGACATTTATATATCTACTTCATGTCAGAGTCACGACAATGTACGAAAAAGGGTTTGAAGAATAGAGACATTTGAATTCTTCGAGATTATTCGAAAGTCAATTTTTGAAAAGGCAAATATCTCCCGATCTGTAGGAATCTGAGAGGCAATCTTTATGCCACATTGAGGGAACGTATATGTCAACTTCATGTCAGAGTCCTGTCAATGTATGTGCAAGGGTTTGGAGGATAGAGACATCATAATTTTTCGAGATTTTTCGAAAGTCAATTTTTAAAAGGCAAATATCTCCCGATCTGTAGGAATCTGAGAACCAAAACTTATGTCACTTTGAGGGAACGTATATGTAAACTTCCTGTCAGATTCACGTCAATGTATGTCCAAGGGTTTGGAGGATAGAGACATTTTAATTTTTCGAGATTATTCGAAAGTCAATTCTTGAAAAGGCAAATATCTCCCGATCTGTATTAATCTGAGAGACAAAACTTATGTCACTTTGAGGGAACGTATATGTCAATTTCATGTCAGAATCTCGTCAATGTATGTCCAAGGGTTTGAACGATAGAGACATTTTAATTTTTCGATATTATTCGAAAGTCAATATTTAAAAGGCAACTATCTCCCGATCTGTAGACATCTGAGAGACAAAACGTATGTCACTTTGAGGGAACGTATATGTCAACTTCATGTCTGAGTCTCGTCACTGTATGTCCAAGGGTTTGGAGGATAGAGACATTTTAATTTTTCGAGATTATTCGAAAGTCAATTTTTAAAGGCAAATATCTATCGATCTGTAGGAATGTGAGAGACAAAACTTATGTCACTTTGAGGGTACGTATATGTCAACTTCATGTCAGAATCTCGTCAATTTATGTCCAAGGGTTTGGACGATAGAGACATTTTAATTTTTCGAGATTATTCGAAAGTCAATTTTTAAAAGGCAAATATCTCCCGATGTGTATTCATCTGAGAGACAAACCTTATGTCACTTTGAGCGAAAGCATATGTCAACTTAATGTCAGAATCTCGTCAATGTATGTCAAAGAGTTTGGACGATAGAGACATTTTAATTTTTCGAGATTATTGGAAAGTCAATTTTTAAAAGGCAAATATCTCCCGATCTGTAGAATCTGAGAGACAAAACTTATGTCACTTTGAGGGTACGTATATGTCAACTTCATGTCAGAATCTCGTCAATGTATGTCCAAGGGTTTGGAGGATAGAGACATTTTAATTTTTCGAGATTATTCGAAAGTCAATTTTTAAAAGGCAAATATCTCCCGATCTGTAGCCATCTGAGAGACAAACCTTATGTCACTTTGAGGGAACGTATATGTCAACTTCCTGTCAGAGGTACGTCAATGTATGTCCAAGGGGTTGGAGGATAGAGACATTTAAATTTTTAAAGATTATTCGAAAATCAATTTTTAAAATTCAAATATCGCCCGATCTGTAGGAATCTGAGATACAAAACTTATGTCACTTTGAGGGAACGTATATGTCAACTGCATGTCATAGTCACGTCAATGTATGTCGAAGGGTTTGAAGGATAGAGACATTTAAATTTTTAGAGATTATTCGAAAGTCAATTTTTAAAAGGCAAATATCTCCCGACCTGTAGGAATCGGAAAGTCAAACCTTATGTCACTTTGAGGGAACGCATATGTAAACTTCCTGTCAGAGTCACGTCAATGTATGTCCAAGGGTTTGGAGGATAGAGACATTTTAATTTTTCGAGAATATTCGAAAGTCAATTTTTGAAAAGGCAAATATCTCCCGATCTGTAGGAATGTGAGAGACAAAACTTATGTCACTTTGAGGGAACGCATATGTCATCGTCATGTTAAAGTCTTGTCAATGTATGTCCAAGGGTTTGCAGGATACAGACATTTAAATTATTCAGGGTTATTCGAAAGTCAATTATTCAGAGGCATATATCTCTCGATATGTAGGAATCTGAAAGACACAACTGATGTCACTATGAGGACATTTATATATCTACTTCATGTCAGAGTCACAACAATGTACGAAAAAGGGTTTGAAGAATAGAGACAATTGAATTTTTCCAGATTATTCAAAAGTCAATTTTTGAAAAGGCAAATATCTCCCGATCTGTAGGAATCTGAGAGACAAACTTTATGTCACATTGAGGGAACGTATATGTCAACTTCATGTCAGAGTCACGTCAATGTATGTGCAAGGGTTTGGAGGATAGAGACATTTTAATTTTTCGAGATTATTCGAAAGTCAATTTTTAAAAGGCAAATATCTTCCGATCTGTAGGAATCTGAGAACCAAAACTTATGTCACTTTGAGGGAACGTAAATGTAAAATTCCTGTCAGATTCACGTCAATGTATGTCCAAGGGTTTGGAGGATATAGATATTTTAATTTTTCGAGATTATTCGAAAGTCAATTATTCAGAGGCATATATCTCTCGATATGTAGAAATCTGAGAGACAGAACTGATGTCACTATGAGGACATTTATATATCTACTTCATGTCAAAGTCACGACAATGTACGAAAAAGGGTTTGAAGGATAGAGATATTTGAATTTATCGAGATTATTCGTTAGTCAATTTTTGAAAGGCAAATATCTCCCGATCTGTAGGAATCTGAGAGACAAAACTTATGTCACTTTGAGGGTACGTATATGTCAACTTCATGTCAGAATCTCGTCAATGTATGTCTAAGGGTTTGGACGATAGAGACATTTAAATTATTCGAGATTATTCGAAAGTCAATTTTTAAAAGGCAAATATCTCCCGATCTGTTGGCATCTGAGAGACAAACCTTATGTCACTTTGAGGGAACGAGTATTTCAACTTCATGTCAGAGTCTCGTCAATGTATGTCCAAGGGTTTGGAGGATAAACACATTTTAATTTTTCGAGATTATTCGAAAGTCAATTTTTGAAAAGGCAAATATCTCCCGATCTGTATTAATCTGAGAGACAAAACTTATGTCACCTTGAGGGAACGTATATGTCAACTTCATGTCAGAATCTCGTCAATGTATGTCCAAGGGTTTGGGCGATAGAGACATTTTAATTTTTCGAGATTATTCGAAAGTCAATTTTTAAAAGGCAAATATCTCCCGATTTGTAGGAATCTGAGAGACAAAACTTATATCACTTTGAGGGATCGTATATGTCAACTTCCTGTCTGAGTCACGTCAATGTATGTCCAAGGTTTTGGAGGATAGAGACATTTAAAATTTTAGAGATTGTTCGAAAGTCAATTTTTAAAGGCAAATATCTCCCGATCTGTAGTAATGTGAGAGACAAAACTTATGTCACTTTGAGGAAACGTATATGTAAACTTCCTGTCAGAGTCACGTCAATGTATGTCCAAGGCTTTGGAGGATAGAGACATTTTAATTTTTCGAGATTATTCGAAAGTCAATTTTTGAAAAGGCAAATATCTCCCGATCTGTATTAATCTGAGAGACAAAACTTATGTCACTTTAAGGGGACGCAGATGTCAACTTCATGTCAGAGTCTCGTCACTGTATGTCCAAGGGTTTGGAGGATAGAGACATTTTAATTTTTCGAGATTATTCGAAAGTCAATTTTTAAAAGGCAAATATCTCCCGATCTGTAGGAATGTGAGAGACAATACTTATGTCACTTTGAGGGAACATATATGTCAACTTCCTGTCAGAGTCACGTCAATGTATGTCCAAGGGTTTGGAGGATAGAGAAATTTAAATTTTTAGAGATTATTCGAAAGTCAATTTTTAAAAGGCAAATATCTCCCGATCTGTTGGAATCTGAGAGACAAAACGTATGTCACTTTCAGGGAACGTATATGTCAACTTCCTGCCAGAGTCTCGTCAATGTATGTCCAAGGGTTTGGAGGATAGGGACATTTTAATTTTTCGCGATTATTGGAAAGTCAATTTTTAAAAGGCAAATATCTGCCGATCTGTAGTATCTGAGAGACAAAACTTATGTCACTTTGAGGGTACGTAAATGTCAACTTCATGCCAGAATCTCGTCAATGTATGTCCAAGGGTTTGGACGATAGAGACATTTTAATTTTTCGAGATTATTCGAAAGTCAATTTTTAAAAGGCAAATATCTTCCGATCTGTAGGCATCTGAGAGTCAAACCTTATGTCACTTTGAGGGTACGTATATGTCAACTTCATGTCAGAATCTCGTCAATGTATGTCCAAGGGTTTGAACGATAGAGACATTTTAATTTTTCGATATTATTCGAAAGTCAATATTTAAAAGGCAATTATCTCCCGATCTGTAGACATCTGAGAGACAAAACGTATGTCACTTTGAGGGAACGTATATGTCAACTTCATGTCTGAGTCTCGTCACTGTATGTCCAAGGGTTTGGAGGATAGAGACATTTTAATTTTTCGAGATTATTCGAAAGTCAATTTTTAAAGGCAAATATCTATCGATCTGTAGGAATGTGAGAGACAAAACTTATGTCACTTTGAGGGTACGTATATGTCAACTTCATGTCAGAATCTCGTCAATTTATGTCCAAGGGTTTGGACGATAGAGACATTTTAATTTTTCGAGATTATTCGAAAGTCAATTTTTAAAAGGCAAATATCTCCCGATGTGTATTCATCTGAGAGACAAACCTTATGTCACTTTGAGCGAAAGCATATGTCAACTTAATGTCAGAATCTCGTCAATGTATGTCCAAGGGTTTGGACGATAGAGACATTTTAATTTTTCGAGATTATTGGAAAGTCAATTTTTAAAAGGCAAATATCTCCCGCTCTGTAGAATCTGAGAGACAAAACTTATGTCACTTTGAGGGTACGTATATGCCAACTTCATGTCAGAATCTCGTCAATGTATGTCCAAGGGTTTGGAGGATAGAGACATTTTAATTTTCCGAGATTATTCGAAAGTCAATTATTAAAAGGCAAATATCTCCCGATCTGTAGCCATCTGAGAGACAAACCTTATGTCACTTTGAGGGAACGTATATGTCAACTTCCTGTCAGAGGTACGTCAATGTATGTCCAAGGGGTTGGAGGATAGAGACATTTAAATTTTTAAAGATTATTCGAAAATCAATTTTTAAAATTCAAATATCTCCCGATCTGTAGGAATCTGAGATACAAAACTTATGTCACTTTGAGGGAACGTATATGTCAACTTCATGTCATAGTCACGTCAATGTATGTCGAAGGGTTTGGAGGATAGAGACATTTAAATTTTTAGAGATTATTCGAAAGTCAATTTTTAAAAGGCAAATATCTCCCGACCTGTAGGAATCGGAAAGTCAAACCTTATGTCACTTTGAGGGAACGCATATGTAAACTTCCTGTCAGAGTCACGTCAATGTATGTCCAAGGGTTTGGAGGATAGAGACATTTTAATTTTTCGAGAATATTCGAAAGTCAATTTTTGAAAAGGCAAATATCTCCCGATCTGTAGGAATGTGAGAGACAAAACTTATGTCACTTTGAGGGAACGCATATGTCATCGTCATGTTAAAGTCTTGATAATGTATGTCCAAGGGTTTGCAGGATACAGACATTTAAATTATTCAGGGTTATTCGAAAGTCAATTATTCAGAGGCATATATCTCTCGATATGTAGGAATCTGAAAGACACAACTGATGTCACTATGAGGACATTTATATATCTACTTCATGTCAGAGTCACAACAATGTACGAAAAAGGGTTTGAAGAATAGAGACAATTGAATTTTTCCAGATTATTCAAAAGTCAATTTTTGAAAAGGCAAATATCTCCCGATCTGTAGGAATCTGAGAGACAAACTTTATGTCACATTGAGGGAACGTATATGTCAACTTCATGTCAGAGTCACGTCAATGTATGTGCAAGGGTTTGGAGGATAGAGACATTTTAATTTTTCGAGATTATTCGAAAGTCAATTTTTAAAAGGCAAATATCTTCCGATCTGTAGGAATCTGAGAACCAAAACTTATGTCACTTTGAGGGAACGTATATGTAAAATTCCTGTCAGATTCACGTCAATGTATGTCCAAGGGTTTGGAGGATATAGATATTTTAATTTTTCGAGATTATTCGAAAGTCAATTTTTGAAAAGCCAAATATCTCCCGATCTGTAGGAATCTGAGAGACAAAACTTATGTCACTTTGAGGGAACGCATATGTCATCGTCATGTTAAAGTCTTGTCAATGTATGTCCAAGGGTTTGCAGGATACAGACATTTTAATTTTTCAGGGTTATTCGAAAGTCAATTATTCAGAGGCATATATCTCTCGATATGTAGAAGTCTGAGAGACAGAACTGATGTCACTATGAGGACATTTATATATCTACTTCATGTCAAAGTCACGACAATGTACGAAAAAGGGTTTGAAGGATAGAGATATTTGAATTTATCGAGATTATTCGTTAGTCAATTTTTGAAAGGCAAATATCTCCCGATCTGTAGGAATCTGAGAGACAAAACTTATGTCACTTTGAGGGTACGTATATGTCAACTTCATGTCAGAATCTCGTCAATGTATGTAAAAGGGTTTGGACGATAGAGACATTTAAATTATTCGAGATTATTCGAAAGTCAATTTTTAAAAGGCAAATATCTCCCGATCTGTTGGCATCTGAGAGACAAACCTTATGTCACTTTGAGGGAACGAGTATTTCAACTTCATGTCAGAGTCTCGTCAATGTATGTCCAAGGGTTTGGAGGATAAACACATTTTAATTTTTCGAGATTATTCGAAAGTCAATTTTTGAAAAGGCAAATATCTCCCGATCTGTATTAATCTGAGAGACAAAACTTATGTCACCTTGAGGGAACGTATATGTCAACTTCATGTCAGAATCTCGTCAATGTATGTCCAAGGGTTTGGGCGATAGAGACATTTTAATTTTTCGAGATTATTCGAAAGTCAATTTTTAAAAGGCAAATACCTCCCGATTTGTAGGAATCTGAGAGACAAAACTTATATCACTTTGAGGGATCGTATATGTCAACTTCCTGTCAGAGTCACGTCAATGTATGTCCAAGGGTTTGGAGGATAGAGACATTTAAAGTTTTAGAGATTGTTCGAAAGTCAATATTAAAAGGCAAATATCTCCCGATCTGTAGTAATGTGAGAGACAAAACTTATGTCACTTTGAGGAAACGTATATGTAAACTTCCTGTCAGAGTCACGTCAATGTATGTCCAAGGCTTTGGAGGATAGAGACATTTTAATTTTTCGAGATTATTCGAAAGTCAATTTTTGAAAAGGCAAATATCTCCCGATCTGTATTAATCTGAGAGACAAAACTTATGTCACTCTAAGGGGACGCAGATGTCAACTTCATGTCAGAGTCTCGTCACTGTATGTCCAAGGGTTTGGAGGATAGAGACATTTTAATTTTTCGAGATTATTCGAAAGTCAATTTTTAAAAGGCAAATATCTCTCGATCTGTAGGAATGTGAGAGACAATACTTATGTCACTTTGAGGGAACATATATGTCAACTTCCTGTCAGAGTCACGTCAATGTATGTCCAAGGGTTTGGAGGATAGAGAAATTTAAATTTTTAGAGATTATTCGAAAGTCAATTTTTAAAAGGCAAATATCTCCCGATCTGTAGGAATCTGAGAGACAAAACGTATGTCACTTTGAGGGAACGTATATGTCAACTTCCTGTCAGAGTCTCGTCAATGTATGTCCAAGGGTTTGGAGGATAGGGACATTTTAATTTTTCGCGATTATTGGAAAGTCAATTTTTAAAAGGCAAATATCTGCCGATCTGTAGTATCTGAGAGACAAAACTTATGTCACTTTGAGGGTACGTAAATGTCAACTTCATGTCAGAATCTCGTCAATGTATGTCCAAGGGTTTGGACGATAGAGACATTTTAATTTTTCGAGATTATTCGAAAGTCAATTTTTAAAGGCAAATATCTCCCGATCTGTAGGCATCTGAGAGTCAAACCTTATGTCACTTTGAGGGAACGCATATGTCAACTTCATGTCAAAGTCTCGTCAATGTATGTCCAAGGGTTTGGAGGATAGAGACATTTTAATTTTTCGAGATTATTCGAAAGTCAATTTTTGAAAAGGAAAATATCTCCCGATCTGTATTAATCTGAGAGACAAAACTTATGTCACTTTGAGGGAACGTATATGTTAACTTCATGTCATATTCACATCAATGTATGTAGAAGGGTTTGGACGATCGAGACATTTTAATTTTTCGAGATTATTCGAAAGTCAATTTTTAAAAGGCAAATATCTCCCGATCTGTAGGAATCTGAGAGACAAAACTTATATCACTTTGAGGGAACGTATATGTCAACTTCCTGTCAGAGTCACGTCAATGTATGTCCAAGGGTTTGGAGGATAAAGACATTTAAATTTTTAGAGATTGTTCGAAAGTTAATTTTTAAAAGGAAAATATCTCCCGATCAGTAGGAATCTGAGAGACAAAAATTATGTCACTTTGAGGGAACGTATATGTCAACTTGCTGTCAGAGTCAAGTCAATGTATGTCCTAGGGTTTGGAGGATAGAGACATTTAAATTGTTCGAGATTATTCGAAAGTCAATTTGTGAAAGGCAAATATCTCCCGATCTGTAGGAATCTGAGAGACAAAACTTATGTCACTTTGAGGGAACGTATATGTCAACTTCCTGTCAGAGGTACGTCAATGTATGTCCAAGGGGTTGGAGGATAGAGACATTTAAATTTTTAAAAATTATTCGAAAGTCAATTTTTAAAATTCAAATATCTCCCGATCTGTAGGAATCTGAGAGACAAAACTTATGTCACTTTGAGGGAACGTATATGTCAACTTCATGTCACAGTCACGTCAATGTATGTAGAAGGGTTTGGAGGATAGAGACATTTAAATTTTTCGAGATTATTCGAAAGTCAATTTTTAAAAGGCAAATATCTCCCGACCTGTAGGAATCTGAAAGTCAAACCTTATGTCACTTTGAGGGATCGTATATGTAAACGTCCTGTCAGAGTCACGTCAATGTATGTCCAAGGCTTTGGAGGATAGAGACATTTTAATTTTTCGAGATTATTCGAAAGTCAAGTTTTGAAAAGGCTAATATCTCCCGATCTGTAGGAATCTGAGAGACAAAACTTATGTCACTTTGAGGGAACGCATATGTCATCGTCATGTTAAAGTCTTGTCAATGTATGTCCAAGGGTTTGCAGGATACAGACATTTTAATTTTTCAGGGTTATTCGAAAGTCAATTATTCAGAGGCATATATCTCTCGATATGTAGGAATCTGAGAGACACACTGATGTCACTATGAGGACATTTATATATCTACTTCATGTCAGAGTCACGACAATGTACGAAAAAGGGTTTGAAGAATAGAGACTTTTGAATTCTTCGAGATTATTCGAAAGTCAATTTTTGAAAAGACAAATATCTCCCGATCTGTAGGTATCTGAGAGACAAACTTTATGCCACATTGAGGGAACGTATATGTCAACTTCATGTCAGAGTCCTGTCAATGTATGTGCAAGGGTTTGGAGGATAGAGACATCATAATTTTTCGAGATTATTCGAAAGTCAATTTTTAAAAGGCAAATATCTCCCGATCTGTAGGAATCTGAGAACCAAAACTTATGTCACTTTGAGGGAACGTGTATGTAAACTTCCTGTCAGATTCACGTCAATGTATGTCCAAGGGTTTGGTGGATAGAGACATTTTAATTTTTCGAGACTATTCGAAAGTCAATTTTTGAAAAGGCAAATATCTCCCGATCTGTATTAATCTGAGAGACAAAACTTATGTCACTTTGAGGGAACGTATATGTCAATTTCATGTCAGAATCTCGTCAATGTGTGTCCAAGGGTTTGAACGATAGAGACATTTTAATTTTTAGATATTAATCGAAAGTCAATATTTAAAAGGCAACTATCTCCCGATCTGTAGACATCTGGGAGACAAAACGTATGTCGCTTTGAGGGAACGTATATGTCAACTTCATGTCAGAGTCTCGTCACTGTATGTCCAAGGGTTTGGAGGATAGAGACATTTTAATTTTTCGAGATTATTCGAAAGTCAATTTTTAAAAGGCAAATATCTATCGATCTGTAGGAATGTGAGAGACAAAACTTATGTCACTTTGAGGGTACGTATATGTCAACTTCATGTCAGAATCTCGTCAATGTATGTCCAAGGGTTTGGACGATAGAGACATTTTAATTTTTCGAGATTATTTGAAAGTCAATTTTTAAAAGGCAAATATCTCCCGATCTGTATTAATCTGAGAGACAACACTTATGTCACCTTGAGGGAACGTATATGTCAACTTCATGTCAGAATCTCGTCAATGTATGTCCAACGGTTTGGACGATAGAGACATATTAATTTTTCGAGATTATTCGAAAGTCAATTTTTAAAAGGCAAATATCTCCCGATTTGTATGAATCTGAGAGACAATACTTATATCACTTTGAGGGATCGTATATGTCAACCTCCTGTCAGAGTCACGTCAATGTATGTCAAAGGGTTTGGAGGATAGAGACATTTAAATTTTTAGAGATTATTCGAAAGTCAATTTTTAAAAGGCAAATATCTCCCGATCTGTAGGAATCTGAGAGACAAAACTTATGTCACTTTGAGGGAACGTTTATGTCAACTTCCTGTCTGCGTCACGTCAATGTATGTCCAAGGGTTTGGAAGATAGGGACATTTTAATTTTTCGAGATTATTGGAAAGTCAATTTTTAAAAGGCAAATATCTTCCGATCTGTTGAATCTGAGAGACAAAACTTATGTCACTTTGAGGGTACGTATATGTCAACTTCATGTCAGAATCTCGTCAATGTATGTCCAAGGGTTTGGACGATAGAGACATTTAAATTTTTCGAGATTATTCGAAAGTCAATTTTGAAAAGGTAAATATCTCCCGATCTGTAGGCATCTTAGAGACAATCCTTATGTCACTTTGAGGGATCGCATATGTCAACTTCATGTCAAAGTCTCGTCAATGTATGTCCAAGGGTTTGGAGGATAGAGACATTTTAATTTTTCGAGATTATTCGAAAGTCAATTTTTAAAAGGCAAATATCTCCCGATCTGTATTAATCTGAGAGACAAAACTTATGTCACTTTGAGGGAACGTATATGTTAACTTCATGTCATAGTCACGTCAATGTATGTAGAAGGGTTTGGACGATAGAGACATTTTAATTTTTCGAGATTATTCGAAAGTCAATTTTTAAAAGGCAAATATCTCCCGATCTGTAATAATCTGAGAGACAAAACTTATATCACTTTGAGGGAAGGTATATGTCAACTTCCTGTCAGAGTCACGTCAATGTATGTCCAATGGTTTGGAGGATAGAGACATTTTAATTTTTCGAGATTATTCGAAAGTCAAGTTTTGAAAAGGCAAATATCTCCCGATCTGTAGGAATCTGAGAGATAAAACTTATGTCACTTTGAGGGAACGCATAATTCATCGCCATGTTAAAGTCTTGTCAATGTATGTAGAAGGGTTTGCAGGATACAGACATTTTAATTTTTCAGGGTTATTCGAAAGTCAATTATTCAGAGGCATATATCTCTCGATATGTAGGAATGTGAGAGACACAACTGATGTCACTATGAGGACATTTACATATCTACTTCATGTCAGAGTCACGACAATGTACGAAAAAGGGTTTGAAGAATAGAGACATTTGAATTTTTCGAGATTATTCGAAAGTCAATTTTTGATAAGGCAAATATCTCCCGATCTGTATTAATGTGAGAGACAAAACTTATGTCACTTTGAGGGAACGTATATGTCAACTTCATGTCAGAGGTACGTCAATGTATGTGCAAGGGGTTGGAGGATAGAGACATTTAAATTTTTAGAGATTATTCGAAAGTCAATTTTTAAAATTCAAATATCTCCCGATTTGTAGGAATCTGAGAGACAAAACTTATGTCACTTTGAGGGAACGTATATGTCAACTTCATGTCAGAGTCTCGTCACTGTATGTCCAAGGATTTGGAGGATAGAGACATTTTAATTTTTCGAGATTATTCGAAAGTCAATTTTTAAAAAGGCAAATATCTCCCGATCTGTAGGAATGTGAGAGACAAAACTTATGTCACTTTGAGGGAACATATATGTCAACTTCATGTCAGAATCTCGTCAATGTATGTAAAAGGGTTTGGACGATAGAGACATTTTAATTTTTCGAGATTATTCGAAAGTCAATTATTAAAAGGCAAATATCTCCCGATCTGTAGGCATCTGAGAGACAAACCTTATGTCACTTTGAGGGAACGCATATGTCAACTTCATGTCAGAGTCACGTCAATGTATGTCCAAGGGTTTGGAGGATAGAGACATTTTAATTTTTCGAGATTATTCGAAAGTCAATTTTTTAAAAGGCAAATATCTCCCGATCTGTATTAATGTGAGAGACAAAACTTATGTCACTTTAAGGGAACTTATATGTCAACTTCATGTCATAGTCACGTCAATGTATGTGGAAGGGTTTGGAGGATAGAGACATTTAAATTTTTCGAGATTATTCGAAAGTCAATTTTTAAAAGGCAAATATCTCCCGATCTGTATAAATCTGAGAGACAAAACTTATGTCACTTTGAGGGAACGTATATGTAAACTTCCTGTCAGAGGCACGTCAATGTATGTCCAAGGGTTTGGAGGATAGAGACATTTTAATTTTTCGAGATTATTCGAAAGTCAATTTTTGAAAAGGCAAATATCTTCCGATCTGTAGGAATCTGAGAGACAAAACTTATGTCACCTTGAGGGAACGTATATGTCAACTTCATGTCATAGTCACGTCAATGTATGTAGAAGGGTTTGGAGGATAGAGACATTTAAATTTTTAGAGATTATTCGAAAGTCAATTTTTAAAAGGCAAATATCTCCCAACCTGTAGGAATCTGAAAGTCAAAACGTATGTCACTTTGAGGGAACGTATATGTAAACTTCCTGTCAGAGTCACTTCAATGTATGTCCAAGGGTTTGGAGGATAGAGACATTTTAATTTTTCGAGATTATTCGAAAGGGAAGTTTTGAAAAGGTAAATATCTCCCGATCTGTAGGAATCTGAGAGACAAAACTTATGTCACTATGAGGGAACGCATATGTCATCGTCATGTTAAAGTCTTGTCAATGTATGTCCAAGGGTTTGCAGGATACAGACATTTTAATTTTTCAGGGTTATTCGAAAGTCAATTATTCAGAGGCATATATCTCTCGATATGTAGGAATCTGAGAGACACAACTGATGTCACTATGAGGACATTTATATATCTACTTCATGTCAAAGTCACGACAATGTACGAAAAAGGGTTTGAAGGATAGGGATATTTGAATTTTTCGAGATTATTCGAAAGTTAATTTTTGAAAGGAAATATCTCCCGATCTGTAGGAATCTGAGAGACAAAACTTATGTCACTTTGAGGGTACTTATATGTCAACTTCATGTCAGAATCTCGTCAATATATGTCCAAGGGTTTGGAGGATAGAGACATTTAAATTTTTAGAGATTATTCGAAAGTCAATTTTTGAAAAGGCAAATATCTCCCGATCTGTAGGAATCTGAGAGACAAAACTTATGTCACCTTGAGGGAATGTATATGTCAACTTCATGTCAGAATCTCGTCAATGTATGTCCAAGGGTTTGGACGATAGAGACATTTTAATTTTTCGAGATTATTCGAAAGTCAATTTTTAAAAGGCAAATATCTCCCGATCTGTTGGCATCTGAGAGACAAACCTTATGTCACTTTGAGGGAACGAGTATGTCAACTTCCTGTCAGAGTCTCGTCAATGTATGTCCAAGGGTTTGGAGGATAAACACATTTTAATTTTTCGAGATTATTCGAAAGTCAGTTTTTGAAAAGGCAAATATCTCCCGATTTCTATTAATCTGAGAGACAAAACTTATGTCACTGTGAGGGGACGCAGATGTCAACTTCATGTCAGAGTCTCGTCACTGTATGTCCAAGGGTTTGGAGGATAGAGATATTTTAATTCTTCGAAATTATTCGAAAGTCAATTTTTAAAAAGCAAATATCTCCCGATCTGTAGGAATGTGAGAGACAAAACTTATGTCACTTTGAGGGAACATATATGTCAACTTCCTGTCAGAGTCACGTTAGTGTATGTCCAAGGGTTTGGAGGATAGAGACATTTAAATTTTTAGAGATTATTCGAAAGTCAATTTTTAAAAGGCAAATATCTCCCGATCTGTTGGAATCTGAGAGACAAAACTTATGTCACTTCGAGGGTACGTATATGTTAACTTCATGTCATAGTCACGTCAATGTATGTAGAAGGGTTTGGACGATGGAGACATTTCAATTTTTCGAGATTATTCGAAAGTCAATTTTTAAAAGGCAAATATCTCCCGACCTGTAGGAATCTGAGAGACAAAACTTATATCACTTTGAGGGAAGGTATATGTCAACTTCCTATCAGAGTCACGTCAATGTATGTCCAAGGGTTTGGAGGATAAAGACATTTAAATTTTTAGAGATTGTTCGAAAGTCAATTTTTAAAAGGCAAATATCTCCCAATCAGTAGGAATCTGTGAGACAAAAATTATGTCACTTTGAGGGAACGTATATGTCAACTTGCTGTCATAGTCACGTCAATGTATGTAGAAGGGTTTGGAGGATAGAGACATTTAAATTTTTAGAGATTATTCGAAAGTCAATTTTTAAAAGGCAAATATCTCCCAACCTGTAGGAATCTGAAAGTCAAAACGTATGTCACTTTGAGGGAACGTATATGTAAACTTCCTGTCAGAGTCACTTCAATGTATGTCCAAGGGTTTGGAGGATAGAGACATTTTAATTTTTCGAGATTATTCGAAAGGGAAGTTTTGAAAAGGTAAATATCTCCCGATCTGTAGGAATCTGAGAGACAAAACTTATGTCACTATGAGGGAACGCATATGTCATCGTCATGTTAAAGTCTTGTCAATGTATGTCCAAGGGTTTGCAGGATACAGACATTTTAATTTTTCAGGGTTATTCGAAAGTCAATTATTCAGAGGCATATATCTCTCGATATGTAGGAATCTGAGAGACACAACTGATGTCACTATGAGGACATTTATATATCTACTTCATGTCAAAGTCACGACAATGTACGAAAAAGGGTTTGAAGGATAGGGATATTTGAATTTTTCGAGATTATTCGAAAGTTAATTTTTGAAAGGAAATATCTCCCGATCTGTAGGAATCTGAGAGACAAAACTTATGTCACTTTGAGGGTACGTATATGTCAACTTCATGTCAGAATCTCGTCAATATATGTCCAAGGGTTTGGAGGATAGAGACATTTAAATTTTTAGAGATTATTCGAAAGTCAATTTTTGAAAAGGCAAATATCTCCCGATCTGTAGGAATCTGAGAGACAAAACTTATGTCACCTTGAGGGAATGTATATGTCAACTTCATGTCAGAATCTCGTCAATGTATGTCCAAGGGTTTGGACGATAGAGACATTTTAATTTTTCGAGATTATTCGAAAGTCAATTTTTAAAAGGCAAATATCTCCCGATCTGTTGGCATCTGAGAGACAAACCTTATGTCACTTTGAGGGAACGAGTATGTCAACTTCCTGTCAGAGTCTCGTCAATGTATGTCCAAGGGTTTGGAGGATAAACACATTTTAATTTTTCGAGATTATTCGAAAGTCAGTTTTTGAAAAGGCAAATATCTCCCGATTTCTATTAATCTGAGAGACAAAACTTATGTCACTGTGAGGGGACGCAGATGTCAACTTCATGTCAGAGTCTCGTCACTGTATGTCCAAGGGTTTGGAGGATAGAGATATTTTAATTCTTCGAAATTATTCGAAAGTCAATTTTTAAAAAGCAAATATCTCCCGATCTGTAGGAATGTGAGAGACAAAACTTATGTCACTTTGAGGGAACATATATGTCAACTTCCTGTCAGAGTCACGTTAGTGTATGTCCAAGGGTTTGGAGGATAGAGACATTTAAATTTTTAGAGATTATTCGAAAGTCAATTTTTAAAAGGCAAATATCTCCCGATCTGTTGGAATCTGAGAGACAAAACTTATGTCACTTCGAGGGTACGTATATGTTAACTTCATGTCATAGTCACGTCAATGTATGTAGAAGGGTTTGGACGATGGAGACATTTCAATTTTTCGAGATTATTCGAAAGTCAATTTTTAAAAGGCAAATATCTCCCGACCTGTAGGAATCTGAGAGACAAAACTTATATCACTTTGAGGGAAGGTATATGTCAACTTCCTATCAGAGTCACGTCAATGTATGTCCAAGGGTTTGGAGGATAAAGACATTTAAATTTTTAGAGATTGTTCGAAAGTCAATTTTTAAAAGGCAAATATCTCCCAATCAGTAGGAATCTGTGAGACAAAAATTATGTCACTTTGAGGGAACGTATATGTCAACTTGCTGTCAGAGTCAAGTCAATGTATGTCCTAGGGTTAGGAGGATAGAGACATTTAAATTGTTCGAGATTATTCGAAAGTCAATTATTAAAAGGCAAATATCTCCCGATCTGTATTAATCTGAGAGACAAAACTTATGTCACTTTGAGGGAACGTATATGTAAACTTCCTGTCAGAGTCACGTCAATGAATGTGGAAGGGTTTGGAGGATAGAGACATTTTAATTTTTAGAGATTATTCGAAATTCAATTTTTAAAAGGCAAATATCTCCTCCGACCTGTAGGAATCTGAAAGTCAAACCTTATGTCACTTTGAGGGAACGCATATGTAAACTTCCTGTCAGAGTCACGTCAATGTATGTCCAATGGTTTGGAGGATAGAGACATTTTAATTTTTCGAGATTATTCGAAAGTCAAGTTTTGAAAAGGCAAATATCTCCCGATCTGTAGGAATCTGAGAGACAAAACTTAAGTCACTTTGAGGGAACGCATATGTCATCGTCATGTTAAAGTCTTGTCAATGTATGTCCAAGGGTTTGCAGGACACAGAAATTTTAATTTTTCAGGGTTATTCGAAAGTCAATTATTCAGAGGCATATATCTCTCGATATGTAGGAATCTGAGAGACACACTGATGTCACTATGAGGACATTTATATATCTACTTCATGTCAGAGTCACGACAATGTACGAAAAAGGGTTTGAAGAATAGAGACATTTGAATTCTTCGAGATTATTCGAAAGTCAATTTTTGAAAAGACAAATATCTCCCGATCTGTAGGTATCTGAGAGACAAACTTTATGCCACATTGAGGGAACGTATATGTCAACTTCATGTCAGAGTCCTGTCAATGTATGTGCAAGGGTTTGGAGGATAGAGACATCATAATTTTTCGAGATTATTCGAAAGTCAATTTTTAAAAGGCAAATATCTCCCGATCTGTAGGAATCTGAGAACCAAAACTTATGTCACTTTGAGGGAACGTGTATGTAAACTTCCTGTCAGATTCACGTCAATGTATGTCCAAGGGTTTGGTGGATAGAGACATTTTAATTTTTCGAGATTATTCGAAAGTCAATTTTTGAAAAGGCAAATATCTCCCGATCTGTATTAATCTGAGAGACAAAACTTATGTCACTTTGAGGGAACGTATATGTCAATTTCATGTCAGAATCTCGTCAATGTATGTCCAAGGGTTTGAACGATAGAGACATTTTAATTTTTAGATATTATTCGAAAGTCAATATTTAAAAGGCAACTATCTCCCGATCTGTAGACATCTGAGAGACAAACCGTATGTCACTTTGAGGGAACGTATATGTCAACTTCATGTCAGAGTCTCGTCACTGTATGTCCAAGGGTTTGGAGGATAGAGACATTTTAATTTTTCGAGATTATTCGAAAGTCAATTTTTAAAAGGCAAATATCTATCGATCTGTAGGAATGTGAGAGACAAAACTTATGTCACTTTGAGGGTACGTATATGTCAACTTCATGTCAGAATCTCGTCAATGTATGTCCAAGGGGTTGGACGATAGAGACATTTTAATTTTTCGAGATTATTTGAAAGTCAATTTTTAAAAGGCAAATATCTCCCGATCTGTATTAATCTGAGAGACAACACTTATGTCACCTTGAGGGAACGTATATGTCAACTTCATGTCAGAATCTCGTCAATGTATGTCCAACGGTTTGGACGATAGAGACATTTTAATTTTTCGAGATTATTCGAAAGTCAATTTTTAAAAGGCAAATATCTCCCGATTTGTATGAATCTGAGAGACAATACTTATATCACTTTGAGGGATCGTATATGTCAACCTCCTGTCAGAGTCACGTCAATGTATGTGCAAGGGTTTGGAGGATAGAGACATTTAAATTTTTAGAGATTATTCGAAAGTCAATTTTTAAAAGGCAAATATCTCCCGATCTGTAGGAATCTGAGAGACAAAACTTATGTCACTTTGAGGGAACGTTTATGTCAACTTCCTGTCTGAGTCACGTCAATGTATGTCCAAGGGTTTGGAAGATAGGGACATTTTAATTTTTCGAGATTATTGGAAAGTCAATTTTTAAAAGGCAAATATCTTCCGATCTGTTGAATCTGAGAGACAAAACTTATGTCACTTTGAGGGTACGTATATGTCAACTTCATGTCAGAATCTCGTCAATGTATGTCCAAGGGTTTGGACGATAGAGACATTTAAATTTTTCGAGATTATTCGAAAGTCAATTTTGAAAAGGTAAATATCTCCCGATCTGTAGGCATCTTAGAGACAAACCTTATGTCACTTTGAGGGAACGCATATGTCAACTTCATGTCAGAATCTCGTCAATATATGTCCAAGGGTTTGGAGGATAGAGATTTTTAAATTTTTAGAGATTATTCGAAAGTCAATTTTTGAAAAGGCAAATATCTCCCGATCTGTAGGAATCTGAGAGACAAAACTTATGTCACCTTGAGGGAAGGTATATGTCAACTTCATGTCAGAATCTCGTCAATGTATGTCCAAGGGTTTGGACGATAGAGACATTTTAATTTTTCGAGATTATTCGAAAGTCAATTTTTAAAAGGCAAATATCTCCCGATCTGTTGGCATCTGAGAGACAAACCTTATGTCACTTTGAGGGAACGAGTATGTCAACTTCCTGTCAGAGTCTCGTCAATGTATGTCCAAGGGTTTGGAGGATAAACACATTTTAATTTTTCGAGATTATTCGAAAGTCAGTTTTTGAAAAGGCAAATATCTCCCGATTTCTATTAATCTGAGAGACAAAACTTATGTCACTGTGAGGGGACGCAGATGTCAACTTCATGTCAGAGTCTCGTCACTGTATGTCCAAGGGTTTGGAGGATAGAGATATTTTAATTCTTCGAAATTATTCGAAAGTCAATTTTTAAAAAGCAAATATCTCCCGATCTGTAGGAATGTGAGAGACAAAACTTATGTCACTTTGAGGGAACATATATGTCAACTTCCTGTCAGAGTCACGTTAGTGTATGTCCAAGGGTTTGGAGGATAGAGACATTTAAATTTTTAGAGATTATTCGAAAGTCAATTTTTAAAAGGCAAATATCTCCCGATCTGTTGGAATCTGAGAGACAAAACTTATGTCACTTCGAGGGTACGTATATGTTAACTTCATGTCATAGTCACGTCAATGTATGTAGAAGGGTTTGGACGATGGAGACATTTCAATTTTTCGAGATTATTCGAAAGTCAATTTTTAAAAGGCAAATATCTCCCGACCTGTAGGAATCTGAGAGACAAAACTTATATCACTTTGAGGGAAGGTATATGTCAACTTCCTATCAGAGTCACGTCAATGTATGTCCAAGGGTTTGGAGGATAAAGACATTTAAATTTTTAGAGATTGTTCGAAAGTCAATTTTTAAAAGGCAAATATCTCCCAATCAGTAGGAATCTGTGAGACAAAAATTATGTCACTTTGAGGGAACGTATATGGCAACTTGCTGTCAGAGTCAAGTCAATGTATGTCCTAGGGTTTGGAGGATAGAGACATCATAATTTTTCGAGATTATTCGAAAGTCAATTTTTAAAAGGCATATATCTCCCGATCTGTATTAATCTGAGAGACAAAACTTATGTCACTTTGAGGGAACGGATATGTTAACTTCATGTCATAGTCACGTCAATGTATGTAGAAGGGTTTGGACGATAGAGACATTTTAATTTTTCGAGATTATTCGAAAGTCAATTTTTAAAAGGCAAATATCTCCCGATCTGTAATAATCTGAGAGACAAAACTTATATCACTTTGAGGGAAGGTATATGTCAACTTCCTGTCAGAGTCACGTCAATGTATGTCCAATGGTTTGGAGGATAGAGACATTTTAATTTTTCGAGATTATTCGAAAGTCAAGTTTTGAAAAGGCAAATATCTCCCGATCTGTAGGAATCTGAGAGACAAAACTTATGTCACTTTGAGGGAACGCATAATTCATCGCCATGTTAAAGTCTTGTCAATGTATGTCCAAGGGTTTGCAGGATACAGACATTTTAATTTTTCAGGGTTATTCGAAAGTCAATTATTCAGAGGCATATATCTCTCGATATGTAGGAATGTGAGAGACACAACTGATGTCACTATGAGGACATTTACATATCTACTTCATGTCAGAGTCACGACAATGTACGAAAAAGGGTTTGAAGAATAGAGACATTTGAATTTTTCGAGATTATTCGAAAGTCAATTTTTGATAAGGCAAATATCTCCCGATCTGTATTAATGTGAGAGACAAAACTTATGTCACTTTGAGGGAACGTATATGTCAACTTCATGTCAGAGGTACGTCAATGTATGTGCAAGGGGTTGGAGGATAGAGACATTTAAATTTTTAGAGATTATTCGAAAGTCAATTTTTAAAATTCAAATATCTCCCGATTTGTAGGAATCTGAGAGACAAAACTTATGTCACTTTGAGGGAACGTATATGTCAACTTCATGTCAGAGTCTCGTCACTGTATGTCCAAGGATTTGGAGGATAGAGACATTTTAATTTTTCGAGATTATTCGAAAGTCAATTTTTAAAAAGGCAAATATCTCCCGATCTGTAGGAATGTGAGAGACAAAACTTATATCACTTTGAGGGAAGGTATATGTCAACTTCCTATCAGAGTCACGTCAATGTATGTCCAAGGGTTTGGAGGATAAAGACATTTAAATTTTTAGAGATTGTTCGAAAGTCAATTTTTAAAAGGCAAATATCTCCCAATCAGTAGGAATCTGTGAGACAAAAATTATGTCACTTTGAGGGAACGTATATGTCAACTTGCTGTCAGAGTCAAGTCAATGTATGTCCTAGGGTTAGGAGGATAGAGACATTTAAATTGTTCGAGATTATTCGAAAGTCAATTATTAAAAGGCAAATATCTCCCGATCTGTATTAATCTGAGAGACAAAACTTATGTCACTTTGAGGGAACGTATATGTAAACTTCCTGTCAGAGGCACGTCAATGAATGTGGAAGGGTTTGGAGGATAGAGACATTTTAATTTTTAGAGATTATTCGAAATTCAATTTTTAAAAGGCAAATATCTCCTCCGACCTGTGGGAATCTGAAAGTCAAACCTTATGTCACTTTGAGGGAACGCATATGTAAACTTCCTGTCAGAGTCACGTCAATGTATGTCCAATGGTTTGGAGGATAGAGACATTTTAATTTTTCGAGATTATTCGAAAGTCAAGTTTTGAAAAGGCAAATATCTCCCGATCTGTAGGAATCTGAGAGACAAAACTTAAGTCACTTTGAGGGAACGCATATGTCATCGTCATGTTAAAGTCTTGTCAATGTATGTCCAAGGGTTTGCAGGATACAGAAATTTTAATTTTTCAGGGTTATTCGAAAGTCAATTATTCAGAGGCATATATCACTCGATATGTAGGAATCTGAGAGACACACTGATGTCACTATGAGGACATTTATATATCTACTTCATGTCAGAGTCACGACAATGTACGAAAAAGGGTTTGAAGAATAGAGACATTTGAATTCTTCGAGATTATTCGAAAGTCAATTTTTGAAAAGACAAATATCTCCCGATCTGTAGGTATCTGAGAGACAAACTTTATGCCACATTGAGGGAACGTATATGTCAACTTCATGTCAGAGTCCTGTCAATGTATGTGCAAGGGTTTGGAGGATAGAGACATCATAATTTTTCGAGATTATTCGAAAGTCAATTTTTAAAAGGCAAATATCTCCCGATCTGTAGGAATCTGAGAACCAAAACTTATGTCACTTTGAGGGAACGTGTATGTAAACTTCCTGTCAGATTCACGTCAATGTATGTCCAAGGGTTTGGTGGATAGAGACATTTTAATTTTTCGAGATTATTCGAAAGTCAATTTTTGAAAAGGCAAATATCTCCCGATCTGTATTAATCTGAGAGACAAAACTTATGTCACTTTGAGGGAACGTATATGTCAATTTCATGTCAGAATCTCGTCAATGTATGTCCAAGGGTTTGAACGATAGAGACATTTTAATTTTTAGATATTATTCGAAAGTCAATATTTAAAAGGCAACTATCTCCCGATCTGTAGACATCTGAGAGACAAACCGTATGTCACTTTGAGGGAACGTATATGTCAACTTCATGTCATAGTCTCGTCACTGTATGTCCAAGGGTTTGGAGGATAGAGACATTTTAATTTTTCGAGATTATTCGAAAGTCAATTTTTAAAAGGCAAATATCTATCGATCTGTAGGAATGTGAGAGACAAAACTTATGTCACTTTGAGGGTACGTATATGTCAACTTCATGTCAGAATCTCGTCAATGTATGTCCAAGGGTTTGGACGATAGAGACATTTTAATTTTTCGAGATTATTTGAAAGTCAATTTTTAAAAGGCAAATATCTCCCGATCTGTATTAATCTGAGAGACAACACTTATGTCACCTTGAGGGAACGTATATGTCAACTTCATGTCAGAATCTCGTCAATGTATGTCCAACGGTTTGGACGATAGAGACATTTTAATTTTTCGAGATTATTCGAAAGTCAATTTTTAAAAGGCAAATATCTCCCGATTTGTATGAATCTGAGAGACAATACTTATATCACTTTGAGGGATCGTATATGTCAACCTCCTGTCAGAGTCACGTCAATGTATGTCCAAGGGTTTGGAGGATAGAGACATTTAAATTTTTAGAGATTATTCGAAAGTCAATTTTTAAAAGGCAAATATCTCCCGATCTGTAGGAATCTGAGAGACAAAACTTTTGTCACTTTGAGGGAACGTTTAAGTCAACTTCCTGTCTGAGTCACGTCAATGTATGTCCAAGGGTTTGGAAGATAGGGACATTTTAATTTTTCGAGATTATTGGAAAGTCAATTTTTAAAAGGCAAATATCTTCCGATCTGTTGAATCTGAGAGACAAAACTTATGTAACTTTGAGGGTACGTATATGTCAACTTCATGTCAGAATCTCGTCAATGTCTGTCCAAGGGTTTGGACGATAGAGACATTTAAATTTTTCGAGATTATTCGAAAGTCAATATTGAAAAGGTAAATATCTACCGATCTGTAGGCATCTTAGAGACAAACCTTATGTAACTTTGAGGGAACGCATATGTCAACTTCATGTCAAAGTCTCGTCAATGTATGTCCAAGGGTTTGGAGGATAGAGACATTTTAATTTTTCGAGATTATTCGAAAGTCAATTTTTAAAAGGCAAATATCTCCCGATCTGTATTAATCTGAGAGACAAAACTTATGTCACTTTGAGGGAACGGATATGTTAACTTCATGTCATAGTCACGTCAATGTATGTAGAAGGGTTTGGACGATAGAGACATTTAAATTTTTCGAGATTATTCGAAAGTCAATTTTTAAAAGGCAAATATCTCCCGATCTGTAATAATCTGAGAGACAAAACTTATATCACTTTGAGGGAAGGTATATGTCAACTTCCTGTCAGAGTCACGTCAATGTATGTCCAATGGTTTGGAGGATAGAGATATTTTAATTTTTCGAGATTATTCGAAAGTCAAGTTTTGAAAAGGCAAATATCTCCCGATCTGTAGGAATCTGAGAGACAAAACTTATGTCACTTTGAGGGAACGCATAATTCATCGCCATGTTAAAGTCTTGTCAATGTATGTCCAAGGGTTTGCAGGATACAGACATTTTAATTTTTAAGGGTTATTCGAAAGTCAATTATTCAGAGGCATATATCTCTCGATATGTAGGAATGTGAGAGACACAACTGATGTCACTATGAGGACATTTACATATCTACTTCATGTCAGAGTCATGACAATGTACGAAAAAGGGTTTGAAGAGTGGAGACATTTGAATTTTTCGAGATTATTCGAAAGTCAATTTTTGATAAGGCAAATATCTCCCGATCTGTATTAATGTGAGAGACAAAACTTATGTCACTTTGAGGGAACGTATATGTCAACTTCATGTCAGAGGTACGTCAATGTATGTGCAAGGGGTTGGAGGATAGAGACATTTAAATTTTTAGAGATTATTCGAAAGTCAATTTTTAAAATTCAAATATCTCCCGATTTGTAGGAATCTGAGAGACAAAACTTATGTCACTTTGAGGGAACGTATATGTCAACTTCATGTCAGAGTCTCGTCACTGTATGTCCAAGGATTTGGAGGATAGAGACATTTTAATTTTTCGAGATTATTCGAAAGTCAATTTTTAAAAAGGCAAATATCTCCCGATCTGTAGGAATGTGAGAGACAAAACTTATGTCACTTTGAGGGAACATATATGTCAACTTCATGTCAGAATCTCGTCAATGTATGTAAAAGGGTTTGGACGATAGAGACATTTTAATTTTTCGAGATTATTCGAAAGTCAATTATTAAAAGGCAAATATCTCCCGATCTGTAGGCATCTGAGAGACAAACCTTATGTCACTTTGAGGGAACGCATATGTCAACTTCATGTCAGAGTCACGTCAATGTATGTCCAAGGGTTTGGAGGATAGAGACATTTTAATTTTTCGAGATTATTCGAAAGTCAATTTTTTAAAAGGCAAATATCTCCCGATCTGTATTAATGTGAGAGACAAAACTTATGTCACTTTAAGGGAACTTATATGTCAACTTCATGTCATAGTCACGTCAATGTATGTCCAAGGGTTTGGAGGATAGAGACATTTAAATTTTTCGAGATTATTCGAAAGTCAATTTTTAAAAGGCAAATATCTCCCGATCTGTATAAATCTGAGAGACAAAACTTATGTCACTTTGAGGGAACGTATATGTAAACTTCCTGTCAGAGGCACGTCAATGTATGTCCAAGGGTTTGGAGGATAGAGACATTTTAATTTTTCGAGATTATTCGAAAGTCAATTTTTGAAAAGGCAAATATCTTCCGATCTGTAGGAATCTGAGAGACAAAACTTATGTCACTTTGAGGGTACGTATATGTCAACTTCATGTCAGAATCTCGTCAATGTATGTCCAAGGGTTTGGACGATAGAGACATTTAAATTTTTCGAGATTATTCGAAAGTCAATTTTGAAAAGGTAAATATCTCCCGATCTGTAGGCACCTTAGAGACAAACCTTATGTCACTTTGAGGGAACGCATATGTCAACTTCATGTCAAAGTCTCGTCAATGTATGTCCAAGGGTTTGGAGGATAGAGACATTTTAATTTTTCGAGATTATTCGAAAGTCAATTTTTAAAAGGCATATATCTCCCGATCTGTATTAATCTGAGAGACAAAACTTATGTCACTTTGAGGGAACGGATATGTTAACTTCATGTCATAGTCACGTCAATGTATGTAGAAGGGTTTGGACGATAGAGACATTTTAATTTTTCGAGATTATTCGAAAGTCAATTTTTAAAAGGCAAATATCTCCCGATCTGTAATAATCTGAGAGACAAAACTTATATCACTTTGAGGGAAGGTATATGTCAACTTCCTGTCAGAGTCACGTCAATGTATGTCCAATGGTTTGGAGGATAGAGACATTTTAATTTTTCGAGATTATTCGAAAGTCAAGTTTTGAAAAGGCAAATATCTCCCGATCTGTAGGAATCTGAGAGACAAAACTTATGTCACTTTGAGGGAACGCATAATTCATCGCCATGTTAAAGTCTTGTCAATGTATGTCCAAGGGTTTGCAGGATACAGACATTTTAATTTTTCAGGGTTATTCGAAAGTCAATTATTCAGAGGCATATATCTCTCGATATGTAGGAATGTGAGAGACACAACTGATGTCACTATGAGGACATTTACATATCTACTTCATGTCAGAGTCACGACAATGTACGAAAAAGGGTTTGAAGAATAGAGACATTTGAATTTTTCGAGATTATTCGAAAGTCAATTTTTGATAACGCAAATATCTCCCGATCTGTATTAATGTGAGAGACAAAACTTATGTCACTTTGAGGGAACGTATATGTCAACTTCATGTCAGAGGTACGTCAATGTATGTGCAAGGGGTTGGAGGATAGAGACATTTAAATTTTTAGAGATTATTCGAAAGTCAATTTTTAAAATTCAAATATCTCCCGATTTGTAGGAATCTGAGAGACAAAACTTATGTCACTTTGAGGGAACGTATATGTCAACTTCATGTCAGAGTCTCGTCACTGTATGTCAAAGGATTTGGAGGATAGAGACATTTTAATTTTTCGAGATTATTCGAAAGTCAATTTTTAAAAAGGCAAATATCTCCCGATCTGTAGGAATGTGAGAGACAAAACTTATATCACTTTGAGGGAAGGTATATGTCAACTTCCTATCAGAGTCACGTCAATGTATGTCCAAGGGTTTGGAGGATAAAGACATTTAAATTTTTAGAGATTGTTCGAAAATCAATTTTTAAAAGGCAAATATCTCCCAATCAGTAGGAATCTGTGAGACAAAAATTATGTCACTTTGAGGGAACGTATATGTCAACTTGCTGTCAGAGTCAAGTCAATGTATGTCCTAGGGTTAGGAGGATAGAGACATTTAAATTGTTCGAGATTATTCGAAAGTCAATTATTAAAAGGCAAATATCTCCCGATCTGTATTAATCTGAGAGACAAAACTTATGTCACTTTGAGGGAACGTATATGTAAACTTCCTGTCAGAGGCACGTCAATGAATGTGGAAGGGTTTGGAGGATAGAGACATTTTAATTTTTAGAGATTATTCGAAATTCAATTTTTAAAAGGCAAATATCTCCTCCGACCTGTGGGAATCTGAAAGTCAAACCTTATGTCACTTTGAGGGAACGCATATGTAAACTTCCTGTCAGAGTCACGTCAATGTATGTCCAATGGTTTGGAGGATAGAGACATTTTAATTTTTCGAGATTATTCGAAAGTCAAGTTTTGAAAAGGCAAATATCTCCCGATCTGTAGGAATCTCAGAGACAAAACTTAAGTCACTTTGAGGGAACGCATATGTCATCGTCATGTTAAAGTCTTGTCAATGTATGTCCAAGGGTTTGCAGGATACAGAAATTTTAATTTTTCAGGGTTATTCGAAAGTCAATTATTCAGAGGCATATATCTCTCGATATGTAGGAATCTGAGAGACACACTGATGTCACTATGAGGACATTTATATATCTACTTCATGTCAGAGTCACGACAATGTACGAAAAAGGGTTTGAAGAATAGAGACATTTGAATTCTTCGAGATTATTCGAAAGTCAATTTTTGAAAAGACAAATATCTCCCGATCTGTAGGTATCTGAGAGACAAACTTTATGCCACATTGAGGGAACGTATATGTCAACTTCATGTCAGAGTCCTGTCAATGTATGTGCAAGGGTTTGGAGGATAGAGACATCATAATTTTTCGAGGTAATTCGAAAGTCAATTTTTAAAAGGCAAATATCTTCCGATCTGTAGGAATCTGAGAACCAAAACTTATGTCACTTTGAGGGAACGTGTATGTAAACTTCCTGTCAGATTCACGTCAATGTATGTCCAAGGGTTTGGTGGATAGAGACATTTTAATTTTTCGAGATTATTCGAAAGTCAATTTTTGAAAAGGCAAATATCTCCCGATCTGTATTAATCTGAGAGACAAAACTTATGTCACTTTGAGGGAACGTATATGTCAATTTCATGTCAGAATCTCGTCAATGTATGTCCAAGGGTTTGAACGATAGAGACATTTTAATTTTTAGATATTATTCGAAAGTCAATATTTAAAAGGCAACTATCTCCCGATCTGTAGACATCTGAGAGACAAACCGTATGTCACTTTGAGGGAACGTATATGTCAACTTCATGTCAGAGTCTCGTCACTGTATGTCCAAGGGTTTGGAGGATAGAGACATTTTAATTTTTCGAGATTATTCGAAAGTCAATTTTTAAAAGGCAAATATCTATCGATCTGTAGGAATGTGAGAGACAAAACTTATGTCACTTTGAGGGTACGTATATGTCAACTTCATGTCAGAATCTCGTCAATGTATGTCCAAGGGTTTGGACGATAGAGACATTTTAATTTTTCGAGATTATTTGAAAGTCAATTTTTAAAAGGCAAATATTTCCCGATCTGTATTAATCTGAGAGACAACACTTATGTCACCTTGAGGGAACGTATATGTCAACTTCATGTCAGAATCTCGTCAATGTATGTCCAACGGTTTGGACGATAGAGACATTTTAATTATTCGAGATTATTCGAAAGTCAATTTTTAAAAGGCAAATATCTCCCGATTTGTATGAATCTGAGAGAATACTTATATCACTTTGAGGGATCGTATATGTCAACCTCCTGTCAGAGTCACGTCAATGTATGTCCAAGGGTTTGGAGGATAGAGACATTTAAATTTTTAGAGATTATTCGAAAGTCAATTTTTAAAAGGCAAATATCTCCCGATCTGTAGGAATCTGAGAGACAAAACTTATGTCACTTTGAGGGAACGTTTATGTCAACTTCCTGTCTGAGTCACGTCAATGTATGTCTAAGGGTTTGGAAGATAGGGACATTTTAATTTTTCGAGATTATTGGAAAGTCAATTTTTAAAAGGCAAATATCTTCCGATCTGTTGAATCTGAGAGACAAAACTTATGTCACTTTGAGGGTACGTATATGTCAACTTCATGTCAGAATCTCGTCAATGTATGTCCAAGGGTTTGGACGATAGAGACATTTAAATTTTTCGAGATTATTCGAAAGTCAATTTTGAAAAGGTAAATATCTCCCGATCTGTAGGCATCTTAGAGACAAACCTTATGTCACTTTGAGGGAACGCATATGTCAACTTCATGTCAAAGTCTCGTCAATGTATGTCCAAGGGTTTGGAGGATAGAGACATTTTAATTTTTCGAGATTATTCGAAAGTCAGTTTTTAAAAGGCAAATATCTCCCGATCTGTATTAATCTGAGAGACAAAACTTATGTCACTTTGAGGGAACGGATATGTTAACTTCATGTCATAGTCACGTCAATGTATGTAGAAGGGTTTGGACGATAGAGACATTTTAATTTTTCGAGATTATTCGAAAGTCAATTTTTAAAAGGCAAATATCTCCCGATCTGTAATAATCTGAGAGACAAAACTTATATCACTTTGAGGGAAGGTATATGTCAACTTCCTGTCAGAGTCACGTCAATGTATGTCCAATGGTTTGGAGGATAGAGACATTTTAATTTTTCGAGATTATTCGAAAGTCAAGTTTTGAAAAGGCAAATATCTCCCGATCTGTAGGAATCTGAGAGACAAAACTTATGTCACTTTGAGGGAACGCATAATTCATCGCCATGTTAAAGTCTTGTCAATGTATGTCCAAGGGTTTGCAGGATACAGACATTTTAATTTTTCAGGGTTATTCGAAAGTCAATTATTCAGAGGCATATATCTCTCGATATGTAGGAATGTGAGAGACACAACTGATGTCACTATGAGGACATTTACATATCTACTTCATGTCAGAGTCACGACAATGTACGAAAAAGGGTTTGAAGAATGGAGACATTTGAATTTTTCGAGATTATTCGAAAGTCAATTTTTGATAAGGCAAATATCTCCCGATCTGTATTAATGTGAGAGACAAAACTTATGTCACTTTGAGGGAACGTATATGTCAACTTCATGTCAGAGGTACGTCAATGTATGTGCAAGGGGTTGGAGGATAGAGACATTTAAATTTTTAGAGATTATTCGAAAGTCAATTTTTAAAATTCAAATATCTCCCGATTTGTAGGAATCTGAGAGACAAAACTTATGTCACTTTGAGGGAACGTATATGTCAACTTCATGTCAGAGTCTCGTCACTGTATGTCCAAGGATTTGGAGGATAGAGACATTTTAATTTTTCGAGATTATTCGAAAGTCAATTTTTAAAAAGGCAAATATCTCCCGATCTGTAGGAATGTGAGAGACAAAACTTATGTCACTTTGAGGGAACATATATGTCAACTTCATGTCAGAATCTCGTCAATGTATGTAAAAGGGTTTGGACGATAGAGACATTTTAATTGTTCGAGATTATTCGAAAGTCAATTATTAAAAGGCAAATATCTCCCGATCTGTAGGCATCTGAGAGACAAACCTTATGTCACTTTGAGGGAACGCATATGTCAACTTCATGTCAGAGTCACGTCAATGTATGTCCAAGGGTTTGGAGGATAGAGACATTTTAATTTTTCGAGATTATTCGAAAGTCAATTTTTTAAAAGGCAAATATCTCCCGATCTGTATTAATGTGAGAGACAAAACTTATGTCACTTTAAGGGAACTTATATGTCAACTTCATGTCATAGTCACGTCAATGTATGTAGAAGGGTTTGGAGGATAGAGACATTTAAATTTTTCGAGATTATTCGAAAGTCAATTTTTAAAAGGCAAATATCTCCCGATCTGTATAAATCTGAGAGACAAAACTTATGTCACTTTGAGGGAACGTATATGTAAACTTCCTGTCAGAGGCACGTCAATGTATGTCCAAGGGTTTGGAGGATAGAGACATTTTAATTTTTCGAGATTATTCGAAAGTCAATTTTTGAAAAGGCAAATATCTTCCGATCTGTAGGAATCTGAGAAAAAAAATTTATGTCAACTTGAGGGAACGTATATGTCAACTTCATGTCATAGTCACGTCAATGTATGTAGAAGGGTTTGGAGGATAGAGACATTTAAATTTTTAGAGATTATTCGAAAGTCAATTTTTAAAAGGCAAATATCTCCCAACCTGTAGGAATCTGAAAGTCAAAACGTATGTCACTTTGAGGGAACGTATATGTAAACTTCCTGTCAGAGTCTCGTCAATGTATGTCCAAGGGTTTGGAGGATAGAGACATTTTAATTTTTCGAGATTATTCGAAAGGGAAGTTTTGAAAAGGTAAATATCTCCCGATCTGTAGGAATCTGAGAGACAAAACTTATGTCACTATGAGGGAACGCATATGTCATCGTCATGTTAAAGTCTTGTCAATGTATGTCCAAGGGTTTGCAGGATACAGACATTTTAATTTTTCAGGGTTATTCGAAAGTCAATTATTCAGAGGCATATATCTCTCGATATGTTGGAATCTGAGAGACGCAACTGATGTCACTATGAGGACATTTATATATCTACTTCATGTCAAAGTCACGACAATGTACGAAAAAGGGTTTGAAGGATAGGGATATTTGAATTTTTCGAGATTATTCGAAAGTTAATTTTTGAAAGGAAATATCTCCCGATCTGTAGGAATCTGAGAGACAAAACTTATGTCACTTTGAGGGTACGTATATGTCAACTTCATGTCAGAATCTCGTCAATATATGTCCAAGGGTTTGGAGGATAGAGACATTTAAATTTTTAGAGATTATTCGAAAGTCAATTTTTGAAAAGGCAAATATCTCCCGATCTGTAGGAATCTGAGAGACAAAACTTATGTCACCTTGAGGGAATGTATATGTCAACTTCATGTCAGAATCTCGTCAATGTATGTCCAAGGGTTTGGACGATAGAGACATTTTAATTTTTCGAGATTATTCGAAAGTCAATTTTTAAAAGGCAAATATCTCCCGATCTGTTGGCATCTGAGAGACAAACCTTATGTCACTTTGAGGGAACGACTATGTCAACTTCCTGTCAGAGTCTCGTCAATGAATGTCCAAGGGTTTGGAGGATAAACACATTTTAATTTTTCGAGATTATTCGAAAGTCAGTTTTTGAAAAGGCAAATATCTCCCGATTTGTATTAATCTGAGAGACAAAACTTATGTCACTGTGAGGGGACGCAGATGTCAACTTCATGTCAGAGTCTCGTCACTGTATGTCCAAGGGTTTGGAGGATAGAGATATTTTAATTCTTCGAAATTATTCGAAAGTCAATTTTTAAAAAGCAAATATCTCCCGATCTGTAGGAATGTGAGAGACAAAACTTATGTCACTTTGAGGGAACATATATGTCAACTTCCTGTCAGAGTCACGTTAGTGTATGTCCAAGGGTTTGGAGGATAGAGACATTTAAATTTTTAGAGATTATTCGAAAGTCAATTTTTAAAAGGCAAATATCTCCCGATCTGTTGGAATCTGAGAGACAAAACTTATGTCACTTCGAGGGTACGTATATGTTAACTTCATGTCAGAATCTCGTCAATGTATGTGGAAGGGTTTGGACGATAGAGACATTTAAATTTTTCGAGATTATTCGAAAGTCAATTTTTAAAAGGCAAATATCTCCCGATCTGTAGGCATCTGAGAGACACACCTTATGTCACTTTGAGGGAACGCATATGTCAACTTCATGTCAAAGTCTCGTCAATGTATGTCCAAGGGTTTGGAGGATAGAGACATTTAAATTTTTCGAGATTATTCGAAAGTCAATTTTTGAAAAGGCAAATATCTCCCGATCTGTATTAATCTGTGAGAAAAAACTTATGACACTTTGAGGGAACGTATATGTTAACTTCATGTCATAGTCACGTCAATGTATGTAGAAGGGTTTGGACGATGGAGACATTTCAATTTTTCGAGATTATTCGAAAGTCAATTTTTAAAAGGCAAATATCTCCCGACCTGTAGGAATCTGAGAGACAAAACTTATATCACTTTGAGGGAAGGTATATGTCAACTTCCTATCAGAGTCACGTCAATGTATGTCCAAGGGTTTGGAGGATAAAGACATTTAAATTTTTAGAGATTGTTCGAAAGTCAATTTTTAAAAGGCAAATATCTCCCAATCAGTAGGAATCTGTGAGACAAAAATTATGTCACTTTGAGGAACGTATATGTCAACTTGCTGTCAGAGTCAAGTCAATGTATGTCCTAGGGTTAAGAGGATAGAGACATTTAAATTGTTCGAGATTATTCGAAAGTCAATTATTAAAAGGCAAATATCTCCCGATCTGTATTAATCTGAGAGACAAAACTTATGTCACTTTGAGGGAACGTATATGTAAACTTCCTGTCAGAGGCACGTCAATGAATGTGGAAGGGTTTGGAGGATAGAGACATTTTAATTTTTAGAGATTATTCGAAATTCAATTTTTAAAAGGCAAATATCTCCTCCGACCTGTAGGAATCTGAAAGTCAAACCTTATGTCACCTTGAGGGAACGCATATGTAAACTTCCTGTCAGAGTCACGTCAATGTATGTCCAATGGTTTGGAGGATAGAGACATTTTAATTTTTCGAGATTATTCGAAAGTCAAGTTTTGAAAAGGCAAATATCTCCCGATCTGTAGGAATCTGAGAGACAAAACTTTTGTCACTTTGAGGGAACGCATATGTCATCGTCATGTTAAAGTCTTGTCAATGTATGTCCAAGGGTTTGCAGGAAACAGACATTTTAATTTTTCAGGGTTATTCGAAAGTCAATTATTCAGAGGCATATATCTCTCGATATGTAGGAATCTGAGAGACACAACTGATGTCACTATGAGGACATTTATATATCTACTTCATGTCAAAGTCACGACAATGTACGAAAAAGGGTTTGAAGGATAGGGATATTTGAATTTTTCGAGATTATTCGAAAGTCAATTTTTTAAAGGCAAATATCTCCCGATCTGTAGGAATCTGAGAGACAAAACTTATGTCACTTTGAGGGCTCGTATATGTCAACTTCATGTCAGAATCTCGTCAATGTATGTCCAAGTGTTTGGACGATAGAGACATTTTAATTTTTCGAGATTATTCGAAAGTCAATTATTAAAAGGCAAATATCTCCCGATCTGTTGGCATGTGAGAGACAAACCTTATGTCACTTTGAGGGAACGAGTATGTCAACTTCATGTCAGAGTCTCGTCAATGTATGTCCAAGGGTTTGGAGGATAAACACATTTTAATTTCTCGAGATTATTCAAAAGTCAGTTTTTGAAAAGGCAAATATCTCCCGATCTGTATTAATCTGAAAGACAAAACTTATGTCACCTTGAGGGAACGTATATGTCAACTTCATGTCAGAATCTCGTCAATATATGTCCAAGGGTTTGGACGATAGAGACATTTTAATTTTTCGAGATTATTCGAAAGTCAATTTTTAAAAGGCAAATATCTCCCGATTTGTAGGAATCTGAGAGACAAAACTTATATCACTTTGAGGGATCGTACGTGTCAACTTCCTGTCAGAGTCACGTCATTGTATGTCCAAGGGTTTGGAGGATAGAGACATTTAAATTTTTAGAGATTGTTCGAAAGTCAATTTTAAAAGGCAAATATCTCCCGATCTGTAGGAATCTGAGAGACAAACCTTATGTCACTTTGAGGGAACGTATATGTAAACTTCCTGTCACAGTCACGTCAATGTATGTCCAAGGGTTTGGAGGATAGAGACATTTTAATTTTTTGAGATTATTCGAAAGTCAATTTTTGAAAAGGCAAATATCTTCCGATCTGTAGGAATCTGAGAGACAAAACTTATGTCACTTTGAGGGAACGTATATGTCAACTTCATGTCATAGTCACGTCAATGTATGTAGAAGGGTTTGGAGGATAGAGACATTTAAATTTTTAGAGATTATTCGAAAGTCAATTTTTTAAAGGCAAATATCTCCCAACCTGTAGGAATCTGAAAGTCAAAACGTATGACACTTTGAGGGAACGTATATGTAAACTTCCTGTCAGAGTCACGTCAATGTATGTCCAAGGGTTTGGAGGATAGAGACATTTTAATTTTTCGAGATTATTCGAAAGGGAAGTTTTGAAAAGTTAAATATCTCCCGATCTGTAGGAATCTGAGAGACAAAACTTATGTCACTATGAGGGAACGCATATGTCATCGTCATGTTGAAGTCTTGTCAATGTATGTCCAAGGGTTTGCAGGATACAGACATTTTAATTTTTCAGGGTTATTCGAAAGTCAATTATTCAGAGGCATATATCTCTCGATATGTAGGAATCTGAGAGACACAACTGATGTCACTATGAGGACATTTATATATCTACTTCATGTCAAAGTCACGACAATGTACGAAAAAGGGTTTGAAGGATAGGGATATTTGAATTTTTCGAGATTATTCGAAAGTCAATTTTTGAAAGGAAAATATCTCCCGATCTGTAGGAATCTGAGAGACAAAACTAATGTCACTTTGAGGGTACGTATATGTCAACTTCATGTAAGAATCTCGTCAATGTATGTCCAAGGGTTTGGAGGATAAACACATTTTAATTTTTCGAGATTAATCGAAAGTCAGTTTTTGAAAAGGCAAATATCTCCCGATCTGTATTAATCTGAGAGACAAAACTTATGTCACCTTGAGGGAACGTATATGTCAACTTCATGTCAGAATCTCGTCAATGTATGTCCAAGGGTTTGGACGATAGAGACATTTTAATTCTTCGAGATTATTCGAAAGTCAATTTTTAAAAGGCAAATATCTCCCGATTTGTAGTAATCTGAGAGACAAAACTTATGTCACTTTGAGGGGACGCAGATGTCAACTTCATGTCAGAGTCTCGTCACTGTATGTCCAAGGGTTTGGAGGATAGAGATATTTTAATTTTTCGAAATTATTCGAAAGTCAATTTTTAAAAAGCAAATATCTCCCGATCTGTAGGAATGTGAGAGACAAAACTTATGTCACTTTGAGGGATCATATATGTCAACTTCCTGTCAGAGTCACGTTAGTGTATGTCCAAGGGTTTGAAGGATAGAGACATTTAAATTTTTAGAGATTATTCGAATGTCAATTTTTAAAAGGCAAATATCTCCCGATCTGTTGGAATATGAGAGACAAAACTTATGTCACTTTGAGGGTACGTATATGTTAACTTCATGTCAGAATCTCGTCAATGTATGTCCAAGGGTTTGGACGATAGAGACATATTAATTTTTCGAGATTATTCGAAAGTCAATTTTTAAAAGGCAAATATCTCCCGATCTGTAGGCATCTGAGAGACACACCTTATGTCACTTTGAGGGAACGCATATGTCAACTTCATGTCAAAGCCTCGTCAATGTATGTCCAAGGGTTTGGAGGATAGAGACATTTAAATTTTTCGAGATTATTCGAAAGTCAATTTTTGAAAAGGCAAATATCTCCTGATCTGTATTAATCTGTGAGACAAAACTTATGTCACTTTGAGGGAACGTATATGTTAACTTCATGTCATAGTCACGTCAATGTATGTAGAAGGGTTTGGACGATAGAGACATTTTAATTTTTCGAGATTATTCGAAAGTCAATTTTTAAAAGGCAAATATCTCCCGACCTGTAGGAATCTGAGAGACAAAACTTATATCACTTTGAGGGAAGGTATATGTCAACTTCCTGTCCGAGTCACGTCAATGTATGTCCAAGGGTTTGGAGGATAAAGACATTTAAATTTTTAGAGATTGTTCGAAAGTCAATTTTTAAAAGGCAAATATCTCCCAATCAGTAGGAATCTGTGAGACAAAAATTATGTCACTTTGAGGGAACGTATATGTCAACTTGCTGTCAGAGTCAAGTGAATGTATGTCCTAGGGTTAGGAGGATAGAGACATTTAAATTGTTCGAGATTATTCGAAAGTCAATTATTAAAAATCAAATATCTTCCGATCTGTAGGAATCTGAGAGACAAAACTTATGTCACTTTGAGGGAACGTATATGTAAACTTCCTGTCAGAGTCACGTCAATGTATGTCCAATGGTTTGGAGGATAGAGACATTTTAATTTTTCGAGATTATTCGAAAGTCAAGTTTTGAAAAGGCAAATATCTCCCGATCTGTAGGAATCTGAGAGACAAAACTTATGTCACTTTGAGGGAACGCATATGTCATCGTCATGTTAAAGTCTTGTCAATGTATGTCCAAGGGTTTGCAGGATACAGACATATTAATTTTTCAGGGTTATTCGAAAGGCAATTATTCAGAGGCATATATCTCTCGATATGTAGGAATCTGAGAGACACAACTGATGTCACTATGAGGACATTTATATATCTACTTCATGTCAGAGTCACGACAATGTACGAAAAAGGGTTTGAAGAATAGAGACATTTGAATTCTTCGAGATTATTCGAAAGTCAATTTTTCAAAAGGAAAATATCTCCCGATCTGTAGGAATCTGAGAGACAAACTTTATGTCACATTGAGGGAACGTATATGTCAACTTCATGTCAGAGTCCTGTCAATGTATGTGCAAGGGTTTGGAGGATAGAGACATCATAATTTTTCGAGATTATTCGAAAGTCAATTTTCAAAAGGCAAATATCTCCCGATCTGTAGGAATCTGAGAACCAAAACTTATGACACTTTGAGGGAACGTATATGTAAACTTCCTGTTAGATTCACGTCAATGTATGTCCAAGGGTTTGGAGGATAGAGACATTTCAATTTTTCGAGATTATTCGAAAGTCAATTTTTGAAAAGGCAAATATCTCCCGATCTGTATTAATCTGAGAGACAAAACTTATGTCACTTTGAGGGAACGTATATTTCAATTTCATGTCAGAATCTCGTCAATGTATGTCCAAGAGTTTGAACGATAGAGACATTTTAATTTTTCGAGATTATTCGAAAGTCAATATTTAAAAGGCAACTATCTCCCGATCTGTAGACATCTGAGAGACAAAACGTATGTCACTTTGAGGGAACGTATATGTCAACTTCATGTCAGAGTCTCGTCACTGTATGTCCAAGGGTTTGGAGGATAGAGACATTTTAATTTTTCGAGATTATTCGAAAGTCAATAATTAAAAGGCAACTATCTCCCGATCTGTAGGAATGTGAGAGACAAAACTTATGTCACTTTGAGGGAACGTACATGTGAACTTCCTGTCAGAGTCACGTTAATGTATGTCCAAGGGTTTGGATTATAGAGACATTTAAATTTTAGAGATTATTCGAAAGTCAATTATTAAAATGCAAATATCTCCCGATCTGTAGGAATCTCAGAGACAAAACTTATGTCACTTTGAGGGAACGTATTTGTAAACTTCCTGTCAGAGTCACGTCAATGTATGTAAAAGGGTTTGGAGGATAGAGACATTTTAATTTTTTGAGATTATTGGAAAGTCAATTCTTGTAAAGGCAAATATCTCCCGATCTGTAGGAATCTGAGAGACAAACCTTATGCCACTTTGAGGGAACACATATGTCAACTTCATGTCATAGTCTTGTCAATGTATGTCCAAGGGTTTGGAGGATAGAGACATTTAAATTTTTAGAGATTATTCGAAAGTCAATTTTTAAAAGGCAAATATCTCCCGATCTGTAGGAATCTGACAGACAAAACTTATGTCACTTTGAGGGAACGCATATGTCAACTTCATGTCAGAGTCTCGTCACTGTATGTCCAAGGGTATGGAGGATAAACACATTTTAATTTTTCGAGATTATTCGAAAGTCAATTTTTGGAAAGGCAAATATCTCCCGATCTGTATTAATCTGAAAGACAAAACTTATGTCACTTTGAGGGAACGTATTTGTAAACTTCCTGTCAGAGTCACGTCAATGTATGTCCAAGGGTTTGGAGGATAGAGACATTTTAATTTTTCGAGATTATTGGAAAGTCAATTTTTGAAAAGGCAAATATCTCCCGATCTGTAGTCATCTGAGATACAAACCTTATGTCACTTTGAGGGAACACATATGTCAACTTCATGTCATAGTCACGTCAATGTATGTCCAAGGGTTTGGAGGATAGAGACATTTAAATTTTTAGAGATTATTCGAAAGTCAATTTTTAAAAGGCAAATATCTCCCGATCTGTAGGCATCTGAGAGACAAACCTTATGTCACTTTGAGGGAACGTATATGTCAACTTCCTGTCAGAGGTACGTCAATGTATGTCTAAGGGGTTGGAGGATAGAGACATTTAAATTTTTAAAGATTATTCGAAAATCAATTTTTAAAATTCAAATATCTCCTGATCTGTAGGAATCTGAGAGACAAAACTTATGTCACTTTGAGGGAACGTATAAGTCAACTTCATGTCATAGTCACGTCAATGTATGTCAAAGGGTTTGGAGGATAGAGACATTTAAATTTTTAGAGATTATTCGAAAGTCAATTTTTAAAAGGCAAATATCTCCCGACCTGTAGGAATCTGAAAGTCAAACCTTATGTCACTTTGAGGGTTCGCATATGTAAACTTCCTGTCAGAGTCACGTCAATGTATGTCCAAAGGTTTGAACGATAGAGACATTTTAATTTTTCGAGATTATTCGAAAGTCTATTTTTAAAAGGCAAATATCTCCCGATCTGTAGGCATCTGAGAGACAAACCTTATGTCACTTTGAGGGAACGCATATGTCAACTTCATGTCAGAGTCACGTCAATGTATGTCCAAGGTTTTCGAGGATAGAGACATTTTAATTTTTCGAGATTATTCGAAAGTGAAGTTTTGAAAAGGCAAATATCTCCCGATCTGTAGGAATCTGAGAGACAAAACTTATGTCACTTTGAGGGAACGCATATGTCATCGTCATGTTAAAGTCTTGTCAATGTATGTCCAAGGGTTTGCAGGATACAGACATTTTAATTTTTCAGGGTTAATCGAAAGTCAATTATTCAGAGGCATATATCTCTCGATATGTAGGAATCTGAGAGACAAAACTTATGTCACTTTGAGGGAACGAGTATTTCAACTTCATGTCAGAGTCTCGTCAATGTATGTACAAGGGTTTGGAGGATAAACACATTTTAATTTTTCGAGATTATTCGAAAGTCAATTTTTGAAAAGGCAAATATCTCCCGATCTGTAGGAATCTGAGAGACAAAACTTATGTCACTTTGAGGGTACGTATATGTCAACTTCATGTCAGAATCTCGTCAATGTATGTCCAAGGGTTTGGACGATAGAGACATTTTAATTTTTCGAGATTATTCGAAAGTCAATTTTTAAAAGGCAAATATCTCCCGATCTGTTTTCATCTGAGAGACAAACCTTATGTCACTTTGAGGGAACGAGTATTTCAACTTCATGTCAGAGTCTCGTCAATGTATGTACAAGGGTTTGGAGGATAAACACATTTTAATTTTTCGAGATTATTCGAAAGTCAATTTTTGAAAAGGCAAATATCTGCCGATCTGTATTAATCTGAGAGACAAAACTTATGTCACCTTGAGGGAACGTATATGTCAACTTCATGTCAGAATCTCGTCAATGTATGTCCAAGGGTTTGGGCGATAGAGACATTTTAATTTTTCGAGATTATTCGAAAGTCAATTTTTAAAAGGCAAATATCTCCCGATTTGTAGGAATCTGAGAGACAAAACTTATATCACTTTGAGGGATCGTAAATGTCAACTTCCTGTCAGAGTCACGTCAATGTATGTCCAAGGGTTTGGAGGATAGAGACATTTAAATTTTTAGAGATTGTTCGAAAGTCAATTTTAAAAGGCAAATATCTCCCGATCTGTAGGAATGTGAGAGACAAAACTTATGTCACTTTGAGGGAACGTATATGTAAACTTCCTGTCAGAGTCTCGTCAATGTATGTCCAAGGGTTTGGAGGATAGAGACATTTTAATTTTTCGAGATTATTCGAAAGTCAATTTTTGAAAAGGCAAATATCTCCCGATCTGTAGGAATCTGAGAGACAAAACTTATGTCACTTTGAGGGGACGCAGATGTCAACTTCATGTCACAGTCTCGTCACTGTATGTCCAAGGGTTTGGAGGATAGAAACATTTAAATTTTTCGAGATTATTTGAAAGTCAATTTTTAAAAGGCAAATATCTCCCGATCTGTAGGAATGTGAGAGACAAAACTTATGTCACTTTGAGGGAATATATATGTCAACTTCCTGTCAGAGTCACGTCAATGTATGTACAAGGGTTTGGAGGATAGAGACATTTAATTTTTTAGAGATTATTCGAAAGTCAATTTTTAAAAGACAAATATATCCCGATCTGTTGGAATCTGAGTGACAAAACTTATGTCACTTTGAGGGAACATATATGTCAACTTCCTGTCAGAGTCTCGTCAATGTATGTTTAAGGGTTTGGAGGATAGGGACATTTTAATTTTTCGAGATTATTGGAAAGTCAATTTTTAAAAGGCAAATATCTGCCGATCTGTAGTATCTGAGAGACAAAACTTATGTCACTTTGAGGGTACGTAAATGTCAACTTCATGTCAGAATCTCGTCAATGTATGTCCAAGGGTTTGGACGATAGAGACATTTAAATTTATCGAGTTTATTCGAAAGTCAATCTTTCAAAGGCAAATATCTCCCGATCTGTAGGCATGTGAGAGACAAACCTTATGTCACTTTGAAGGAACGCATATGTCAACTTCATGTCAAAGTCTCGTTAATGTATGTCCAAGGGTTTGTACGATAGAGACATTTTAATTTTTCGAGATTATTCGAAAGTCAATTCTTAAAAGGCAAATATCTCCCGATCTGTAGGATTCTGAGAGACAAAACTTATATCACTTTGAGGGAACGTATATGTCAACTTCCTGTCAGAGTCACGTCAATGTATGTCCAAGGGTTTGGAGGATAAAGACATTTAAATTTTTAGAGATTGTTCAAAAGTTAATTTTTAAAAGGCAAATATCTCCCGATCTGTAGGAATCTGAGAGACAAAACTTATGTCACCTTGAGGGAACGTATATGTCAACTTCATGTCACAATCACGTCAATGTATGTAGAAGGGTTTGGAGGATAGAGACATTTCAATTTTTAGAGATTATTCGAAAGTCAATTTTTAAAAGGCAATTATCTCCCGACCTGTAGTAATCTGAAAGTCAAACCTTATGTCACTTTGAGGGAACGTATATGTCATCGTCATGTTAAAGTCTTGTCAATGTATGTCCAAGGGTTTGCAGGATACAGACATTTAAATTTTTCAGGGTTATTCGAAAGTCAATTATTCAGAGTCATATATCTCTCGATATGTAGGAATCTGAGAGACACAACTGATGTCACTATGAGGACATTTATATATCTACTTCATGTTAGAGTCACGATAATGTACAAACAAGGGTTTGAAGAATAGAGACATTTGAATTCTTCGAGATTATTCGAAAGTCAATTTTTGAAAAGGCAAATATCTCCCGATCTTTAGGAATCTGAGAGACAAACTTTATGTCACATTGAGGGAACGTATATGTCAACTTCATGTCAGAGTCCTGTCAATGTATGTGCAAGGGTTTGGAGGATAGAGACATCATAATTTTTCGAGATTATTCGAAAGTCAATTTTTGAAAAGGCAAATATCTGCCTATCTGTATTAATCTGAGAGACAAAACTTATGTCACTTTGAGGGAACGTATATGTCAATTTCATGACAGAATCTCGTCAATGTATGTCCAAGCGTTTGAACGATAGAGACATTTTAATTTTTCGAGATTATTCGAAAGTCAATATTTAAAAGGCAACTATCTCCCGATCTGTAGACATCTGAGAGACAAAACGTATGTCACTTTGAGGGAACGTATATGTCAACTTCATGTCAGAGTCTCGTCACTGTATATCCAAGGTTTTGGAGGATAGAGACATTTTAATTTTTCGAGATTATTCGAAAGTCAATTTTTAAAAGGCAAATATCTCCCGATCTGTAGGAATGTGAGAGACAAAACTTATGTCACTTTGAGGGAACGTATATGTCAACTTCCTGTCAGAGTCACGTCAATGTATGTCCAAGGGTTTGGATTATAGTGACATTTAAGTTTTTAGAGATTATTCGAAAGTCAATTATTAAAATGCAAATATCTCCCGATCTGTAGGAATCTGAGAGACAAAACTTATGTCACTTTGAGGGAACGTATATGTCAACTTCATGTCAGAATCTCGTCAATGTATGTAAAAGGGTTTGGACGATAGAGACATTTAAATTTTTCGAGATTATTCGAAAGTCAATTTTTAAAAGGCAAATATCTCCCTATGTGTAGGCATCTGTGAGACAAACCTTATTTCACTTTGAGGGAACGCATATGTCAACTTCATGTCAGTGTCTCGTCACTGTATGTCCAAGGGTTTGGGGGTAGAGTCATTTTAATTTTTCGAGATTATTCGAAAGTCAATTTTTTAAAGGCAAATATCTCAAGATCTGTAGGAATCTGAGAGACAAAACTTATGTCACTTTGAGGGAACATATACGCCAACTTCCTGTCAGAGTCACGTCAATGTATGTAAAAGGGTTTGGAGGATAGAGACATTTACATTTTTAGAGATTATTCGAAAGTCAATTTTTAAAAGGCAAATATCTCCCGATCTGTAGGAATCTGAGAGACAAAACTTATGTCACTTTGAGGGAATGTATATGTAAACTTCCTATCAGTGGCACGTCAATGTATGTCCAAGGGTTTGGAGGATAGAGACATTTTAATTTTTCGAGATTATACGAAAGTCAATTTTTGAAAAGGAAAATATCTCCCGATCTGTAGTAATCTGAGAGACAAAACATATGTCACTTTGAGGGAACGTATATGTCAACTTCATGTCAGAATCTCGTCAATGTATGTGCAAGGGTTTGGACGATAGAGACATTTTAATTTTTCGATATTATTCGAAAGTCAATTTTTAAAAGGCAAATATCTTCCGATGTGTAGGCATCTGTGAGACAAACCTTATTTCACTTTGAGGGAACGCATATGTCAACTTCATGTCAGTGTCTCGTCACTGTATGTCCAAGGGTTTGGGTTATAGAGACATTTTAATTTTTCGAGATTATTCGAAAGTCAATTCTTTAAAGGCAAATATCTCCCGATCTGTAGGAATCTGAGAGACAAAACTTATGTCACTTTGAGGGAACATATACGTCAACTTCTTGTCAAAGTCACGTCAATGTATGTAATAGGGTTTGGAGGATAGAGACATTTACATTTTTAGAGATTATTCGAAAGTCAATTTTAAAAGGCAAATATCTCCCGATCTGTAGGAATCTGAGAGACAAAACTTATGTCACTTTGAGGGAACGTATTTGTAAACTTCCTGTCAGAGTCACGTCAATGTATGTCCAAGGGTTTGGAGGATAGAGACATTTTAATTTTTCGAGTTTATTGGAAAGTCAATTTTTGAAAAGGCAAATATCTCCCGATCTGTAGGCATCTGAGAGACAAAAATTATGCCACTTTGAGGGAACACATATGTCAACTTCATGTCATAGTCACGTCAATGCATGTCCAAGGGTTTGGAGGATAGAGACATTTAAATTTTTAGAGATTATTCGAAAGTCAATTTATGAAAAGGCAAATATCCCCCGATATGTAGGAATCTGAGAGACAAAACTTATGTCACCTTGAGGGAACGTACATGTCAACTTCATGTCAGAATCTCGTCAATGTATGTCAAAGGGTTTGGACGATAGAGACATTTTAATTTTTCAAGATTATTCGAAAGTCAATTTTTAAAAGGCAAATATCTCCCGATCTGTAGGAATCTGAGAAACAAAACTTATGTCACTTTGAGGGAACGTATATATCAACTTGCTGTCAGAGTCAAGTCAATGTATGTCCTAGGGTTTGGAGGATAGAGATATTATAATTTTTCGAGATTATTCGAAAGTCAATTTGTGAAAGGCAAATATCTCCCGATCTGTAGGAATCTGAGAAACAAAACTTATGTCACTTTGAGGGAACGCATATGTCAACTTCATGTCAGAGTCACAACAATGTATGTCCAAGGGTTTGGAGGACAGAGACATTTAAATTTTTAGAGATTATTCCTAAGTCAATTATTAAAATTCAAATATCTCCCGATCTGTAGGCATCTGAGAGACAAAACTTATGTCACTTTGAGGGAACGTATATGTCAACTTCATGTCAGAACCTCGTCAATGTATGTCCAAGGGTTTGAACGATAGAGACATTTTAATTTTTCGAGATTATTCGAAAGTCTATTATTAAAAGGCAAATATCTCCCGATCTGTAGGCATCTGAGAGACAAACCTTATGTCACTTTGAGGGAACGCATATGTCAACTTCATGTCAGAATCTCGTCAATGTATGTCGAAGGGTTTGGACGATAGAGACATTTAAATTTTTCGAGATTATTCGAAAGTCAATTTTTGAAAAGGCAAATATCTCCCGATCTGTAGGAATCTGAGAGACAAAACTTATGTCACTTTGAGGGAACGTATATGTCAACTTCATGTCAGAATCTCGTCAATGTGTGTCCAAGGGTTTGAACGATAGAGACATTTTAATTTTTCTAGATTATTCGAAAGTCTATTTTTAAAAGGCAAATATCTCCCGATCAGTAGGCATCTGAGAGACAAACCTTATGTCACTTTGAGGGAACGCATATGTCAACTTCATGTCAGAATCTCGTCAATGTATGTCGAAGGGTTTGGAGGATAGAGACATTTAAATTTTTCGAGATTATTCGAAAGTCAAGTTTTGAAAAGGCTAATATCTCCCGATCTGTAGGAATCTGAGAGACAAAACTTATGTCACTTTGAGGGAACGCATATGTCATCGTCATGTTAAAGTCTTGTCAATGTATGTCCAAGGGTTTGCAGGATACAGACATTTTAATTTTTCAGGGTTATTCGAAAGTCAATTATTCAGAGTCATATATCTCTCGATATGTAGGAATCTGAGAGACACAACTGATGTCACTATGAGGACATTTATATATCTACTTCATGTCAGAGTCACGACAATGTACGAAAAAGGGTTTGAAGAATAGAGACATTTGAATTCTTCGAGATTATTCGAAAGTCAATTTTTGAAAAGGCAAATATCTTCCGATCTTTAGGAATCTGAGAGACAAACTTTATGTCACATTGAGGGAACGTATATGTCAACTTCATGTCAGAGTCCTGTCAATGTATGTGCAAGGGTTTGGAGGATAGAGACATCATAATTTTTCGAGATTATTCGAAAGTCAATTTTTGAAAAGGCAAATATCTGCCGATCTGTATTAATCTGAGAGACAAAACTTATGTCACTTTGAGGGAACGTATATGTCAATTTCATGTCAGAATCTCGTCAATGTATGTCCAAGGGTTTGAACGATAGAGACATTTTAATTTTTCGAGATTATTCGAAAGTCAATATTTAAAAGGCATCTATCTCCCGATCTGTAGACATCTGAGAGACAAAACGTATGTCACTTTGAGGGAACGTATATGTCAACTTCATGTCAGAGTCTCGTCACTGTATGTCCAAGGTTTTGGAGGATAGAGACATTTTAATTTTTCGAGATTATTCGAAAGTCAATTTTTAAAAGGCAAATATCTCCCGATCTGTAGGAATGTGAGAGACAAAACTTATGTCACTTTGAGGGAATGTATATGTAAACTTCCTGTCAGTGGCACGTCAATGTATGTCCTAGGGTTTGGAGGATAGAGACATTTTAATTTTTCGAGATTATTCGAAAGTCAATTTTTGAAAAGGCAAATATCTCCCGATCTGTAGTAATCTGAGAGACAAAACATATGTCACTTTGAGGGAACGTATATGTCAACTTCATGTCAGAATCTCGTCAATGTATGTGCAAGGGTTTGGACGATAGAGACATTTAAATTTTTCGAGATTATTCGAAAGTCAATTTTTAAAAGGCAAATATCTCCCGATGTGTAGGCATCTGTGAGACAAACCTAATTTCACTTTGAGGGAACGCATATGTCAACTTCATGTCAGTGTCTCGTCACTGTATGTCCAAGGGTTTGGGTTATAGAGACATTTTAATTTTTCGAGATTTTTCGAAAGTCAATTCTTTAAAGGCAAATATCTCCCGATCTGTAGGAATCTGAGAGACAAAACTTATGTCACTTTGAGGGAACATATACGTCAACTTCTTGTCAGAGTCACGTCAATGTATGTAATAGGGTTTGGAGGATAGAGACATTTACATTTTTAGAGATTATTCGAAAGTTAATTTTTAAAAGGCAAATATCTCCCGATCTGTAGGAATCTGAGAGACAAAACTTATGTCACTTTGAGGGAACGTATTTGTAAACTTCCTATCAGAGTCACGTCAATGTATGTCCAAGGGTTTGGAGGATAGAGACATTTTAATTTTTCGAGATTATTCGAAAGTCAATTTTTGAAAGACAAATATCTCCCGATCTGTAGGAATCTGAGAGACAAAACTTATATCACTTTGAGGGAACATATATGTCAACTTCCTGTCAGAGTCACGTCAATGTATGTCCAAGGGTTTGGAGGATAAAGACATTTAAATTTTTAGAGATTTTTCGAAAGTCAATTCTTAAAAGGCAAATATCTCCCGATCAGTAGGAATCTGTGAGACAAAAATTATGTCACTTTGAGGGAACGTATATGTCAACTTGCTGTCAGAGTCAAGTCAGTGTATGTCCTAGGGTTTGGAGGAAGAGACATTTAAATTGTTCGAGATTATTCGAAAGTCATTTTGTGGAAGGCAAATATCTCCCGATCTGTAGGAATCTGAGAGACAAAACTTATGTCACTTTGAGGGAACGTATATGTCAACTTCCTGTCAGAGGTACGTCAATGTATGTCCAAGGGGTTGGAGGATAGAGACATTTAAATTTTTAGAGATTATTCGAAAGTCAATTTTTAAAATTCAAATATCTCCCGATCTGTAGGAATCTGAGAGACAAAACGTATGTCACTTTGAGGGAACGTATATGCCAACTTCATGTCATAGTCACGTCAATGTATGTCGAAGGGTTTGGAGGATAGAGACATTTAAATTTTTAGAGATTATTCGAAAGTCAATGTTTAAAAGGCAAATATCTCCCGACCTGTAGGAATCTGAAAGTCAAACCTTTTGTCACTTTGAGGGAACGTATATGTAAACTTCCTGTCAGAGTCACGTCAATGTATGTCCAAGGGGTTGGAGGATAGAGACATTTTAATTTTTCGAGATTATTCGAAAGTCAATTTTTAAAAGGCAAATATCTCCCGATCTGTAGAATCTGAGAGACAAAACTTATGTCACTTTGAGGGTACGTAAATGTCAACTTCATGTCAGAATCTCGTCAATGTATGTCCTAGGGTTTGGACGATAGTGACATTTTAATTTTTCGAGATTATTCGAAAGTCAATTTTTAAAAGGCAAATATCTCCCGATCTGTAGGCATCTGAGAAACAAACCTTATGTCACTTTGAGGGAACGCATATGTCAACTTCATGTCAGAGTCTCGTCAATGTATGTAAAAGGATTTGGAGGATAGAGACATTTTAATTTTTCGAGATTATTCGAAAGTCAATTTTTGAAAAGGCAAATATCTCCCGATCTGTATTAATCTGAGAGACAAAACTTATGTCACTTTGAGGGAACGTATATGTTAACTTCATGTCATAGTCAAGTCTATGTATGTAGAAGGGTTTGAACGATAGAGAAATTTTAATTTTTCGAGATTATTCGAAAGAAATTTTTAAAGGGCAAATATCTCCTGATCTGTAGGAATCTGAGAGACAAAACTTATATCACTTTGAGGGAACATATATGTCAACTTCCTGTCAGAGTCACGTCAATGTATGTCCAAGGGTTTGGAGGATAAAGACATTTAAATTTTTAGAGATTTTTCGAAAGTCAATTCTTAAAAGGCAAATATCTCCCGATCAGTAGGAATCTGTGAGACAAAAATTATGTCACTTTGAGGAAACGTATATGTCAACTTGCTGTCAGAGTCAAGTCAGTGTATGTCCTAGGGTTTGGAGGATAGAGACATTTAAATTGTTCGAGATTATTGGAAAATCAATTTTTGAAAAGGCAAATATCTCCCGATCTGTAGGAATCTGAGAGACAAAACTTATGTCACTTTGAGGGAACGTATATGTCAACTTCCTGTCAGAGGTACGTCAATGTATGTCCAAGGGGTTGTAGGATAGAGACATTTAAATTTTTAGAGATTATTCGAATATCAATTTTTAAAATTCATATATCTCCCGATCTGTAGGAATCTGAGAGACAAAACGTATGTCACTTTGAGGGAACGTATATGTTAACTTCATGTCATAGTCAAGTCTATGTATGTAGAAGGGTTTGAACGATAGAGAAATTTTAATTTTTCGAGATTATTCGAAAGAAATTTTTAAAGGGCAAATATCTCCTGATCTGTAGGCATCTGAGAGACAAACCTTATGTCACTTTGAGGGAACGCATATGTCAACTTCATGTCAGAGTCTCGTCAATGTATGTCCAAGGGTTTGGTGGATAGAGACATTTTAATTCTCGAGATTATTCGAAGTCAATTTTTGAAAAGGCAAATATCTCCCGATCTGTATTAATCTGAGAGACAAAACTTATGTCACTTTGAGGGAACGTATATGTCAACTTGCTGTCAGAGTCAAGTCAGTGTATGTCCTAGGGTTTGGAGGATAGAGACATTTAAATTGTTCGAGATTATTCGAAAGTCATTTTGTGAAAGGCAAATATCTCCCGATCTGTAGGAATCTGAGAGACAAAACTTATGTCACTTTGAGGGAACGTATATGTCAACTTCCTGTCAGAGGTACGTCAATGTATGTCCAAGGGGTTGGAGGATAGAGACATTTAAATTTTTAGAGATTATTCGAATATCAATTTTTAAAATTCAAATATCTCCCGATCTGTAGGAATCTGAGAGACAAAACGTATGTCACTTTGAGGGAACGTATATGCCAACTTCATATCATAGTCACGTCATTGTATGTCGAAGGGTTTGGAGGATAGAGACATCTAAATTTTTAGAGATTATTCGAAAGTCAATGTTTAAAAGGCAAATATCTCTCGACCTGTAGGAATCTGAAAGTCAAACCTTTTGTCACTTTGAGGGAACGTATATGTAAACTTCCTGTCAGAGTCACGTCATTGTATGTCCAAGGGTTTGGAGGATAGAGACATTTAAATTTTTAGAGATTGTTCGAAAGTCAATTTTTAAAAGGCAAATATCTCTCGATCAGTAGGAATCTGAGAGACAAAACTTATGTCACTATGAGGGAACGTATATGTCAACTTGCTGTCAGAGTCAAGTCAATGTATGTCCAAAGGTTTGGAGGATAGAGACATTTTAATTTTTTGAGATTATTCGAAAGTCAATTTTTGAAAGGCAAGTATCTCCCGATCTGTAGAATCTGAGAGACAAAACTTATGTCACCTTGAGGGAACGCATATGTCAACTTCATGTCCGAGTCACGTCAATGTATGTCCAAGGGTTTGGAGGACAGAGACATTTAAATTTTTAGAGATTATTTATAAGTCAATATTTAAAATTCAAATATCTCCCGATCTGTAGGAATCTGAGAGACAAAACTTATGTCACTTTGAGGGAACGTATATGTTAACTCCCTGTCAGAGGTACGTCAATGTATTTCCAAGGGGTTGGAGGATAGAGACATTTGAATTTATCGAGATTATTGGAAAGTCAATTTTAAAAGGCAAATATCTTAAGATCTGTAGGAATCTGAGAGACAAAACTTATGTCACTTTGAGGGTACGTATATGTCAACTTCATGTCAGAATCTCGTCAATGTATGTCCGAGGGTTTGGAGGTTAGAGATATTTAAATTTTTAGTGATTATTCGAAAGTCAATTTCTGAAAAGGCAAATATCTGAGAGACAAAACTTATGTCACCTTGAGGGATCGTATATGTCAATTTCATGTCAGAATCTCGTCAATGTATGTCCAAGGGTTTGGAGGATAGAGACATTTTAATTTTTCGAGATTATTCGAAAGTCAATTTTTAAAAGGCAAATATCTCCCGATCTGTAGGAATGTGAGAGACAAAACGTATGTCACTTTGAGGGAACATATATGTCAACTTCCTGTCAGAGTCACGTCAATGTATGTCCAAGGGTTTGGAGGATAGAGACATTTAAAGTTTTAGAGATTATTCGAAAGTCAATTTTTAAAAGGCAAATATCTCCCGATCTGTAGGAATCTGAGAGACAAAATTTATGTCACTTTGAGGGAACGTATATGTCAACTTCATGTCAGAATCTCGTCAATGTATGTAGAAGGGTTTGGACGATAGAGACATTTTAATTATTCGAGATTATTCAAAAGTCAATTTTTAATAGGCAAATATCTCCCGATCTGTAGGCATCTGAGAGACAAACCTTATGTCAGTTTGAGGGAACGTATATGTCAACTTCATGTCAGAGTCACGTCAATGTATGTCCAAGGGTTTGGAGGATAGAGACATTTTAATTTTTCTAGATTATTCGAAAGTCAATTTTTTAAAATTCAAATATCTCCTGATCTGTATTAATCTGAGTGACAAAACTTATGTCACTTTGAGGGAACTTATATGTCAACTTCAAGTCATAGTCACATCAATGTATGTCGAAGGGTTTGAAGGATAGAGACATTTAAATTTTTAGAGATTATTCGAAAGTCAATATTTAAAAGGCAAATATCTCCCGATCTGTAGAATCTGAGAGACAAAACTTGTGTCACTTTGAGGGTACGTAAATGTCAACTTCATGTCAGAATCTCGTCAATGTATGTCCTAGGGTTTGGACGATAGTGACATTTTAATTTTTCGAGATTATTCGAAAGTCAATTTTTGAAAAGGCAAATATCTCCCGATCTGTATTAAACTGAGAGACAAAACTTATGTCACTTTGAGGGAACGTATATGTTAACTTCATGTCATAGTCACGTCTATGTATGTAGAAGGGTTTGAACGATAGAGAAATTTTAATTTTTCGAGATTATTCGAAAGAAATTTTTAAAGGGCAAATATCTCCCGATCTGTATGAATCTGAGAGACAAAACATATATCACTTTGAGGGAACATATATGTCAACTTCCTGTCAGAGTCACGTCAATGTATGTCCAAGGGTTTGGAGGATAAAGACATTTAAATTTTTAGAGATTTTTCGAAAGTCAATTATTAAAAGGCAAATATCTCCCGATCAGTAGGAATCTGTGAGACAAAAATTATGTCACTTTGAGGGAACGTATATGTCAACTTGCTGTCAGAGTCAAGTCAGTGCATGTCCTAGGGTTTGGAGGATAGAGACATTTAAATTGTTCGAGACTATTGGAAAATCAATTTTTGAAAAGGCAAATATCTCCCGATCTGTAGGCATCTGAAAGACAAACCTTATGTCACTTTGAGGGAACGTATATGTCAACTTCATGTCATAGTCACGTCAATGTATGTCCAAGGGTTTGGAGGATAGAGACATTTAAATTTTTAGAGATTGTTCGAAAGTCAATTTTTAAAAGGCAAATATCTCTCGATCAGTAGGAATCTGAGAGACAAAACTTATGTCACTATGAGGGAACGTATATGTCAACTTGCTGTCAGAGTCAAGTCAATGTATGTCCAAGGGTTTGGAGGATAGAGACATTTCAATTTTTCGAGATTATTCGAATGTCAATTTTTGAAAGGCAAGTATCTCCCGATCTGTAGAATCTGAGAGACAAAACTTATGTCACCTTGAGGGAACGCATATGTCAACTTCATGTCCTAGTCACGTCAATGTATGTCCAAGGGTTTGGAGGACAGAGACATTTAAATTTTTAGAGATTAGTTATAAGTCAATATTTAAAATTCAAATATCTCCCGATCTGTAGGAATCTGAGAGACAAAACTTATGTCACTTTGAGGGAACGTATATGTTAACTCCCTGTCAGAGGTACGTCAATGTATTTCCAAGGGGTTGGAGGATAGAGACATTTAAATTTTTAGAGATTATTCGAAAGTCAATTTTTTAAAGCCAAATATCTCCCGATCTGTAGGAATCTGAGAGACAAAACATATGTCACTTTGAGGGAACGCATATGTCATCGTCATGTTAAAGTCTTGTCAATGTATGTCCAAGGGTTTGCAGGATACAGACATTTTAATTTTTCAGGGTTTTTCGAAAGTCAATTATTCAGAGGCATATATCACTCGATATGTAGGAATCTGAGAGACACAACTAATGTCACTATGAGGACATTTATATATCGACTTCATGTCAGAGTCACGACAATGTACGAAAAAGGGTTTGAAGGATAGAGACATTTGAATTTTTCGAGATTATTCGAAAGTCAATTTTTGAAAGGCAAATATCTCCCGATCTGTAGGAATCTGAGAGACAAAACTTATGTCACTTTGAGGGTACGTATATGTCAACTTCATGTCAGAATCTCGTCAATGTATGTCCGACGGTTTGGACGATAGAGACATTTTAATTTTTCGAGATTATTCGAAAGTCAATTTTTAAAAGGCAAATATCTCCCGATTTGTAGGAATCTGAGAGACAAAAATTATATCACTTTGAGGGAACGTATATGTCAACTTCCTGTCAGAGTCACGTCCATGTATGTCCAAGGATTTGGAGGATAAAGACATTTAAATTTTTAGAGATTTTTCGAAAGTCAATTATTAAAAGGCAAATATCTCCCGATCAGTAGGAATCTGTGAGACAAAAATTATGTCACTTTGAGGGAACGTATATGTCAACTTGCTGTCAGAGTCAAGTCAGTGTATGTCCTAGGGTTTGGAGGAAGAGACATTTAAATTGTTCGAGATTATTCGAAAGTCATTTTGTGGAAGGCAAATATCTCCCGATCTGTAGGAGTCTGAGAGACAAAACTTATGTCACTTTGAGGGAACGTATATGTCAACTTCCTGTCAGAGGTACGTCAATGTATATCCAAGGGGTTGGAGGATAGTGACATTTAAATTTTTAGAGATTATTCGAAAGTCAATTTTTAAAATTCAAATATCTCCCGATCTGTAGGAATCTGAGAGACAAAACGTATGTCACTTTGAGGGAACGCATATGTCATCGTCATGTTAAAGTCTTGTCAATGTATGTCCAAGGGTTTGCAGGATACAGACATTTTAATTTTTCAGGGTTTTTCGAAAGTCAATTATTCAGAGGCATATATCACTCGATATGTAGGAATCTGAGAGACACAACTAATGTCACTTTGAGGGTACGTATATGTTAACTTCATGTCAGAGTCACGACAATGTACGAAAAAGGGTTTGAAGGATAGAGACATTTGAATTTTTCGAGATTATTCGAAAGTCAATTTTTGAAAGGCAAATATCTCCCGATCTGTAGGAATCTGAGAGACAAAACTTATGTCACTTTGAGGGTACGTATATGTCAACTTCATGTCAGAATCTCGTCAATGTATGTCCGAGGGTTTGGAGGTTAGAGATATTTAAATTTTTAGTGATTATTCGAAAGTCAATTTCTGAAAAGGCAAATATCTGAGAGACAAAACTTATGTCACTTTGAGGGTACGTATATGTCAATTTCATGTCAGAATCTCGTCAATGTATGTCCAAGGGTTTGGACGATAGAGACATTTTAATTTTTCGAGATTATTCGAAAGTCAATTTTTAAAAGGCAAATATCTCCCGATTTGTAGGAATCTGAGAGACAAAAATTATATCACTTTGAGGGAACGTATATTTCAACTTCCTGTCATAGTCACGTCCATGTATGTCCAAGGATTTGGAGGATAGAGACATTTAAATTTTTAGAGATTATTCGAAAGTCAATTTTTCAAAGGCAAATATCTCCCGATCTGTAGGAATCTGAGAGACAAAACTTATGTCACTTTGAGGGAACGCATATGTCAACTTCATGTCAGAGTCTCGTCACTGTATGTCCAAGGGTTTGGAGGATAGAGACATTTAAATTTTTAGAGATTATTCGAAATTCAATTTTTAAAAGGCAAATATCTCCCGATCTGTAGGAATCTGAGAGACAAAACTTATGTCACTTTGAGGGAACGTATATGTCAACTTCCTGTCAGAGTCATGTAAATGTATGTACAAGGGTTTGGAGGATAGGGACATTTTAATTTTTCGAGATTAATGGAAAGTCAATTTTTAAAAGGGAAATATCTCCCGATCTCTAGAATCTGAGAGACAAAACTTATGTCACTTTGAGGGTACGTATATGTCAACTTCATGTCAAAATCTCGTCAGTGTATGTCCAAGGGTTTGGACGATAGAGACATTTTAATTTTTCGAGATTATTCGAAAGTCAATTATTAAAAGGCAAATATCTCCCGATCTGTAGGCATCTGAGAAACAAACCTTATGTCACTTTGAGGGAACGCATATGTCAACTTCATGTCAGAGTCTCGTCAATGCATGTAAAAGGGTTTGGAGGATAGAGACATTTTAATTTTTCGAGATTATTCGAAAGTCAATTTTTGAAAAGGCAAATATCTCCCGATATGTATTAATCTGAGAGACATAACTTATGTCACTTTGAGGGAACGTATATGTTAACTTCATGTCATAGTCACGTCTATGTATGTAGAAGGGTTTGAACGATAGAGAAATTTTAATTTTTCGAGATTATTCGAAAGAAATTTTTTAAAGGGCAAATATCTCCCGATCTGTAGGAATCTGAGAGACAAAACTTATATCACTTTGAGTGAACATATATGTCAACTTCCTGTCAGAGTCACGTCAATGTATGTCCAAGGGTTTGGAGGATAAAGACATTTAAATTTTTAGAGATTGTTCGAAAGTCAATTATTAAAAGGCAAATATCTCCCGATCAGTAGGAATCTGTGAGACAAAAATTATGTCACTTTGAGGGAACGTATATGTCAACTTGCTGTCAGAGTCAAGTCAGTGTATGTCCTAGGGTTTGGAGGAAGAGACATTTAAATTGTTCGAGATTATTCGAAAGTCATTTTGTGGAAGGCAAATATCTCCCGATCTGTAGGAATCTGAGAGACAAAACTTATGTCACTTTGAGGGAACGTATATGTCAACTTCCTGTCAGAGGTACGTCAATGTATGTCCAAGGGGTTGGAGGATAGAGACATTTAAATTTTTAGAGATTATTCGAAAGTCAATTTTTAAAATTCAAATATCTCCCGATCTGTAGGAATCTGAGAGACAAAACGTATGTCACTTTGAGGGAACGTATATGCCAACTTCATGTCATAGTCACGTCAATGTATGTCGAAGGGTTTGGAGGATAGAGACATTTAAATTTTTAGAGATTATTCGAAAGTCAATGTTTAAAAGGCAAATATCTCCCGACCTGTAGGAATCTGAAAGTCAAACCTTTTGTCACTTTGAGGGAACGTATATGTAAACTTCCTGTCAGAGTCACGTCAATGTATGTCCAAGGGGTTGGTGGATAGAGACATTTTAATTTTTCGAGATTATTCGAAAGTCAATTTTTAAAAGGCAAATATCTCCCGATCTGTAGAATCTGAGAGACAAAACTTATGTCACTTTGAGGGTACGTAAATGTCAACTTCATGTCAGAATCTCGTCAATGTATGTCCTAGGGTTTGGACGATAGTGACATTTTAATTTTTCGAGATTATTCGAAAGTCAATTTTTAAAAGGCAAATATCTCCCGATCTGTAGGCATCTGAGAAACAAACCTTATGTAACTTTGAGGGAACGCATATGTCAACTTCATGTCAGAGTCTCGTCAATGTATGTAAAAGGATTTGGAGGATAGAGACATTTTAATTTTCGAGATTATTCGAAAGTCAATTTTTGAAAAGGCAAATATCTCCCGATCTGTATTAATCTGAGAGACAAAACTTATGTCACTTTGAGGGAACGTATATGTTAACTTCATGTCATAGTCAAGTCTATGTATGTAGAAGGGTTTGAACGATAGAGAAATTTTAATTTTTCGAGATTATTCGAAAGAAATTTTTAAAGGGCAAATATCTCCTGATCTGTAGGAATCTGAGAGACAAAACTTATATCACTTTGAGGGAACATATATGTCAACTTCCTGTCAGAGTCACGTCAATGTATGTCCAAGGGTTTGGAGGATAAAGACATTTAAATTTTTAGAGATTTTTCGAAAGTCAATTCTTAAAAGGCAAATATCTCCCGATCAGTAGGAATCTGTGAGACAAAAATTATGTCACTTTGAGGAAACGTATATGTCAACTTGCTGTCAGAGTCAAGTCAGTGTATGTCCTAGGGTTTGGAGGATAGAGACATTTAAATTGTTCGAGATTATTGGAAAATCAATTTTTGAAAAGGCAAATATCTCCCGATCTGTAGGAATCTGAGAGACAAAACTTATGTCACTTTGAGGGAACGTATATGTCAACTTCCTGTCAGAGGTACGTCAATGTATGTCCAAGGGGTTGGAGGATAGAGACATTTAAATTTTTAGAGATTATTCGAATATCAATTTTTAAAATTCAAATATCTCCCGATCTGTAGTAATCTGAGAGACAAAACGTATGTCACTTTGAGGGAACGTATATGTTAACTTCATGTCATAGTCAAGTCTATGTATGTAGAAGGGTTTGAACGATAGAGAAATTTTAATTTTTCGAGATTATTCGAAAGAAATTTTTAAAGGGCAAATATCTCCTGATCTGTAGGCATCTGAGAGACAAACCTTATGTCACTTTGAGGGAACGCATATGTCAACTTCATGTCAGAGTCTCGTCAATGTATGTCAAAGGGTTTGGTGGATAGAGACATTTTAATTCTCGAGATTATTCGAAGTCAATTTTTGAAAAGGCAAATATCTCCCGATCTGTATTAATCTGAGAGACAAAACTTATGTCACTTTGAGGGAACGTATATGTCAACTTGCTGTCAGAGTCAAGTCAGTGTATGTCCTAGGGTTTGGAGGATAGAGACATTTAAATTGTTCGAGATTATTCGAAAGTCATTTTGTGAAAGGCAAATATCTCCCGATCTGTAGGAATCTGAGAGACAAAACTTATGTCACTTTGAGGGAACGTATATGTCAACTTCCTGTCAGAGGTACGTCAATGTATGTCCAAGGGGTTGGAGGATAGAGACATTTAAATTTTTAGAGATTATTCGAATATCAATTTTTAAAATTCAAATATCTCCCGATCTGTAGGAATCTGAGAGACAAAACGTATGTCACTTTGAGGGAACGTATATGCCAACTTCATGTCATAGTCACGTCATTGTATGTCGAAGGGTTTGGAGGATAGAGACATCTAAATTTTTAGAGATTATTCGAAAGTCAATGTTTAAAAGGCAAATATCTCTCGACCTGTAGGAATCTGAAAGTCAAACCTTTTGTCACTTTGAGGGAACGTATATGTAAACTTCCTGTCAGAGTCACGTCAATGTATGTCCAAGGGTTTGGAGGATAGAGACATTTAAATTTTTAGAGATTGTTCGAAAGTCAATTTTTAAAAGGCAAATATCTCTCGATCAGTAGGAATCTGAGAGACAAAACTTATGTCACTATGAGGGAACGTATATGTCAACTTGCTGTCAGAGTCAAGTCAATGTATGTCCAAGGGTTTGGAGGATAGAGACATTTTAATTTTTTGAGATTATTCGAAAGTCAATTTTTGAAAGGCAAGTATCTCCCGATCTGTAGAATCTGAGAGACAAAACTTATGTCACCTTGAGGGAACGCATATGTCAACTTCATGTCCGAGTCACGTCAATGTATGTCCAAGGGTTTGGAGGACAGAGACATTTAAATTTTTAGAGATTATTTATAAGTCAATATTTAAAATTCAAATATCTCCCGATCTGTAGGAATCTGAGAGACAAAACTTATGTCACTTTGAGGGTACGTATATGTTAACTCCCTGTCAGAGGTACGTTAATGTATTTCGAAGGGGTTGGAGGATAGAGACATTTGAATTTTTCGAGATTATTGGAAAGTCAATTTTAAAAGGCAAATATCTCCCGATCTGTAGGAATCTGAGAGACAAAACTTATGTCACTTTGAGGGTACGTATATGTCAACTTCATGTCAGAGTCTCGTCAATGTATGTCCGAGGGTTTGGAGGTTAGAGATATTTAAATTTTTAGTGATTATTCGAAAGTCAATTTCTGAAAAGGCAAATATCTGAGAGACAAAACTTATGTCACCTTGAGGGATCGTATATGTCAATTTCATGTCAGAATCTCGTCAATGTATGTCCAAGGGTTTGGACGATAGCGACATTTTAATTTTTCGAGATTATTCGAAAGTCAATTTTTAAAAGGCAAATATCTCCCGATTTGTAGGAATCTGAGAGACAAAAATTATATCACTTTGAGGGAACGTATATGTCAACTTGCTGTCAGAGTCAAGTCACTGTATGTCCTAGGGTTTGGAGGATAGAGACATTTAAATTGTTCGAGATTATTCGAAAGTCATTTTGTGAAAGGCAAATATCTCCCGATCTGTAGGAATCTGAGAGACAAAACTTGTGTCACTTTGAGGGAACGTATATGTCAACTCCCTGTCAGAGGTACGTCAATGTATGTCCAAAAGGTTGGAGGATAGAGACATTTTAATTTTTCGAGATTATTGGAAAGTCAATTTTTAAAAGGCAAATATCTCCCGATCTCTAGAATCTGAGAGACAAAACTTATGTCACTTTGAGGGTACGTATATGTCAACTTCATGTCAAAATCTCGTCAATGTATGTCCAAGGGTTTGGACGATAGAGACATTTTAATTTTTCAAGATTATTCGAAAGTCAATTTTTAAAAGGCAAATATCTCCCGATCTGTAGGCATCTGAGAAACAAACCTTATGTCACTTTGAGGGAACGCATATGTCAACTTCATGTCAGAGTCTCGTCAATGTATGTAAAAGGGTTTGGAGGATAGAGACATTTTAATTTTTCGAGATTATTCGAAAGTCAATTTTTGAAAAGGCAAATATCTCCCGATATGTATTAATCTGAGAGACAAAACTTATGTCACTTTGAGGGAATGTATATGTTAACTTCATGTCATAGTCACGTCTATGTATGTAGAAGGGTTTGAACGATAGAGAAATTTTAATTTTTCGAGATTATTTGAAAGAAATTATTTAAAGGGCAAATATCTCCCGATCTGTAGGAATCTGAGAGACAAAACTTATATCACTTTGAGGGAACATATATGTCAACTTCCTGTCAGAGTCACGTCAATTTATGTCCAAGGGTTTGGAGGATAAAGACATTTAAATTTTTAGAGATTGTTCGAAAGTCAATTATTAAAAGGCAAATATCTCCCGATCAGTAGGAATATGTGAGACAAAAATTATGTCACTTTGAGGGAACGTATATGTCAACTTGCTGTCAGAGTCACGTCAATGTGTGTCCAAGGGTTTGGAGGATAGAGACATTTTAATTTTTCGAGATTATTCGAAAGTCAAGTTTTGAAAAGGCAAATATCTCCCGATCTGTAGGAATCTGAGAGACAAACCTTATGTCACTTTGAGGAAACGCATATGTCATCGTCATGTTAAAGGCTTGTCAATGTATGTCCAAGGGTTTGCAGGATACAGACATTTTAATTTTTCAGGGTTATTCGAAAGTCAATAATTCAGAGGCATATATCTCTCGATATGTAGGAATCTGAGAAACACAACTGATGTCACTATGAGGACATTTATATATCTACTTCATGTCAGAGTCACGACAATGTACGAAAAAGGGTTTGAAGGATAGAGACATTTGAATTTTTCGAGATTATTCGAAAGTCAATTTTTAAAAGGCAAATATCTCCCGATCTGTAGGAATCTGAGAGACAAACTTTATGTCACATTGAGGGAACGTATATGTCAACTTCATGTCAGAGTCACGTCAATGTATGTGCAAGGGTTTGGAGGATAGAGACATCAAAATTTTTCGAGATTATTCGAAAGTCAATTTTTAAAGGCAAATATTTCCCGATCTGTAGGAATCTGAGAACCAAAACTTATGTCACTTTAAGGGAACGTATATGTAAACTTCCTGTCAGATTCACGTCAATGTATGTCCAAGGGTTTGGAGGATAGAGACATTTTAATTTTTCGAGTTTATTCGAAAGTCAATTTTTGAAAATTCAAATATCTCTCGATCTGTATTAATCTGAGAGACAAACCTTATGTCACTCTGAGGGCACGTATATGTCAACTTCATGTCAGAATCTCGTCAATGTATGTAAAAGGGTTTGAACGATAGAGACATTTTAATTTTTCGAGATTATTCGAAAGTCAATTTTTGAAAAGGCAAATATCTCCCGATCTGTATTAATCTGAGAGACAAAACTTATGTCACTTTGAGGGAACGTATATGTCAACTTCATGTCATAGTCACGTCAATGTATGTCCAAGGGTTTGGAGGATAGAGACATTTAAATTTTTAGAGATTATTCGAAAGTCAATTCTTAAAAGGCAAATATCTCCCGATCTGTAGGAATCTGAAAGACAGAACTTATATCACTTTGAGGGAACGTATATGTCAACTTCCTGTCAGAGTCACGACAATGTATGTCCAAGGGTTTGGATAATAGAGACTTTTAAATTTTTAGAGATTGTTCGAAAGTCAATTATTAAAAGGCAAATATCTCCCGATCAGTAGGAATCTGAGAGACAAAACTTATGTCACTATGAGGGAACGTATATGTCAACGTGCTGTCAGAGTCAAGTCAATATATGTCCTAGGGTTTGGAGGATAGAGACATTTAAATTGTTCCAGATTATTCGATAGTCAATTTGTTAAAGGCAAATATCTCCCGATCTGTAGGAATCTGAGAGACAAAACTTATGTCACTTTTAGGGAACGCATATGTCAACTTCATGTCAGAGTCACGTCAATGTATGTCCAAGGGTTTGGAGGACAGAGACATTTAAATTTTTAGAGATTATTCCTAAGTCAATTTTTAAAATTCAAATATCTCCCGATCTGTAGGAATCTGAGACACAAAACTTATGTCACTTTGAGGGAACATATATGTCAACTTCCTGTCAGAGGTACGTCAATGTATTTCCAAGGGGTTGGAGGATAGAGACATTTAAATTTTTAGAGATTATTCGAAAGTCAATTTTTAAAAGGCAAATATCTCCCGATCTGTAGGAATCTGAGAGTCAAAACTTATGTCACATTCAGGGAACGTATATGTAAACTTCCTTTCAGAGTCACGTCAATGTATGTCCAAGGTTTTGAAGGATAGAGACATTTTAATTTTTCGAGATTATTCGAAAGTCAATTTCTGAAAAGGCAAATATCTCCCGATCTGTATTAATCTGAAAGACAAAACTTATGTCACTTTGAGGGAACGTATATGTCAACTTCATGTCATAGTCACGTCAATGTATGTCCAAGGGTTTGGAGGATAGAGACATTTAAAATTTTAGAGAATATTCGAAAGTCAATTTTTAAAAGGCAAATATCTCCAGATCTGTAGGTATCTGAGAGACACATCTTATGTCACTTTGAGGGAACGTATATGTAAACTTCCTGTCAGAGTGACGTCAATGTATGTCCAAGGGTTTGGATTATAGAGACATTTAAATTTTTAGAGATTATTCGAAAGGTAATTTTTAAAAGGCAAATATCTCCCGATCTGTAGGAATCAGAGAGACAAAACTTATGTCACTTTGAGGGAACGGATATGTCAACTTCATTTCATAGTCATGTCAATGTATGTCGAAGGGTTTGGAGGATAGAGACATTTAAATTTTTAGAGATTATTCGAAAGTCAATTTTTAAAATTCAAATATCTCCCGATCTGTAGGAATCTGAGACACAAAACTTATGTCACTTTTAGAGAACGTATATGTCAACTCCATGTCAGAATCTCGTCAATGTATGTCCAAGGGTTTGGACGATAGACACATTTTAATTTTTCGAGATTATTCGAAAGTCAATTTTTAAAAGGCAAATATCTCCCGATCTGTAGGCATCTGAGAGACAAGCCTTATTTAACTTTGAGGGAACGCATATGTCAACTTCATGTCAAAGTCTCGTCGATGTATATCCAAGGGTTTGGAGGATAGAGACATTTTAATTTTTCCAGATTATTTGAAAGTCAACTTTTAAAATTCAAATATCTCCCGATCTGTAGGAATCTGAGACACAAAACTTATGTCACTTTGAGGGAACTTATATGTCAACTTCAAGTCATAATCACATCAATGTATGTCGAAGGTTTTGAAGGATAGAGACATTTAAATTTTTAGAGATTATTCGAAAGTCAATTTTTGAAAGGCAAATATCTCCCGATCTGTTGGAATCTGAGAGACAAACCTTATGTCACTTTGAGGGAACGTTTATGTAAACTTCCTGTCAGAGGCACGTCAATGTATGTCCAAGGGTTTGGAGGATAGAGACATTTTAATTTTTCGAGATTATTCGAAAGTCAATTTTTAAAAGGCAAATATCTCCCGATCTCTAGAATCTGAGAGACAAAACTTATGTCACTTTGAGGGTACGTAAATGTCAACTTCATGTCAGAATCTCGTCAATGTATGTCCAAGGGTTTGGACGATAGAGACATTTAAATTTTTCGAGATTATTCGAAAGTCAATTTTTAAAAGGCAAATATCTCCCGATCTGTAGGCATCTGAGAAACAAACCTTATGTCACTTTGAGGGAACGCATATGTCAACTTCATGTCAGAGTCTCGTCAATGCATGTAAAAGGGTTTGGAGGATAGAGACATTTTAATTTTTCGAGATTATTCGAAAGTCAATTTTTTAAAAGGCAAATATCTCCCGATCTGTATTAATCTGAGCGACAAAACTTATGTCACTTTGAGGGAACGTATATGTTAACGTCATGTCATAGTCACGTCTATGTATGTAGAAGGGTTTGAACGATAGAGAAATTTTAATTTTTCGAGATTATTCGAAAGAAATTTTTTAAAGGGCAAATATCTCCCGATCTGTAGGAATCTGAGAGACAAAACTTATATCACTTTGAGGGAACATATATGTCAACTTCCTGTCAGAGTCACGTCAATGTATGTCCAAGGGTTTGGAGGATAAAGACATTTAAATTTTTAGAGATTGTTCGAAAGTCAATTATTAAAAGGCAAATATCTCCCGATCAGTAGGAATCTGTGAGACAAAAATTATGTCACTTTGAGGGAACGTATATGTCAACTTGATGTCAGAGTCAAGTCAGTGTATGTCATAGGGTTTGGAGGATAGAGACATTTAAATTGTTCGAGATTATTCGAAAGTCATTTTGTGAAAGGCAAATATCTCCCGATCTGTAGGAATCTGAGAGACAAAACTTATGTCACTTTGAGGGAACGTATATGTCAACTCCCTGTCAGAGGTACGTCAATGTATGTCCAAAAGGTTGGAGGATAGAGACATTTAAAATTTTAGAGATTATTCGAAAGTCAATTTTTAAAATTCAAATATCTCCCGATCTGTAGGAATCTGAGAGACAAAACGTATGTCACTTTGAGGGAACGTATATGCCAACTTCATGTCATAGTCACGTCAATGTATGTTCAAGAGTTTGGAGGATAGAGACATTTTAATTTTTCGAGATTATTGGAAAATCAATTTTTGAAAAGGCAAATATCTCCCGATCTGTAGGCATCTGAGAGACAAACCTTATGTCACTTTGAGGGAACGCATATGTCAACTTCATGTCAGAGTCTCGTCAATGTATGTAAAAGGGTTTGGTGGATAGAGACATTTTAATTTTCGAGATTATTCGAAAGTCAATTTTTGAAAAGGCAAATATCTCCCGATCTGTATTAATCTGAGAGACAAAACTTATGTCACTTTGAGGGAACGTATATGTCAACTTCATGTCATAGTCACGTCAATGTATGTCCAAGGGTTTGGAGGATAGAGACATTTAAATTTTTAGAGATTATTCGAAAGTCAATTTTTAAAAGGCAAATATCTCCCGATCTGTAGGAATGTGAGAGACAAAACTTATATCACTTTGAGGGAACGTATATGTCAAATTCCTGTCAGAGTCACGTCAATGTATGTGCAAGGGTTTGGAGGATAGAGACATTTAAATTTTTAGAGATTGTTCGAAAGTCAATTTTTAAAAGGCAAATATCTCTCGATCAGTAGGAATCTGAGAGACAAAACTTATGTCACTATGAGGGAACGTATATGTAAACTTGCTGTCAGAGTGAAGTCAATGTATGTCCAAGGGTTTGGAGGATAGAGACATTTTAATTTTTGGAGATTATTCGAAAGTTAATTTGTGAAAGGCAAATATCTCCCGATCTGTAGGAATCTGAGAGACAAAACTTATGTCACTTTGAGGGTACGTATATGTCAACTTCATGTCAGAATCTCGTCAATGTATGTCCAAGGGTTTGGAGGTTAGAGATATTTAAATTGTTCGAGATTATTCGAAAGTCATTTTGTGATAGGCAAATATCTCCCGATCTGTAGGAATCTGAGAGACAAAACTTATGTCACTTTGAGGGAACGTATATGTCAACTTCCTGTCAGAGGTACGTCAATGTATGTCCATGGGTTTGAAGGATAGAGACATTTAAATTTTTAGAGATTATTCGAAAGTCAATTTTTAAAATTCAAATATCTCCTGATCTGTAGGAATCTGAGAGACAAAACGTATGTCACTTTGAGGGAACGTATATGCCAACTTCATGTCATAGTCACGTCAATGTATGTCGAAGGGTTTGGAGGATAGAGACATTTAAATTTTTAGAGATTATTCGAAAGTCAATGTTTAAAAGGCAAATATCTCCCGACCTGTAGGAATCTGAAAGTCAAACCTTTTGTCACTTTGAGTTAACATATATGTAAACTTCCTGTCAGAGTCACGTCAATGTATGTCCAAGGGTTTGGAGGATAGAGACATTTTAATTTTTCGAGATTATTCGAAAGTCAAGTTTTGAAAAGGCAAATATCTCCCGATCTGTAGGAATCTGAGAGACAAACCTTATGTCACTTTGAGGGAACGCATATGTCAACTTCATGTCAGAGTCTCGTCAATGTATGTAAAAGGGTTTGGTGGATAGAGACATTTAAATTTTCGAGATTATTCGAAAGTCAATTTTTGAAAAGGCAAATATCTCCCGATCTGTATTAATCTGAGAGACAAAACTTATGTCACTTTGAGGGAACGTATATGTCAACTTCATGTCATAGTCACGTCAATGTATGTCCAAGGGTTTGGAGGATAGAGAAATTTAAATTTTTAGAGATTATTCGAAAGTCAATTTTTAAAAGGCAAATATCTCCCGATCTGTGGGAATGTGAGAGACAAAACTTATATCACTTTGAGGGAACGTATATGTCAAATTCCTGTCAGAGTCACGTCAATGTATGTGCAAGGGTTTGGAGGATAGAGACATTTAAATTTTTAGAGATTGTTCGAAAGTCAATTTTTAAAAGGCAAATATCTCTCGATCAGTAGGAATCTGAGAGACAAAACTTATGTCACTATGAGGGAACGTATGTGTAAACTTGCTGTCAGAGTGAAGTCAATCTATGTCCAAAGGTTTGGAGGATAGAGACATTTTAATTTTTGGAGATTATTCGAAAGTCAATTTGTGAAAGGCAGATATATCCCGATCTGTAGAATCTGATAGACAAAACGTATGTCACTTTGAGGGAACGCATATATCAACTTCATGTCCGAGTCACGTCAATGTATGTCCAAGGGTTTGGAGGACAGAGACATTTAAATTTTTAGAGATTATTTATAAGTCAATATTTAAAATTCAAATATCTCCCGATCTGTAGGAATCTGAGAGACAAAACTTATGTCACTTTGAGGGAACGTATATGTTAACTCCCTGTCAGAGGTACGTCAATGTATTTCCAAGGGGTTGGAGGATAGAGACATTTAAATTTTTAGAGATTATTCGAAAGTCAATTTTTAAAAGCCAAATATCTCCCGATCTGTAGGAATCTGAGAGACAAAACATATGTCACTTTGAGGGAACGCATATGTCATCGTCATGTTAAAGTCTTGTCTATGTATGTCCAAGGGTTTGCAGGATACAGATATTTTAATTTTTCAGGGTTATTCGAAAGTCAATTATTCAGAGGCATATATCACTCGTTATGTAGGAATCTGAGAGACACAACTAATGTCACTATGAGGACATTTATATATCTACTTCATGTCACAGTCACGACAATGTACGAAAAAGGGTTTGAAGGATAGAGACATTTGAATTTTTCGAGATTATTCGAAAGTCAATTTTTGAAAGGCAAATATCTCCCGATCTGTAGGAATCTGAGAGACAAAACTTATGTCACTTTGAGGGTACGTATATGTCAACTTCATGTCAGAATCTCGTCAATGTATGTCCAAGGGTTTGGAGGATAGAGATATTTAAATTTTTAGTGATTATTCGAAAGTCAATTTCTGAAAAGGCAAATATCTCCCGATCTGTATTAATCTGAAAGACAAAACTTATGTCACTTTGAGGGAACGTATATGTCAACTTCATGTCATAGTCACGTCAATGTATGTCCAAGGGTTTGGAGGATAGAGACATTTAAAATTTTAGAGAATATTCGAAAGTCAATTTTTAAAAGGCAAATATCTCCAGATCTGTAGGTATCTGAGAGACACATCTTATGTCACTATGAGGGAACGTATATGTCAACGTGCTGTCAGAGTCAAGTCAATATATGTCCTAGGGTTTGGAGGATAGAGACATTTAAATTGTTCCAGATTATTCGATAGTCAATTTGTTAAAGGCAAATATCTCCCGATCTGTAGGAATCTGAGAGACAAAACTTATGTCACTTTTAGGGAACGCATATGTCAACTTCATGTCAGAGTCACGTCAATGTATGTCCAAGGGTTTGGAGGACAGAGACATTTAAATTTTTAGAGATTATTCCTAAGTCAATTTTTAAAATTCAAATATCTCCCGATCTGTAGGAATCTGAGACACAAAACTTATGTCACTTTGAGGGAACATATATGTCAACTTCCTGTCAGAGGTACGTCAATGTATTTCCAAGGGGTTGGAGGATAGAGACATTTAAATTTTTAGAGATTATTCGAAAGTCAATTTTTAAAAGGCAAATATCTCCCGATCTGTAGGAATCTGAGAGTCAAAACTTATGTCACATTCAGGGAACGTATATGTAAACTTCCTTTCAGAGTCACGTCAATGTATGTCCAAGGTTTTGAAGGATAGAGACATTTTAATTTTTCGAGATTATTCGAAAGTCAATTTCTGAAAAGGCAAATATCTCCCGATCTGTATTAATCTGAAAGACAAAACTTATGTCACTTTGAGGGAACGTATATGTCAACTTCATGTCATAGTCACGTCAATGTATGTCCAAGGGTTTGGAGGATAGAGACATTTAAAATTTTAGAGAATATTCGAAAGTCAATTTTTAAAAGGCAAATATCTCCAGATCTGTAGGTATCTGAGAGACACATCTTATGTCACTTTGAGGGAACGTATATGTAAACTTCCTGTCAGAGTGACGTCAATGTATGTCCAAGGGTTTGGATTATAGAGACATTTAAATTTTTAGAGATTATTCGAAAGGTAATTTTTAAAAGGCAAATATCTCCCGATCTGTAGGAATCAGAGAGACAAAACTTATGTCACTTTGAGGGAACGGATATGTCAACTTCATTTCATAGTCATGTCAATGTATGTCGAAGGGTTTGGAGGATAGAGACATTTAAATTTTTAGAGATTATTCGAAAGTCAATTTTTAAAATTCAAATATCTCCCGATCTGTAGGAATCTGAGACACAAAACTTATGTCACTTTTAGAGAACGTATATGTCAACTCCATGTCAGAATCTCGTCAATGTATGTCCAAGGGTTTGGACGATAGACACATTTTAATTTTTCGAGATTATTCGAAAGTCAATTTTTAAAAGGCAAATATCTCCCGATCTGTAGGCATCTGAGAGACAAGCCTTATTTAACTTTGAGGGAACGCATATGTCAACTTCATGTCAAAGTCTCGTCGATGTATATCCAAGGGTTTGGAGGATAGAGACATTTTAATTTTTCCAGATTATTTGAAAGTCAACTTTTAAAATTCAAATATCTCCCGATCTGTAGGAATCTGAGACACAAAACTTATGTCACTTTGAGGGAACTTATATGTCAACTTCAAGTCATAATCACATCAATGTATGTCGAAGGGTTTGAAGGATAGAGACATTTAAATTTTTAGAGATTATTCGAAAGTCAATTTTTGAAAGGCAAATATCTCCCGATCTGTTGGAATCTGAGAGACAAACCTTATGTCACTTTGAGGGAACGTTTATGTAAACTTCCTGTCAGAGGCACGTCAATGTATGTCCAAGGGTTTGGAGGATAGAGACATTTTAATTTTTCGAGATTATTCGAAAGTCAATTTTTAAAAGGCAAATATCTCCCGATCTCTAGAATCTGAGAGACAAAACTTATGTCACTTTGAGGGTACGTAAATGTCAACTTCATGTCAGAATCTCGTCAATGTATGTCCAAGGGTTTGGACGATAGAGACATTTAAATTTTTCGAGATTATTCGAAAGTCAATTTTTAAAAGGCAAATATCTCCCGATCTGTAGGCATCTGAGAAACAAACCTTATGTCACTTTGAGGGAACGCATATGTCAACTTCATGTCAGAGTCTCGTCAATGCATGTAAAAGGGTTTGGAGGATAGAGACATTTTAATTTTTCGAGATTATTCGAAAGTCAATTTTTGAAAAGGCAAATATCTCCCGATCTGTATTAATCTGAGCGACAAAACTTATGTCACTTTGAGGGAACGTATATGTTAACGTCATGTCATAGTCACGTCTATGTATGTAGAAGGGTTTGAACGATAGAGAAATTTTAATTTTTCGAGATTATTCGAAAGAAATTTTTTAAAGGGCAAATATCTCCCGATCTGTAGGAATCTGAGAGACAAAACTTATATCACTTTGAGGGAACATATATGTCAACTTCCTGTCAGAGTCACGTCAATGTATGTCCAAGGGTTTGGAGGATAAAGACATTTAAATTTTTAGAGATTGTTCGAAAGTCAATTATTAAAAGGCAAATATCTCCCGATCAGTAGGAATCTGTGAGACAAAAATTATGTCACTTTGAGGGAACGTATATGTCAACTTGATGTCAGAGTCAAGTCAGTGTATGTCATAGGGTTTGGAGGATAGAGACATTTAAATTGTTCGAGATTATTCGAAAGTCATTTTGTGAAAGGCAAATATCTCCCGATCTGTAGGAATCTGAGAGACAAAACTTATGTCACTTTGAGGGAACGTATATGTCAACTCCCTGTCAGAGGTACGTCAATGTATGTCCAAAAGGTTGGAGGATAGAGACATTTAAAATTTTAGAGATTATTCGAAAGTCAATTTTTAAAATTCAAATATCTCCCGATCTGTAGGAATCTGAGAGACAAAACGTATGTCACTTTGAGGGAACGTATATGCCAACTTCATGTCATAGTCACGTCAATGTATGTTCAAGAGTTTGGAGGATAGAGACATTTTAATTTTTCGAGATTATTGGAAAATCAATTTTTGAAAAGGCAAATATCTCCCGATCTGTAGGCATCTGAGAGACAAACCTTATGTCACTTTGAGGGAACGCATATGTCAACTTCATGTCAGAGTCTCGTCAATGTATGTAAAAGGGTTTGGTGGATAGAGACATTTTAATTTTCGAGATTATTCGAAAGTCAATTTTTGAAAAGGCAAATATCTCCCGATCTGTATTAATCTGAGAGACAAAACTTATGTCACTTTGAGGGAACGTATATGTCAACTTCATGTCATAGTCACGTCAATGTATGTCCAAGGGTTTGGAGGATAGAGACATTTAAATTTTTAGAGATTATTCGAAAGTCAATTTTTAAAAGGCAAATATCTCCCGATCTGTAGGAATGTGAGAGACAAAACTTATATCACTTTGAGGGAACGTATATGTCAAATTCCTGTCAGAGTCACGTCAATGTATGTGCAAGGGTTTGGAGGATAGAGACATTTAAATTTTTAGAGATTGTTCGAAAGTCAATTTTTAAAAGGCAAATATCTCTCGATCAGTAGGAATCTGAGAGACAAAACTTATGTCACTATGAGGGAACGTATATGTAAACTTGCTGTCAGAGTGAAGTCAATGTATGTCCAAGGGTTTGGAGGATAGAGACATTTTAATTTTTGGAGATTATTCGAAAGTTAATTTGTGAAAGGCAAATATCTCCCGATCTGTAGGAATCTGAGAGACAAAACTTATGTCACTTTGAGGGTACGTATATGTCAACTTCATGTCAGAATCTCGTCAATGTATGTCCAAGGGTTTGGAGGTTAGAGATATTTAAATTGTTCGAGATTATTCGAAAGTCATTTTGTGATAGGCAAATATCTCCCGATCTGTAGGAATCTGAGAGACAAAACTTATGTCACTTTGAGGGAACGTATATGTCAACTTCCTGTCAGAGGTACGTCAATGTATGTCCATGGGTTTGAAGGATAGAGACATTTAAATTTTTAGAGATTATTCGAAAGTCAATTTTTAAAATTCAAATATCTCCTGATCTGTAGGAATCTGAGAGACAAAACGTATGTCACTTTGAGGGAACGTATATGCCAACTTCATGTCATAGTCACGTCAATGTATGTCGAAGGGTTTGGAGGATAGAGACATTTAAATTTTTAGAGATTATTCGAAAGTCAATGTTTAAAAGGCAAATATCTCCCGACCTGTAGGAATCTGAAAGTCAAACCTTTTGTCACTTTGAGTTAACGTATATGTAAACTTCCTGTCAGAGTCACGTCAATGTATGTCCAAGGGTTTGGAGGATAGAGACATTTTAATTTTTCGAGATTATTCGAAAGTCAAGTTTTGAAAAGGCAAATATCTCCCGATCTGTAGGAATCTGAGAGACAAACCTTATGTCACTTTGAGGGAACGCATATGTCAACTTCATGTCAGAGTCTCGTCAATGTATGTAAAAGGGTTTGGTGGATAGAGACATTTAAATTTTCGAGATTATTCGAAAGTCAATTTTTGAAAAGGCAAATATCTCCCGATCTGTATTAATCTGAGAGACAAAACTTATGTCACTTTGAGGGAACGTATATGTCAACTTCATGTCATAGTCACGTCAATGTATGTCCAAGGGTTTGGAGGATAGAGAAATTTAAATTTTTAGAGATTATTCGAAAGTCAATTTTTAAAAGGCAAATATCTCCCGATCTGTGGGAATGTGAGAGACAAAACTTATATCACTTTGAGGGAACGTATATGTCAAATTCCTGTCAGAGTCACGTCAATGTATGTGCAAGGGTTTGGAGGATAGAGACATTTAAATTTTTAGAGATTGTTCGAAAGTCAATTTTTAAAAGGCAAATATCTCTCGATCAGTAGGAATCTGAGAGACAAAACTTATGTCACTATGAGGGAACGTATGTGTAAACTTGCTGTCAGAGTGAAGTCAATCTATGTCCAAAGGTTTGGAGGATAGAGACATTTTAATTTTTGGAGATTATTCGAAAGTCAATTTGTGAAAGGCAGATATATCCCGATCTGTAGAATCTGATAGACAAAACTTATGTCACTTTGAGGGAACGCATATATCAACTTCATGTCCGAGTCACGTCAATGTATGTCCAAGGGTTTGGAGGACAGAGACATTTAAATTTTTAGAGATTATTTATAAGTCAATATTTAAAATTCAAATATCTCCCGATCTGTAGGAATCTGAGAGACAAAACTTATGTCACTTTGAGGGAACGTATATGTTAACTCCCTGTCAGAGGTACGTCAATGTATTTCCAAGGGGTTGGAGGATAGAGACATTTAAATTTTTAGAGATTATTCGAAAGTCAATTTTTAAAAGCCAAATATCTCCCGATCTGTAGGAATCTGAGAGACAAAACATATGTCACTTTGAGGGAACGCATATGTCATCGTCATGTTAAAGTCTTGTCTATGTATGTCCAAGGGTTTGCAGGATACAGATATTTTAATTTTTCAGGGTTATTCGAAAGTCAATTATTCAGAGGCATATATCACTCGTTATGTAGGAATCTGAGAGACACAACTAATGTCACTATGAGGACATTTATATATCTACTTCATGTCACAGTCACGACAATGTACGAAAAAGGGTTTGAAGGATAGAGACATTTGAATTTTTCGAGATTATTCGAAAGTCAATTTTTGAAAGGCAAATATCTCCCGATCTGTAGGAATCTGAGAGACAAAACTTATGTCACTTTGAGGGTACGTATATGTCAACTTCATGTCAGAATCTCGTCAATGTATGTCCAAGGGTTTGGAGGATAGAGATATTTAAATTTTTAGTGATTATTCGAAAGTCAATTTCTGAAAAGGCAAATATCTGAGAGACAAAATTTATGTCACCTTGAGGGATCGTATATGTCAATTTGATGACAGAATCTCGTCAATGTATGTCCAAGGGTTTGGACGATAGAGACATTTTAATTTTTCGAGATTATTCGAAAGTCAATTTTTAAAAGGCAAATATCTCCCGATTTGTAGGAATCTGAGAGACAAAAATTATATCACTTTGAGGGAACGTAAATGTCAACTTCCTGTCAGAGTCACGTCCATGTATGTCCAAGGATTTGGAGGATAGAGACATTTACATTTTTAGAGATTATTCGAAAGTCAATTTTTAAAAGGCAAATATCTCCCGATCTGTAGGAATCTGAGAGACAAAACTTATGTCACTTTGAGGGAACGCATATGTCAACTTCATGTCAGAGTCTCGTCACTGTATGTCCAAGGGTTTGGAGGATAGAGACATTTTAATTTTTCGAGATTATTCGAAAGTCAATTATTAAAAGGCAAATATCTCCCGATCTGTAGGAATGTGAGAGACAAAACTTATGTCACTTTGAGGGAACATATATGTCAACTTCCTGTCAGAGTCACGTCAATGTATGTCCAAGGGTTTGGAGGATAGAGACATTTAAATTTTTAGAGATTATTCGAAAGTCAATTTTTAAAAGGCAAATATCTCCCGATCTGTAGGAATCTGAGAGACAAAACTTATGTCACTTTGAGGGAACGTATATGTCAACTTCCTGTCAGAGTCACGTCAATGTATGTACAAGGGTTTGGAGGATAGGGACATTTTAATTTTTCGAGATTATTGGAAAGTCAATATTTAAAAGGCAAATATCTCCCGATCTCTAGAATCTGAGAGACAAAACTTATGTCACTTTGAGGGTACGAATATGTCAACTTCATGTCAAAATCTCGTCAATGTATGTCCAAGGGTTTGGACGATAGAGACATTTTAATTTTTCGAGATTATTCGAAAGTCAATTTTTAAAAGGCAAATATCTCCTGATCTGTAGGCATCTGAGAAACAAACCTTATGTCACTTTGAGGGAACGCATATGTCAACTTCATGTCAGAGTCTCGTCAATGTATCTAAAAGGGTTTGGAGGATAGAGACATTTTAATTTTTCGAGATTATTCGAAAGTCAATTTTTGAAAAGGCAAATATCTCCCGATCTGTATTAATCTGAGATACAAAACTTATGTCACTTTGAGGGAACGTATATGTTAACTTCATGTCATAGTCAGGTCTATGTATGTAGAAGGGTTTGAACGATAGAGAAATTTTAATTTTTCGAGATTATTCGAAAGACATTTTTTAAAGGGCAAATATCTCCCGATCTGTAGGAATCTGAGAGACAAAACTTATATCACTTTGAGGGAACATATATGTCAACTTCCTGTCAGAGTCACGTCAATGTATGTCCAAGAGTTTGGAGGATAAAGACATTTAAATTTTTAGAGATTGTTCGAAAGTTAATTATTAAAAGGCAAATATCTCCCGATCAGTAGGAATCTGTGAGACAAAAATTATGTCACTTTGAGGGAACGTATATGTCAACTTGCTGTCAGAGTCAAGTCAGTGTATGTCCTAGGGTTTGGAGGATAGAGACATTTAAATTGTTCGAGATTATTCGAAAGTCATTTTGTGAAAGGCAAATATCTCCCGATCTGTTGGAATCTGAGAGACAAAACTTATGTCACTTTGAGGGAACGTATATGTCAACTTCCTGTCAGAGGTACGTCAATGTATGTCCAAGGGGTTGGAGGATAGAGACATTTAAATTTTTAGAGATTATTCGAAAGTCAATTTTTAAAATTCAAATATCTCCCGATCTGTAGGAATCTGAGAGACAAAACGTATGTCACTTTGAGGGAACGTATATGCCAACTTCATGTCATAGTCACGTCAATGTATGTCGAAGGGTTTGGAGGATAGAGACATTTAAATTTTTAGAGATTATTCGAAAGTCAATGTTTAAAAGGCAAATATCTCCCGACCTGAAGGAATCTGAAAGTCAAACCTTTTGTCACTTTGAGGGAACGTATATGTAAACTTCCTGTCAGAGTCACGTCAATGTATGTCCAAGGGTTTGGAGGATAGAGACATTTTAATTTTTCAAGATTATTCGAAAGTCAAGTTTTGAAAAGGCAAATATCTCCCGATCTGTAGGAATCTGAGAGACAAACCTTATGTCACTTTGAGGAAACGCATATGTCATCGTCATGTTAAAGTCTTGTCAATGTATGTCCAAGGGTTTGCAGGATACAGACATTTTAATTTTTCAGGGTTATTCGAAAGTCAATTATTCAGAGGCATATATCTCTCGATATGTAGGAATCTGAGATACACAACTGATGTCACTATGAGGACATTTATATATCTACTTCATGTCAGAGTCACGACAATGTACGAAAAAGGGTTTGAAGGATAGAGACATTTGAATTTTTCGAGATTATTCGAAAGTCAATTTTTAAAAGGCCAATATCTCCCGATCTGTAGGAATCTGAGAGACAAACTTTATGTCACATTGAGGGAACGTATATGTCAACTTCATGTCAGAGTCACGTCAATGTATGTGCAAGGGTTTGGAGGATAGAGACATCAAAATTTTTCGAAATTATTCGAAAGTCAATATTTAAAGGCAAATATTTCCCGATCTGTAGGAATCTGAGAACCAAAACTTATGTCACTTTAAGGGAACGTATATGTCAACTTCATGTCATAGTCACGTCAATGTATGTCCAAGGGTTTGGAGGATAGAGACATTTAAATTTTTAGAGATTATTCGAAAGTCAATTTTTAAAAGGCAAATATCTCCCGATCTGTAGGAATCTGAAAGACAGAACTTATATCACTTTGAGGGAACGTATATGTCAACTTTCTGTCAGAGTCACGACAATGTATGTCCAAGGGTTTGGAGGATAGAGACTTTTAAATTTTTAGAGATTGTTCGAAAGTCAATTATTAAAAGGCAAATATCTCCCGATCAGTAGGAATCTGAGAGTCAAAACTTATGTCACTATGAGGGAACGTATATGTCAACGTGCTGTCAGAGTCAAGTCAATGTATGTCCTAGGGTTTGGAGGATAGAGACATTTTAATTTTTCGAGATTATTCGAAAGTCAATTTGTGAAAGGCAAATATCTCCCGATCTGTAGGAATCTGAGAGACAAAACTTATGTCACTTTGAGGGAACGCATATGTCAACTTCATGTCAGAGTCACGTCAATGTATGTCCAAGAGTTTGGAGGACAGAGACATTTAAATTTTTAGAGATTATTCCTAAGTCAATTTTTAAAATTCAAATATCTCCCGATCTGTAGGAATCTGAGACACAAAACTTATGTCACTTTGAGGGAACATATATGTCAACTTCCTGTCAGAGGTACGTCAAAGTATTTCCAAGGGGTTGGAGGATAGAGACATTTAAATTTTTAGAGATTATTCGAAAGTCAATTTTTAAAAGGCAAATATCTCCCGATCTGTAGGAATCTGAGAGTCAAAACTTATGTCACATTCAGGGAACGTATATGTAAACTTCCTTTCAGAGTCACGTCAATGTATGTCCAAGGTTTTGGAGGATAGAGACATTTAAATTTTTCGAGATAATTCGAAAGTCAATTTTTTAAAGGCAAATATCTCCCGATCTGTAGGAATCTTAGAGACAAAACTTATGTCACTTTGAGGGAACGTATATGTCAACTTCCTGTCAGAGTCACGTCAATGTATGTCCATGGGTTGGGAGGATAGAGACATAAAAATTTTTCGAGATTATTCGAAAGTCAATTTTTAAAAGGCAAATATCTCCCGATCTGTAGGAATCTGAAAGACACAACTTATGTCACTTTGAGGGAATGTATATGTAAACTTCCTGTCAGAGTCACGTCAATGTATGTCCAAGGGTTTGGATTATAGAGACATTTAAATTTTTAGGGATTATTCGAAAGGTAATTTTTAAAAGGCAAATATCTCCCGATCTGTAGGAATCTGAGAGACAAAACTTATGTCACTTTGAGGGAACGGATATGTCAACTTCATTTCATAGTCATGTCAATGTATGTCGAAGAGTTTGGAGGATAGAGACATTTAAATTTTTAGAGATTATTCGAAAGTCAATTTTTAAAAGGCAAATATCTCCCGATCTGTAGGAATCTGAGAGACAAAACTTATGTCACTTTTAGAGAACGTATATGTCAACTCCATGTCAGAATCTCGTCAATGTATGTCCAAGGGGTTGGACGATAGACACATTTTAATTTTTCGAGATTATTCGAAAGTCAATTTTTAAAAGGCAAATATCTCCCGATCTGTAGGCATCTGAGAGACAAACCTTATGTCACTTTGAGGGAACGCATATGTCAACTTCATGTCAGAGTCTCGTCGATGTATATCCAAGGGTTTGGAGGATAGAGACATTTTAATTTTTCGAGATTATTTGAAAGTCAATTTCTGAAAAGGCAAATATCTCCCGATCTGTAGGAATCTGAGAGACAAAACTAATGTCACTTTGAGGGAACGTATATGTAAACTTCCTGTCAGAGTCACGTCAATGTATGTCCAAGGGTTTGGAGGATAGAGACATTTTAATTTTTCGAGATTATTAGAAAGTCAATTTGTTAAAGGTAAATATCTCCCGATCTGTAGGAATCTGAGAAACAAAACTTATGTCACTTTGAGGGAACGCCTATGTCAACTTCCTGTCAGAGTCACGTCAATGTATATCCAAGGGTTTGGAGGATACAGACATTTTAATTTTTAGAGATTATTCGAAAGTCAATTTTTTAAAAACAAATATCTCCCGATCTGTAGGAATCTGAGAGTCAAAACGTATGTCACTTTGAGGGAAAGTATATGTAAACTTCCTGTCAGAGTCACGTCAATGTATGTCCAAGGGTTTGGAGGATACAGACATTTCAATTTTTCGAGATAATTCGAAAGTCAATTTTTTAAAGGCAAATATCTCCCGATCTGTATTAATCTGAGAGACAAAACTTAAGTCACTTTGAAGGAATGTATGTGTCAACTTCGTGTCATAGTCACGTCAATGTATGTCGAAGGGTTTGGAGTATAGGGACATTTAAATTTTTAGAGATTATACGAAGGTCAATTTTTAAAAGGCAAATATCTCCCGATCTGTAGGAATCTGAGAGACAAAACTTATGCCACTTTGAGGGACCGTATATCTCAACTTCCTGTCAGAGTCACGTCAATGTATATCCAAGGGTTTGTAGGATAGAGACATTTAAATATTTAGAGATTATTCGAAAGTCAATTTTTAAAGGGCAAATATCTCCCTATCTGTAGGAATCTGAGAGACAAAACTTATGTCACTTTGAGGGAACTTATATGTCAACTTCATGTCAGAGTCACGTCAATGTATGTCCAAGGGTTTGGAGGATAGAGACATTTTAATTTTTCGAGATTATTCGAAAGTCAATTTTTGAAAAGGCAAATAAGTCCCGATGTGTAGGAATCTGAGAGAAAAAACTTATGTCACTTTGAGGGAACGTATATGTCAAGTTCATGTCAGAGTCACGTCAATGTATGTCCAAGGGTTTGGAGGATAGAGACATTTTAATTTTTCGAGATTATTCGAAAGTCAATTTTTGAAAAGGCAAATATCTCCCGATCTGTAGGAATCTTGAGAGACAAAACTTATGTCACTTTGAGGGAACGTATATGTCAACTTCATGTCAGAGTCTTGTCAATGTATGTCCTTGGGTTTGCAGGATAGAGACATTAAAATTTTTCAGGGTTATTCGAATGTCAATTTTTTAAAGGCATATATCTCGCGATGTGTAGGAATCTGAGAGACTAAACGCATGTCACTATGAGGACACTTACATTTCAACTTCATATCAGAGTCAAGACAATGTACGACCAAGGGTTTGAAGGGTAGAGACATTTTAATTTTTCACAGTTATTCGAAAGTCAATTTTTCAAAGGCATATATCTCGCGATGTGTAGGAATCTGAGAGAAACAACTCATGTCACTATGAGGTCACGTATATGTCAACTTCGTGTCAGAGTCACGACAATGTACGTCCAAGGGTTTGGAGGATTGGGACATTTGAATTTTTCGAGATTATTCGAAAGTCAATTTTTGAAAAGGCAAATATCTCGCGATCTGTAGGAATCTGAGAGACAACACTTATGTCACTTTGAGGGAAGGTATATGTCATTGACATGTCAGAGTCGCGACAATGTAAGTCCAAGGGTTTGGAGGATAGAGACATTTTAATTTTTCGAGGTTATTCGAAAGTCATTTTTTCAAAGGCATATATCTCGCGATGTGTAGGAATCTGAGAGACAAACCTCATATCAGTGTGAGGACACTTATATGCCAACTTCATGTCAGAGTCACGTCAATGTATGTCCAAGGGTTTGCAGGATAGAGACATTTTAATTTTTCACGGTTATTCGAAAGTCAATTTTTCAAAGGCATTTATCTCGCGATGTGTAGGAATCTGAGAGAAAGAACTCATGTCACTATGGGGTCACGTACATGTCAACTTCATGTCAGAGTCACGACAATGTACGTCCAAGGGTTTGCAGGATAGAGAACTTTTACTTTTTCGCGGGTATTCGAAAGTCAATTTTTCAAAGGCATATATCTTCCGATCTGTAGGAAACTGAGAGACAAATCTCCTGCCGTGTCTTCAAACTGTTGGTAACGTATCTGAAACACGCATGTCATTGCTAAATGTACCTCTGCCTTGTCTTCACGGTGGTACTGTCTTGTCTCAAACTCGTACGTCATAGGTAAATGTACTCTTGTCGTGTCTTATGGAATTCATCGGAATAAAGTATAAATATCACAAAACAACGCACTTGCATACAGCACACCAGCTCAAGGAACACAATACATCTTCATACAGTAGCGTATGACACAATAAATTGCCATTTGAAATATTATAAAATGTCTGTGTTATGTGACTAATTTTTGTCTTAACAAACAAAATACGAGCTACAAAACATGCATGATATGGGTGGGTGCGTGTTTGGGTTAATCTTCGTATGTGTACATAGATTTTAAATACATGAACGGATGGATAGATATATAGTTAGGTAGGCAGACAGATAGATAGAGAGAGAGAGAAACAGATACACAGAGAGAGAGAGATAGAGATATTCAGATAGATAGAATAGATAGATTATATAGGTAGAGAAACCGAGATATCTAAAGCCGGCCTGGTAATCTTTTATACTCGTACTATTCTGTGGCCTGAGTGAACAACCGTCTGTCATCAAATGTTATATGAGTAAGGATCGCTTTTCACTACATCCTCGAAGTTAATTCTGAAAATACCTAAAAACCATCTCTAATGAGTATTTGTATTCATAACATATTAATAATATAATTGGCTTCTTTCTCTAACTAACGAAACTAAAATATTTAATCCAAGAATGTATTCCACACATACTCAAGTGTATCCACTCATGTAGCCAAAAATCTATTATGCCATATGAAAAAAGTAACGCAGTCCTAATACACGCCATGTGGGACGCTTGGCTGGAGAGGCAGTACAGTGTTTACACAAAAGAATGGTGCGGTTTCAAACGTTAATAAAAAATTTATTTACCAACTTACATGTGCACAACATACACTGTCAGCGGCGGCAACTCTCAAAGTTTCTCATGCGTTCATTACAATCCTTCAATGTGTGCATCCTGGATCACACGACACACATCCACACGGTAATCAAACTCATCCCAGACCAGCGCTTTGAAAAGACACGGTTGAGAAGCACTCGTACATTCCTGTGAAAATGTCCAGTTGTAGAATGTAATCGTCATAATTGGTATTCAGTTGGAGTAACAACCAGCTTTCCAACATGTCCAGAAATGAGTCGCTGTCTAAGTTGCTTCAGCGAAGAAAGATGGGCCGTGCACTTTTTTGCTGGACACCGCACAGAAAACGTTGACTTTTGGAGAGTCACGCTGGTGCTCGGTTCCCCAGATACGGACATCGTGTATGTTCACCATGCCACTGATGTGGAATGTGGCTTTATCGGAGAAGATCAGTCTTTCGACGAACCCATCTTCCTCCATTTTGAACCGCATCTCCTCGCAAAAGCGTCGCCTTTTCACTTTGTCTGATGGTTTAAGGGCCTGCACCAATCGCAATCTTGTACGGTTTGGCATGTCCAATTCCCTGCTTCCTCTGGCCACTGACTTGCGGGGACTTCGCTGAAACGCCTCACGAACTCTTTCAATGTTGTCATCAGTCATACGAGGTCGACCAGGACTCTTGCCTTTACAGCATCCAGTTTCTACAAACTGCTTATGTTATTCTTGTGTGGTGCGTCTTTTTGAAACCGTGCACGAAACTCACGCTCTGGACACATCAAAACGGAGCACACAGAAAGCCTTCTCCTGCTGCAACGCCATCTTTGAAACTGGCCCCGCGGCCACGCAGTAAGCATGAGAAACTTGGACAGTTGCCGCCGCTGACGGTGTGTATGTTGTGCCCGTGTAAGGTTAGAAATAATTTTGTTATTAACTTTTGAAACCGCACCATTCTTTCTTGTATACCCTGTAATTGTCCTCCTTCACTTCATACATGTCAAAAATTTAAAATTAAACTATATTAAGTACACATTTATTTCTGCAGTAATTTTTAACTAAATTATGATATCAATCTTATACCGCATTGAATCAAAGAAGCTACTCAGGCACCTAGTCTACAAATTATGTCTACCGATGTTCATTCCCGTGTTCACATCAAATTTTATGTCTTCCCTTCGGGTTTTTTTTCAGACCCAAAATCCGTATTCACTTGTAATTTCTAAGTCATCCCCGATTTTTACCACGATTAATACTTTATTTCTAGACCCCTGCAAGTCCGCGGTTCAACTACCGACAGCGACACAATCAAGTTCGTTCCAATTCAATAATATACACAGAAGATACCGTGAATTTTTCCTTCGGGTAAAACCGGCTGGAACGTGATGCTGTCCACGTATCTCCATCTAGCTAGCTGTTAAAGATGCACGTACCTAAACCTTCAATAACCCATACGCCTTCATGCCGTAGTGCGTAATTAAACACGGACGCAACTTATCTTTAAAAAGAAATTAGTCTATCACGTGTAAGTTATAAGATGAGAAAAAAGAAGATAAAGATAAAGAACGAGAAGATGAAGATTTGCAATTCGTTTTCCTTCAAGGATGGAAATAAGGACTTCATTAGATAAAATCTCTCAACTACGGGATACTGGCAAAAACTAAGCTACAAACTACTACGACTACTGCAACATTGAAGAGATAAATTTCACCCACCAGCGATGAACTGGAGGTTTCTCAGATGACGTCGTCGCTGGACATGGCAATCGTCCGTTGTTTCTCGTGTCGTCTGCTACAAGTTCACTCACGTTTCAGAGCTACGCGCTACCTCCATTCACAAAGCAATGAGCAATTTTAGTTGACTTCTTTTTTTTTTTTTGGGGGGGGGGGAGGCTCTCTATGACTTCTGTATTATTTGATTTATATATAATATGAGCGACGTTCTTTGCAAATGACTTGACAATGCGAGCTTTCATAACTCTGAAAGAACAAGGGAATTAATAGAAAGTGTCGGATGCAAAGTTGTATTTTTGCCACCATACTCGCTAGATTTAAATCCAATTGAGAACTTTTGGTTTGTCATCAATGCACACTTTAATTTGCTAGTACGCTACTATATAATTAATAATTATAATGTAACAAGTCTTGGAAATTTTAGCTGCTGTTAAAATCTGATCTCATTGAAAGTCAACTCAAATGCGAAAATTTAAAGACGAAATAGTGACATATGTCGTTCTTCTACCTGTTATAAAGGGAGATGGAAACAAGAGGTATACAAGCAAGTGTTACAGTTTTCGATGTTTCTACAATCGGAAAAAATAAAAGTACAAGTTATTTATTTATTTATTTATTTATTAAATAACAATTATAACAATCTGAAAACTTCATTTAAAATCTCAGTGGCGGCGTTTCAATTATTTCGGCTTCAAAAAGCCTGTATTATTTTATTCACACTTAATTTGCATGTGATTTCGTTGTCCACTACGTCTCGTCCCTAATTTCAGTGTCAATCTCCCATCAATCCACACTTTAGTGTCCTAGTACCGATGCCTACGATATTATAAAATTTCAATCATTTCTCAATTACTTTCACTGAATGAACTTTGTCTACGTCAGAGGTGGTTAAATTTGGACTGTACGTCTCTCCTGCAATATGATTGTAATCTAAGGGCAAAGCTATGTAAATAAATAAAGATAATGTAGTTTTCAGCCCCATGAAATTTTCCAAATTGAAAATCTTCCCCGCTTTATAGTTTGTGTTAGCAGACGCTTAAGTCACCTCAAAATTACTTAACTTGAAAAGCTAGCCGTTACTCAGATCATCAAAACAGAAAATCCCCACTTTTTAAAATCTGGAAATCTTCTATATATGCTTTACCGAAGACTACCACTGCAACTTAACGCATGGTCTGTGACCTCACACCCTCAACATTTCTAATATTGTGGGCAAACTAACTGCGTCTTTGCTGGATTCCGCTGATACTCCGTTGCAGCGCAGCGGCTGGACTGCAGGGTCGATGATGTTGTTAGTGGTTAAGAATGCATGCAGCTACAACTCTACACTAACCCGTCTATCCTCTGAGGGTAGGAAGAAGGCGAAAGAGAAGAAAAGAAAGAAGAAGGAGAGTTAATAGAAAGAATCTGAATTCATTTTTCTCAAGGGATGGAAACAGCAAAACATTAATTGGAGACTCAAAATTAAGGAACATTGGAAGGAGTTTAACCCCTGCACCCCAGGCGTTAGTCGTGTGTTAATTTAAAATTAAAGTAATTCGTTTCACTCGCCAGCAAAGATGGTAGAAACGAAATATGCCGGAGAGATGACCGCCGACACTGGAAACACGACAAGAGTGCAGCGTCCGGGTGGAAGCGGCTGAGGAACTCCGGGTTCCCCGGAGCGTGTAGACGCAACCGCACGGGTGAAAATGCCATGAAGATCCTCCTCTGAGTTTCGGAACCACGAAGATTCACTCGCCTTTCCCCTGAAACCAGACAATGTCCCATATAATGACAAGAATTTATATGTAGGGTCTGAAGCTCCATATTATTTAACAGTTTATTAACATTAATTACGATGATAGCAAACCAAATTTAAACATAACAGTGTGTTGTTCATTAATATTTACAACTTTTATTTATCAGACTAGAAGACAAAAGATTCTAAATTCATGGTCAACGTTATTTTGATTAGAACATACAAACAGCTTGGTTGAAAGTTATCTCCTAAACACAACACACTCTTTTCTGAAATGCTAGACTAATTATAGAAAAAGCACTTATTAAAAGCAGCTTGGGGGGGGCGGGGGGATGCGGGTATTATCTGTAACGACACTACGCCTCGGCCTCGCAAGATAGAAATTTGTGCCTTACATCTTCAATCTGCGCGTAAATTGTTATCTCCTGTTCTCACTGTGGTGATTGTGATGATTAAGTTTACCGACGTTTAGGAAGTGATATTGCTACCTCCATCATAACAGCGATGATGGTGGGCCCTTGTGATGACGCAACATCACGAAAGACATTCATAAAACATTCTTCGGTTATGATTATTTGCTCCCAAGTGATTTTGGACCTTACGGGATAACATTTATAAATAACCGTTGCCATGGTAACGCTGCTAAGAGATGTTGGGTCTAATCGGATAATTATTATGATTATTATTGTTTACTACTTTACATTTTTGCCGTCATTCTTAGCGGGCAATTTATTAGTCTCAAAATTTTGCCCGTTATACCCCATAAGATGGCAGGATTCTTCTAAAAGATGAACTTGAAATTACATTGAATAAAGCGATAGTTGTCTACATTTAATGTGTCTTAAGATATGCTTCAGAATATTAAAAAGCACGAGCAAGATCTCTAACGATTGTCTGTCGACGGGGAGAGATTCGAACCCGAAACCTATCGAGTAGGACAACTCAATATTTATTTCTTGTATGTTTACTTACCCAACTCTCCTGATCTGTGTAACTAACCCTGACCGATCATTAAACAGACTACGTGCGCGATGAGGGACCATACATCAAAGGAAGACAGTGATTTCTATCTACACCAAGACATTCCAACAGCACCAGGTTCTAGCCAGTGTGCTCAACGGTTAAACGGGTACGGGGTTACTGCGACCTGCGGTAAACATCTGACCAGTAACGACGTATTACGGAACAGAGAATGACGTCCACACGTTCATAATCCCATGCTCTGGCAAAACAGATACGGGTGTAATTTTTCAATATTCGATTTAAAATAAATTGGATAATAATCATTTTATGCGGAAAAGTTTACAAAGATATGAGAGACTCAAACAAGGAACAGAAATGTGATTAGTCCGTGAAACATTAAACAAGAATAATCTCTTTTAAAATTGACATATTGCAGAGGATATAGAGTCTGGATGTAATGACTCATGCGACTGTGCCATTAGGCGGCCTCATACGACCCGGATTTAAAGAAATCAGATATTATTCGTTCAAGTATCATGTGGAGTAACAAATATTTCCGAGGAACATATTTCTTCCATCCTCAGGGCTAAAGATTGGTGAGCATTAATGTTCCATTCTACAACATTAGGTGTAACTGGGAGGATAATATTAAAATCGTTCTTACGGAAATACTTTTCAAGGTTGCGAAATGGATTAATATGGCTCAGGAAAGACACCAGTGACGGGATTTTGTGAACACTACGCTGAACTTTCCATTCAAGGCGGATAATTTGACTGGCTGAGCCTATTGTTAGCTTCTAACTCCCACCTCAGAAATTCGCAAGACTACCTTTGATGGTCATATCGATGGCAAAGCATGTAAAATTTAAAAAAAAAAGTTGTATGGCATCTGGTGTCATTTCAATAAAATAAATTCTTTCTAAAATAATTAATAATGCCATACACGCATACGATAAAAATAGAAATTGAAGTCTCACTGATTATTACAGAAATTTGGACATATAATAATAATAATAATAATAATAATAACAATAATATTTGCTTTAAAGAGTTATTTTGATCTGGGACCATGCACAGCTACTGTATAACTCACAGTCGAACGCACGTATATGTACGATGATGTCCGACGCTACCAGAAGCTTGCTGGAATATCGGATGGATACCGGCCTTGCGATACGACCTTAAGGTCAAAACGTGCCCCCCATTTCCAAACAACCATTCGTAGTCAATACTCTTCGTTTCTAACACGTACTACTAACATTACACAGACCGATTTTCGTCAAATTCGATATTAACTGTATGTCACTATCTGTTACCTTCCATTGGTACTATCAGCCATGACCCTCGTTATTAATTTATGTATTAAAAGTACAAAGCCACGATTAAGAATATCCATAAATTTAAACTTGCATGCATCTAGGACAACAAATTCTGAATGTATTAGGCATTGGACATGGCAGATAGCTCCAAAATTGACTTTCGATATTACGCCCGTGCGCACAGACATGTTTAATTTGTTACCATGCACTTGGGCAAACATTACACGGATCCCTAGGGTCAAATAAACAGGTCACGCCGCCATTGTGCCAATTCTTTCAAGTACTGCATAATTTTTTGACGGCGTCTCCATGAACAGCGGAGAATTTTATGGAAGTGCATTAAGACGCACTCTTTCAACCAAGGTCAACAGTTCATTGCACGAAATAACAGAAAAAGATAATTATTTGTCTGAATTCGATTCTACAAGGAATTTAATCCATGGTTACACGTGATATGAGCAATGCGACAAAGTTGGAGAATGTGTAATATTCCTAAGAATTCCATTCACGCAGTGCATTTATTGAGACTATCTGCTGGTTTCTTCCAGCTTAAAACATGTTTTCAAACACGGCAGCAATTTCTTTCTCGTACTGAACACGTACACGTGTTCAACTTATCAAATGGGACACGAAGTGCTGGAAACAGCGACTTCTTCAAGTTTTGTTATTATTCTCGAGACAGTATTCAATGGCGCAACAAATATTCGAGCTGAGGAACGACTGGATTTTAGAGCAACACACACCTGAACGCGGTCCTAAATTCGTCAGAATCTGTCGAGAATAGATGAACCAATTTATTGTAACCTGAGTGTCAACCCATCCTAATCTTCGGAACTTATTAAAAACACAGACAGACAGAGAGAGATGTTCCAACTAAGTTAACAGTCCTATAATATTTCTTGATCATTTAGACAGGCGTAATACTTCGTTTCTCACTCTGTAAGACAATCCGAACTTGTAAACACTTAGGGAAAGAGATTCAAGAAGATTATTTACAAGCGAGTGGGGCGAAGTAATACTGATAAAGAAAAAAGTTTGTAAACGGTACATTAAGCCTTCAACAGAGAATGCTAAATACCAAGTAGTTCAATTCTGAAAGTTTACTTCAACGTATGTACCAAGTGTTTTAATTATGATGCCTTTAATATTTATGGCTTTTGTATGATTCTCGGAATAAACAGCGATCATTTCCTTAAACAGCGTTAACCAGTTGATCTTCGTAATGGTGAAGAGTTGTGTTTTCTTCGCGGTAGACTGAATTCTTAAATATTATTCAGACGACCTACGGCTTCATGGGGTTAATGATGCTTATTTTTTACATTTCAAAGAGCACACAAAAAGTTAAGTTATGAAACCTCTTAAGAAGGGAATGAATTATTTCAGAAGATTTAGTAGCGGTGAGACTTAATATTAACTGTGTTTTTGTATAAAGAGTATCTAGAGATGTGAATCAGACTGCAGTGACTCACGATAGACTCAAATTTCGGTTTCCTTGCAGTTGTAACCCTTCAGTTTCCATAACAGAGGAATTTCATTGATTAGGAAAATAGATTAGGTACTCAATTTGACGATATTTTATATTACTATACACAGAATAAACTGAAAGTCGACAAAACTGCAATTTTTATTAGCGAAGAGTAATTATAACTGTTATAAATTACGCCTTCATAGTTTTCTGACTCGAGATACTGTAAACTGGTGTAGCTTTAATTCAATATATATCTCTACTGTGTTGCTACAAGTGGACTTGAATATCAACGCACTTCCTCTTGGTCTACGCTCCTGTATTCCATCACCATCCTTCGGGATACAACGCAGAACGATACTTCGTTCTGATGACTACCTCAATCAAGCAAAGGATGTTGAAAATGTTTCTCCATATTTTGGGAAACTCTGCTCTATACAGCGCTACATTCTAACAGCTCTGTCTAATTCCATTACCGCGTAAAGGACGCCTACTCAGTCGCGTCCCTGGTAGACGGCTAATCCAAATCAATACAGACTCCGTACGCAATACTCGGTCCACCTAACACCAACAGCATTTCCTTACGAAATTTATCCAACAGAAATGACGTAAGGACGACCAGTCAGTTTTTTAAAATTTCTGTGTCTATACACGAAGAGAAAGGCTTTGACCAGTTAAACGACTTTCAGCTACAGGATGACTGCCGTACATGTTTACATCAAGAGAGACGCAAGAAACTGGTCTCATACCGCAAGTGTGCGTGTCTATCACGTCTCTGCGATTGTCTGCATTTTCTCCTTTTCCAATTCTCAAATGATCTGTAACTTTTCCTTTCTGTTTCCAACTCATAAAAGAACTCGATTCCTTACCGTACGTAGGGGGGTTTCAAACATTCTTTGATTTTGGCGATATCGGTACCTTCGCGAAATCCCATCCACGCAGACCAGGCTTTACTCAGACACTACATTACCGTCGAGACATAATAATTTCTAATTTCCCACAGAACACTATCTACGAAAGTCATTATAATTTTGAATCGACCTTGAAATAATACATCACCGTACTCACCCGAGTCCATCGCTCACTGGTGCCTCATCGTTTGAGACGTATCGAGCCAGACGACGTCACAGAGCAGCGTCCAGGAGCGAGACGTGGAAAAATCTTCAGGTTCAGAGGTTCACGACGGCGATGAAGAATGATGATATCATAATCACCGTGAATGTGAAGGGGGCTCCGCCAATCACCTCAAAGCAGACATAATGACAAGAATTTATAATTACGTCGCTTCTGTACTGAACCCCCCGAGGAGGAAATTGCCAGATTACGTTACTGAGGCCACGATCGTCCCAGGCCGGGAGGTGGTACGGCTTGGGGGGTGGAGGTAAAGCGGTGAAAAGTCAAAAGAAAACCAAATGAAACTACTTCGAATAACTCCGGCTTGGTATCCAACTCCAGACGCCCAACTCAACCCCCACAAACCCTGACTTGCCTTCCGACTTTCTCCTCGAGTCGTTATCTCTCCGGCGGACACACACAGACTGTCCTAACTGCCCTGCTGTCTGATCAGGGTCTCGAACCCGCCGACTCCAAAGAACTTAGAGAGGGGAGATAAGCCACTTCGAGCCATGAGGCATGGCTCAGTACGTACGCTCTGAAACTTGATCAGTGGGCATTATCTGACAATATCTCACCGGAGTCCTTAGTTCGCTGCTGCTGTAATATAATTTTCGGGTTGACGTGTTAGCGACCTCACGATGTAAGCGGCCGTCATCCTCACCGCTCCGTAAACCTCAAGTCTTGAACGAGTGTCACGTGGTTGTTAACACTGACCTAGAAGGAGACGGAATGCATGGGCAGAATCACAGAACAATCAAAACGTAAAATAGAATAATATCTCAGAATACCTAGTTCAGTGTTGCAACGTCATTTCAGCCATCTTGTCTTGTGTGACGTAGGCCAAGTCACGTTTTATCGGGAACAGCACGCAATATAAGTTTTTCTTTCAACGTACTTTCAGAACTCTCTATTTCAGAGGCTGGAATATTTCATGCAACTCACCTTGAATGACTTAAGCGGGTTCGCGTTGTACAGGACGTAGCACCCGAGGACACACAACAGGACACATGTACTCTCGCATGAGCGTGTCACAGTCCTAGAGAAAAATATATAGACGATCTTATATCACTCCACTTTCTCCATGGAAAAGCGACGTAATTCACCTGTAAAGCCGCCAGAAAGAAATGCCGATAAGTCAAGGTCGTTATCTATCCGACCAGGTTAAATCTGTATTCATTATGATAAGGTCAAATCCAGGAGTCAATTATAATCAATATTACAATTTTCATCGATTTGTGCTTACATTACACGTACAGTGAATGACAAAAGAGGTGGAAATCCACACAATAAGAATTTATTATTATTATTTTCGCTTCAGATTCCAGGATTACATTTTCAATGGTGCAAGGGTTAATAAAATCTAACTCAAAGACGTTTGTAATTTCTAGAGAAAATCGGTTAGTATTTTCACTATCACGAAATCGCCTGCATTATTTAAAGACTCGTACTACCACCACGAAAGCTTCAACGACTTTTTGGCTGTCGAATAAATCGAGAAATAAAGCAAACACAAGCTGAGACGTAATATCAAAATGGCCGACTAAAGCCCCAACTTACGTAAAGACAGCGTACATACGCGCTGTACCGGAGCAGGAGACAGACTAACGGAAAAAACACAACTTGTTCGTTGGAAACAAGTTTCGCGGAGCATGCTGGGAAAGGCAAAGATGATAAACTCATCCAACGCGTGTCGGCAGAGATGACTAAGGGGCAGATAAAATTATACGTCCAGTAATAAAACACTGGAAGCGAAAATACTACGAGCAGCGAAAAATCAATGATTCAATCGAATGAAACCAAATCGCGGGACGGAGGGTCAGCCTCAGACCGTAAATGGTCGTAGAGAATAAAACGAAGCTCGAAAGACGAAAAATAAACGGCAGCGTCCTCTGTGCGGAAACATGGAGACCCACCACAAGCGCCAACCCGCACAGAGGGAGGAAGTTATTATTTTTGAAAAGGCAAATATCTCCCGATCTCTAGGAATCTGAGAGACAAAACTTATGTCACTTTGAGGGAACATATATGTCATCGTCATGTCAGAGTCACGTCAATGTATGTCGAAGGGTTTGGAGGATAGAGACATTTTAATTTTTCGAGATTATTTGAAAGTCAATTACTGAAAAGGCAAATATCTCTCGATCTGTAGGAACCTGAGAGACAAAACTTATGTCACTTTGAGGGAACGTATATGTCAACTTCATGTCAGAGTCACGTCAATGTATGTACAAGGATTTGGAGGATAGAGACATTTCAATTTTTCGAGATTATTCGAAAGTCAATTTATGAAAAGGCAAATATCTCCCGATCTGTAGGAATCTGAGATACAAAACTTATGTCGCTTTGAGGGAACGTATATCTGATCATCATGTCAGAGTCACGTCAATGTATGTCCAAGGGTTTGGAGGATACAGACATTTTAATTTTTCGAGATTATTCGAAAGTCAATTTTTAAAAGGCAAATATTTCCCGATCTGTAGGAATCTGAGAGACAAAACTTATGTCTCTTTGAGGGAACGTATATGTCAACTTCATGTCATAATCACGTCAATGTATGTCCAAGGGTTTGGAGGTTATAGACATTTAAATTTTTAGAGATTATTCGAAAGTCAATTTTTAAAAGGCAAATATCTACCGATCTGTAGGAATCTGAGAGACAAAACTTATGTCACATTGAGGGAACGTATATGTCAACTTCATGTCAGAGTCACGTCAATGTATGTCCAAGAGACATTTTAATTTTTCGAGATTATTCGAAAGTCAATTTTTGAAAAGGCAAATATCTCCCGATCTGTAATAATCTGAGAGACAAAACTTATGTCACTTTGAGGGAACGCATATGTCAACTTCGTGTCAGTGTCACGTCAATGTAAGTCAATTTTTAAAAGGCAAATATTTACCGATCTGTAGGAATCTGAGAGACAAAACTTATGTCACTTTGAGGGAACGTATCTGTCAACTTCCTGTCAGAGTCTCGTCAATGTATGTCCAAGGGTTTGGAGGATAGAGACATTTAAATTTTTCGAGATTATTCGAAAGTCAATTATTAAAAGGCAAATATCTCCCGATCTGTAGGAATCTGAGAGACAAAACTTATGTCACTTTGAGGGAACATATATGTCATCGTCATGTCAGAGTCACGTCAATGTATGTCGAAGGGTTTGGAGGATAGAGACATTTTAATTTTTCGAGATTATTTGAAAGTCAATTACTGAAAAGGCAAATATCTCCCGATCTGTAGGAACCTGAGAGACAAAACTTATGTCACTTTGAGGGAACGTATATGTCAACTTCATGTCAGAGTCACGTCAATGTATGTACAAGGGTTTGGAGGATAGAGACATTTAAATTTTTCGAGATTATTCGAAAGTCAATTTATGAAAAGGCAAATATCTCCCGATCTGTAGGAATCTGAGAGACAAAACTTATGTCACTTTGAGGGAACGTATATGTCAACTTCCTATCAGAGTCACGTCAATGTATGTCCAAGTGTTCGGAGGATAGAGACATTTAAAGTTTTAGAGATTATTCGAAGGCAATTTTTGAAAATTCAAATATCTCCCGATCTGTAGGAATTTGAGAGACAAAACTTATGTCACTTTGAGGGAACGTATATGTCAACTTCATGTCAGAATATCGTCAATGTATGTCTAAGTGTTTGGACGATACAGACATTTTAATTTTTCGAGATTATTCGAAAGTCAATTATTTAAAGGCAAATATCTCCCGATCTCTATGCATCTGAAAGACAAAACTTATGTCACTTTGAGGGAACGTATATGTCAACTTCATGTCAGAATCTCGTCAATGTATGTCCAAGGGTTTGGAGGATAGAGACATTTAAATTTTTCGAGATTATTCGAAAGTCAATTTTTAAAAGGCAAATATCTCCCGATCTGTAGGAATCTGAGAGACAAAACTTATGTCACTTTGAGGGAAAATATATGTCAACTTCCTGTCAGAGTCACGTCAATGTATGTCCAAGGGTTTGGAGGATAGAGACATTTAAGATTTTAGAGATTATTCGAAAATCAATTCTTAAAAGGCAAATATCTCCCTATCTGTAGGAATCTGAGGGACAAAACTTATGTCACTTTGAGGGAACGTATATGTCAACTTCCTGTCAGAGTCACGTCAATGTATGTCCAAGGGTTTGGAGGATAGAGACATTAAAATTTTTAGAGATTGTTCGAAAGTCAATTTTTAAAAGGCAAATATCTCCCGATCAGTGGGAATCTAAGAGACAAAAATTATGTCACTTTGAGGGAACGTATATGTTAACTTCATGTCAGAGTCACGTCAATGTATGTCGAAGGGTTTGGAGGATAGAGACATTTAAATTTTTAGAGATTATTCGGAAGTCAATTATTAAAATTCAAATATCTGCCGATCTGTAGGAATCTGAGAGACAAAACGTATGTCACTTTGAGCGAACGTATATGTAAACGTCCTGTCAGAGTCACGTCAATGTATGTCCAAGGGTTTGGACGATAGAGACATTTTAATTTTTCGAGATTATTCGAAAATCAATTATTAAAAGGCAAATATCTCCCGATCTGTATTCATCTGAGAGACAAACCTTATGTCACTTTGAGGGAACGCATATGTCAACTTCATGTCAGAGTCTCGTCAATGTATGTCCAAGGGTTTGGAGGATAGAGACATTTTAATTTTTCGAGATTATTCGAAAGTCAATTTTTTAAAAGGCAAATATATCCCGATCTGTAGGAATCTGAGAGACAAAACTAATGTCACTTTGAGGGAACGTATATGTCAACGTCATGTCATAGTCATGTCATTGTATGTCGAAGGGTTTGGAGGATAGAGACATTTAAATTTTTAGAGATTATTCGAAAGTCAATTATTAAAAGGCAAATATCTCCCGATCTGTAGGAATCTGGAGATAAAACTTATGTCACTTTGAGGGAATATATATGTCAACTTCCTGTCAGAGTCACGTCGATGTATGTCCAAGGGTTTGGAGGATAGAGACATTTTAATTTTTCGACATTATTGGAAAGTCAATTATTCAAAGGCAAATATCTCCCGATCTGTAGGAATCTGAAGGACAAAACTTATGTCACTTTGAGGGAACGTTTATGTAAACTTCCTGTCAGAGTCACGTCAATGTATGTCCAAGGGTTTGGAGGATAGAGACATTTAAAATTTTAGAGATTATTCGAAAGTCAATTTTTGAAAATTCAAATATCTCCCGATCTGTAGGAATCTGAGAGACAAAACTTATGTCACTTTGAGGGAACGTATATGTCAACTTCATGTAAGAATCTCGTCAATGTATGTCCAAGTGTTTGGACGATACAGACATTTTAATTTTTCGAGATTATTCGAAAGTCAATTATTTAAAGGCAAATATCTCCCGATCTCTATGCATCTGAAAGACAAAACGTATGTCACTTTGAGGGAACGTATATGTCAACCTCGTGTCGGAATCTCGTCAATGTATGTCCAAGGGTTTGGACGATAGAGACATTTTAATTTTTCGAGATTATTCGAAAGTAAATTTTTAAAAGGCAAATATCTCCCGATGTGTAGGCATCTGAGAGACAAACCTTATGTCTCTTTGAGGGAACGCATATGTCAACTTCATGTCAGAGTCTCGTCACTGTATGTCCAAGGGTTTGGAGGATAGAGACATTTTAATTTTTCGAGATTATTCGAAAGTCAATTTTTAAAAGGCAAATATCTCCCGATCTGTAGGAATCTGAGAGACAAAACTTATGTCACTTTGAGGGAACATATATGTCAACTTCCTGTCAGAGTCACGTCAATGTATGTCCAAGGGTTTGGAGGATAAAGACATTTAAATTTTTAGAGATTATTCGAAAGTCAATTATTAAAAGGCAAATATCTCCCAATCTGTAGGAATCTGAGGGACAAAACTTATGTCACTTTGAGGGAACGTATATGTAAACGTCCTGTCAGAGTCACGTCAATGTATGTCCAAGGGTTTGGAGGATAGAGACATTTAAATTCTTAGAGATTGTTCGAAAGTCAATTTTTAAAAGGCAAATATCTCCCGATCAGTGGGAATCTGAGAGACAAAACTTATGTCACTTTGAGGGAACGTATATGTTAACTTCATGTCAGAGTCACGTCATTGTATGTCCAAGGGTTTGGAGGATAAAGACATTTTAATTTTTCGAGATTATTCGAAAGTCAATTTTTAAAAGGCAAATATCTCCCGATCTGTAGGCATCTGAGAGACAAACCTTATGTCACTTGAGGGAACGCATATGTCAACTTCATGTCAGAGTCTCGTCAATGTATGTCCAAGGGTTTGGAGGATAGAGACTTTTTAATTTTTCGAGATTATTCGAAAGTCAATTTTTGAAAAGGCAAATATCTCCCGATCTGTATTAATCTGAGAGACAAAACTTATGTCACTTTGAGGGAACGTATATGTAAACTTCATGTCATAGTCACGTCAATGTATGTCGAAGGGTTTGGAGGATAGAGACATTTAAATTTTTAGAGATTATTCGAAAGTCATTTTTTAAAAAACAAATATCTCCCGATCTGTAGGAATCTGAGAGACAAAACTTATGTCCCTTTAAGGGAAGGTATATGTCAACTTCAGGTCAGAGTCACGTCAATGTAAGTCCAAGGGTTTGGAGGATAGAGACATTTAAAACTTTAGAGATTATTCGAAAGTCAATTTTTGAAAATTCAAATATCTCCCGATCTGTAGGAATCTCAGAGACAAAACTTATGTCACTTTGAGGGAACGTATATGTCAACTTCATGTTAGCATCTCGTCAATGTATGTCCAAGTGTTTGGACGATACAGACATTTGAATTTTTCGAGATTATTCGAAAGTCAATTTTTAAAAGGCAAATATCTCCCGGTCTGTAGGCATCTGAGAGACAAACCTTATGCGACTTTCAGGGAACACATATGTCAACTTCCTGTCAGAGTCTCGTCAATGTATGTCCAAGGGTTTGGACGATAGAGACATTTTAATTTTTCGAGATTATTCGAAAGTCAATTATTAAAAGGCAAATATCTCCCGATGTGTAGGCATCTGAGAGACAAACCTTATGTCACTTTGAGGGAACGCATATGTGAACTTCATGTCAGAGTCTCGTCACTGTATGTCCAAGGGTTTGGAGGATAGAGACATTTTAATTTTTCGAGATTATTCGAAAGTCAATTTTTAAAAGGCAAATATCTCCCGATCTGTAAGAATCTGAGAGACAATACTTATGTCAGTTTGAGGGAACATATATGTCAACTTCCTGTCAGAGTCACGTCAATGTATGTCCAAGGGTTTGGACGATAGAGACATTTTAATTCTTCGAGATTATTCGAAAGTCAATTTTTTAAAAGGCAAATATATCCCGATCTGTAGGAATCTGAGAGACAAAACTTATGTCACTTTGAGGGAACGTATATGTCAACTTCATGTCATAGTCACGCCAATGTATGTCCAAAGGTTTGGAGGATAGAGACATTTTAATTTTTCGACTTTATTGGAAAGTCAATTATTAAAAGGCAAATATCTCCCGATCTGTAGGAATCTGAGAGACAAATCTTATGTCACTTTGAGTGAACGTATATGTCAACTAAATTTCAGAATCTCGTCAATGTATGTCCAAGGGTTTGGACGATAGAGACATTTTAATTTTTTGAGATTATTCGAAAGTCAATTTTTAAAAGGCAAATATCTCCCGATCTGTAGGCATCTGAGAGACAAACCTTATGTCACTTTGAGGGAACGCATATGTCAACTTCATGTCAGAGTATCGTCAATGTATGTCCAAGGGTTTGGAGGATAGAAACATTTTAATTTTTCGAAATTATTCGAAAGTCAATTTTTGAAAAGGCAAATATCTCCCGATCTGTAGGAATCTCAGAGACAAAACTTATGTCACTTTGAGGGAACGTATATGTCAACTTCATGTCAGAATCTCGTCAATGTATGTCCAAGTGTTTGGACGATACAGACATTTTAATTTTTCGAGATTATTCGAAAGTCAATTATTTAAAGGCAAATATCTCCCGATCTCTATGCATCTGAAAGACAAAACGTATGTCACTTTGAGGGAACGTATATGTCAACTTCATGTCAGAATCTCGTCAATGTATGTCCAAGGGTTCTGACGATAGAGACATTTTAATTTTTCGAGATTATTCGAAAGTCAATTTTTAAAAGGCAAATATCTCCCGATGTGCAGGCATCTGAGAGACAAACCTTATGTCACTTTGAGGGAACTCATATGTCAACTTCATGTCAGAGTCTCGTCACTGTATGTCCAAGGGTTTGGAGGATAGAGACATTTTAATTTTTCGAGATTATTCGAAAGTCAATTTTTAAAAGGCAAATATCTCCCGATCTGTAAGAATCTGAGAGACAATACTTATGTCACTTTGAGGGAACATATATGTCAACTTCCTGTCAGAGTCACGTCAATGTATGTCCAAGGGTTTGGAGGATAGAGACATTTTAATTTTTCGAGATTATTCGAAAGTCAATTTTTTAAAAGGCAAATATATCCCGATCTGTAGGAATCTGAGAGACAAAACTTATGTCACTTTGAGGGAACGTATATGTCAACTTCATGTCATAGTCACGTCAATGTATGTCGAAGGGTTTGGAGGATAGGGACATTTAAATTTTTAGAGATTATTCGAAAGTCAATATTTAAAAGGCAAATATCTCCCGATCTGTGGGAATCTGAGAGACAAAACTTATGTCACTTTGAGGGAACATATATGTCAACTTCCTGTCAGAGTCACGTCGATGTATGTCCAAGGGTTTGGAGGTTAGAGACATTTTAATTTTTCGACATTATTGGAAAGTCAATTATTAAAAGGCAAATATCTCCCGATCTGTAGGAATCTGAGAGACAAATCTTATGTCACTTTGAGTGAACGTATATGTCAACTAAATGTCAGAATCTCGTCAATGTATGTCCAAGGGTTTGGACGATAGAGACATTTTAATTTTTCGAGATTATTCGAAAGTCAATTTTTAAAAGGCAAATATCTCCCGATCTGTAGGCATCTGAGAGACAAACCTTATGTCACTTTGAGGGAACGCATATGTCAACTTCATGTCAGAGTATCGTCAATGTATGTCCAAGGGTTTGGAGGATAGAAACATTTTAATTTTTCGAAATTATTCGGAAGTCAATTTTTGAAAAGGCAAATATCTCCCGATCTGTAATAATCTGAGAGACAAAACTTATGTCACTTTGAGGGAACGTATATGTAAACTTCCTGTCAGAGTCACGCCAATGTATGTCCAAGGGTTTGGAGGATAGTCACATTTTAATTTTTGGAGATTATTGGAAAGTCAATTTTTAAAAGGCAAATATCTCCCGATCTGTAGGAATCTGAGAGACAAAACTTATGTCACTTTGAGGGAACGTATAAATCAACTTCATGTCAGAATCTCGTCAATGTATGTCCATGGGTTTGGACGATAAAGACATTTTAATTTTTCGAGATTATTCGAAAGTCAATTTTTAAAAGGCAAATATTTCCCGATCTGTAGGCATCTGAGAGACAAACCTTATGTCACTTGAGGGAACGCATATGTCAACTTCATGTCAGAGTCTCGTCAATGTATGTGCAAGGGTTTGGAGGATAGAGACTTTTTAATTTTTCGAGATTATTCGAAAGTCAATTTTTAAAAGGCAAATATCTCCCGATCTGTAGGCATCTGAGAGACAAACCTTATGTCACATGAGGGAACGCATATGTCAACTTCATGTCAGAGTCTCGTCAATGTATGTCCAAAAGTTTGGAGGATAGAGACTTTTTAATTTTTCGAGATTATTCGAAGTCAATTTTTGAAAAGGCAAATATCTCCCGATCTGTATTAATCTGAGAGACAAAACTTATGTCACTTTGAGGGAACGTATATGTCAACTTCATGTCATAGTCACGTCAATGTATGTCGAAAGGTTTGGAGGATAGAGACATTTAAATTTTTAGAGATTATTCGAAAGTCAATTTTTAAAAGGCAAATATCTCCCGATCTGTAGGAATCTGAGAGACAAAACTTATGTCACTTTGAGGGAACGTATATGTCAACTTCAGGTCAGAGTCACGTCAATGTAAGTCCAAGGGTTTGGAGGATAGAGACTTTTAAAATTTTAGAGATTATTCGAAAGTCAATTTTTGAAAATTCAAATATCTCCCGATCTGTAGGAATCTCAGAGACAAAACGTATGTCACTTTGAGGGAACGTATATGTCAACTTCATGTCAGAATCTCGTCAATGTATGTCCAAGTGTTTGGACGATACAGACATTTTAATTTTTCGAGATTATTCGAAAGTCAATTATTTAAAGGCAAATATCTCCCGATCTCTATGCATCTGAAAGACAAAACGTATGTCACTTTGAGGGAACGTATATGTCAACTTCATGTATGAATCTCGTCAATGTATGTCCAAGGGTTTTGACGATAGAGACATTTCAATTTTTCGAGATTATTCGAAAGTCAATTTTTAAAAGGCAAATATCTCCCGATGTGTAGGCATCTGAGAGACAAACCTTATGTCACTTTGAGGGAACGCATATGTCAACTTCATGTCAGAGTCTCGTCACTGTATGTCCAAGGGTTTGGAGGATAGAGACATTTTAATTTTTCGAGATTATTCGAAAGTCAATTTTTAAAAGGCAAATATCTCCCGATCTGTAAGAATCTGAGAGACAATACTTATGTCACTTTGAGGGAACATATATGTCAACTTCCTGTCAGAGTCACGTCAATGTATGTCCAAGGGTTTGGAGGATAGAGACATTTAAATTTTTAGAGATTATTCGAAAGTCAATTTTTAAATGGCAAATATCTCCCGATCTGTAGGAATCTGAGGGACAAAACGTATGTCACTTTGAGGGAACGTATATGTCAACTTCCTGTCAGAGGCACGTCAATGTATGTCCAAGGGTTTGGAGGATAGAGACATTTAAATTTTTAGAGATTATTCGGAAGTCAATTTTTAAAATTCAAATATTTGCCGATCTGTAGGAATCTGAGAGACACCACTTATGTCACTTTGAGCGAACGTATATGTAAACTTCCTGTCAGAGTCACGTCAATGTATGTCCAAGGGTTTGGACGATAGAGACATTTTAATTTTTCGAGATTATTCGAAAGTCAATTTTTAAAAGGCAAATATCTACCGATCTGTAGGCATCTGAGAGACAAAACGTATGTCACTTTCAGGGAACGTATATGTAAACTTCCTGTCAGAATCTCGTCAATGTATGTCCAAGGGTTTGGACGATAGAGACATTTGAATTTTTCGAGATTATTCGAAAGTCAATTTTTAAAAGGCAAATATCTCCCGATCTGTATTCATCTGAGAGACAAACCTTATGTCACTTAGAGGTAACGCATATGTCAACTTCATGTCAGAGTCTCGTCAATGTATGTCCAAGGTTTTGGAGGATAGAGACATTTTAATTTTTCGAGATTATTCGAAAGTCAATTTTTTAAAAGGCAAATATATCCCGATCTGTAGGAATCTGAGAGACAAAACTTATGTCACTTTGAGGGAACGTATATGTCAACTTCATGTCATAGTCACGTCAATGTATGTCGAAGGGTTTGGAGGATAGGGACATTTAAATTTTTAGAGATTATTCGAAAGTCAATTTTTAAAAAACAAATATCTCCCGATCTGTGGGAATCTGAGAGACAAAACTTATGTCACTTTGAGGGAACATATATCTCAACTTCCTGTCAGGGTCACGTCGATGTATGTCCAAGGGTTTGGAGGATAGAGACATTTTAATTTTTCGACATTATTGGAAAGTCAATTTTTAAAAGGCAAATATCTCCAGATCTGTAGGCATCTGAGAGACAAACCTTATGTCACTTTGAGGGAACGCATATGTCAACTTCATGTCAGAGTATCGTCAATGTATGTCCAAGGATTTGGAGGATAGAAATATTTTAATTTTTCGAAATTATTCGAAAGTCAATTTTTGAAAGGGCAAATATCTCCCGATCTGTATTAATCTGAGAGACAAAACTTATGTCACTTTGAGGGAACGTATATGTAAACTTCCTGTCAGAGTCACGCCAATGTATGTCCAAGGGTTTGGAGGATAGAGACATTTTAATTTTTGGAGATTATTGGAAAGTCAATTTTTAAAAGGCAAATATCTCCCGATCTGTAGGAATCTGAGAGACAAAACTTATGTCACTTTGAGGGAACGTATATATCAACTTCATGTCAGAATCTCGTCAATGTATGTCCATGGGTTTGGACGATAAAGACATTTTAATTTTTCGAGATTATTCGAAAGTCAATTTTTAAAAGGCAAATATCTCCCGATCTGTAGGCATCTGAGAGACAAACCTTATGTCACTTGAGGGAACGCATATGTCAACTTCATGTCAGAGTCTCGTCAATGTATGTGTAAGGGTTTGGAGGATAGAGACTTTTAAATTTTTCGAGATTATTGGAAAGTCAATTTTTGAAAAGGCAAATATCTCCCGATCTTTATTAATCTGAGAGACAAAACTTATGTCACTTTGAGGGAACGTATATGTCAACTTCATGTCATAGTCACGTCAATGTATGTCGAAGGGTTTGGAGGATAGAGACATTTAAATTTTTAGAGATTATTCGAAAGTCAATTTTTAAAAGGCAAATATCTCCCGATCTGTAGGAATCTGAGAGACAAAACTTATGTCACTTTGAGGGAACGTATATGTTAACTTCCTATCAGAGTCACGTCAATGTATGTCCAAGGGTTTGGAGGATAGAGACATTCAAAATTTTAGAGATTATTCGAAAGTCAATTTTTGAAAATTCAAATATCTCCCGATCTGTAGGAATCTGTCAGACAAAACTTATGTCACTTTGAGGGAACGTATATGTTAACTTCATGTCAGAATCTCGTCAATGTATGTCCAAGTGTTTGGACGATACAGACATTTTAATTTTTCGAGATTATTCGAAAGTCAATTATTTAAAGGCAAATATCTCCCGATCTCTATGCATCTGAAAGACAAAATTTATGTCACTTTGAGGGAACGCATATGTCAACTTCATGTCAGAGTCTCGTCACTGTATGTCCAAGGGTTTGGAGGATAGAGACATTTAAATTTTTCGAGATTATTCGAAAGTCAATTTTTAAAAGGCAAATATCTCCCGATCTGTATGAATCTGAGAGACAAAACTTATGTCACTTTTAGGGAACATACATGTCAACTTCCTGTCAGAGTCACGTCAATGTATGTCCTAGGGTTTGGAGGATAGAGACATTTAAATTCTTAGAGATTATTCGAAAGTCAATTCTTAAAAGGCAAATATCTCCCGATCTGTAGGAATCTGAGGGACAAAACTTATGTCACTTTGAGGGAACATATATGTCAACTTCCTGTCAGAATCTCGTCAATGTATGTCCAAGGGTTTGGACGATAGAGACATTTAAATTTTTAGAGATTGTTCGAAAGTCAATTTTTAAAAGGCAAATATCTCCCGATCAGTGGGAATCTGAGAGACAAAACTTATGTCACTTTTAGGGAACATATATGTCAACTTCCTGTCAGAGTCACGTCAATGTATGTCCAAGGGTTTGGAGGATAGAGACATTTAAATTTTTAGAAATTATTCGGAAGTCAATTTTTAAAAGGCAAATATCTCCCGATCTGTAGGAATCTGAGAGACAAAACTTATGTCACTTTGAGGGAACGTATATGTTAACTTCCTATCAGAGTCACGTCAATGTATGTCCAAGGGTTTGGAGGATAGAGACATTCAAAATTTTAGAGATTATTCGAAAGTCAATTTTTGAAAATTCAAATATCTCCCGATCTGTAGGAATCTGTGAGACAAAACTTATGTCACTTTGAGGGAACGTATATGTCAACTTCATGTCAGAATCTCGTCAATGTATGTCCAAGTGTTTGGACGATACAGACATTTTAATTTTTCGAGATTATTCGAAAGTCAATTATTTAAAGGCAAATATCTCCCGATCTCTATGCATCTGAAAGACAAAACTTATGTCACTTTGAGGGAACGCATATGTCAACTTCATGTCAGAGTCTCGTCACTGTATGTCCAAGGGTTTGGAGGATAGAGACATTTAAATTTTTCGAGATTATTCGAAAGTCAATTTTTAAAAGGCAAATATCTCCCGATCTGTATGAATCTGAGAGACAAAACTTATGTCACTTTTAGGGAACATATATGTCAACTTCCTGTCAGAGTCACGTCAATGTATGTCCTAGGGTTTGGAGGATAGAGACATTTAAAGTCTTAGAGATTATTCGAAAGTCAATTCTTAAAAGGCAAATATCTCCCGATCTGTAGGAATCTGAGGGACAAAACTTATGTCACTTTGAGGGAACATATATGTCAACTTCCTGTCAGAATCTCGTCAATGTATGTCCAAGGGTTTGGACGATAGAGACATTTAAATTTTTAGAGATTGTTCGAAAGTCAATTTTTAAAAGGCAAATATCTCCCGATCAGTGGGAATCTGAGAGACAAAACTTATGTCACTTTTAGGGAACATATATGTCAACTTCCTGTCAGAGTCACGTCAATGTATGTCCAAGGGTTTGGAGGATAGAGACATTTAAATTTTTAGAAATTATTCGGAAGTCAATTTTTAAAAGGCAAATATCTCCCGATCTCTATGCATCTGAAAGACAAAACTTATGTCACTTTGAGTGAACGTATATGTCAACTTCATGTCAGAATTTCGTCAATGTATGTCCAAGGGTTTGGACTATAGAGACATTTTAATTTTTCGAGATTATTCGAAAGTCAATTATTAAAAGGCAAATATCTCCCGATCTGTATTAATCTGAGAGACAAAACTTATGTCACTTTGAGGGAACGTATGTGTCAACTTCATGTCATAGTCACGTCAATGTATGTCAAAGGGTTTGGAGGATAGAGACATTTAAATTTTTAGAGATTATTCGAAAGTCAATTTTTAAAAGGCAAATATCTCCCGATCTGTAGGAATCTGAGAGACAAAACTTATGTCACTTTGAGGGAACGTATATGTCAACTTCATGTCAGAATCTCGTCAATGTATGTCCAAGTGTTTGGACGATACAGACATTTTAATTTTTCGAGATTATTCGAAAGTCAATTTTTAAAGGCAAATATCTCCCGATCTGTAGGCATCTGAGAGACAAACCTTATGTCACTTTGAGGGAACGTATATGCCAACTTCATGTCAGAGTCTCGTCAATGTATGTCCAAGGGTTTGGAGGATAGAGACATTTAAATTTTTAGAGATTATTCGAAAGTCAATTTTTAAAAGGCAAATATCTCCCGATCTGTAAGAATCTGAGAGACAAAACTTATGTCACTTTCAGGGAACGTATATGTCAACTTCCTGTCAGAGTCACGTTAATGTATGTAAAGGGTTTGGAGGATAGAGACATTTAAATTTTTAGAGATTATTCGAAAGTCAATTTTTGAAAAGACAAATATCTCCCGATCGGTAGGAATCTGAGAGACAAAACTTATGTCAATTTGAGTGAACGTATATGTCAACGTCATGTCAGAATCTCGTCAATGTATGTCCAAGGGTTTGGAGGATAGAGACATTTGAATTTTTCGAGATTATTCGAAAGTCAATTTTTAAAAGGCAAATATCTCCCGATCTGTAGGCATCTGAGAGACAAACCTTATGCCACTTTCAGGGAACACATATGTCAACTTCCTGTCAGAGTCTCGTCAATGTATGTCCAAGGGTTTGGAGGATAAACACATTATAATTTTTCGAAATTATACGAAAGTCAATTTTTAAAAGGCAAATATCTAACGATCTGTATTAATCTGAGAGACAAATCTTATGTCACTTTGAGGGAACGTATATGTCAACGTCATGTCAGAATCTCGTCAATGTATGTCGAAGGGTTTGGACGATAGAGACATTTTAATTTTTCGAGATTATTCGAAAGTCAATTTTTAAAAGGCAAATATCTCCCGATCTGTAGGCATCTGAGAGACAAACCTTATGTCACTTTCAGGGAACACATATGTCAACTACATGTCAGAGTCTCGTCAATGTATGTCAAAGGGTTTGGAGGATAAACACATTGTAATTTTTCGAGATTATACGAAAGTCAATTTCTGAAAAGGCAAATATCTAACGATCTGTATCAATCTGAGAGACAAATCTTATGTCACTTTAAGGGAACATATATGTCAACTTCATGTGAGAATCTCGTTAATGTATGTCCAAGGGTTTGGGCGATAGAGACATTTTAATTTTTCGAGATTATTCGAAAGTCAATTATTAAATGCAAATATCTCCCGATCTGTATTAATCTGAGAGACAAAACTTATATCACTTTGAGGGAACGTATATGTCAACTTCATGTCAGAGTCACGTCAATGTATGTCCAAGGGTTTGGAGGATAGACACATTTAAATTTTTAGAGATTATTCGAAAGTCAATTTTTAAAAGTAAAATATCTCCCGATCTGTAGGCATCTGAGGGACAAACCTTATGTCACTTTGAGGGATCGCATATGTCAACTTCATGTCAGAGTCTCGTCAATGTATGTCCAAGGTATTGGACGATACAGACATTTTAATTTTTCGAGATTATTCGAAAGTCAATTATTAAAAGGCAAATATCTCCCGATCTGTATTCATCTGAGAGACAAACCTTATGTCACATTGAGGGAACGCATATGTCAACTTCATGTCAGAGTCTCGTCAATATATGTCCAAGGGTTTGGAGGATAGAGACATTTAAATTTTTCGAGATTATTCGAAAGTCAATTTTTAAAAGGCAAATATCTCCCGATCAGTAGGAATCTAAGAGACAAAACTTATGTCACTTTGAGGGAACGTATATGTAAACTTCCTGTCAGAGTCACGCCAATGTACGTCCAAGGGTTTGGAGGATAGTCACATTTTAATTTTGCGAGATTATTGGAACGTCAATTTTTAAAAGGCAAATATCTCCCGATCTGTTGGAATCTGAGAGACAAAACTTATGTCACTTTGAGGGAACGTATATGTCAACTTCATGTCAGAATTTCGTCAATGTATGTCCAAGGGTTTGGACGATAGAGACATTTTAATTTTTCGAGATTATGCGAAAATCAATTTTTAAAAGGCAAATATCTCCCGATCTGTGGGCATCTGAGAGACAAACCTTATGTCACTTTGAGGGAACGCATATGTCAACTTCATGTCAGAGTCTCGTCAATGTATGTCCAAGGGTTTGGAGGATAGAGACTTTTTAATTTTTCGAGATTATTCGAAAGTCAATTTTTGAAAAGGCAAATATCTCCCGATCTGTATTAATCTGAGAGACAAAACTTATGTCACTTTGAGGGAACGTATATGTCAACTTCATGTCATAGTCACGTCAATGTATGTAGAAGGGTTTGGAGGATAGAGACATTTAAATTTTTCGAGATTATTCGAAAGTCAATTTTTAAAAGGTAAATATCTCCCGATCTGTAGGAATCTGAGAGACAAAACTTATGTCACTTTGAGGGAACGTATGTGTCAACTTCGTGTCAGAATCTCGTCAATGTATGTCCAAGTGTTTGGACGATACAGACATTTTAATTTTTCGAGATTATTCGAAAGTCAATTTTTTAAAGGCAAATATCTCCCGATCTGTAGGCATCTGAGAGACAAACCTTATGTCACTTTCAGGGAACACATATGTCAACTTCATGTCAGAGTCTCGTCAATGTATGTCAAAGGGTTTGGAGGATAAACACATTTTAATTTTTCGAGATTATTCGAAAGTCAATTTTTGAAAAGGCAAATATCTCCCGATCTGTATTAATCTGAGAGACAAATCTTATGCCACTTTAAGGGAATGTATATGCCAACTTCATGTGAGAATCTCGTCAATGTATGACCAAGGGTTTAGAGGATAGACACATTTAAATTTTTAGAGATTATTCGAAAGTCAATTTTTAAAAGGCAAATATCTCCCGATCTGTAGGCATCTGAGGGACAAACCTTATGTCACTTTGAGGGAACGCATATGTCAACGTCATGTCAGAGTCTCGTCAATGTATGTCCAAGGGTTTGGACGATACAGACATTTTAATTTTTCGAGATTATTCGAAAGTCAATTTTTAAAAGGCAAATATCTCCCGATCTGTAGGCATCTGAGAGACAAACCTTATGTCACTTTGAGGGAACGCATATGTCAACTTCATGTCAGAGTCTCGTCAATATATGTCCAAGGGTTTGGAGGATAGAGACATTTAAATTCTTCGAGATTATTCGAAAGTCAATTTTAAAAGGCAAATATCTCCCGATCAGTAAGAATCTGAGAGCCAAACTTATGTCACTTTGAGGGAACGTATATGTAAACTTCCTGTCAGAGTCATGCCAATGTACGTCCAAGGGTTTGGAGGATAGTCACATTTTAATTTTGCGAGATTATTGGAACGTCAATTTTTAAAAGACAAATATCTCCCGATCTGTTGGAATCTGAGAGACAAAACTTATGTCACTTTGAGGGAACGTATATGTCAACTTCTTGTCAGAATTTCGTCAATGTATGTCCAAGGGTTTGGACGATAGAGACATTTTAATTTTTCGAGGTTATTCGAAAGTCAATTATTAAAAGCAAATATTTCCCGATCTTTATTAGTCTGAGAGACAAAACTTATGTCACTTTGAGGGAACGTATATGTCAACTTCATGTCATAGTCACGTCAATGTATGTCCAAGGGTTTGGAGGATAGAGACATTGAAATTTTTAGAGATTATTCGAAAGTCAATTTTTGAAAAGGCAAATATCTCCCGATCTGTATTAATCTGAGAGACAAAACTTATGTCACTTTGAGGGAACGTATATGTCAACTTCATGTCATAGTCACGTCAATGTATGTCGAAGGGTTTGGAGGATAGAGACATTTAAATTTTTAGAGATTATTCGAAAGTCAATTTTTAAAAGGCAAATATCTCCCGATCTGTAAGAACCTGAGAGACAAAACTTATGTCACTTTGAGGGAACGTATATGTCAACTTCATGTCAGAATCTCGTCAATGTATGTCCAAGTGTTTGGACGATACAGACATTTTAATTTTTCGAGATTATTCGAAAGTCAATTATTTAAAGGCAAATATCTCCCGATCTGTAGGCATCTGAGAGACAAACCTTGTGTCACTTTGAGGGAACGTATATGCCAACTTCATGTCAGAATCTCGTCAATGTATGTCCAAGGGTTTGGACGATAGAGACATTTTAATTTTTCGAGATTATTCGAAAGTCAATTTTTAAAAGGCAAATATCTCCCGATGTGTAGGCATCTGAGAGACAAACCTTATGTCACTTTGAGGGAACGCATATGTCAACTTCATATCAGAGTCTCGTCACTGTATGTCCAAAGGTTTGGAGGATAGAGACATTTTAATTTTTCGAGATTATTCGAAAGTCAATTTTTGAAAAGGCAAATATCTCCCGATCTGTATTAATCTGAGAGACAAAACTTATGTCACTTTGAGGGAACGTATATGTCAACTTCATGTCATAGTCACGTCAATGTATGTCGAAGGGTTTGGAGGATAGAGACATTTAAATTTTTAGAGATTATTCGAAAGTCAATTTTTAAAAGGCAAATATCTCCCGATCTGTAAGAACCTGAGAGACAAAACTTATGTCACTTTGAGGGAACGTATATGTCAACTTCCTGTCAGAGTCACGTTAATGTATGTAAAGGGTTTGGAGGATAGAGACATTTAAATTTTTAGAGATTATTCGAAAGTCAATTTTTGAAAAGGCAAATATCTCCCGATCTGTAGGAATCTAAGAGACAAAACTTATGTCAATTTGAGTGAACGTATATGTCAACGTCATGTCAGAATCTCGTCAATGTATGTCCAAGGGTTTGGAGGATAGAGACATTTGAATTTTTCGAGATTATTCGAAAGTCAAGTTTTAAAAGGCAAATATCTCCCGATCTGTAGGCATCTGAGAGACAAACCTTATGCCACTTTCAGGGAACACATATGTCAACTTCCTGTCAGAGTCTCGTGAATGTATGTCCAAGGGTTTGGAGGATAAACACATTTTAATGTTTCGAGATTATTCGAAAGTCAATTTTTGAAATGGCAAATATCTCCCGATCTGTATTAATCCGAGAGACAAATCTTATGTCACTTTGACGGAACGTATATGTCAACTTCATGTCAGAATCTCGTCAATGTATGTCGAAGGGTTTGGACGATAGAGACATTTTAATTATTCGAGATTAATCGAAAGTCAATTTTTAAAAGGCAAATATCTCCCGATCTGTAGGAATCTGAAAGACAAAACTTATGTCACTTTCAGGGAATGTGTATGTCAACTTCCTGTCAGAGTCACGTCAATGTATGTCCAAGAGTTTGGAGGATAGAGACATTTAAATTTTTAGAGATTATTCGAAAGTCAATTTTTGAAAATTCAAATATCTCCCGATCTGTAGCAATCTGAGAGACAATACATATGTCACTTTGAGGGAATGTATATGTCAACTTCATGTCAGAATCTCGTCAATGTATGTCCAAGGGTTTGGACGATAGAGACATTTTAATTTTTCGAGATTATTCGAAAGTCAATTCTTAAAATTCAAATATCTGCCGATCTGTAGGAATCTGAGAGACAACACTTATGTCACTTTGAGCGAACGTATATGTAAACTTCCTGTCAGAGTCACGTCAATGTATGTCCAAGGGTTTGGACGATAGAGACATTTAAATTTTTAGAGATTGTTCGAAAGTCAATTTTTAAAAGGCAAATATCTCCCGATCAGTGGGAATCTGAGAGACAAAACTTATGTCACTTTTAGGGAACATATATGTCAACTTCCTGTCAGAGTCACGTCAATGTATGTCCAAGGGTTTGGAGGATAGAGACATTTAAATTTTTAGAAATTATTCGGAAGTCAATTTTTAAAAGGCAAATATCTCCCGATCTGTAGGAATCTGAGAGACAAAACTTATGTCACTTTGAGGGAACGTATATGTTAACTTCCTATCAGAGTCACGTCAATGTATGTCCAAGGGTTTGGAGGATAGAGACATTCAAAATTTTAGAGATTATTCGAAAGTCAATTTTTGAAAATTCAAATATCTCCCGATCTGTAGGAATCTGTGAGACAAAACTTATGTCACTTTGAGGGAACGTATATGTCAACTTCATGTCAGAATCTCGTCAATGTATGTCCAAGTGTTTGGACGATACAGACATTTTAATTTTTCGAGATTATTCGAAAGTCAATTATTTAAAGGCAAATATCTCCCGATCTCTATGCATCTGAAAGACAAAACTTATGTCACTTTGAGGGAACGCATATGTCAACTTCATGTCAGAGTCTCGTCACTGTATGTCCAAGGGTTTGGAGGATAGAGACATTTAAATTTTTCGAGATTATTCGAAAGTCAATTTTTAAAAGGCAAATATCTCCCGATCTGTATGAATCTGAGAGACAAAACTTATGTCACTTTTAGGGAACATATATGTCAACTTCCTGTCAGAGTCACGTCAATGTATGTCCTAGGGTTTGGAGGATAGAGACATTTAAAGTCTTAGAGATTATTCGAAAGTCAATTCTTAAAAGGCAAATATCTCCCGATCTGTAGGAATCTGAGGGACAAAACGTATGTCACTTTGAGGGAACATATATGTCAACTTCCTGTCAGAATCTCGTCAATGTATGTCCAAGGGTTTGGACGATAGAGACATTTAAATTTTTAGAGATTGTTCGAAAGTCAATTTTTAAAAGGCAAATATCTCCCGATCAGTGGGAATCTGAGAGACAAAACTTATGTCACTTTTAGGGAACATATATGTCAACTTCCTGTCAGAGTCACGTCAATGTATGTCCAAGGGTTTGGAGGATAGAGACATTTAAATTTTTAGAAATTATTCGGAAGTCAATTTTTAAAAGGCAAATATCTCCCGATCTCTATGCATCTGAAAGACAAAACTTATGTCACTTTGAGTGAACGTATATGTCAACTTCATGTCAGAATTTCGTCAATGTATGTCCAAGGGTTTGGACTATAGAGACATTTTAATTTTTCGAGATTATTCGAAAGTCAATTATTAAAAGGCAAATATCTCCCGATCTGTATTAATCTGAGAGACAAAACTTATGTCACTTTGAGGGAACGTATGTGTCAACTTCATGTCATAGTCACGTCAATGTATGTCAAAGGGTTTGGAGGATAGAGACATTTAAATTTTTAGAGATTATTCGAAAGTCAATTTTTAAAAGGCAAATATCTCCCGATCTGTAGGAATCTGAGAGACAAAACTTATGTCACTTTGAGGGAACGTATATGTCAACTTCATGTCAGAATCTCGTCAATGTATGTCCAAGTGTTTGGACGATACAGACATTTTAATTTTTCGAGATTATTCGAAAGTCAATTTTTAAAGGCAAATATCTCCCGATCTGTAGGCATCTGAGAGACAAACCTTATGTCACTTTGAGGGAACGTATATGTCAACTTCATGTCAGAATCTCGTCAATGTATGTCCAAGTGTTTGGACGATACAGACATTTTAATTTTTCGAGATTATTCGAAAGTCAATTTTTTAAAGGCAAATATCTCCCGATCTGTAGGCATCTGAGAGACAAACCTTGTGTCACTTTGAGGGAACGTATATGCCAACTTCATGTCAGAATCTCGTCAATGTATGTCCAAGGGTTTGGACGATAGAGACATTTTAATTTTTCGAGATTATTCGAAAGTCAATTTTTAAAAGGCAAATATCTCCCGATGTGTAGGCATCTGAGAGACAAACCTTATGTCACTTTGAGGGAACGCATATGTCAACTTCATATCAGAGTCTCGTCACTGTATGTCCAAAGGTTTGGAGGATAGAGACATTTTAATTTTTCGAGATTATTCGAAAGTCAATTTTTGAAAAGGCAAATATCTCCCGATCTGTATTAATCTGAGAGACAAAACTTATGTCACTTTGAGGGAACGTATATGTCAACTTCATGTCATAGTCACGTCAATGTATGTCGAAGGGTTTGGAGGATAGAGACATTTAAATTTTTAGAGATTATTCGAAAGTCAATTTTTAAAAGGCAAATATCTCCCGATCTGTAAGAACCTGAGAGACAAAACTTATGTCACTTTGAGGGAACGTATATGTCAACTTCCTGTCAGAGTCACGTTAATGTATGTAAAGGGTTTGGAGGATAGAGACATTTAAATTTTTAGAGATTATTCGAAAGTCAATTTTTGAAAAGGCAAATATCTCCCGATCTGTAGGAATCTAAGAGACAAAACTTATGTCAATTTGAGTGAACGTATATGTCAACGTCATGTCAGAATCTCGTCAATGTATGTCCAAGGGTTTGGAGGATAGAGACATTTGAATTTTTCGAGATTATTCGAAAGTCAATTTTTAAAAGGCAAATATCTCCCGATCTGTAGGCATCTGAGAGACAAACCTTATGCCACTTTCAGGGAACACATATGTCAACTTCCTGTCAGAGTCTCGTGAATGTATGTCCAAGGGTTTGGAGGATAAACACATTTTAATGTTTCGAGATTATTCGAAAGTCAATTTTTGAAATGGCAAATATCTCCCGATCTGTATTAATCCGAGAGACAAATCTTATGTCACTTTGACGGAACGTATATGTCAACTTCATGTCAGAATCTCGTCAATGTATGTCGAAGGGTTTGGACGATAGAGACATTTTAATTATTCGAGATTAATCGAAAGTCAATTTTTAAAAGGCAAATATCTCCCGATCTGTAGGAATCTGAAAGACAAAACTTATGTCACTTTCAGGGAATGTGTATGTCAACTTCCTGTCAGAGTCACGTCAATGTATGTCCAAGAGTTTGGAGGATAGAGACATTTAAATTTTTAGAGATTATTCGAAAATCAATTTTTGAAAATTCAAATATCTCCCGATCTGTAGCAATCTGAGAGACAATACATATGTCACTTTGAGGGAATGTATATGTCAACTTCATGTCAGAATCTCGTCAATGTATGTCCAAGGGTTTGGACGATAGAGACATTTTAATTTTTCGAGATTATTCGAAAGTCAATTCTTAAACTTCAAATATCTGCCGATCTGTAGGAATCTGAGAGACAACACTTATGTCACTTTGAGCGAACGTATATGTAAACTTCCTGTCAGAGTCACGTCAATGTATGTCCAAGGGTTTGGACGATAGAGACATTTAAATTTTTAGAGATTGTTCGAAAGTCAATTTTTAAAAGGCAAATATCTCCCGATCAGTGGGAATCTGAGAGACAAAACTTATGTCACTTTTAGGGAACATATATGTCAACTTCCTGTCAGAGTCACGTCAATGTATGTCCAAGGGTTTGGAGGATAGAGACATTTAAATTTTTAGAAATTATTCGGAAGTCAATTTTTAAAAGGCAAATATCTCCCGATCTGTAGGAATCTGAGAGACAAAACTTATGTCACTTTGAGGGAACGTATATGTTAACTTCCTATCAGAGTCACGTCAATGTATGTCCAAGGGTTTGGAGGATAGAGACATTCAAAATTTTAGAGATTATTCGAAAGTCAATTTTTGAAAATTCAAATATCTCCCGATCTGTAGGAATCTGTGAGACAAAACTTATGTCACTTTGAGGGAACGTATATGTCAACTTCATGTCAGAATCTCGTCAATGTATGTCCAAGTGTTTGGACGATACAGACATTTTAATTTTTCGAGATTATTCGAAAGTCAATTATTTAAAGGCAAATATCTCCCGATCTCTATGCATCTGAAAGACAAAACTTATGTCACTTTGAGGGAACGCATATGTCAACTTCATGTCAGAGTCTCGTCACTGTATGTCCAAGGGTTTGGAGGATAGAGACATTTAAATTTTTCGAGATTATTCGAAAGTCAATTTTTAAAAGGCAAATATCTCCCGATCTGTATGAATCTGAGAGACAAAACTTATGTCACTTTTAGGGAACATATATGTCAACTTCCTGTCAGAGTCACGTCAATGTATGTCCTAGGGTTTGGAGGATAGAGACATTTTAAGTCTTAGAGATTATTCGAAAGTCAATTCTTAAAAGGCAAATATCTCCCGATCTGTAGGAATCTGAGGGACAAAACTTATGTCACTTTGAGGGAACATATATGTCAACTTCCTGTCAGAATCTCGTCAATTTATGTCCAAGGGTTTGGACGATAGAGACATTTAAATTTTTAGAGATTGTTCGAAAGTCAATTTTTAAAAGGCAAATATCTCCCGATCAGTGGGAATCTGAGAGACAAAACTTATGTCACTTTTAGGGAACATATATGTCAACTTCCTGTCAGAGTCACGTCAATGTATGTCCAAGGGTTTGGAGGATAGAGACATTTAAATTTTTAGAAATTATTCGGAAGTCAATTTTTAAAAGGCAAATATCTCCCGATCTCTATGCATCTGAAAGACAAAACTTATGTCACTTTGAGTGAACGTATATGTCAACTTCATGTCAGAATTTCGTCAATGTATGTCCAAGGGTTTGGACTATAGAGACATTTTAATTTTTCGAGATTATTCGAAAGTCAATTATTAAAAGGCAAATATCTCCCGATCTGTATTAATCTGAGAGACAAAACTTATGTCACTTTGAGGGAACGTATGTGTCAACTTCATGTCATAGTCACGTCAATGTATGTCAAAGGGTTTGGAGGATAGAGACATTTAAATTTTTAGAGATTATTCGAAAGTCAATTTTTAAAAGGCAAATATCTCCCGATCTGTAGGAATCTGAGAGACAAAACTTATGTCACTTTGAGGGAACGTATATGTCAACTTCATGTCAGAATCTCGTCAATGTATGTCCAAGTGTTTGGACGATACAGACATTTTAATTTTTCGAGATTATTCGAAAGTCAATTTTTAAAGGCAAATATCTCCCGATCTGTAGGCATCTGAGAGACAAACCTTATGTCACTTTGAGGGAACGTATATGCCAACTTCATGTCAGAGTCTCGTCAATGTATGTCCAAGGGTTTGGAGGATAGAGACATTTAAATTTTTAGAGATTATTCGAAAGTCAATTTTTAAAAGGCAAATATCTCCCGATCTGTAAGAATCTGAGAGACAAAACTTATGTCACTTTCAGGGAACGTATATGTCAACTTCCTGTCAGAGTCACGTTAATGTATGTAAAGGGTTTGGAGGATAGAGACATTTAAATTTTTAGAGATTATTCGAAAGTCAATTTTTGAAAAGACAAATATCTCCCGATCGGTAGGAATCTGAGAGACAAAACTTATGTCAATTTGAGTGAACGTATATGTCAACGTCATGTCAGAATCTCGTCAATGTATGTCCAAGGGTTTGGAGGATAGAGACATTTGAATTTTTCGAGATTATTCGAAAGTCAATTTTTAAAAGGCAAATATCTCCCGATCTGTAGGCATCTGAGAGACAAACCTTATGCCACTTTCAGGGAACATATATGTCAACTTCCTGTCAGAGTCTCGTCAATGTATGTCCAAGGGTTTGGAGGATAAACACATTATAATTTTTCGAGATTATACGAAAGTCAATTTTTAAAAGGCAAATATCTAACGATCTGTATTAATCTGAGAGACAAATCTTATGTCACTTTGAGGGAACGTATATGTCAACGTCATGTCAGAATCTCGTCAATGTATGTCGAAGGGTTTGGACGATAGAGACATTTTAATTTTTCGAGATTATTCGAAAGTCAATTTTTAAAAGGCAAATATCTCCCGATCTGTAGGCATCTGAGAGACAAACCTTATGTCACTTTCAGGGAACACATATGTCAACTACATGTCAGAGTCTCGTCAATGTATGTCAAAGGGTTTGGAGGATAAACACATTGTAATTTTTCGAGATTATACGAAAGTCAATTTTTGAAAAGGCAAATATCTAACGATCTGTATCAATCTGAGAGACAAATCTTATGTCACTTTAAGGGAACATATATGTCAACTTCATGTGAGAATCTCGTTAATGTATGTCCAAGGGTTTGGGCGATAGAGACATTTAAATTTTTCGAGATTATTCGAAAGTCAATTATTAAAGGCAAATATCTCCCGATCTGTATTAATCTGAGAGACAAAACTTATATCACTTTGAGGGAACGTATATGTCAACTTCATGTCAGAGTCACGTCAATGTATGTCCAAGGGTTTGGAGGATAGACACATTTAAATTTTTAGAGATTATTCGAAAGTCAATTTTTAAAAGTAAAATATCTCCCGATCTGTAGGCATCTGAGGGACAAACCTTATGTCACTTTGAGGGATCGCATATGTCAACTTCATGTCAGAGTCTCGTCAATGTATGTCCAAGGGATTGGACGATACAGACATTTTAATTTTTCGAGATTATTCGAAAGTCAATTATTAAAAGGCAAATATCTCCCGATCTGTATTCATCTGAGAGACAAACCTTATGTCACATTGAGGGAACGCATATGTCAACTTCATGTCAGAGTCTCGTCAATATATGTCCAAGGGTTTGGAGGATAGAGACATTTAAATTTTTCGAGATTATTCGAAAGTCAATTTTTAAAAGGCAAATATCTCCCGATCAGTAGGAATCTAAGAGACAAAACTTATGTCACTTTGAGGGAACGTATATGTAAACTTCCTGTCAGAGTCACGCCAATGTACGTCCAAGGGTTTGGAGGATAGTCACATTTTAATTTTGCGAGATTATTGGAACATCAATTTTTAAAAGGCAAATATCTCCCGATCTGTTGGAATCTGAGAGACAAAACTTATGTCACTTTGAGGGAACGTATATGTCAACTTCATGTCAGAATTTCGTCAATGTATGTCCAAGGGTTTGGACGATAGAGACATTTTAATTTTTCGAGATTATGCGAAAATCAATTTTTAAAAGGCAAATATCTCCCGATCTGTGGGCATCTGAGAGACAAACCTTATGTCACTTTGAGGGAACGCATATGTCAACTTCATGTCAGAGTCTCGTCAATGTATGTCCAAGGGTTTGGAGGATAGAGACTTTTTAATTTTTCGAGATTATTCGAAAGTCAATTTTTGAAAAGGCAAATATCTCCCGATCTGTATTAATCTGAGAGACAAAACTTATGTCACTTTGAGGGAACGTATATGTCAACTTCATGTCATAGTCACGTCAATGTATGTAGAAGGGTTTGGAGGATAGAGACATTTAAATTTTTCGAGATTATTCGAAAGTCAATTTTTAAAAGGTAAATATCTCCCGATCTGTAGGAATCTGAGAGACAAAACTTATGTCACTTTGAGGGAACGTATGTGTCAACTTCGTGTCAGAATCTCGTCAATGTATGTCCAAATGTTTGGACGATACAGACATTTTAATTTTTCGAGATTATTCGAAAGTCAATTTTTTAAAGGCAAATATCTCCCGATCTGTAGGCATCTGAGAGACAAACCTTATGTCACTTTCAGGGAACACATATGTCAACTTCATGTCAGAGTCTCGTCAATGTATGTCAAAGGGTTTGGAGGATAAACACATTTTAATTTTTCGAGATTATTCGAAAGTCAATTTTTGAAAAGGCAAATATCTCCCGATCTGTATTAATCTGAGAGACAAATCTTATGCCACTTTAAGGGAATGTATATGCCAACTTCATGTGAGAATCTCGTCAATGTATGACCAAGGGTTTAGAGGATAGACACATTTAAATTTTTAGAGATTATTCGAAAGTCAATTTTTAAAAGGCAAATATCTCCCGATCTGTAGGCATCTGAGGGACAAACCTTATGTCACTTTGAGGGAACGCATATGTCAACGTCATGTCAGAGGCTCGTCAATGTATGTCCAAGGGTTTGGACGATACAGACATTTTAATTTTTCGAGATTATTCGAAAGTCAATTTTTAAAAGGCAAATATCTCCCGATCTGTAGGCATCTGAGAGACAAACCTTATGTCACTTTGAGGGAACGCATATGTCAACTTCATGTCAGAGTCTCGTCAATATATGTCCAAGGGTTTGGAGGATAGAGACATTTAAATTCTTCGAGATTATTCGAAAGTCAATTTTAAAAGGCAAATATCTCCCGATCAGTAAGAATCTGAGAGCCAAACTTATGTCACTTTGAGGGAACGTATATGTAAACTTCCTGTCAGAGTCATGCCAATGTACGTCCAAGGGTTTGGAGGATAGTCACATTTTAATTTTGCGAGATTATTGGAACGTCAATTTTTAAAAGACAAATATCTCCCGATCTGTTGGAATCTGAGAGACCAAACTTATGTCACTTTGAGGGAACGTATATGTCAACTTCTTGTCAGAATTTCGTCAATGTATGTCCAAGGGTTTGGACGATAGAGACATTTTAATTTTTCGAGGTTATTCGAAAGTCAATTATTAAAAGCAAATATCTCCCGATCTTTATTAGTCTGAGAGACAAAACTTATGTCACTTTGAGGGAACGTATATGTCAACTTCATGTCATAGTCACGTCAATGTATGTCCAAGGGTTTGGAGGATAGAGACATTGAAATTTTTAGAGATTATTCGAAAGTCAATTTTTAAAAGGCAAATATCTCCCGATCTGTAGGAATCTGAGAGACAAAACTTATGTCACTTTGAGGGAACGTATATGTCAACTTCATGTCAGAATCTCGTCAATGTATGTCCAAGTGTTTGGACGATACAGACATTTTAATTTTTCGAGATTATTCGAAAGTCAATTTTTTAAAGGCAAATATCTCCCGATCTGTAGGCATCTGAGAGACAAACCTTGTGTCACTTTGAGGGAACGTATATGCCAACTTCATGTCAGAATCTCGTCAATGTATGTCCAAGGGTTTGGACGATAGAGACATTTTAATTTTTCGAGATTATTCGAAAGTCAATTATTAAAAGGCAAATATCTCCCGATGTGTAGGCATCTGAGAGACAAACCTTATGTCACTTTGAGGGAACGAATATGTCAACTTCATATCAGAGTCTCGTCACTGTATGTCCAAAGGTTTGGAGGATAGAGACATTTTAATTTTTCGAGATTATTCGAAAGTCAATTTTTGAAAAGGCAAATATCTCCCGATCTGTATTAATCTGAGAGACAAAACTTATGTCACTTTGAGGGAACGTATATGTCAACTTCATGTCATAGTCACGTCAATGTATGTCGAAGGGTTTGGAGGATAGAGACATTTAAATTTTTAGAGATTATTCGAAAGTCAATTTTTAAAAGGCAAATATCTCCCGATCTGTAAGAATCTGAGAGACAAAACTTATGTCACTTTGAGGGAACGTATATGTCAACTTCCTGTCAGAGTCACGTTAATGTATGTAAAGGGTTTGGAGGATAGAGACATTTAAATTTTTAGAGATTATTCGAAAGTCAATTTTTGAAAAGGCAAATATCTCCCGATCTGTAGGAATCTAAGAGACAAAACTTATGTAAATTTGAGTGAACGTATATGTCAACGTCATGTCAGAATCTCGTCAATGTATGTCCAAGGGTTTGGAGGATAGAGACATTTGAATTTTTCGAGATTATTCGAAAGTCAATTTTTAAAAGGCAAATATCTCCCGATCTGTAGGCATCTGAGAGACAAACCTTATGCCACTTTCAGGGAACACATATGTCAACTTCCTGTCAGAGTCTCGTGAATGTATGTCCAAGGGTTTGGAGGATAAACACATTTTAATGTTTCGAGATTATTCGAAAGTCAATTTTTGAAATGGCAAATATCTCCCGATCTGTATTAATCCGAGAGACAAATCTTATGTCACTTTGACGGAACGTATATGTCAACTTCATGTCAGAATCTCGTCAATGTATGTCGAAGGGTTTGGACGATAGAGACATTTTAATTATTCGAGATTAATCGAAAGTCAATTTTTAAAAGGCAAATATCTCCCGATCTGTAGGAATCTGAAAGACAAAACTTATGTCACTTTCAGGGAATGTGTATGTCAACTTCCTGTCAGAGTCACGTCAATGTATGTCCAAGAGTTTGGAGGATAGAGACATTTAAATTTTTAGAGATTATTCGAAAGTCAATTTTTGAAAATTCAAATATCTCCCGATCTGTAGCAATCTGAGAGACAAAACATATGTAACTTTGAGGGAATGTATATGTCAACTTCATGTCAGAATCTCGTCAATGTATGTCCAAGGGTTTGGACGATAGAGACATTTTAATTTTTCGAGATTATTCGAAAGTCAATTCTTAAAATTCAAATATCTGCCGATCTGTAGGAATCTGAGAGACAACACTTATGTCACTTTGAGCGAACGTATATGTAAACTTCCTGTCAGAGTCACGTCAATGTATGTCCAAGGGTTTGGACGATAGAGACATTTTAATTTTTCGAGATTATTCGAAAGTCAATTTTTAAAAGGCAAATATCTCCCGATCTGTGTGCATCTGAGAGACAAACCTTATGTCACTTTGAGGGAACGCATATGTCAACTTCATGTCAGAGTCTCGTCAATGTATGTCAAAGGGTTTGGAGGATAAACACATTGTAATTTTTCGAGATTATACGAAAGTCAATTTTTGAAAAGGCAAATATCTAACGATCTGTATCAATCTGAGAGACAAATCTTATGTCACTTTAAGGGAACATATATGTCAACTTCATGTGAGAATCTCGTTAATGTATGTCCAAGGGTTTGGGCGATAGAGACATTTTAATTTTTCGAGATTATTCGAAAGTCAATTATTAAAGGCAAATATCTCCCGATCTGTATTAATCTGAGAGACAAAACTTATATCACTTTGAGGGAACGTATATGTCAACTTCATGTCAGAGTCACGTCAATGTATGTCCAAGGGTTTGGAGGATAGACACATTTATATTTTTAGAGATTATTCGAAAGTCAATTTTTAAAAGTAAAATATCTCCCGATCTGTAGGCATCTGAGGGACAAACCTTATGTCACTTTGAGGGATCGCATATGTCAACTTCATGTCAGAGTCTCGTCAATGTATGTCCAAGGGATTGGACGATACAGACATTTTAATTTTTCGAGATTATTCGAAAGTCAATTATTAAAAGGCAAATATCTCCCGATCTGTATTCATCTGAGAGACAAACCTTATGTCACATTGAGGGAACGCATATGTCAACTTCATGTCAGAGTCTCGTCAATATATGTCCAAGGGTTTGGAGGATAGAGACATTTAAATTTTTCGAGATTATTCGAAAGTCAATTTTTAAAAGGCAAATATCTCCCGATCAGTAGGAATCTGAGAGACAAAACTTATGTCACTTTGAGGGAACGTATATGTAAACTTCCTGTCAGAGTCACGCCAATGTACGTCCAAGGGTTTGGAGGATAGTCACATTTTAATTTTGCGAGATTATTGGAACGTCAATTTTTAAAAGGCAAATATCTCCCGATCTGTTGGAATCTGAGAGACAAAACTTATGTCACTTTGAGGGAACGTATATGTCAACTTCATGTCAGAATTTCGTCAATGTATGTCCAAGGGTTTGGACGATAGAGACATTTTAATTTTTCGAGATTATTCGAAAATCAATTTTTAAAAGGCAAATATCTCCCGATCTGTGGGCATCTGAGAGACAAACCTTATGTCACTTTGAGGGAACGCATATGTCAACTTCATGTCAGAATTTCGTCAATGTATGTCCAAGGGTTTGGAGGATAGAGACTTTTTAATTTTTCGAGATTATTCGAAAGTCAATTTTTGAAAAGGCAAATATCTCCCGATCTGTATTAATCTGAGAGACAAAACTTATGTCACTTTGAGGGAACGTATATGTCAACTTCATGTCATAGTCACGTCAATGTATGTAGAAGGGTTTGGAGGATAGAGACATTTAAATTTTTCGAGATTATTCGAAAGTCAATTTTTAAAAGGTAAATATCTCCCGATCTGTAGGAATCTGAGAGACAAAACTTATGTCACTTTGAGGGAACGTATATGTCAACTTCGTGTCAGAATCTCGTCAATGTATGTCCAAGTGTTTGGACGATACAGACATTTTAATTTTTCGAGATTATTCGAAACTCAATTTTTTAAAGGCAAATATCTCCCGATCTGTAGGCATCTGAGAGACAAACCTTATGTCACTTTCAGGGAACACATATGTCAACTTCATGTCAGAGTCTCGTCAATGTATGACAAAGGGTTTGGAGGATAAACACATTTTAATTTTTCGAGATTATTCGAAAGTCAATTTTTGAAAAGGCAAATATCTCCCGATCTGTATTAATCTGAGAGACAAATCTTATGCCACTTTAAGGGAATGTATATGTCAACTTCATGTGAGAATCTCGTCAATGTATGACCAAGGGTTTAGAGGATAGACACATTTAAATTTTTAGAGATTATTCGAAAGTCAATTTTTAAAAGTAAAATATCTCCCGATCTGTAGGCATCTGAGGGACAAACCTTATGTCACTTTGAGGGAACGCATATGTCAACTTCATGTCAGAGTCTCGTCAATGTATATCCAAGGGTTTGGACGATACAGACATTTTAATTTTTCGAGATTATTCGAAAGTCAATTTTTAAAAGGCAAATATCTCCCGATCTGTAGGCATCTGAGAGACAAACCTTATGTCACTTTGAGGGAACGCATATGTCAACTTCATGTCAGATTCTCGTCAATATATGTCCAAGGGTTTGGAGGATAGAGACATTTAAATTCTTCGAGATTATTCGAAAGTCAATTTTAAAAGGCAAATATCTCCCGATCAGTAAGAATCTGAGAGCCAAACTTATGTCACTTTGAGGGAACGCATATGTAAACTTCCTGTCAGAGTCATGCCAATGTACGTCCAAGGGTTTGGAGGATAGTCACATTTTAATTTTGCGAGATTATTGGAACGTCAATTTTTAAAAGACAAATATCTCCCGATCTGTTGGAATCTGAGAGACAAAACTTATGTCACTTTGAGGGAACGTATATGTCAACTTCTTGTCAGAATTTCGTCAATGTATGTCCAAGGGTTTGGACGATAGAGACATTTTAATTTTTCGAGGTTATTCGAAAGTCAATTATTAAAAGGCAAATATCTCCCGATCTGTATTAATCTGAGAGACAAAACTTATGTCACTTTGAGGGAACGTATATGTCAACTTCATGTCATAGTCACGTCAATGTATGTCCAAGGGTTTGGAGGATAGAGACATTGAAATGTTTAAGAGATTATTCGAAAGTCAATTTTTAAAAGGCAAATATCTCCCGATCTGTAGGAATCTGAGAGACAAAACTTATGTCACTTTGAGGGAACGTATATGTCAACTTCATGTCAGAATCTCGTCAATGTATGTCCAAGTGTTTGGACGATACAGACATTTTAATTTTTCGAGATTATTCGAAAGTCAATTTTTTAAAGGCAAATATCTCCCGATCTGTAGGCATCTGAGAGACAAACCTTGTGTCACTTTGAGGGAACGTATATGCCAACTTCATGTCAGAATCTCGTCAATGTATGTCCAAGGGTTTGGACGATAGAGACATTTTAATTTTTCGAGATTATTCGAAAGTCAATTTTTAAAAGGCAAATATCTCCCGATGTGTAGGCATCTGAGAGACAAACCTTATGTAACTTTGAGGGAACGCATATGTCAACTTCATATCAGAGTCTCGTCACTGTATGTCCAAAGGTTTGGAGGATAGAGACATTTTAATTTTTCGAGATTATTCGAAAGTCAATTTTTGAAAAGGCAAATATCTCCCGATCTGTATTAATCTGAGAGACAAAACTTATGTCACTTTGAGGGAACGTATATGTCAACTTCATGTCATAGTCACGTCAATGTATGTCGAAGGGTTTGGAGGATAGAGACATTTAAATTTTTAGAGATTATTCGAAAGTCAATTTTTAAAAGGCAAATATCTCCCGATCTGTAAGAATCTGAGAGACAAAACTTATGTCACTTTGAGGGAACGTATATGTCAACTTCCTGTCAGAGTCACGTTAATGTATGTAAAGGGTTTGGAGGATAGAGACATTTAAATTTTTAGAGATTATTCGAAAGTCAATTTTTGAAAAGGCAAATATCTCCCGATCTGTAGGAATCTGAGAGACAAAACTTATGTCAATTTGAGTGAACGTATATGTCAACGTCATGTCAGAATCTCGTCAATGTATGTCCAAGGGTTTGGAGGATAGATACATTTGAATTTTTCGAGATTATTCGAAAGTCAATTTTTAAAAGGCAAATATCTCCCGATCTGTAGGCATCTGAGAGACAAACCTTATGCCACTTTCAGGGAACACATATGTCAACTTCCTGTCAGAGTCTCGTGAATGTATGTCCAAGGGTTTGGAGGATAAACATATTTTAATTTTTCGAGATTATTCGAAAGTCAATTTTTGAAATGGCAAATATCTCCCGATCTGTATTAATCCGAGAGACAAATCTTATGTCACTTTGACGGAACGTATATGTCAACTTCATGTCAGAATCTTGTCAATGTATGTCGAAGGGTTTGGACGATAGAGACATTTTAATTATTCGAGATTAATCGAAAGTCAATTTTTAAAAGGCAAATATCTCCCGATCTGTAGGAATCTGAAAGACAAAACTTATGTCACTTTCAGGGAATGTGTATGTCAACTTCCTGTCAGAGTCACGTCAATGTATGTCCAAGAGTTTGGAGGATAGAGACATTTTAATTTTTAGAGATTATTCGAAAGTCAATTTTTGAAAATTCAAATATCTCCCGATCTGTAGCAATCTGAGAGACAAAACATATGTCACTTTGAGGGAATGTATATGTCAACTTCATGTCAGAATCTCGTCAATGTATGTCCAAGGGTTTCGACGATAGAGACATTTTAATTTTTCGAGATTATTCGAAAGTCAATTCTTAAAATTCAAATATCTGCCGATCTGTAGGAATCTGAGAGACAACACTTATGTCACTTTGAGCGAACGTATATGTAAACTTCCTGTCAGAGTCACGTCAATGTATGTCCAAGGGTTTGGACGATAGAGACATTTTAATTTTTCGAGATTATTCGAAAGTCAATTTTTAAAAGGCAAATATCTCCCGATCTGTGGGCATCTGAGAGACAAACCTTATGTCACTTTGAGGGAACGCATATGTCAACTTCATGTCAGAGTCTCGTCAATGTATGTCAAAGGGTTTGGAGGATAAACACATTGTAATTTTTCGAGATTATACGAAAGTCAATTTTTGAAAAGGCAAATATCTAACGATCTGTACCAATCTGAGAGACAAATCTTATGTCACTTTAAGGGAACATATATGTCAACTTCATGTGAGAATCTCGTTAATGTATGTCCAAGGGTTTGGGCGATAGAGACATTTTAATTTTTCGAGATTATTCGAAAGTCAATTATTAAAGGCAAATATCTCCCGATCTGTATTAATCTGAGAGACAAAACTAATGTCACTTTGAGGGAACGTATATGTCAACGTCATGTCATAGTCACGTCAATGTATGTCCTAGGGTTTGGACGATAGAGACATTTTAATTTTTCGAGATTATTCGAAAATCAATTTTTAAAAGGCAAATATCTCCCGATCTGTAGGAATCTGAAAGACAGAACTTATATCACTTTGAGGGAACGTATATGTCAACTTTCTGTCAGAGTCACGACAATGTATGTCCAAGGGTTTGGAGGATAGAGACTTTTAAATTTTTAGAGATTGTTCGAAAGTCAATTATTAAAAGGCAAATATCTCCCGATCAGTAGGAATCTGAGAGTCAAAACTTATGTCACTATGAGGGAACGTATATGTCAACGTGCTGTCAGAGTCAAGTCAATGTATGTCCTAGGGTTTGGAGGATAGAGACATTTTAATTTTTCGAGATTATAGGAAAGTCAATTTGTGAAAGGCAAATATCTCCCGATCTGTAGGAATCTGAGAGACAAAACTTATGTCACTTTGAGGGAACGCATATGTCAACTTCATGTCAGAGTCACGTCAATGTATGTCCAAGAGTTTGGAGGACAGAGACATTTAAATTTTTAGAGATTATTCCTAAGTCAATTTTTAAAATTCAAATATCTCCCGATCTGTAGGAATCTGAGACACAAAACTTATGTCACTTTGAGGGAACATATATGTCAACTTCCTGTCAGAGGTACGTCAAAGTATTTCCAAGGGGTTGGAGGATAGAGACATTTAAATTTTTAGAGATTATTCGAAAGTCAATTTTTAAAAGGCAAATATCTCCCGATCTGTAGGAATCTGAGAGTCAAAACTTATGTCACATTCAGGGAACGTATATGTAAACTTCCTTTCAGAGTCACGTCAATGTATGTCCAAGGTTTTGGAGGATAGAGACATTTAAATTTTTCGAGATAATTCGAAAGTCAATTTTTTAAAGGCAAATATCTCCCGATCTGTAGGAATCTTAGAGACAAAACTTATGTCACTTTGAGGGAACGTATATGTCAACTTCCTGTCAGAGTCACGTCAATGTATGTCCATGGGTTGGGAGGATAGAGACATAAAAATTTTTCGAGATTATTCGAAAGTCAATTTTTAAAAGGCAAATATCTCCCGATCTGTAGGAATCTGAAAGACACAACTTATGTCACTTTGAGGGAATGTATATGTAAACTTCCTGTCAGAGTCACGTCAATGTATGTCCAAGGGTTTGGATTATAGAGACATTTAAATTTTTAGGGATTATTCGAAAGGTAATTTTTAAAAGGCAAATATCTCCCGATCTGTAGGAATCTGAGAGACAAAACTTATGTCACTTTGAGGGAACGGATATGTCAACTTCATTTCATAGTCATGTCAATGTATGTCGAAGAGTTTGGAGGATAGAGACATTTAAATTTTGAGAGATTATTCGAAAGTCAATTTTTAAAAGGCAAATATCTCCCGATCTGTAGGAATCTGAGAGACAAAACTTATGTCACTTTTAGAGAACGTATATGTCAACTCCATGTCAGAATCTCGTCAATGTATGTCCAAGGGGTTGGACGATAGACACATTTTAATTTTTCGAGATTATTCGAAAGTCAATTTTTAAAAGGCAAATATCTCCCGATCTGTAGGCATCTGAGAGACAAACCTTATGTCACTTTGAGGGAACGCATATGTCAACTTCATGTCAGAGTCTCGTCGATGTATATCCAAGGGTTTGGAGGATAGAGACATTTTAATTTTTCGAGATTATTTGAAAGTCAATTTCTGAAAAGGCAAATATCTCCCGATCTGTAGGAATCTGAGAGACAAAACTAATGTCACTTTGAGGGAACGTATATGTAAACTTCCTGTCAGAGTCACGTCAATGTATGTCTAAGGGTTTGGAGGATAGAGACATTTTAATTTTTCGAGATTATTAGAAAGTCAATTTGTTAAAGGTAAATATCTCCCGATCTGTAGGAATCTGAGAGACAAAACTTATGTCACTTTGAGGGAACGCCTATGTCAACTTCCTGTCAGAGTCACGTCAATGTATATCCAAGGGTTTGGAGGATACAGACATTTTAATTTTTAGAGATTATTCGAAAGTCAATTTTTTAAAAACAAATATCTCCCGATCTGTAGGAATCTGAGAGTCAAAACGTATGTCACTTTGAGGGAAAGTATATGTAAACTTCCTGTCAGAGTCACGTCAATGTATGTCCAAGGGTTTGGAGGATACAGACATTTCAATTTTTCGAGATAATTCGAAAGTCAATTTTTTAAAGGCAAATATCTCCCGATCTGTATTAATCTGAGAGACAAAACTTAAGTCACTTTGAAGGAATGTATGTGTCAACTTCGTGTCATAGTCACGTCAATGTATGTCGAAGGGTTTGGAGTATAGGGACATTTAAATTTTTAGAGATTATACGAAGGTCAATTTTTAAAAGGCAAATATCTCCCGATCTGTAGGAATCTGAGAGACAAAACTTATGCCACTTTGAGGGACCGTATATCTCAACTTCCTGTCAGAGTCACGTCAATGTATATCCAAGGGTTTGTAGGATAGAGACATTTAAATATTTAGAGATTATTCGAAAGTCAATTTTTAAAGGGCAAATATCTCCCTATCTGTAGGAATCTGAGAGACAAAACTTATGTCACTTTGAGGGAACTTATATGTCAACTTCATGTCAGAGTCACGTCAATGTATGTCCAAGGGTTTGGAGGATAGAGACATTTTAATTTTTCGAGATTATTCGAAAGTCAATTTTTGAAAAGGCAAATAAGTCCCGATGTGTAGGAATCTGAGAGAAAAAACTTATGTCACTTTGAGGGAACGTATATGTCAAGTTCATGTCAGAGTCACGTCAATGTATGTCCAAGGGTTTGGAGGATAGAGACATTTTAATTTTTCGAGATTATTCGAAAGTCAATTTTTGAAAAGGCAAATATCTCCCGATCTGTAGGAATCTTGAGAGACAAAACTTATGTCACTTTGAGGGAACGTATATGTCAACTTCATGTCAGAGTCTTGTCAATGTATGTCCTTGGGTTTGCAGGATAGAGACATTAAAATTTTTCAGGGTTATTCGAATGTCAATTTTTTAAAGGCATATATCTCGCGATGTGTAGGAATCTGAGAGACTAAACGCATGTCACTATGAGGACACTTACATTTCAACTTCATATCAGAGTCAAGACAATGTACGACCAAGGGTTTGAAGGGTAGAGACATTTTAATTTTTCACAGTTATTCGAAAGTCAATTTTTCAAAGGCATATATCTCGCGATGTGTAGGAATCTGAGAGAAACAACTCATGTCACTATGAGGTCACGTATATGTCAACTTCGTGTCAGAGTCACGACAATGTACGTCCAAGGGTTTGGAGGATTGGGACATTTGAATTTTTCGAGATTATTCGAAAGTCAATTTTTGAAAAGGCAAATATCTCGCGATCTGTAGGAATCTGAGAGACAACACTTATGTCACTTTGAGGGAAGGTATATGTCATTGACATGTCAGAGTCGCGACAATGTAAGTCCAAGGGTTTGGAGGATAGAGACATTTTAATTTTTCGAGGTTATTCGAAAGTCATTTTTTCAAAGGCATATATCTCGCGATGTGTAGGAATCTGAGAGACAAACCTCATATCAGTGTGAGGACACTTATATGCCAACTTCATGTCAGAGTCACGTCAATGTATGTCCAAGGGTTTGCAGGATAGAGACATTTTAATTTTTCACGGTTATTCGAAAGTCAATTTTTCAAAGGCATTTATCTCGCGATGTGTAGGAATCTGAGAGAAAGAACTCATGTCACTATGGGGTCACGTACATGTCAACTTCATGTCAGAGTCACGACAATGTACGTCCAAGGGTTTGCAGGATAGAGAACTTTTACTTTTTCGCGGGTATTCGAAAGTCAATTTTTCAAAGGCATATATCTTCCGATCTGTAGGAAACTGAGAGACAAATCTCCTGCCGTGTCTTCAAACTGTTGGTAACGTATCTGAAACACGCATGTCATTGCTAAATGTACCTCTGCCTTGTCTTCACGGTGGTACTGTCTTGTCTCAAACTCGTACGTCATAGGTAAATGTACTCTTGTCGTGTCTTATGGAATTCATCGGAATAAAGTATAAATATCACAAAACAAGGCACTTGCATACAGCACACCAGCTCAAGGAACACAATACATCTTCATACAGTAGCGTATGACACAATAAATTGCCATTTGAAATATTATAAAATGTCTGTGTTATGTGACTAATTTTTGTCTTAACAAACAAAATACGAGCTACAAAACATGCATGATATGGGTGGGTGCGTGTTTGGGCTAATCTTCGTATGTGTACATAGATTTTAAATACATGAACGGATGGATAGATATATAGTTAGGTAGGCAGACAGATAGATAGAGAGAGAGAGAAACAGATACACAGAGAGAGAGAGATAGAGATATTCAGATAGATAGAATAGATAGATTATATAGGTAGAGAAACCGAGATATCTAAAGCCGGCCTGGTAATCTTTTATACTCGTACTATTCTGTGGCCTGAGTGAACAACCGTCTGTCATCAAATGTTATATGAGTAAGGATCGCTTTTCACTACATCCTCGAAGTTAATTCTGAAAATACCTAAAAACCATCTCTAATGAGTATTTGTATTCATAACATATTAATAATATAATTGGCTTCTTTCTCTAACTAACGAAACTAAAATATTTAATCCAAGAATGTATTCCACACATACTCAAGTGTATCCACTCATGTAGCCAAAAATCTATTATGCCATATGAAAAAAGTAACGCAGTCCTAATACACGCCATGTGGGACGCTTGGCTGGAGAGGCAGTACAGTGTTTACACAAAAGAATGGTGCGGTTTCAAACGTTAATAAAAAATTTATTTACCAACTTACATGTGCACAACATACACTGTCAGCGGCGGCAACTCTCAAAGTTTCTCATGCGTTCATTACAATCCTTCAATGTGTGCATCCTGGATCACACGACACACATCCACACGGTAATCAAACTCATCCCAGACCAGCGCTTTGAAAAGACACGGTTGAGAAGCACTCGTACATTCCTGTGAAAATGTCCAGTTGTAGAATGTAATCGTCATAATTGGTATTCAGTTGGAGTAACAACCAGCTTTCCAACATGTCCAGAAATGAGTCGCTGTCTAAGTTGCTTCAGCGAAGAAAGATGGGCCGTGCACTTTTTTGCTGGACACCGCACAGAAAACGTTGACTTTTGGAGAGTCACGCTGGTGCTCGGTTCCCCAGATACGGACATCGTGTATGTTCACCATGCCACTGATGTGGAATGTGGCTTTATCGGAGAAGATCAGTCTTTCGACGAACCCATCTTCCTCCATTTTGAACCGCATCTCCTCGCAAAAGCGTCGCCTTTTCACTTTGTCTGATGGTTTAAGGGCCTGCACCAATCGCAATCTTGTACGGTTTGGCATGTCCAATTCCCTGCTTCCTCTGGCCACTGACTTGCGGGGACTTCGCTGAAACGCCTCACGAACTCTTTCAATGTTGTCATCAGTCATACGAGGTCGACCAGGACTCTTGCCTTTACAGCATCCAGTTTCTACAAACTGCTTATGTTATTCTTGTGTGGTGCGTCTTTTTGAAACCGTGCACGAAACTCACGCTCTGGACACATCAAAACGGAGCACACAGAAAGCCTTCTCCTGCTGCAACGCCATCTTTGAAACTGGCCCCGCGGCCACGCAGTAAGCATGAGAAACTTGGACAGTTGCCGCCGCTGACGGTGTGTATGTTGTGCCCGTGTAAGGTTAGAAATAATTTTGTTATTAACTTTTGAAACCGCACCATTCTTTCTTGTATACCCTGTAATTGTCCTCCTTCACTTCATACATGTCAAAAATTTAAAATTAAACTATATTAAGTACACATTTATTTCTGCAGTAATTTTTAACTAAATTATGATATCAATCTTATACCGCATTGAATCAAAGAAGCTACTCAGGCACCTAGTCTACAAATTATGTCTACCGATGTTCATTCCCGTGTTCACATCAAATTTTATGTCTTCCCTTCGGGTTTTTTTTCAGACCCAAAATCCGTATTCACTTGTAATTTCTAAGTCATCCCCGATTTTTACCACGATTAATACTTTATTTCTAGACCCCTGCAAGTCCGCGGTTCAACTACCGACAGCGACACAATCAAGTTCGTTCCAATTCAATAATATACACAGAAGATACCGTGAATTTTTCCTTCGGGTAAAACCGGCTGGAACGTGATGCTGTCCACGTATCTCCATCTAGCTAGCTGTTAAAGATGCACGTACCTAAACCTTCAATAACCCATACGCCTTCATGCCGTAGTGCGTAATTAAACACGGACGCAACTTATCTTTAAAAAGAAATTAGTCTATCACGTGTAAGTTATAAGATGAGAAAAAAGAAGATAAAGATAAAGAACGAGAAGATGAAGATTTGCAATTCGTTTTCCTTCAAGGATGGAAATAAGGACTTCATTAGATAAAATCTCTCAACTACGGGATACTGGCAAAAACTAAGCTACAAACTACTACGACTACTGCAACATTGAAGAGATAAATTTCACCCACCAGCGATGAACTGGAGGTTTCTCAGATGACGTCGTCGCTGGACATGGCAATCGTCCGTTGTTTCTCGTGTCGTCTGCTACAAGTTCACTCACGTTTCAGAGCTACGCGCTACCTCCATTCACAAAGCAATGAGCAATTTTAGTTGACTTCTTTTTTTTTTTTGGGGGGGGGGGGAGGCTCTCTATGACTTCTGTATTATTTGATTTATATATAATATGAGCGACGTTCTTTGCAAATGACTTGACAATGCGAGCTTTCATAACTCTGAAAGAACAAGGGAATTAATAGAAAGTGTCGGATGCAAAGTTGTATTTTTGCCACCATACTCGCTAGATTTAAATCCAATTGAGAACTTTTGGTTTGTCATCAATGCACACTTTAATTTGCTAGTACGCTACTATATAATTAATAATTATAATGTAACAAGTCTTGGAAATTTTAGCTGCTGTTAAAATCTGATCTCATTGAAAGTCAACTCAAATGCGAAAATTTAAAGACGAAATAGTGACATATGTCGTTCTTCTACCTGTTATAAAGGGAGATGGAAACAAGAGGTATACAAGCAAGTGTTACAGTTTTCGATGTTTCTACAATCGGAAAAAATAAAAGTACAAGTTATTTATTTATTTATTTATTTATTAAATAACAATTATAACAATCTGAAAACTTCATTTAAAATCTCAGTGGCGGCGTTTCAATTATTTCGGCTTCAAAAAGCCTGTATTATTTTATTCACACTTAATTTGCATGTGATTTCGTTGTCCACTACGTCTCGTCCCTAATTTCAGTGTCAATCTCCCATCAATCCACACTTTAGTGTCCTAGTACCGATGCCTACGATATTATAAAATTTCAATCATTTCTCAATTACTTTCACTGAATGAACTTTGTCTACGTCAGAGGTGGTTAAATTTGGACTGTACGTCTCTCCTGCAATATGATTGTAATCTAAGGGCAAAGCTATGTAAATAAATAAAGATAATGTAGTTTTCAGCCCCATGAAATTTTCCAAATTGAAAATCTTCCCCGCTTTATAGTTTGTGTTAGCAGACGCTTAAGTCACCTCAAAATTACTTAACTTGAAAAGCTAGCCGTTACTCAGATCATCAAAACAGAAAATCCCCACTTTTTAAAATCTGGAAATCTTCTATATATGCTTTACCGAAGCCTACCACTGCAACTTAACGCATGGTCTGTGACCTCACACCCTCAACATTTCTAATATTGTGGGCAAACTAACTGCGTCTTTGCTGGATTCCGCTGATACTCCGTTGCAGCGCAGCGGCTGGACTGCAGGGTCGATGATGTTGTTAGTGGTTAAGAATGCATGCAGCTACAACTCTACACTAACCCGTCTATCCTCTGAGGGTAGGAAGAAGGCGAAAGAGAAGAAAAGAAAGAAGAAGGAGAGTTAATAGAAAGAATCTGAATTCATTTTTCTCAAGGGATGGAAACAGCAAAACATTAATTGGAGACTCAAAATTAAGGAACATTGGAAGGAGTTTAACCCCTGCACCCCAGGCGTTAGTCGTGTGTTAATTTAAAATTAAAGTAATTCGTTTCACTCGCCAGCAAAGATGGTAGAAACGAAATATGCCGGAGAGATGACCGCCGACACTGGAAACACGACAAGAGTGCAGCGTCCGGGTGGAAGCGGCTGAGGAACTCCGGGTTCCCCGGAGCGTGTAGACGCAACCGCACGGGTGAAAATGCCATGAAGATCCTCCTCTGAGTTTCGGAACCACGAAGATTCACTCGCCTTTCCCCTGAAACCAGACAATGTCCCATATAATGACAAGAATTTATATGTAGGGTCTGAAGCTCCATATTATTTAACAGTTTATTAACATTAATTACGATGATAGCAAACCAAATTTAAACATAACAGTGTGTTGTTCATTAATATTTACAACTTTTATTTATCAGACTAGAAGACAAAAGATTCTAAATTCATGGTCAACGTTATTTTGATTAGAACATACAAACAGCTTGGTTGAAAGTTATCTCCTAAACACAAAACACTCTTTTCTGAAATGCTAGACTAATTATAGAAAATGCACTTATTAAAAGCAGCTTGGGGGGGGGCGGGGGGATGCGGGTATTATCTGTAACGACACTACGCCTCGGCCTCGCAAGATAGAAATTTGTGCCTTACATCTTCAATCTGCGCGTAAATTGTTATCTCCTGTTCTCACTGTGGTGATTGTGATGATTAAGTTTACCGACGTTTAGGAAGTGATATTGCTACCTCCATCATAACAGCGATGATGGTGGGCCCTTGTGATGACGCAACATCACGAAAGACATTCATAAAACATTCTTCGGTTATGATTATTTGCTCCCAAGTGATTTTGGACCTTACGGGATAACATTTATAAATAACCGTTGCCATGGTAACGCTGCTAAGAGATGTTGGGTCTAATCGGATAATTATTATGATTATTATTGTTTACTACTTTACATTTTTGCCGTCATTCTTAGCGGGCAATTTATTAGTCTCAAAATTTTGCCCGTTATACCCCATAAGATGGCAGGATTCTTCTAAAAGATGAACTTGAAATTACATTGAATAAAGCGATAGTTGTCTACATTTAATGTGTCTTAAGATATGCTTCAGAATATTAAAAAGCACGAGCAAGATCTCTAACGATTGTCTGTCGACGGGGAGAGATTCGAACCCGAAACCTATCGAGTAGGACAACTCAATATTTATTTCTTGTATGTTTACTTACCCAACTCTCCTGATCTGTGTAACTAACCCTGACCGATCATTAAACAGACTACGTGCGCGATGAGGGACCATACATCAAAGGAAGACAGTGATTTCTATCTACACCAAGACATTCCAACAGCACCAGGTTCTAGCCAGTGTGCTCAACGGTTAAACGGGTACGGGGTTACTGCGACCTGCGGTAAACATCTGACCAGTAACGACGTATTACGGAACAGAGAATGACGTCCACACGTTCATAATCCCATGCTCTGGCAAAACAGATACGGGTGTAATTTTTCAATATTCGATTTAAAATAAATTGGATAATAATCATTTTATGCGGAAAAGTTTACAAAGATATGAGAGACTCAAAAAAGGAACAGAAATGTGATTAGTCCGTGAAACATTAAACAAGAATAATCTCTTTTAAAATTGACATATTGCAGAGGATATAGAGTCTGGATGTAATGACTCATGCGACTGTGCCATTAGGCGGCCTCATACGACCCGGATTTAAAGAAATCAGATATTATTCGTTCAAGTATCATGTGGAGTAACAAATATTTCCGAGGAACATATTTCTTCCATCCTCAGGGCTAAAGATTGGTGAGCATTAATGTTCCATTCTACAACATTAGGTGTAACTGGGAGGATAATATTAAAATCGTTCTTACGGAAATACTTTTCAAGGTTGCGAAATGGATTAATATGGCTCAGGAAAGACACCAGTGACGGGATTTTGTGAACACTACGCTGAACTTTCCATTCAAGGCGGATAATTTGACTGGCTGAGCCTATTGTTAGCTTCTAACTCCCACCTCAGAAATTCGCAAGACTACCTTTGATGGTCATATCGATGGCAAAGCATGTAAAATTTAAAAAAAAAAGTTGTATGGCATCTGGTGTCATTTCAATAAAATAAATTCTTTCTAAAATAATTAATAATGCCATACACGCATACGATAAAAATAGAAATTGAAGTCTCACTGATTATTACAGAAATTTGGACATATAATAATAATAATAATAATAATAATAACAATAATATTTGCTTTAAAGAGTTATTTTGATCTGGGACCATGCACAGCTACTGTATAACTCACAGTCGAACGCACGTATATGTACGATGATGTCCGACGCTACCAGAAGCTTGCTGGAATATCGGATGGATACCGGCCTTGCGATACGACCTTAAGGTCAAAACGTGCCCCCCATTTCCAAACAACCATTCGTAGTCAATACTCTTCGTTTCTAACACGTACTACTAACATTACACAGACCGATTTTCGTCAAATTCGATATTAACTGTATGTCACTATCTGTTACCTTCCATTGGTACTATCAGCCATGACCCTCGTTATTAATTTATGTATTAAAAGTACAAAGCCACGATTAAGAATATCCATAAATTTAAACTTGCATGCATCTAGGACAACAAATTCTGAATGTATTAGGCATTGGACATGGCAGATAGCTCCAAAATTGACTTTCGATATTACGCCCGTGCGCACAGACATGTTTAATTTGTTACCATGCACTTGGGCAAACATTACACGGATCCCTAGGGTCAAATAAACAGGTCACGCCGCCATTGTGCCAATTCTTTCAAGTACTGCATAATTTTTTGACGGCGTCTCCATGAACAGCGGAGAATTTTATGGAAGTGCATTAAGACGCACTCTTTCAACCAAGGTCAACAGTTCATTGCACGAAATAACAGAAAAAGATAATTATTTGTCTGAATTCGATTCTACAAGGAATTTAATCCATGGTTACACGTGATATGAGCAATGCGACAAAGTTGGAGAATGTGTAATATTCCTAAGAATTCCATTCACGCAGTGCATTTATTGAGACTATCTGCTGTTTTCTTCCAGCTTAAAACATGTTTTCAAACACGGCAGCAATTTCTTTCTCGTACTGAACACGTACACGTGTTCAACTTATCAAATGGGACACGAAGTGCTGGAAACAGCGACTTCTTCAAGTTTTGTTATTATTCTCGAGACAGTATTCAATGGCGCAACAAATATTCGAGCTGAGGAACGACTGGATTTTAGAGCAACACACACCTGAACGCGGTCCTAAATTCGTCAGAATCTGTCGAGAATAGATGAACCAATTTATTGTAACCTGAGTGTCAACCCATCCTAATCTTCGGAACTTATTAAAAACACAGACAGACAGAGAGAGATGTTCCAACTAAGTTAACAGTCCTATAATATTTCTTGATCATTTAGACAGGCGTAATACTTCGTTTCTCACTCTGTAAGACAATCCGAACTTGTAAACACTTAGGGAAAGAGATTCAAGAAGATTATTTACAAGCGAGTGGGGCGAAGTAATACTGATAAAGAAAAAAGTTTGTAAACGGTACATTAAGCCTTCAACAGAGAATGCTAAATACCAAGTAGTTCAATTCTGAAAGTTTACTTCAACGTATGTACCAAGTGTTTTAATTATGATGCCTTTAATATTTATGGCTTTTGTATGATTCTCGGAATAAACAGCGATCATTTCCTTAAACAGCGTTAACCAGTTGATCTTCGTAATGGTGAAGAGTTGTGTTTTCTTCGCGGTAGACTGAATTCTTAAATATTATTCAGACGACCTACGGCTTCATGGGGTTAATGATGCTTATTTTTTACATTTCAAAGAGCACACAAAAAGTTAAGTTATGAAACCTCTTAAGAAGGGAATGAATTATTTCAGAAGATTTAGTAGCGGTGAGACTTAATATTAACTGTGTTTTTGTATAAAGAGTATCTAGAGATGTGAATCAGACTGCAGTGACTCACGATAGACTCAAATTTCGGTTTCCTTGCAGTTGTAACCCTTCAGTTTCCATAACAGAGGAATTTCATTGATTAGGAAAATAGATTAGGTACTCAATTTGACGATATTTTATATTACTATACACAGAATAAACTGAAAGTCGACAAAACTGCAATTTTTATTAGCGAAGAGTAATTATAACTGTTATAAATTACGCCTTCATAGTTTTCTGACTCGAGATACTGTAAACTGGTGTAGCTTTAATTCAATATATATCTCTACTGTGTTGCTACAAGTGGACTTGAATATCAACGCACTTCCTCTTGGTCTACGCTCCTGTATTCCATCACCATCCTTCGGGATACAACGCAGAACGATACTTCGTTCTGATGACTACCTCAATCAAGCAAAGGATGTTGAAAATGTTTCTCCATATTTTGGGAAACTCTGCTCTATACAGCGCTACATTCTAACAGCTCTGTCTAATTCCATTACCGCGTAAAGGACGCCTACTCAGTCGCGTCCCTGGTAGACGGCTAATCCAAATCAATACAGACTCCGTACGCAATACTCGGTCCACCTAACACCAACAGCATTTCCTTACGAAATTTATCCAACAGAAATGACGTAAGGACGACCAGTCAGTTTTTAAAATTTCTGTGTCTATACACGAAGAGAAAGGCTTTGACCAGTTAAACGACTTTCAGCTACAGGATGACTGCCGTACATGTTTACATCAAGAGAGACGCAAGAAACTGGTCTCATACCGCAAGTGTGCGTGTCTATCACGTCTCTGCGATTGTCTGCATTTTCTCCTTTTCCAATTCTCAAATGATCTGTAACTTTTCCTTTCTGTTTCCAACTCATAAAAGAACTCGATTCCTTACCGTACGTAGGGGGGTTTCAAACATTCTTTGATTTTGGCGATATCGGTACCTTCGCGAAATCCCATCCACGCAGACCAGGCTTTACTCAGACACTACATTACCGTCGAGACATAATAATTTCTAATTTCCCACAGAACACTATCTACGAAAGTCATTATAATTTTGAATCGACCTTGAAATAATACATCACCGTACTCACCCGAGTCCATCGCTCACTGGTGCCTCATCGTTTGAGACGTATCGAGCCAGACGACGTCACAGAGCAGCGTCCAGGAGCGAGACGTGGAAAAATCTTCAGGTTCAGAGGTTCACGACGGCGATGAAGAATGATGATATCATAATCACCGTGAATGTGAAGGGGGCTCCGCCAATCACCTCAAAGCAGACATAATGACAAGAATTTATAATTACGTCGCTTCTGTACTGAACCCCCCGAGGAGGAAATTGCCAGATTACGTTACTGAGGCCACGATCGTCCCAGGCCGGGAGGTGGTACGGCTTGGGGGGTGGAGGTAAAGCGGTGAAAAGTCAAAAGAAAACCAAATGAAACTACTTCGAATAACTCCGGCTTGGTATCCAACTCCAGACGCCCAACTCAACCCCCACAAACCCTGACTTGCCTTCCGACTTTCTCCTCGAGTCGTTATCTCTCCGGCGGACACACACAGACTGTCCTAACTGCCCTGCTGTCTGATCAGGGTCTCGAACCCGCCGACTCCAAAGAACTTAGAGAGGGGAGATAAGCCACTTCGAGCCATGAGGCATGGCTCAGTACGTACGCTCTGAAACTTGATCAGTGGGCATTATCTGACAATATCTCACCGGAGTCCTTAGTTCGCTGCTGCTGTAATATAATTTTCGGGTTGACGTGTTAGCGACCTCACGATGTAAGCGGCCGTCATCCTCACCGCTCCGTAAACCTCAAGTCTTGAACGAGTGTCACGTGGTTGTTAACACTGACCTAGAAGGAGACGGAATGCATGGGCAGAATCACAGAACAATCAAAACGTAAAATAGAATAATATCTCAGAATACCTAGTTCAGTGTTGCAACGTCATTTCAGCCATCTTGTCTTGTGTGACGTAGGCCAAGTCACGTTTTATCGGGAACAGCACGCAATATAAGTTTTTCTTTCAACGTACTTTCAGAACTCTCTATTTCAGAGGCTGGAATATTTCATGCAACTCACCTTGAATGACTTAAGCGGGTTCGCGTTGTACAGGACGTAGCACCCGAGGACACACAACAGGACACATGTACTCTCGCATGAGCGTGTCACAGTCCTAGAGAAAAATATATAGACGATCTTATATCACTCCACTTTCTCCATGGAAAAGCGACGTAATTCACCTGTAAAGCCGCCAGAAAGAAATGCCGATAAGTCAAGGTCGTTATCTATCCGACCAGGTTAAATCTGTATTCATTATGATAAGGTCAAATCCAGGAGTCAATTATAATCAATATTACAATTTTCATCGATTTGTGCTTACATTACACGTACAGTGAATGACAAAAGAGGTGGAAATCCACACAATAAGAATTTATTATTATTATTTTCGCTTCAGATTCCAGGAATACATTTTCAATGGTGCAAGGGTTAATAAAATCTAACTCAAAGACGTTTGTAATTTCTAGAGAAAATCGGTTAGTATTTTCACTATCACGAAATCGCCTGCATTATTTAAAGACTCGTACTACCACCACGAAAGCTTCAACGACTTTTTGGCTGTCGAATAAATCGAGAAATAAAGCAAACACAAGCTGAGACGTAATATCAAAATGGCCGACTAAAGCCCCAACTTACGTAAAGACAGCGTACATACGCGCTGTACCGGAGCAGGAGACAGACTAACGGAAAAAACACAACTTGTTCGTTGGAAACAAGTTTCGCGGAGCATGCTGGGAAAGGCAAAGATGATAAACTCATCCAACGCGTGTCGGCAGAGATGACTAAGGGGCAGATAAAATTATACGTCCAGTAATAAAACACTGGAAGCGAAAATACTACGAGCAGCGAAAAATCAATGATTCAATCGAATGAAACCAAATCGCGGGACGGAGGGTCAGCCTCAGACCGTAAATGGTCGTAGAGAATAAAACGAAGCTCGAAAGACGAAAAATAAACGGCAGCGTCCTCTGTGCGGAAACATGGAGACCCACCACAAGCGCCAACCCGCACAGAGGGAGGAAGTTATTATTTTTGAAAAGGCAAATATCTCCCGATCTCTAGGAATCTGAGAGACAAAACTTATGTCACTTTGAGGGAACATATATGTCATCGTCATGTCAGAGTCACGTCAATGTATGTCGAAGGGTTTGGAGGATAGAGACATTTTAATTTTTCGAGATTATTTGAAAGTCAATTACTGAAAAGGCAAATATCTCTCGATCTGTAGGAACCTGAGAGACAAAACTTATGTCACTTTGAGGGAACGTATATGTCAACTTCATGTCAGAGTCACGTCAATGTATGTACAAGGATTTGGAGGATAGAGACATTTCAATTTTTCGAGATTATTCGAAAGTCAATTTATGAAAAGGCAAATATCTCCCGATCTGTAGGAATCTGAGATACAAAACTTATGTCGCTTTGAAAGAACGTATATCTGATCATCATGTCAGAGTCACGTCAATGTATGTCCAAGGGTTTGGAGGATACAGACATTTTAATTTTTCGAGATTATTCGAAAGTCAATTTTTAAAAGGCAAATATTTCCCGATCTGTAGGAATCTGAGAGACAAAACTTATGTCTCTTTGAGGGAACGTATATGTCAACTTCATGTCATAATCACGTCAATGTATGTCCAAGGGTTTGGAGGTTATAGACATTTAAATTTTTAGAGATTATTCGAAAGTCAATTTTTAAAAGGCAAATATCTACCGATCTGTAGGAATCTGAGAGACAAAACTTATGTCACATTGAGGGAACGTATATGTCAACTTCATGTCAGAGTCACGTCAATGTATGTCCAAGAGACATTTTAATTTTTCGAGATTATTCGAAAGTCAATTTTTGAAAAGGCAAATATCTCCCGATCTGTAATAATCTGAGAGACAAAACTTATGTCACTTTGAGGGAACGCATATGTCAACTTCGTGTCAGTGTCACGTCAATGTAAGTCAATTTTTAAAAGGCAAATATTTACCGATCTGTAGGAATCTGAGAGACAAAACTTATGTCACTTTGAGGGAACGTATCTGTCAACTTCCTGTCAGAGTCTCGTCAATGTATGTCCAAGGGTTTGGAGGATAGAGACATTTAAATTTTTCGAGATTATTCGAAAGTCAATTATTAAAAGGCAAATATCTCCCGATCTGTAGGAATCTGAGAGACAAAACTTATGTCACTTTGAGGGAACATATATGTCATCGTCATGTCAGAGTCACGTCAATGTATGTCGAAGGGTTTGGAGGATAGAGACATTTTAATTTTTCGAGATTATTTGAAAGTCAATTACTGAAAAGGCAAATATCTCCCGATCTGTAGGAACCTGAGAGACAAAACTTATGTCACTTTGAGGGAACGTATATGTCAACTTCATGTCAGAGTCACGTCAATGTATGTACAAGGGTTTGGAGGATAGAGACATTTAAATTTTTCGAGATTATTCGAAAGTCAATTTATGAAAAGGCAAATATCTCCCGATCTGTAGGAATCTGAGAGACAAAACTTATGTCACTTTGAGGGAACGTATATGTCAACTTCCTATCAGAGTCACGTCAATGTATGTCCAAGTGTTCGGAGGATAGAGACATTTAAAGTTTTAGAGATTATGCGAAGGCAATTTTTGAAAATTCAAATATCTCCCGATCTGTAGGAATTTGAGAGACAAAACTTATGTCACTTTGAGGGAACGTATATGTCAACTTTATGTCAGAATATCGTCAATGTATGTCTAAGTGTTTGGACGATACAGACATTTTAATTTTTCGAGATTATTCGAAAGTCAATTATTTAAAGGCAAATATCTCCCGATCTCTATGCATCTGAAAGACAAAACTTATGTCACTTTGAGGGAACGTATATGTCAACTTCATGTCAGAATCTCGTCAATGTATGTCCAAGGGTTTGGAGGATAGAGACATTTAAATTTTTCGAGATTATTCGAAAGTCAATTTTTAAAAGGCAAATATCTCCCGATCTGTAGGAATCTGAGAGACAAAACTTATGTCACTTTGAGGGAAAATATATGTCAACTTCCTGTCAGAGTCACGTCAATGTATGTCCAAGGGTTTGGAGGATAGAGACATTTAAGATTTTAGAGATTATTCGAAAATCAATTCTTAAAAGGCAAATATCTCCCTATCTGTAGGAATCTGAGGGACAAAACTTATGTCACTTTGAGGGAACTCTATATGTCAACTTCCTGTCAGAGTCACGTCAATGTATGTCCAAGGGTTTGGAGGATAGAGACATTAAAATTTTTAGAGATTGTTCGAAAGTCAATTTTTAAAAGGCAAATATCTCCCGATCAGTGGGAATCTGAGAGACAAAAATTATGTCACTTTGAGGGAACGTATATGTTAACTTCATGTCAGAGTCACGTCAATGTATGTCGAAGGGTTTGGAGGATAGAGACATTTAAATTTTTAGAGATTATTCGGAAGTCAATTATTAAAATTCAAATATCTGCCGATCTGTAGGAATCTGAGAGACAAAACGTATGTCACTTTGAGCGAACGTATATGTAAACGTCCTGTCAGAGTCACGTCAATGTATGTCCAAGGGTTTGGACGATAGAGACATTTTAATTTTTCGAGATTATTCGAAAATCAATTATTAAAAGGCAAATATCTCCCGATCTGTATTCATCTGAGAGACAAACCTTATGTCACTTTGAGGGAACGCATATGTCAACTTCATGTCAGAGTCTCGTCAATGTATGTCCAAGGGTTTGGAGGATAGAGACATTTTAATTTTTCGAGATTATTCGAAAGTCAATTTTTTAAAAGGCAAATATATCCCGATCTGTAGGAATCTGAGAGACAAAACTAATGTCACTTTGAGGGAACGTATATGTCAACGTCATGTCATAGTCATGTCATTGTATGTCGAAGGGTTTGGAGGATAGAGACATTTAAATTTTTAGAGATTATTCGAAAGTCAATTATTAAAAGGCAAATATCTCCCGATCTGTAGGAATCTGGAGATAAAACTTATGTCACTTTGAGGGAATATATATGTCAACTTCCTGTCAGAGTCACGTCGATGTATGTCCAAGGGTTTGGAGGATAGAGACATTTTAATTTTTCGACATTATTGGAAAGTCAATTATTCAAAGGCAAATATCTCCCGATCTGTAGGAATCTGAAGGACAAAACTTATGTCACTTTGAGGGAACGTTTATGTAAACTTCCTGTCAGAGTCACGTCAATGTATGTCCAAGGGTTTGGAGGATAGAGACATTTAAAATTTTAGAGATTATTCGAAAGTCAATTTTTGAAAATTCAAATATCTCCCGATCTGTAGGAATCTGAGAGACAAAACTTATGTCACTTTGAGGGAACGTATATGTCAACCTCGTGTCGGAATCTCGTCAATGTATGTCCAAGGGTTTGGACGATAGAGACATTTTAATTTTTCGAGATTATTCGAAAGTAAATTTTTAAAAGGCAAATATCTCCCGATGTGTAGGCATCTGAGAGACAAACCTTATGTCTCTTTGAGGGAACGCATATGTCAACTTCATGTCAGAGTCTCGTCACTGTATGTCCAAGGGTTTGGAGGATAGAGACATTTTAATTTTTCGAGATTATTCGAAAGTCAATTTTTAAAAGGCAAATATCTCCCGATCTGTAGGAATCTGAGAGACAAAACTTATGTCACTTTGAGGGAACATATATGTCAACTTCCTGTCAGAGTCACGTCAATGTATGTCCAAGGGTTTGGAGGATAAAGACATTTAAATTTTTAGAGATTATTCGAAAGTCAATTATTAAAAGGCAAATATCTCCCAATCTGTAGGAATCTGAGGGACAAAACTTATGTCACTTTGAGGGAACGTATATGTAAACGTCCTGTCAGAGTCACGTCAATGTATGTCCAAGGGTTTGGAGGATAGAGACATTTAAATTCTTAGAGATTGTTCGAAAGTCAATTTTTAAAAGGCAAATATCTCCCGATCAGTGGGAATCTGAGAGACAAAACTTATGTCACTTTGAGGGAACGTATATGTTAACTTCATGTCAGAGTCACGTCATTGTATGTCCAAGGGTTTGGAGGATAAAGACATTTTAATTTTTCGAGATTATTCGAAAGTCAATTTTTAAAAGGCAAATATCTCCCGATCTGTAGGCATCTGAGAGACAAACCTTATGTCACTTGAGGGAACGCATATGTCAACTTCATGTCAGAGTCTCGTCAATGTATGTCCAAGGGTTTGGAGGATAGAGACTTTTTAATTTTTCGAGATTATTCGAAAGTCAATTTTTGAAAAGGCAAATATCTCCCGATCTGTATTAATCTGAGAGACAAAACTTATGTCACTTTGAGGGAACGTATATGTAAACTTCATGTCATAGTCACGTCAATGTATGTCGAAGGGTTTGGAGGATAGAGACATTTAAATTTTTAGAGATTATTCGAAAGTCATTTTTTAAAAAAACAAATATCTCCCGATCTGTAGGAATCTGAGAGACAAAACTTATGTCCCTTTAAGGGAAGGTATATGTCAACTTCAGGTCAGAGTCACGTCAATGTAAGTCCAAGGGTTTGGAGGATAGAGAAATTTAAAACTTTAGAGATTATTCGAAAGTCAATTTTTAAAATGCAAATATCTCCCGATCTGTAGGAATCTCAGAGACAAAACTTATGTCACTTTGAGGGAACGTATATGTCAACTTCATGTTAGCATCTCGTCAATGTATGTCCAAGTGTTTGGACGATACAGACATTTGAATTTTTCGAGATTATTCGAAAGTCAATTTTTAAAAGGCAAATATCTCCCGGTCTGTAGGCATCTGAGAGACAAACCTTATGCGACTTTCAGGGAACACATATGTCAACTTCCTGTCAGAGTCTCGTCAATGTATGTCCAAGGGTTTGGACGATAGAGACATTTTAATTTTTCGAGATTATTCGAAAGTCAATTATTAAAAGGCAAATATCTCCCGATGTGTAGGCATCTGAGAGACAAACCGTATGTCACTTTGAGGGAACGCATATGTGAACTTCATGTTAGAGTCTCGTCACTGTATGTCCAAGGGTTTGGAGGATAGAGACATTTTAATTTTTCGAGATTATTCGAAAGTCAATTTTTAAAAGGCAAATATCTCCCGATCTGTAAGAATCTGAGAGGCAATACTTATGTCAGTTTGAGGGAACATATATGTCAACTTCCTGTCAGAGTCACGTCAATGTATGTCCAAGGGTTTGGAGGATAGAGACATTTAAATTTTTAGAGATTATTCGAAAGTCAAATTTTAAAAGGCAAATATCTCCCGATCTGTAGGAATCTGAGGGACAAAACTTATGTCACTTTGAGGGAACGTATATGTCAACTTCCTGTCAGAGTCACGTCAATGTATGTCCAAGGGTTTGGAGGATAGAGACATTTAAATTTTTAGAGATTATTCGGAAGTCAATTTTTAAAATTCAAATATCTGCCGATCTGTAGGAATCTGAGAGACACCACTTATGTCACTTTGAGCGAACGTATATGTAAACGTCCTGTCAGAGTCACGTCAATGTATGTCCAAGGGTTTGGACGATAGAGACATTTGAATTTTTCGAGATTATTCGAAAGTCAATTTTTAAAAGGCAAATATCTCCCGATCTGTATTCATCTGAGAGACAAACCTTATGTCACTTTGAGGTAACGCATATGTCAACTTCATGTCAGAGTCTCGTCAATGTATGTCCAAGGTTTTGGAGGATAGAGACATTTTAATTCTTCGAGATTATTCGAAAGTCAATTTTTTAAAAGGCAAATATATCCCGATCTGTAGGAATCTGAGAGACAAAACTTATGTCACTTTGAGGGAACGTATATGTCAACTTCATGTCATAGTCACGCCAATGTATGTCCAAAGGTTTGGAGGATAGAGACATTTTAATTTTTCGACTTTATTGGAAAGTCAATTATTAAAAGGCAAATATCTCCCGATCTGTAGGAATCTGAGAGACAAATCTTATGTCACTTTGAGTGAACGTATATGTCAACTAAATTTCAGAATCTCGTCAATGTATGTCCAAGGGTTTGGACGATAGAGACATTTTAATTTTTTGAGATTATTCGAAAGTCAATTTTTAAAAGGCAAATATCTCCCGATCTGTAGGCATCTGAGAGACAAACCTTATGTCACTTTGAGGGAACGCATATGTCAACTTCATGTCAGAGTATCGTCAATGTATGTCCAAGGGTTTGGAGGATAGAAACATTTTAATTTTTCGAAATTATTCGAAAGTCAATTTTTGAAAAGGCAAATATCTCCCGATCTGTAGGAATCTCAGAGACAAAACTTATGTCACTTTGAGGGAACGTATATGTCAACTTCATGTCAGAATCTCGTCAATGTATGTCCAAGTGTTTGGACGATACAGACATTTTAATTTTTCGAGATTATTCGAAAGTCAATTATTTAAAGGCAAATATCTCCCGATCTCTATGCATCTGAAAGACAAAACGTATGTCACTTTGAGGGAACGTATATGTCAACTTCATGTCAGAATCTCGTCAATGTATGTCCAAGGGTTTTGACGATAGAGACATTTTAATTTTTCGAGATTATTCGAAAGTCAATTTTTAAAAGGCAAATATCTCCCGATGTGCAGGCATCTGAGAGACAAACCTTATGTCACTTTGAGGGAACTCATATGTCAACTTCATGTCATAGTCTCGTCACTGTATGTCCAAGGGTTTGGAGGATAGAGACATTTTAATTTTTCAAGATTATTCGAAAGTCAATTTTTAAAAGGCAAATATCTCCCGATCTGTAAGAATCTGAGAGACAATACTTATGTCACTTTGAGGGAACATATATGTCAACTTCCTGTCAGAGTCACGTCAATGTATGTCCAAGGGTTTGGAGGATAGAGACATTTTAATTTTTCGAGATTATTCGAAAGTCAATTTTTTAAAAGGCAAATATATCCCGATCTGTAGGAATCTGAGAGACAAAACTTATGTCACTTTGAGGGAACGTATATGTCAACTTCATGTCATAGTCACGTCAATGTATGTCGAAGGGTTTGGAGGATAGGGACATTTAAATTTTTAGAGATTATTCGAAAGTCAATATTTAAAAGGCAAATATCTCCCGATCTGTGGGAATCTGAGAGACAAAACTTATGTCACTTTGAGGGAACATATATGTCAACTTCCTGTCAGAGTCACGTCGATGTATGTCCAAGGGTTTGGAGGTTAGAGACATTTTAATTTTTCGACATTATTGGAAAGTCAATTATTAAAAGGCAAATATCTCCCGATCTGTAGGAATCTGAGAGACAAATCTTATGTCACTTTGAGTGAACGTATATGTCAACTAAATGTCAGAATCTCGTCAATGTATGTCCAAGGGTTTGGACGATAGAGACATTTTAATTTTTCGAGATTATTCGAAAGTCAATTTTTAAAAGGCAAATATCTCCCGATCTGTAGGCATCTGAGAGACAAACCTTATGTCACTTTGAGGGAACGCATATGTCAACTTCATGTCAGAGTATCGTCAATGTATGTCCAAGGGTTTGGAGGATAGAAACATTTTAATTTTTCGAAATTATTCGGAAGTCAATTTTTGAAAAGGCAAATATCTCCCGATCTGTAATAATCTGAGAGACAAAACTTATGTCACTTTGAGGGAACGTATATGTAAACTTCCTGTCAGAGTCACGCCAATGTATGTCCAAGGGTTTGGAGGATAGTCACATTTTAATTTTTGGAGATTATTGGAAAGTCAATTTTTAAAAGGCAAATATCTCCCGATCTGTAGGAATCTGAGAGACAAAACTTATGTCACTTTGAGGGAACGTATAAATCAACTTCATGTCAGAATCTCGTCAATGTATGTCCATGGGTTTGGACGATAAAGACATTTTAATTTTTCGAGATTATTCGAAAGTCAATTTTTAAAAGGCAAATATTTCCCGATCTGTAGGCATCTGAGAGACAAACCTTATGTCACTTGAGGGAACGCATATGTCAACTTCATGTCAGAGTCTCGTCAATGTATGTGCAAGGGTTTGGAGGATAGAGACTTTTTAATTTTTCGAGATTATTCGAAAGTCAATTTTTAAAAGGCAAATATCTCCCGATCTGTAGGCATCTGAGAGACAAACCTTATGTCACATGAGGGAACGCATATGTCAACATCATGTCAGAGTCTCGTCAATGTATGTCCAAAAGTTTGGAGGATAGAGACTTTTTAATTTTTCGAGATTATTCGAAGTCAATTTTTGAAAAGGCAAATATCTCCCGATCTGTATTAATCTGAGAGACAAAACTTATGTCACTTTGAGGGAACGTATATGTCAACTTCATGTCATAGTCACGTCAATGTATGTCGAAGGGTTTGGAGGATAGAGACATTTAAATTTTTAGAGATTATTCGAAAGTCAATTTTTAAAAGGCAAATATCTCCCGATCTGTAGGAATCTGAGAGACAAAACTTATGTCACTTTGAGGGAACGTATATGTCAACTTCAGGTCAGAGTCACGTCAATGTAAGTCCAAGGGTTTGGAGGATAGAGACTTTTAAAATTTTAGAGATTATTCGAAAGTCAATTTTTGAAAATTCAAATATCTCCCGATCTGTAGGAATCTCAGAGACAAAACGTATGTCACTTTGAGGGAACGTATATGTCAACTTCATGTCAGAATCTCGTCAATGTATGTCCAAGTGTTTGGACGATACAGACATTTTAATTTTTCGAGATTATTCGAAAGTCAATTATTTAAAGGCAAATATCTCCCGATCTCTATGCATCTGAAAGACAAAACGTATGTCACTTTGAGGGAACATATATGTCAACTTCCTGTCAGAGTCACGTCAATGTATGTCCAAGGGTTTGGAGGATAGAGACATTTAAATTTTTAGAGATCATTCGAAAGTCAATTTTTAAATGGCAAATATCTCCCGATCTGTAGGAATCTGAGGGACAAAACGTATGTCACTTTGAGGGAACGTATATGTCAACTTCCTGTCAGAGGCACGTCAATGTATGTCCAAGGGTTTGGAGGATAGAGACATTTAAATTTTTAGAGATTATTCGAAAGTCAATTTTTAAAATTCAAATATTTGCCGATCTGTAGGAATCTGAGAGACACCACTTATGTCACTTTGAGCGAACGTATATGTAAACTTCCTGTCAGAGTCACGTCAATGTATGTCCAAGGGTTTGGACGATAGAGACATTTTAATTTTTCGAGATTATTCGAAAGTCAATTTTTAAAAGGCAAATATCTACCGATCTGTAGGCATCTGAGAGACAAAACGTATGTCACTTTCAGGGAACGTATATGTAAACTTCCTGTCAGAATCTCGTCAATGTATGTCCAAGGGTTTGGACGATAGAGACATTTGAATTTTTCGAGATTATTCGAAAGTCAATTTTTAAAAGGCAAATATCTCCCGATCTGTATTCATCTGAGAGACAAACCTTATGTCACTTAGAGGTAACGCATATGTCAACTTCATGTCAGAGTCTCGTCAATGTATGTCCAAGGTTTTGGAGGATAGAGACATTTTAATTTTTCGAGATTATTCGAAAGTCAATTTTTTAAAAGGCAAATATATCCCGATCTGTAGGAATCTGAGAGACAAAACTTATGTCACTTTGAGGGAACGTATATGTCAACTTCATGTCATAGTCACGTCAATGTATGTCGAAGGGTTTGGAGGATAGGGACATTTAAATTTTTAGAGATTATTCGAAAGTCAATTTTTAAAAAACAAATATCTCCCGATCTGTGGGAATCTGAGAGACAAAACTTATGTCACTTTGAGGGAACATATATCTCAACTTCCTGTCAGGGTCACGTCGATGTATGTCCAAGGGTTTGGAGGATAGAGACATTTTAATTTTTCGACATTATTGGAAAGTCAATTTTTAAAAGGCAAATATCTCCAGATCTGTAGGCATCTGAGAGACAAACCTTATGTCACTTTGAGGGAACGCATATGTCAACTTCATGTCAGAGTATCGTCAATGTATGTCCAAGGATTTGGAGGATAGAAACATTTTAATTTTTCGAAATTATTCGAAAGTCAATTTTTGAAAGGGCAAATATCTCCCGATCTGTATTAATCTGAGAGACAAAACTTATGTCACTTTGAGGGAACGTATATGTAAACTTCCTGTCAGAGTCACGCCAATGTATGTCCAAGGGTTTGGAGGATAGTCACATTTTAATTTTTGGAGATTATTGGAAAGTCAATTTTTAAAAGGCAAATATCTCCCGATCTGTAGGAATCTGAGAGACAAAACTTATGTCACTTTGAGGGAACGTATATATCAACTTCATGTCAGAATCTCGTCAATGTATGTCCATGGGTTTGGACGATAAAGACATTTTAATTTTTCGAGATTATTCGAAAGTCAATTTTTAAAAGGCAAATATCTCCCGATCTGTAGGCATCTGAGAGACAAACCTTATGTCACTTGAGGGAACGCATATGTCAACTTCATGTCAGAGTCTCGTCAATGTATGTGTAAGGGTTTGGAGGATAGAGACTTTTAAATTTTTCGAGATTATTGGAAAGTCAATTTTTGAAAAGGCAAATATCTCCCGATCTTTATTAATCTGAGAGACAAAACTTATGTCACTTTGAGGGAACGTATATGTCAACTTCATGTCATAGTCACGTCAATGTATGTCGAAGGGTTTGGAGGATAGAGACATTTAAATTTTTAGAGATTATTCGAAAGTCAATTTTTAAAAGGCAAATATCTCCCGATCTGTAGGAATCTGAGAGACAAAACTTATGTCACTTTGAGGGAACGTATATGTTAACTTCCTATCAGAGTCACGTCAATGTATGTCCAAGGGTTTGGAGGATAGAGACATTCAAAATTTTAGAGATTATTCGAAAGTCAATTTTTGAAAATTCAAATATCTCCCGATCTGTAGGAATCTGTGAGACAAAACTTATGTCACTTTGAGGGAACGTATATGTCAACTTCATGTCAGAATCTCGTCAATGTATGTCCAAGTGTTTGGACGATACAGACATTTTAATTTTTCGAGATTATTCGAAAGTCAATTATTTAAAGGCAAATATCTCCCGATCTCTATGCATCTGAAAGACAAAACTTATGTCACTTTGAGGGAACGCATATGTCAACTTCATGTCAGAGTCTCGTCACTGTATGTCCAAGGGTTTGGAGGATAGAGACATTTAAATTTTTCGAGATTATTCGAAAGTCAATTTTTAAAAGGCAAATATCTCCCGATCTGTATGAATCTGAGAGACAGAACTTATGTCACTTTTAGGGAACATACATGTCAACTTCCTGTCAGAGTCACGTCAATGTATGTCCTAGGGTTTGGAGGATAGAGACATTTAAAGTCTTAGAGATTATTCGAAAATCAATTCTTAAAAGGCAAATATCTCCCGATCTGTAGGAATCTGAGTGACAAAACTTATGTCACTTTGAGGGAACATATATGTCAACTTCCTGTCAGAATCTCGTCAATGTATGTCCAAGGGTTTGGACGATAGAGACATTTAAATTTTTAGAGATTGTTCGAAAGTCAATTTTTAAAAGGCAAATATCTCCCGATCAGTGGGAATCTGAGAGACAAAACTTATGTCACTTTTAGGGAACATATATGTCAACTTCCTGTCAGAGTCACGTCAATGTATGTCCAAGGGTTTGGAGGATAGAGACATTTAAATTTTTAGAAATTATTCGGAAGTCAATTTTTAAAAGGCAAATATCTCCCGATCTGTAGGAATCTGAGAGACAAAACTTATGTCACTTTGAGGGAACGTATATGTTAACTTCCTATCAGAGTCACGTCAATGTATGTCCAAGGGTTTGGAGGATAGAGACATTCAAAATTTTAGAGATTATTCGAAAGTCAATTTTTGAAAATTCAAATATCTCCCGATCTGTAGGAATCTGTGAGACAAAACTTATGTCACTTTGAGGGAACGTATATGTCAACTTCATGTCAGAATCTCGTCAATGTATGTCCAAGTGTTTGGACGATACAGACATTTCAATTTTTCGAGATTATTCGAAAGTCAATTATTTAAAGGCAAATATCTCCCGATCTCTATGCATCTGAAAGACAAAACTTATGTCACTTTGAGGGAACGCATATGTCAACTTCATGTCAGAGTCTCGTCACTGTATGTCCAAGGGTTTGGAGGATAGAGACATTTAAATTTTTCGAGATTATTCGAAAGTCAATTTTTAAAAGGCAAATATCTCCCGATCTGTATGAATCTGAGAGACAAAACTTATGTCACTTTTAGGGAACATATATGTCAACTTCCTGTCAGAGTCACGTCAATGTATGTCCTAGGGTTTGGAGGATAGAGACATTTAAAGTCTTAGAGATTATTCGAAAGTCAATTCTTAAAAGGCAAATATCTCCCGATCTGTAGGAATCTGAGGGACAAAACTTATGTCACTTTGAGGGAACATATATGTCAACTTCCTGTCAGAATCTCGTCAATGTATGTCCAAGGGTTTGGACGATAGAGACATTTAAATTTTTAGAGATTGTTCGAAAGTCAATTTTTAAAAGGCAAATATCTCCCGATCAGTGGGAATCTGAGAGACAAAACTTATGTCACTTTTAGGGAACATATATGTCAACTTCCTGTCAGAGTCACGTCAATGTATGTCCAAGGGTTTGGAGGATAGAGACATTTAAATTTTTAGAAATTATTCGGAAGTCAATTTTTAAAAGGCAAATATCTCCCGATCTCTATGCATCTGAAAGACAAAACTTATGTCACTTTGAGTGAACGTATATGTCAACTTCATGTCAGAATTTCGTCAATGTATGTCCAAGGGTTTGGACTATAGAGACATTTTAATTTTTCGAGATTATTCGAAAGTCAATTATTAAAAGGCAAATATCTCCCGATCTGTATTAATCTGAGAGACAAAACTTATGTCACTTTGAGGGAACGTATGTGTCAACTTCATGTCATAGTCACGTCAATGTATGTCAAAGGGTTTGGAGGATAGAGACATTTAAATTTTTAGAGATTATTCGAAAGTCAATTTTTAAAAGGCAAATATCTCCCGATCTGTAGGAATCTGAGAGACAAAACTTATGTCACTTTGAGGGAACGTATATGTCAACTTCATGTCAGAATCTCGTCAATGTATGTCCAAGTGTTTGGACGATACAGACATTTTAATTTTTCGAGATTATTCGAAAGTCAATTTTTAAAGGCAAATATCTCCCGATCTGTAGGCATCTGAGAGACAAACCTTATGTCACTTTGAGGGAACGTATATGCCAACTTCATGTCAGAGTCTCGTCAATGTATGTCCAAGGGTTTGGAGGATAGAGACATTTAAATTTTTAGAGATTATTCGAAAGTCAATTTTTAAAAGGCAAATATCTCCGGATCTGTAAGAATCTGAGAGACAAAACTTATGTCACTTTCAGGGAACGTATATGTCAACTTCCTGTCAGAGTCACGTTAATGTATGTAAAGGGTTTGGAGGATAGAGACATTTAAATTTTTAGAGATTATTCGAAAGTCAATTTTTGAAAAGACAAATATCTCCCGATCGGTAGGAATCTGAGAGACAAAACTTATGTCAATTTGAGTGAACGTATATGTCAACGTCATGTCAGAATCTCGTCAATGTATGTCCAAGGGTTTAGAGGATAGAGACATTTGAATTTTTCGAGATTATTCGAAAGTCAATTTTTAAAAGGCAAATATCTCCCGATCTGTAGGCATCTGAGAGACAAACCTTATGCCACTTTCAGGGAACACATATGTCAACTTCCTGTCAGAGTCTCGTCAATGTATGTCCAAGGGTTTGGAGGATAAACACATTATAATTTTTCGAGATTATACGAAAGTCAATTTTTAAAAGGCAAATATCTAACGATCTGTATTAATCTGAGAGACAAATCTTATGTCACTTTGAGGGAACGTATATGTCAACGTCATGTCAGAATCTCGTCAATGTATGTCGAAGGGTTTGGACGATAGAGACATTTTAATTTTTCGAGATTATTCGAAAGTCAATTTTTAAAAGGCAAATATCTCCCGATCTGTAGGCATCTGAGAGACAAACCTTATGTCACTTTCAGGGAACACATATGTCAACTACATGTCAGAGTCTCGTCAATGTATGTCAAAGGGTTTGGAGGATAAACACATTGTAATTTTTCGAGATTATACGAAAGTCAATTTTTGAAAAGGCAAATATCTAACGATCTGTATCAATCTGAGAGACAAATCTTATGTCACTTTAAGGGAACATATATGTCAACTTCATGTGAGAATCTCGTTAATGTATGTCCAAGGGTTTGGGCGATAGAGACATTTTAATTTTTCGAGATTATTCGAAAGTCAATTATTAAAGGCAAATATCTCCCGATCTGTATTAATCTGAGAGACAAAACTTATATCACTTTGAGGGAACGTATATGTCAACTTCATGTCAGAGTCACGTCAATGTATGTCCAAGGGTTTGGAGGATAGACACATTTAAATTTTTAGAGATTATTCGAAAGTCAATTTTTAAAAGTAAAATATCTCCCGATCTGTAGGCATCTGAGGGACAAACCTTATGTCACTTTGAGGGATCGCTTATGTCAACTTCATGTCAGAGTCTCGTCAATGTATGTCCAAGGGATTGGACGATACAGACATTTTAATTTTTCGAGATTATTCGAAAGTCAATTATTAAAAGGCAAATATCTCCCGATCTGTATTCATCTGAGAGACAAACCTTATGTCACATTGAGGGAACGCATATGTCAACTTCATGTCAGAGTCTCGTCAATATATGTCCAAGGGTTTGGAGGATAGAGACATTTAAATTTTTCGAGATTATTCGAAAGTCAATTTTTAAAAGGCAAATATCTCCCGATCAGTAGGAATCTAAGAGACAAAACTTATGTCACTTTGAGGGAACGTATATGTAAACTTCCTGTCAGAGTCACGCCAATGTACGTCCAAGGGTTTGGAGGATAGTCACATTTTAATTTTGCGAGATTATTGGAACGTCAATTTTTAAAAGGCAAATATCTCCCGATCTGTTGGAATCTGAGAGACAAAACTTATGTCACTTTGAGGGAACGTATATGTCAACTTCATGTCAGAATTTCGTCAATGTATGTCCAAGGGTTTGGACGATAGAGACATTTTAATTTTTCGAGATTATGCGAAAATCAATTTTTAAAAGGCAAATATCTCCCGATCTGTGGGCATCTGAGAGACAAACCTTATGTCACTTTGAGGGAACGCATATGTCAACTTCATGTCAGAGTCTCGTCAATGTATGTCCAAGGGTTTGGAGGATAGAGACTTTTTAATTTTTCGAGATTATTCGAAAGTCAATTTTTGAAAAGGCAAATATCTCCCGATCTGTATTAATCTGAGAGACAAAACTTATGTCACTTTGAGGGAACGTATATGTCAACTTCATGTCATAGTCACGTCAATGTATGTAGAAGGGTTTGGAGGATAGAGACATTTAAATTTTTCGAGATTATTCGAAAGTCAATTTTTAAAAGGTAAATATCTCCCGATCTGTAGGAATCTGAGAGACAAAACTTATGTCACTTTGAGGGAACGTATGTGTCAACTTCGTGTCAGAATCTCGTCAATGTATGTCCAAGTGTTTGGACGATACAGACATTTTAATTTTTCGAGATTATTCGAAAGTCAATTTTTTAAAGGCAAATATCTCCCGATCTGTAGGCATCTGAGAGACAAACCTTATGTCACTTTCAGGGAACACATATGTCAACTTCATGTCAGAGTCTCGTCAATGTATGTCAAAGGGTTTGGAGGATAAACACATTTTAATTTTTCGAGATTATTCGAAAGTCAATTTTTGAAAAGGCAAATATCTCCCGATCTGTATTAATCTGAGAGACAAATCTTATGCCACTTTAAGGGAATGTATATGCCAACTTCATGTGAGAATCTCGTCAATGTATGACCAAGGGTTTAGAGGATAGACACATTTAAATTTTTAGAGATTATTCGAAAGTCAATTTTTAAAAGGCAAATATCTCCCGATCTGTAGGCATCTGAGGGACAAACCTTATGTCACTTTGAGGGAACGCATATGTCAACGTCATGTCAGAGTCTCGTCAATGTATGTCCAAGGGTTTGGACGATACAGACATTTTAATTTTTCGAGATTATTCGAAAGTCAATTTTTAAAAGGCAAATATCTCCCGATCTGTAGGCATCTGAGAGACAAACCTTATGTCACTTTGAGGGAACGCATATGTCAACTTCATGTCAGAGTCTCGTCAATATATGTCCAAGGGTTTGGAGGATAGAGACATTTAAATTCTTCGAGATTATTCGAAAGTCAATTTTAAAAGGCAAATATCTCCCGATCAGTAAGAATCTGAGAGCCAAACTTATGTCACTTTGAGGGAACGTATATGTAAACTTCCTGTCAGAGTCATGCCAATGTACGTCCAAGGGTTTGGAGGATAGTCACATTTTAATTTTGCGAGATTATTGGAACGTCAATTTTTAAAAGACAAATATCTCCCGATCTGTTGGAATCTGAGAGACAAAACTTATGTCACTTTGAGGGAACGTATATGTCAACTTCTTGTCAGAATTTCGTCAATGTATGTCCAAGGGTTTGGACGATAGAGACATTTTAATTTTTCGAGGTTATTCGAAAGTCAATTATTAAAAGCAAATATCTCCCGATCTTTATTAGTCTGAGAGACAAAACTTATGTCACTTTGAGGGAACGTATATGTCAACTTCATGTCATAGTCACGTCAATGTATGTCCAAGGGTTTGGAGGATAGAGACATTGAAATTTTTAGAGATTATTCGAAAGTCAATTTTTAAAAGGCAAATATCTCCCGATCTGTAGGAATCTGAGAGACAAAACTTATGTCACTTTGAGGGAACGTATATGTCAACTTCATGTCAGAATCTCGTCAATGTATGTCCAAGTGTTTGGACGATACAGACATTTTAATTTTTCGAGATTATTCGAAAGTCAATTTTTTAAAGGCAAATATCTCCCGATCTGTAGGCATCTGAGAGACAAACCTTGTGTCACTTTGAGGGAACGTATATGCCAACTTCATGTCAGAATCTCGTCAATGTATGTCCAAGGGTTTGGACGATAGAGACATTTTAATTTTTCGAGATTATTCGAAAGTCAATTTTTAAAAGGCAAATATCTCCCGATGTGTAGGCATCTGAGAGACAAACCTTATGTCACTTTGAGGGAACGCATATGTCAACTTCATATCAGAGTCTCGTCACTGTATGTCCAAAGGTTTGGAGGATAGAGACATTTTAATTTTTCGAGATTATTCGAAAGTCAATTTTTGAAAAGGCAAATATCTCCCGATCTGTATTAATCTGAGAGACAAAACTTATGTCACTTTGAGGGAACGTATATGTCAACTTCATGTCATAGTCACGTCAATGTATGTCGAAGGGTTTGGAGGATAGAGACATTTAAATTTTTAGAGATTATTCGAAAGTCAATTTTTAAAAGGCAAATATCTCCCGATCTGTAAGAATCTGAGAGACAAAACTTATGTCACTTTGAGGGAACGTATATGTCAACTTCCTGTCAGAGTCACGTTAATGTATGTAAAGGGTTTGGAGGATAGAGACATTTAAATTTTTAGAGATTATTCGAAAGTCAATTTTTGAAAAGGCAAATATCTCCCGATCTGTAGGAATCTAAGAGACAAAACTTATGTCAATTTGAGTGAACGTACATGTCAACGTCATGTCAGAATCTCGTCAATGTATGTCCAAGGGTTTGGAGGATAGAGACATTTGAATTTTTCGAGATTATTCGAAAGTCAATTTTTAAAAGGCAAATATCTCCCGATCTGTAGGCATCTGAGAGACAAACCTTATGCCACTTTCAGGGAACACATATGTCAACTTCCTGTCAGAGTCTCGTGAATGTATGTCCAAGGGTTTGGAGGATAAACACATTTTAATGTTTCGAGATTATTCGAAAGTCAATTTTTGAAATGGCAAATATCTCCCGATCTGTATTAATCCGAGAGACAAATCTTATGTCACTTTGACGGAACGTATATGTCAACTTCATGTCAGAATCTCGTCAATGTATGTCGAAGGGTTTGGACGATAGAGACATTTTAATTATTCGAGATTAATCGAAAGTCAATTCTTAAAAGGCAAATATCTCCCGATCTGTAGGAATCTGAAAGACAAAACTTATGTCACTTTCAGGGAATGTGTATGTCAACTTCCTGTCAGAGTCACGTCAATGTATGTCCAAGAGTTTGGAGGATAGAGACATTTAAATTTTTAGAGATTATTCGAAAGTCAATTTTTGAAAATTCAAATATCTCCCGATCTGTAGCAATCTGAGAGACAAAACATATGTCACTTTGAGGGAATGTATATGTCAACTTCATGTCAGAATCTCGTCAATGTATGTCCAAGGGTTTGGACGATAGAGACATTTTAATTTTTCGAGATTATTCGAAAGTCAATTCTTAAAATTCAAATATCTGCCGATCTGTAGGAATCTGAGAGACAACACTTATGTCACTTTGAGCGAACGTATATGTAAACTTCCTGTCAGAGTCACGTCAATGTATGTCCAAGGGTTTGGACGATAGAGACATTTTAATTTTTCGAGATTATTCGAAAGTCAATTTTTAAAAGGCAAATATCTCCCGATCTGTGTGCATCTGAGAGACAAACCTTATGTCACTTTGAGGGAACGCATATGTCAACTTCATGTCAGAGTCTCGTCAATGTATGTCAAAGGGTTTGGAGGATAAACACATTGTAATTTTTCGAGATTATACGAAAGTCAATTTTTGAAAAGGCAAATATCTAACGATCTGTATCAATCTGAGAGACAAATCTTATGTCACTTTAAGGGAACATATATGTCAACTTCATGTGAGAATCTCGTTAATGTATGTCCAAGGGTTTGGGCGATAGAGACATTTTAATTTTTCGAGATTATTCGAAAGTCAATTATTAAAGGCAAATATCTCCCGATCTGTATTAATCTGAGAGACAAAACTTATATCACTTTGAGGGAACGTATATGTCAACTTCATGTCAGAGTCACGTCAATGTATGTCCAAGGGTTTGGAGGATAGACACATTTATATTTTTAGAGATTATTCGAAAGTCAATTTTTAAAAGTAAAATATCTCCCGATCTGTAGGCATCTGAGGGACAAACCTTATGTCACTTTGAGGGATCGCATATGTCAACTTCATGTCAGAGTCTCGTCAATGTATGTCCAAGGGATTGGACGATACAGACATTTTAATTTTTCGAGATTATTCGAAAGTCAATTATTAAAAGGCAAATATCTCCCGATCTGTATTCATCTGAGAGACAAACCTTATGTCACATTGAGGGAACGCATATGTCAACTTCATGTCAGAGTCTCGTCAATATATGTCCAAGGGTTTGGAGGATAGAGACATTTAAATTTTTCGAGATTATTCGAAAGTCAATTTTTAAAAGGCAAATATCTCCCGATCAGTAGGAATCTGAGAGACAAAACTTATGTCACTTTGAGGGAACGTATATGTAAACTTCCTGTCAGAGTCACGCCAATGTACGTCCAAGGGTTTGGAGGATAGTCACATTTTAATTTTGCGAGATTATTGGAACGTCAATTTTTAAAAGGCAAATATCTCCCGATCTGTTGGAATCTGAGAGACAAAACTTATGTCACTTTGAGGGAACGTATATGTCAACTTCATGTCAGAATTTCGTCAATGTATGTCCAAGGGTTTGGACGATAGAGACATTTTTATTTTTCGAGATTATTCGAAAATCAATTTTTAAAAGGCAAATATCTCCCGATCTGTGGGCATCTGAGAGACAAACCTTATGTCACTTTGAGGGAACGCATATGTCAACTTCATGTCAGAGTCTCGTCAATGTATGTCCAAGGGTTTGGAGGATAGAGACTTTTTAATTTTTCGAGATTATTCGAAAGTCAATTTTTGAAAAGGCAAATATCTCCCGATCTGTATTAATCTGAGAGACAAAACTTATGTCACTTTGAGGGAACGTATATGTCAACTTCATGTCATAGTCACGTCAATGTATGTAGAAGGGTTTGGAGGATAGAGACATTTAAATTTTTCGAGATTATTCGACAGTCAATTTTTAAAAGGTAAATATCTCCCGATCTGTAGGAATCTGAGAGACAAAACTTATGTCACTTTGAGGGAACGTATATGTCAACTTCGTGTCAGAATCTCGTCAATGTATGTCCAAGTGTTTGGACGATACAGACATTTAAATTTTTCGAGATTATTCGAAAGTCAATTTTTTAAAGGCAAATATCTCCCGATCTGTAGGCATCTGAGAGACAAACCTTATGTCACTTTCAGGGAACACATATGTCAACTTCATGTCAGAGTCTCGTCAATGTATGTCAAAGGGTTTGGAGGATAAACACATTTTAATTTTTCGAGATTATTCGAAAGTCAATTTTTGAAAAGGCAAATATCTCCCGATCTGTATTAATCTGAGAGACAAATCTTATGCCACTTTAAGGGAATGTATATGTCAACTTCATGTGAGAATCTCGTCAATGTATGACCAAGGGTTTAGAGGATAGACACATTTAAATTTTTAGAGATTATTCGAAAGTCAATTTTTAAAAGTAAAATATCTCCCGATCTGTAGGCATCTGAGGGACAAACCTTATGTCACTTTGAGGGAACGCATATGTCAACTTCATGTCAGAGTCTCGTCAATGTATGTCCAAGGGTTTGGACGATACAGACATTTTAATTTTTCGAGATTATTCGAAAGTCAATTTTTAAAAGGCAAATATCTCCCGATCTGTAGGCATCTGAGAGACAAACCTTATGTCACTTTGAGGGAACGCATATGTCAACTTCATGTCAGATTCTCGTCAATATATGTCCAAGGGTTTGGAGGATAGAGACATTTAAATTCTTCGAGATTATTCGAAAGTCAATTTTAAAAGGCAAATATCTCCCGATCAGTAAGAATCTGAGAGCCAAACTTATGTCACTTTGAGGGAACGCATATGTAAACTTCCTGTCAGAGTCATGCCAATGTACGTCCAAGGGTTTGGAGGATAGTCACATTTTAATTTTGCGAGATTATTGGAACGTCAATTTTTAAAAGACAAATATCTCCCGATCTGTTGGAATCTGAGAGACAAAACTTATGTCACTTTGAGGGAACGTATATGTCAACTTCTTGTGAGAATTTCGTCAATGTATGTCCAAGGGTTTGGACGATAGAGACATTTTAATTTTTCGAGGTTATTCGAAAGTCAATTATTAAAAGGCAAATATCTCCCGATCTGTATTAATCTGAGAGACAAAACTTATGTCACTTTGAGGGAACGTATATGTCAACTTCATGTCATAGTCACGTCAATGTATGTCCAAGGGTTTGGAGGATAGAGACATTGAAATGTTTAGAGATTATTCGAAAGTCAATTTTTAAAAGGCAAATATCTCCCGATCTGTAGGAATCTGAGAGACAAAACTTATGTCACTTTGAGGGAACGTATATGTCAACTTCATGTCAGAATCTCGTCAATGTATGTCCAAGTGTTTGGACGATACAGACATTTTAATTTTTCGAGATTATTCGAAAGTCAATTTTTTAAAGGCAAATATCTCCCGATCTGTAGGCATCTGAGAGACAAACCTTGTGTCACTTTGAGGGAACGTATATGCCAACTTCATGTCAGAATCTCGTCAATGTATGTCCAAGGGTTTGGACGATAGAGACATTTTAATTTTTCGAGATTATTCGAAAGTCAATTTTTAAAAGGTAAATATCTCCCGATGTGTAGGCATCTGAGAGACAAACCTTATGTAACTTTGAGGGAACGCATATGTCAACTTCATATCAGAGTCTCGTCACTGTATGTCCAAAGGTTTGGAGGATAGAGACATTTTAATTTTTCGAGATTATTCGAAAGTCAATTTTTGAAAAGGCAAATATCTCCCGATCTGTATTAATCTGAGAGACAAAACTTATGTCACTTTGAGGGAACGTATATGTCAACTTCATGTCATAGTCACGTCAATGTATGTCGAAGGGTTTGGAGGATAGAGACATTTAAATTTTTAGAGATTATTCGAAAGTCAATTTTTAAAAGACAAATATCTCCCGATCTGTAAGAATCTGAGAGACAAAACTTATGTCACTTTGAGGGAACGTATATGTCAACTTCCTGTCAGAGTCACGTTAATGTATGTAAAGGGTTTGGAGGATAGAGACATTTAAATTTTTAGAGATTATTCGAAAGTCAATTTTTGAAAAGGCAAATATCTCCCGATCTGTAGGAATCTGAGAGACAAAACTTATGTCAATTTGAGTGAACGTATATGTCAACGTCATGTCAGAATCTCGTCAATGTATGTCCAAGGGTTTGGAGGATAGATACATTTGAATTTTTCGAGATTATTCGAAAGTCAATTTTTAAAAGGCAAATATCTCCCGATCTGTAGGCATCTGAGAGACAAACCTTATGCCACTTTCAGGGAACACATATGTCAACTTCCTGTCAGAGTCTCGTGAATGTATGTCCAAGGGTTTGGAGGATAAACATATTTTAATTTTTCGAGATTATTCGAAAGTCAATTTTTGAAATGGCAAATATCTCCCGATCTGTATTAATCCGAGAGACAAATCTTATGTCACTTTGACGGAACGTATATGTCAACTTCATGTCAGAATCTTGTCAATGTATGTCGAAGGGTTTGGACGATAGAGACATTTTAATTATTCGAGATTAATCGAAAGTCAATTTTTAAAAGGCAAATATCTCCCGATCTGTAGGAATCTGAAAGACAAAACTTATGTCACTTTCAGGGAATGTGTATGTCAACTTCCTGTCAGAGTCACGTCAATGTATGTCCAAGAGTTTGGAGGATAGAGACATTTTAATTTTTAGAGATTATTCGAAAGTCAATTTTTGAAAATTCAAATATCTCCCGATCTGTAGCAATCTGAGAGACAAAACATATGTCACTTTGAGGGAATGTATATGTCAACTTCATGTCAGAATCTCGTCAATGTATGTCCAAGGGTTTCGACGATAGAGACATTTTAATTTTTCGAGATTATTCGAAAGTCAATTCTTAAAATTCAAATATCTGCCGATCTGTAGGAATCTGAGAGACAACACTTATGTCACTTTGAGCGAACGTATATGTAAACTTCCTGTCAGAGTCACGTCAATGTATGTCCAAGGGTTTGGACGATAGAGACATTTTAATTTTTCGAGATTATTCGAAAGTCAATTTTTAAAAGGCAAATATCTCCCGATCTGTGGGCATCTGAGAGACAAACCTTATGTCACTTTGAGGGAACGCATATGTCAACTTCATGTCAGAGTCTCGTCAATGTATGTCAAAGGGTTTGGAGGATAAACACATTGTAATTTTTCGAGATTATACGAAAGTCAATTTTTGAAAAGGCAAATATCTAACGATCTGTACCAATCTGAGAGACAAATCTTATGTCACTTTAAGGGAATATATATGTCAACTTCATGTGAGAATCTCGTTAATGTATGTAGAAGGGTTTGGGCGATAGAGACATTTTAATTTTTCGAGATTATTCGAAAGTCAATTATTAAAGGCAAATATCTCCCGATCTGTATTAATCTGAGAGACAAAACTTATATCACTTTGAGGGAACGTATATGTCAACTTCATGTCAGAGTCACGTCAATGTATGTCCAAGGGTTTGGAGGATAGACACATTTATATTTTTAGAGATTATTCGAAAGTCAATTTTTAAAAGTAAAATATCTCCCGATCTGTAGGCATCTGAGGGACAAACCTTATGTCACTTTGAGGGATCGCATATGTCAACTTCATGTCAGAGTCTCGTCAATGTATGTCCAAGGGATTGGACGATACAGACATTTTAATTTTTCGAGATTATTCGAAAGTCAATTATTAAAAGGCAAATATCTCCCGATCTGTATTCATCTGAGAGACAAACCTTATGTCACATTGAGGGAACGCATATGTCAACTTCATGTCAGAGTCTCGTCAATATATGTCCAAGGGTTTGGAGGATAGAGACATTTAAATTTTTCGAGATTATTCGAAAGTCAATTTTTAAAAGGCAAATATCTCCCGATCAGTAGGAATCTGAGAGACAAAACTTATGTCACTTTGAGGGAACGTATATGTAAACTTCCTGTCAGAGTCACGCCAATGTACGTCCAAGGGTTTGGAGGATAGTCACATTTTAATTTTGCGAGATTATTGGAACGTCAATTTTTAAAAGGCAAATATCTCCCGATCTGTTGGAATGTGAGAGACAAAACTTATGTCACTTTGAGGGAACGTATATGTCAACTTCATGTCAGAATTTCGTCAATGTATGTCCAAGGGTTTGGACGATAGAGACATTTTAATTTTTCGAGATTATTCGAAAATCAATTTTTAAAAGGCAAATATCTCCCGATCTGTGGGCATCTGAGAGACAAACCTTATGTCACTTTGAGGGAACGCATATGTCAACTTCATGTCAGAGTCTCGTCAATGTATGTCCAAGGGTTTGGAGGATAGAGACTTTTAAATTTTTCGAGATTATTCGAAAGTCAATTTTTGAAAAGGCAAATATCTCCCGATCTGTATTAATCTGAGAGACAAAACTTATGTCACTTTGAGGGAACGTATATGTCAACTTCATGTCATAGTCACGTCAATGTATGTAGAAGGGTTTGGAGGATAGAGACATTTAAATTTTTCGAGATTATTCGAAAGTCAATTTTTAAAAGGTAAATATCTCCCGATCTGTAGGAATCTGAGAGACAAAACTTATGTCACTTTGAGGGAACGTATATGTCAACTTCGTGTCAGAATCTCGTCAATGTATGTCCAAGTGTTTGGACGATACAGACATTTTAATTTTTCGAGATTATTCGAAAGTCAATTTTTTAAAGGCAAATATCTCCCGATCTGTAGGCATCTGAGAGACAAACCTTATGTCACTTTCAGGGAACACATATGTCAACTTCATGTCAGAGTCTCGTCAATGTATGTCAAAGGGTTTGGAGGATAAACACATTTTAATTTTTCGAGATTATTCGAAAGTCAATTTTTGAAAAGGCAAATATCTCCCGATCTGTATTAATCTGAGAGACAAATCTTATGCCACTTTAAGGGAATGTATATGTCAACTTCATGTGAGAATCTCGTCAATGTATGACCAAGGGTTTAGAGGATAGACACATTTAAATTTTTAGAGATTATTCGAAAGTCAATTTTTTAAAGTAAAATATCTCCCGATCTGTAGGCATCTGAGGGACAAACCTTATGTCACTTTGAGGGAACGCATATGTCAACTTCATGTCAGAGTCTCGTCAATGTATGTCCAAGGGTTTGGACGATACAGACATTTTAATTTTTCGAGATTATTCGAAAGTCAATTTTTAAAAGGCAAATATCTCCCGATCTGTAGGCATCTGAGAGACAAACCTTATGTCACTTTGAGGGAACGCATATGTCAACTTCATGTCAGATTCTCGTCAATATATGTCCAAGGGTTTGGAGGATAGAGACATTTAAATTCTTCGAGATTATTCGAAAGTCAATTTTAAAAGGCAAATATCTCCCGATCAGTAAGAATCTGAGAGCCAAACTTATGTCACTTTGAGGGAACGCATATGTAAACTTCCTGTCAGAGTCATGCCAATGTACGTCCAAGGGTTTGGAGGATAGTCACATTTTAATTTTGCGAGATTATTGGAACGTCAATTTTTAAAAGACAAATATCTCCCGATCTGTTGGAATCTGAGAGACAAAACTTATGTCACTTTGAGGGAACGTATATGTCAACTTCTTGTCAGAATTTCGTCAATGTATGTCCAAGGGTTTGGACGATAGAGACATTTTAATTTTTCGAGGTTATTCGAAAGTCAATTATTAAAAGGCAAATATCTCCCGATCTGTATTAATCTGAGAGACAAAACTTATGTCACTTTGAGGGAACGTATATGTCAACTTCATGTCATAGTCACGTCAATGTATGTCCAAGGGTTTGGAGGATAGAGACATTGAAATGTTTAGAGATTATTCGAAAGTCAATTTTTAAAAGGCAAATATCTCCCGATCTGTAGGAATCTGAGAGACAAAACTTATGTCACTTTGAGGGAACGTATATGTCAACTTCATGTCAGAATCTCGTCAATGTATGTCCAAGTGTTTGGACGATACAGACATTTTAATTTTTCGAGATTATTCGAAAGTCAATTTTTTAAAGGCAAATATCTCCCGATCTGTAGGCATCTGAGAGACAAACCTTGTGTCACTTTGAGGGAACGTATATGCCAACTTCATGTCAGAATCTCGTCAATGTATGTCCAAGGGTTTGGACGATAGAGACATTTTAATTTTTCGAGATTATTCGAAAGTCAATTTTTAAAAGGCAAATATCTCCCGATGTGTAGGCATCTGAGAGACAAACCTTATGTAACTTTGAGGGAACGCATATGTCAACTTCATATCAGAGTCTCGTCACTGTATGTCCAAAGGTTTGGAGGATAGAGACATTTTAATTTTTCGAGATTATTCGAAAGTCAATTTTTGAAAAGGCAAATATCTCCCGATCTGTATTAATCTGAGAGACAAAACTTATGTCACTTTGAGGGAACGTATATGTCAACTTCATGTCATAGTCACGTCAATGTATGTCGAAGGGTTTGGAGGATAGAGACATTTAAATTTTTAGAGATTATTCGAAAGTCAATTTTTAAAAGGCAAATATCTCCCGATCTGTAAGAATCTGAGAGACAAAACTTATGTCACTTTGAGGGAACGTATATGTCAACTTCCTGTCAGAGTCACGTTAATGTATGTAAAGGGTTTGGAGGATAGAGACATTTAAATTTTTAGAGATTATTCGAAAGTCAATTTTTGAAAAGGCAAATATCTCCCGATCTGTAGGAATCTGAGAGACAAAACTTATGTCAATTTGAGTGAACGTATATGTCAACGTCATGTCAGAATCTCGTCAATGTATGTCCAAGGGTTTGGAGGATAGATACATTTGAATTTTTCGAGATTATTCGAAAGTCAATTTTTAAAAGGCAAATATCTCCCGATCTGTAGGCATCTGAGAGACAAACCTTATGCCACTTTCAGGGAACACATATGTCAACTTCCTGTCAGAGTCTCGTGAATGTATGTCCAAGGGTTTGGAGGATAAACATATTTTAATTTTTCGAGATTATTCGAAAGTCAATTTTTGAAATGGCAAATATCTCCCGATCTGTATTAATCCGAGAGACAAATCTTATGTCACTTTGACGGAACGTATATGTCAACTTCATGTCAGAATCTTGTCAATGTATGTCGAAGGGTTTGGACGATAGAGACATTTTAATTATTCGAGATTAATCGAAAGTCAATTTTTAAAAGGCAAATATCTCCCGATCTGTAGGAATCTGAAAGACAAAACTTATGTCACTTTCAGGGAATGTGTATGTCAACTTCCTGTCAGAGTCACGTCAATGTATGTCCAAGAGTTTGGAGGATAGAGACATTTTAATTTTTAGAGATTATTCGAAAGTCAATTTTTGAAAATTCAAATATCTCCCGATCTGTAGCAATCTGAGAGACAAAACATATGTCACTTTGAGGGAATGTATATGTCAACTTCATGTCAGAATCTCGTCAATGTATGTCCAAGGGTTTCGACGATAGAGACATTTTAATTTTTCGAGATTATTCGAAAGTCAATTCTTAAAATTCAAATATCTGCCGATCTGTAGGAATCTGAGAGACAACACTTATGTCACTTTGAGCGAACGTATATGTAAACTTCCTGTCAGAGTCACGTCAATGTATGTCCAAGGGTTTGGACGATAGAGACATTTTAATTTTTCGAGATTATTCGAAAGTCAATTTTTAAAAGGCAAATATCTCCCGATCTGTGGGCATCTGAGAGACAAACCTTATGTCACTTTGAGGGAACGCATATGTCAACTTCATGTCAGAGTCTCGTCAATGTATGTCAAAGGGTTTGGAGGATAAACACATTGTAATTTTTCGAGATTATACGAAAGTCAATTTTTGAAAAGGCAAATATCTAACGATCTGTACCAATCTGAGAGACAAATCTTATGTCACTTTAAGGGAACATATATGTCAACTTCATGTGAGAATCTCGTTAATGTATGTCCAAGGGTTTGGGCGATAGAGACATTTTAATTTTTCGAGATTATTCGAAAGTCAATTATTAAAGGCAAATATCTCCCGATCTGTATTAATCTGAGAGACAAAACTTATATCACTTTGAGGGAACGTATATGTCAACTTCATGTCAGAGTCACGTCAATGTATGTCCAAGGGTTTGGAGGATAGACACATTTATATTTTTAGAGATTATTCGAAAGTCAATTTTTAAAAGTAAAATATCTCCCGATCTGTAGGCATCTGAGGGACAAACCTTATGTCACTTTGAGGGATCGCATATGTCAACTTCATGTCAGAGTCTCGTCAATGTATGTCCAAGGGATTGGACGATACAGACATTTTAATTTTTCGAGATTATTCGAAAGTCAATTATTAAAAGGCAAATATCTCCCGATCTGTATTCATCTGAGAGACAAACCTTATGTCACATTGAGGGAACGCATGTGTCAACTTCATGTCAGAGTCTCGTCAATATATGTCCAAGGGTTTGGAGGATAGAGACATTTAAATTTTTCGAGATTATTCGAAAGTCAATTTTTAAAAGGCAAATATCTCCCGATCATTAGGAATCTGAGAGACAAAACTTATGTCACTTTGAGGGAACGTATATGTAAACTTCCTGTCAGAGTCACGCCAATGTACGTCCAAGGGTTTGGAGGATAGTCACATTTTAATTTTGCGAGATTATTGGATCGTCAATTTTTAAAAGGCAAATATCTCCCGATCTGTTGGAATCTGAGAGACAAAACTTATGTCACTTTGAGGGAACGCATATGTCAACTTCATGTCAGAGTCTCGTCAATGTATGTCCAAGGGTTTGGACGATAGAGACATTTTAATTTTTCGAGATTATTCGATAGTCAATTTTTAAAAGGCAAATATCTCCCGATCTGTGGGCATCTGAGAGACAAACCTTATGTCACTTTGAGGGAACGCATATGTCAACTTCAAGTCAGAGTCTCGTCAATGTATGTCCAAGGGTTTGGAGGATAGAGACTTTTTAATTTTTCGAGATTATTCGAAAGTCAATTTTTGAAAAGGCAAATATCTCCCGATCTGTATTAATCTGAGAGACAAAACTTATGTCACTTTGAGGGAACGTATATGTCAACTTCATGTCATAGTCACGTCAATGTATGTAGAAGGGTTTGGAGGATAGAGACATTTAAATTTTTCGAGATTATTCGAAAGTCAATTTTTAAAAGGTAAATATCTCCCGATCTGTAGGAATCTGAGAGACAAAACTTATGTCACTTTGAGGGAACGTATATGTCAACTTCGTGTCAGAATCTCGTCAATGTATGTCCAAGTGTTTGGACGATACAGACATTTTAATTTTTCGAGATTATTCGAAAGTCAATTTTTTAAAGGCAAATATCTCCCGATCTGTAGGCATCTGAGAGACAAACCTTATGTCACTTTCAGGGAACACATATGTCAACTTCATGTCAGAGTCTCGTCAATGTATGTCAAAGGGTTTGGAGGATAAACACATTTTAATTTTTCGAGATTATTCGAAAGTCAATTTTTGAAAAGGCAAATATCACCCGATCTGTATTAATCTGAGAGACAAATCTCATGCCACTTTAAGGGAATGTATATGTCAACTTCATGTGAGAATCTCGTCAATGTATGACCAAGGGTTTAGAGGATAGACACATTTAAATTTTTAGAGATTATTCGAAAGTCAATTTTTAAAAGGCAAATATCTCCCGATCTGTAGGCATCTGAGGGACAAACCTTATGTCACTTTGAGGGAACGCATATGTCAACTTCATGTCAGAGTCTCGTCAATGTATGTCCAAGGGTTTGGACGATACAGACATTTTAATTTTTCGAGATTATTCGAAAGTCAATTTTTAAAAGGCAAATATCTCCCGATCTGTAGGCATCTGAGAGACAAACCTTATGTCACTTTGAGGGAACGCATATGTCAACTTCATGTCAGAGTCTCGTCAATATATGTCCAAGGGTTTGGAGGATAGAGACATTTAAATTCTTCGAGATTATTCGAAAGTCAATTTTAAAAGGCAAATATCTCCCGATCAGTAAGAATCTGAGAGCCAAACTTATGTCACTTTGAGGGAACGTATATGTAAACTTCCTGTCAGAGTCATGCCAATGTACGTCCAAGGGTTTGGAGGATAGTCACATTTTAATTTTGCGAGATTATTGGAACGTCAATTTTTAAAAGACAAATATCTCCCGATCTGTTGGAATCTGAGAGACAAAACTTATGTCACTTTGAGGGAACGTATATGTCAACTTCTTGTCAGAATTTCGTCAATGTATGTCCATGGGTTTGGACGATAGAGACATTTTAATTTTTCGAGGTTATTCGAAAGTCAATTATTAAAAGGCAAATATCTCCCGATCTTTATTAATCTGAGAGACAAAACTTATGTCACTTTGAGGGAACGTATATGTCAACTTCATGTCATAGTCACGTCAATGTATGTCCAAGGGTTTGGAGGATAGAGACATTGAAATTTTTAGAGATTATTCGAAAGTCAATTTTTAAAAGGCAAATATCTCCCGATCTGTAGGAATCTGAGAGACAAAACTTATGTCACTTTGAGGGAACGTATATGTCAACTTCATGTCAGAATCTCGTCAATGTATGTCCAAGTGTTTGGACGATACAGACATTTTAATTTTTCGAGATTATTCGAAAGTCAATTTTTTAAAGGCAAATATCTCCCGATCTGTAGGCATCTGAGAGACAAACCTTGTGTCACTTTGAGGGAACGTATATGCCTACTTCATGTCAGAATCTCGTCAATGTATGTCCAAGGGTTTGGACGATAGAGACATTTTAATTTTTCGAGATTATTCGAAAGTCAATTTTTAAAAGGCAAATATCTCCCGAGGTGTAGGCATCTGAGAGACAAACCTTATGTCACTTTGAGGGAACGCATATGTCAACTTCATATCAGAGTCTCGTCACTGTATGTCCAAAGGTTTGGAGGATAGAGACATTTTAATTTTTCGAGATTATTCGAAAGTCAATTTTTGAAAAGGCAAATATCTCCCGATCTGTATTAATCTGAGAGACAAAACTTATGTCACTTTGAGGGAACGTATATGTCAACTTCATGTCATAGTCACGTCAATGTATGTCGAAGGGTTTGGAGGATAGAGACATTTAAATTTTTAGAGATTATTCGAAAGTCAATTTTTAAAAGGCAAATATCTCCCGATCTGTAAGAATCTGAGAGACAAAACTTATGTCACTTTGAGGGAACGTATATGTCAACTTCCTGTCAGAGTCACGTTAATGTATGTAAAGGGTTTGGAGGATAGAGACATTTAAATTTTTAGAGATTATTCGAAAGTCAATTTTTGAAAAGGCAAATATCTCCCGATCTGTAGGAATCTGAGAGACAAAACTTATGACAATTTGAGTGAACGTATATGTCAACGTAATGTCAGAATCTCGTCAATGTATGTCCAAGGGTTTGGAGGATAGAGACATTTGAATTTTTCGAGATTATTCGAAAGTCAATTTTTAAAAGGCAAATATCTCCCGATCTGTAGGCATCTGAGAGACAAACCTTATGCCACTTTCAGGGAACACATATGTCAACTTCCTGTCAGAGTCTCGTGAATGTATGTCCAAGGGTTTGGAGGATAAACACATTTTAATTTTTCGAGATTATTCGAAAGTCAATTTTTGAAATGGCAAATATCTCCCGATCTGTATTAATCCGAGAGACAAATCTTATGTCACTTTGACGGAACGTATATGTCAACTTCATGTCAGAATCTCGTCAATGTATGTCGAAGGGTTTGGACGATAGAGACATTTTAATTATTCGAGATTAATCGAAAGTCAATTTTTAAAAGGCAAATATCTCCCGATCTGTAGGAATCTGAAAGACAAAACTTATGTCACTTTCAGGGAATGTGTATGTCAACTTCCTTTCAGAGTCACGTCAATGTATGTCCAAGAGTTTGGAGGATAGAGACATTTAAATTTTTAGAGATTATTCGAAAGTCAATTTTTGAAAATTCAAATATCTCCCGATCTGTAGCAATCTGAGAGACAAAACATATGTCACTTTGAGGGAATGTATATGTCAACTTCATGTCAGAATCTCGTCAATGTATGTCCAAGGGTTTGGACGATAGAGACATTTTAATTTTTCGAGATTATTCGAAAGTCAATTCTTAAAATTCAAATATCTGCCGATCTGTAGGAATCTGAGAGACAACACTTATGTCACTTTGAGCGAACGTATATGTAAACTTCCTGTCAGAGTCACGTCAATGTATGTCCAAGGGTTTGGACGATAGAGACATTTTAATTTTTCGAGATTATTCGAAAGTCAATTTTTAAAAGGCAAATATCTCCCGATCTGTGGGCATCTGAGAGACAAACCTTATGTCACTTTGAGGGAACGCATATGTCAACTTCATGTCAGAGTCTCGTCAATGTAAGTCAAAGGGTTTGGAGGATAAACACATTGTAATTTTTCGAGATTATACGAAAGTCAATTTTTGAAAAGGCAAATATCTAACGATATGTATCAATGTGAGAGACAAATCTTATGTCACTTTAAGGGAATGTATATGTCAACTTCATGTGAGAATCTCGTTAATGTATGTCCAAGGGTTTGGGCGATAGAGACATTTTAATTTTTCGAGATTATTCGAAAGTCAATTATTAAAGGCAAATATCTCCCGATCTGTATTAATCTGAGAGACAAAACTTATATCACTTTGAGGGAACGTATATGTCAACTTCATGTCAGAGTCACGTCAATGTATGTCCAAGGGTTTGGAGGATAGACACATTTATATTTTTAGAGATTATTCGAAAGTCAATTTTTAAAAGTAAAATATCTCCCGATCTGTAGGCATCTGAGGGACAAACCTTATGTCACTTTGAGGGATCGCATATGTCAACTTCATGTCAGAGTCTCGTCAATGTATGTCCAAGGGATTGGACGATACAGACATTTTAATTTTGCGAGATTATTCGAAAGTCAATTATTAAAAGGCAAATATCTCCCGATCTGTATTCATCTGAGAGACAAACCTTATGTCACATTGAGGGAACGCATATGTCAACTTCATGTCAGAGTCTCGTCAATATATTGTCAAGGGTTTGGAGGATAGAGACATTTAAATTTTTCGAGAATATTCGAAAGTCAATTTTTAAAAGGCAAATATCTCCCGATCTGTTGGAATCTGAGAGACAAAGCTTATGTCACTTTGAGGGAACGTATATGTCAACTTCATGTCAGAATTTCGTCAATGTATGTCCAAGGGTTTGGACGATAGAGACATTTTAATTTTTCGAGATTATTCGAAAGTCAATTTTTAAAAGGCAAATATCTCCCGATCTGTGGGCATCTGAGAGACAAACCTTATGTCACTTTGAGGGAACGCATATGTCAACTTCATGTCAGAGTCTCGTCAATGTATGTCCAAGGGTTTGGAGGATAGAGACTTCTTAATTTTTCGAGATTATTCGAAAGTCAATTTTTGAAAAGGCAAATATCTCCCGATCTGTATTAATCTGAGAGACAAAACTTATGTCACTTTGAGGGAACGTATATGTCAACTTCATGTCATAGTCACGTCAATGTATGTAGAAGGGTTTGGAGGATAGAGACATTTAAATTTTTCGAGATTATTCGAAAGTCAATTTTTAAAAGGTAAATATCTCCCGATCTGTAGGAATCTGAGAGACAAAACTTATGTCACTTTGAGGGAACGCATATGTCAACTTCGTGTCAGAATCTCGTCAATGTATGTCCAAGTGTTTGGACGATACAGACATTTTAATTTTTCGAGATTATTCGAAAGTCAATTTTTTAAAGGCAAATATCTCCCGATCTGTAGGCATCTGAGAGACAAACCTTGTGTCACTTTGAGGGAACGTATATGCCAACTTCATGTCAGAATCTCGTCAATGTATGTCCAAGGGTTTGGACGATAGAGACATTTTAATTTTTCGAGATTATTCGAAAGTCAATTTTTAAAAGGCAAATATCTCCCGATGTGTAGGCATCTGAGAGACAAACCTTATGTCACTTTGAGGGAACGCATATGTCAACTTCATATCAGAGTCTCGTCACTGTATGTCCAAAGGTTTGGAGGATAGAGACATTTTAATTTTTCGAGATTATTCGAAAGTCAATTTTTGAAAAGGCAAATATCTCCCGATCTGTATTAATCTGAGAGACAAAACTTATGTCACTTTGAGGGAACGTATATGTCAACTTCATGTCATAGTCACGTCAATGTATGTCGAAGGGTTTGGAGGATAGAGACATTTAAATTTTTAGAGATTATTCGAAAGTCAATTTTTAAAAGGCAAATATCTCCCGATCTGTAAGAATCTGAGAGACAAAACTTATGTCACTTTGAGGGAACGTATGTGTCAACTTCCTGTCAGAGTCACGTTAATGTATGTAAAGGGTTTGGAGGATAGAGACATTTAAATTTTTAGAGAATATTCGAAAGTCAATTTTTGAAAAGGCAAATATCTCCCGATCTGTAGGAATCTGAGAGACAAAACTTATGTCAATTTGAGTGAACGTATATGTCAACGTCATGTCAGAATCTCGTCAATGTATGTCCAAGGGTTTGGAGGATAGAGACATTTGAATTTTTCGAGATTATTCGAAAGTCAATTTTTAAAAGGCAAATATCTCCCGATCTGTAGGCATCTGAGAGACAAACCTTATGCCACTTTCAGGGAACACATATGTCAACTTCCTGTCAGAGTCTCGTGAATGTATGTCCAAGGGTTTGGAGGATAAACACATTTTAATTTTTCGAGATTATTCGAAAGTCAATTTTTGAAATGGCAAATATCTCCCGATCTGTATTAATCCGAGAGACAAATCTTATGTCACTTTGACGGAACGTATATGTCAACTTCATGTCAGAATCTCGTCAATGTATGTCGAAGGGTTTGGACGATAGAGACATTTTAATTATTCGAGATTAATCGAAAGTCAATTTTTAAAAGGCAAATATCTCCCGATCTGTAGGAATCTGAAAGACAAAACTTATGTCACTTTCAGGGAATGTGTATGTCAACTTCCTGTCAGAGTCACGTCAATGTATGTCCAAGAGTTTGGAGGATAGAGACATTTAAATTTTTAGAGATTATTCGAAAGTCAATTTTTGAAAATTCAAATATCTCCCGATCTGTAGGAATCTGAGAGACAAAACATATGTCACTTTGAGGGAATGTATATGTCAACTTCATGTCAGAATCTCGTCAATGTATGTCCAAGGGTTTGGACGATAGAGACATTTTAATTTTTCGAGATTATTCGAAAGTCAATTCTTAAAATTCAAATATCTGCCGATCTGTAGGAATCTGAGAGACAACACTTATGTCACTTTGAGCGAACGTATATGTAAACTTCCTGTCAGAGTCACATCAATGTATGTCCAAGGGTTTGGACGATAGAGACATTTTAATTTTTCGAGATTATTCGAAAGTCAATTTTTAAAAGGCAAATATCTCCCGATCTGTGGGCATCTGTGAGACAAACCTTATGTCACTTTGAGGGAACGCATATGTCAACTTCATGTCAGAGTCTCGTCAATATATGTCCAAGGGTTTGGAGAAAAAAGACATTTAAATTTTTCGAGATTATTCTAAAGTCAAATTTTAAAAGGCAAATATCTCCCGATCAGTAGGAATCTGAGAGACAAAACTAATGTCACTTTGAGGGAACGTATATGTAAACTTCCTGCAAGAGTCACGCCAATGTATGTCCAAGGGTTTGGAGAATAGTCACATTTTAATTTTTCGAGATTATTCGATAGTCAATTTTTAAAAGGGAAATATCTCCGATCTGTAGGAATCTGAGAGACAAAACTTATGTCACTTTGAGGGAACGTATATGTCAACTTCATGTCAGAATCTCGTCAATGTATGTCCAAGGGTTTGGACGATAGAGACATTTTAATTTTTCGAGATTATTCGAAAATCAATTTTTAAAAGGCAAATATCTCCCGATCTGTAGGCATCTGAGAGACAAACCTTATGTCACTTTGAGGGAACGCATATGTCAACTTCATGCCAGAGTCTCGTCAATGTATGTCCAAGGGTTTGGAGGATAGAGACTTTTTAATTTTTCGAGATTATTCGAAAGTCAATTTTTGAAAAGGCAAATATCTCTCGATCTGTATTAATCTGAGAGACAAAACTTATGTCACTTTGAGGGAACGTATATGTAAACTTCATGTCATAGTCTTGTCAATGTATGTCAAAGGGTTTGGAGGATAGAGACACTTAAATTTTTCGACATAATTCGAAAGTCAATTTTTAAAAGGCAAATATCTCCCGATCTGTAGGAATCTGAGAGACGAAACGTATGTCACTTTGAGGGAACGTATATGTCAACTTCCTGTCAGAGTCACGTCAATGTATGTCCAAGGGTTTGGAGGATAGAGACATTTAAATTTTTAGAGATTATTCGAAAGTCAATTTTTGAAAATTCAAATATCTCCCGACCTGTAGGAATCTGAGAGACAAAACTTATGTCACTTTGAGGGAACGTGTATGTCAACTTCCTGTCAGAATCTCGTCAATGTATGTCCAAGTGTTTGGACGATACAGACATTTTAATTTTTCGAAATTATTCGAAAGTCAATTTTTTAAAGGCAAATATCTCCCGATCTGTATGCATCTGAAAGACAAAACATATGTCACTTTGAGGGAACGTATATGTCAACTTCATGTCAGAATCTCGTCAATGTATGTCCAAGGGTTTGGACGATAGAGACATTTTAATTTTTCGAGATTATTCTAAAGTCAATTTTTAAAAGGCAAATATCTCCCGATGTGTAGGCATCTGAGAGACAAACCTTTTGTCACTTTGAGGGAACGCATATGTCAACTTCAGGTCAGAGTCTCGTCACTGTATGTCCAAGGGTTTGGAGGATAGAGACATTTTAATTTTTCGACATTATTCGAAAGTCAATTTTTTAAAAGGCAAATATCTCCCGATCTGTATTAATATGAGAGACAAAACTTATGTCACTTTGAGGGAACGTATATGTCAACTTCATGTCATAGTCACGTCAATGTATGTCGAAGGGTTTGGAGGATAGAGACATTTAAATTTTTAGAGATTATTCGAAAGTCAATTTTTAAAAGACAAATATCTCCCGATCTGTAAGAATCTGAGAGACAAAACTTATGTCACTTTGAGGGAACGTATATGTCAACTTCCTGTCAGAGTCACGTTAATGTATATAAAGGGTTTTTAGGATAGAGACATTTAAATTTTTAGAGATTATTCGAAAGTCAATTTTTGAAAAGGCAAATATCTCCCGATCTGTAGGAATCTGAGAGACAAAACTTATGTCACCTTGAGTGAACGTATATGTGAACGGCATGTCAGAATCTCGTCAATGTATGTCCAAGGGTTTGCACGATAGAGACACTTTAATTTTTTGAGATTATTCGAAAGTCAATTTTAAAAAGGCAAATATTTCCCGATCTGTAGGCATCTGAGAGACAAACCTTATGTCACTTTCAGGGAACACATATGTCAACTTCATGTCAGAGTCTCGTCAATGTATGTCAAAGGATTTGGAGGATAAACACATTTTTATTTTTCGAGATTATTGGAAAGTCAATTTTTGAAAAGGCAAATATCTCCCGATCTGTATTAATCTGAGAGACAAAACTTATGTCACTTTGAGGGAACGTATATGTAAACTTCATGTCATAGTCTTGTCAATGTATGTCGAAGGGTTTGGAGGATAGAGACTCTTAAATTTTTCGAGATTATTCGAAAGTCAATTTTTAAAAGGCAAATATCTCCCGATCTGTAGGAATCTGAGAGACAAAACTTATGTCACTTTGAGGGAACGTACATGTCAACTTCCTGTCAGAGTCACGTCAATGTATGTCCAAGGGTTTGGAGGATAGAGACATTTAAAGTTTTAGAGATTATTCGAAAGTCAATTTTTGAAAATGCAAATATCTCCCGATCTGTAGGAATCTGAGAGACAAAACGTATGTCACTTTGAGGGAACGTATATGTCAACTTCATGTCAGAATCTCGTCAATGTATGTCCAAGTGTTTGGACGATACAGATATTTTAATTTTTCGAGATTATTCGAAAGTCAATTATTTAAAGGCAAATATCTCCCGATCTGTATGCATCTGAAAGACAAAACGTATGTCACTTTGAGGGAACGTATATGTCAACTTCATGTCAGAATCTCGTCAATGTATGTCCAAGGGTTTGGACGATAGAGACATTTTAATTTTTCGAGATTATTCGAAAGTCAATTTTTAAAAGGCAAATATCTCCCGATGTGTAGGCATCTGAGAGACAAACCTTTTGTCACTTTGAGGGAACGCATATGTCAACTTCATGTCAGAGTCTCGTCACTGTATGTCCAAGGGTTTGGAGGATAGAGACATTTTAATTTTTCGAGATTATTCGATAGTCAATTTTTGAAAAGGCAAATATCTCCCGATCTGTATTAATCTGAGAGACAAAACTTATGTCACTTTGAGGGAACGTATATGTCAACTTCATATCATAGTCACGTCAATGTATGTCGAAGGGTTTGGAGGATAGAGACATTTAAATTTTTAGAGATTATTCGAAAGTCAATTTTTAAAAGGCAAATATCTCCCGATCTGTAAGAATCTGAGAGACAAAACTTATGTCACTTTGAGGGAACGTATATGTCAACTTCCTGTCAGAGTCACGTTAATGTATATAAAGGGTTTTTAGGATAGAGACATTTAAATTTTTAGAGATTATTCGAAAGTCAATTTTTGAAAAGGCAAATATCTCCCGATCTGTAGGAATCTGAGAGACAAAACTTATGTCACCTTGAGTGAACGTATATGTGAAAGGCATGTCAGAATCTCGTCAATGTATGTCCAAGGGTTTGCACGATAGAGACACTTTAATTTTTCGAGATTATTCGAAAGTCAATTTTTAAAAGGTAAATATTTCCCGATCTCTAGGCATCTGAGAGACAAACCTTATGTCACTTTGAGGGAACGCATATGTCAACTTCATGTCAGAGTCTCGTCACTGTATGTCCAAAGGTTTGGAGGATAGAGACATTTTAATTTTTCGAGATTATTCGAAAGTCAATTTTTGAAAAGACAAATATCTCCCGATCTGTATTAATCTGAGAGACAAAACTTATGTCACTTTGAGGGAACGTATATGTCAACTTCATGTCATAGTCACGTCAATGTATGTCGAAGGGTTTGGAGGATAGAGACATTTAAATTTTTAGAGATTATTCGAAATTCAATTTTTAAAAGGCAAATATCTCCCGATCTGTAAGAATCTGAGAGACAAAACTTATGTCACTTTGAGGGAACGTATATGTCAACTTCCTGTCAGAGTCACGTTAATGTATGTAAAGGGTTTGGAGGATAGAGACATTTAAATTTTTCGATATTATTCGAAAGTCAATTGTTAAAAGGCAAATATCTCCCGATCTGTAGGCATCTGAGAGACAAACCTTATGCCACTTTCAGGGAACACATATGTCAACTTCATGTCAGAGTCTCGTCAATGTATGTCCAAGGGTTTGGAGGATAAACACATTTTCATTTTTCGAGATTATTCGAAAGTCAATTTTTGAAATGGCAAATATCTCCCGATCTGTATTAATAAGAGAGACAAATCTTATGTCACTTTGAGGGAACGTATATGTCAACTTCATGTCAGAATCTCGTTAATGTAAGTCGAAGGGTTTGGACGATAGAGACATTTTAATTTTTCGAGATTAATCGAAAGTCAATTTTTAAAAGACAAATATCTCCCTTTCTGTAGGAATCTGAGAGACAAAACTTATGCCACTTTGAGGGAACGTATATGTCAACTTCCTGTCAGAGTCACGTCAATGTATGTCCAAGAGTTTGGAGGATAGAGACATTTAAATTTTTAGAGTTTATTCGAAAGTCAATTTTTTAAAATTCAAATATCTCCCAATCTGTAGGAATCTGAGAGACAAAACTTATGTCACTTTGAGGGAACGTATATGTCAACTTCATGTCAGAATCTCGTCAATGTATGTCAAAGTGTTTGGACGATACAGACATTTTAATTTTTCGAGATTATTCGAAAGTCAATTTTTTAAAGGCAAATATCTCCCGATCTGTATGCATCTGAAAGGCAAAACGTATGTCACTTTGAGGGAACGTATATGCCAACTTCATGTCAGAATCTCGTCAATGTATGTCCAAGGGTTTGGACGATAGAGACATTTTAATTTTTCCAGATTATTCGAAAGTCAATTTTTAAAAGGCAAATATCTCCCGATGTGTAGGCATCTGAGAGACAAACGTTATGTCACTTTGAGGGAACGCATATGTCAACTTCATGTCAGAGTCTCGTCACTGTATGTCCAAGGGTTTGGAGGATAGACACATTTAAATTTTTCGAGATTATTCGAAAGTCAATTTTTAAAAGGCAAATATCTCCCGATCTGTAGGAATCTGAGAGACAAACCTTATGTCACTTTGAGGGAACATATATGTCAACTTCCTGTCGGAGTCACGTCAATGTATGTCCAAGGGTTTGGAGGATAGAGACATTTAAGTTTTTAGAGATTATTCGAAAGTCAATTTTTAAAAGGCAAATATCTCCCGATCTGTAGGAATCTGAGAGACAAAACTTATGTCACTTTGAGGGAACGTATATGTCAACTTCCTGTCAAAGTCACGTCAATGTATGTCCAAGAGTTTGGAGGATAGAGACATTTAAATTTGTAGAGATTATTCTAAAGTCAATTTTTGAAAATTCAAATATCTCCCGATATGTAGGAATCTGAGAGACAAAACATAAGTCGCTTTGAGGGAATGTATATGTCAACTTCTTGTCAGAATCTCGTCAATGTATGTTCAAGTGTTTGGACGATACAGACATTTTAATTTTTCGAGATTATTCGAAAGTCAATTTTTTAAAGGCAAATATCTCCCGATCTGTATGCATCTGAAAGACAAAACGTATGTCACTTTGAGGGAACGTATATGTCAACTTCATGTCAGAATCTCGTCAATGTATGTCCAAGGGTTTGGACGATAGAGACATTTTAATTTTTCCAGATTATTCTAAAGTCAATTTTTAAAAGGCAAATATCTCCCGATGTGTAGGCATCTGAGAGACAAACCTTTTGTCACTTTGAGGGAACGCATATGTCAACTTCATGTCAGAGTCTCGTCACTGTATGTCCAAGGGTTTGGAGGATAGAGACATTTTAATTTTTCGAGATTATTCGAAAGTCAATTTTTGAAAAGGCAAATATCTCCCGATCTGTATTAATATGAGAGACAAAACTTATGTCACTTTGAGGGAACGTATATGTCAACTTCATGTCATAGTCACGTCAATGTATGTCGAAGGGTTTGGAGGATAGAGACATTTAAATTTTTAGAGATTATTCGAAAGTCAATTTTTAAAAGACAAATATCTCCCGATCTGTAAGAATCTGAGAGACAAAACTTATGTCACTTTGAGGGAACGTATATGTCAACTTCCTGTCAGAGTCACGTTAATGTATATAAAGGGTTTTTAGGATAGAGACATTTAAATTTTTAGAGATTATTCGAAAGTCAATTTTTGAAAAGGCAAATATCTCCCGATCTGTAGGAATCTGAGAGATAAAACTTATGTCACCTTGAGTGAACGTATATGTGAACGGCATGTCAGAATCTCGTCAATGTATGTCCAAGGGTTTGCACGATAGAGACACTTTAATTTTTTGAGATTATTCGAAAGTCAATTTTTAAAAGGCAAATATTTCCCGATCTGTAGGCATCTGAGAGACAAACCTTATGTCACTTTCAGGGAACACATATGTCAACTTCATGTCAGAGTCTCGTCAATGTATGTCAAAGGATTTGGAGGATAAACACATTTTTATTTTTCGAGATTATTGGAAAGTGAATTTTTGCAAAGGCAAATATCTCCCGATCTGTATTAATCTGAGAGACAAAACTTATGTCACTTTGAGGGAACGTAATGTAAACTTCATGTCATAGTCTTGTCAATGTATGTCGAAGGGTTTGGAGGATAGAGACTCTTAAATTTTTCGAGATTATTCGAAAGTCAATTTTTAAAAGGCAAATATCTCCCGATCTGTAGGAATCTGAGAGACAAAACTTATGTCACTTTGAGGGAACGTATATGTCAACTTCCTATCAGAGTCACGTTAATGTATGTAAAGGGTTTGGAGGATAGAGACATCTAAATTTTTAGAGATTATTCGAAAGTCAATTTTTGAAAAGGCAAATATCTCCCGATCTGTAGGCATCTGAGAGACTAACCTTATGTCACTTTGAGGGAATGTATATGTCAACTTCATGTCAGAATCTCTTCAATGTATGTCCAAGGGTTTGGACGATAGAGACATTTGAATTCTTTGAGATTATTCGAAAGTCAATTTTTAATAGGCAAATATCTCCCGATCTGTAGGCATCTGAGAGACAAACCTTATGCCACTTTCAGGGAACACATATGTGAACTTCATGTCAGAGTCTCGTCAATGTATGTCCAAGGGTTTGGAGGATAAACACATTTTAATTTTTCGAGATTATTCGAAAGTCAATTATTGAAATGGCAAATATCTCCCGATCTGTATTAATCCGAGAGACAAATCTTATGTCACTCTGAGGGAACGTATATGTCAACTTCATTTCAGAATCTCGTCAATGTATGTCCAAGTGTTTGGACGATACAGACATTTTAATTTTTCGAGATTATTCGAAAGTCAATTATTTAAAGGCAAATATCTCCCGATCTGTATGCACCTGAAAGACAAAACGTATGTCACTTTGAGGGAACGTATATGCCAACTTCATGTCGGAATCTCGTCAATGTATGTCCAAGGGTTTGGACGATAGAGACATTTTAATTATTCCAGATTATTCGAAAGTCAATTTTTAAAAGGCAAATATCTCCCGATGTGTAGGCATCTGAGAGACAAACGTTATGTCACTTTGAGGGAACGCATATGTCAACTTCATGTCAGAGTCTCGTCACTGTATGTCCAAGGGTTTGGAGGATAGAGACATTTAAATTTTTCGAGATTATTCGAAAGTCAATTTTTAAAAAACAAATATCTCCCGATCTGTAGGAATCTGAGAGACAAACCTTATGTCACTTTGAGGGAACATATATGTCAACTTCATGTCAGAATCTCGTCAATGTATGTCCAAGTGTTTGGACGATACAGACATTTTAATTTTTCGATATTATTCGATAGTCAATTTTTTAAAGGCAAATATCTCCCGATCTGTAGGCATCTGAGAGACTAACCTTATGTCACTTTGAGGGAACGTATATGTCAAGTTCATGTCAGAATCTCGTCAACATATGTCCAAGGGTTTGGACGATAGAGACATTTTAATTATTCCAGATTATTCGAAAGTCAATTTTTAAAAGGCAAATATCTCCCGATGTGTAGGCATCTGAGAGACAAACCTTATGTCACTTTGAGGGAACGCATATGTCAACTTCATGTCAGAGTCTCGTCACTGTATGTCCAAAGGTTTGGATTATAGAGACATTTTAATTTTTCGAGATTATTCGAAAGTCAATTTTTGAAAAGGCAAATATCTCCCGATCTGTATTAATCTGAGAGACAAAACTTATGTCACTTTGAGGGAACGTATATGTCAACTTCATGTCATAGTCACGTCAATGTATGTCGAAGGGTTTGGAGGATAGAGACATTTAAATTTTTAGAGATTATTCGAAAGTCAATTATTAAAAGGCAAATATCTCCCGATCTGTAAGAATCTGAGAGACAAAACTTATGTCACTTTGAGGGAACGTATATGTCAACTTCCTATCAGAGTCACGTTAATGTATGTAAAGGGTTTGGAGGATAGAGACATCTAAATTTTTAGAGATTATTCGAAAGTCAATTTTTGAAAAGGCAAATATCTCCCGATCTGTAGGCATCTGAGAGACTAACCTTATGTCACTTTGAGGGAACGTATATGTCAACTTCATGTCAGAATCTCGTCAATGTATGTCCAAGGGTTTGGACGATAGAGACATTTGAATTTTTCGAGATTATTCGAAAGTCAATTTTTAAAAGGCAAATATCTCCCGATCTGTAGGCATCTGAGAGACAAACCTTATGCCACTTTCAGGGAACACATATGTCAACTTCATGTCAGAGTCTCGTCAATGTATGTCCAAGGGTTTGGAGGATAAACACATTTTAATTTTTCGAGATTATTTGAAAGTCAATTATTGAAATGGCAAATATCTCCCGATCTGTATTAATCCGAGAGACAAATCTTATGTCACTTTGAGGGAACGTATATGTCAACTTCATTTCAGAATCTCGTCAATGTATGTCCAAGTGTTTGGACGATACAGACATTTTAATTTTTCGAGATTATTCGAAAGTCAATTTTTTAAAGGCAAATATCTCCCGATCTGTATGCATCTGAAAGACAAAACGTATGTCACTTTGAGGGAACGTATATGCCAACTTCATGTCAGAATCTCGTCAATGTATGTCCAAGGGTTTGGACGATAGAGACATTTTAATTATTCCAGATTATTCGAAAGTCAATTCTTAAAAGGCAAATATCTCCCGATGTGTAGGCATCTGAGAGACAAACGTTATGTCACTTTGAGGGAACGCATATGTCAACTTCATGTCAGAGTCTCGTCACTGTATGTCCAAGGGTTTGGAGGATAGAGACATTTAAATTTTTCGAGATTATTCGAAAGTCAATTTTTAAAAAACAAATATCTCCCGATCTGTAGGAATCTGAGAGACAAACCTTATGCCACTTTGAGGGAACATATATGTCAACTTCGTGTCGGAGTCACGTCAATGTATGTCCAAGGGTTTGGAGGATAGAGACATTTAAATTTTTAGAGATTATTCGAAAGTCAATTTTTGAAAATTCAAATATCTCCCGATCTGTAGGAATCTGAGAGACAAAACTTATGTCACTTTGAGGGAATGTATATTTCAACTTCATGTCAGAATCTCGTCAATGTATGTCCAAGTGTTTGGACGATACAGACATTTAATTTTTCGGGATTATTCGAAAGTCAATTTCTTAAAGGCAAATATCTCCCGATCTGTATGCATCTGAAAGACAAAACGTATGTCACTTTGAGGGAACGTATATGTCAACTTCATGTCAGAATCTCGTCAATGTATGTACAAGGGTATGGAGGATAGAGACATTTAAATTTTTAGAGATTGTTCGAAAGTCAATTTTTAAAAGGCAAATATCTACCGATCAGTGGGAATCTGAGAGACAAAACTTATATCACTTTGAGGGAACGTATATGTTAACGTCATGTCAGAGTCACGTCAATGTATGTACAAGGGTTTGGAGGATAGAGACATTTAAATTTTTAGAGATTGTTCGAAAGTCAATTCTTAAAAGTCAAATATCTCCCGATCAGTAGGAATCTGAGAGACAAAACTTATGTCACTTTGAGGGAACGTATATGTAAACTTCCTGTCAGAGTCACGTCAATGTATGTCCAACGGGTTGGAAGATAGAGACATTTAATTTTTTAGAGATTATACGAAAGTCAATTTTTAAAAGGCAAATATCTCCCGATGTGTAGGCATCTGAGAGACAAACCTTATGTCACTTTGAGGGAACGCATATGTCAACTTCGTGTCAGAGTCTCGTCACTGTATGTCCAAGGGTTTGGAGGATAGAGACATTTTAATTTTTTGGGATTATTCGAAAGTCAATTATTGAAAGGCAAATATCTCCCGATCTGTAGGAATCTGAGAGACAAAACTTATGTAACTTTGAGGGATCATATATGTCAACTTCCAGTCAGAGTCACGTCAATGTATGTCCAAGGGTTTGGAGGATAGAGACATTTAAATTTTTAGAGATTGTCCGAAAGTCAATTTTTAAAGGCAAATATCTCCCGAACAGTGGGAATCTGAGAGACAAAACTTATGTCACTTTGAGGGACCGTATATGTTAACTTCATGTCTGAGTCCGTCAATGTATGTCCAAGGGTTTGGAGGATAGAGACATTTAAATTTTTAGTGATTATTCGGAAGTCAATTATTAAAATTCAAATATCTGCCGATCTGTAGGAATCTGAGAGACAAAACTTATGTCACTTTGAGCGAACGTATATGTAAACTTCCTGTCAGAGTCTCGTCAATGTATGTCCAAGGGTTTGGAGGATAAACACATTTTAATTTTTCGAGATTATTCGAAAGTCAATTATTGAAATGGCAAATATCTCCCGATCTGTATTAATCCGAGAGACAAATCTTATGTCACTTTGAGGGAACGTATATGTCAACTTCATTTCAGAATCTCGTCAATGTATGTCCAAGTGTTTGGACGATACAGACATTTTAATTTTTCGAGATTATTCGAAAGTCAATTATTTAAAGGCAAATATCTCCCGATCTGTATGCATCTGAAAGACAAAACGTATGTCACTTTGAGGGAACGTATATGCCAACTTCATGTCAGAATCTCGTCAATGTATGTCCAAGGGTTTGGACGATAGAGACATTTTAATTATTCCAGATTATTCGAAAGTCAATTTTTAAAAGGCAAATATCTCCCGATGTGTAGGCATCTGAGAGATAAAACTTATGTCACCTTGAGTGAACGTATATGTGAACGGCATGTCAGAATCTCGTCAATGTATGTCCAAGGGTTTGCACGATAGAGACACTTTAATTTTTTGAGATTATTCGAAAGTCAATTTTTAAAAGGCAAATATTTCCCGATCTGTAGGCATCTGAGAGACAAACCTTATGTCACTTTCAGGGAACACATATGTCAACTTCATGTCAGAGTCTCGTCAATGTATGTCAAAGGATTTGGAGGATAAACACATTTTTATTTTTCGAGATTATTGGAAAGTGAATTTTTGCAAAGGCAAATATCTCCCGATCTGTATTAATCTGAGAGACAAAACTTATGTCACTTTGAGGGAACGTAATGTAAACTTCATGTCATAGTCTTGTCAATGTATGTCGAAGGGTTTGGAGGATAGAGACTCTTAAATTTTTCGAGATTATTCGAAAGTCAATTTTTAAAAGGCAAATATCTCCCGATCTGTAGGAATCTGAGAGACAAAACTTATGTCACTTTGAGGGAACGTATATGTCAACTTCCTATCAGAGTCACGTTAATGTATGTAAAGGGTTTGGAGGATAGAGACATCTAAATTTTTAGAGATTATTCGAAAGTCAATTTTTGAAAAGGCAAATATCTCCCGATCTGTAGGCATCTGAGAGACTAACCTTATGTCACTTTGAGGGAATGTATATGTCAACTTCATGTCAGAATCTCTTCAATGTATGTCCAAGGGTTTGGACGATAGAGACATTTGAATTCTTTGAGATTATTCGAAAGTCAATTTTTAATAGGCAAATATCTCCCGATCTGTAGGCATCTGAGAGACAAACCTTATGCCACTTTCAGGGAACACATATGTGAACTTCATGTCAGAGTCTCGTCAATGTATGTCCAAGGGTTTGGAGGATAAACACATTTTAATTTTTCGAGATTATTCGAAAGTCAATTATTGAAATGGCAAATATCTCCCGATCTGTATTAATCCGAGAGACAAATCTTATGTCACTCTGAGGGAACGTATATGTCAACTTCATTTCAGAATCTCGTCAATGTATGTCCAAGTGTTTGGACGATACAGACATTTTAATTTTTCGAGATTATTCGAAAGTCAATTTTTTAAAGGCAAATATCTCCCGATCTGTATGCACCTGAAAGACAAAACGTATGTCACTTTGAGGGAACGTATATGCCAACTTCATGTCGGAATCTCGTCAATGTATGTCCAAGGGTTTGGACGATAGAGACATTTTAATTATTCCAGATTATTCGAAAGTCAATTTTTAAAAGGCAAATATCTCCCGATGTGTAGGCATCTGAGAGACAAACGTTATGTCACTTTGAGGGAACGCATATGTCAACTTCATGTCAGAGTCTCGTCACTGTATGTCCAAGGGTTTGGAGGATAGAGACATTTAAATTTTTCGAGATTATTCGAAAGTCAATTTTTAAAAAACAAATATCTCCCGATCTGTAGGAATCTGAGAGACAAACCTTATGTCACTTTGAGGGAACATATATGTCAACTTCATGTCAGAATCTCGTCAATGTATGTCCAAGTGTTTGGACGATACAGACATTTTAATTTTTCGATATTATTCGATAGTCAATTTTTTAAAGGCAAATATCTCCCGATCTGTAGGCATCTGAGAGACTAACCTTATGTCACTTTGAGGGAACGTATATGTCAAGTTCATGTCAGAATCTCGTCAACATATGTCCAAGGGTTTGGACGATAGAGACATTTTAATTATTCCAGATTATTCGAAAGTCAATTTTTAAAAGGCAAATATCTCCCGATGTGTAGGCATCTGAGAGACAAACCTTATGTCACTTTGAGGGAACGCATATGTCAACTTCATGTCAGAGTCTCGTCACTGTATGTCCAAAGGTTTGGATTATAGAGACATTTTAATTTTTCGAGATTATTCGAAAGTCAATTTTTGAAAAGGCAAATATCTCCCGATCTGTATTAATCTGAGAGACAAAACTTATGTCACTTTGAGGGAACGTATATGTCAACTTCATGTCATAGTCACGTCAATGTATGTCGAAGGGTTTGGAGGATAGAGACATTTAAATTTTTAGAGATTATTCGAAAGTCAATTATTAAAAGGCAAATATCTCCCGATCTGTAAGAATCTGAGAGACAAAACTTATGTCACTTTGAGGGAACGTATATGTCAACTTCCTATCAGAGTCACGTTAATGTATGTAAAGGGTTTGGAGGATAGAGACATCTAAATTTTTAGAGATTATTCGAAAGTCAATTTTTGAAAAGGCAAATATCTCCCGATCTGTAGGCATCTGAGAGACTAACCTTATGTCACTTTGAGGGAACGTATATGTCAACTTCATGTCAGAATCTCGTCAATGTATGTCCAAGGGTTTGGACGATAGAGACATTTGAATTTTTCGAGATTATTCGAAAGTCAATTTTTAAAAGGCAAATATCTCCCGATCTGTAGGCATCTGAGAGACAAACCTTATGCCACTTTCAGGGAACACATATGTCAACTTCATGTCAGAGTCTCGTCAATGTATGTCCAAGGGTTTGGAGGATAAACACATTTTAATTTTTCGAGATTATTTGAAAGTCAATTATTGAAATGGCAAATATCTCCCGATCTGTATTAATCCGAGAGACAAATCTTATGTCACTTTGAGGGAACGTATATGTCAACTTCATTTCAGAATCTCGTCAATGTATGTCCAAGTGTTTGGACGATACAGACATTTTAATTTTTCGAGATTATTCGAAAGTCAATTTTTTAAAGGCAAATATCTCCCGATCTGTATGCATCTGAAAGACAAAACGTATGTCACTTTGAGGGAACGTATATGCCAACTTCATGTCAGAATCTCGTCAATGTATGTCCAAGGGTTTGGACGATAGAGACATTTTAATTATTCCAGATTATTCGAAAGTCAATTTTTAAAGGCAAATATCTCCCGATGTGTAGGCATCTGAGAGACAAACGTTATGTCACTTTGAGGGAACGCATATGTCAACTTCATGTCAGAGTCTCGTCACTGTATGTCCAAGGGTTTGGAGGATAGAGACATTTAAATTTTTCGAGATTATTCGAAAGTCAATTTTTAAAAAACAAATATCTCCCGATCTGTAGGAATCTGAGAGACAAACCTTATGCCACTTTGAGGGAACATATATGTCAACTTCGTGTCGGAGTCACGTCAATGTATGTCCAAGGGTTTGGAGGATAGAGACATTTAAATTTTTAGAGATTATTCGAAAGTCAATTTTTGAAAATTCAAATATCTCCCGATCTGTAGGAATCTGAGAGACAAAACTTATGTCACTTTGAGGGAATGTATATGTCAACTTCATGTCAGAATCTCGTCAATGTATGTCCAAGTGTTTGGACGATACAGACATTTAATTTTTCGGGATTATTCGAAAGTCAATTTCTTAAAGGCAAATATCTCCCGATCTGTATGCATCTGAAAGACAAAACGTATGTCACTTTGAGGGAACGTATATGTCAACTTCATGTCAGAATCTCGTCAATGTATGTACAAGGGTATGGAGGATAGAGACATTTAAATTTTTAGAGATTGTTCGAAAGTCAATTTTTAAAAGGCAAATATCTACCGATCAGTGGGAATCTGAGAGACAAAACTTATATCACTTTGAGGGAACGTATATGTTAACGTCATGTCAGAGTCACGTCAATGTATGTACAAGGGTTTGGAGGATAGAGACATTTAAATTTTTAGAGATTGTTCGAAAGTCAATTCTTAAAAGTCAAATATCTCCCGATCAGTAGGAATCTGAGAGACAAAACTTATGTCACTTTGAGGGAACGTATATGTAAACTTCCTGTCAGAGTCACGTCAATGTATGTCCAACGGGTTGGAAGATAGAGACATTTAATTTTTTAGAGATTATACGAAAGTCAATTTTTAAAAGGCAAATATCTCCCGATGTGTAGGCATCTGAGAGACAAACCTTATGTCACTTTGAGGGAACGCATATGTCAACTTCGTGTCAGAGTCTCGTCACTGTATGTCCAAGGGTTTGGAGGATAGAGACATTTTAATTTTTTGGGATTATTCGAAAGTCAATTATTGAAAGGCAAATATCTCCCGATCTGTAGGAATCTGAGAGACAAAACTTATGTAACTTTGAGGGATCATATATGTCAACTTCCAGTCAGAGTCACGTCAATGTATGTCCAAGGGTTTGGAGGATAGAGACATTTAAATTTTTAGAGATTGTCCGAAAGTCAATTTTTAAAGGCAAATATCTCCCGAACAGTGGGAATCTGAGAGACAAAACTTATGTCACTTTGAGGGACCGTATATGTTAACTTCATGTCTGAGTCCGTCAATGTATGTCCAAGGGTTTGGAGGATAGAGACATTTAAATTTTTAGTGATTATTCGGAAGTCAATTATTAAAATTCAAATATCTGCCGATCTGTAGGAATCTGAGAGACAAAACTTATGTCACTTTGAGCGAACGTATATGTAAACTTCCTGTCAGAGTCTCGTCAATGTATGTCCAAGGGTTTGGAGGATAAACACATTTTAATTTTTCGAGATTATTCGAAAGTCAATTATTGAAATGGCAAATATCTCCCGATCTGTATTAATCCGAGAGACAAATCTTATGTCACTTTGAGGGAACGTATATGTCAACTTCATTTCAGAATCTCGTCAATGTATGTCCAAGTGTTTGGACGATACAGACATTTTAATTTTTCGAGATTATTCGAAAGTCAATTATTTAAAGGCAAATATCTCCCGATCTGTATGCATCTGAAAGACAAAACGTATGTCACTTTGAGGGAACGTATATGCCAACTTCATGTCAGAATCTCGTCAATGTATGTCCAAGGGTTTGGACGATAGAGACATTTTAATTATTCCAGATTATTCGAAAGTCAATTTTTAAAAGGCAAATATCTCCCGATGTGTAGGCATCTGAGAGACAAACGTTATGTCACTTTGAGGGAACGCATATGTCAACTTCATGTCAGAGTCTCGTCACTGTATGTCCAAGGGTTTGGAGGATAGAGACATTTAAATTTTTCGAGATTATTCGAAAGTCAATTTTTAAAAAACAAATATCTCCCGATCTGTAGGAATCTGAGAGACAAACCTTATGCCACTTTGAGGGAACATATATGTCAACTTCCTGTCGGAGTCACGTCAATGTATGTCCAAGGGTTTGGAGGATAGAGACATTTAAATTTTTAGAGATTATTCGAAAGTCAATTTTTGAAAATTCAAATATCTCCCGATCTGTAGGAATCTGAGAGACAAAACTTATGTCACTTTGAGGGAATGTATATGTGAACTTCATGTCAGAATCTCGTCAATGTATGTCCAAGTGTTTGGACGATACAGACATTTAATTTTTCGAGATTATTCGAAAGTCAATTTCTTAAAGGCGAATATCTCCCGATCTGTATGCATCTGAAAGACAAAACGTGTGTCACTTTGAGGGAACGTATATGTCAACTTCATGTCGGAATCTCGTCAATGTATGTACAAGGGTTTGGAGGATAGAGACATTTAAATTTTTAGAGATTGTTCGAAAGTCAATTTTTAAAAGGCAAATATCTCCCGATCAGTGGGAATCTGAGAGACAAAACTTATATCACTTTGAGGGAACGTATATGTTAACGTCATGTCAGAGTCACGTCAATGTATGTACAAGGGTTTGGAGGATAGAGACATTTAAATTTTTAGAGATTGTTCGAAAGTCAATTATTAAAAGTCAAATATCTCCCGATCAGTAGGAATCTGAGAGACAAAACTTATGTCACTTTGAGGGAACGTATATGTAAACTTCCTGTCAGAGTCACGTCAATGTATGTCCAACGGGTTGGAAGATAGAGACATTTAAATTTTTAGAGATTATACGAAAGTCAATTTTTAAAAGGCAAATATCTCCCGATGTGTAGGCATCTGAGAGACAAACCTTATGTCACTTTGAGGGAACGCATATGTCAACTTCATGTCAGAGTCTCGTCACTGTATGTCCAAGGGTTTGGAGGATAGAGACATTTTAATTTTTTGGGATTATTCGAAAGTCAATTTTTGAAAGGCAAATATCTCCCGATCTGTAGGAATCTGAGAGACAAAACTTATGTAACTTTGAGGGATCATACATGTCAACTTCCTGTCAGAGTCACGTCAATGTATGTCCAAGGGTTTGGAGGATAGAGACATTTAAATTTTTAGAGATTGTCCGAAAGTCAATTTTTAAAGGCAAATATCTCCCGAACAGTGGGAATCTGAGAGACAAAACTTATGTCACTTTGAGGGACCGTATATGTTAACTTCATGTCTGAGTCCGTCAATGTATGTCCAAGGGTTTGGAGGATAGAGACATTTAAATTTTTAGTGATTATTCGGAAGTCAATTATTAAAATTCAAATATCTGCCGATCTGTAGGAATCTGAGAGACAAAACTTATGTCACTTTGAGCGAACGTATATGTAAACTTCCTGTCAGAGTCTCGTCAATGTATGTATAAGGGTTTGGAGGATAAACACATTTTAATTTTTCGAGATTATTCGAAAGTCAATTATTGAAATGGCAAATATCTCCCGATCTGTATTAATCCGAGAGACAAATCTTATGTCACTTTGAGGGAACGTATATGTCAACTTCATTTCAGAATCTCGTCAATGTATGTCCAAGTGTTTGGACGATACAGACATTTTAATTTTTCGAGATTATTCGAAAGTCAATTTTTTAAAGGCAAATATCTACCGATCTGTATGCATCTGAAAGACAAAACGTATGTCACTGTGAGGGAACGTATATGCCAAATTCATGTCAGAATCTCGTCAATGTATGTCCAAGGGTTTGGACGATAGAGACATTTTAATTATTCCAGATTATTCGAAAGTCAATTTTTAAAAGGCAAATATCTCCCGATGTGTAGGCATCTGAGAGACAAACGTTATGTCACTTTGAGGGAACGCATATGTCAACTTCATGTCAGAGTCTCGTCACTGTATGTCCAAGGGTTTGGAGGATAGAGACATTTAAATTTTTCGAGATTATTCGAAAGTCAATTTTTAAAAAAACAAATATCTCCCGATCTGTGGGAATCTGAGAGACAAACCTTATGTCACTTTGAGGGAACATATATGTCAACTTCCTGTCGGAGTCACGTCAATGTATGTCCAAGGGTTTGGAGGATAGAGACATTTAAATTTTTCGAGATTATTCGAAAGTCAATTATTAAAAGGCAAATATCTCCCGATGTGTAGGCATCTCAGTCACAAACCTTATGTCACTTTGAGGGAACGCATATGTTAACTTCATGTCAGAGTCTCGTCACTGTATGTCCAAAGGTTTGGAGGATAGAGACATTTAAATTTTTCGAGATTATTCGAAAGTCAATTTTTGAAAAGGCAAATATCTCCCGATCTGTATTAATCTGAGAGACAAACCTTATGTCACTTTGAGGGAACGCATATGTCAACTTCATGTCAGAGTCTCGTCAATGTATGTCCAAGGGTTTGGAGGATAGAGACTTTTTAATTTTTCGAGATTATTCGAAAGTCAATTTTTGAAAAGGCAAATATCTCCCGATCTGTATTAATCTGAGTAACAAAACTTATGTCACTTTGAGGGAACGTATATGTCAACTTCATGTCATAGTCACGTCAATGTATGTCGAAGGGTTTGGAGGATAGAGACATTTAAATTTTTAGAAATTATTCGAAAGTCAATTTTTAAAAGGCAAATATCTCCCGATCTGTAGGAATCTGAGAGACAAAACTTATTTCACTTTGAGGGAACGTATATGTCAACTTCATGTCAGAATCTCGTCAATGTATGTCAAAGTGTTTGGACGATACAGACATTTTAATTTTTCGAGATTTTTCGAAAGTCAATTTTTAAAAGGCAAATATCTCCTGATGTGTAGGCATCTGAGAGACAAACCTTATGTCACTTTGAGGGAACGCATATGTCAACTTCATGTCAGAGTCTCGTCACTGTATGTCCAAAGGTTTGCAGGATAGAGACATTTTAATTTTTCGAGATTATTCGAAAGTCAATTTTTGAAAAGGCAAAAATCTCCCGATCTGTATTAATCTGAGAGACAAAACTTATGTCACTTTGAGGGAACGTATATGTCAACTTCATGTCATAGTCACGTCAATGTATGTCGAAGGGTTTGGAGGATAGAGACATTTAAATTTTTAGAGATTATTCGAAAGTCAATTTTTAAATGGCAAATATCTCCCGATCTGTAAGAATCTGAGAGACAAAACTTATGTCACTTTGAGGGAACGTATATGTCAACTTCCTGTCAGAGTCACGTTAATGTATGTAAAGGGTTTGGAGGAAAGAGACATTTAAATTTTTAGAGATTATTCGAAAGTCAATTTTTGAAAAGGCAAATATCTCCCGATCTGTAGGAATCTGAGAGACAAACCTTATGTCACCATGAGTGAACGTATATGTCAACGTCATGTCAGGATCTCGTCAATGTATGTCCAAGGGTTTGGACGATAGAGACATTTAAATATTTCGAGATTATTCGAAAGTCAATTTTTAAAAGGCAAATATCTCCCGATCTGTAGGCATCTGAGAGACAAACCTTATGTCACTTTCAGGGAACACATATGTCAACTTCATGTCAGAGTCTCGTCAATGTATGTCAAAGGGTTTGGAGGATAAACACATTAAAATTTTTCGAGATTATTCGAAAGTCAATTTTTGAAAAGGCAAATATCTCCCGATCTGTATTTATCTGAAAGACAAATCTTATGTCACTTTGAGGGAATGTATATGTCAACTTCATGTCAGAATCTCGTCAATTTATGTCGAAGGGTTTGGACGATAGAGACATTTTAATTTTTCGAGATTATTCGAAAGTCAATTTTTAAAAGGCAAATATCTCCCGATCAGTGGGAATCTGAGAGACAAAACTTATATCACTTTGAGGGAACGTATATGTTAACGTCATGTCAGAGTCACGTCAATGTATGTACAAGGGTTTCGAGGATAGAGACATTTAAATTTTTAGAGATTGTTCGAAAGTCAATTATTAAAAGGCAAATATCTCCCGATCAGTAGGAATCTGAGAGACAAAACTTATGTCACTTTGAGGGAACGTATATGTAAACTTCCTGTCAGAGTCACGTCAATGTATGTCCAAGGGTTTGGAGGATAGAGACTTTTTAATTTTTCGAGATTATTCGAAAGTCAATTTTTGAAAAGGCAAATATCTCCCGATCTGTATGAATCTGAGTAACAAAACTTATGTCACTTTGAGGGAACGTATATGTCAACTTCATGTCATAGTCACGTCAATGTATGTCGAAGGGTTTGGAGGATAGAGACATTTAAATTTTTAGAAATTATTCGAAAGTCAATTTTTAAAAGGCAAATATCTCCCGATCTGTAGGAATCTGAGAGACAAAACTTATTTCACTTTGAGGGAACGTATATGTCAACTTCATGTCAGAATCTCGTCAATGTATGTCAAAGTGTTTGGACGATACAGACATTTTAATTTTTCGAGATTATTCGAAAGTCAATTTTTAAAAGGCAAATATCTCCTGATGTGTAGGCATCTGAGAGACAAACCTTATGTCACTTTGAGGGAACGCATATGTCAACTTCATGTCAGAGTCTCGTCACTGTATGTCCAAAGGTTTGCAGGATAGAGACATTTTAATTTTTCGAGATTATTCGAAAGTCAATTTTTGAAAAGGCAAATATCTCCCGATCTGTATTAATCTGAGAGACAAAACTTATGTCACTTTGAGGGAACGTATATGTCAACTTCATGTCATAGTCACGTCAATGTATGTCGAAGGGTTTGGAGGATAGAGACATTTAAATTTTTAGAGATTATTCGAAAGTCAATTTTTAAATGGCAAATATCTCCCGATCTGTAAGAATCTGAGAGACAAAACTTATGTCACTTTGAGGGAACGTATATGTCAACTTCCTGTCAGAGTCACGTTAATGTATGTAAAGGGTTTGGAGGAAAGAGACATTTAAATTTTTAGAGATTATTTGAAAGTCAATTTTTGAAAAGGCAAATATCTCCCGATCTGTAGGAATCTGAGAGACAAACCTTATGTCACCATGAGTGAACGTATATGTCAACGTCATGTCAGGATCTCGTCAATGTATGTCCAAGGGTTTAGACGATAGAGACATTTAAATATTTCGAGATTATTCGAAAGTCAATTTTTAAAAGGCAAATATCTCCCGATCTGTAGGCATCTGAGAGACAAACCTTATGTCACTTTCAGGGAACACATATGTCAACTTCATATCAGAGTCTCGTCAATGTATGTCAAAGGGTTTGGAGGATAAACACATTAAAATTTTTCGAGATTATTCGAAAGTCAATTTTTGAAAAGGCAAATATCTCCCGATCTGTATTTATCTGAAAGACAAATCTTATGTCACTTTGAGGGAATGTATATGTCAACTTCATGTCAGAATCTCGTCAATTTATGTCGAAGGGTTTGGACGATAGAGACATTTTAATTTTTCGAGATTATTCGAAAGTCAATTTTTAAAAGGCAAATATCTCCCGATCAGTGGGAATCTGAGAGACAAAACTTATATCACTTTGAGGGAACGTATATGTTAACGTCATGTCAGAGTCACGTCAATGTATGTACAAGGGTTTCGAGGATAGAGACATTTAAATTTTTAGAGATTGTTCGAAAGTCAATTATTAAAAGGCAAATATCTCCCGATCAGTAGAAATCTGAGAGACAAAACTTATGTCACTTTGAGGGAACGTATATGTAAACTTCCTGTCAGAGTCACGTCAATGTATGTCCAAGGGTTTGGAGGATAGAGACATTTAAATTTTTAGTGATTATTCGGAAGTCAATTATTAAAATTCAAATATCTGCCGATCTGTAGGAATCTGAGAGACAAAACTTAAGTCACTTTGAGCGAACGTATATGTGAAGTTCCTGTCAGAGTCACATTAATGTATGTAAAGGATTTGGAGGTTAGAGACATTTAAATTTTTAGAGATTATTCGAAAGTCAATTTTTGAAAAGGCAAATATCTCCCGATCTGTAGGAATCTGAGAGACAAAACTTATGTCACTTTTAGGGAACGTAAATGTCAACTTGATGTCACAGTCACGTCAATGTATGTCAAAGGGTTTGGAGGATAGAGACATTTTAATTTTTCGAGTTTATTCGAAAGTCAACTCTTGTTAAGGCAAATATCTCCCGATCTGTAGGCATCTGAGAGACAAACATTATGTCACTTTCAGGGAACACATATGTCAACTTCATGTCAGAGTCTCGTCAATGTATGTCAAAGGGTTTGGAGGATAAACACATTAAAATTTTTCGAGATTATTCGAAAGTCAATTTTTGAAAAGGCTTATATCTCCCGATCTGTATTAATCTGAGAGACAAATCTTATGTCACTCTGAGGGAATGTATATGTCAACTTCATGTCAGAATCTCGTCAATGTATGTCGAAGGGTTTGGACGATAGAGACATTTTAATTTTTCGAGATTATTCGAAAGTCAATTTTTAAAAGGCAAATATCTCCCGATCAGTGGGAATCTGAGAGACAAAACTTATATCACTTTGAGGGAACGTATATGCTAACGTCATGTCAGAGTCACGTCAATGTATGTACAAGGGTTTGGAGGATTGAGACATTTAAATTTTTAGAGATTGTTCGAAAGTCAATTCTTAAAAGGCAAATATCTCCCGATCAGTAGGAATCTGAGAGACAAAACTTTTGTCACTTTGAGGGAACGTATATGTAAACTTCCTGTCAGAGTCACGTCAATGTATGTCCAAGGGGTTGGAAGATAGAGACATTTAAATTTTTAGAAATTATACGAAAGTCAATTTTTAAAAGGCAAATATCTCCCGATGTGTAGGCATCTGAGAGACAAACCTTATGTCACTTTGAGGGAACGCATATGTCAACTTCATGTCAGAGTCTCGTCACTGTATGTCCAAGGGTTTGGAGGATAGAGACATTTTAATTTTTTGGGATTATTCGAAAGTCAATTTTTGAAAGGCAAATATCTCCCGATCTGTAAGAATCTGAGAGACAAAACTTATGTAACTTTGAGGGATCATATATGTCAACTTCCTGTCAGAGTCACGTCAATGTATGTCCAAGGGTTTGGAGGATAGAGACATTTAAATTTTTAGAGATTGTCCGAAAGTCAATTTTTAAAGGCAAATATCTCCCGAACAGTGGGAATCTGAGAAACAAAACTTATGTCACTTTGAGGGACCGTATATGTTAACTTCATGTCTGAGTCACGTCAATGTATGTCCAAGGTTTGGAGGATAGAGACATTTAAATTTTTAGTGATTATTCGGAAGTCAATTATTAAAATTCAAATATCTGCCGATCTGTAGGAATCTGAGAGACAAAACTTATGTCACTTTGAGCGAACGTATATGTAAACTTCCTGTCAGAGTCAGGTCAATGTATGTCCAAGGGTTTGGACGATAGAGACATTTTAATTTTTCGAGATTATTCGAAAGTCAATTTTTAAAAGGCAAATATCTCCCGATCTGTAGGCATCTGAGAGACAAAACTTATGTCACTTTCAGGGAACGTATATGTAAACTGCCTGTCAGAATCTCGTCAATGTATGTCCAAGAGTTTGGACGATACAGACATTTTAATTTTTCGAGATTATTCGAAAGTCAATTTTTAAAAGGCAAATATCTCCCGATCTGTATTCATCTGAGAAACAAACCTTATGTCACTTTGAGGGAACGCATATGTCAACTTCATGTCAGAATCTCGTCAATGTATGTCGAAGGGTTTGGACGTTAGAGACATTTAAATTTTTCGAGATTATTCGAAAGTCAATTTTTAAAAGGCAAATATCTCCCGATCAGTGGGAATCTGAGAGACAAAACTTATATCACTTTGAGGGAACGTATATGCTAACGTCATGTCAGAGTCACGTCAATGTATGTACAAGGGTTTGGAGGATTGAGACATTTAAATTTTTAGAGATTGTTCGAAAGTCAATTCTTAAAAGGCAAATATCTCCCGATCAGTAGGAATCTGAGAGACAAAACTTATGTCACTTTGAGGGAACGTATATGTAAACTTCCTGTCAGAGTCACGTCAATGTATGTCAAAGGGGTTGGAAGATAGAGACATTTAAATTTTTAGAGATTATACGAAAGTCAATTTTTAAAAGGCAAATATCTCCCGATGTGTAGGCATCTGAGAGATAAACCTTATGTCACTTTGAGGGAACGCATATGTAAACTTCATGTCAGAGTCTCGTCACTGTATGTCCAAGGGTTTGGAGGATAGAGACATTTTAATTTTTTGGGATTATTCGAAAGTCAATTTTTGAAAGGCAAATATCTCCCGATCTGTAGGAACCTGAGAGACAAAACTTATGTAACTTTGAGGGATCATATATGTCAACTTCCTGTCAGAGTCACGTCAATGTATGTCCAAGGGTTTGGAGGATAGAGACATTTAAATTTTTAGAGATTGTCCGAAAGTCAATTTTTAAAGGCAAATATCTCCCGAACAGTGGGAATCTGAGAAACAAAACTTATGTCACTTTGAGGGACCGTATATGTTAACTTCATGTCTGAGTCACGTCAATATATGTCCAAGGGTTTGGAGGATAGAGACATTTAAATTTTTAGTGATTATTCGGAAGTCAATTATTAAAATTCAAATATCTGCCGATCTGTAGGAATCTGAGAGACAAAACTTATGTAACTTTGAGCGAACGTATATGTAAACTTCCTGTCAGAGTCAGGTCAATGTATGTCCAAGGGTTTGGACGATAGAGACATTTTAATTTTTCGAGATTATTCGAAAGTCAATTTTAAAAGGCAAATATCTCCCGATCTGTAGGCATCTGAGAGACAAAACTTATGTCACTTTCAGGGAACGTATATGTAAACTGCCTGTCAGAATCTCGTCAATGTATGTCCAAGAGTTTGGACGATACAGACATTTTAATTTTTCGAGATTATTCGAAAGTCAATTTTTAAGAGGCAAATATCTCCCGATCTGTATTCATCTGAGAAACAAACCTTATGTCACTTTGAGGGAACGCATATGTCAACTTCATGTCAGAGTCTCGTCAATGTATGTCCAAGGGTTTGGAGGATAGAGACATTTTAATTTTTCGAGATTATTCGAAAGTCAATTTTTGAAAAGGCAAATATATCCCGATCTGTATTAATCTGAGAGACAAAACTTATGTCACTTTGAGGGAACGTATATGTAAACTATATGTCATAGTCACGTCGATGTATGTCCAAGGGTTTGGAGGATAGAGACATTTTAATTTTTCGACATTATTGGGAAGTCAATTTTAAAAAGGCAAATATCTACCGATCTGTAGGAATCTGAGAGACAAATCTTATGTCACTTTGAGTGAACGTATATGTCAACATCATGTCAGAATCTCGTCAATGTATGTCCAAGGGTTTGGACGATAGAAACATTTTAATTTTTTGAGATTATTCGAAAGTCAATTTTTAAAAGGCAAATATCTCCCGATCTGTAGGCATCTGAGAGACAAACCTTATGTCACTTTGAGGGAACGCATATGTTAACTTCATGTCAGAGTCTCGTCAATGTATGTCCAAGAGTTTGGACGATACAGATATTTTAATTTTTCGAGATTATTCGAAAGTCAATTTTTAAAAGGCAAATATCTCCCGATCTGTATTCATCTGAGAAACAAACCTTATGTCACTTTGAGGGAACACATATGTCAACTTCATGTCAGAATCTCGTCAATGTATGTCGAAGGGTTTGGACGATAGAGACATTTTAATTTTTCGAGATTATTCGAAAGTCAATTTTTAAAAGGCAAATATCTCCCGATCAGTGGGAATCTGAGAGACAAAACTTATATCACTTTGAGGGAACGTATATGCTAACGTCATGTCAGAGTCACGTCAATGTATGTACAGGGGTTTGGAGGATTGAGACATTTAAATTTTTAGAGATTGTTCGAAAGTCAATTCTTAAAAGGCAAATATCTCCCGATCAGTAGGAATCTGAGAGACAAAACTTATGTCACTTTGAGGGAACGTATATGTAAACTTCCTGTCAGAGTCACGTCAATGTATGTCCAAGGGGTTGGAAGATAGAGACATTTAAATTTTTAGAGATTATACGAAAGTCAATTTTTAAAAGGCAAATATCTCCCGATGTGTAGGCATCTGAGAGATAAACCTTATGTCACTTTGAGGGAACGCATATGTAAACTTCATGTCAGAGTCTCGTCACTGTATGTAGAAGGGTTTGGAGGATAGAGACATTTTAATTTTTTGGGATTATTCGAAAGTCAATTTTTGAAAGGCAAATATCTCCCGATCTGTAGGAACCTGAGAGACAAAACTTATGTAACTTTGAGGGATCATATATGTCAACTTCCTGTCAGAGTCACGTCAATGTATGTCCAAGGGTTTGGAGGATAGAGACATTTAAATTTTTAGAGATTGTCCGAAAGTCAATTTTTAAAGGCAAATATCTCCCGAACAGTGGGAATCTGAGAAACAAAACTTATGTCACTTTGAGGGACCGTATATGTTAACTTCATGTCTGAGTCACGTCAATATATGTCCAAGGGTTTGGAGGATAGAGACATTTAAATTTTTAGTGATTATTCGGAAGTCAATTATTAAAATTCAAATATCTGCCGATCTGTAGGAATCTGAGAGACAAAACTTATGCAGCTTTGAGCGAACGTATATGTAAACTTCCTGTCAGAGTCAGGTCAATGTATGTCCAAGGGTTTGGACGATAGAGACATTTTAATTTTTCGAGATTATTCGAAAGTCAATTTTTAAAAGGCAAATATCTCCCGATCTGTAGGCATCTGAGAGACAAAACTTATGTCACTTTCAGGGAACGTATATGTAAACTGCCTGTCAGAATCTCGTCAATGTATGTCCAAGAGTTTGGACGATACAGACATTTTAATTTTTCGAGATTATTCGAAAGTCAATTTTTAAAAGGCAAATATCTCCCGATCTGTATTCATCTGAGAAACAAACCTTATGTCACTTTGAGGGAACGCATATGTCAACTATATGTCATAGTCACGTCGATGTATGTCCAAGGGTTTGGAGGATAGAGACATTTTAATTTTTCGACATTATTGGGAAGTCAATTTTAAAAAGGCAAATATCTCCCGATCTGTAGGAATCTGAGAGACAAATCTTATGTCACTTTGAGTGAACGTATATGTCAACATCATGTCAGAATCTCGTCAATGTATGTCCAAGGGTTTGGACGATAGAAACATTTTAATTTTTTGAGATTATTCGAAAGTCAATTTTTAAAAGGCAAATATCTCCCGATCTGTAGGCATCTGAGAGACAAACCTTATGTCACTTTGAGGGAACGCATATGTTAACTTCATGTCAGAGTCTCGTCAATGTATGTCCAAGGGTTTGGAGGATAGAGATATTTTAATTTTTAGAGATTATTCGAAAGTCAATTTTTGTAAAGGCAAATATCTCCCGATCTGTATTAATCTGAGAGACAAAACTTATGTCACTTTGAGGGAACGTATATGTCAACTTCATGTCATAGTCACGTCAATGTATGTCGATGGGTTTGGAGGATAGAGACATTTAAATTTTTCGAGATTATTCGAAAGTCAATTATTAAAAGGCAAATATCTCCCGATCTGTAGGAGTCTGAGAGACAAAACTTATGTCACTTTGAGGGAACGTATATGTGAACTTCCTGTCAGAGTCACATTAATGTATGTAAAGGGTTTGGAGGATAGAGACATTTAAATTTTTAGAGATTATTCGAAAGTCAATTTTTGAAAAGGCAAATATCTCCCGATCTGTAGGAATCTGAGAGAAAAAACTTATGTCACCTTGAGGGAACGTATATGTCAACGTCATGTCAGAATCTCGTCAATGTATGTCCAAGGGTTTGGACGATAGAGACATTTAAATTTTTCGAGATTATTCGAAAGTCAATTTTTAAAAGGCATATATCTCCCGATCTGTAGGCATCTGAGAGACAAATTTTATGTCACTTTCAGGGAACACATATGTCAACTTCATGTCAGAGTCTCGTCAATGTATGTCAAAGGGTTTGGAGGATAAACACATTAAAATTTTTCGAGATTATTCGAAAGTCAATTTTTGAAAAGGCAAATATCTCCCGATCTGTATTAATCTGAGAGACAAATCTTATGTCACTTTGAGGGAAAGTATATGTCAACTTCATGTCAGAATCTCGTCAATGTATGTCTAAGGGTTTGGACGATAGAGACATTTTAATTTTTCGAGATTATTCGAAAGTCAATTTTTAAAAGGCAAATATCTCCCGATCAGTGGGAATCTGAGAGACGAAACTTATATCACTTTGAGGGAACGTATATGTTAACGTCATGTCAGAGTCACGTCAATGTATGTAGAAGGGTTTGGAGGATAGTGACATTTAAATTTTTTGAGATTGTTCGAAAGTCAATTTTTGAAAAGACAAATATCTCCCGATCAGTTGGAATCTGAGAGACAAACCTTATGTCACTTTGAGGGAACGTATATGTAAACTTCCTGTCAGAGTCACGTCAATGTATGTCCAAGGGGTTGGAAGATAGAGACATTTAAATTTTTAGAGATTATACGAAAGTCAATTTTTAAAAGGCAAATATCTCCCGATGTGTAGGCATCTGAGAGACAAACCTTATGTCACTTTGAGGGAACGCATATGTCAACTTCATGTCAGAGTCTCGTCACTGTATGTCCAAGGGTTTGGAGGATAGAGACATTTTAATTTTTTGGGATTATTCGAAAGTCAATTTTTAAAAGGCAAATATCTCCCGATCTGTAGGAATCTGAGAGACAAAACTTATGTAACTTTGTGGGATCATATATGTCAACTTCCTGTCAGAGTCACGTCGATGTATGTCTAAGGGTTTGGAGGATAGAGACATTTAAATTTTTAGTGATTATTCGGAAGTCAATTATTAAAATTCAAATATCTGCCGATCTGTAGGAATCTGAGAGACATAACGTATGTCACTTTGAGCGAACGTATATGTAAACTTCCTGTCAGAGTCAGGTCAATGTATGTCCAAGGGTTTGGACGATAGAGACATTTTAATTTTTCGATATTATTCGAAAGTCAATTTTTAAAAGGCAAATATCTCCCGATCTGTAGGCATCTGAGAGACAAAACTTATATCACTTTCAGGGAACGTATATGTAAACTGCCTGTCAGAATCTCGTCAATGTATGTCCAAGGGTTTGGACGATACAGACATTTTAATTTTTCGAGATTATTCGAAAGTCAATTTTTAAAAGGCAAATATCTCCCGATCTGTATTCATCTGAGAGACAAACCTTATGTCACTTTGAGGGAACGCATATGTCAACTTCATGTCAGAGCCTCGTCAATGTATGTCCAAGGGTTTGGAGGATAGAAACTTTTTAATTTTTCGTGATTATTCGAAAGTCAATTCTTTAAAAGGCAAATATATCCCGATCTGTATTAATCTGAGAGACAAAACTTATGTCACTTTGAGGGAACGTATATGTCAACTTTATGTCATAGTCACGTCGATGTGTGTCCAAGGGTTTGCAGGATAGAGACATTTTAATTTTTCGACATTATTGGAAAGTCAATTTTTAAAAGGCAAATATCTCCCGATCTGTAATAATCTGAGAGACAAATCTTATGTCACTTTGAGTGAACTTATATGTCAACTTCATGTCAGAATCTCGTCAATGTATGTCCAAGGGTTTGGACGATAGAGACATTTAAATTTTTCGAGATTATTCGAAAGTCAATTTTTAAAAGGCAAATATCTCCCGATCTGTAGGCATCTGAGAGACAAACCTTATGTCACTTTGAGGGAACGCATATGTCAACTTCATGTCAGAGTCACGTCAATGTATGTACAAGGGTTTGGAGGATAGAGACATTTAAATTTTTAGAGATTATTCGAAAGTCAATTATTAAAAGGCAAATATCTTCCGATCAGTAGGAATCTGAGAGACAAAACTTATGTTACTTTGAGGGAACGTATATGTCAACTTCCTGTCAGAGTCACGTTAATGTATGTAAAGGGTTTGGAGGATAGAGACATTTAAATTTTTAGAGATAATTCGAAAGTCAATAATTAAAAGGCAAATATCTCCCGATCTGTAGGCATCTAAGAGACAAACCTTATGCAAATTTCAGGGAACACTTATGTCAAATTCATGTCAGAGTCTCGTCAATGTATGTCAAAGGGTTTGGAGGATAAACACATTTAAATTTTTCGAGATTATTCGAAAGTCAATTTTTGAAAAGGCAAATATCTCCCGATCTGTACGAATCTGAGAGACAAAACTTATATCACTTTGAGGGAACGTATATGTCAACTTCATGTCAGAGTCACGTCAATGTATGTACAAGGGTTTGGAGGATAGAGACATTTAAATTTTTAGAGATTATTCGAAAGTCAATTTTTAAAAGGCAAATATCTCCCGATCTGTAGGCATCTGAGAGACAAGCCTTATGTCACTTTGAGGGAACGCATATGTCAACTTCATGTCAGAGTCTCGTCAATGTATGTCCAAGGGTTTGGAGGATAGAGACATTTAAATTTTTCGAGATTTTTCGAAAGTCAATTTTTAAAAGGCAAATATCTCCCGATCTGTAGGCATCTGAGAGACAAACCTTATGTCACTTTGAGGGAACGCATATGTCAACTTCAAGTCAGAGTCTCGTCAATATATGTCCAAGGGTTTGGAGGATAGAGACATTTTAATTTTTCGAGATTATTCGAAAGTCAATTTTTGAAAAGGCAAATATCTCGCGATCTGTATTAATCTGAGAGACAAAACTTATGTCACTTTGAGGGAACGCATATGTCAACTTCATGTCAGAGTCTCGTCACTGTATGTCCAAGGGTTTGGAGGATAGAGACATTTTAATTTTTCGAGATTATCCGAAAGTCAATTATTAAAAGGCAAATATCTCCCGATCAGTGGGAATCTGAGAGACAAAACTTATATCACTTTGAGGGAACGTATATGTTAACGTCATGTCAGAGTCACGTCAATGTATATACAAGGGTTTGGAGGATAGAGACATTTAAATTTTTAGAGATTGTTCGAAAGTCAATTCTTAAAAGGCAAATATCTCCCGATCAGTAGGAGTCTGAGAGACAAAACTTATGTCACTTTGAGCGAACGTATATGTAAACTTCCTGTCAGAGTCAGGTCAATGTATGTCCAAGGGTTTGGACGATAGAGACATTTTAATTTTTTAGATTATTCGAAAGTCAATTTTTAAAAGGCAAATATCTCCCGATCTGTAGGCATCTGAGAGACAAAACTTATGTCACTTTCAGGGAACGTATATGTAAACTGCCTGTCAGAATCTCGTCAATGTATGTCCAAGGGTTTGGACGATACAGACATTTTAATTTTTCGAGATTATTCGAAAGTCAATTTTTAAAGGCAAATATCTCCCGATCTGTATTCATCTGAGAGACAAACCTTATGTCACTTCGAGGGAACGAATATGTCAACTTCATGTCAGAGTCTCGTCAATGTATGACCAAGGGTTTGGAGGATAGAGACATTTTAATTTTTCGAGATTATTCGAAAGTCAATTTTTGAAAAGGCAAATATATCCCGATCTGTATTAATCTGAGAGACAAAACTTATGTCACTTTGAGGGAACGTATATGTCAACTATATGTCATAGTCACGTCGATGTATGTCCAAGGGTTTGTACGATAGAGACATTTTAATTTTTCGAGATTATTCGAAAGTCAATTTTTAAAAGGCAAATATCTCCCGATCTGTAGGCATCTGAGAGACAAAACTTATGTCACTTTCAGGGAACGTATATGTAAACTGCCTGTCAGAATCTCGTCAATGTATGTCCAAGGGTTTGGACGATACAGACATTTTAATTTTTCGAGATTATTCGAAAGTCAATTTTTAAAAGGCAAATATCTCCCGATCTGTATTCATCTGAGAGACAAACCTTATGTCACTTTGAGGGAACGCATATGTCAACTTCATGTCAGAGTCTTGTCAATGTATGTCCAAGGGTTTGGAGGATAGAGACATTTTAATTTTTCGAGATTATTAGAAAGTCAATTTTTGAAAAGGCAAATATCTCCCGATCTGTAGGCATCTGAGAGACAAACCTTATGTCATTTTGAGGGAACGCATATGTTAACTTCATGTCAGAGTCTCGTCAATGTATGTCCAAGGGTTTGGAGGATAGAGATATTTTAATTTTTAGAGATTATTCGAAAGTCAATTTTTGAAAAGGCAAATATCTCCCGATCTGTATTAATCTGGGAGACAAAGCTTATGTCACTTTGAGGGAACGTATATGTCAACTTCATGTCATAGTCACGTCTATGTATGTCGAAGGGTTTGGAGGATAGAGACATTTAAATTTTTCGAGATTATACGAAAGTCAATTATTAAAAGGCAAATATCTCCCGATCTGTAGGAGTCTGAGAGACAAAACTTATGTCACTTTGAGGGAACGTATATGTGAACTTCCTGTCAGAGTCACATTAATGTATGTAAAGGATTTGGAGGATAGAGACATTTAAATTTTTAGAGATTATTCGAAAGTCAATTTTTGAAAAGGCAAATATCTCCCGATCTGTAGGAATCTGAGAGAAAAAACTTATGTCACCTTGAGGGAACGTATATGTCAACGTCATGTCAGAATCTCGTCAATGTATGTCCAAGGGTTTGGACGATAGAGACATTTAAATTTTTCGAGATTATTCGAGAGTCAATTTTTGAAAAGGCAAATTTCTCCCGATCTGTATTAATCTGAGAGACAAATCTTATGTCACTTTGAGGGAATGTATATGTCAACTTCATGTCAGAATCTCGTCAATGTATGTCGAAGGGTTTGGACGATAGACACATTTTAATTTTTCGAGATTATTCGAAAGTCAATTTTTAAAAGGCATATATCTCCCGATCAGTGTTAATCTGAGAGACAAAACTTATATCACTTTGAGGGAACGTATATGTTAACTTCACTGTCAGAGTCACGTCAATGTATGTACAAGGGTTTGGAGGATAGAGACATTTAAATTTTTTGAGATTGTTCGAAAGTCAATTTTGAAAAGACAAATATCTCCCGATCAGTAGGAATCTGAGAGACAAACCTTATGTCACTTTGAGGGAACGTATATGTAAACTTCCTGTCAGAGTCACGTCAATGTATGTCCAAGGGGTTGGAAGATAGAGACATTTAAATTTTTAGAGATTATACGAAAGTCAATTTTTAAAAGGCAAATATCTCCCGATGTGTAGGCATCTGAGAGACAAACCTTATGTCACTTTGAGGGAACGCATATGTCAACTTCATGTCAGAGTCTCGTCACTGTATGTCCAAGGGTTTGGAGGATAGAGACATTTTAATTTTTTGGGATTATTCGAAAGTCAATTATTAAAAGGTAAATATCTCCCGATCTGTAGGAATCTGAGAGACAAAACTTATGTAACTTTGAGGGATCATATATGTCAACTTCCTGTCAGAGTCACGTCAATGTATGTCTAAGGGTTTGGAGGATAGAGACATTTAAAATTTTAGAGATTGTTCGATAGTCAATTTTTAAAGACAAATATCTCCCGATCAGTGGGAATCTGAGAGACAAAACTTATGTCACTTTGAGGGAACGTATATGTTAATTTCATGTCAGAGTCACGTCAATGTATGTCCAAGGGTTTGGAGGATAGAGACATTTAAATTTTTAGTGATTATTCGGAAGTCAATTATTAAAATTTAAATATCTGCCGATCTGTAGGAATCTGAGAGACAAAACTTATGTCACTTTGAGCGAACGTATATGTAAACTTCCTGTCAGAATCTCGTCAATGTATGTCCAAGGATTTGGATGATACAGACATTTTAATTTTTCGAGATTATTCGAAAGTCAATTTTTAAAAGGCAAATATCTCCCGATCTGTATTCATCTGAGAGACAAACCTTATGTCACTTTGAGGGAACGCATATGTCAACTTCATGTCAGAGTCTCGTCAATGTATGTCCAAGAGTTTGGAGGATAGAGACTTTTTAATTTTTCGAGATTATTCGAAAGTCAATTTTTGAAAAGGCAAATATATCCCGATCTGTATTAATCTGAGAGACAAAACTTATGTCACTTTGAGGGAACGTATATGTCAACTTTATGTCATAGTCACGTCGATGTGTGTCCAAGGGTTTGGAGGATAGAGACATTTTAATTTTTCGACATTATTGGAAAGTCAATTTTTAAAAGGCAAATATCTCCCGATCTGTAGGAATCTGAGAGACAAATCTTATGTCACTTTGAGTGAACGTATATGTCAACTTCATGTCAGAATCTCGTCAATGTATGTCCAAGGGTTTGGACGATAGAGACATTTAAATTTTTCGAGATTATTCGAAAGTCAATTTTTAAAAGGCAAATATCTCCCGATCTGTAGGCATCTGAGAGACAAACCTTATGTCACTTTGAGGGAACGCATATGTCAACTTCATGTCAGAGTCTCGTCAATGTATGTCCAAGGGTTTGGAGGATAGAGACTTTTAAATTTTTCGAGATTATTCGAAAGTCAATTTTTGAAAAGACAAATATCTCCCGATCTGTATTAATCTGAGAGACAAAACTTATGTCACTTTGAGGGAACGTATATGTCAACTTTATGTCATAGTCACGTCAATGTATGTCTAAGGGTTTGGAGGATAGAGACATTTAAATTTTTAGAGATTATTCGAAATTCAATTATTAAAAGGCAAATATCTCCCGATCTGTAGGAATCTGAGAGACAAAACTTATGTCACTTTGAGGGAACGTATATGTCAACTTCCTGTCAGAGTCACGTTAATGTATGTAAAGGGTTTGGAGGATAGAGACATTTAAATTTTTAGAAATAATTCGAAAGTCAATTATTAAAAGGCAAATATCTCCCGATCTGTAGGCATCTGAGAGACAAACCTTATGCCACTTTCAGGGAACACATATGTCAACTTCATGTCAGAGTCTCGTCAATGTATGTCAAAGGGTTTGGAGGATAAACACATTTTAATTTTTCGAGATTATTCGAAAGTCAATTTTTGAAAAGGCAAATATCTCCCGATCTGTATTAATCTGAGAGACAAATCTTATGTCACTTTGAGGGAACGTATATGTCAACTTCATGTCAGAATCTCGTCAATGTATGTCGAAGGGTTTGGACGATAGAGACATTTTAATTTTTAGAGATTATTCGAAAGTAAATTATTAAAACGCAAATATCTCCCGATCTGTAGGAATCTGAGAGACAAGCCTTATGTCACTTTGAGGGAACGCATATGTCAACTTCATGTCAGAGTCTCGTCAATGTATGTACAAGGGTTTGGAGGATAGAGACATTTAAATTTTTCGAGATTTTTCGAAAGTCAATTTTTAAAAGGCAAATATCTCCCGATCTGTAGGCATCTGAGAGACAAACCTTATGTCACTTTGAAGGAACGCATATGTCAACTTCAAGTCAGAGTCTCGTCAATATATGTCCAAGGGTTTGGAGGATAGAGACATTTGAATGTTTAGAGATTATTCGGAAGTCAATTTTTAAAATTCAAATATCTGCCGATCTGTAGGAATCTGAGAGACAAACCTAATGTCACTTTGAGCGAACGTATATGTAAACTTCCTGTCAGAGTCAGGTCAATGAATGTCCAAGGGTTTGGACGATAAAGACATTTTAATTTTTCGAGATTATTCGAAAGTCAATTTTTAAGAGGCAAATATCTCCCGATCTGTAGGCATCTGAGAGATAAAACTTATGTCACTTTCAGGGAACGTATATGTAAACTTCCTGTCAGAATCTCGTCAATGTATGTCCAAGGGTTTGGACGATACAGAAATTTTAATTTTTCGAGATTATTCGAAAGTCAATTTTTAAAAGGCAAATATCTCCCGATCTGTATTCATCTGAGAGACAAACCTTATGTCACTTTGAGGGAACGCATATATCAACTTCATGTCAGAGTCTCGTCAATGTATGTCCAAGGGTTTGGAGGATAGAGACATTTTAATTTTTCGAGATTATTCGAAAGTCAATTTTTGAAAAGGCAAATATATCCCGATCTGTATTAATCTGAGAGACAAAACTTATGTCACTTTGAGGGAACGTATATGTCAACTTCATGTCATAGTCACGTCGATGTATGTCCAAGGGTTTGGAGGATAGAGACATTTTAATTTTTCGAGATTATTCGAAAGTCAATTTTTAAAAGGCAAATATCTCCCGATCTGTAGGCATCTGAGAGACAAATCTTATGTCACTTTGAGGGAACGCATATGTCAACTTCATGTCAGAGTCTCGTCAATGTATGTCCAAGGGTTTGGAGGATAGAGACATTTTAATTTTTCGAAATTACTCGAAAGTCAATTTTTGAAAAGACAATTATCTCCCGATCTGTATTAATCTGAGAGACAAAACTTATGTCACTTTGAGGGAACGTACATGTCAACTTCATGTCATAGTCACGTCAATGTATGTCGAAGGGTTTGGAGGATAGAGACATTTAAATTTTTAGAGATTATTCGAAAGTCAATTATTAAAAGGCAAATATCTCCCGATCAGTAGGAATCTGAGAGACAAAACTTATGTCACTTTGAGGGAACGTATGTGTCAACTTCCTGTCAGAGTCACGTTAATGTATGTAAAGGGTTTGGAGGATAGAGACATTTAAATTTTTAGAGATAATTCGAAAGTCAATAATTAAAAGGCAAATATCTCCCGATCTGTAGGTATCTAAGAGACAAACCTTATGTCACCTTGAGGGAATGTATATGTCAACGTCATGTCAGAATCTCGTCAATGTATGTCCAAGGGTTTTGACGATAGAGACATTTAAATTTTTCGAGATTATTCGAAAGTCAATTATTAAAAGGAAAATATCTCCCGATCTGTAGTCATCTGAGAGACAAACTTTATGTCACTTTCAGGGAACACATATGTCAACTTCATGTCAGAGTCTCGTCAATGTATGTCAAAGGGTTTGGAGGATAAACACATTAAAATTTTTCGAGATTATTCGAAAGTCAATTTTTGAAAAGGCAAATATCTCCCGATCTGTATTAATCTGAGAGACAAATCTTATGTCACTTTGAGGGAATGTATATGTCAACTTCATGTCAGAATCTCGTCAATGTATGTAGAAGGGTTTGGACGATAGAGACATTTTAATTTTTCGAGATTATTCGAAAGTCAATTTTTAAAAGGCAAATATCTCCCGATCAGTGGGAATCTGAGAGACAAAACTTATATCACTTTGAGGGAACTTATATGTTAACGTCATGTCAGAGTCACGTCAATGTATGTACAAGGGTTTGGAGGATAGAGACATTTAAATTTTTAGAGATTGTTCGAAAGTCAATTTTTAAAAGGCAAATATCTCCCGATCAGTAGGAATCTAAGAGACAAAACTTATGTCACTTTGAGGGAACGTATATGTAAACTTCCTGTCAGAGTCACGTCAATGTATGTCCAAGGGGTTGGAAGATAGAGACATTTAAATTTTTAGAGATTATACGAAAGTCAATTTTTTAAAGGCAAATATCTCCCGATGTGTAGGCGACTGAGAGACAAACCTTATGTCACTTTGAGGGAACGCATATGTCAACTTCATGTCAGAGTCTCGTCACTGTATGTCCAAGGGTTTGGAGGATAGAGACATTTTAATTTTTTGGGATTATTCGAAAGTCAATTTTTAAAAGGCAAATATCTCCCGATCTGTAGGAATCTGAGAGACAAAACTTGTGTAACTTTGAGGGATCATATATGTCAACTTCCTGTCAGAGTCACGTCAATGTATGTCCAAGGGTTTGGAGTATAGAGACATTTAAATTTTTAGAGATTGTTCGAAAGTCAATATTTAAAGGCAAATATCTCCCGATCAGTGGGAATCTGAGAGACAAAACTTATGTCACTTTGAGGGAACGTATATGTTAACTTCATGTCAGAGTCACGTCAATGTATGTCCAAGGGTTTGGAGGATAGAGACATTTAAATTTTTAGTGATTATTCGGAAGTCAATTATTAAAATTCAAATATCTGCCGATCTGTAGGAATCTGAGAGACAAAACTTATGTCACTTTGAGCGAACGTATATGTAAACTTCCTGTCAGAGTCAGGTCAATGTATGTCCAAGGGTTTGGACGATAGAGACATTTTAATTTTTCGAGATTATTCGAAAGTCAATTAATAAAAGGCAAATATCTCCCGATCTGTAGGCATCTGAGAGACAAAACGTATGTCACTTTCAGGGAACGTATATGTAAACTGCCTGTCAGAATCTCGTCAATGTATGTCCAAGGGTTTGGACGATACAGACATTTTAATTTTTCGAGATTATTCGAAAGTCAATTTTTAAGAGGCAAATATCTCCCGATCTGTATTCATCTGAGAGACAAACCTTATGTCACTTTGAGGGAACGCATATGTCAACTTCATGTCAGAGTCTCGTCAATGTATGTCCAAGGGTTTGGAGGATAGAGACATTTTAATTTTTCGAGATTATTCGAAGGTCAATTTTTGAAAAGGCGAATATATCCCGATCTGTATTAATCTGAGAGACAAAACTTATGTCACTTTGAGGGAACGTATATGTCAACTTTATGTCATAGTCACGTCGATGCATGTCCAAGGGTTTGGAGGATAGAGACATTTAAATTTTTAGAGATTATTCGAAAGTCAATTATTAAAAGGCAAATATCTCCCGATCTGTAGGAATCTTAGAGACAAAACTTATGTCACTTTGAGGGAACGTATATGTCAACTTCCTGTCAGAGTCATGTTAATGTATGTAAAGGGTTTGGAGGATAGAGACATTTAAATTTTTAGAGATAATTCGAAAGTCAATTATTAAAAGGCAAATATCTCCCGATCTGTAGGCATCTGAGAGACAAACCTTATGCCACTTTCAGGGAACACATATGTCAACTTCATGTCAGAGTCTCGTCAACGTATGTCAAAGGGTTTGGAGGATAAACACATTTTAATTTTTCGAGATTATTCGAAAGTCAATTATTAAAAGGCAAATATCTCCCGATCTGTAGGAATCTGAGAGACAAAACTTATATCACTTTGAGGGAACGTATATGTCAACTTCATGTCAGAGTCACGTCAATGTATGTACAAGGGTTTGGAGGATAGAGACATTTAAATTTTTAGAGATTATTCGAAAGTCAATTTTTAAAAGGCAAATATCTCCCGATCTGTAGGCATCTGAGAGACAAGCCTTATGTCACTTTGAGGGAACGCACATGTCAACTTCATGTCAGAGTCACGTCAATGTATGTCCAAGGGTTTGGAGGATAGAGACATTTTGAATGTTTAGAGATTATTCGGAAGTCAATTATTAAAATTCAAATATCTGCCGATCTGTAGGAATCTGAGAGACAAAACTTATGTCACTTTGAGCGAACGTATATGTAAACTTCATGTCAGAGTCAGGTCAATGTATGTCCAAGGGTTTTGACGATAGAGACATTTTAATTTTTCGAGATTATTCGAAAGTCAATTATTAAAAGGCAAATATCTCCCGATCTGTAGGCATCTGAGAGACAAAACTTATGTCACTTTCAGGGAACGTATATGTAAACTTCCTGTCAGAATCTCGTCAATGTATGTACAAGGGTTTGGACGATACAGACATTTTAATTTTTCGAGATTATTCGAAAGTCAATTATTAAAAGGCAAATATCTCCCGATCTGTATTCATCTGAGAGGCAAACCTTATGTCACTTTAAGGGAACGCATATGTCAACTTCATGTCAGAGTCTCGTCAATGTATGTCCAAGGGTTTGGAGGATAGAGACATTTTAATTTTTCGAGATTATTCGAAAGTGAATTTTTGAAAAGGCAAATATCTCCCGATCTGTAGGAATCTGAGAGACAACACTCATGTCACTTTGAGGGAACGTATATGTCAACTTCCTGTCAGAGTCACGTCAATGTATGTCCAAGGGTTTGGAGGATAGAGACATTTAAATTTTTAGAGATTGTTCGAAAGTCAATTTTTAAAAGGCAAATATTTCCCGATCAGTGGGAATCTGAGAGACAAAACTTATGTCACTTTGAGTGAACGTATATGTTAACATCATGTCAGAGTCACGTCAATGTATGTCCAAGGGTTTGGAGGATAGAGACATTTAATATTTAGAGATTATTCGGAAGTCAATTTTTAAAATTCAAATATCTGCCGATCTGTAGGAATCTGAGAGACAAAACTTATGTCACTTTCAGCGAACGTATATGTAAACTTCCTGTCAGAGTCACGTCAATGTATGTCCAAGGGTTTGGAGGATAGAGACATTTTAATTTTTCGAGATTATTCGAAAGTCAAGTTTTGAAAAGGCAAATATCTCCCGATCTGTAGGAATCTGAGAGACAAAACGTATGTCACTTTCAGGGAACGCATATGTAAACTACCTGTCAGAATCTCGTCAATGTATGTCCAAGGGTTTGGACGATAGAGACATTTTAAGTTTTCGACATTATTGGAAAGTCAATTTTTAAAAGGCAAATATCTCCCGATCTGTATTAATCTGAGAGACAAAACTTATGTCTTTTTGAGGGAACGTATATATCAACTTCATGTCATAGTCACGTCAATGTATGTCGAAGGGTTTGGAGGATGGAGACATTTAAATTTTTAGAGATTATTCGAAAGTCAATTATTAAAAGGCAAATATCTCCCGATCTGTAGGAGTCTGAGAGACAAAACTTATGTCACTTTGAGGGAACGTATATGTGAACTTTCTGTCAGAGTCACATTAATGTATGTAAAGGATTTGGAGGATAGAGACATTTAAATTTTTAGAGATTATTCGAAAGTCAATTTTTGAAAAGGCAAATATCTCCCGATCTGTAGGAATCTGAGAGAAAAAACTTATGTCACCTCGAGGGAACGTATATGTCAACGTCATGTCAGAATCTCGTCAATGTATGTCCAAGGGTTTGGACGATAGAGACATTTAAATTTTTCGAGATTATTCGAAAGTCAATTATTAAAAGGAAAATATCTCCCGATCTGTAGGCATCTGAGAGACAAACTTTATGTCACTTTCAGGGAACACATATGTCAACTTCATGTCAGAGTCTCGTCAATGTATGTCAAAGGGTTTGGAGGATAAACACATTAAAATTTTTCGAGATTATTCGAAAGTCAATTTTTGAAAAGGCAAATATCTCCCGATCTGTATTAATCTGAGAGACAAGTCTTATGTCACATTGAGGGAACGTATATGTCAACTTCATGTCAGAATCTCGTCAATGTATGTCGAAGGGTTTGGACGATAGAGACATTTTAATTTTTCGAGATTATTCGAAAGTCAATTATTAAAAGGCAAATATCTCCCGATCTGTAGGAATCTGAGAGACAAGCCTTATGTCACTTTGAGGGAACGCACATGTCAACTTCATGTCAGAGTCACGACAATGTATGTCCAAGGGTTTGGAGGATAGAGACATTTTAATTTTTCGAGATTATTCGAAAGTCAATTTTTAAGAGGCAAATATCTCCCGATCTGTATTCATCTGAGAGACAAACCTTATGTCACTTTGAGGGAACGCATATGTCAACTTCATGTCAGAGTCTCGTCAATGTATGTCCAAGGGTTTGGAGGATAGAGACATTTAAATTTTTAGAGATTATTCGAAAGTCAATTATTAAAAGGCAAATATCTCCCGATCTGTAGGAATCTGAGAGACAAAACTTATGTCACTTAGAGGGAACGTATATGTCAACTTCCTGTCAGAGTCACGTTAATGTATGTAAAGGGTTTGGAGGATAGAGACATTTAAATTTTTAGAGATAATTCGAAAGTCAATTATTAAAAGGCAAATATCTCCCGATCTGTAGGCATCTGAGAGACAAACCTTATGCCACTTTCAGGGAACACATATGTCAACTTCATGTGAGAGTCTCGTCAATGTATGTCAAAGGGTTTGGAGGATAAACACATTTTAATTTTTCGAGATTATTCGAAAGTCAATTTTTGAAAAGGCAAATATCTCCCGATCTGTATTAATCTGAGAGACAAATCTTAAGTCACTTTGAGGGAACGTATATGTCAACTTCATGTCAGAGTCACGTTAATGTATGTAAAGGGTTTGGAGGATAGAGACATTTAAATTTTTAGAGATAATTCGAAAGTCAATTATTAAAAGGCAAATATCTCCCGATCTGTAGGCATCTGAGAGACAAAACTTATGTCACTTTGAGGGAACGTATATGTCAACTTCCTGTCAGAGTCACGTTAATGTATGTAAAGGGTTTGGAGGATAGAGACATTTAAATTTTTAGAGATAATTCGAAAGTCAATTATTAAAAGGCAAATATCTCCCGATCTGTAGGCATCTGAGAGACAAACCTTATGCCACTTTCAGGGAACACATATGTCAACTTCATGTGAGAGTCTCGTCAATGTATGTCAAAGGGTTTGGAGGATAAACACATTTTAATTTTTCGAGATTATTCGAAAGTCAATTTTTGAAAAGGCAAATATCTCCCGATCTGTATTAATCTGAGAGACAACTCTTATGTCACTTTGAGGGAACGTATATGTCAACTTCATGTCAGAGTCACGTCAATGTATGTACAAGGGTTTGGAGGATAGAGACACTTAAATTTTTAGAGATTATTCGAAAGTCAATTTTTAAAAGGCAAATATCTCCCGATCTGTAGGCATCTGAGAGACAAGCCTTATGTCACTTTGAGGGAACGCACATGTCAACTTCATGTCAGAGTCACGTCAATGTATGTCCAAGGGTTTGGAGGATAGAGACATTTTGAATGTTTAGAGATTATTCGGAAGTCAATTATTAAAATTCAAATATCTGCCGATCTGTAGGAATCTGAGAGACAAAACTTATGTCACTTTGAGCGAACGTATATGTAAACTTCCTGTCAGAGTCAGGTCAATGTATGTCCAAGGGTTTGGACGATAGAGACATTTAAATTTTTCGAGATTATTCGAAAGTCAATTTTTAAAAGGCAAATATCTCCCGATCTGTAGGCATCTGAGAGACAAAACTTATGACACTTTCAGGGAACGTATATGTAAACTTCCTGTCAGAATCTCGTCAATGTATGTCCAAGGGTTTGGACGATACAGACATTTTAATTTTTCGAGATTATTCGAAAGTCAATTATTAAAAGGCAAATATCTCCCGATCTGTATTCATCTGAGAGGCAAACCTTATGTCACTTTGAGGGAACGCATATGTCAACTTCATGTCAGAGTCTCGTCAATGTATGTCCAAGGGTTTGGAGGATAGAGACATTTAAATTTTTCGAGATTATTCGAAAGTGAATTTTTGAAAAGGCAAATATATCCCGATCTGTATTAATCTGAGAGACAAAACTTATGTCACTTTGAGGGAACGTATATGTCAACTTCATGTCATAGTCACGTCGATGTATGTCCAAGGGTTTGGAGGATAGAGACATTTTAATTTTTCGACATAATTAGAAAGTCAATTTTTAAAAGGCAAATATCTCCCGATCTGTAGGAATCTGAGAGACAAATCTTATGTCACTTTGAGTGAACATATATGTCAACTTCATGTCAGAATCTCGTCTATGTATGTCCAAGGGTTTGGACGATAGAGACATTTTAATTTTTCCAGATTATTCGAAAGTCAATTTTTAAAAGGCAAATATCTACCGATCTGTAGGCATCTGAGAGACAAACCTTATGCCACTTTCAGGGAACACATATGTCAACTTCATGTCAGAGTCTCGTCAATGTATGTCAAAGGGTTTGGAGGATAAACACATTTTAATTTTTCGAGATTATTCGAAAGTCAATTTTTAAAAGGCAAATATCTCCCGATCTGTAGGAATCTGAGAGACAAAACTTATATCACTTTGAGGGAACGTATATGTCAGCTTCATGTCAGAGTCACGTCAATGTATGTCCAAGGGTTTGGAGGATAGAGACATTTAAATTTTTAGAGATTATTCGAAAGTCAATTTTTAAAAGGCAAATATCTCCCGATCTGTAGGAATCTGAGAGACAACACTCATGTCACTTTGAGGGAACGTATATGTCAACTTCCTGTCAGAGTCACGTCAATGTATGTCCAAGGGTTTGGAGTATAGAGACATTTAAATTTTTAGAGATTGTTCGAAAGTCAATTTTTAAAGGCAAATATCTCCCGATCAGTGGGAATCTGAGAGACAAAACTTATGTCACTTTGAGGGAACGTATATGTTAACTTCATGTCAGAGACACGTCAATGTATGTCCAAGGGTTTGGAGGATAGAGACATTTAAATTTTTAGTGATTATTCGGAAGTCAATTATTAAAATTCAAATATCTGCCGATCTGTAGGAATCTGAGAGACAAAACTTATGTCACTTTGAGCGAACGTATATGTAAACTTCCTGTCAGAGTCAGGTCAATGTATGTCCAAGGGTTTGGACGATAGAGACATTTTAATTTTTCGAGATTATTCGAAAGTCAATTTTTAAAAGGCAAATATCTCCCGATCTGTAGGCATCTGAGAGACAAAACGTATGTCACTTTCAGGGAACGTATATGTAAACTGCCTGTCAGAATCTCGTCAATGTATGTCCAAGGGTTTGGACGATACAGACATTTAAATTTTTCGAGATTATTCGAAAGTCAATTTTTAAGAGGCAAATATCTCCCGATCTGTATTCATCTGAGAGACAAACCTTATGTCACTTTGAGGGAACGCATATGTCAACTTCATGTCAGAGTCTCGTCAATGTATGTCCAAGGGTTTGGAGGATAGAGACATTTTAATTTTTCGAGATTATTCGAAAGTCAATTTTTGAAAAGGCGAATATATCCCGATCTGTATTAATCTGAGAGACAAAACTTATGTCACTTTGAGGGAACGTATATGTCAACTTTATGTCATAGTCACGTCGATGCATGTCCAAGGGTTTGGAGGATAGAGACATTTAAATTTTTAGAGATTATTCGAAAGTCAATTATTAAAAGGCAAATATCTCCCGATCTGTAGGAATCTGAGAGACAAAACTTATGTCACTTTGAGGGAACGTATATGTCAACTTCCTGTCAGAGTCATGTTAATGTATGTAAAGGGTTTGGAGGATAGAGACATTTAAATTTTTAGAGATAATTCGAAAGTCAATTATTAAAAGGCAAATATCTCCCGATCTGTAGGCATCTGAGAGACAAACCTTATGCCACTTTCAGGGAACACATATGTCAACTTCATGTCAGAGTCTCGTCAACGTATGTCAAAGGGTTTGGAGGATAAACACATTTTAATTTTTCGAGATTATTCGAAAGTCAATTATTAAAAGGCAAATATCTCCCGATCTGTAGGAATCTGAGAGACAAAACTTATATCACTTTGAGGGAACGTATATGTCAACTTCATGTCAGAGTCACGTCAATGTATGTACAAGGGTTTGGAGGATAGAGACATTTAAATTTTTAGAGATAATTCGAAAGTCAATTATTAAAAGGCAAATATCTCCCGATCTGTAGGCATCTGAGAGACAAAACTTATGTCACTTTGAGGGAACGTATATGTCAACTTCCTGTCAGAGTCACGTTAATGTATGTAAAGGGTTTGGAGGATAGAGACATTTAAATTTTTAGAGATAATTCGAAAGTCAATTATTAAAAGGCAAATATCTCCCGATCTGTAGGCATCTGAGAGACAAACCTTATGCCACTTTCAGGGAACACATATGTCAACTTCATGTGAGAGTCTCGTCAATGTATGTCAAAGGGTTTGGAGGATAAACACATTTTAATTTTTCGAGATTATTCGAAAGTCAATTTTTGAAAAGGCAAATATCTCCCGATCTGTATTAATCTGAGAGACAACTCTTATGTCACTTTGAGGGAACGTATATGTCAACTTCATGTCAGAGTCACGTCAATGTATGTACAAGGGTTTGGAGGATAGAGACATTTAAATTTTTAGAGATTATTCGAAAGTCAATTTTTAAAAGGCAAATATCTCCCGATCTGTAGGCATCTGAGAGACAAGCCTTATGTCACTTTGAGGGAACGCACATGTCAACTTCATGTCAGAGTCACGTCAATGTATGTCCAAGGGTTTGGAGGATAGAGACATTTTGAATGTTTAGAGATTATTCGGAAGTCAATTATTAAAATTCAAATATCTGCCGATCTGTAGGAATCTGAGAGACAAAACTTATGTCACTTTGAGCGAACGTATATGTAAACTTTCTGTCAGAGTCAGGTCAATGTATGTCCAAGGGTTTGGACGATAGAGACATTTAAATTTTTCGAGATTATTCGAAAGTCAATTTTTAAAAGGCAAATATCTCCCGATCTGTAGGCATCTGAGAGACAAAACTTATGACACTTTCAGGGAACGTATATGTAAACTTCCTGTCAGAATCTCGTCAATGTATGTCCAAGGGTTTGGACGATACAGACATTTTAATTTTTCGAGATTATTCGAAAGTCAATTATTAAAAGGCAAATATCTCCCGATCTGTATTCATCTGAGAGGCAAACCTTATGTCACTTTGAGGGAACGCATATGTCAACTTCATGTCAGAGTCTCGTCAATGTATGTCCAAGGGTTTGGAGGATAGAGACATTTAAATTTTTCGAGATTATTCGAAAGTGAATTTTTGAAAAGGCAAATATATCCCGATCTGTATTAATCTGAGAGACAAAACTTATGTCACTTTGAGGGAACGTATATGTCAACTTCATGTCATAGTCACGTCGATGTATGTCCAAGGGTTTGGAGGATAGAGACATTTTAATTTTTCGACATAATTAGAAAGTCAATTTTTAAAAGGCAAATATCTCCCGATCTGTAGGAATCTGAGAGACAAATCTTATGTCACTTTGAGTGAACATATATGTCAACTTCATGTCAGAATCTCGTCAATGTATGTCCAAGGGTTTGGACGATAGAGACATTTTAATTTTTCCAGATTATTCGAAAGTCAATTTTTAAAAGGCAAATATCTCCCGATCTGTAGGCATCTGAGAGACAAACCTTATGCCACTTTCAGGGAACACATATGTCAACTTCATGTCAGAGTCTCGTCAATGTATGTCAAAGGGTTTGGAGGATAAAAACATTTTAATTTTTCGAGATTATTCGAAAGTCAATTTTTAAAAGGCAAATATCTCCCGATCTGTAGGAATCTGAGAGACAAAACGTATATCACTTTGAGGGAACGTATATGTCAGCTTCATGTCAGAGTCACGTCAATGTATGTGCAAGGGTTTGGAGGATAGAGACATTTAAATTTTTAGAGATTATTCGAAAGTCAATTTTTAAAAGGCAAATATCTCCCGATCTGTAGGAATCTGAGAGACAACACTCATGTCACTTTGAGGGAACGTATATGTCAACTTCCTGTCAGAGTCACGTCAATGTATGTCCAAGGGTTTGGAGTATAGAGACATTTAAATTTTTAGAGATTGTTCGAAAGTCAATTTTTAAAGGCAAATATCTCCCGATCAGTGGGAATCTGAGAGACAAAACTTATGTCACTTTGAGGGAACGTATATGTTAACTTCATGTCAGAGACACGTCAATGTATGTCCAAGGGTTTGGAGGATAGAGACATTTAAATTTTTAGTGATAATTCGGAAGTCAATTATTAAAATTCAAATATCTGCCGATCTGTAGGAATCTGAGAGACAAAACTTATGTCACTTTGAGCGAACGTATATGTAAACTTCCTGTCAGAGTCAGGTCAATGTATGTCCAAGGGTTTGGACGATAGAGACATTTTAATTTTTCGAGATTATTCGAAAGTCAATTTTTAAAAGGCAAATATCTCCCGATCTGTAGGCATCTGAGAGACAAAACGTATGTCACTTTCAGGGAACGTATATGTAAACTGCCTGTCAGAATCTCGTCAATGTATGTCCAAGGGTTTGGACGATACAGACATTTAAATTTTTCGAGATTATTCGAAAGTCAATTTTTAAGAGGCAAATATCTCCCGATCTGTATTCATCTGAGAGACAAACCTTATGTCACTTTGAGGGAACGCATATGTCAACTTCATGTCAGAGTCTCGTCAATGTATGTCCAAGGGTTTGGAGGATAGAGACATTTTAATTTTTCGAGATTATTCGAAAGTCAATTTTTGAAAAGGCGAATATATCCCGATCTGTATTAATCTGAGAGACAAGACTTATGTCACTTTGAGGGAACGTATATGTCAACTTTATGTCATAGTCACGTCGATGCATGTCCAAGGGTTTGGAGGATAGAGACATTTAAATTTTTAGAGATTATTCGAAAGTCAATTATTAAAAGGCAAATATCTCCCGATCTGTAGGAATCTGAGAGACAAAACTTATGTCACTTTGAGGGAACGTATATGTCAACTTCCTGTCAGAGTCATGTTAATGTATGTAAAGGGTTTGGAGGATAGAGACATTTAAATTTTTAGAGATAATTCGAAAGTCAATTATTAAAAGGCAAATATCTCCCGATCTGTAGGCATCTGAGAGACAAACCTTATGCCACTTTCAGGGAACACATATGTCAACTTCATGTCAGAGTCTCGTCAACGTATGTCAAAGGGTTTGGAGGATAAACACATTTTAATTTTTCGAGATTATTCGAAAGTCAATTATTAAAAGGCAAATATCTCCCGATCTGTAGGAATCTGAGAGACAAAACTTATATCACTTTGAGGGAACGTATATGTCAACTTCATGTCAGAGTCACGTCAATGTATGTACAAGGGTTTGGAGGATAGAGACATTTAAATTTTTAGAGATTATTCGAAAGTCAATTTTTAAAAGGCAAATATCTCCCGATCTGTAGGCATCTGAGAGACAAGCCTTATGTCACTTTGAGGGAACGCACATGTCAACTTCATGTCAGAGTCACGTCAATGTATGTCCAAGGGTTTGGAGGATACAGACATTTTGAATGTTTAGAGATTATTCGGAAGTCAATTATTAAAATTCAAATATCTGCCGATCTGTAGGAATCTGAGAGACAAAACTTATGTCACTTTGAGCGAACGTATATGTAAACTTCCTGTCAGAGTCAGGTCAATGTATGTCCAAGGGTTTTGACGATAGAGACATTTTAATTTTTCGAGATTATTCGAAAGTCAATTATTAAAAGGCAAATATCTCCCGATCTGTAGGCATCTGAGAGACAAAACTTATGTCACTTTCAGGGAACGTATATGTAAACTTCCTGTCAGAATCTCGTCAATGTATGTCCAAGGGTTTGGACGATACAGACATTTTAATTTTTCGAGATTATTCGAAAGTCAATTATTAAAAGGCAAATATCTCCCGATCTGTATTCATCTGAGAGGCAAACCTTATGTCACTTTAAGGGAACGCATATGTCAACTTCATGTCAGAGTCTCGTCAATGTATGTCCAAGGGTTTGGAGGATAGAGACATTTTAATTTTTCGAGATTATTCGAAAGTGAATTTTTGAAAAGGCAAATATCTCCCGATCTGTAGGAATCTGAGAAACAACACTCATGTCACTTTGAGGGAACGTATATGTCAACTTCCTGTCAGAGTCACGTCAATGTATGTCCAAGGGTTTGGAGGATAGAGACATTTAAATTTTTAGAGATTGTTCGAAAGTCAATTTTTAAAAGGCAAATATTTCCCGATCAGTGGGAATCTGAGAGACAAAACTTATGTCACTTTGAGTGAACGTATATGTTAACTTCATGTCAGAGTCACGTCAATGTATGTCCAAGGGTTTGGAGGATAGAGACATTTAATGTTTAGAGATTATTCGGAAGTCAATTTTTAAAATTCAAATATCTGCCGATCTGTAGGAATCTGAGAGACAAAACTTATGTCACTTTCAGCGAACGTATATGTAAACTTCCTGTCAGAGTCACGTCAATGTATGTCCAAGGGTTTGGAGGATAGAGACATTTTAATTTTTCGAGATTATTCGAAAGTCAAGTTTTGAAAAGGCAAATATCTCCCGATCTGTAGGAATCTGAGAGACAAAACGTATGTCACTTTCAGGGAACGCATATGTAAACTTCCTGTCAGAATCTCGTCAATGTATGTCCAAGGGTTTGGACGATAGAGACATTTTAAATTTTCGACATTATTGGAAAGTCAATTTTTAAAAGGCAAATATCTCCCGATCTGTATTAATCTGAGAGACAAAACTTATGTCTTTTTGAGGGAACGTATATGTCAACTTCATGTCATAGTCACGTCAATGTATGTCGAAGGGTTTGGAGGATGGAGACATTTAAATTTTTAGAGATTATTCGAAAGTCAATTATTAAAAGGCAAATATCTCCCGATCTGTAGGAGTCTGAGAGACAAAACTTATGTCACTTTGAGGGAACGTATATGTGAACTTTCTGTCAGAGTCACATTAATGTATGTAAAGGATTTGGAGGATAGAGACATTTAAATTTTTAGAGATTATTCGAAAGTCAATTTTTGAAAAGGCAAATATCTCCCGATCTGTAGGAATCTGAGAGAAAAAACTTATGTCACCTCGAGGGAACGTATATGTCAACGTCATGTCAGAATCTCGTCAATGTATGTCCAAGGGTTTGGACGATAGAGACATTTAAATTTTTCGAGATTATTCGAAAGTCAATTATTAAAAGGAAAATATCTCCCGATCTGTAGGCATCTGAGAGACAAACTTTATGTCACTTTCAGGGAACACATATGTCAACTTCATGTCAGAGTCTCGTCAATGTATGTCAAAGGGTTTGGAGGATAAACACATTAAAATTTTTCGAGATTATTCGAAAGTCAATTTTTGAAAAGGCAAATATCTCCCGATCTGTAGGAATCTGAGAGACAAAACTTATATCACTTTGAGGGAACGTATATGTCAACTCCATGTCAGAGTCACGTCAATGTATGTACAAGGGTTTGGAGGATAGAGACATTTAAATTTTTAGAGATTATTCGAAAGTCAATTTTTAAAAGGCAAATATCTCCCGATCTGTAGGCATCTGAGAGACAAGCCTTATGTCACTTTGAGGGAACGCACATGTCAACTTCATGTCAGAGTCACGTCAATGTATGTCCAAGGGTTTGGAGGATAGAGACATTTTAATTTTTCGAGATTATTCGAAAGTCAATTTTTAAGAGGCAAATATCTCCCGATCTGTATTCATCTGAGAGACAAACCTTATGTCACTTTGAGGGAACGCATATGTCAACTTCATGTCAGAGTCTCGTCAATGTATGTCCAAGGGTTTGGAGGATAGAGACATTTAAATTTTTAGAGATTATTCGAAAGTCAATTATTAAAAGGCAAATATCTCCCGATCTGTAGGAATCTGAGAGACAAAACTTATGTCACTTAGAGGGAACGTATATGTCAACTTCCTGTCAGAGTCACGTTAATGTATGTAAAGGGTTTGGAGGATAGAGACATTTAAATTTTTAGAGATAATTCGAAAGTCAATTATTAAAAGGCAAATATCTCCCGATCTGTAGGCATCTGAGAGACAAACCTTATGCCACTTTCAGGGAACACATATGTCAACTTCATGTGAGAGTCTCGTCAATGTATGTCAAAGGGTTTGGAGGATAAACACATTTTAATTTTTCGAGATTATTCGAAAGTCAATTTTTGAAAAGGCAAATATCTCCCGATATGTATTAATCTGAGAGACAAATCTTATGTCACTTTGAGGGAACGTATATGTCAACTTCATGTCAGAGTCACGTTAATGTATGTAAAGGGTTTGGAGGATAGAGACATTTAAATTTTTAGAGATAATTCGAAAGTCAATTATTAAAAGGCAAATATCTCCCGATCTGTAGGCATCTGAGAGACAAAACTTATGTCACTTTGAGGGAACGTATATGTCAACTTCCTGTCAGAGTCACGTTAATGTATGTAAAGGGTTTGGAGGATAGAGACATTTAAATTTTTAGAGATAATTCGAAAGTCAATTATTAAAAGGCAAATATCTCCCGATCTGTAGGCATCTGAGAGACAAACCTTATGCCACTTTCAGGGAACACATATGTCAACTTCATGTGAGAGTCTCGTCAATGTATGTCAAAGGGTTTGGAGGATAAACACATTTTAATTTTTCGAGATTATTCGAAAGTCAATTTTTGAAAAGGCAAATATCTCCCGATCTGTATTAATCTGAGAGACAACTCTTATGTCACTTTGAGGGAACGTATATGTCAACTTCATGTCAGAGTCACGTCAATGTATGTACAAGGGTTTGGAGGATAGAGACATTTAAATTTTTAGAGATTATTCGAAAGTCAATTTTTAAAAGGCAAATATCTCCCGATCTGTAGGCATCTGAGAGACAAGCCTTATGTCACTTTGAGGGAACGCACATGTCAACTTCATGTCAGAGTCACGTCAATGTATATCCAAGGGTTTGGAGGATAGAGACATTTTGAATGTTTAGAGATTATTCGGAAGTCAATTATTAAAATTCAAATATCTGCCGATCTGTAGGAATCTGAGAGACAAAACTTATGTCACTTTGAGCGAACGTATATGTAAACTTCCTGTCAGAGTCAGGTCAATGTATGTCCAAGGGTTTGGACGATAGAGACATTTTAATTTTTCGAGATTATTCGAAAGTCAATTTTTAAAAGGCAAATATCTCCCGATCTGTAGGCATCTGAGAGACAAAACTTATGTCACTTTCAGGGAACGTATATGTAAACTTCCTGTCAGAATCTCGTCAATGTATGTCCAAGGGTTTGGACGATACAGACATTTTAATTTTTCGAGATTATTCGAAAGTCAATTATTAAAAGGCAAATATCTCCCGATCTGTATTCATCTGAGAGGCAAACCTTATGTCACTTTGAGGGAACGCATATGTCAACTTCATGTCAGAGTCTCGTCAATGTATGTCCAAGGGTTTGGAGGATAGAGACATTTAAATTTTTCGAGATTATTCGAAAGTGAATTTTTGAAAAGGCAAATATATCCCGATCTGTATTAATCTGAGAGACAAAACTTATGTCACTTTGAGGGAACGTATATGTCAACTTCATGTCATAGTCACGTCGATGTATGTCCAAGGGTTTGGAGGATAGAGACATTTTAATTTCTCGACATAATTAGAAAGTCAATTTTTAAAAGGCAAATATCTCCCGATCTGTAGGAATCTGAGAGACAAATCTTATGTCACTTTGAGTGAACATATATGTCAACTTCATGTCAGAATCTCGTCAATGTATGTCCAAGGGTTTGAACGATAGAGACATTTTAATTTTTCCAGATTATTCGAAAGTCAATTTTTAAAAGGCAAATATCTCCCGATCTGTAGGCATCTGAGAGACAAACCTTATGCCACTTTCAGGGAACACATATGTCAACTTCATGTCAGAGTCTCGTCAATGTATGTCAAAGGGTTTGGAGGATAAACACATTTTAATTTTTCGAGATTATTCGAAAGTCAATTTTTAAAAGGCAAATATCTCCCGATCTGTAGGAATCTGAGAGACAAAACTTATATCACTTTGAGGGAACGTACATGTCAGCTTCATGTCAGAGTCACGTCAATGTATGTCCAAGGGTTTGGAGGATAGAGACATTTAAATTTTTAGAGATTATTCGAAAGTCAATTTTTAAAAGGCAAATATCTCCCGATCAGTAGGCATCTGAGAGACAAGCCTTATGTCACTTTGAGGGAACGCATATGTTAACTTCATATCAGAGTCTCGTCAATGTATGTCCAAGGGTTTGGAGGATAGAAATATTTAAATTTTTCGAGATTTTTCGAAAGCCAATTTTTAAAAGGCAAATATCTCCCGATCTGTATTAATCTGAGAGACAAACCTTATGTCACTTTGAGGGAACGCATATGTCAACTTCATGTCAGAGTCTCGTCACTGTATGTCCAAGGGTTTGGAGGATAGAGACATTTTAATTTTTGGAGATTATACGAAAGTCAATTATTAAAAGGCAAATATCTCCCGATCTGTAGGAATCTGAGAGACAAACCTTATGTCACTTTGAGGGAACATGTATGTCAACTTCCTGTAAGAGTCACGTCAATGTATGTCCAAGGGTTTGGAGGATAGAGACATTTAAAATTTTAGAGATTATTCGAAAGTCAATTTTTAAAAGGCAAATATCTCCCGATCTGTAGGAATCTGAGAGACAACACTCATGTCACTTTGAGGGAACGTATATGTCAACTTCCTGTCTGAGTCACGTCAATGTATGTCCAAGGGTTTGGAGGATAGAGACATTTAAAATTTTAGAGATTATTCGAAAGTCAATTTTTAAAAGGCAAATATCTCCCGATCAGTGGGAATCTGAGAGACAAAGCTTATATCACTTTGAGTGAACGTATATGTTAACTTCATGTCAGAGTCACGTCAATGTATGTCCAAGGGTTTGGAGGATAGAGATATTTAAATGTTTAGAGATTATTCGGAAGTCAATTTTAAAATTCAAATATCTGCCGATCTGTAGGAATCTGAGAGACAAAACTTATGTCACTTTGAGGGAACGTATATGTAAACTTCCTATCAGAGTCACGTCAATGTATGTCCAAGGGGTTGGAAGATAGAGACATTTACATTTTTAGAGATTATACGAAAGTCAATTTTTAAAAGGCAAATATCTCCCGATTTGTAGGCATCTGAGAGACAAACCTTATGTCACTTTGAGGGAACGCATATGTCAACTTCATGTCAGAGTCTCGTCACTGTATGTCCAAGGGTTTGGAGGATAGAGACATTTTAATTTTTTGGGATTTTTCGAAAGCCAATTTTTAAAAGGCAAATATCTCCCGATCTGTAGGAATCTGAGAGACAAAACTTATGTAACTTTGAGGGATCACATATGTCAACTTCCTGTCAGAGTCACGTCAATGTATGTCCAAGGGTTTGGAGGATAGAGACATTTAAATTTTTAGAGATTGTTCGAAAGTCAATTTTTAAAGGCAAATATCTCCCGATCAGTGGGAATCTGAGAGACAAAACTTATGTCACTTTGAGGGAACGTATATGTTAACTTCATGTCAGAGTCACGTCAATGTATGTCCAAGGGTTTGGAGGATAGAGACATTTAAATTTTTAGTGATTATTCGGAAGTCAATTATTAAAATTCAAATATCTGCCGATCTGTAGGAATCTGAGAGACAAAAGTTATGTCACTTTGAGCGAACGTATATGTAAACTTCCTGTCAGAGTCAGGTCAATGTATGTCCAAGGGTTTGGACGATAGAGACATTTTAATTTTCGAGATTATTCGAAAGTCAATTTTTAAAAGGCAAATATCTCCCGATCTGTAGGCATCTGAGAGACAAAACGTATGTCACTTTCAGGGAACGTATATGTAAACTGCCTGTGAGAATCTCGTCAATGTATGTCCAAGGGTTTAGACGATACAGACATTTTAATTTTTCGAGATTATTCGATAGTCAATTTTTAAAAGGCAAATATCTCCCGATCTGTATTCATCTGAGAGACAAACCTTATGTCACTTTGAGGGAACGCATATGTCAACTTCATGTCAGAGTCTCGTCAATGTATGTCCAAGGGTTTGGAGGATAGAGACATTTTAATTTTTCGAGATTATTCGAAAGTCAATTTTTGAAAAGGCAAATATATCCCGATCTGTATTAATCTGAGAGACAAAACTTATGTCACTTTGAGGGAACGTATATGTCAACTTTATGTCATAGTCACGTCGATGCATGTCCAAGGGTTTGGAGGATAGAGACATTTTAATTTTTCGACATTATTGGAAAGTCAATTTTTTAAAGGCAAATATCTCCCGATCTGTAGGAATCTGAGAGACAAATCTTTTGTCACTTTGAGTGAACTTATATGTCAACTTCATGTCAGAATCTCGTCAATGTATGTCCAAGGGTTTGGACGATAGAGACATTTAAATTTTTCGAGATTATTCGAAAGTCAATTTTTAAAAGGCAAATATCTCCCGATCTGTAGGAATCTGAGAGACAACACTCATGTCACTTTGAGGGAACGTATATGTCAACTTCCTGTCAGAGTTACGTCAATGTATGTCCAAGGGTTTGGAGGATAGAGACATTTAAATTTTTAGAGATTGTTCGAAAGTCAATTTTTAAAAGGCAAATATTTCCCGATCAGTGGGAATCTGAGAGACAAAGCTTATGTCACTTTGAGTGAACGTATATGTTAACTTCATGTCAGAGTCACGTCAATGTATGTCCAAGGGTTTGGAGGATAGAGACATTTAAATGTTTAGAGATTATTCGGAAGTCAATTTTAAAATTCAAATATCTGCCGATCTGTAGGAATCTGAGAGACAAAACTTATGTCACTTTGAGGGAACGTATGTGTAAACTTCCTGTCAGAGTCACGTCAATGTATGTCCAAGGGGTTGGAGGATAGAGACATTTAAATTTTTAGTGATTATTCGGAAGTCAATTATTAAAATTCAAATATCTGCCGATCTGTAGGAATCTGAGAGACAAAAGTTATGTCACTTTGAGCGAATGTATATGTAAACTTCCTGTCAGAGTCAGGTCTATGTATGTCCAAGGGTTTGGACGATAGAGACATTTTAATTTTCGAGATTATTCGAAAGTCAATTTTTAAAAGGCAAATATCTCCCGATCTGTAGGCATCTGAGAGACAAAACGTATTTCACTTTCAGGGAACGTATATGTAAACTGCCTGTCAGAATCTCGTCAATGTATGTCCAAGGGTTTAGACGATACAGACATTTTAATTTTTCGAGATTATTCGAAAGTCAATTTTTAAAAGGCAAATATCTCCCGATCTGTATTCATCTGAGAGACAAACCTTATGTCACTTTGAGGGAACGCATGTGTCAACTTCATGTCAGAGTCTCGTCAATGTATGTCCAAGGGTTTGGAGGATAGAGACATTTTAATTTTTCGAGATTATTCGAAAGTCAATTTTTGAAAAGGCAAATATATCCCGATCTGTATTAATCTGAGAGACAAAACTTATGTCACTTTGAGGGAACGTATATGTCAACTTTATGTCATAGTCACGTCGATGCATGTCCAAGGGTTTGGAGGATAGAGTCATTTTAATTTTTCGACATTATTGGAAAGTCAATTTTTTAAAGGCAAATATCTCCCGATCTGTAGGAATCTGAGAGACAAATCTTTTGTCACTTTGAGAGAACGTATATGTCAACTTCATGTCAGAATCTCGTCAATGTATGTCCAAGGGTTTGGACGATAGAGACATTTAAATTTTTCGAGATTATTCGAAAGTCAATTTTTAAAAGGCAAATATCTCCCGATCTATTTATCATCTGATAGACAAACCTTATGTCACTTTGAGGAAACGCATATGTCAACTTCATGTCAGAGTCTCGTCAATGTATGTCCAAGGGTTTGGAGGATAGAGACATTTTAATTTTTCGAGATTATTCGAAAGTCCATTTTTGAAAAGACAAATATCTCCCGATCTGTATTAATCTGAGAGACAAAACTTATGTCACTTTGAGGGAACGTATATGTCAACTTCCTGTCAGAGTCACGTTAATGTATGTAAAGGGTTAGGAGGATAGAGACATTTAAATTTTTAGAGATAATTCGAAAGTCAATTATTAAAAGGCAAATATCTCCCGATCTGTAGGCATCTGAGAGACAAACCTTATGCCACTTTCAGGGAACACATATGTCAACTTCATGTCAGAGTCTCGTCAATGTATGTCAAAGGGTTTGGAGGATAAACACATTTTAATTTTTCGAGATTATTCGAAAGTCAATTTTTGAAAAGGCAAATATCTCCCGATCTGTATTAATCTGAGAGACAAATCTTATGTCACTTTGAGGGAACGTATATGTCAACTTCATGTCAGAATCTCGTCAATGTATGTCGAAGGGTTTGGACGATAGAGACATTTTAATTTTTCGAGATTATTCGAAAGTCAATTATTAAAAGGCAAATATCTCCCGATCTGTAGGAATCTGAGAGACAAAACTTATATCACTTTGAGGGAACATATATGTCAACTTCATATCAGAGTCACGTCAATGTATGTACAAGGGTTTGGAGGATAGAGACATTTAAATTTTTAGAGATTATTCGAAAGTCAATTTTTAAAAGGCAAATATCTCTCGATCTGTAGGCATCTGAGAGACAAGCCTTATGTCACTTTGAGGGAACGCATATGTCAACTTCATGTCAGAGTCACGTCAATGTATGTCCAAGGGTTTGGAGGATAGAGACATTTGAATGTTTAGAGATTATTCGGAAGTCAATTATTAAAATTCAAATATCTGCCGATTTGTAGGAATCTGAGAGACAAAACTTATGTCACTTTGAGCGAACGTATATGTAAACTTCCTGTCAGAGTCAGGTCAATGTATGTCCAAGGGTTTGGACGATAGAGACATTTTAATTTTTCGAGATTATTCGAAAGTCAATTTTTAAAAGGCAAATATCTCCCGATCTGTAGGCATCTGAGAGACAAAACTTATGTCACTTTCAGGGAACGTATATGTAAACGTCCTGTCAGAATCTCGTCAATGTATGTCCTAGGGTTTGGACGATACAGACATTTAAATTTTTCGAGATTATTCGAAAGTCAATTTTTAAAAGGCAAATATCTCTCGATCTGTATTCATCTGAGAGACAAACCTTATGTCACTTTGAGGGAACGCATATGTCAACTTCATGTCAGAGTCTCGTCAATGTATGTCCAAGGGTTTGGAGGATAGAGACATTTTAATTTTTCGAGATTATTCGAAAGTGAATTTTTGTAAAGGCAAATATATCCCGATCTGTATTAATCTGAGAGACAAAACTTATGTCACTTTGAGGGAACGTATATGTCAACTTCATGTAATAGTCACGTCGATGTATGTCCAAGGGTTTGGAGGATAGAGACATTTTAATTTTTCGACATTATTAGAAAGTCAATTATTAAAAGGCAAATGTCTCCCGATCTGTAGGAATCTGAGAGACAAATCTTATGTCACTTTGAGTGAACGTATATGCCAACTTCATGTCAGAATCTCGTCAATGTATGTCCAAGGGTTTGGACGATAGAGACATTTTAATTTTTCGAGATTATTCGAAAGTAAATTTTTAAAAGGCAAATATCTCCCGATCTGTAGGCATCTGAGAGACAAACCTTATGCCACTTTCAGGGAACTCATATGTCAACTTCATGTCAGGGTCTCGTCAATGTATGTCAAAGGGTTTGGAGGATAAACACATTTTAATTTTTCGAGATTATTCGAAAGTCAATTTTTAAAAGGCAAATATCTCCCGATCTGTAGGAATCTGAGAGACAAAACTTATATCACTTTGAGGGAACGTATATGTCAGCTTCATGTCAGAATCACGTCAATGTATGTCCAAGGGTTTGGAGGATAGAGACATTTAAATTTTTAGAGATTATTCGAAAGTCAATTTTTAAAAGGCAAATATCTCCCGATCAGTAGGCATCTGAGAGACAAGCCTTATGTCACTTTGAGGGAACGCATATGTCAACTTCATATCAGAGTCTCGTCAATGTATGTCCAAGGGTTTGGAGGATAGAGACATTTAAATTTTTTGAGATTTTTCGAAAGTCAATTTTTAAAAGGCAAATATCTCCCGATCTGTAGGCATCTGAGAGACAAACCTTATGTCACTTTGAGGGAACGCATATGTCAACTTCATGTTAGAGTCTCGTCACTGTATGTCCAAGGGTTTGGAGGATAGAGACATTTAAATTTTTAGAGATTGTTGTAAGTCAAATTTTAAACGGCAAATATTTCCCGATCAGTGGGAATCTGAGAGACAAAACTTATGTCACTTTGAGTGAACGTATATGTTAACTTCATGTCAGAGTCACGTCAATGTATGTCCAAGGGTTTGGAAAGATAGAGACATTTAAATTTTTAAAGATTATTCGAAAGTCAATTATTAAAAGGCAAATATCTCCCGATCTATATTAATCTGAGAGACAAAACTTATGTCACTTTGAGGGAACGTATATGTCAACTTCATGTCATAGTCACGTCAATGTATGTCGAAGGGTTTGGAGGATAGAGACATTTAAATGTTTAGAGATTATTCGAAAGTCAATTATTAAAAGGCAAATATCTCCCGATCTGTAGGAATCTGAGAGACAAAACTTATGTCACTTTGAGGGAACGTATATGTCAACTTCCTGTCAGAGTCACGTTAATGTATGTAAAGGGTTTGGAGGATAAACACATTTCAATTTTTCGAGATTATTCGAAAGTCAATTTTTGAAAAGGCAAATATCTCCCGATCTGTATTAATCTGAGAGACAAATCTTATGTCACTTTGAGGGAACGTATATGTCAATTTCATGTCAGAATCTCGTCAATGTATGTAGAAGGGTTTGGACGATGGAGACATTTTAATTTTTCGAGATTATTCGAAAGTCAATTATTAAAAGGCAAATATCTCCCGATCTGTAGGAATCTGAGAGACAAAACTTATATCACTTTGAGGGAACGTATATGTCAACTTCATGTCATAGTCACGTCAATGTATGTCGAAGGGTTTGGAGGATAGAGACATTTAAATTTTTAGAGATTATTTGAAAGTCAATATTTAAAAGGCAAATATCACCCGATCTGTAGGCATCTGAGAGACAAGCCTTATGTCACTTTGAGGGAACGCATATGTCAACTTCATGTCAGAGTCACGTCAATGTATGTCCAAGGGTTTGGAGGATAGAGACATTTGAATGTTTAGAGATTATTCGGAAGTCAATTATTAAAATTCAAATATCTGCCGATCTGTAGGAATCTGAGAGACAAAACTTATTTCAATTTGAGGGAACATATATGTCAACTTCCTGTCAGAGTCACGTCAATGTATGTCCAAGGGTTTGGAGGATAGAGACATTTTAATTTTTCGAGATTATTCGAAAGTCAATTTTTAAAAGGCAAATATCTCCCGATCTGTAGGAATCTGAGAGACAAACCTTATGTCACTTTGAGGGAACATTTATGTCAACTTCCTGTCAGAGTCACGTCAATGTATGTCCAAGGGTTTGGAGGATAGAGACATTTAAATTTTTAGAGATTATTCGAAAGTCAATTTTTAAAAGGCAAATATCTCCCGATCTGTAGGAATCTGAGAGACAACACTCATGTCACTTTGAGGGAACGTTTATGTCAACTTCCTGTCAGAGTCACGTCAATGTATGTCTAAGGGTTTGGAGGATAGAGACATTTAAATTTTTAGAGATTGTTCGAAAGTCAATTTTTAAAAGGCAAATATTTCCCGATCAGTGGGAATCTGAGAGACAAAACTTATGTCACTTTGAGTGAACGTATATGTTAACTTCATGTCAGAGTCACGTCAATGTATGTCCAAGGGTTTGGAGGATAAAGACATTTAAATGTTTAGAGATTATTCGAAAGTCAATTTTTAAAGGCAAATATCTCCCGATCTGTAGGCATCTGAGAGACAAACCTTATGTCACTTTGAGGGAACGCATATGTCAACTTCATGTCAGAGTCTCGTCACTGTATGTCCAAGGGTTTGGAGGATAGAGACATTTTAATTTTTCGAGATTATACGAAAGTCAATTATTAAAAGGCAAATATCTCCCGATCTGTAGGAATCTGAGAGACAAACCTTATGTCACTTTGAGGGAACATATATGTAAACTTCCTGTCAGAGTCACGTCAATGTATGTCCAAGGGTTTGGAGGATAGAGACATTTTAATTTTTCGAGATTATTCGAAAGTCAAGTTTTGAAAAGGCAAATATCTCCCGATCTGTAGGAATCTGAGAGACAAAACGTATGTCACTTTCAGGGAACGTATATGTAAACTTCCTGTCAGAATCTCGTCAATGTATGTCCAAGGGTTTGGACGATAGAGACATTTTAAATTTTCGCTATTATTGGAAAGTCAATTTTTAAAAGGCAAATATCTCCCGATCTGTAATAATCTGAGAGACAAAACTCATGTCACTTTGAGGGAACGTATATGTCAACTTCATGTCATAGTCACGTCAATGTATGTCGAAGGGTTTGGAGGATAGAGACATTTAAATTTTTAGAGATTATTCGAAAGTCAATTTTTAAAAGGCAAATATCTCCCGATCTGTAGGAGTCTGAGAGACAAAACTTATGTCACTTTGAGGGAACGTATATGTGAACTTTCTGTCAGAGTCACATTAATGTATGTAAAGGATTTGGAAGATAGAGTCATTTAAATTTTTAGAGATTATTCGAAAGTCAATTTTTGAAAAGGCAAATATCTCCCGATCTGTAGGAATCTGAGAGAAAAAACTTATGTCACCTTGAGGGAACGTATATGTCAACGTCATGTCAGAATCTCGTCAATGTATGTCCAAGGGTTTGGTGGATAGAGACATTTAAATTTTTCGAGATTATTCGAAAGTCAATTTTTAAAAGGCAAATATCTCCCGATCTGTAGGCATCTGAGAGACAAACCTTATGTCACTTTCAGGGAACACATATGTCAACTTCATGTCAGAGTCTCGTCAATGTATGTCAAAGGGTTTGGAGGATAAACACATTAAAATTTTTCGAGATTATTCGAAAGTCAATTTTTGAAAAGGCAAATATCTCCCGATCTGTATTAATCTGAGAGACAAATCTTATGTCACTTTGAGGGAATGTATATGTCAACTTCATGTCAGAATCTCGTCAATGTATGTCGAAGGGTTTGGACGATAGAGACATTTTAATTTTTCGAGATTATTCGAAAGTCAATTATTAAAAGGCAAATATCTCCCGATCAGTGGGAATCTGAGAGACAAAACTTATATCACTTTGAGGGAACGTATCTGTTAACGTCATGTCAGAGTCACGTCAATGTATGTACAAGGGTTTGGAGGATAGAGACATTTAAATTTTTAGAGATTGTTCGAAAGTCAATTCTTAAAAGGCAAATATCTCCCGATCAGTAGGAATCTGAGAGACAAAACTTATGTCACTTTGAGGGAACGTATATGTAAACTTCCTGTCAGAGTCACGTCAATCTATGTCCAAGGGGTTGGAAGATAGAGACATTTAAATTTTTAGAGATTATACGAAAGTCAATTCTTAAAAGGCAAATATCTCCCGATGTGTAGGCATCTGAGGGACAAACCTTATGTCACTTTGAGGGAACGCATATGTCAACTTCATGTCAGAGTCTCGTCACTGTATGTCCAAGGGTTTGGAGGATAGAGACATTTTAATTTTTTGGGATTATTCGAAAGTCAATTTTTAAAAGGCAAATATCTCCCGATCTGTAGGAATCTGAGAGACAAAACTTATGTAACTTTGACGGATCATATATGTCAACTTCCTGTCAGAGTCACGTAAATGTATGTCCAAGGGTTTGGAGGATAGAAACATTTAAATTTTTAGAGATTGTTCGAAAGTCAATTTTTAAAGGCAAATATCTCCCGATCAGTGGGAATCTGAGACACAAAACTTATGTCTCTTTGAGGGAACGTATATGTTAACTTCATGTCAGAGTCACGTCAATGTATGTCCAAGGGTTTGGAGGATAGAGACATTTAAATTTTTAGTGATTATTCGGAAGTCAATTATTAAAATTCAAATATCTGCCGATCTGTAGGAATCTGAGAGACAAAACTTATGTCACTTTGAGCGAACGTATATGTAAACTTCCTGTCAGAGTCAGGTCAATGCATGTCCAAGGGTTTGGACGATAGAGACATTTTAATTTTTCGAGATTATTCGAAAGTCAATTTTTAAAAGGCAAATATCTCCCGATCTGTAGGCATCTGAGAGACAAAACTTATGTCACTTTCAGGGAACGTATATGTAAACTGCCTGTCAGAATCTCGTCAATGTATGTCAAAGGGTTTGGACGTTACAGACATTTTAATTTTTCGAGATTATTCGAAAGTCAATTTTTAAAAGGCAAATATCTCCCGATCTATATTCATCTGAGAGACAAACCTTATGTCACTTTGAGGGAACGCATATTTCAACTTCATGTCAGGGTCTCGTCAATGTATGTCCAAGGGTTTGGAGGATAGAGACATTTTAATTTTTCGAGATTATTCGAAAGTCAATTTTTGAAAAGGCAAATATATCCCGATCTGTATTAATCTGAGAGACAAAACTTATGTCACTTTGAGGGAACGTATATGTCAACTTTATGTCATAGTCACGTCGATGTATGTCCAAGGGTTTGGAGGATAGAGACATTTTAATTTTTCGACATTATTGGAAAGTCAATTTTTAAAAGGCAAATATCTCCCGATCTGTAGGAATCTGAGAGACAAATCTTATGTCACTTTGAGTGAACGTATATGTCAACTTCATGTCAGAATCTTGTCAATGTATGTCCAAGGGTTTGGACGATAGAGACATTTAAATTTTTCGAGATTATTCGAAAGTCAATTTTTAAAAGGCAAATATCTCCCGATCTGTAGGCATCTGAGAGACAAACCTTATGTCACTTAGAGGGAACGTATATGTTAACTTCATGTCAGAGTCTCGTCAATGTATGTCCAAGGGTTTGGAGGATAGAGACATTTTAATTTTTCGAGATTATTCGAAAGTCAATTTTTGAAAAGACAAATATCTCCCGATCTGTATTAATCTGAGAGACAAAACTTATGTCACTTTGAGGGAACGTATATGTCAACTTCATGTCATAGTCACGTCAATGTATGTCGAAGGGTTTGGAGGATAGAGACATTTAAATTTTTAGAGATTATTCGAAAGTCAATTATTAAAAGGCAAATATCTCCCGATCTGTAGGAATCTGAGAGACAAAACTTATGTCACTTTCAGGGAACGTATATGTCAACTTCCTGTCAGAGTCACGTTAATGTATGTAAAGGTTTTGGAGGATAGAGACATTTAAATTTTTAGAGATAATTCGAAAGTCAATTATTAAAAGGCAAATATCTCCCGATCTGTAGGCATCTGAGAGACAAACCTTATGCCACTTTCAGGGAACACATATGTCAACTTCCTGTCAGAGTCACGTTAATGTATGTAAAGGGTTTGGAGGATAGAGACATTTAAATTTTTAGAGATAATACGAAAGTCAATTATTAAAAGGCAAATATCTCCCGATCTGTAATAATCTGAGAGACAAATCTTATATCACTTTGAGGGAACGTATATGTCAACTTCATGTCAGAATCTTGTCAATGTATGTCGAAGGGTTTGGACGATAGAGACATTTCAATTTTTCGAGATTATTCGAAAGTCAATTATTTAAAGGCAAATATCTCCCGATCTGTAGGAATCTGAGAGTCAAAACTTATATCACTTTGAGGGAACGTATATGTCAACTTCATGTCAGAGTCACGTCAATGTATGTACAAGGGTTTGGAGGATAGAGACATTTAAATTTTTAGAGATTATTCGAATGTCAATTTTTAAAAGGCAAATATCTCCAAATCTGTAGGCATCTGAGAGACAAGCCTTATGTCACTGAGGGAACGCATATGTCAACTTCATGTCAGAGTCACGTCAATGTATGTCCAAGGGTTTGGAGGATAGAGACATTTGAATGTTTAGAGATTATTCGGAAGTCAATTATTAAAATTCAAATATCTGCCGATCTGTAGGAATCTGAGAGACAAAACTTATGTCTCTTTGAGGGAACGTATATGTAAACTTCCTGTCAGAGTCAGGTCAATGTATGTCCAAGGGTTTGGACGATAGAGACATTTTAATTTTTCGAGATTATTCGAAAGTCAATTTTTAAAAGGCAAATATCTCCCGATCTGTAGGCATCTGAGAGACAAAACTTATATCACTTTCAGGGAACGTATATGTAAACTTCCTGTCAGAGTCACGTTAATGTATGTAAAGGGTTTGGAGGATAGAGACATTTAAATTTTTAGAGATAATTCGAAAGTCAATTATTAAAAGGCAAATATCTCCCGATCTGTAGGCACCTGAGAGACAAACCTTATGCCACTTTCAGGGAACACATATGTCAACTTCATGTCAGAGTCTCGTCAATGTATGTCAAAGGGTTTGGAGGATAAACACATTTTAATTTTTCGAGATTATTCGATAGTCAATTTTTAAAAGGCAAATATCTCCCGATCTGTAGGCATCTGAGAGACAAAACTTATGTCACTTTCAGGGAACGTATATGTAAACTTCCTGTCAGAATCTCGTCAATGTATGTCCAAGGGTTTGGACGATACAGACATTTTAATTTTTCGAGATTATTCGAAAGTCAAGTTATGAAAAGGCAAATATCTCCCGATCTGTAGGAATCTGAGAGACAAAATGTATGTCACTTTCAGGGAACGTATATGTAAACTTCCTGTCAGAATCTCGTCAATGTATGTCCAAGGGTTTGGACGATAGAGACATTTTAAATTTTCGCTATTATTGGAAAGTCAATTTTTAAAAGGCAAATATCTCCCGATCTGTAATAATCTGAGAGACAAAACTTATGTCACTTTGAGGGAAGGTATATGTCAACTTCATGTCATAGTCACGTCAATGTATGTCGAAGGGTTTGGAGGATAGAGACATTTAAATTTTTAGAGATTATTCGAAAGTCAATTTTTAAAAGGCAAATATCTCCCGATCTGTAGGAGTCTGAGAGACAAAACTTATGTCACTTTGAGGGAACGTATATGTGAACTTTCTGTCAGAGTCACATTAATGTATGTAAAGGATTTGGAGGATAGAGTCATTTAAATTTTTAGAGATTATTCGAAAGTCAATTTTTGAAAAGGCAAATATCTCCCGATGTGTTGGCATCTGAGAGACAAACCTTATGTCACTTTGAGGGAACGCATCTGTCAACTTCATGTCAGAGTCTCGTCACTGTATGTCCAAGGGTTTGGAGGATAGAGACATTTTAATTTTTTGGGATTATTCGAAAGTCAATTTTTAAAAGGCAAATATCTCCCGATCTGTAGGCATCTGAGAGACAAACCTTATGTCACTTTGAGGGAACGCATCTGTCAACTTCATGTCAGAGTCTCGTCACTGTATGTCCAAGGGTTTGGAGGATAGAGACATTTTAATTTTTTGGGATTATTCGAAAGTCAATTTTTAAAAGGCAAATTTCTCCCGATCTGTAGGCATCTGAGAGACAAACCTTATGTCACTTTCAGGGAACACATATGTCAACTTCATGTCAGAGTCTCGTCAATGTATGTCAAAGGGTTTGGATGATAAACACATTTTAATTTTTCGAGATAATTCGAAAGTCAATATTTAAAAGGCAAATATCTCCCGATCTGTAGGAATCAGAGAGACAAAACTTATATCACTTTGAGGGAACGTATATATCAGCTTCATGTCAGAGTCACGTCAATGTATGTCCAAGGGTTTGGAGGATAGAGACATTTAAATTTTTAGAGATTATTCGAAAGTCAATTTTTAAAGGCAAATATCTCCCGATCAGTAGGCATCTGAGAGACAAGCCTTATGTCACTTTGAGGGAACGCATATGTCAACTTCATATCAGAGTCTCGTCAAAGTATGTCCAAGGGTTTGGAGGATAGAGACATTTAAATTTTTCGAGATTTTTCGAAAGTCAATTTTTAAAAGGCAAATATCTCCCGATCTGTAGGCATCTGAGAGACAAACCTTATGTCACTTTGAGGGAACGGATGTGTCAACTTCATGTCAGAGTCTCATCACTGTATGTCCAAGGGTTTGGAGGATAGAGACATTTAAATTTTTCGAGATTATACGAAAGTCAATTATTAAAAGGCAAATATCTCCCGATCTGTACTAACCTGAGAGACAAACCTTATGTCACTTTGAGGGAACATATATGTCAACTTCCTGTCAGAGTTACGTCAATGTATGTCCAAGGGTTTGGAGGATAGAGACATTTAAATTTTTAGAGATTATTAGAAAGTCAATTTTTAAAAGGCAAATATCTCCCGATCTGTAGGAATCTGAGAGACAACACTCATGTCACTTTGAGGGAACGTATATGTCAACATCCTGTCAGAGTCACGTCAATGTATGTCCAAGGGTTTGGAGGATAGAGACATTTAAATTTTTAGAGATTGTTCGAAAGTCAATTTTTAAAAGGCAAATATTTCCCGATCAGTTTGAATCTGAGAGACAAAACTTATGTCACTTTGAGTGAACGTATATGTTAACTTCATGTCAGAGTCACGTCAATGTATGTCCAAGGGTTTGGAGGATAGAGACATTTAAATGTTTAGAGATTATTCGGAAGTCAATTTTTAAAATTCAAATATCTGCCGATCTGTAGGAATCTGAGAGACAAAACTTATGTCACTTTGAACGAACGTATATGTAAACTTCCTGTCAGAGTCACGTCAATGTATGTCCAAGGCTTTGGAGGATAGAGACATTTTAATTTTTCGAGATTATTCGAAAGTCAAGTTTTGAAAAGGCAAATATCTCCCGATCTGTAGGAATCTGAGAGACAAAACGTATGTCACTTTCAGGGAACGTATATGTAAACTTCCTGTCAGAATCTCGTCAATGTATGTCCAAGGGTTTGGACGATAGAGACATTTTAAATTTTCGCTATTATTGGAAAGTCAATTTTTAAAAGGCAAATATCTCCCGATCTGTAATAATCTGAGAGACAAAACTTATGTCACTTTGAGGGAACGTATATGTCAACTTCATGTCATAGTCACGTCAATGTATGTCGAAGGGTTTGGAGGATAGAGACATTTAAATTTTTAGAGATTATTCGAAAGTCAATTTTTAAAAGGCAAATATCTCCCGATCTGTAGGAGTCTGAGAGACAAAACTTATGTCACTTTGAGGGAACGTATATGTGAACTTTCTGTCAGAGTCACATTAATGTATGTAAAGGATTTGGAGGAAAGAGTCATTTAAATTTTTAGAGATTATTCGAAAGTCAATTTTTGAAAAGGCAAATATCTCCCGATCTGTAGGAATCTGAGAGAAAAAACTTATGTCACCTTGAGGGAACGTATATGTCAACGTCATGTCAGAATCTCGTCAATGCATGTCCAAGGGTTTGGTGGATAGAGACATTTAAATTTTTCGGGATTATTCGAAAGTCTATTTTTAAAAGGCAAATATCTCCCGATCTGTAGGCATCTGAGAGACAAACTTTATGTCACTTTCAGGGAACACATATGTCAACTTCATGTCAGAGTCTCGTCAATGTATGTGAAAGGGTTTGGAGGATAAACACATTAAAATTTTTCGAGATTATTCGAAAGACAATTTTTGAAAAGGCAAATATCTCCCGATCTGTAATAATCTGAGAGACAGAACTTATGTCACTTTGAGGGAACATATATGTCAACTTCCTGTCAGAGTCACGTCAATGTATGTCCAAGGGTTTGGAGGATAGAGACATTTAAATTTTTAGAGATTATTCGAAAGTCAATTTTTAAAAGGCAAATATCTCCCGATCTGTAGGAATCTGAGAGACAACACTCATGTCACTTTGAGGGAACGTATATGTCAACTTCCTGTCAGAGTCACGTCAATGTATGTCCAAGGGTTTGGAGGATAGAGACATTTATATTTTTAGAGATTGTTCGAAAGTCAATTTTTAAAAGGCAAATATTTCCCGATCAGTGTGAATCTGAGAGACAAAACTTATGTCACTTTGAGTGAACGTATATGTTAACTTCATGTCAGAGTCACGTCAATGTATGTCCAAGGGTTTGGAGGATAGAGACATTTAAATGTTTAGATATTATTCGGAAGTCAATTTTTAAAATTAAAATATCTGCCGATCTGTAGGAATCTGAGAGACAAAACTTATGTCACTTTGAGCGAACGTATATGTCAACGTTATGTCATTGTCACGTCGATGCATGTCCAAGGGTTTGGAGGATAGAGACATTTTAATTTTTCGACATTATTGGAAAGTCAATTTTTTAAAGGCAAATATCTCCCGATCTGTAGGAATCTGAGAGACAAATCTTTTGTCACTTTGAGTGAACGTATATGTCAACTTCATGTCAGAATCTCGTCAATGTATGTCCAAGGGTTTGGACGATAGAGACATTTAAATTTTTCGAGATTATTCGAAAGTCAATTTTTAAAAGGCAAATATCTCCCGATCTGTAGGCATCTGATAGACAAACCTTATGTCACTTTGAGGGAACGCATATGTCAACTTCATGTCAGAGTCTCGTCAATGTATGTCCAAGGGTTTGGAGGATAGAGACATTTTAATTTTTCGAGATTATTCGAAAGTCAATTTTTGAAAAGACAAATATCTCCCGATCTGTATTAATCTGAGAGACAAAACTTATGTCACTTTGAGGGAACGTATATGTCAACTTCATGTCATAGTCACGTCAATGTATGTAGAAGGGTTTGGAGGATAGAGACATTTAAATTTTTAGAGATTATTCGAAAGTCAATTATTAAAAGGCAAATATCTCCCGATCTGTAGGAATCTGAGAGACAAAACTTATGTCACTTTGAGGGAACGTATATGTCAACTTCCTGTCAGAGTCACGTTAATGTATGTAAAGGGTTTGGAGGATAGAGACATTTAAATTTTTAGAGATAATTCGAAAGTCAATTATTAAAAGGCAAATATCTCCCGATCTGTAGGCATCTGAGAGACAAACCTTATGCCACTTTCAGGGAACACATATGTCAACTTCATGTCAGAGTCTCGTCAATGTATGTCAAAGGGTTTGGAGGATAAACACATTTTAATTTTTCGAGAATATTCGAAAGTCAATTTTTGAAAAGGCAAATATCTCCCGATCTGTATTAATCTGAGAGACAAATCTTATGTCACTTTGTTGGAACGTATATGTCAACTTCATGTCAGAATCTCGTCAATGTATGTCGAAGTGTTTGGACGATAGAGACATTTTAATTTTTCGAGATTATTCGAAAGTCAATTATTAAAAGGCAAATATCTCCCGATCTGTAGGAATCTGAGAGACAAAACTTATATCACTTTGAGGGAACGTATATGTCAACTTCATGTCAGAGTCACGTCAATGTATGTACAAGGGTTTGGAGGATAGAGACAATTAAATTTTTAGAGATTATTCGGAAGTCAATTTTTAAAAGGCAAATATCTCCCGATCTATAAGAATCTGAGAGACAAAACTTATGTCACTTTGAGGGAACGCATATGTCAACTTCATATCAGAGTCTCGTCAATGTATGTCCAAGGGTTTGGAGGATAGAGACATTTAAATTTTTCGAGATTTTTCGAAAGTCAATTATTAAAAGGCAAATATCTCCCGATCTGTAGGCATCTGAGAGACAAACCTTATGTCACTTTGAGGGAACGCATATGTCAACTTCATGTCAGAGTCTCGTCACTGTATGTCTAAGGGTTTGGAGGATAGAGACATTTAAATTTTCGAGATTATACGAAAGTCAATTATTAAAAGGCAAATATCTCCCGATCTGTAGGAATCTGAGAGACAAACCTTATGTCACTTTGAGGGAACATATATGTCAACTTCCTGTCAGAGTCACGTCAATGTATGTCCAAGGGTTTGGAGGATAGAGACATTTAAATTTTTAGAGATTATTCGAAAGTCAATTTTTAAAAGGCAAATATCTCCCGATCTGTAGGAATCTGAGAGACAACACTCATGTCACTTTGAGGGAACGTATATGTCAACTTCCTGTCAGAGTCACGTCAATGTATGTCCAAGGGGTTGGAGGATAGAGACATTTATATTTTTAGAGATTGTTCGAAAGTCAATTTTTAAATGGCAAATATTTCCCGATCAGTGTGAATCTGAGAGACAAAACTTATGTCTCTTTGAGTGAACGTATATGTTAACTTCATGTCAGAGTCACGTCAATGTATGTCCAAGGGTTTGGAGGATAGAGACATTTAAATGTTTAGAGATTATTCGGAAGTCAATTTTTAAAATTCAAATATCTGCCGATCTGTAGGAATCTGAGAGACAAAACTTATGTCACTTTCAGGGAACACATATGTCAACTTCATGTCAGAGTCTCGTCAATGTATGTCAAAGGGTTTGGAGGATAAACACATTTTAATTTTTCGAGATTATTCGAAAGTCAATTTTTGAAAAGGCAAATATCTCCCGATCTGTATTAATCTGAGAGACAAATCTTATGTCACTTTGTTGGAACGTATATGTCAACTTCATGTCAGAATCTCGTCAATGTATGTCGAAGTGTTTGGACGATAGAGACATTTTAATTTTTCGAGATTATTCGAAAGTCAATTATTAAAAGGCAAATATCTCCCGATCTGTAGGAATCTGAGAGACAAAACTTATATCACTTTGAGGGAACGTATATGTCAACTTCATGTCAGAGTCACGTCAATGTATGTACAAGGGTTTGGAGGATAGAGACATTTAAATTTTTAGAGATTATTCGGAAGTCAATTATTAAAAGGCAAATATCTCCCGATCTTTAGGCATCTGAGAGACAAGCCTTATGTCTCTTTGAGGGAACGCATATGTCAACTTCCTGTCAGAGTCAGGTCAATGTATGTCCAAGGGTTTGGACGATAGAGACATTTTAATTTTTCGAGATTATTCGAAAGTCAATTTTTAAAAGGCAAATATCTCCCGATCTGTAGGCATCTGAGAGACAAAACTTATGTCACTTTCAGGGAACGTATATGTAAACTTCCTTTCAGAATCTCGTCAATGTATGTCCAAGGGTTTGGACGATAGAGACATTTTAATATTTCGAGATTATTCGAAAGTCAATTATTAAAAGGCAAATATCTCCCGATCTGTATTCATCTGAGAGACAAACCTTATGTCACTTTGAGGGAACGCATATGTCAACTTCATGTAAGAGTCTCGTCAATGTATGTCCAAGGGTTTGGAGGATAGAGACATTTTAATTTTTCGAGATTATTCGAAAGTGAATTTTTGAAAAGGCAAATATATCCCGATCTGTATTAATCTGAGAGACAAAACTTATGTCACTTTGAGGGAAAGTATATGTCAACTTCATGTCATAGTCACGTCGATGTATGTCCAAGGGTTTGGAGGATAGAGACATTTTAATTTTTCGACATTATTAGAAAGTCAATTTTTAAAAGGCAAATATCTCCCGATCTGTAGGAATCTGAGAGACAAATCTTATGTCACTTTGAGTGAACGTATATGTCAACTTCATGTCAGAATCTCGCCAAGGTATGTCGAAGGGTTTGGACGATAGAGACATTTTAATTTTTCGAGATTATTCGAAAGTCAATTTTTAAAAGGCAAATATCTCCCGATCTGTAGGCATCTGAGAGACAAACCTTATGCCACTTTCAGGGAACACATATGTCAACTTCATGTCAGAGTCTTGTCAATGTATGTCAAAGGGTTTGGAGGATAAACACATTTTAATTTTTCGAGATTATTCGAAAGTCAATTTTTAAAAGGCAAATATCTCCCGATCTGTAGGAATCTGAGAGACAAAACTTATATCACTTTGAGGGAACGTATATGTCAGCTTCATGTCAGAGTGACGTCAATGTATGTCCAAGGGTTTGGAGGATAGAGACATTTAAATTTTTAGAGATTATTCGAAAGTCAATTTTTAAAAGGCAAATATCTCCCGATCAGTAGGCATCTGAGAGACAAGCCTTATGTCACTTTGAGGGATCGCATATGTCAACTTCATATCAGAGTCTCGTCAATGTATGTCCAAGGGTTTGGAGGATAGAGACATTTAAATTTTTCGAGATTTTTCGAAAGTCAATTATTAAAAGGCAAATATCTCCCGATCTGTAGGCATCTGAGAGACAAACCTTATGTCACTTTGAGGGAATGCATATGTCAACTTCATGTCAGAGTCTCGTCACTGTATGTCCAAGGGTTTGGAGGATAGAGACATTTTAATTTTTCGAGATTATACGAAAGTCAATTATTAAAAGGCAAATATCTCCCGATCTGTAGGAATCTGAAAGACAAACCTTATGTCACTTTGAGGGAACATATATGTCAACTTCCTGTCAGAGTCACGTCAATGTATGTCCAAGGGTTTGGAGGATAGAGACATTTAAATTTTTAGAGATTATTCGAAAGTCAATTTTTAAAAGGCAAATATCTCCCGATCTGTAGGAATCTGAGAGACAACACTCATGTCACTTTGAGGGAACGTATATGTTAACTTCATGTCAGAGTCACGTCAATGTATGTCCAAGGGTTTCGAGGATAGAGACATTTAAATGTTTAGAGATTATTCGGAAGTCAATTTTTAAAATTCAAATATCTGCCGATCTGTAGGAATCTGTGAGACAAAACTAATGTCACTTTGAGCGAACGTATATGTAAACTTCCTGTTAGAGTCACGTCAATGTATGTCCAAGGGTTTGGAGGATAGAGACATTTTAATTTTTGGAGATTATTCGAAAGTCAAGTTTTGAAAAGGCAAATATCTCCCGATCTGTAGGAATCTGAGAGACAAAACGTATGTCACTTTCAGGGAACACATATGTCAACTTCATGTCAGAGTCTCGTCAATGTATGTCAAAGGGTTTGGAGGATAAACACATTTTAATTTTTCGAGATTATTCGAAAGTCAATTTTTGAAAAGGCAAATATCTCCCGATCTGTATTAATCTGAGAGACAAATCTTATGTCACTTTGTTGGAACGTATATGTCAACTTCATGTCAGAATCTCGTCAATGTATGTCGAAGTGTTTGGACGATAGAGACATTTTAATTTTTCGAGATTATTCGAAAGTCAATTATTAAAAGGCAAATATCTCCCGATCTGTAGGAATCTGAGAGACAAAACTTATATCACTTTGAGGGAACGTATATGTCAACTTCATGTCAGAGTCACGTCAATGTATGTACAAGGGTTTGGAGGATAGAGACATTTAAATTTTTAGAGATTATTCGGAAGTCAATTATTAAAAGGCAAATATCTCCCGATCTTTAGGCATCTGAGAGACAAGCCTTATGTCTCTTTGAGGGAACGCATATGTCAACTTCCTGTCAGAGTCAGGTCAATGTATGTCCAAGGGTTTGGACGATAGAGACATTTTAATTTTTCGAGATTATTCGAAAGTCAATTTTTAAAAGGCAAATATCTCCCGATCTGTAGGCATCTGAGAGACAAAACTTATGTCACTTTCAGGGAACGTATATGTAAACTTCCTTTCAGAATCTCGTCAATGTATGTCCAAGGGTTTGGACGATAGAGACATTTTAATATTTCGAGATTATTCGAAAGTCAATTATTAAAAGGCAAATATCTCCCGATCTGTATTCATCTGAGAGACAAACCTTATGTCACTTTGAGGGAACGCATATGTCAACTTCATGTAAGAGTCTCGTCAATGTATGTCCAAGGGTTTGGAGGATAGAGACATTTTAATTTTTCGAGATTATTCGAAAGTGAATTTTTGAAAAGGCAAATATATCCCGATCTGTATTAATCTGAGAGACAAAACTTATGTCACTTTGAGGGAAAGTATATGTCAACTTCATGTCATAGTCACGTCGATGTATGTCCAAGGGTTTGGAGGATAGAGACATTTTAATTTTTCGACATTATTAGAAAGTCAATTTTTAAAAGGCAAATATCTCCCGATCTGTAGGAATCTGAGAGACAAATCTTATGTCACTTTGAGTGAACGTATATGTCAACTTCATGTCAGAATCTCGCCAAGGTATGTCGAAGGGTTTGGACGATAGAGACATTTTAATTTTTCGAGATTATTCGAAAGTCAATTTTTAAAAGGCAAATATCTCCCGATCTGTAGGCATCTGAGAGACAAACCTTATGCCACTTTCAGGGAACACATATGTCAACTTCATGTCAGAGTCTTGTCAATGTATGTCAAAGGGTTTGGAGGATAAACACATTTTAATTTTTCGAGATTATTCGAAAGTCAATTTTTAAAAGGCAAATATCTCCCGATCTGTAGGAATCTGAGAGACAAAACTTATATCACTTTGAGGGAACGTATATGTCAGCTTCATGTCAGAGTGACGTCAATGTATGTCCAAGGGTTTGGAGGATAGAGACATTTAAATTTTTAGAGATTATTCGAAAGTCAATTTTTAAAAGGCAAATATCTCCCGATCAGTAGGCATCTGAGAGACAAGCCTTATGTCACTTTGAGGGATCGCATATGTCAACTTCATATCAGAGTCTCGTCAATGTATGTCCAAGGGTTTGGAGGATAGAGACATTTAAATTTTTCGAGATTTTTCGAAAGTCAATTATTAAAAGGCAAATATCTCCCGATCTGTAGGCATCTGAGAGACAAACCTTATGTCACTTTGAGGGAATGCATATGTCAACTTCATGTCAGAGTCTCGTCACTGTATGTCCAAGGGTTTGGAGGATAGAGACATTTTAATTTTTCGAGATTATACGAAAGTCAATTATTAAAAGGCAAATATCTCCCGATCTGTAGGAATCTGAAAGACAAACCTTATGTCACTTTGAGGGAACATATATGTCAACTTCCTGTCAGAGTCACGTCAATGTATGTCCAAGGGTTTGGAGGATAGAGACATTTAAATTTTTAGAGATTATTCGAAAGTCAATTTTTAAAAGGCAAATATCTCCCGATCTGTAGGAATCTGAGAGACAACACTCATGTCACTTTGAGGGAACGTATATGTTAACTTCATGTCAGAGTCACGTCAATGTATGTCCAAGGGTTTCGAGGATAGAGACATTTAAATGTTTAGAGATTATTCGGAAGTCAATTTTTAAAATTCAAATATCTGCCGATCTGTAGGAATCTGTGAGACAAAACTAATGTCACTTTGAGCGAACGTATATGTAAACTTCCTGTTAGAGTCACGTCAATGTATGTCCAAGGGTTTGGAGGATAGAGACATTTTAATTTTTGGAGATTATTCGAAAGTCAAGTTTTGAAAAGGCAAATATCTCCCGATCTGTAGGAATCTGAGAGACAAAACGTATGTCACTTTCAGGGAACGTATATGTAATCTTCCTGTCAGAATCTCGTCAATGTATGTCCAAGGGTTTGGACGATAGAGACATTTTAAATTTTCGCTATTATTGGAAAGTCAATTTTTAAAAGGCAAATATCTCCCGATCTGTATTAATCTGAGAAACAAAACTTATGTCACTTTGAGGGAACGTATATGTGAACTTTTTGTCAGAGTCACATTAATGTATGTAAAGGATTTGGAGGATAGAGACATTTAAATTTTTAGAGATTATTTGAAAGTCAATTTTTGAAAAGGCAAATATCTCCCGATCTGTAGGAATCTGAGAGACAAAACTTATGTCACCTTGAGGGAACGTATATGTGAACTTTTTGTCAGAGTCACATTAATGTATGTAAAGGATTTGGAGGATAGAGACATTTAAATTTTTTGAGATTATTCGAAAGTCAATTATTAAAAGGCAAATATCTCCCGATCTGTAGGCATCTGAGAGACGAACTTTATGTCACTTTCAGGGAACACATATGTCAACTTCATGTCAGAGTCTCGTCAATGTATGTCAAAGGGTTTGGAGGATAAACACATTAAAATTTTTCGAGATTATTCGAAAGTCAATTTATGAAAAGGCAAATATCTCCCGATCTGTATTAATCTGAGAGACAAATCTTATGTCACTTTGAGGGAATGTATATGTCAACTTCATGTCAGAATCTCGTCAATGTATGTCCAAGGGTTTGGACGATAGAGACATTTTAATTTTTCGAGAAAATTCGAAAGTAAATATTAAAAGGCAAATATCTCCCGATCAGTGGGAATCTGAGAGACAAAACTTATATCACTGTGAGGGAACGTATCTGTTAACGTCATGTCAGAGTCACGTCAATGTATGTACAAGGGTTTGGAGGATAGAGACATTTAAATTTTTATAGATTGTTCGAAAGTCAATTCTTAAAAGGCAAATATCTCCCGATCAGTAGGAATCTGAGAGACAAAACTTATGTCACTTTGAGGGAACGTATATGTAAACTTCCTGTCAGAGTCACGTCAATGTATGTCCAAGGGGTTGGAAGATAGAGACATTTAAATTTTTAGAGATTATACGAAAGTCAATTTTTAAAAGGCAAATATCTCCCGATGTGTAGGCATCTGAGAGACAAACATTATGTCACTTTGAGGGAACGCATATGTCAACTTCATGTCAGAGTCTCGTCACTGTATGTCCAAGGGTTTGGAGGATAGAGACATTTTAATTTTTTGGGATTATTCGAAAGTCAATTTTTAAAAGGCAAATATCTCCCGATCTGTAGGAATCTGATAGACAAAACTTATGTAACTTTGAGGGATCATATATGTCAACTTCCTGTCAGAGTCTTGTCAATGTATGTCGAAGGGTTTGGAGGATAGAGACATTTAAATTTTTAGAGATTATTCGAAAGTCAATTATTAAAAGGCAAATATCTCCCGATCTGTAGGAATCTGAGAGACAAAACTTATGTCACTTTGAGGGAACGTATATGTCAACTTCCTGTCAGAGTCACGTTAATGTATGTAAAGGGTTTGGAGGATAGAGACATTTAAATTTTTAGAGATAATTCGAAAGTCAATTATTAAAAGGCAAATATCTCCCGATCTGTAGGCATCTGAGAGACAAACCTTATGCCACTTTCAGGGAACACATATGTCAACTTCATGTCAGAGTCTCGTCAATATATGTCAAAGGGTTTGGAGGATAAACGCATTTTAATTTTTCGAGATTATTCGAAAGTCAATTTTTAAAAGGCAAATATCTCCTGATCTGTAGGCATCTGAAAGACAAAACTTATGTCACTTCAGGGAACGTATATGTAAACTTCCTTTCAGAATCTCGTCAATGTATGTCCAAGGGTTTGGACGATACAGACATTTTAATTTTTCGAGATTATTCGAAAGTAATTTTTAAAAGGCAAATATCTCCCGATCTGTATTCATCTGAGAGACAAAACTAATATCACTTTGAGGGAACGTATATGTCAACTTCGTGTCAAAGTCACGTCAATGTATGCACAAGGGTTTGGAGGATAGAGACATTTAAATTTTTAGAGATTATTCGAAAGTCAATTTTTAAAAGGCAAATATCTCCCGATCTGTAGGCATCTGAGAGACAAGCCTTATGTCACATTGAGGGAACGCATATGTCAACTTCATGTCAGAGTCTCGTCAATGTATGTCCAAGGGTTTGGAGGATAGAGACATTTGAATTTTTCGAGATTTTTCGAAAGTCAATTTTTAAAAGGCAAATATCTCCCGATCTGTAGGCATCTGAGAGACAAACCTTATGTCACTTTGAAGGAACGCATATGTCAACTTCAAGTCAGAGTCTCGTCAATATATGTCCAAGGGTTTGGAGGATAGAGACATTTTAATTTTTCGAGATTATTCGAAAGTCAATTTTTGAAAAGGCAAATATCTCCCGATCTGTATTAATCTGAGAGACAAAACGTATGTCACTTTGAGGGAACGTATATGTCAACTTCATGTCAGAATCTCGTCAATGTATGTCCAAGGGTTTGGAGGATAGAGACATTTTAATTTTTCGAGATTATTCGAAAGTCAATATTTAAAGGCAAATATCTCCCCATCTGTAGAAATCTGAGAGACAAACTTTATGTCACTTTGAGGGAACACATATGTCAACTTCCTGTCAGAGTCACGTCAATGTATGTCCAAGGGTTTGGAGGATAGAGACATTTAAATTTTTAGAGATTATTCGAAAGTCAATTTTTAAAAGGCAAATATCTCCCGATCTGTAGGAATCTGAGAGACAACACTTATGTCAATTTGAGGGAACGTATATGTCAACGTCCTGTCAGAGTCACGTCAATGTATGTCCAAGGGTTTGGAGGATAGAGACATTTAAATTTCTAGAGATTGTTCGAAAGTCAATTTTTAAAAGGCAAATATTTCCCGATCAGTGGGAATCTGAGAGACAAAACTTATGTCACTTTGAGTGAACGTATATGTTAACTTCATGTCAGAGTCACGTCAATGTATGTTTAAGGGTTTGGAGGATAGAGACATTTGAATGTTTAGAGATTATTCGGAAGTCAATTTTTAAAAATCAAATATCTGCCGATCTGTAGGAATCTGAGAGACAACACTTATGTCACTTTGAGCGAACGTATATGTAAACTTCCTGTCAGAGTCAGGTCAATGTATGTCCAAGGGTTTGGACGATAGAGACATTTTAATTTTTCAAGATTATTCGAATGTCAATTTTTAAAAGGCAAATATCTCCTGATCTGTAGGCATCTGAAAGACAAAACTTATGTCACTTTCAGGGAACGTATATGTAAACTTCCTTTCAGAATCTCGTCAATGTATGTCCAAGGGTTTGGACGATACAGACATTTTAATTTTTCGAGATTATTCGAAAGTAATTTTAAAAGGCAAATATCTCCCGATCTGTATTCATCTGAGAGACAAACCTTATGTCACTTTGAGGGAACGCATATGTCAACTTCGTGTCATAGTCACGTCGATGTATGTCCAAGGGTTTGGAGGATAGAGACATTTTAATTTTTCGACATTATTGGAAAGTCAATTTTTAAAAGGCAAATATCTCCCGATCTGTAGGAATCTGAGAGACAAATCTTATGTCACTTTGAGTGAACGTATATGTCAACTTCATGTCAGAATCTCGTCAATGTATGTAGAAGGGTTTGGACGATAGAGACATTTTAATTTTTCGAGATTATTCGAAAGTCAATTTTTAAAAGGCAAATATCTCCCGATCTGTAGGCATCTGAGAGACAAACCTTATGTCACTTTGAGGGAACGCATATGTCAACTTCATGTCAGAGTCTCGTCAATGTATGTACAAGGGTTTGGGGGATAGAGACATTTTAATTTTTCGAGATTATTCGAAAGTCAATTTTTGAAAAGACAAATATCTCCCGATCTGTATTAATCTGAGAGACAAAACTTATGTCACTTTGAGGGAACGTATTTGTCAACTTCATGTCATAGTCACGTCAATGTATGTCGAAGGGTTTGGAGGATAGAGACATTTAAATTTTTAGAGATTATTCGAAAGTCAATTATTAAAAGGCAAATAACTCCCGATCTGTAGGAATCTGAGAGACAAAACTTATGTCACTTTGAGGGAACGTATATGTCAACTTCCTGTCAGAGTCACGTTAATGTATGTAAAGGGTTTGGAGGATAGAGACATTTAAATTTTTAGAGATAATTCGAAAGTCAATTATTAAAAGGCAAATATCTCCCGATCTGTAGGCATCTGAGAGACAAACCTTATGCCACTTTCAGGGAACGCATATGTCAACTTCATGTCAGAGTCTCGTCAATGTATGTCAAAGGGTTTGGAGGATAAACACATTTAAATTTTTCGAGATTATTCGAAAGTCAATTTTTGAAAAGGCAAATATCTCCCGATCTGTATTAATCTGAGAGACAAATCTTATGTCACTTTGAGGGAACGTATATGTCAACTTCATGTCAGAATCTTGTCAATGTATGTAGAAGGGTTTGGACGATAGAGACATTTAATTTTTTCGAGATTATTCGAAAGTCAATTTTTAAAAGGCAAATATCTCCCGATCTGTAAGAATCTGAGAGACAAAACTTATATCACTTTGAGGGAACGTATATGTCAACTTCATGTCAGAGTCACGTCAATGTATGTACAAGGGTTTGGAGGATAGAGACATTTAAATTTTTAGAGATTATTCGAAAGTCAATTATTAAAAGGCAAATATCTCCCGATCTGTAGGCATCTGAGAGACAAGCCTTATGTCACTTTGAGGGAACGCATATGTCAACTTCATGTCAGAGTCTCGTCAATGTATGTCCAAGGGTTTGGACGATAGAGACATTTAAATTTTTCGAGATTTTTCGAAAGTCAATTTTTAAAAGGCAAATATCTCCCGATCAGTAGGCATCTGAGAGACAAACCTTATGTCACTTTGAGGGAACGCATATGTCAACTTCAAGTCAGAGTCTCGTCAATGTATGTCCAAGGGTTTGGAGGATAGAGACATTTATATTTTTAGAGATTGTTCGAAAGTCAATTTTTAAAAGGCAAATATTTCCCGATCAGTGTGAATCTGAGAGACAAAACTTATGTCACTTTGAGTGAACGTATATGTTAACTTCATGTCAGAGTCACGTCAATGTATGTCCAAGGGTTTGGAGGATAGAGACATTTAAATGTTTAGAGATTATTCGGAAGTCAATTTTTAAAATTCAAATATCTGCCGATCTGTAGGAATCTGAGAGACAAAACTTATGTCACTTTGAGCGAACGTATATGTCAACTTTATGTCATAGTCACGTCGATGCATGTCCAAGGGTTTGGAGGATAGAGTCATTTTAATTTTTCGACATTATTGGAAAGTCAATTTTTTAAAGGCAAATATCTCCCGATCTGTAGGCATCTGAGAGACAAACCTTATGCCACTTTCAGGGAACACATATGTCAACTTCATGTCAGAGTCTCGTCAATATATGTCAAAGGGTTTGGAGGATAAACGCATTTTAATTTTTCGAGATTATTCGAAAGTCAATTTTTAAAAGGCAAATATCTCCTGATCTGTAGGCATCTGAAAGACAAAACTTATGTCACTTCAGGGAACGTATATGTAAACTTCCTTTCAGAATCTCGTCAATGTATGTCCAAGGGTTTGGACGATACAGACATTTTAATTTTTCGAGATTATTCGAAAGTAATTTTTAAAAGGCAAATATCTCCCGATCTGTATTCATCTGAGAGGCAAAACTAATATCACTTTGAGGGAACGTATATGTCAACTTCGTGTCAAAGTCACGTCAATGTATGCACAAGGGTTTGGAGGATAGAGACATTTAAATTTTTAGAGATTATTCGAAAGTCAATTTTTAAAAGGCAAATATCTCCCGATCTGTAGGCATCTGAGAGACAAGCCTTATGTCACATTGAGGGAACGCATATGTCAACTTCATGTCAGAGTCTCGTCAATGTATGTCCAAGGGTTTGGAGGATAGAGACATTTGAATTTTTCGAGATTTTTCGAAAGTCAATTTTTAAAAGGCAAATATCTCCCGATCTGTAGGCATCTGAGAGACAAACCTTATGTCACTTTGAAGGAACGCATATGTCAACTTCAAGTCAGAGTCTCGTCAATATATGTCCAAGGGTTTGGAGGATAGAGACATTTTAATTTTTCGAGATTATTCGAAAGTCAATTTTTGAAAAGGCAAATATCTCCCGATCTGTATTAATCTGAGAGACAAAACGTATGTCACTTTGAGGGAACGTATATGTCAACTTCATGTCAGAATCTCGTCAATGTATGTCCAAGGGTTTGGAGGATAGAGACATTTTAATTTTTCGAGATTATTCGAAAGTCAATATTTAAAGGCAAATATCTCCCCATCTGTAGAAATCTGAGAGACAAACCTTATGTCACTTTGAGGGAACACATATGTCAACTTCCTGTCAGAGTCACGTCAATGTATGTCCAAGGGTTTGGAGGATAGAGACATTTAAATTTTTAGAGATTATTCGAAAGTCAATTTTTAAAAGGCAAATATCTCCCGATCTGTAGGAATCTGAGAGACAACACTTATGTCAATTTGAGGGAACGTATATGTCAACGTCCTGTCAGAGTCACGTCAATGTATGTCCAAGGGTTTGGAGGATAGAGACATTTAAATTTCTAGAGAATGTTCGAAAGTCAATTTTTAAAAGGCAAATATTTCCCGATCAGTGGGAATCTGAGAGACAAAACTTATGTCACTTTGAGTGAACGTATATGTTAACTTCATGTCAGAGTCACGTCAATGTATGTTTAAGGGTTTGGAGGATAGAGACATTTGAATGTTTAGAGATTATTCGGAAGTCAATTTTTAAAAATCAAATATCTGCCGATCTGTAGGAATCTGAGAGACAACACTTATGTCACTTTGAGCGAACGTATATGTAAACTTCCTGTCAGAGTCAGGTCAATGTATGTCCAAGGGTTTGGACGATAGAGACATTTTAATTTTTCAAGATTATTCGAAAGTCAATTTTTAAAAGGCAAATATCTCCTGATCTGTAGGCATCTGAAAGACAAAACTTATGTCACTTTCAGGGAACGTATATGTAAACTTCCTTTCAGAATCTCGTCAATGTATGTCCAAGGGTTTGGACGATACAGACATTTTAATTTTTCGAGATTATTCGAAAGTAATTTTTAAAAGGCAAATATCTCCCGATCTGTATTCATCTGAGAGACAAACCTTATGTCACTTTGAGGGAACGCATATGTCAACTTCGTGTCATAGTCACGTCGATGTATGTCCAAGGGTTTGGAGGATAGAGACATTTTAATTTTTCGACATTATTGGAAAGTCAATTTTTAAAAGGCAAATATCTCCCGATCTGTAGGAATCTGAGAGACAAATCTTATGTCACTTTGAGTGAACGTATATGTCAACTTCATGTCAGAATCTCGTCAATGTATGTAGAAGGGTTTGGACGATAGAGACATTTTAATTTTTCGAGATTATTCGAAAGTCAATTTTTAAAAGGCAAATATCTCCCGATCTGTAGGCATCTGAGAGACAAACCTTATGTCACTTTGAGGGAACGCATATGTCAACTTCATGTCAGAGTCTCGTCAATGTATGTACAAGGGTTTGGGGGATAGAGACATTTTAATTTTTCGAGATTATTCGAAAGTCAATTTTTGAAAAGACAAATATCTCCCGATCTGTATTAATCTGAGAGACAAAACTTATGTCACTTTGAGGGAACGTATTTGTCAACTTCATGTCATAGTCACGTCAATGTATGTCGAAGGGTTTGGAGGATAGAGACATTTAAATTTTTAGAGATTATTCGAAAGTCAATTATTAAAAGGCAAATAACTCCCGATCTGTAGGAATCTGAGAGACAAAACTTATGTCACTTTGAGGGAACGTATATGTCAACTTCCTGTCAGAGTCACGTTAATGTATGTAAAGGGTTTGGAGGATAGAGACATTTAAATTTTTAGAGATAATTCGAAAGTCAATTATTAAAAGGCAAATATCTCCCGATCTGTAGGCATCTGAGAGACAAACCTTATGCCACTTTCAGGGAACGCATATGTCAACTTCATGTCAGAGTCTCGTCAATGTATGTCAAAGGGTTTGGAGGATAAACACATTTAAATTTTTCGAGATTATTCGAAAGTCAATTTTTGAAAAGGCAAATATCTCCCGATCTGTATTAATCTGAGAGACAAATCTTATGTCACTTTGAGGGAACGTATATGTCAACTTCATGTCAGAATCTTGTCAATGTATGTAGAAGGGTTTGGACGATAGAGACATTTAATTTTTTCGAGATTATTCGAAAGTCAATTTTTAAAAGGCAAATATCTCCCGATCTGTAAGAATCTGAGAGACAAAACTTATATCACTTTGAGGGAACGTATATGTCAACTTCATGTCAGAGTCACGTCAATGTATGTACAAGGGTTTGGAGGATAGAGACATTTAAATTTTTAGAGATTATTCGAAAGTCAATTATTAAAAGGCAAATATCTCCCGATCTGTAGGCATCTGACAGACAAGCCTTATGTCACTTTGAGGGAACGCATATGTCAACTTCATGTCAGAGTCTCGTCAATGTATGTCCAAGGGTTTGGACGATAGAGACATTTAAATTTTTCGAGATTTTTCGAAAGTCAATTTTTAAAAGGCAAATATCTCCCGATCAGTAGGCATCTGAGAGACAAACCTTATGTCACTTTGAGGGAACGCATATGTCAACTTCAAGTCAGAGTCTCGTCAATGTATGTCCAAGGGTTTGGAGGATAGAGACATTTATATTTTTAGAGATTGTTCGAAAGTCAATTTTTAAAAGGCAAATATTTCCCGATCAGTGTGAATCTGAGAGACAAAACTTATGTCACTTTGAGTGAACGTATATGTTAACTTCATGTCAGAGTCACGTCAATGTATGTCCAAGGGTTTGGAGGATAGAGACATTTAAATGTTTAGAGATTATTCGGAAGTCAATTTTTAAAATTCAAATATCTGCCGATCTGTAGGAATCTGAGAGACAAAACTTATGTCACTTTGAGCGAACGTATATGTCAACTTTATGTCATAGTCACGTCGATGCATGTCCAAGGGTTTGGAGGATAGAGTCATTTTAATTTTTCGACATTATTGGAAAGTCAATTTTTTAAAGGCAAATATCTCCCGATCTGTAATAATCTGAGGGACAAATCTTTTGTCACTTTGAGTGAACGTATATGTCAACTTCATGTCAGAATCTCGTCAATGTATGTCCAAGGGTTTGGACGATAGAGACATTTAAATTTTTCGAGATTATTCGAAAGTCAATTTTTAAAAGGCAAATATCTCCCGATCTGTAGGCATCTGATAGACAAACCTTATGTCACTTTGAGGGAACGCATATGTCAACTTCATGTCAGAGTCTCGTCAATGTATGTCCAAGGGTTTGGAGGATAGAGACATTTTAATTTTTCGAGATTATTCGAAAGTCAATTTTTGAAAAGACAAATATCTCCCGATCTGTATTAATCTGAGAGACAAAACTTATGTCACTTTGAGGGAACGTATATGTCAACTTCCTGTCAGGGTCACGTTAATGTAAGTACAGGGTTTGGAGGATAGAGACATTTAAATTTTTAGAGATAATTCGAAAGTCAATTATTAAAAGGCAAATATCTCCCGATCTGTATGCATCTGAGAGACAAACCTTATGCCACTTTCAGGGAACACATATGTCAACTTCATGTCAGAGTCTCGTCAATGTATGTCAAAGGGTTTGGAGGATAAACACATTTTAATTTTTCGAGATTATTCGAAAGTCAATTTTTGAAAAGGCAAATATCTCCCGATCTGTATTAATCTGAGAGACAAATCTTATGTCACTTTGTTGGAACGTATATGTCAACTTCATGTCAGAATCTCGTCAATGTATGTCGAAGTGTTTGGACGATAGAGACATTTTAATTTTTCGAGATTATTCGAAAGTCAATTATTAAAAGGCAAATATCTCCCGATCTGTAGGAATCTGAGAGACAAAACTTATATCACTTTGAGGGAACGTATATGTCAACTTCATGTCAGAGTCACGTCAATGTATGTACAAGGGTTTGGAGGATAGAGACATTTAAATTTTTAGAGATTATTCGGAAGTCAATTATTAAAAGGCAAATATCTCCCGATCTTTAGGCATCTGAGAGACAAGCCTTATGTCTCTTTGAGGGAACGCATATGTCAACTTCCTGTCAGAGTCAGGTCAATGTATGTCCAAGGGTTTGGACGATAGAGACATTTTAATTTTTCGAGATTATTCGAAAGTCAATTTTTAAAAGGCAAATATCTCCCGATCTGTTGGCATCTGAGAGACAAAACTTATGTCACTTTCAGGGATCGTATATGTAAACTTCCTTTCAGAATCTCGTCAATGTATGTCCAAGGGTTTGGACGATACAGACATTTTAATTTTTCGAGATTATTCGAAAGTCAATTATTAAAAGGCAAATATCTCCCGATCTGTATTCATCTGAGAGACAAACCTTATGTCACTTTGAGGGAACGCATATGTCAACTTCATGTAAGAGTCTCGTCAATGTATGTCAAGGGTTTGGAGGATAGAGACATTTTAATTTTTCGAGATTATTCGAAAGTGAATTTTTGAAAAGGCAAATATATCCCGATCTGTATTAATCTGAGAGACAAAACTTATGTCACTTTGAGGGAACGTATATGTCAACTTCATGTCATAGTCACGTCGATGAATGTCCAAGGGTTTGGAGGATAGAGACATTTTAATTTTTCGACATTATTAGAAAGTCAATTTTTAAAAGGCAAATATCTCCCGATCTGTAGGATTCTGAGAGACAAATCTTATGTCACTTTGAGTGAACGTATATGTCAACTTCATGTCAGAATCTCGTCAAGGTATGTCGAAGGGTTTGGACGATAGAGACATTTTAATTTTTCGAGATTATTCGAAAGTCAATTTTTAAAAGGCAAATATCTCCCGATCTGTAGGCATCTGAGAGACAAACCTTATGCCACTTTCAGGGAATACATATGTCAACTTCATGTCAGAGTCTTGTCAATGTATGTCAAAGGGTTTGGAGGATAAACACATTTTAATTTTTCGAGATTATTCGAAAGTCAATTTTTTAAAGGCAAATATCTCCCGATCTGTAGGAATCTGAGAGACAAAACTTATATCACTTTGAGGGAACGTATATGTCAGCTTCATGTCAGAGTGACGTCAATGTATGTCCAAGGGTTTGGAGGATAGAGACATTTAAATTTTTAGAGATTATTCGAAAGTCAATTTTTTAAAGGCAAATATCTCCCGATCAGTAGGCATCTGAGAGACAAGCGTTATGTCACTTTGAGGGATCGCATATGTCAACTTCATATCAGAGTCTCGTCAATGTATGTCCAAGGGTTTGGAGGATAGAGACATTTAAATTTTTCGAGATTTTTCGAAAGTCAATTATTAAAAGGCAAATATCTCCCGATCTGTAGGCATCTGAGAGACAAACCTTATGTCACTTTGAGGGAATGCATATGTCAACTTCATGTCAGAGTCTCGTCACTGTATGTCCAAGGGTTTGGAGGATAGAGACATTTTAATTTTTCGAGATTATACGAAAGTCAATTATTAAAAGGCAAATATCTCCCGATCTGTAGGAATCTGAGAGACAAACGATTATGTCACTTTGAGGGAACATATATGTCAACTTCCTGTCAGAGTCACGTCAATGTATGTCCAAGGGTTTGGAGGATAGAGACATTTAAATTTTTAGAGATTATTCGAAAGTCAATTTTTAAAAGGCAAATATCTCCCGATCTGTAGGAATCTGAGAGACAACACTCATGTAACTTTGAGGGAACGTATATGTCAACTTCCTGTCAGAGTCACGTCAATGTATGTCCAAGGGTTTGGAGGATAGAGACATTTAAATTTTTAGAGATTGTTCGAAAGTCAATTTTTAGAAGGCAAATATTTCTCGATCAGTGGGAATCTGAGAGACAAAACTTATGTCACTTTGAGTGAACGTATATGTTAACTTCATGTCAGAGTCACGTCAATGTATGTCCAAGGGTTTGGAGGATAGAGACATTTAAATGTTTAGAGATTATTCGGAAGTCAATTTTTAAAATTCAAATATCTGCCGATCTGTAGGAATCTGAGAGACAAAACTTATGTCACTTTGAGCGAACATATATGTAAACTTCCTGTCAGAGTCACGTCAATGTATGTCCAAGGGTTTGGAGGATAGAGACATTTTAATTTTTGGAGATTATTCGAAAGTCAAGTTTTGAAAAGGCAAATATCTCCCGATCTGTAGGAATCTGAGAGACAAAACGTATGTCACTTTCAGGGAACGTATATGTAATCTTCCTGTCAGAATCTTGTCAATGTATGTCCAACGGTTTGGACGATAGAGACATTTTAAATTTTCGCTATTATTGGAAAGTCAATTTTTAAAAGGCAAATATTTCCCGATCTGTATTAATCTGAGAGACAAAACTTATGTCACTTTGAGGGAACGTATATGTGAACTTTTTGTCAGAGTCACATTAATGTATGTAAAGGATTTGGAGGATAGAGACATTTAAATTTTTAGAGATTATTCGAAAGTCAATTTTTGAAAAGGCAAATATCTCCCGATCTGTAGGAATCTGAGAGACAAAACTTATGTCACCTTGAGGGAACGTATATGTGAACTTTTTGTCAGAGTCACATTAATGTATGTAAAGGATTTGGAGGATAGAGACATTTAAATTTTTCGAGATTATTCGAAAGTCAATTTTTAAAAGGCAAATATCTCCCGATCTGTAGGCATCTGAGAGACGAACTTTATGTCACTTTCAGGGAACACATATGTCAACTTCATGTCAGAGTCTCGTCAATGTATGTCAAAGGGTTTGGAGGATAAACACATTAAAATATTTCGAGATTATTCGAAAGTCAATTTATGAAAAGGCAAATATCTCCCGATCTGTATTAATCTGAGAGACAAATCTTATGTCACTTTGAGGGAATGTATATGTCAACTTCATGTCAGAATCTCGTCAATGTATGTCCAAGGGTTTGGACGATAGAGACATTTTAATTTTTCGAGAAAATTCGAAAGTAAATATTAAAAGGCAAATATCTCCCGATCAGTGGGAATCTGAGAGACAAAACTTATATCACTTTGAGGGAACGTATCTGTTAACGTCATGTCAGAGTCACGTCAATGTATGTACAAGGGTTTGGAGGATAGAGACATTTAAATTTTTAGAGATTGTTCGAAAGTCAATTCTTAAAAGGCAAATATCTCCCGATCAGTAGGAATCTGAGAGACAAAACTTATGTCACTTTGAGGGAACGTATATGTAAACTTCCTGTCAGAGTCACGTCAATGTATGTCCAAGGGGTTGGAAGATAGAGACATTTAAATTTTTAGAGATTATACGAAAGTCAATTTTTAAAAGGCAAATATCTCCCGATCTGTAGGAATCTGAGAGACAAAACTTATGTAACTTTGAGGGATCATATATGTCAACTTCCTGTCAGAGTCTTGTCAATGTATGTCGAAGGGTTTGGAGGATAGAGACATTTAAATTTTTAGAGATAATTCGAAAGTCAATTATTAAAAGGCAAATATCTCCCGATCTGTAGGCATCTGAGAGACAAACCTTATGCCACTTTCAGGGAACACATATGTCAACTTCATGTCAGAGTCTCGTCAATGTATGTCAAAGGGTTTGGAGGATAAACGCATTTTAATTTTTCGAGATTATTCGAAAGTCAATTTTTGAAAAGGCAAATATCTCCCGATCTGTATTAATCTGAGAGACAAATCTTATGTCACTTTGAGGGAACGTATATGTCAACTTCATGTCAGAATCTCGTCAATGTATGTAAAAGGGTTTGGACGATAGAGACATTTAAATTTTTCGAGATTATTCGAAAGTCAATTATTAAAAGGCAAATATCTCCCGATCTGTAGGAATCTGAGAGACAAAACTAATATCACTTTGAGGGAACGTATATGTCAACTTCGTGTCAAAGTCACGTCAATGTATGCACAAGGGTTTGGAGGATAGAGACATTTAAATTTTTAGAGATTATTCGAAAGTCAATTTTTAAAAGGCAAATATCTCCCGATCTGTAGGCATCTGAGAGACAAGCCTTATGTCACTTTGAGGGAACGCATATGTCAACGTCATGTCAGAGTCTCGTCAATGTATGTCCAAGGGTTTGGAGGATAGAGACATTTGAATTTTTCGAGATTTTTCGAAAGTCAATTTTTAAAAGGCAAATATCTCCCGATCTGTAGGCATCTGAGAGACAAACCTTATGTCACTTTGAAGGAACCCATATGTCAACTTCAAGTCAGAGTCTCGTCAATATATGTCCAAGGGTTTGGAGGATAGAAACATTTTAATTTCTCGAGATTATTCGAAAGTCAATTTTTGAAAAGGCAAATATCTCCCGATCTGTATTAATCTGAGAGACAAAACTTATGTCACTTTGAGGGAACGTATATGTCAACTTCATGTCAGAATCTTGTCAATGTATGTCCAAGGGTTTGGAGGATAGAGACATTTTAATTTTTCGAGATTATTCGAAAGTCAATATTTAAAGGCAAATATCTCCCCATCTGTAGAAATCTGAGAGACAAACCTTATGTCACTTTGAGGGAACACATATGTCAACTTCCTGTCAGAGTCACGTCAATGTATGTCCAAGGGTTTGGAGGATAGAGACATTTAAATTTCTAGAGATTGTTCGAAAGTCAATTTTTAAAAGGCAAATATTTCCCGATCAGTGGGAATCTGAGAGACAAAACTTATGTCACTTTGAGTGAACGTATATGTTAACTTCATGTCAGAGTCACGTCAATGTATGTCCAAGGGTTTGGAGGATAGAGACATTTGAATGTTTAGAGATTATTCGGAAGTCAATTTTTAAAAATCAAATATCTGCCGATCTGTAGGAATCTGAGAGACAACACTTATGTCACTTTGAGCGAACGTATATGTAAACTTCCTGCCAGAGTCAGGTCAATGTATGTCCAAGGGTTTGGACGATAGAGACATTTTAATTTTTCAAGATTATTCGAAAGTCAATTTTTAAAAGGCAAATATCTCCTGATCTGTAGGCATCTGAAAGACAAAACTTATGTCACATTCAGGGACCGTATATGTAAACTTCCTTTCAGAATCTCGTCAATGTATGTCCAATGGTTTGGACGATACAGACATTTTAATTTTTCGAGATTATTCGAAAGTAATTTTTAAAAGGCAAATATCTCCCGATCTGTATTCATCTGAGAGACAAACCTTATGTCACTTTGAGGGAACGCATATGTCAACTTCGTGTCATAGTCACGTCGATGTATGTCCAAGGGTTTGGAGGATAGAGACATTTTAATTTTTCGACATTATTGGAAAGTCAATTTTTAAAAGGCAAATATCTCCCGATCTGTAAGAATCTGAGTGACAAATCTTATGTCACTTTGAGTGAACGTATATGTCAACTTCATGTCAGAATCTCGTCAATGTATGTAGAAGGGTTTGGACGATAGAGACATTTTAATTTTTCGAGATTATTCGAAAGTCAATTTTTAAAAGGCAAATATCTCCCGATCTGTAGGCATCTGAGAGACAAACCTTATGTCAGTTTGAGGGAACGCATATGTCAACTTCATATCAGAGTCTCGTCAATGTATGTACAAGGGTTTGGGGGATAGAGACATTTTAATTTTTCGAGATTATTCAAAAGTCAATTTTTGAAAAGACAAATATCTCCCGATCTGTATTAATCTGAGAGACAAAACTTATGTCACTTTGAGGGAACGTATTTGTCAACTTCATGTCATAGTCACGTCAATGTATGTCGAAGGGTTTGGAGGATAGAGACATTTAAATTTTTAGAGATTATTCGAAAGTCAATTGTTAAAAGGCAAATAACTCCCGATCTGTAGGAATCTGAGAGACAAAACTTATGTCACTTTGAGGGAACGTATATGTCAACTTCCTGTCAGAGTCACGTTAATGTATGTAAAGGGTTTGGAGGATAGAGACATTTAAATTTTTAGAGATAATTCGAAAGTCAATTATTAAAAGGCAAATATCTCCCGATCTGTAGGCATCTGAGAGACAAACCTTATGCCACTTTCAGGGAACGCATATGTCAACTTCATGTCAGAGTCTCGTCAATGTATGTCAAAGGGTTTGGAGGATAAACACATTTAAATTTTTCGAGATTATTCGAAAGTCAATTTTTGAAAAGGCAAATATCTCCCGATCTGTATTAATCTGAGAGACAAATCTTATGTCACTTTGAGGGAACGTATATGTCAACTTCATGTCAGAATCTTGTCAATGTATGTCGAAGGGTTTGGACGATAGAGACATTTAATTTTTTCGAGATTATTCGAAAGTCAATTTTTAAAAGGCAAATATCTCCCGATCTGTAAGAATCTGAGAGACAAAACTTATATCACTTTGAGGGAACGCATATGTCAACTTCATGTCAGAGTCACGTCAATGTATGTACAAGGGTTTGGAGGATAGAGACATTTAAATTTTTAGAGATTATTCGAAAGTCAATTATTAAAAGGCAAATATCTCCCGATCTGTACTCATCTGAGAGACAAGCCTTATGTCACTTTGAGGGAACGCATATGTCAACTTCATGTCAGAGTCTCGTCAATGTATGTCCAAGGGTTTGGAGGATAGAGACATTTAAATTTTTCGAGATTTTTCGAAAGTCAATTTTTAAACGGCAAATATCTCCCGATCAGCATGCATCTGAGAGACAAACCTTATGTCACTTTGAGGGAACGCATATGTCAACTTCAAGTCAGAGTCTCGTCAATATATGTCCAAGGGTTTGGAGGATAGAGACATTTTAATTTTTCGAGATTATTCGAAAGTCAATTTTTGAAAACGCAAATATCTCCCGATCTGTAATAATCTGAGAGACAAAACTTATGTCACTTTGAGGGAACGTACATGTCAACTTCATGTCAGAATCTTGTCAATGTATGTCAAAGGGTTTGGACGATAGAGACATTTTAATTTTTCGAGATTATTCGAAAGTCAATTATTAAAAGGCAAATATCTCCCGATGTGTAGGCATCTGAGAGACAAACCTTATGTCACTTTGAGGGAACGCATATGTCAACTTCATGTCAGAGTCTCGTCACTGTATGTCCAAGGGTTTGGAGGATAGAGACATTTAAATTCTTCGAGATTATTCGAAGGTCAATATTTAAAGGCAAATATCTCCCGATCTGTAGGAATCTGAGAGACAAACCTTATGTCACTTTGAGGGAACATATATGTCAACTTCCTGTCAGAGTCAGGTCAATGTATGTCCAAAGGTTTGGACGATAGAGACATTTTAATTTTTCGAGATTATTCGAAAGTCAATTTTTAAAAGGCAAATATCTCCCGATCTGTAGGCATCTGAGAGACAAAACTAATGTCACTTTCAGGGAACGTATATGTAAACTTCCTGTCAGAGTCTCGTCAATGTATGTCCAAGGGTTTGGAGGATAGAGACATTTAAATTTTTCGAGATTTTTCGAAAGTCAATTTTTAAAAGGCAAATATCTCCCGATCTGTAGGCATCTGAGAGACAAACCTTATGTCACTTTGAGGGAACGCATATGTCAACTTCAAGTCAGTGTCTCGTCAATATATGTCCAAGGGTTTGGAGGATAGAGACATTTTAATTTTTCGAGATTATTCGAAAGTCAATTTTTGAAAAGGCAAATATCTCCCGATCTGTATTAATCTGAGAGACAAAACTTATGTCACTTTGAGGGAACGTATATGTCAACTTCATGTCAGAATCTCGTCAATGTATGTCAAAGGGTTTGGACGATAGAGACATTTTAATTTTTCGAGATTATTCGAAAGTCAATTATTAAAAGGCAAATATCTCCCGATGTGTAGGCATCTGAGAGACAAACCTTATGTCACTTTGAGGGAACGCATACGTCAACTTCATGTCAGAGTCTCGTCACTGTATGTCCAAGGGTTTGGAGGATAGAGACATTTTAATTTTTCGAGATTATTCGAAAGTCAATTATTAAAGAGCAAATATCTCCCGATCTGTAGGAATCTGAGAGACAAACCTTATGTCACTTTGAGGGAACATATATGTAAACTTCCTGTCAGAGTCACGTCAATGTATGTCCAAGGGTTTGGAGGATAGAGACATTTAAATTTTTAGAGATTGTTCGAAAGTCAATTTTTAAAAGACAAATATTTCCCGATCAGTGGGAATCTGAGAGACAAAACTTATGTCACTTTGAGTGAACGTATATGTTAACTTCATGTCAGAGTCACGTCAATGTATGTCCAAGGGTTTGGAGGATAGAGACATTTAAATGTTTAGAGATATTCGGAAGTCAATTTTTAAAATTCAAATATCTGCCGATCTGTAGGAATCTGAGAGACAAAACTTATGTCACTTTGAGCGAACGTATATGTAAACTTCCTGTCAGAGTCACGTCAATGTATGTCCAAGGGTTTGGAGGATAGAGACATTTAAATTTTTCGAGATTATTCGAAAGTAAAGTTTTGAAAAGGCAAATATCTCCCGATCTGTAGGAATCTGAGAGACAAAACGTATGTCACTTTCAGGGAACGTATATGTAAACTTCCTGTCAGAATCTCGTCAATGTATGTCCAAGGGTTTGGACGATAGAGACATTTTAAATTTTCGACATTATTGGAAAGTCAGTTTTTAAAAGGCAAATATCTACCGATCTGTAGGAATCTGAGAGACAAATCTTATGTCACTTTGAGAGAACGTATATGTCAACTTCATGTCAGAATCTCGTCAATGTATGTCCAAGGGTTTGGACGATAGAGACATTTTAATTATTCGAGATTATTCGAAAGTCAATTTTTGAAAAGACAAATATCTCCCGATCTGTATTAATCTGAGAGACAAAACATATGTCACTTTGAGGGAACGTATATGTCAACTTCATGTCATAGTCACGTCAATGTATGTCGAAGGGTTTGGAGGATAGAGACATTTAAATTTTTAGAGATTATTCGAAAGTCAATTATTAAAAGGCAAATATCTCCCGATCTGTAGGAATCTGAGAGACAAAACTTATGTCACTTTGAGGGAACATATATGTCAACGTCATGTCAGAGTCACGCGGATGTATGTCGAAGGGTTTGGAGGATAGAAACATTTTAATTTTTCGACATTATTGGAAAGTCAATTTTTAAAAGGCAAATATCTCCCGATCTGTAGAAATCATAGTGACAAATCTTATGTCACTTTGAGTGAACGTATATGTCAACTTCATGTCAGAATCTCGTCAATGTATGTCCAAGGGTTTGGACGATAGAGACATTTTAATTTTTCGAGTTTATTCGAAAGTCAATTTTTAAAAGGCAAATATCTCCCGACCTGTAGGAATCTGAGAGACAAATCTTATGTCACATTGAAAGAACGTATATGTCAACTTCATGTCAGAATCTCGTCAATGTATGTCCAAGGTTTTGGACGATAGAGACATTTTAATTTTTCGAGATTATTCGAAAGTCAATTTTTAAAAGGCAAATATCTCCCGATCTGTAGGCATCTGAGAGACAAACCTTATGTCACTTTCAGGGAACACATATGTCAACTTCGTGTCAGAGTCTCGTCAATGCATGTCAAAGGGTTTGGAGGATAAACACATTTTAATTTTTCGAGATTATTCGAAAGTCAATTTTTGAAAAGGCAAATATCTCCCGATCTGTATTAATCTGAGAGACAAATCTTATGTCACTTTGAGGGAACGTATATGTCAACATCATTTCAGAATCTCGTCAATGTATGTCCAAGGGTTTGGAGGATAGAGACATTTAAATTTTTAGAGATTGTTCGAAAGGCAATTCTTAAAAGGCAAATATCTCCCGATCTGTAGGAATCTGAGAGACAAAACTTATGTAACTTTGAGGGAACATAGATGTCAACTTCATGTCAGAGTCACGTCAATGTATGTCCAAGGGTTTGGAGGATAGAGACATTTAAATTTTTAGAGATTATTCGAAAGTCAATTTTTAAAAATCAAATATCTCCCGATCTGTAGGAATCTGAGAGACAAACCTTATGTCACTTTGAGGAAACGCATATGTCAACTTCATGTCAGAGTCTCGTCAATGTATGTCCAAGGGTTTGGAGGATAGAGACATTTAAATTTTTCCAGATTATTCGAAAGTCAATTTTTAAAAGGCAAATATCTCCCAATCTGTAGGCATCTGAGAGACAAACCTTATGTCACTTTGAGGGAACGCATATGTCAACTTCATGTCAGAGTCTCGTCACTGTATGTCCAAGGGTTTGGAGGATAGAGACATTTTAATTCTTCGAGATTATTCGAAAGTCAATTTTTAAAGGCAAATATCTCCCGATCTGTAGGAATCTGAGAGACAAACCTTATGTCACTTTGAGGGAACATATATGTCAACTTCCTGTCAGAGTCAGGTCAATGTATGTCCAAGGGTTTGGACGATACAGACATTTTAATTTTTCGAGATTTTTCGAAAGTCAATTTTTAAAAGGCAAATATCTCCCGATCTGTATTCATCTGAGAGACAAACCTTATGTCACTTTGAGGGAACGCATATGTCAACTTCATGTCAGAGTCTCGTCAATGTATGTCCAAGGGTTTGGAGGATAGAGACATTTTAATTTTTCGAGATTATTCGAAAGTCAATTTTTGAAAAGGCAAATATATCCCGATCTGTATTCATCTGAGAGACAAACCTTATGTCACTTTGAGGGAACGCATATGTCAACTTCATGTCAGAGTCTCGTCAATGTATGTCGAAGGGTTTGGAGGATAGAGACATTTTAATTTTTCGACATTATTGGAAAGTCAATTTTTAAAAGGCAAATATCTCCCGATCTGTAGGAATCTGAGAGACAAATCTTATGTCACTTTGAGCGAACGTATATGTCAACTTCATGTCAGAATCTAGTCAATGTATGTCCAAGGGTTTGGACGATAGAGAAATTTTATTTTTTCGAGATTATTCGAAAGTCAATTTTTAAAAGGCAAATATCTCCCGATCTGTAGGCATCTGAGAGACAAACCTTATGCCACTTTCAGGGAACACATATGTCAACTTCATGTCAGAGTGTCGTCAATGTATGTCAAAGGGTTTGGAGGATAACAACATTTTAATTTTTCGAGATTATTCGAAAGTCAATTTTTAAAAGGCAAATATCTCCCGATCTGTAGGAATCTGAGAGACAAAACTTATATCACTTTGAGGGAACGTATATGTCAGCTTCATGTCAGAGTCACGTCAATGTATGTCCAAGGGTTTGGAGGATAGAGACATTTAAATTTTTAGAGATTATTCGAAAGTCAATATTTAAAAGGCAAATATCTCCCGATCTGTAGGCATCTGAGAGACAAGCCTTATCTCACTTTGAGGGAAGGCATATGTCAACTTCATGTCAGAGTCTCGTCAATGTATGTCCAAGGGTTTGGAGGATAGAGACATTTAAATTTTTCGAGATTTTTCGAAAGTCAATTTTTAAAAGGCAAATATCTCCCGATCTGTAGGCATCTGAGAGACAAACCTTATGTCACTTTGAGGGAACGCATATGTCAACTTCAAGTCAGAGTCTCGTCAATATATGTCCAAAAGGTTTGGAGGATAGAGACATTTTAATTTTTCGAGATTATTCGAAAGTCAATTTTTGAAAAGGCAAATATCTCCCGATCTGTAGGAATCTGACAGACAACACTCATGCCACTTTGAGGGAACGTATATGTCAACTTCCTGTCAGAGTCACGTCAATGTATGTCTAAGGGTTTGGAGGATAGAGACATTTAAATTTTTAGAGATTGTTCGAAAGTCAATTTTTAAAAGGCAAATATTTCCCAATCAGTGGGAATCTGAGAGACAAAACTTATGTCACTTTGAGTGAACGTATATGTTAACTTCATGTCAGAGTCACGTCAATGTATGTAAAAGGGTTTGGAGGATAGAGACATTTAAATGTTTAGAGATATTCGGAAGTCAATTTTTAAAATTCAAATATCTGCCGATCTGTAGGAATCTGAGAGACAAAACTTATGTCACTTTGAGCGAACGTATATGTAAACTTCCTGTCAGAGTCACGTCAATGTATGTCCAAGGGTTTGGAGGATAGAGACATTTAAATTTTTCGAGATTATTCGAAAGTAAAGTTTTGAAAAGGCAAATATCTCCCGATCTGTAGGAATCTGAGAGACAAAACGTATGTCACTTTCAGGGAACGTATATGTCAACTTCATGTCAGAATCTCGTCAATGTATGTCCAAGGGTTTGGACGATAGAGACATTTTAATTTTTCGAGATTATTCGAAAGTCAATTTTTAAAGGCAAATATCTCCCGATCTGTAGGCATCTGAGAGACAAACCTTATGTCACTTTGAGGGAACGCATATGTCAACTTCATGTCAGAGTCTCGTCAATGTATGTCCAAGGGTTTGGAGGATAGAGACATTTTAATTTTTCGAGATTATTCGAAAGTCAATTTTTGAAAAGACAAATATCTCCCGATCTGTATTAATCTGAGAGACAAAACATATGTCACTTTGAGGGAACGTATATGTCAACTTCATGTCATAGTCACGTCAATGTATGTCGAAGGGTTTGGAGGATAGAGACATTTAAATTTTTAGAGATTATTCGAAAGTCAATTATTAAAAGGCAAATATCTCCCGATCTGTAGGAACCTGAGAGACAAAACTTATGTCACTTTGAGGGAACATATATGTCAACGTCATGTCAGAGTCACGCGGATGTATGTCCAAGGGTTTGGAGGATAGAAACATTTTAATTTTTCGACATTATTGGAAAGTCAATTTTTAAAAGGCAAATATCTCCCGATCTGTAGAAATCATAGTGACAAATCTTATGTCACTTTGAGTGAACGTATATGTCAACTTCATGTCAGAATCTCGTCAATGTATGTCCAAGGGTTTGGACGATAGAGACATTTTAATTTTTCGAGATTATTCGAAAGTCAATTTTTAAAAGGCAAATATCTCCCGACCTGTAGGAATCTGAGAGACAAAACTTATGTCACATTGAAAGAACGTATATGTCAACTTCATGTCAGAATCTCGTCAATGTATGTCCAAGGTTTTGGACGATAGAGACATTTTAATTTTTCGAGATTATTCGAAAGTCAATTTTTAAAAGGCAAATATCTCCCGATCTGTAGGCATCTGAGAGACAAACCTTATGTCACTTTCAGGGAACACATATGTCAACTTCGTGTCAGAGTCTCGTCAATGTATGTCAAAGGGTTTGGAGGATAAACACATTTTAATTTTTCGAGATTATTCGAAAGTCAATTTTAGAAAAGGCAAATATCTACCGATCTGTATTAATCTGAGAGACAAATCTTATGTCACTTTGAGGGAACGTATATGTCAACATCATTTCAGAATCTCGTCAATGTATGTCCAAGGGTTTGGAGGATAGAGATATTTAAATTTTTAGAGATTGTTCGAAAGGCAATTCTTAAAAGGCAAATATCTCCCGAACTGTAGGAATCTGAGAGACAAAACTTATGTCACTTTGAGGGAACGTAGATGTCAACTTCATGTCAGAGTCACGTCAATGTATGTCCAAGGGTTTGGAGGATAGAGACATTTAAATTTTTAGAGATTATTCGAAAGTCAATTTTTAAAAATCAAATATCTCCCGATCTGTAGGCATCTGAGAGACAAACCTTATGTCACTTTGAGGAAACGCATATGTCAACTTCATGTCAGAGTCTCGTCAATGTATGTCCAAGGGTTTGGAGGATAGAGACATTTAAATTTTTCGAGATTATTCGAAAGTCAATTTTTAAAAGGCAAATATCTCCCAATCTGTAGGCATCTGAGAGACAAACCTTATGTCACTTTGAGGGAACGCATATGTCAACTTCATGTCAGAGTCTCGTCACTGTATGTCCAAGGGTTTGGAGGATAGAGACATTTTAATTCTTCGAGATTATTCGAAAGTCAATTTTTAAAGGCAAATATCTCCCGATCTGTAGGAATCTAAGAGACAAACCTTATGTCACTTTGAGGGAACATATATGTCAACTTCCTGTCAGAGTCAGGTCAATGTATGTCCAAGGGTTTGGACGATACAGACATTTTAATTTTTCGAGATTTTTCGAAAGTCAATTTTTAAAAGGCAAATATCTCCCGATCTGTAATCATCTGAGAGACAAACCTTATGTCACTTTGAGGGAACGCATATGTCAACTTCATGTCAGAGTCTCGTCAATGTATGTCCAAGGGTTTGGAGGATAGAGACATTTTAATTTTTCGAGATTATTCGAAAGTCAATTTTTGAAAAGGCAAATATATCCCGATCTGTAATAATCTGAGAGACAAAAATTATGTCACTTTGAGGGAACGTATATGTCAACTTCATGTCATAGTCACGTCGATGTATGTCCAAGGGTTTGGAGGATAGAGACATTTTAATTTTTCGACATTATTGGAAAGTCAATTTTTAAAAGGCAAATATCTCCCGATCTGTAGGAATCTGAGAGACAAATCTTATGTCACTTTGAGCGAACGTATATGTCAACTTCATGTCAGAATCTCGTCAATGTATGTCCAAGGGTTTGGACGATAGAGACATTTTAATTTTTCGAGATTATTCGAAAGTCAATTTTTAAAAGGCAAATATCTCCCGATCTGTAGGCACCTGAGACACAAACCTTATGCCACTTTCAGGGAACACATATGTCAACTTCATGTCAGAATCTCGTCAATGTATGTCCAAGGGTTTGGACGATACAGACATTTTAATTTTTCGAGATTTTTCGAAAGTCAATTTTTAAAAGGCAAATATCTCCCGATCTGTATTAATCTGAGAGATAAACCTTATGTCACTTTGAGGGAACGCATATGTCAACTTCATGTCAGAGTCTCGTCAATGTATGTCCAAGGGTTTGGAGGATAGAGACATTTTAATTTTTCGAGATTATTCGAAAGTCAATTTTTGAAAAGGCAAATATATCCCGATCTGTATTAATCTGAGAGACAAAACTTATGTCACTTTGAGGGAACGTATATGTCAACTTCATGTCATAGTCACGTCGATGTATGTCCAAGGGTTTGGAGGATAGAGACATTTTAATTTTTCGACATTATTGGAAAGTCAATTTTTAAAAGGCAAATATCTCCCGATCTGTAGGAATCTGAGAGACAAATCTTATGTCACTTTGAGCGAACGTATATGTCAACTTCATGTCAGAATCTCGTCAATGTATGTCCAAGGGTTTGGACGATAGAGACATTTTAATTTTTCGAGATTATTCGAAAGTCAATTTTTAAAAGGCAAATATCTCCCGATCTGTAGGCATCTGAGAGACAAACCTTATGCCACTTTCAGGGAACACATATGTCAACTTCATGTCAGAGTCTCGTCAATGTATGTCAAAGGGTTTGGAGGATAAACACATTTTAATTTTTCGAGATTATTCGAAAGTCAATTTTTAAAAGGCAAATATCTCCCGATCTGTAGGAATCTGAGAGACAAAACTTATATCACTTTGAGGGAACGTATATGTCAGCTTCATGTCAGAGTCACGTCAATGTATGTCCAAGGGTTTGGAGGATAGAGACATTTAAATTTTTAGAGATTATTCGAAAGTCAATATTTAAAAGGCAAATATCTCCCGATCTGTAGGCATCTGAGAGACAAACCTTATGTCACTTTCAGGGAACACATATGTCAACTTCGTGTCAGAGTCTCGTCAATGTATGTCAAAGGGTTTGGAGGATAAACACATTTTAATTTTTCGAGATTATTCGAAAGTCAATTTTAGAAAAGGCAAATATCTACCGATCTGTATTAATCTGAGAGACAAATCTTATGTCACTTTGAGGGAACGTATATGTCAACATCATTTCAGAATCTCGTCAATGTATGTCCAAGGGTTTGGAGGATAGAGATATTTAAATTTTTAGAGATTGTTCGAAAGGCAATTCTTAAAAGGCAAATATCTCCCGATCTGTAGGAATCTGAGAGACAAAACTTATGTCACTTTGAGGGAACGTAGATGTCAACTTCATGTCAGAGTCACGTCAATGTATGTCCAAGGGTTTGGAGGATAGAGACATTTAAATTTTTAGAGATTATTCGAAAGTCAATTTTTAAAAATCAAATATCTCCCGATCTGTAGGCATCTGAGAGACAAACCTTATGTCACTTTGAGGAAACGCATATGTCAACTTCATGTCAGAGTCTCGTCAATGTATGTCCAAGGGTTTGGAGGATAGAGACATTTAAATTTTTCGAGATTATTCGAAAGTCAATTTTTAAAAGGCAAATATCTCCCAATCTGTAGGCATCTGAGAGACAAACCTTATGTCACTTTGAGGGAACGCATATGTCAACTTCATGTCAGAGTCTCGTCACTGTATGTCCAAGGGTTTGGAGGATAGAGACATTTTAATTCTTCGAGATTATTCGAAAGTCAATTTTTAAAGGCAAATATCTCCCGATCTGTAGGAATCTGAGAGACAAACCTTATGTCACTTTGAGGGAACATATATGTCAACTTCCTGTCAGAGTCAGGTCAATGTATGTCCAAGGGTTTGGACGATACAGACATTTTAATTTTTCGAGATTTTTCGAAAGTCAATTTTTAAAAGGCAAATATCTCCCGATCTGTAATCATCTGAGAGACAAACCTTATGTCACTTTGAGGGAACGCATATGTCAACTTCATGTCAGAGTCTCGTCAATGTATGTCCAAGGGTTTGGAGGATAGAGACATTTTAATTTTTCGAGATTATTCGAAAGTCAATTTTTGAAAAGGCAAATATATCCCGATCTGTATTAATCTGAGAGACAAAAATTATGTCACTTTGAGGGAACGTATATGTCAACTTCATGTCATAGTCACGTCGATGTATGTCCAAGGGTTTGGAGGATAGAGACATTTTAATTTTTCGACATTATTGGAAAGTCAATTTTTAAAAGGCAAATATCTCCCGATCTGTAGGAATCTGAGAGACAAATCTTATGTCACTTTGAGCGAACGTATATGTCAACTTCATGTCAGAATCTCGTCAATGTATGTCCAAGGGTTTGGACGATAGAGACATTTTAATTTTTCGAGATTATTCGAAAGTCAATTTTTAAAAGGCAAATATCTCCCGATCTGTAGGCACCTGAGACACAAACCTTATGCCACTTTCAGGGAACACATATGTCAACTTCATGTCAGAATCTCGTCAATGTATGTCCAAGGGTTTGGACGATACAGACATTTTAATTTTTCGAGATTTTTCGAAAGTCAATTTTTAAAAGGCAAATATCTCCCGATCTGTATTAATCTGAGAGATAAACCTTATGTCACTTTGAGGGAACGCATATGTCAACTTCATGTCAGAGTCTCGTCAATGTATGTCCAAGGGTTTGGAGGATAGAGACATTTTAATTTTTCGAGATTATTCGAAAGTCAATTTTTGAAAAGGCAAATATATCCCGATCTGTATTAATCTGAGAGACAAAACTTATGTCACTTTGAGGGAACGTATATGTCAACTTCATGTCATAGTCACGTCGATGTATGTCCAAGGGTTTGGAGGATAGAGACATTTTAATTTTTCGACATTATTGGAAAGTCAATTTTTAAAAGGCAAATATCTCCCGATCTGTAGGAATCTGAGAGACAAATCTTATGTCACTTTGAGCGAACGTATATGTCAACTTCATGTCAGAATCTCGTCAATGTATGTCCAAGGGTTTGGACGATAGAGACATTTTAATTTTTCGAGATTATTCGAAAGTCAATTTTTAAAAGGCAAATATCTCCCGATCTGTAGGCATCTGAGAGACAAACCTTATGCCACTTTCAGGGAACACATATGTCAACTTCATGTCAGAGTCTCGTCAATGTATGTCAAAGGGTTTGGAGGATAAACACATTTTAATTTTTCGAGATTATTCGAAAGTCAATTTTTAAAAGGCAAATATCTCCCGATCTGTAGGAATCTGAGAGACAAAACTTATATCACTTTGAGGGAACGTATATGTCAGCTTCATGTCAGAGTCACGTCAATGTATGTCCAAGGGTTTGGAGGATAGAGACATTTAAATTTTTAGAGATTATTCGAAAGTCAATATTTAAAAGGCAAATATCTCCCGATCTGTAGGCATCTGAGAGACAAGCCTTATCTCACTTTGAGGGAAGGCATTTGTCAACTTCATGTCAGAGTCTCGTCAATGTATGTCCAAGGGTTTGGAGGATAGAGACATTTAAATGTTTAGAGATATTCGGAAGTCAATTTTTAAAATTCAAATATCTGCCGATCTGTAGGAATCTGAGAGACAAAACTTAGGTCACTTTGAGCGAACGTATATGTAAACTTCCTGTCAGAGTCACGTCAATGTATGTCCAAGGGTTTGGAGGATAGAGACATTTTAATTTTTCGAGATTATTCGAAAGTAAAGTTTTGAAAAGGCAAATATCTCCCGATCTGTAGGAATCTGAGAGACAAAACGTATGTCACTTTCAGGGAACGTATATGTCAACTTCATGTCAGAATCTCGTCAATGTATGTCCAAGGGTTTGGACGATAGAGACATTTTAATTTTTCGAGATTATTCGAAAGTCAATTCTTAAAAGGCAAATATCTCCCGATCTGTAGGCATCTGAGAGACAAACCTTATGTCACTTAGAGGGAACGTATATGTCAACTTCATGTCAGAGTCTCGTCAATGTATGTCCAAGGGTTTGGAGGATAGAGACATTTTAATTTTTCGAGATTATTCGAAAGTCAATTTTTGAAAAGACAAATATCTCCCGATCTGTATTAATCTGAGAGACAAAACATATGTCACTTTGAGGGAACGTATGTGTCAACTTCATGTCATAGTCACGTCAATGTATGTCGAAGGGTTTGGAGGATAGAGACATTTAAATTTTTAGAGATTATTCGAAAGTCAATTTTTAAAAGGCAAATATCTCCCGATCTGTAGGAATCTGAGAGACAAAACTTATGTCCCTTTGAGGGAACATATATGTCAACGTCATGTCAGAGTCACGCGGATGTATGTCCAAGGGTTTGGAGGATAGAAACATTTTAATTTTTCGACATTATTGGAAAGTCAATTTTTAAAAGGCAAATATCTCCCGATCTGTAGAATTCATAGTGACAAATCTTATGTCACTTTGAGTGAACGTATATGTCAACTTCATGTCAGAATCTCGTCAATGTATGTCCAAGGGTTTGGACGATAGAGACATTTTAATTTATCGAGATTATTCGAAAGTCAATTTTTAAAAGGCAAATATCTCCCGACCTGTAGGAATCTGAGAGACAAATCTTATGTCACATTGAAAGAACGTATATGTCAACTTCATGTCAGAATCTCGTCAATGTATGTCCAAGGTTTTGGACGATAGAGACATTTTAATTTTTCGAGATTATTCGAAAGTCAATTTTTAAAAGGCAAATATCTCCCGATCTGTATTAATCTGAGAGACAAACCTTATGTCACTTTCAGGGAACACATATGTCAACTTCGTGACAGAGTCTCGTCAATGTATGTCAAAGGGTTTGGAGGATAAACACATTTTAATTTTTCGAGATTATTCGAAAGTCAATTTTTGAAAAGGCAAATATCTCCCGATCTGTATTAATCTGAGAGACAAATCTTATGTCACTTTGAGGGAACGTATATGTCAACATCATTTCAGAATCTCGTCAATGTATGTCCAAGGGTTTGGAGGATAGAGATATTTAAATTTTTAGAGATTGTTCGAAAGGCAATTCTTAAAAGGCAAATATCTCCCGATCTGTAGGAATCTGAGAGACAAATCTTATGTCACTTTGAGGGAACGTAGATGTCAACTTCATGTCAGAGTCACGTTAATGTATGTCCAAGGGTTTGGAGGATAGAGACATTTAAATTTTTAGAGATTATTCGAAAGTCAATTTTTAAAAATCAAATATCTCCCGATCTGTAGGCATCTGAGAGACAAACCTTATGTCACTTTGAGGAAACGCATATGTCAACTTCATGTCAGAGTCTCGTCAATGTATGTCCAAGGGTTTGGAGGATAGAGACATTTAAATTTTTCGAGATTATTCGAAAGTCAATTTTTAAAAGGCAAATATCTCCCAATCTGTAGGCATCTGAGAGACAAACCTTATGTCACTTTGAGGGAACGCATATGTCAACTTCATGTCAGAGTCTCGTCAATATATGTCCAAGGGTTTGGAGGATAGAGACATTTTAATTTTTCGAGATTATTCGAAAGTCAATTTTTGAAAAGGCAAATATCTCCCGATCTGTATTAATCTGAGAGACAAAACTTATGTCACTTTGAGGGAACGTATATGTCAACTTCATGTCATAGTCACGTCAATGTATGTCGAAGGGTTTGGAGGATAGAGACATTTAAATTTATAGAGATTATTCGAAAGTCAATTTTTAAAAGGCAAATATCTCCCGATCTGTAGGAATCTGAGAGACAAAACTTATGTCACTTTGAGGGAATGTATTTGTCAACTTCCTGTCAGAGTCACGTCAATGTATGTGCAAGGGTTTGGAGGATAGAGACATTTAAATTTTTAGAGATTATTCGAAAGTCAATTTTTGAGAAGGCAAATATCTCCCGATCTGTAGGAATCTGAGAGACAAAACTTATGTCACTTTGAGGAAACGTATATGTCAACTTCATGTCAGAATCTCGTCATTGTATGTCCAAGTGTTTGGACGATACAGACATTTTAATTTTTCGTGATTATTCGAAAGTCAATTTCTTAAAGGCAAATATCTCCCGATCTGTATGCATCTGAAAGACAAAACGTATGTCACTTTGAGGGAACGTATATGTCAACTTCATGTCAGAATCTTGTCAATGTATGTCCAAGGATTTGGACGATAGAGACATTTTAATTTTTCGAGATTATTCGAAAGTCAATTTTTGAAAAGGCAAATATCTCCCGATCTGTATTAATCTGAGAGACAAAACTTATGTCACTTTGAGGCAACGTATATGTCAACTTCATGTCATAGTCACGTCAATGTATGTAGAAGGGTTTGCAGGATAGAGATATTTAAATTTTTAGAGATTATTCGAAAGTCAATTTTTAAAAGGCAAATATCTCCCGATCTGTAGGAATCTGAGAGACAAAACTTATGTCACTTTGAGGGAACGTATATGTGAACTTCCTGTCAGTTACGTTAATGTATGAAAAGGGTTTGGAGGATAGAGACATTTAAATTTTTAGAGATTATTCGAAAGTAAATTTTTGAAAAGGCAAATATCTCCCGATCTGTAGGAATCAGAGAGACAAAACTTATGTCACCTTGAGGGAACGTATATGTCAACGTCATGTCAGAATCTCGTCAATGTATGTCCAAGGGTTTGGACGATAGAGACATTTTAATTTTTCGATATTATTCGAAAGTCAATTTTTAAAAGGCAAATATCTCCCGATCTGTAGGCATCTGAGAGACAAACCTTATGTCACTTTCAGCGAACACATATGTCAACTTCATGTCAGAGTCTCGTCAATGTATGTCAAAGGGTTTGGAGGATAAACACATTTAAATTCTTCGAGATTATTCGAAAGTCAATTTTTGAAAAGGCAAATATCTCCCGATCTGTATTAATCTGGGAGACAAATCTTATTTTACTTTGAGGGAACGTATATGTCAACTTCATGTCAGAATCTCGTCAATGTATGTCGAAGGGTTTGGACTATAGAGACATTTTAATTTTTCGAGATTATTCGAAAGTCAATTTTTAAAAGGCAAATATCTCCCGATCTGTAGAAATTGAGAGACAAAACTTATATCACTTTGAGGGAACGTATATGTTAACGTAATGTCAGAGTCTCGTCAATGTATGTCCAAGGGTTTGGAGGATAGAGACATTTAAATTTTTAGAGATTGTTCGAAAGTCAATTCTTAAAAGGCAAATATCTCCCGATCTGTAGGCATCTGAGAGACAAGCCTTAAGTCACTTTGAGGGAACGCATATGTCAACTTCATGTCAGAGTCTCGTCAATGTATGTCCAAGGGTTTGGAGGATAGAGACATTTAAATTTTTCGAGATTTTTCGAAAGTCAATTTTTAAAAGGCAAATATCTCCCGATCAGTAGGCATCTGAGAGACAAACCTTATGTCACTTTGAGGGAACGCATATGTCAACTTCAAGTCAGAGTCTCGTCAATATATGTCCAAGGGTTTGGAGGATAGAGACATTTTAATTTTTCGAGATTATTCGAAAGTCAATTTTTGAAAACGCAAATATCTCCCGATCTGTATTAATCTGAGAGACAAAACTTATGTCACTTTGAGGGAACGTACATGTCAACTTCATGTCAGAATCTCGTCAATGTATGTCAAAGGGTTTGGACGATAGAGACATTTTAATTTTTCGAGATTATTCGAATGTCAATTATTAAAAGGCAAATATCTCCCGATGTGTAGGCATCTGAGAGACAAACCTTATGTCACTTTGAGGGAACGCATATGTCAACTTCATGTCAGAGTCTCGTCACTGTATGTCCAAGGGTTTGGAGGATAGAGACATTTTAATTCTTCGAGATTATTCGAAAGTCAATATTTAAAGGCAAATATCTCCCGATCTGTAGGAATCTGAGAGACAAACCTTATGTCACTTTGAGGGAACATATATGTCAACTTCCTGTCAGAGTCAGGTCAATGTATGTCCAAGGGTTTGGACGATAGAGACATTTTAATTTTTCGAGATTATTCGAAAGTCAATTTTTAAAAGGCAAATATCTCCCGATCTGTAGGCATCTGAGAGACAAACCTTATGCCACTTTCAGGGAACGTATATGTAAACTTCCTGTCAGAATCTCGTCAATGTATGTCCAAGGGTTTGGACGATACAGACATTTTAATTTTTCGAGATTTTTCGAAAGTCAATTTTTAAAAGGCAAATATCTCCCGATCTGTATTCATCTGAGAGACAAACCTTATGTCACTTTGAGGGAACGCATATGTCAACTTCATGTCAGAGTCTCGTCAATGTATGTCCAAGGGTTTGGAGGATAGAGACATTTTAATTTTTCGAGATTATTCGAAAGTCAATTTTTGAAAAGGCAAATATATCCCGATCTGTATTAATCTGAGAGACAAAACTTATGTCACTTTGAGGGAACGTATATGTCAACTTCATGTCATAGTCACGTCGATGTATGTCCAAGGGTTTGGAGGATAGAGACATTTTAATTTTTCGACATTATTGGAAAGTCAATTTTTAAAAGGCAAATATCTCCCGATCTGTAGGAATCTGAGAGACAAATCTTATGTCACTTTGAGCGAACGTATATGTCAACTTCATGTCAGAATCTCGTCAATGTATGTCCAAGGGTTTGGACGATAGAGACATTTTAATTTTTCGAGATTATTCGAAAGTCAATTTTTAAAAGGCAAATATCTCCCGATCTGTAGGCATCTGAGAGACAAACCTTATGCCACTTTCAGGGAACACATATGTCAACTTCATGTCAGAGTCTCGTCAATGTATGTCAAAGGGTTTGGAGGATAAACACATATTAATTTTTCGAGATTATTCGAAAGTCAATTTTTAAAAGGCAAATATCTCCCGATCTGTAGGAATCTGAGAGACAAAACTTATATCACTTTGAGGGAACGTATATGTCAGCTTCATGTCAGAGTCACGTCAATGTATGTCCAAGGGTTTGGAAGATAGAGACATTTAAATTTTTCGAGATTTTTCGAAAGTCAATTTTTAAAATGCAAATATCTCCCGATCTGTAGGCATCTGAGAGACAAACCTTATGTCACTTTGAGGGAACGCATACGTCAACTTCATGTCAGAGTCTCGTCACTGTATGTCCAAGGGTTTGGAGGATAGAGACATTTTAATTTTTCGAGATTATTCGAAAGTCAATTATTAAAGAGCAAATATCTCCCGATCTGTAGGAATCTGAGAGACAAACCTTATGTCACTTTGAGGGAACGTATATGTCAACTTCCTGTCAGAGTCACGTCAATGTATGTCCAAGGGTTTGGAGGATAGAGACATTTAAATTTTTAGAGATTGTTCGAAAGTCAATTTTTAAAAGGCAAATATTTCCCGATCAGTGGGAATCTGAGAGACAAAACTTATGTCACTTTGAGTGAACGTATATGTTAACTTCATGTCAGAGTCACGTCAATGTATGTCCAAGGGTTTGGAGGATAGAGACATTTAAATGTTTAAAGATATTCGGAAGTCAATTTTTAAAATTCAAATATCTGCCGATCTGTAGGAATCTGAGAGACAAAACTTATGTCACTTTGAGCGAACGTATACGTAAACTACCTGTCAGAGTCACGTCAATGTATGTCCAAGGGTTTGGAGGATAGAGACATTTTAATTTTTCGAGATTATTCGAAAGTAAAGTTTTGAAAAGGCAAATATCTCCCGATCTGTAGGAATCTGAGAGACGAAACGTATGTCACTTTCAGGGAACGTATATGTAAACTTCCTGTCAGAATCTCGTCAATGTATGTCCAAGGGTTTGGACGATAGAGACATTTTAAATTTTCCACATTATTGGAAAGTCAGTTTTTAAAAGGCAAATATCTCCCGATCTGTAGGAATCTGAGAGACAAATCTTATGTCACTTTGAGTGAACGTATATGTCAACTTCATGTCAGAATCTCGTCTATGTATGTCCAAGGGTTTGGACGATAGAGACATTTTAATTTTTCGAGATTATTCGAAAGTCAATTTTTAAAAGGCAAATATCTCCCGATCTGTAGGCATCTGAGAGACAAACCATATGTCACTTTGAGGGATCGCATATGTCAACTTCATGTCAGAGTCTCGTCAATGTATGTCCAAGGGTTTGGAGGATAGAGACATTTAAATTTTTAGAGATTATTCGAAAGTCAATTATTAAAAGGCAAATATCTCCCGATCTGTAGGAATCTGAGAGACAAAACTTATGTCACTTTGAGGGAACAAATATGTCAACGTCATGTCAGAGTCACGCGGATGTATGTCCAAGGGTTTGGAGGATAGAAACATTTTAATTTTTCGACATTATTGGAAAGTCAATTTTTAAAAGGCAAATATCTCCCGATCTGTAGAAATCTTAGTGACAAATCTTATGTCACTTTGAGTGAACGTATATGTCAACTTCATGTCAGAATCTCGTCAATGTATGTCCAAGGGTTTGGACGATAGAGACATTTTAATTTTTCGAGATTATTCGAAAGTCAATTTTTAAAAGGCAAATATCTCCCGACCTGTAGGAATCTGAGAGACAAATCTTATGTCACATTGAAAGAACGTATATGTCAACTTCATGTCAGAATCTCGTCAATGTATGTCCAAGGTTTTGGACGATAGAGACATTTTAATTTTTCGAGATTATTCGAAAGTCAATTTTTAAAAGGCAAATATCTCCCGATCTGTAGGCATCTGAGAGACAAACCTTATGTCACTTTCAGGGAACACATATGGCAACTTCGTGTCAGAGTCTCGTCAATGTATGTCAAAGGGTTTGGAGGACAAACACATTTAAATTTTTCGAGATTATTCGAAAGTCAATTTTTGAAAAGGCAAATATCTCCCGATCTGTATTAATCTGAGAGACAAATCTTATGTCACTTTGAGGGAACGTATATGTCAACATCATTTCAGAATCTCGTCAATGTATGTCCAAGGGTTTGGAGGATAGAGATATTTAAATTTTTAGAGATTGTTCGAAAGGCAATTATTAAAAGGCAAATATCTCCCGATCTGTAGGAATCTGAGAGACAAAACTTATGTCACTTTGAGGGAACGTAGATGTCAACTTCATGTCAGAGTCACGTCAATGTATGTCCAAGGGTTTGGAGGATAGAGACATTTAAATTTTTAGAGATTATTCGAAAGTCAATTTTTAAAAATCAAATATCTCCCGATCTGTAGGCATCTGAGAGACAAACCTTATGTCACTTTGAGGAAACGCATATGTCAACTTCATGTCAGAGTCTCGTCAATGTATGTCCAAGGGTTTGGAGGATAGAGACATTTAAATTTTTCGAGATTATTCGAAAGTCAATTTTTTAAAGGCAAATATCTCCCAATCTGTAGGCATCTGAGAGACAAACCTTATGTCACTTTGAGGGAACGCATATGTCAATTTCATGTCAGAGTCTCGTCAATATATGTCCAACGGTTTGGAGGATAGAGACATTTTAATTTTTCGAGATTATTCGAAAGTCAATTTTTGAAAAGGCAAATATCTCCCGATCTGTATTAATCTGAGAGACAAAACTTATGTCACTTTGAGGGAACGTATATGTCAACTTCATGTCATAGTCACGTCAATGTATGTCCAAGGGTTTGGACGATAGAGACATTTTAATTTTTCGAGATTATTCGAAAGTCAATTTTTAAAAGGCAAATATCTCCCGACCTGTAGGAATCTGAGAGACAAATCTTATGTCACATTGAAAGAACGTATATGTCAACTTCATGTCAGAATCTCGTCAATGTATGTCCAAGGTTTTGGACGATAGAGACATTTTAATTTTTCGAGATTATTCGAAAGTCAATTTTTAAAAGGCAAATATCTCCCGATCTGTAGGCATCTGAGAGACAAACCTTATGTCACTTTCAGGGAACACATATGTCAACTTCGTGTCAGAGTCTCGTCAATGTATGTCCAAGGATTTGGAGGATAGAGACATTTAAATTTTTCGAGATTATTCGAAAGTCAATTTTTAAAAGGCAAATATCTCCCGATGTGTAGGCATCTGAGAGACAAACCTTATGTCACTTTGAGGGAACGCATATGTCAACTTCATGTCAGAGTCTCGTCACTGTATGTCCAAGGGTTTGGACGATACAGACATTTTAATTTTTCGAGATTATTCGAAAGTCAATTTTTAAAAGGCAAATATCTCCCAATCTGTAGGCATCTGAGAGACAAACCTTATGTCACTTTGAGGGAACGCATATGTCAACTTCATGTCAGAGTCAGGTCAATGTATGTCCAAGGGTTTGGACGATAGAGACATTTTAATTTTTCGAGATTATTCGAAAGTCAATTTTTAAAAGGCAAATATCTCCCGATCTGTGGGCATCTGAGAGACAAAACTTATGTCACATTCAGGGAACGTATATGTAAACTTCCTGTCAGAATCTCGTCAATGTATGTCCAAGGGTTTGGACGATACAGACATTTTAATTTTTCGAGATTATTCGAAAGTCAATTTTTAAAAGGCAAATATCTCCCAATCTGTAGGCATCTGAGAGACAAACCTTATGTCACTTTGAGGGAACGCATATGTCAACTTCATGTCAGAGTCTCGTCAATATATGTCCAAGGGTTTGGAGGATAGAGACATTTTAATTTTTCGAGATTATTCGAAAGTCAATTTTTGAAAAGGCAAATATCTCCCGATCTGTATTAATCTGAGAGACAAAACTTATGTCACTTTGAGGGAACGTATATGTCAACTTCATGTCATAGTCACGTCAATGTATGTCGAAGGGTTTGGAGGATAGAGACATTTAAATTTTTAGAGATTATTCGAAAGTCAATTATTAAAAGGCAAATATCTCCCGATCTGTAGGAATCTGAGAGACAAAACTTATGTCACTTTGAGGGAATGTATTTGTCAACTTCCTGTCAGAGTCACGTCAATGTATGTGCAAGGGTTTGGAGCATACAGACATTTAAATTTTTAGAGATTATACGAAAGTCAATTTTTGAGAAGTCAAATATCTCCCGATCTGTAGGAATCTGAGAGACAAAACTTATGTCACTTTGAGGAAACGTATATGTCAACTTCATGTCAGAATCTCGTCATTGTATGTCCAAGTGTTTGGACGATACAGACATTTAAATTTTTCGTGATTATTCGAAAGTCAATTTCTTAAAGGCAAATATCTCCCGATCTGTATGCATCTGAAAAACAAAACGTACGTCACTTTGAGGGAACGTATATGTCAACTTCATGTCAGAATCTTGTCAATGTATGTCCAAGGATTTGGACGATAGAGACATTTTAATTTTTAGAGATTATTCGAAAGTCAATTTTTGAAAAGGCAAATATCTCCCGATCTGTATTAATCTGAGAGACAAAACTAATGTCACTTTGAGGCAACGTATATGTCAACTTCATGTCATAGTCACGTTAATGTATGTCGAAGGGGTTGGAGGATAGAGACATTTAAATTTTTAGAGATTATTCGAAAGTCAATTTTTAAAAGGCAAATATCTCCCGATCTGTATTAATCTGAGAGACAAAACTTATGTCACTTTGAGGGAATGTATTTGTCAACTTCTTGTCAGAGTCACGTCAATGTATGTGCAAGGGTTTGGAGGATAGAGACATTTAAATTTTTAGAGATTATTCGAAAGTCAATTTTTGAGAAGGCAAATATCTCCCGATCTGTAGGAATCTGAGAGACAAAACTTATGTCACTTTGAGGAAACGTATATGTCAACTTCATGTCAGAATCTCGTCATTGTATGTCCAAGTGTTTGGACGATACAGACATTTTAATTTTTCGTGATTATTCGAAAGTCAATTCCTTAAAGGCAAATATCTCCCGATCTGTATGCATCTGAAAGACAAAACGTATGTCACTTTGAGGGAACGTATATGTCAACTTCATGTCAGAATCTTGTCAATGTATGTCCAAGGATTTGGACGATAGAGACATTTTAATTTTTCGAGATTATTCGAAAGTCAATTTTTGAAAAGGCAAATATCTCCCGATCTGTATTAATCTGAGAGACAAAACTTATGTCACTTTGAGGCAACGTATATGTCAACTTCATGTCATAGTCACGTCAATGTACGTCGAAGGGTTTGGAGGATAGAGATATTTAAATTTTTAGAGATTATTCGAAAGTCAATTTTTAAAAGGCAAATATCTCCCGATCTGTAGGAATCTGAGAGACATAACTTATGTCACTTTGAGGGAACGTATATGTGAACTTCCTGTCAGTCACGTTAATGTATGAAAAGGGTTTGGAGGATAGAGACATTTAAATTTTTAGAGATTATTCGAAAGTAAATTTTTGAAAAGGCAAATATCTCCCGATCTGTAGGAATCAGAGAGACAAAACTTATGTCATCTTGAGGGAACGTATATGTCAACGTCATGTCAGAATCTCGTCAATGTATGTCCAAGGGTTTGGACGATAGAGACATTTTAATTTTTCGAGATTATTCGAAAGTCAATTTTTAAAAGGCAAATATCTCCCGATCTGTAGGCATCTGAGAGACAAACCTTATGTCACTTTCAGGGAACACATATGTCAACTTCATGTCAGAGTCTCGTCAATGTATGTCAAAGGGTTTGGAGGATAAACACATTTAAATTCTTCGAGATTATTCGAAAGTCAATTTTTGAAAAGGCAAATATCTCCCGATCTGTATTAATCTGAGAGACAAAACTTATGTCACTTTGAGGGAACGTATATGTCAACTATATGTCATAGTCACGTCGATGTATGTTCAAGGGTTTGGAGGATAGAGACATTTTAATTTTTCGACATTATTGGGAAGTCAATTTTAAAAAGGCAAATATCTCCCGATCTGTAGGAATCTGAGAGACAAATCTTATGTCACTTTGAGTGAACGTATATGTCAACATCATGTCAGAATCTCGTCAATGTATGTCCAAGGGTTTGGACGATAGAGACATTTTAATTTTTTGAGATTATTCGAAAGTCAATTTTTAAAAGGCAAATATCTCCCGATCTGTAGGCATCTGAGAGACAAACCTTATGTCACTTTGAGGGAACGCATATGTTAACTTCATGTCAGAGTCTCGTCAATGTATGTAAAAGGGTTTGGAGAATAGAGATATTTTAATTTTTAGAGATTATTCGAAAGTCAATTTTTGAAAAGGCAAATATCTCCCGATCTGTATTAATCTGAGAGACAAAACTTATGTCACTTTGAGGGAACGTAAATGTCAACTTCATGTCATAGTCACGTCAATGTATGTCGAAGGGTTTGGAGGATAGAGACATTTAAATTTTTCGAGATTATTCGAAAGTCAATTTTTAAAAGGCAAATATCTCCCGATCTGTAGGAGTCTGAGAGACAAAACTTATGTCACTTTGAGGGAACGTATATGTGAACTTCCTGTCATAGTCACATTAATGTATGTAAAGGATTTGGAGGATAGAGACATTTAAATTTTTAGAGATTATTCGAAAGTCAATTTTTGAAAAGGCAAATATCTCCCGATCTGTAGGAATCTGAGAGAAAAAACTTATGTCACCTTGAGGGAACGTATATGTCAACGTCATGTCAGAATCTCGTCAATGTATGTCCAAGGGTTTGGACGATAGAGACATTTAAATTTTTAGAGATTATTCGAAAGTCAATTTTTAAAAGGCAAATATCTCCCGATCTGTAGGAATCTGAGAGACAACACTCATGTCATCTTGAGGGAACGTATATGTCAACGTCATGTCAGAATCTCGTCAATGTATGTCCAAGGGTTTGGACGATAGAGACATTTTAATTTTTCGAGATTATTCGAAAGTCAATTTTTAAAAGGCAAATATCTCCCGATCTGTAGGCATCTGAGAGACAAACCTTATGTCACTTTCAGGGAACACATATGTCAACTTCATGTCAGAGTCTCGTCAATGTATGTACAAGGGTTTGGAGGATAAACACATTTAAATTCTTCGAGATTATTCGAAAGTCAATTTTTGAAAAGGCAAATATCTCCCGATCTGTATTAATCTGAGAGACAAAACTTATGTCACTTTGAGGGAACGTATATGTCAACTATATGTCATAGTCACGTCGATATATGTTCAAGGGTTTGGAGGATAGAGACATTTTAATTTTTCGACATTATTGGGAAGTCAATTTTAAAAAGGCAAATATCTCCCGATCTGTAGGAATCTGAGAGACAAATCTTATGTCACTTTGAGTGAACGTATATGTCAACATCATGTCAGAATCTCGTCAATGTATGTCCAAGGGTTTGGACGATAGAGACATTTTAATTTTTTGAGATTATTCGAAAGTCAATTTTTAAAAGGCAAATATCTCCCGATCTGTAGGCATCTGAGAGACAAACCTTATGTCACTTTGAGGGAACGCATATGTTAACTTCATGTCAGAGTCTCGTCAATGTATGTAAAAGGGTTTGGAGAATAGAGATATTTTAATTTTTAGAGATTATTCGAAAGTCAATTTTTGAAAAGGCAAATATCTCCCGATCTGTATTAATCTGAGAGACAAAACTTATGTCACTTTGAGGGAACGTAAATGTCAACTTCATGTCATAGTCACGTCAATGTATGTCGAAGGGTTTGGAGGATAGAGACATTTAAATTTTTCGAGATTATTCGAAAGTCAATTTTTAAAAGGCAAATATCTCCCGATCTGTAGGAGTCTGAGAGACAAAACTTATGTCACTTTGAGGGAACGTATATGTGAACTTCCTGTCAGAGTCACATTAATGTATGTAAAGGATTTGGAGGATAGAGACATTTAAATTTTTAGAGATTATTCGAAAGTCAATTTTTGAAAAGGCAAATATCTCCCGATCTGTAGGAATCTGAGAGAAAAAACTTATGTCACCTTGAGGGAACGTATATGTCAACGTCATGTCAGAATCTCGTCAATGTATGTCCAAGGGTTTGGACGATAGAGACATTTAAATTTTTAGAGATTATTCGAAAGTCAATTTTTAAAAGGCAAATATCTCCCGATCTGTAGGAATCTGAGAGACAACACTCATGTCACTTTGAGGGAACGTATATGTCAACTTCCTGTCAGAGTGACGTCAATGTATGTCCAAGGGTTTGGAGGATAGAGACATTTAAATTTTTAGAGATTGTTCGAAAGTCAATTTTTAAAAGGCAAATATTTCCCGATCAGTGGGAATCTGAGAGACAAAACTTATGTCACTTTGAGTGAACGTATATGTTAACTTCATGTCAGAGTCACGTCAATGTATGTCCAAGGGTTTGGAGGATAGAGACATTTAAATTTTTAGAGATTGTTCGAAAGTCAATTCTTAAAAGGCAAATATCTCCCGATCAGAAGGAATCTGAGAGACAAAACTTATGTCACTTTGAGGGAACGTATGTGTAAACTTCCTGTCGGAGTCACGTCAATGTATGTCCAAGGGGTTGGAAGATAGAGACATTTAAATTTTTAGAGATTATACGAAAGTCAATTTTTAAAAGGCAAGTATCTCCCGATGTGTAGGCATCTGAGAGACAAACCTTATGTCACTTTGAGGGAACGCATATGTCAACTTCATGTCAGAGTCTCGTCACTGTATGTCCAAGGGTTTGGAGGATAGAGACATTTTAATTTCTTGGGATTATTCGAAAGTCAATTTTTAAAAGGCAAATATCTCCCGATCTGTAGGAATCTGAGAGACAAAACTTATGTAACTTTGAGGGATCATATATGTCAACTTCCTGTCAGAGTCACGTCAATGTATGTCCAAGGGTTTGGAGGATAGAAACATTTAAATTTTTAGAGATTGTTCGAAAGTCAATTTTTAAAGGCAAATATCTCCCGATCAGTGGGAATCTGAGAGACAAAACTTATGTCACTTTGAGGGAACGTATATGTTAACTTCATGTCAGAGTCACGTCAATGTATGTCCAAGGGTTTGGAGGATAGAGACATTTTAATTTTTCGACATTATTGGAAAGTCAATTTTTAAAAGGCAAATATCTCCCGATCTGTAGGAATCTGAGAGACAAATCTTATGTCACTTTGAGTGAACGTATATGTCAACTTCATGTCAGAATCTCGTCAATGTATGTCCAAGGGTTTGGACGATAGAGACATTTAAATTTTTCGAGATTATTCGAAAGTCAATTTTTAAAAGGCAAATATCTCCCGATCTGTAGGCATCTGAGAGACAAACCTTATGTCACTTTGAGGGAACGCATATGTCAACTTCATGTCAGAGTCTCGTCAATGTATGTCCAAGGGTTTGGAGGATAGAGACATTTTAATTTTTCGAGATTATTCGAAAGTCAATTTTTGAAAAGACAAATATCCCCCGATCTGTATTAATCTGAGAGACAAAACTTATGTCACTTTGAGGGAACGTATATGTCAACTTCATGTCATAGTCACGTCAATGTATGTCGAAGGGTTTGGAGGATAGAGACATTTAAATTTTTAGAGATTATTCGAAAGTCAATTATTAAAAGGCAAATATCTCCCGATCTTTAGGAATCTGAGAGACAAAACTTATGTCACTTTGAGGGAACGTATATGTCAACTTCCTGTCAGAGTCACGTTAATGTATGTAAAGGGTTTGGAGGATAGAGACATTTAAATTTTTCGAGATTATTCGAAAGTCAATTTTTGAAAAGGCAAATATCTCCCGATCTGTATTAATCTGAGAGACAAATCTTATGTCACTTTGAGGGAACGTATATGTCAACTTCATGTCAGAATCTCGTCAATGTATGTAAAAGTGTTTGGACGATAGAGACATTTTAATTTTTCGAGATTATTCGAAAGTCAATTATTAAAAGGCAAATATCTCCCGATCTGTAGGAATCTGAGAGACAAAACTTATATCACTTTGAGGGAACGTATATGTCAACTTCATGTCAGAGTCACGTCAATGTATGTACAAGGGTTTGGAGGATAGAGACATTTAAATTTTTAGAGATTATTCGAAAGTCAATTTTTAAAAGGCAAATATCTCCCGATCTGTAGGCATCTGAGAGACAAGCCTTATGTCACTTTGAGGGAACGCATATGTCAACTTCATGTCAGAGTCTCGTCAATGTATGTCCAAGGGTTTGGAGGATAGAGACATTTAAATTTTTCGAGATTTTTCGAAAGTCAATTTTTAAAAGGCAAATATCTCCCGATCTGTAGGCATCTGAGAGACAAACCTTATGTCACTTTGAAGGAACGCATATGTCAACTTCAAGTCAGAGTCTCGTCAATATATGTCCAAGGGTTTGGAGGATAGAGACATTTTAATTTTTCGAGATTATTCGAAAGTCAATTTTTGAAAAGGCAAATATCTCCCGATCTGTATTAATCTGAGAGACAAAACTTATGTCACTTTGAGGGAACGTATATGTCAACTTCATGTCAGAATCTCGTCAATGTATGTCAAAGGGTTTGGACGATAGAGACATTTTAATTTTTCGAGATTATTCGAAAGTCAATTATTAAAAGGCAATTATCTCCCGATGTGTAGGCATCTGAGAGACAAACCTTATGTCCCTTTGAGGGAACGCATATGTCAACTTCATGTCAGAGTCTCGTCACTGTATGTCCAAGGGTTTGGAGGATAGAGACATTTTAATTTTTCGAGATTATTCGAAAGCCAATATTTAAAGGCAAATATCTCCCCATCTGTAGGAATCTGAGAGACAAACCTTATGTCACTTTGAGGGAACATATATGTCAACTTCCTGTCAGAGTCACGTCAATGTATGTCCAAGGGTTTGGAGGATAGAGACATTTAAATTTTTAGAGATTATTCGAAAGTCAATTTTTAAAAGGCAAATATCTCCCGATCTGTAGGAATCTGAGAGAAAACACTTATGTCACTTTGAGGGAACGTATATGTCAACTTCCTGCCAGAGTCACGTCAATGTATGTCCAAGGGTTTGGAGGATAAAGACATTTAAATTTCTAGAGATTGTTCGAAAGTCAATTTTTAAAAGGCAAATATTTCCCGATCAGTGGGTATCTGAGAGACAAAACTTATGTCACTTTGAGTGAACGTATATGTTAACTTCGTGTCAGAGTCACGTCAATGTATGTCCAAGGGTTTGGAGGATAGAGACATTTGAATGTTTAGAGATTATTCGGAAGTCAATTTTTAAAATTCAAATATCTGCCGATCTGTAGGAATCTGAGAGACAACACTTATGTCACTTTGAGCGAACGTATATGTAAACTTCCTGTCAGAGTCAGGTCAATGTATGTCCAAGGGTTTGGACGATAGAGACATTTTAATTTTTCGAGATTATTCGAAAGTCAATTATTAAAAGGCAAATATCTCCCGATCAGTAGGAATCTGAGAGACAAAACTTATGTCACTTTGAGGGAACGTATATGTCAACTTCCTGTCAGAGTCACGTTAATGTATGTGAAGGGTTTGGAGGATAGAGACATTTAAATTTTTAGAGATAATTCGAAAGTCAATTATTAAAAGGCAAATATCTCCCGATCTGTAGGCATCTGAGAGACAAACCTTATGCCACTTTCAGGGAACGCATATGTCAACTTCATGTCAGAGTCTCGTCAATGTATGTCAAAGGGTTTGGAGGATAAACACATTTAAATTTTTCGAGATTATTCGAAAGTCAATTCTTAAAAGGCAAATATCTCCCGATCTGTAGGCATCTGAGAGACAAGCCTTATGTCACTTTGAGGGAACGCATATGTCAACTTCATGTCAGAGTCTCGTCAATGTATGTCCAAGGGTTTGGAGGATAGAGACATTTAAATTTTTCGAGAATTTTCGAAAGTCAATTTTTAAAAGGCAAATATCTCCCGATCTGTAGGCATCTGAGAGACAAACCTTATGTCACTTTGAGGGAACGCATATGTCAACTTCAAGTCAGAGTCTCGTCAATATATGTCCAAGGGTTTGGAGGATAGAGACATTTTAATTTTTCGAGATTATTCGAAAGTCAATTTTTGAAAAGGCAAATATCTCCCGATCTGTATTAATCTGAGAGACAAAACTTATGTCACTTTGAGGGAACGTACATGTCAACTTCATGTCAGAATCTCGTCAATGTATGTCAAAGGGTTTGGACGATAGAGACATTTTAATTTTTCGAGATTATTCGAAAGTCAATTATTAAAAGGCAAATATCTCCCGATGTGTAGGCATCTGAGAGACAAACCTTATGTCACTTTGAGGGAACATATATGTCAACTTCCTGTCAGAGTCAGGTCAATGTATGTCCAAGGGTTTGGACGATAGAAACATTTTAATTTTTCGAGATTATTCGAAAGTCAATTTTTAAAAGGCAAATATCTCCCGATCTGTAGGCATCTGAGAGACAAAACTTATGTCACTTTCAGGGAACGTATATGTAAACGTCCTGTCAGAATCTCGTCAATGTATGTCCAAGGGTTTGGACGATACAGACATTTTAATTTTTCGAGATTTTTCGAAAGTCAATTTTTAAAAGGCAAATATCTCCCGATCTGTATTCATCTGAGAGACAAACCTTATGTCACTTTGAGGGAACGCATATGTCAACTTCATGTCAGAGTCTCGTCAATATATGTCCAAGGGATTGGAGGATAGAGACATTTTAATTTTTCGAGATTATTCGAAAGTCAATTTTTGAAAAGGCAAATATCTCCCGATCTGTATTAATCTGAGAGACAAAACTTATGTCACTTTGAGGGAACGTATATGTCAACTTCATGTCAGAATCTCGTCAATGTATGTCAAAGGGTTTGGACGATAGAGACATTTTAATTTTTCGAGATTATTCGAAAGTCAATTATAAAAAGGCAAATATCTCCCGATGTGTAGGCATCTGAGAGACAAACTTTATGTCACTTTGAGGGAACGCATACGTCAACTTCATGTCAGAGTCTCGTCACTGTATGTCCAAGGGTTTGGAGGATAGAGACATTTTAATTCTTCGAGATTATTGGAAAGTCAATTATTAAAGAGCAAATATCTCCCGATCTGTAGGAATCTGAGAGACAAACCTTATGTAGCTTTGAGGGAACATATATGTCAACTTCCTGTCAGAGTCACGTCAATGTATGTCCAAGGGTTTCGAGGATAGAGACATTTAAATTTTTAGAGATTATTCGAAAGTCAATTATTAAAAGGCAAATATCTCCCGATCTGTAGGAATCTGAGAGACAACACTCATGTCACTTTGAGGGAACGTATATGTCAACTTCCTGTCAGAGTCACGTCAATGTATGTCCAAGGGTTTGGAGGATAGAGACATTTAAATTTTTAGAGATTGTTCGAAAGTCAATTGTTAAAATGCAAATATTTCCCGATCAGTGGGAATCTGAGAGACAAAACTTATGTCACTTTGAGTGAACGTATATGTTAACTTCATGTCAGAGTCACGTCAATGTATGTCCAAGGGTTTGGAGGATAGAGACATTTTAATTTTTCGAGATTATTCGAAAGTAAAGTTTTGAAAAGGCAAATATCTCCCGATCTGTATTAATCTGAGAGACAAAACTTATGTAACTTTGAGGGAACGTATATGTCAACTTCATGTCATAGTCACGTCAATGTATGTGGAAGGGGTTGGAGGATAGAGACATTTAAATTTTTAGAGATTATTCGAAAGTCAATTCTTAAAAGGCAAATATCTGCCGATCTGTAGGAATCTGAAAGACAAAACTTATGTCACTTTGAGGGAACGTATATGTCAACTTCCTGTCAGAGTCACGTCAATGTATGTGCAAGGGTTTGGAGGATAGAGACATTTAAATTTTTAGAGATTATTCGAAAGTCAATTTTTGAAAAGACAAATATCTCCCGATCTGAAGGAATCTGAGAGACAAAGCTTATGTCACTTTGAGGGAACGCATATGTCAACTTCCTGTCAGAGTCACGTCAATGTATGTGCAAGGGTTTGGAGGATAGAGACATTTAAATTTTTAGAGATTATTCGAAAGTCAATTTTTGAAAAGGCCAATATCTCCCGATCTGTAGGAATCTGAGAGACAAAACTTATGCCACTTTGAGGAAACGTATATGTCAACTTCATGTCAGAATCTCGTCAATGTATGTCCAAGTGTTTGGACGATACAGACATTTTAATTTTTCGTGATTATTCGAAAGTCAATTTTTAAAAGGCAAATATCTCCCGATCTGTAGGCATCTGAGAGACAAACCTTATGTCACTTTGAGGGAACGCATATGTCAACTTCATGTCAGAGTCTCGTCAATGTATGTGGAAGGGGTTGGAGGATAGAGACATTTAAATTTTTAGAGATTATTCGAAAGTCAATTCTTAAAAGGCAAATATCTGCCGATCTGTAGGAATCTGAGAGACAAAACTTATGTCACTTTGAGGGAACGTATATGTCAAGTTCCTGTCAGAGTCACGTCAATGTATGTGCAAGGGTTTGGAGGATAGAGACATTTAAATTTTTAGAGATTATTCGAAAGTCAATTTTTGAAAAGACAAATATCTCCCGATCTGTAGGAATCTGAGAGACAAAGCTTATGTCACTTTGAGGGAACGCATATGTCAACTTCCTGTCAGAGTCACGTCAATGTATGTGCAAGGGTTTGGAGGATAGAGACATTTAAATTTTTAGAGATTATTCGAAAGTCAATTTTTGAAAAGGCCAATATCTCCCGATCTGTAGGAATCTGAGAGACAAAACTTATGTCACTTTGAGGAAACGTATATGTCAACTTCATGTCAGAATCTCGTCAATGTATGTCCAAGTGTTTGGACGATACAGACATTTAAATTTTTCGTGATTATTCGAAAGTCAATTTTTAAAAGCAAATATCTCCCGATCTGTAGGCATCTGAGAGACAAGCCTTATGTCACTTTGAGGGAACGCATATGTCAAATTCATGTCAGAGTCTCGTCAATGTATGTCCAAGGGTTTGGAGGATAGAGACATTTAAATTTTTCGAGATTATTCGAAAGTCAATTTATGAAAAGGCAAATATCTCCCGATCTGTATTAATCTGATAGACAAAACTTATGTCACTTTGAGGGAACGTATATGTCAACTTCATGTCAGAATCTCGTCAATGTATGTCAAAGTGTTTGGACGATACAGACATTTTAATTTTTCGAGATTATTCGAAAGTCAATTCTTAAAAGGCAAATATCTCCCGATCTGTAGGAATCTGAGAGACAAAACTTATGTCACTTTGAGGGAACGTATATGTCAACTTCATGTCAGAGTCACGTCAATGTATGTCCAAGGGTTTGGAGCATAGAGACATTTAAATTTTTAGAGATTATTCGAAAGTCAATTTTTAAAAGGCAAATATCTCCCGATCTGTAGGCATCTGAGAAACAAAACTTATGTCACTTTGAGGGAACGCATATGTCAACTTCATGTAAGAGTCTCGTCAATATATGTCCAAGGGTTTGGAGGATAGAGACATTTTAATTTTTCGAGATTATTCGAAAGTCAATTTTTGAAAAGGCAAATATCTCCCGATCTGTATTAATCTGAGAGACAAAACTTATGTAACTTTGAGGGAACGTATATGTCAACTTCATGTCATAGTGACGTCAATGTATGTGGAAGGGGTTGGATGATAGAGACATTTAAATTTTTAGAGATTATTCGAAAGTCAATTCTTAAAAGGCAAATATCTGCCGATCTGTAGGAATCTGAGAGACAAAACTTATGTCACTTTGAGGGAACGTATATGTCAACTTCCTGTCAGAGTCACGTCAATGTATGTGCAAGAGTTTGGAAGATAGAGACATTTAAATTTTTAGAGATTATTCGAAAGTCAATTTTTGAAAAGACAAATATCTCCCGATCTGTAGGAATCTGAGAGACAAAGCTTATGTCACTTTGAGGGAACGCATATGTCAACTTCCTGTCAGAGTCACGTCAATGTATGTCCAAGGGTTTGGAGGATAGAGACATTTAAATTTTTATAGATTATTCGAAAGTCAATTTTTGAAAAGGCCAATATCTCCCGATCTGTAGGAATCTGAGAGACAAAACTTATGCCACTTTGAGGAAACGTATATGTCAACTTCATGTGAGAATCTCGCCAATGTATGTCCAAGTGTTTGGACGATACAGACATTTTAATTTTTCGTGATTATTCGAAAGTCAATTTTTAAAAGGCAAATATCTCCCGATCTGTAGGCATCTGAGAGACAAACCTTATGTCACTTTGAGGGAACGCATATGTCAACTTCATGTCAGAGTCTCGTCAATGTATGTCCAAGGTTTTGGAGGATAGAGACATTTAAATTTTTCGAGATTATTCGAAAGTCAATTTATGAAAAGGCAAATATCTCCCGATCTGTATTAATCTGATAGACAAAACTTATGTCACTTTGAGGGAACGTATATGTCAACTTCATGTCAGAATCTCGTCAATGTATGTCAAAGTGTTTGGACGATACAGACATTTTAATTTTTCGAGATTATTCGAAAGTCAATTTTTAAAGGCTAATATCTCCCGATCTGTAGGCATCTGAGAGACAAAACGTATGTCACTTTGAGGGAACGTATATGTCAACTTCATGTCAGAATCTCGTCAATGTATGTCCAAGGGTTTGGACGATAGAGACATTTGAATTTTTCGAGATTATTCGAAAGTCAATTTTTTAAAGGCAAATATCTCCCGATCTGTATTAATCTGAGAGACAAAACTTATGTAACTTTGAGGGAACGTATATGTCAACTTCATGCCATAGTCACGTCAATGTATGTGGAAGGGGTTGGAGGATAGAGACATTTAAATTTTTAGAGATTATTCGAAAGTCAATTCTTAAAAGGCAAATATCTGCCGATCTGTAGGAATCTGAGAGACAAAACTTATGTCACTTTGAGGGAACGTATATGTCAACTTCCTGTCAGAGTCACGTCAATGTATGTGCAAGGGTTTGGAGGATAGAGACATTTAAATTTTTAGAGATTATTCGAAAGTCAATTTTTGAAAAGACAAATATCTCCCGATCTGTAGGAATCTGAGAGACAAAGCTTATGTCACTTTGAGGGAACGCATATGTCAACTTCCTGTCAAAGTCACGTCAATGTATGTGCAAGGGTTTGGAGGATAGAGACATTTAAATTTTTAGAGATTATTCGAAAGTCAATTTTTGAAAAGGCCAATATCTCCCGATCTGTAGGAATCTGAGAGACAAAACTTATGTCACTTTGAGGAAACGTATATGTCAACTTCATGTCAGAATCTCGTCAATGTATGTCCAAGTGTTTGGACGATACAGACATTTTAATTTTTCGTGATTATTCGAAAGTCAATTTTTAAAAGCAAATATCTCCCGATCTGTAGGCATCTGAGAGACAAGCCTTATGTCACTTTGAGGAACGCATATGTCAACTTCATGTCAGAGTCTCGTCAATGTATGTCCAAGGGTTTGGAGGATAGAGACATTTAAATTTTTCGAGATTATTCGAAAGTCAATTTATGAAAAGGCAAATATCTCCCGATCTGTATTAATCTGATAGACAAAACTTATGTCACTTTGAGGGAACGTATATGTCAACTTCATGTCAGAATCTCGTCAATGTATGTCAAAGTGTTTGGACGATACAGACATTTTAATTTTTCGAGATTATTCGAAAGTCAATTTTTAAAGGCTAATATCTCCCGATCTGTAGGCATCTGAGAGACAAAACGTATGTCACTTTGAGGGAACGTATATGTCAACTTCATGTCAGAATCTCGTCAATGTATGTCCAAGGGTTTGGACGATAGAGACATTTGAATTTTTCGAGATTATTCGAAAGTCAATTTTTTAAAGGCAAATATCTCCCGATCTGAAGGCATCTGAGAGACAAAACGTATGTCACTTTGAGGGAACGTATATGTCAACTTCATGTCAGAATCTTGTCAATGTATGTCCAAGGGTTTGGACGATAGAGACATTTTATTTTTTCTTGATTATTCGAAAGTCAATTTTTAAAAGGCAAATATCTCCCGATCTGTAGGCATCTGAGAGACAAACCTTATGTCACTTTCAGGGAACACATATGTCAACTTCATGTCAGAGTCTCGTCAATGTATGTCAAAGGGTTTGGAGGATAAACACATTTTAATTTTTCGAGATTATTCGAAAGTCAATTTTTGAAAAGGCAAATATCTCCCAATCTGTACTAATCTGAGAGACAAATCTTATGTCACTTTGAGGGAACGTATATGTCAACTTCATTTCAGAATTTCGTCAATGTATGTCCAAGGGTTTGGAGGATAGAGATATTTAAATTTTTAGAGATTGTTCGAAAGTCAATTCTTAAAAGGCAAATATCTCCCGATCTGTAGGAATCTGAGAGACAAATCTTATGTCACTTTGAGGGAACGTATATGTCAACTTCATTTCAGAATTTCGTCAATGTATGTCCAAGGGTTTGGAGGATAGAGATATTTAAATTTTTAGAGATTGTTCGAAAGTCAATTCTTAAAAGGCAAATATCTCCCGATCTGTAGGAATCTGAGAGACAAAACTTATGTCACTTTGAGGGAACGTAGATGTCAACTACATGTCAGAGTCACGTCAATGTATGTCCAAGGGTTTGGAGGATAGAGACATTTAAATTTTTAGAGATTATTCGAAAGTCAATTTTTAAAAGGAAAATATCTCCCGTTCTGTAGGCATCTGAGAGACAAACCGTATGTCACTTTGAGGGAACGCATATGTCAACTTCATGTCATAGTCTCGTAAATGTATGTCCAAGGGTTTGGAGGATAGAGACATTTAAATTTTTCGAGATTATTCGAAAGTCAATTTTTTAAAGGCAAATATCTCCCAATCTGTAGGCATCTGAGAGACAAACCTTATGTCACTTTGAGGGAACGCATATGTCAACTTCATGTCAGAGTCTCGTCAATATATGTCCAAGGGTTTGGAGGATAGAGACATTTTAATTTTTCGAGATTATTCGAAAGTCAATTTTTGAAAAGGCAAATATCTCCCGATCTGTATTAATCTGAGAGACAAAACTTATGTCACTTTGAGGGAACATATATGTCAACTTCATGTCATAGTCACGTCAATGTATGTCGAAGGGTTTGGAGGATAGAGACATTTAAATTATTAGAGATTATTCGAAAGTCAATTTTTGAAAAGGCAAATATCTCCCGATCTGTAGGAATCTGAGAGACAAAACTTATGTCACTATGAGGGAACGTATATGTCAACTTTCTGTCAGAGTCACGTCAATGTATGTGCAAGGGTTTGGAGGATAGAGACATTTAAATTTTTAGAGATTATTGGAAAGTCAATTCTTGAGAAGGCAAATATCTCCCGATCTGTAGGAATCTGAGAGACAAAACTTATGTCGCTTTGAGGAAAAGTATATGTCAACTTTATGTCAGAATCTCGTCATTGTATGTCCAAGTGTTTGGACGATACAGACATTTTAATTTTTCGTGATTATTCGAAAGTCAATATTTAAAGGCAAATATCTCCCGATCTGTATGCATCTGAAAGACAAAACGTATGTCACGTTGAGGGAACGTATATGTCAACTTCATGTCAGAATCTCGTCAATGTATGTCCAAGGGTTTGTACGATAGAGACATTTTAATTTTTCGAGATTATTCGAAAGTCAATTTTTGAAAAGGCAAATATCTCCCGATCTGTATTAATCTGAGAGACAAAACTTATGTCACTTTGAGGCAACGTATATGTCAACTTCATGTCATAGTCACGTCAATGTATGTCGAAGGGTTTTGAAGGATAGAGATATTTAAATTTTTAGAGATTATTCGAAAGTCAATTTTTAAAAGCTAAATATCTCCCGATCTGTAGGAATCTGAGAGACAAAACTTATGTCACTTTGAGGGAACGTATATGTGAACTTCCTGTCAGAGTCACGTTAATGTATGTAAAGGGTTTGGAGGATAGAGACATTTAAATTTTTAGAGATTATTTGAAAGTCAATTTTTGAAAAGGCAAATATCTCCCGATCTGTAGGAATCTGAGAGACAAAACTTATGTCACCTTGAGGGAACGTATATGTCAACGTCATGTCAGAATCTCGTCAATGTATGTCCAAGGTTTTGGACGATAGAGACATTTTAATTTTTCGAGATTATTCGAAAGTCAATTTTTAAAAGGCAAATATCTCCCGATCTGTAGGCATCTGAGAAACAAACCTTATGTCACTTTCAGGGAACACATATGTCAAATTCATGTCAGAGTCTCGTCAATGTATGTCAAAGGGTTTGGAGGATAAGCACATTTAAATTCTTCGAGATTATTCGAAAGTCAATTTTTGAAAAGGCAAATATCTCCCGATCTGTAATAATCTGAGAGACAAAACTTATGTTACCTTGAGGGAACGTATATGTCAACTTCATGTCAGAATCTCGTCAATGTATGTCGAAGGGTTTGGACGATAGAGACATTTCAATTTTTCGAGATTATTCGAAAGTCAATTTTTAGAAGGCAAATATCTCCCGATCTGTAGAAATCTGAGAGACAAAACTTTTATCACTTTGAGGGAACGTATATGTTAACGTCATGTCAGAGTCACGTCAATGTATGTCCAAGGGTTTGGAGGATAGAGACATTTACATTTTTAGAGATTGTTCGAAAGTCAATTTTTAAAAGGCAAATATCTCCCGATCAGTAGGAATCTGAGAGACAAAACTTATGTCACTTTGAGGGAACGTATATGTAAACTTTCTGTCAGAGTCACGTTAATGTATGTCGAAGGGTTTGGAGGATAGAGACATTTAAATTTTTCGAGATTATTCGTAAGTCAATTTTTTAAAGGCAAATATCTCCCGATGTGTAGGCATCTGAGAGACAAACCTGTCAACATCATGTCAGAGTCTCGTCACTGTATGTCCAAGGGTTTGGAGGATAGAGACATTTTAATTTTTCGGTATTATTCGAAAGTCAATTTTTAAAAGGCAAATATCTCCCGATCTGTAGGCATCTGAGAGACAAACCTTATGTCACTTTGAGGGAACGCATATGTCAACTTCATGTCAGAGTCTCGTCAATGTATGTCCAAGGGTTTGGAGGATAGAGACATTTAAATTCTTCGAGATTATTCGAAAGTCAATTATTAAAAGGCAAATATCTCCCAATCTGTAGGCATCTGAGAGACAAACCTTATGTCACTTTGAGGGAACGCACATGTCAACTTCATGTCAGAGTCTCGTCAATATATGTCCAAGGGTTTGGAGGTTAGAGACATTTTAATTCTTCGAGATTATTCGAAAGTCAATTTTTGAAAAGGCAAATATCTCCCGATCTGTATTAATCTGAGAGACAAAATTTATGTCACTTTGAGGGAACGTATATGTCAACTTCATGTCAGAATCTCGTCAATGTATGTCAAAGGGTTTGGTCGATAGAGACATTTTAATTTTTCGAGATTATTCTAAAGTCAATTTTTAAAAGGCAAATATCTCCCGATCTGTAGAAATCTGAGAGACAAAACTTATATCACTTTGAGGGAACGTATATGTAAACTTCCTGTCAGAATCTCGTCAATGTATGTCCAAGGGTTTGGACGATACAGACATTTTAATTTTTCGAGATTATTCGAAAGTCAATTTTTAAAAGGCAATTATCTCCGATCTGTATTCATCTGAGAGACAAACCTTATGTCACTTTGAGGGAACGCATATGTCAACTTCATGTCAGAGTCTCGTCAATGTATGTCCAAGGGTTTGGAGGATAGAGACATTTTAATTTTTCGAGATTATTCGAAAGTCAATTTTTGAAAAGGCAAATATATCCCGATCTGTATTAATCTGAGAGACAAAACTTATGCCACTTTGAGGGAACGTATATGTCAACTTCATGTCATAGTCACGTCGATGTATGTCCAAGGGTTTGGAGGATAGAGACATTTTAATTTTTCGACATTATTGGAAAGTCAATTTTTAAATTCAAATATCTCCCGATCTGTAGGAATCTGAGAGACAAATCTTATGTCACTTTGAGTGAACGTATATGTCAACTTCATGTCAGAATCTCGTCAATGTATGTCCAAGGGTTTGGACGATAGAGACATTTTAATTTTTCGAGATTATTCGAAAGTCAATTTTTAAAAGGCAAATATCTCCCGATCTGTAGGAATCTGAGAGACAAAACTTATGTCACTTTGAGGGAACGTATATGTCAACTTCCTGTCAGAGTCACGTTAATGTATGTAAAGGGTTTGGAGGATAGAGACATTTAAATTTTTAGAGAAAATTCGAAAGTCAATTTATGAAAAGGCAAATATCTCACGATCTGTAGGAATCTGAGAGACAAAACTTACGTTACCTTGAGGGAACGTATATGTTAACGTCATGTCAGAATCTCGTCAATGTATGTCCAAGGGTTTGGACGATAGAGACATTTTAATTTTTTGAGATTATTCGAAAGTCAATTTTTAAAGGCAAATATCTCCCGATCTGTAGGCATCTGAGAGACAAACCGTATGCCACTTTCAGGGAACACATATATCAACTTCATGTCAGAGTCTCGTCAATGTATGTCAAAGGGTTTGGAGGATAAACACATTTTAATTTTTCGAGATTATTCGAAAGTCAAGTTTTGAAAAGGCAAATATCTCCCGATATGTATTAATCTGAGAGACAAAACTTATGTCACTTTGAGGGAACGTATGTGTCAACTTCATGTCAGAATCTCGTCAATGTATGTCAAAGTGTTTGGACGATACAGACATTTTAATTTTTCGAGATTATTCGAAAGTCAATTTTTAAAGGCTAATATCTCCCGATCTGTAGGCATCTGAGAGACAAAACGTATGTCACTTTGAGGGAACGTATATGTCAACTTCATGTCAGAATCTCGTCAATGTATGTCCAAGGGTTTGGACGATAGAGACATTTGAATTTTTCGAGATTATTCGAAAGTCAATTTTTTAAAGGCAAATATCTCCCGATCTGTATTAATCTGAGAGACAAAACTTATGTAACTTTGAGGGAACGTATATGTCAACTTCATGCCATAGTCACGTCAATGTATGTGGAAGGGGTTGGAGGATAGAGACATTTAAATTTTTAGAGATTATTCGAAAGTCAATTCTTAAAAGGCAAATATCTGCCGATCTGTAGGAATCTGAGAGACAAAACTTATGTCACTTTGAGGGAACGTATATGTCAACTTCCTGTCAGAGTCACGTCAATGTATGTGCAAGGGTTTGGAGGATAGAGACATTTAAATTTTTAGAGATTATTCGAAAGTCAATTTTTGAAAAGACAAATATCTCCCGATCTGTAGGAATCTGAGAGACAAAGCTTATGTCACTTTGAGGGAACGCATATGTCAACTTCCTGTCAAAGTCACGTCAATGTATGTGCAAGGGTTTGGAGGATAGAGACATTTAAATTTTTAGAGATTATTCGAAAGTCAATTTTTGAAAAGGCCAATATCTCCCGATCTGTAGGAATCTGAGAGACAAAACTTATGTCACTTTGAGGAAACGTATATGTCAACTTCATGTCAGAATCTCGTCAATGTATGTCCAAGTGTTTGGACGATACAGACATTTTAATTTTTCGTGATTATTCGAAAGTCAATTTTTAAAAGCAAATATCTCCCGATCTGTAGGCATCTGAGAGACAAGCCTTATGTCACTTTGAGGGAACGCATATGTCAACTTCATGTCAGAGTCTCGTCAATGTATGTCCAAGGGTTTGGAGGATAGAGACATTTAAATTTTTCGAGATTATTCGAAAGTCAATTTATGAAAAGGCAAATATCTCCCGATCTGTATTAATCTGATAGACAAAACTTATGTCACTTTGAGGGAACGTATATGTCAACTTCATGTCAGAATCTCGTCAATGTATGTCAAAGTGTTTGGACGATACAGACATTTTAATTTTTCGAGATTATTCGAAAGTCAATTTTTAAAGGCTAATATCTCCCGATCTGTAGGCATCTGAGAGACAAAACGTATGTCACTTTGAGGGAACGTATATGTCAACTTCATGTCAGAATCTCGTCAATGTATGTCCAAGGGTTTGGACGATAGAGACATTTGAATTTTTCGAGATTATTCGAAAGTCAATTTTTTAAAGGCAAATATCTCCCGATCTGAAAGCATCTGAGAGACAAAACGTATGTCACTTTGAGGGAACGTATATGTCAACTTCATGTCAGAATCTTGTCAATGTATGTCCAAGGGTTTGGACGATAGAGACATTTTATTTTTTCTTGATTATTCGAAAGTCAATTTTTAAAAGGCAAATATCTCCCGATCTGTAGGCATCTGAGAGACAAACCTTATGTCACTTTCAGGGAACACATATGTCAACTTCATGTCAGAGTCTCGTCAATGTATGTCAAAGGGTTTGGAGGATAAACACATTTTAATTTTTCGAGATTATTCGAAAGTCAATTTTTGAAAAGGCAAATATCTCCCAATCTGTACTAATCTGAGAGACAAATCTTATGTCACTTTGAGGGAACGTATATGTAAACTTCCTGTCAGAGTCACGCCAATGTACGTCCAAGGGTTTGGAGGATAGTCACATTTTAATTTTGCGAGATTGTTCGAAAGTCAATTCTTAAAAGGCAAATATCTCCCGATCTGTAGGAATCTGAGAGACAAAACTTATGTCACTTTGAGGGAACGTAGATGTCAACTACATGTCAGAGTCACGTCAATGTATGTCCAAGGGTTTGGAGGATAGAGACATTTAAATTTTTAGAGATTATTCGAAAGTCAATTTTTAAAAGGAAAATATCTCCCGTTCTGTAGGCATCTGAGAGACAAACCGTATGTCACTTTGAGGGAACGCATATGTCAACTTCATGTCATAGTCTCGTAAATGTATGTCCAAGGGTTTGGAGGATAGAGACATTTAAATTTTTCGAGATTATTCGAAAGTCAATTTTTTAAAGGCAAATATCTCCCAATCTGTAGGCATCTGAGAGACAAACCTTATGTCACTTTGAGGGAACGCATATGTCAACTTCATGTCAGAGTCTCGTCAATATATGTCCAAGGGTTTGGAGGATAGAGACATTTTAATTTTTCGAGATTATTCGAAAGTCAATTTTTGAAAAGGCAAATATCTCCCGATCTGTATTAATCTGAGAGACAAAACTTATGTCACTTTGAGGGAACATATATGTCAACTTCATGTCATAGTCACGTCAATGTATGTCGAAGGGTTTGGAGGATAGAGACATTTAAATTTTTAGAGATTATTCGAAAGTCAATTTTTGAAAAGGCAAATATCTCCCGATCTGTAGGAATCTGAGAGACAAAACTTAAGTCACTATGAGGGAACGTATATGTCAACTTTCTGTCAGAGTCACGTCAATGTATGTGCAAGGGTTTGGAGGATAGATACATTTAAATTTTTAGAGATTATTGGAAAGTCAATTTTTGAGAAGGCAAATATCTCCCGATCTGTAGGAATCTGAGAGACAAAACTTATGTCGCTTTGAGGAAAAGTATATGTCAACTTTATGTCAGAATCTCGTCATTGTATGTCCAAGTGTTTGGACGATACAGACATTTTAATTTTTCGTGATTATTCGAAAGTCAATATTTAAAGGCAAATATCTCCCGATCTGTATGCATCTGAAAGACAAAACGTATGTCACGTTGAGGGAACGTATATGTCAACTTCATGTCAGAATCTCGTCAATGTATGTCCAAGGGTTTGTACGATAGAGACATTTTAATTTTTCGAGATTATTCGAAAGTCAATTTTTGAAAAGGCAAATATCTCCCGATCTGTATTAATCTGAGAGACAAAACTTATGTCACTTTGAGGCAACGTATATGTCAACTTCATGTCATAGTCACGTCAATGTATGTCGAAGGGTTTTGAAGGATAGAGATATTTAAATTTTTAGAGATTATTCGAAAGTCAATTTTTAAAAGCTAAATATCTCCCGATCTGTAGGAATCTGAGAGACAAAACTTATGTCACTTTGAGGGAACGTATATGTGAACTTCCTGTCAGAGTCACGTTAATGTATGTAAAGGGTTTGGAGGATAGAGACATTTAAATTTTTAGAGATTATTTGAAAGTCAATTTTTGAAAAGGCAAATATCTCCCGATCTGTAGGAATCTGAGAGACAAAACTTATGTCACCTTGAGGGAACGTATATGTCAACGTCATGTCAGAATCTCGTCAATGTATGTCCAAGGTTTTGGACGATAGAGACATTTTAATTTTTCGAGATTATTCGAAAGTCAATTTTTAAAAGGCAAATATCTCCCGATCTGTAGGCATCTGAGAAACAAACCTTATGTCACTTTCAGGGAATACATATGTCAAATTCATGTCAGAGTCTCGTCAATGTATGTCAAAGGGTTTGGAGGATAAGCACATTTAAATTCTTCGAGATTATTCGAAAGTCAATTTTTGAAAAGGCAAATATCTCCCGATCTGTAATAATCTGAGAGACAAAACTTATGTTACCTTGAGGGAACGTATATGTCAACTTCATGTCAGAATCTCGTCAATGTATGTCGAAGGGTTTGGACGATAGAGACATTTTAATTTTTCGAGATTATTCGAAAGTCAATTTTTAGAAGGCAAATATCTCCCGATCTGTAGAAATCTGAGAGACAAAACTTTTATCACTTTGAGGGAACGTATATGTTAACGTCATGTCAGAGTCACGTCAATGTATGTCCAAGGGTTTGGAGGATAGAGACATTTACATTTTTAGAGATTGTTCGAAAGTCAATTTTTAAAAGGCAAATATCTCCCGATCAGTAGGAATCTGAGAGACAAAACTTATGTCACTTTGAGGGAACGTATATGTAAACTTTCTGTCAGAGTCACGTTAATGTATGTCGAAGGGTTTGGAGGATAGAGACATTTAAATTTTTCGAGATTATTCGTAAGTCAATTTTTTAAAGGCAAATATCTCCCGATGTGTAGGCATCTGAGAGACAAACCTGTCAACATCATGTCAGAGTCTCGTCACTGTATGTCCAAGGGTTTGGAGGATAGAGACATTTTAATTTTTCGGTATTATTCGAAAGTCAATTTTTAAAAGGCAAATATCTCCCGATCTGTAGGCATCTGAGAGACAAACCTTATGTCACTTTGAGGGAACGCATATGTCAACTTCATGTCAGAGTCTCGTCAATGTATGTCCAAGGGTTTGGAGGATAGAGACATTTAAATTTTTCGAGATTATTCGAAAGTCAATTATTAAAAGGCAAATATCTCCCAATCTGTAGGCATCTGAGAGACAAACCTTATGTCACTTTGAGGGAACGCACATGTCAACTTCATGTCAGAGTCTCGTCAATATATGTCCAAGGGTTTGGAGGTTAGAGACATTTTAATTCTTCGAGATTATTCGAAAGTCAATTTTTGAAAAGGCAAATATCTCCCGATCTGTATTAATCTGAGAGACAAAATTTATGTCACTTTGAGGGAACGTATATGTCAACTTCATGTCAGAATCTCGTCAATGTATGTCAAAGGGTTTGGTCGATAGAGACATTTTAATTTTTCGAGATTATTCGAAAGTCAATTTTTAAAAGGCAAATATCTCCCGATCTGTAGAAATCTGAGAGACAAAACTTATATCACTTTGAGGGAACGTATATGTAAACTTCCTGTCAGAATCTCGTCAATGTATGTCCAAGGGTTTGGACGATACAGACATTTTAATTTTTCGAGATTATTCGAAAGTCAATTTTTAAAAGGCAATTATCTCCGATCTGTATTCATCTGAGAGACAAACCTTATGTCACTTTGAGGGAACGCATATGTCAACTTCATGTCAGAGTCTCGTCAATGTATGTCCAAGGGTTTGGAGGATAGAGACATTTTAATTTTTCGAGATTATTCGAAAGTCAATTTTTGAAAAGGCAAATATATCCCGATCTGTATTAATCTGAGAGACAAAACTTATGCCACTTTGAGGGAACGTATATGTCAACTTCATGTCATAGTCACGTCGATGTATGTCCAAGGGTTTGGAGGATAGAGACATTTTAATTTTTCGACATTATTGGAAAGTCAATTTTTAAATTCAAATATCTCCCGATCTGTAGGAATCTGAGAGACAAATCTTATGTCACTTTGAGTGAACGTATATGTCAACTTCATGTCAGAATCTCGTCAATGTATGTCCAAGGGTTTGGACGATAGAGACATTTTAATTTTTCGAGATTATTCGAAAGTCAATTTTTAAAAGGCAAATATCTCCCGATCTGTAGGAATCTGAGAGACAAAACTTATGTCACTTTGAGGGAACGTATATGTCAACTTCCTGTCAGAGTCACGTTAATGTATGTAAAGGGTTTGGAGGATAGAGACATTTAAATTTTTAGAGAAAATTCGAAAGTCAATTTCTGAAAAGGCAAATATCTCACGATCTGTAGGAATCTGAGAGACAAAACTTACGTAACCTTGAGGGAACGTATATGTTAACGTCATGTCAGAATCTCGTCAATGTATGTCCAAGGGTTTGGACGATAGAGACATTTTAATTTTTTGAGATTATTCGAAAGTCAATTCTTTAAAGGCAAATATCTCCCGATCTGTAGGCATCTGAGAGACAAACTGTATGCCACTTTCAGGGAACACATATATCAACTTCATGTCAGAGTCTCGTCAATGTATGTCAAAGGGTTTGGAGGATAAACACATTTTAATTTTTCGAGATTATTCGAAAGTCAAGTTTTGAAAAGGCAAATATCTCCCGATATGTATTAATCTGAGAGACAAAACTTATGTCACTTTGAGGGAACGTATGTGTCAACTTCATCTCAGAATCTCGTCAATGTATGTCCAAGTGTTTGGACGATACAGACATTTTAATTTTTCGAGATTATTCGAAAGTCAATTTTTTAAAGGCAAATATCTCCCGATCTGTAGGCATCTGAGAGACAAACCGTATGCCACTTTCAGGGAACACATATGTCAACTTCATGTCAGAATCTCGTCAATGTATGTCCAAGGGTTTGGACGATAGAGACATTTAAATTTTTCGAGATTATTCGAAAGTCAATTATTAAAAGGCAAATATCTCCCGATGTGTAGGCATCTGAGAGACAAACCTTATGTCACATTGAGGGAACGCATATGTCAACTTCATGTCAGAGTCTCGTCACTGTATGTCCAAGGGTTTGGAGGATAGAGACATTTTAATTTTTCGAGATTATTCGAAAGTCAATTTTTAAAGGGCAAATATCTCCCGATCTGTAGGAATCTGAGAGACAAACCTTATGTCACTTTGAGGGAACATATATGTCAACTTCCTGTCAGAGTCACGTCAATCTATGTCGAAGGGTTTGGAGGATAGAGACATTTAAATTTTTAGAGATTATTCGAAAGTCAATTTTTAAAAGGCAAATATCTCCCGATCTGTAGGAATCTGAGAGACAACACTTATGTCACTTTGAGGGAACGTAAATGTCAACTTCCTGTCAGAGTCACGTCAATGTATGTCCAAGGGGTTGGAGGATAGAGACATTTAAATTTTTAGAGATTGTTCGAAAGTCAATTGTTAAAAGGCAAATATCTCCCGATCAGTGGGAATCTGAGAGACAAAACTTATGTCACTTTGAGGGATCTTATATGTTAACTTCATGTCAGAGTCACGTCAATGTATGTCCAAGGGTTTGGAGGATAAAGACATTTAAATTTTTAGAGATTATTCGGAAGTCTATTTTTAAAATTCAAATATCTGCCGATCTGTAAGAATCTGAGAGACAAAACTTATGTCACTTTGAGCGAACGTATATGTAAACATCCTGTCAGGGACACGTCAATGTATGTCCTAGGGTTTGGAGGATAGAGACATTTTAATTTTTCGAGATTATTCGAAAGTCAAGTTTTGAAAAGGCAAATATCTCCCGATCTGTAGGAATCTGAGAGACAAAACTTATGTCGCTTTCAGGGAACGTATATGTAAACTTCCTGTCAGAATCTCGTCAATGTATGTCCAAGGGTTTGGACGATACAGACATTTTAATTTTTCGAGATTATTCGAAAGTCAATTTTTAAAAGTCAAATATCTCCCGATCTGTATTCATCTGAGAGACAAACCTTATGTCACTTTGAGGGAACGCATATGTCAACTTCATGTCAGAATCTCGTCATTGTATGTCCAAGGGTTTGGAGGATAGAGACATTTTAATTTTTCGAGATTATTCGAAAGTCAATTTTTGAAAAGACAAATATATCCCGATCTGTATAATCTGAGAGACAAAACTTATGTCACTTTGAGGGAACGTATATGTCAACTTCATGTCATAGTCACGTCGATGTATGTCCAAGGGTTTGGAGGATAGAGACTTTTAATTTTTCGACATTATTGGAAAGTCAATTTTTAAAATTCAAATATCTCCCGATCTGTAGGAATCTGAGAGACAAATCTTATGTCACTTTGAGTGAACGTATATGTCAACTGCATGTCAGAATCTCGTCAATGTATGTCCAAGGGTTTGGACGATAGAGATATTTTAATTTTTCGAGATTATTCGAAAGTCAATTTTTAAAGGCAAATATCTCCCGATCTGTATTAATCTGAGAGACAAAACTTATGTCACTTTGAGGGAACGTATATGTCAACTTCATGTCATAGTCACGTCAATGTATGTCGAAGGGTTTGGAGGATAGAGACATTTAAATTTTTAGAGATTATTCGAAAGTCAATTATTAAAAGGCAAATATCTCCCGATCTGTAGGAATCTGAGAGACAAAACTTATGTCACCTTGAGGGAACGTATATGTCAACTTCCTGTCAGAGTCTCGTTAATGTATGTAAAGGGTTTTGGAGGATAGAGACATTTAAATTTTTAGAGATTATTCGAAAGTCAATTATTAAAAGGCAAATATCTCCCGATCTGTAGGAATCTGAGAGACAAAACTTATGTCACCTTGAGGGAACGTATATGTCAACGTCATGTCAGAATCTCGTCAATGTATGTCCAAGGTTTTGGACGATAGAGACATTTTAATTTTTTGAGATTATTCGAATGTCAATTATTTAAAGGCAAATATCTCCCGATCTGTAGGCATCTGAGAGACAAACCTTATGCCACATTCAGGGAACACATATGTCAACTTCATGTCAGAGTCTCGTCAATGTATGTCAAAGTGTTTAGAGGATAAACACATTTTAATTTTTCGAGATTATTCGAAAGTCAATTTTTGAAAGGCAAATATTTCCCGATCTGTATTAATCTGAGAGACAAATCTTAAGTCACTTTGAGGGAACGTATATGTCAACTTCATGTCAGAATCTCGTCAATGTATGTTGAAGGGTTTGGACGATAGAGACATTTTAATTTTTCGAGATTATTCGAAAGTCAATTTTTAAAAGGCAAATATACCCCGATCTGTAGGAATCTGAGAGACAAAACTTATATCACTTTGAGGGAACGTATATGTTAACTTCCTGTCAGAGTCACGTCAATGTATGTCCAAGGGTTTGGAGGATAGAGACATTTAAATTTTTAGAGATTGTTCGAAAGTCAATTCTTAAAAGGCAAATATCTCCCGATCTGTGGGAATCTGAGAGACAAAACGTATGTCACTTTGAGGGAACGTATGTGTCAACTTCATGTCAGAGTCACGTCAATGTATGTCCAAGGGTTTGGAGGATAGAGACATTTAAATTTTTAGAGATTATTCGAAAGTCAATTTTTAAAAGGCAAATATCTCCCGACCTGTAGGCATCTGAGAGACAAACCTTATGTCACTTTGAGGGAACGCATATGTCAACTTCATGTCAGAGTCTCGTCAATGTATGTCCTAGGGTTTGGAGGATAGAGACATTTAAATGTTTCGAGATTATTCGAAAGTCAATTTTTAAAAGGCAAATATCTCCCGATCTGTAGGCATCTGAGAGACAAACCTTATGTCACTTTGAGGGAACGCATATGTCAACTTCATGTCAGAGTCTCGTCAATATATGTCCAAGGTTTTGGAGGATAGAGACATTTTAATTTTTCGAGATTATTCGAAAGTCAATTTTTGAAAAGGCAAATATCTCCCGATCTGTATTAATCTGAGAGACAAAACTTATGTCACTTTGAGGGAACGTATATGTCAACTACATGTCATAGTCACGTCAATGTATGTCGAAGGGGTTGGAGGATAGAGACATTTAAATTTTTAGAGATTATTCGAAAGTCAATTTTTAAAATTCAAATATCTACCGATCTGTAGGCATCTGAGAGACAAAACTTATGTCACTTTGAGGGAACGTATATGTCAACTTCCTGTCAGAGTCACGTCAATGTATGTGCAAGGGTTTGTAGGATAGAGACATTTAAATTTTTAGAGATTATTCTAAAGTCAATTTTTGAAAAGGCAAATATCTCACGATCTGTAGGAATCTGAGACACAAAACGTATGTCACTTTGAGGGAACGTATATGTCAACTTCATGTCAGAATGTCGTCAATGTATGTCCAAGGGTTTGGACGATAGAGACATTTTAATTTTTCGAGATTATTCGAAAGTCAATTATTAAAAGGCAAATATCTCCCGATGTGTAGGCATCTGGGAGACAAACCTTATGTCACTTTGAGGGAACGCATATGTCAACTTCATGTCAGAGTCTCGTCACTGTATGTCCAAGGGTTTGGAGGATAGAGACATTTTAATTTTTCGAGATTATTCGAAAGTCAATTTTTAAAAGGAAAATATCTCCCGATCTGTAGGAATCTGAGAGACAAACCTTATGTCACTTTGAGGGAACATATATGTCAACTTCCTGTCAAAGTCAGGTCAATGTATGTCCAAGGGTTTGGAGGATAGAGACATTTAAATTTTTAGAGATTATTCGAAAGTCAATTTTTAAAGGCAAATATCTCCCGATCTGTAGGAATCTGAGAGACAACACTTATCTCACTTTGAGGGAACGTATATGTCAACTTCCTGTCAGAGTCACGTCAATATATGTCCAAGGGTTTGGAGGATAGAGACATTTAAATTTTTAGAGATTGTTCGAAAGTCAATTTTTAAAAGGGAAATATCTCCCGATCAGTGGGAATCTGAGAGACAAACCTTATGTCACTTTGAGGGGACGTATATGTTAACTTCATGTCAGAGTCACGTCAATGTATGTCGAAGGGTTTGGAGGATAGAGATATTTAAATTTTTAGAGATTATTCGGAAGTCAATTTTTAAAATTAAAAATATCTGCAGATCTGTAGGAATCTGAGAGACAAAACTTATGTCACTTTGAGCGAACGTATATGTAAACTTCCTGTCAGAGTCATGTCAATGTATGTCCAAGGGTTTGGAGGATAGAGACATTTTAATTTTTCGAGATTATTCGAAAGTCAAGTTTTGAAATGGCAAATATCTGCCGATCTGTAGGAATCTGAGAGACAAAACTTATGTCACTTTCAGGGAACGTATATGTAAACTTCCTGTCAGAATCTCGTCAATGTATGTCCAAGGGTTTGGACGATAGAGACATTTTAATTTTCCGAGATTATTCGAAAGTCAATTTTTAAAAGGCAAATATCTCCCGATCTGTAGGCATCTGAGAGACAAACCTTATGTCACTTTGGGGGAACGCATATGTCAACTTCATGTCAGAGTCTCGTCAATGTATGTCCAAGGGTTTGGAGGATAGACATTTATATTTTACGAGATTATTCGAAAGTCAATTTTTGAAAAGGCAAATATCTCCCGATCTGTATTAATCTGAGAGACAAAACTTATGTCACTTTGAGGGAACGTATATGTCAACTTCATGTCATAGTCACGTCAATGTATGTCGAAGGGGTTGGAGGATAGAGACATTTAAGTTTTTAGAGATTATTCGAAAGTCAATTATTAAAATTCAAATATCTGCCGATCTGTAGGAATCTGAGAGACAAAACTTATGTCACTTTGAGGGAACGTATATGTCAACTTCATGTCATAGTCACGTCGATGTATGTCCAAGGGTTTGGACGATACAGACATTTTAATTTTTCGAGATTATTCGAAAGTCAATTTTTTAAAGGCAAATATCTCCCGATCTGTAGGCATCTGAGAGACAAACCTTATGTCACTTTGGGGGAACGCATATGTCAACTTCATGTCAGAGTCTCGTCAATGTATGTCCAAGGGTTTGGAGGATAGACATTTATATTTTACGAGATTATTCGAAAGTCAATTTTTAAAAGGGAAATATCTCCCGATCAGTGGGAATCTGAGAGACAAAACTTATGTCACTTTGAGGGGACGTATATGTTAACTTCATGACAGAGTCACGTCAATGTATGTCGCAGGGTTTGTAGGATAGAGATACTTAAAATTTTAGAGATTATTCGGAAGTCAATTTTTAAAATTCAAATATCTGCAGATCTGTAGGAATCTGAGGGACAAAACTTATGTCACTTTGAGCGAACGTATATGTAAACTTCCTGTCAGAGTCATGTCAATGTATGTCCAAGGGTTTGGAGGATAGAGACATTTTAATTTTTCGAGATTATTCGAAAGTCAAGTTTTGAAAAGTCAAATATAATCCGATCTGTAGGAATCTGAGAGACAAAACTTATGTCACTTTAAGGGAACGCATATGTCATAGTCATGTCAGAGTCACGTCAATGTATGTCCAAGGGTTTGCAGGATAGAGACATTTTAATTTTTCAGGGTTATTCGAAAGTCAATTATTCAAACGCATATATCTCTCGATATGTAGGAATCTGAGAGACACAACACATGTCACTATGAGGACATTTACATATCAACTTCATGTCAGAGTCACGACAATGTACGAAAAAGGGTTTGAAGAATAGAGATATTTGAATTATTCGAGATTATTCGAAAGTCAATTTTTGAAAAGGCAAATATCTCCCGATCTGTAGGAATCTGAGAGAGAAACCTTATGTCACATTGAGGGAACGTATTTGTCAACTTCATGTCAGAGTCACGTCAATGTATGTGCAAGGGTTTGGAGGATAGAGACATTTAAATTTTTAGAGATTGTTCGAAAGTCAATTCTTAAAAGGCAAATATCTCCCGATCTGTGGGAATCTGAGAGACAAAACTTATGTCACTTTGAGGGAACGTATGTGTCAACTTCATGTCAGAGTCACGTCAATGTATGTCCAAGGGTTTGGAGGATAGAGACATTTAAATTTTTAGAGATTATTCGAAAGTCAATTTTTAAAAGGCAAATATCTCCCGACCTGTAGGCATCTGAGAGACAAACCTTATGTCACTTTTAGGGAACGCATATGTCAACTTCATGTCAGAGTCTCGTCAATGTATGTCCTAGGGTTTGGAGGATAGAGACATTTAAATGTTTCGAGATTATTCGAAAGTCAATTTTTAAAAGGCAAATATCTCCCGATCTGTAGGCATCTGAGAGACAAACCTTATGTCACTTTGAGGGAACGCATATGTCAACTTCATGTCAGAGTCTCGTCAATATATGTCCAAGGTTTTGGAGGATAGAGACATTTTAATTTTTCGAGATTATTCGAAAGTCAATTTTTGAAAAGGCAAATATCTCCCGATCTGTATTAATCTGAGAGACAAAACTTATGTCACTTTGAGGGAACGTATATGTCAACTACATGTCATAGTCACGTCAATGTATGTCGAAGGGGTTGGAGGATAGAGACATTTAAATTTTTAGAGATTATTCGAAAGTCAATTTTTAAAATTCAAATATCTACCGATCTGTAGGCATCTGAGAGACAAAACTTATGTCACTTTGAGGGAACGTATATGTCAACTTCCTGTCAGAGTCACGTCAATGTATGTGCAAGGGTTTGTAGGATAGAGACATTTAAATTTTTAGAGATTATTCTAAAGTCAATTTTTGAAAAGGCAAATATCTCACGATCTGTAGGAATCTGAGACACAAAACGTATGTCACTTTGAGGGAACGTATATGTCAACTTCATGTCAGAATGTCGTCAATGTATGTCCAAGGGTTTGGACGATAGAGACATTTTAATTTTTCGAGATTATTCGAAAGTCAATTATTAAAAGGCAAATATCTCCCGATGTGTAGGCATCTGGGAGACAAACCTTATGTCACTTTGAGGGAACGCATATGTCAACTTCATGTCAGAGTCTCGTCACTGTATGTCCAAGGGTTTGGAGGATAGAGACATTTTAATTTTTCGAGATTATTCGAAAGTCAATTTTTAAAAGGAAAATATCTCCCGATCTGTAGGAATCTGAGAGACAAACCTTATGTCACTTTGAGGGAACATATATGTCAACTTCCTGTCAAAGTCAGGTCAATGTATGTCCAAGGGTTTGGAGGATAGAGACATTTAAATTTTTAGAGATTATTCGAAAGTCAATTTTTAAAGGCAAATATCTCCCGATCTGTAGGAATCTGAGAGACAACACTTATCTCACTTTGAGGGAACGTATATGTCAACTTCCTGTCAGAGTCACGTCAATATATGTCCAAGGGTTTGGAGGATAGAGACATTTAAATTTTTAGAGATTGTTCGAAAGTCAATTTTTAAAAGGGAAATATCTCCCGATCAGTGGGAATCTGAGAGACAAACCTTATGTCACTTTGAGGGGACGTATATGTTAACTTCATGTCAGAGTCACGTCAATGTATGTCGAAGGGTTTGGAGGATAGAGATATTTAAATTTTTAGAGATTATTCGGAAGTCAATTTTTAAAATTAAAAATATCTGCAGATCTGTAGGAATCTGAGAGACAAAACTTATGTCACTTTGAGCGAACGTATATGTAAACTTCCTGTCAGAGTCATGTCAATGTATGTCCAAGGGTTTGGAGGATAGAGACATTTTAATTCTTCGAGATTATTCGAAAGTCAAGTTTTGAAATGGCAAATATCTGCCGATCTGTAGGAATCTGAGAGACAAAACTTATGTCACTTTCAGGGAACGTATATGTAAACTTCCTGTCAGAATCTCGTCAATGTATGTCCAAGGGTTTGGACGATAGAGACATTTTAATTTTCCGAGATTATTCGAAAGTCAATTTTTAAAAGGCAAATATCTCCCGATCTGTAGGCATCTGAGAGACAAACCTTATGTCACTTTGGGGGAACGCATATGTCAACTTCATGTCAGAGTCTCGTCAATGTATGTCCAAGGGTTTGGAGGATAGACTTTATATTTTACGAGATTATTCGAAAGTCAATTTTTGAAAAGGCAAATATCTCCCGATCTGTATTAATCTGAGAGACAAAACTTATGTCACTTTGAGGGAACGTATATGTCAACTTCATGTCATAGTCACGTCAATGTATGTCGAAGGGGTTGGAGGATAGAGACATTTAAGTTTTTAGAGATTATTCGAAAGTCAATTATTAAAATTCAAATATCTGCCGATCTGTAGGAATCTGAGAGACAAAACTTATGTCACTTTGAGGGAACGTATATGTCAACTTCATGTCATAGTCACGTCGATGTATGTCCAAGGGTTTGGACGATACAGACATTTTAATTTTTCGAGATTATTCGAAAGTCAATTTTTTAAAGGCAAATATCTCCCGATCTGTAGGCATCTGAGAGACAAACCTTATGTCACTTTGGGGGAACGCATATGTCAACTTCATGTCAGAGTCTCGTCAATGTATGTCCAAGGGTTTGGAGGATAGACATTTATATTTTACGAGATTATTCGAAAGTCAATTTTTAAAAGGGAAATATCTCCCGATCAGTGGGAATCTGAGAGACAAAACTTATGTCACTTTGAGGGGACGTATATGTTAACTTCATGACAGAGTCACGTCAATGTATGTCGCAGGGTTTGTAGGATAGAGATACTTAAAATTTTAGAGATTATTCGGAAGTCAATTTTTAAAATTCAAATATCTGCAGATCTGTAGGAATCTGAGGGACAAAACTTATGTCACTTTGAGCGAACGTATATGTAAACTTCCTGTCAGAGTCATGTCAATGTATGTCCAAGGGTTTGGAGGATAGAGACATTTTAATTTTTCGAGATTATTCGAAAGTCAAGTTTTGAAAAGTCAAATATAATCCGATCTGTAGGAATCTGAGAGACAAAACTTATGTCACTTTAAGGGAACGCATATGTCATAGTCATGTCAGAGTCACGTCAATGTATGTCCAAGGGTTTGCAGGATAGAGACATTTTAATTTTTCAGGGTTATTCGAAAGTCAATTATTCAAACGCATATATCTCTCGATATGTAGGAATCTGAGAGACACAACACATGTCACTATGAGGACATTTACATATCAACTTCATGTCAGAGTCACGACAATGTACGAAAAAGGGTTTGAAGAATAGAGATATTTGAATTATTCGAGATTATTCGAAAGTCAATTTTTGAAAAGGCAAATATCTCCCGATCTGTAGGAATCTGAGAGAGAAACCTTATGTCACATTGAGGGAACGTATTTGTCAACTTCATGTCAGAGTCACGTCAATGTATGTGCAAGGGTTTGGAGGATAGAGAATTTTAATATTTCGAGATTATTCGAAAGTCAATTATTTAAAGGCAAATATCTCCCGATCTGTATTAATCTGAGAGACAAAACGTATGTCACGTTGAGGAAACGTATATGTTAACTTCATGTCAGAATCTCGTTAATGTATGTCCAAGGGTTTGGACGATAGAGATATTTGAATTTTTCGTGATTATTCGAAAGTCAATTCTTAAAAGGCAAATATCTCCCGATCTTTATTAATCTGAGAGACAAAACTTATGTCACTTTGAGGGAACATATATGTCAACTTCCTGTCAGAGTCACGTCAAAGTATGTCCAAGGATTTGGAGGATAGAGACATTTAAATTTTTAGAGATTATTCGAAAGTCAATTTTTAAAAAAACAAATATCTCCCGATTTGTAGGAATCTGAGAGACAAAACTTATGTCACTTTGAGGGAACGTATATGTAACCTTCCTGTCAGAGTCACGTCAATGTATGTCCAAGGGTTTGGAGGATAGAGACATTTAAATTTTTAGAGATTATTCGAAAGTCAATTTTTAAAAGGCAAATATCTCCCGATCTGTAGGAATCTGAGAGACAAAACTTATGTCACTTTGAGGGAACGTATATGTCAACTTCCTGTCAGAGTCACGTTAATGTATTTGCAAGGGTTTGGAGGATAGAGACATTTAAATTTTTCGAGATTATTCGAAAGTCAATTTTTGAAAGGCAAATATCTCCCGATCTGTAGGAATCTGAGAGACAAACCTTATGTCACTTTGAGGGAACGTATATGTCAACTTCATGTCAGAATCTGGTCCATGTATGTCCAAGTGTTTGGACGATACAAACATTTTATTTTTTTGAGATTATTCGAAAGTCAATTTTTAAAAGGCAAATATCTCCCGATGTGTAGGCATCTGAGAGACAAACCTTATGTCACTTTGAAGGAACGTATACGTCAACGTCATGTCAGAATCTCGTCAATGTATGTCCAAGGGTTTGGACGATAGAGACATTTTAATTTTTCGAGATTATTCGAAAGTCAATTTTTTTAAAGGCAAATATCTCCCGATCTCTAGGCATCTGAGAGACAAACTTTATGTTACTTTGAGGGAACGCATATGTCAACTTCATGTCAGAGTCTCGTCAATGTATGTCCAAGGGTTTGGAGGATAGAGACATTTTAATTTTTCGAGATTATTCGAAAGTCAATTTTTAAAAGGCAAATATCTTCAGATCTGCAGGAATCTGAGAGACAAACCTTATGTCACTTTGAGGGAACATATATGTCAACTTCCTATAAGAGTCACGTCAATGTATGTCCAAGGGTTTGGAGGATAGAGACATTTAAATTTTTAGAGATTATTCGAAAGTCAATTTTTAAAAAACAAATATTTCCCGATCTGTAGGAATCTGAGAGACTAAACTTATGTCACTTTGAGGTTACGTATATGTAAACTTCCTGTCAGAGTCACGCCAATGTATGTCCAAGGGTTTGGAGGATAGTGACATTTTAATTTTTCGAGATTATTGGAAAGTCAATTTTTAAAAGGCAAATATCTCCCGATCTGCAGGAACCTGAGAGACATAACTTATGTCACTTTGAGGGAACGTATACGTCAACTTCATGTCAGAATCTCGTCAATGTATGTCCAAGGGTTTGGACGATAGAGACATTTTAATTTTTCGAGATTATTCGAAAGTCAATTTTTAAAAGGCAAATATCTCCCGATTTGTAGGCATCTGAGAGAAAAACCTTATGTCACTTTGAGGGAACGCAAATGTCAACTTCATGTCAGAGTCTCGTCAATGTATGTAAAAGGGTTTGGAGGATAGAGACATTTTAATTTTTCGAGATTATTCGAAAGTCAATTTTTGAAAAGGCAAATATCTCCCGATCTGTATTAATGTGAGAGACAAAACTTATGTCACTTTGAGGGAACGTATATGTTAACTTCATGTCATAGTCACGTCAATGTATGTCGAAGGGTTTGGAGGATAGAGACATTTAAATTTTTAGAGATTATTCGAAAGTCAATTTTTAAACGGCAAATATCTCCCGATCTGTAGGAATCTGAGAGACAAAACTTATGTCACTTTGAGGGAACGTATATGTCAACTTCCTGTCAGAGTCACGTTAATGTATGTAAAGGGTTTGGAGGATAGAGACATTTAAATTTTTAGAGATTATTCGTGAGTCAATTTTTGAAAAGGCAAATATCTCCCGATCTATAGGAATCTGAGAGACATAACTTATGTCACCTTGAGGAAACGTATATGTCAACTTCATGTCAGAATCTCGTCAATGTATGTCCAAGGGTTTGGACGATAGAGACATTTTAATTTTTCGAGATTATTCGAAGTGAATTTTAAAGGCAAATATCTCCCGATCTGTAGGAATCTGAGAGACAAACCTTATGTCACTTTGAGGGAACGCATATGTCAACTTCCGGTCAGAGTCACGTCAATGTATGTGCAAGGGTTTATAGGATAGAGACATTTAAATTTTAGAGATTATTAGAAAGTCAATTTTTAAAAAACAAATATCTCCCGATCTGTAGGAATCTGAGAGACAAAACTTATGTCACTTTGAGGGAACGTATATGTAAACTTCCTGTCAGAGTCTCGTCAATGTATGTCCAAGGGTTTGGAGGATAGAGACATTTTAATTTTTCAAGATTATTCGAAAGTCAATTTTTAAAAGGCAAATATCTCCCGATCTGTAGGCATCTGAGAGACAAACCTTATGTCACTTTGAGGGAACGCATATGTCAACTTCATGTCAGAGTCTCGTCAATGTATGTCCAAGGGTTTGGAGGATAGAGACATTTAAATTTTTAGAGATTATTCGAAAGTCAATTTTTAAAAGGAAAATATCTCCCGATCTGTATGAATCTGAGAGACAAAACATATGTCACTTTGAGGGAACGTACGTGTCAACTTCATGTCAGAATCTCGTTAATGTATGTCCAAGGGTTTGGACGATAGAGATTTTTGAATTTTTCGACATTATTCGAAAGTGAAATTTTAAAAGGGAAATATCTCCCGATCTTTATTAATCTGAGAGACAAAACTTATGTCACTTTGAGGGAACATATATGTCAACTTCCTGTCAGAGTCACGTCAAAGTATGTCCAAGGATTTGGAGGATAGAGACATCTAAATTTTTAGAGATTATTCGAAAGTCAATTTTTAAAAAAACAAATATCTACCGATTTGTATGAATCTGAGAGACAAAACTTATGTCACTTTGAGGGAACGTATATGTAAACTTCCTGTCAGAGTCACGTCAATGTATGTCCAAGGGTTTGGAGGATGGAGACATTTAAATTTTTAGAGATTATTCGAAAGTCAATTATTAAAAGGCAAATATCTCCCGATCTGTAGGAATCTGAGAGACAAAACTTATGTCACTTTGAGGTAACGTATATGTCAACTTCCTGTCAGAGTCACGTTAATGTATTTGCAAGGGTTTGGAGGATAGAGACATTTAAATTTTTCGAGATTATTCGAAAGTCAATTTTTGAAAGGCAAATATCTCCCGATCTGTAGGAATCTGAGAGACAAACCTTATGTCACTTTGAGGGAACGTATATGTCAACTTCATGTCAGAATCTGGTCAATGTATGTCCAAGTGTTTGGACGATACAAACATTTTATTTTTTTGAGATTATTCGAAAGTCAATTTTTAAAAGGCAAATATCTCCCGATGTGTAGGCATCTGAGAGACAAACCTTATGTCACTTTGAAGGAACGTATACGTCAACGTCATGTCAGAATCTCGTCAATGTATGTCCAAGGGTTTGGACGATAGAGACATTTTAATTTTTCGAGATTATTCGAAAGTCAATTTTTTTAAAGGCAAATATCTCCCGATCTGTAGGCATCTGAGAGACAAACCTTATGTCACTTTGAAGGAACGTATACGTCAACGTCATGTCAGAATCTCGTCAATGTATGTCCAAGGGTTTGGAGGATAGAGATATTTTAATTTTTCGAGATTATTCGAAAGTCAATTTTTAAAAGGCAAATATCTTCAGATCTGCAGGAATCTGAGAGACAAACCTTATGTCACTTTGAGGGAACATATATGTCAACTTCCTATAAGAGTCACGTCAATGTATGTCCAAGGGTTTGGAGGATAGAGACATTTAAATTTTTAGAGATTATTCGAAAGTCAATTTTTAAAAAACAAATATTTCCCGATCTGTAGGAATCTGAGAGACTAAACTTATGTCACTTTGAGGTTACGTATATGTAAACTTCCTGTCAGAGTCACGCCAATGTATGTCCAAGGGTTTGGATGATAGTGACATTTTAATTTTTCGAGATTATTGGAAAGTCAATTTTTAAAAGGCAAATATCTCCCGATCTGCAGGAACCTGAGAGACATAACTTATGTCACTTTGAGGGAACGTATACGTCAACTTCATGTCAGAATCTCGTCAATGTATGTCCAAGGGTTTGGACGATAGAGACATTTTAATTTTTCGAGATTATTCGAAAGTCAATTTTTAAAAGGCAAATATCTCCCGATTTGTAGGCATCTGAGAGAAAAACCTTATGTCACTTTGAGGGAACGCAAATGTCAACTTCATGTCAGAGTCTCGTCAATGTATGTAAAAGGGTTTGGAGGATAGAGACATCTTAATTTTTCGAGATTATTCGAAAGTCAATTTTTGAAAAGGCAAATATCTCCCGATCTGTATTAATGTGAGAGACAAAACTTATGTCACTTTGAGGGAACGTATATGTTAACTTCATGTCATAGTCACGTCAATGTATGTCGAAGGGTTTGGAGGATAGAGACATTTAAATTTTTAGAGATTATTCGAAAGTCAATTTTTAAACGGCAAATATCTCCCGATCTGTAGGAATCTGAGAGACAAAACTTATGTCACTTTGAGGGAACGTATATGTCAACTTCCTGTCAGAGTCACGTCAATGTATGTGCAAGGGTTTGGAGGATAGAGACATTTAAATTTTTAGAGATTATTCGAAAGTCAATTTTTAAAGGCAAATATCTCCCGATCTGTAAGAATCTGATAGACAAACCTTATGTCACTTTGAGGGAACGTATATGTCAACTTCATGTCAGAATCTGGTCAATGTATGTCCAAGTGTTTGGACGATACAAACATTTTAATTTTTTGAGATTATTCGAAAGTCAATTTTTAAAAGGCAAATATCTCCCGATGTGTAGGCATCTGAGAGACAAACCTTATGTCACTTTGAAGGAACGCAGATGTCAACTTCATGTCAGAGTCTCGTCACTGTATGTCCAAGGGTTTGGAGGATAGAGACATTTTAATTTTTCGAGATTTTTCGAAAGTCAATTATTAAAAGGCAAATATCTCCCGATCTGTAGGAATCTGAGAGACAAAACTTATGTCCCTTTGAGGGAATATATATGTCAACTTCCTGTCAGAGTCACGTCAAGGTATGTCCAAGAGTTTGGAGGATAGAGACATTTTAATTTTTCGAGGTTATTGGAAAGTCAATTTGTAAAAGGCAAATATCTCCCGATCTGTAGGATTCTGAGATACAAAAATGATGTCACTTTGAGTGAACGTATATGTCAACTTCATGTCACAATCTCGTCAATGTATGTCCAAGGGTTTGGACGATAGAGACATTTTAATTTTTCGAGATCATTCGAAAGTCAATTTTTAAAAGGCAAATATCTCCCGATCTGTAGGAATCTGAGAAACAAAACTTATGTCACTTTAAGAGAACGTATATGTCAACTTCATGTCAGAGTCACGTCAATGTATGTGCAAGGGTTTGGAGGATAGAGACATTTTAATTTTTCGAGATTATTCGAAAGTCAAGTTTTGAAAAGTCAAATATAATCCGATCTGTAGGAATCTGAGAGACAAAACTTATGTCACTTTAAGGGAACGCATATGTCATCATGATGTCAGAGTCACGTCAATGTATGTCCAAGGGTTTGCAGGATAGAGACATTTTAATTTTTCAGGGTTATTCGAAAGACAATTATTCAAAGGCATATATCTCTCGATATGTAGGAATCTGAGAGACACAACTCATGTCACTTTAAGGGAACGCATATGTCAACTTCATATCAGAGTCTCGTCAATGTATGTCCAAGGGTTTGGACGATAGAGACATTTAAATTTTTCGAGATTATTCGAAAGTCAATTTTTAAAAAGGCAAATATTTCCCGATCTGTATTAATCTGAGAGACAAAACTTATGTCACTTTGAGGGAACGTATATGTCAACTTCATGTCATAGTCACGTCAATGTATGTAGAAGGGGTTGGAGGATAGAGACATTTAAATTTTTAGAGATTATTCTATAGTCAATTTTTAAAAGGCAAATATCTCCCGATCTTTAGGAATCTAAGAGACAAAACTTATGTCACTTTGAGGGAACGTATATGTCAACTTCCTGTCAGAGTCACGTTAATGTATGTAAAGGGTTTGGAGGATAGAGACATTTAAATTTTTAGAGATTATTCGAAAGTCAATTTTTGAAAAGGCAAATATCTCCCGATCTGTAGGAATCTGAGAGACAAAACTTATGTCATCTTGAGGGAACGTATATGTCAACTTCATGTCAGAGTCACGTCAATGTATGTAAAGGGTTTGGAGGATAGAGACATTTAAATTTTTAGAGATTATTCGAAAGTCAATTTTTGAAAAGGCAAATATCTCCCGATCTGTAGGAATCTGAGAGACAAAACTTATGTCACCTTGAGGGAACGTATATGTCAACTTCATGTCAGAATCTCGTCAATGTATGTAGAAGGGTTTGGACGATAGAGACATCATAATTTTTCGAGATTATTCGAAAGTCAATTTTTAAAAGACAAATATCTCCCGATCTGTAGGAATCTGGTAGTCAAAACTTATGTCACTTTGAGGGAACGTATATGTAAACTTCATGTAACAGTCACGTCAATATATGTCCAAGGGTTTGGAGGATAGAGACATTTAAATTTTTAGAGATTATTCGAAAGTCAATTTTTAAAAGGCAAATATCTCCCGATCTGTAGGAATCTGAGTGACAAAACTTATGTTACTTTGAGGGAACGCATATGTCATCGTCATGTCAGAGTCACGTCAATGTATGTCCAAGGGTTTGCAGGATACAGACATTTTAATTTTTCAGGGTTATTGGAAAGCCAATTGTTCAGAGGCATATATCTCTCGATATGTAGGAAACTGACAGACAAAACTCATGTCACTATGAGGACATTACATATCAACTTCATGTCAGAGTCACGACAATGTACGAAAAAGGGTTTGAAGGATAGAGACATTTGAATTTTTCGAGATTATTCGAAAGTCAATTTTTGAAAAGGCAAATATCTCCCGATCTGTAGGAATCTGAGAGACAAACCTTATGTCACATTGAGGGAACGTATTTGTCAACTTCATGTCAGAGTCACGTCAATGTATGTGCAAGGGTTTGGAGGATAGAGACATCATAATTTTTCGAGATTATTCGAAAGTCAATTTTTAAAAGGCAAATATCTCCCGATCTGTAGGAATCTGTGAGACAAAACTTATGTCACTTTGAGGGAACGTATATGTAAACTTACTGTCAGAGTCACGTCAATGTATGTCCAAGGGTTTGGAGGATAGAGAGATTTTAATTTTTCGAGATTATTCGAAAATCAATTTTTGGAAAGGCAAATATCTCCCGATCTGTAGGAATCTGAGAGACAAAACTTATATCACTTTGAGGGAACGTATATGTCAACTTCATGTCAGAATCTCGTCAATGTATGTCCAAGGGTTTGGACGATAGAGACATTTTAATTTTTCGAGATCATTCGAAAGTCAATTTTTAAAAGGCAAATATCTCCCGATCTGTAGGAATCTGAGAGACAAACCTTATGTCACTTTGAGGGAATATATATGTCAACTTCCTGTCAGAGTCACGTCAATGTATGTAGAAGGGTTTGGACGATAGAGACATCATAATTTTTCGAGATTATTCGAAAGTCAATTTTTAAAAGGCAAATATCTCCCGATCTGTAGGAATCTGGTAGTCAAAACTTATGTCACTTTGAGGGAACGTATATGTAAACTTCATGTAACAGTCACGTCAATATATGTCCAAGGGTTTGGAGGATAGAGACATTTAAATTTTTAGAGATTATTCGAAAGTCAATTTTTAAAAGGCAAATATCTCCCGATCTGTAGGAATCTGAGTGACAAAACTTATGTTACTTTGAGGGAACGCATATGTCATCGTCATGTCAGAGTCACGTCAATGTATGTCCAAGGGTTTGCAGGATACAGACATTTTAATTTTTCAGGGTTATTCGAAAGCCAATGTTCAGAGGCATATATCTCTCGATATGTAGGAAACTGACAGACAAAACTCATGTCACTATGAGGACATTACATATCAACTTCATGTCAGAGTCACGACAATGTACGAAAAAGGGTTTGAAGGATAGAGACATTTGATTTTTTCGAGATTATTCGAAAGTCAATTTTTGAAAAGGCAAATATCTCCCGATCTGTAGGAATCTGAGAGACAAACCTTATGTCACATTGAGGGTACGTATTTGTCAACTTCATGTCAGAGTCACGTCAATGTATGTGCAAGGGTTTGGAGGATAGAGACATCATAATTTTTCGAGATTATTCGAAAGTCAATTTTTAAAAGGCAAATATCTCCCGATCTGTAGGAATCTGAGAGACAAAACTTATGTCACTTTGAGGAAACGTATATGTAAACTTACTGTCAGAGTCACGTCAATGTATGTCCAAGGGTTTGGAGGATAGAGAGACTTTAATTTTTCGAGATTATTCGAAAATCAATTTTTGGAAAGGCAAATATCTCTCGATCTGTAGGAATCTGAGATACAAAACTTATATCACTTTGAGGGAACATATATGTCAACTTCATGTCAGAATCTCGTCAATGTATGTCCAAGGGTTTGGACGTTAGAAACATCATAATTTTTCGAGATTATTCGAAAGTCAATTTTTAAAAGGCAAATATCTCCCGATCTGTAGGAATCTGAGAGACAAACCTTATGTCACTTTGAGGGAACATATATGTCAACTTCCTGTCAGAGTCACGTCAATGTATGTCCAAGGGTTTGGAGGATAGAGACATTTAAATTTTTAGAGATTATTCGAAAGTCAATTTTTAAAAAACAAATATTTCCCGATCTGTAGGAATCTGAGAGACAAAACTTATGTCACTTTGAGGGAACGTATATGTAAACTTCCTGTCAGAGTCACGTCAATATATGTCCAAGGGTTTGGAGGATAGAGACATTTAAATTTTTAGAAATTATTCGAAAGTCAATTTTTAAAAGGCAAATATCTCCCGATCTGTAGGAATCTGAGAGACAAACCTTATGTCACATTGAGGGAACGTATTTGTCAACTTCATGTCAGAGTCACGTCAATGTATGTGCAAGGGTTTGGAGGATAGAGACATCATAATTTTTCGAGATTATTCGAAAGTCAATTTTTAAAAGGCAAATATCTCCCGATCTGTAGGAATCTGTGAGACAAAACTTATGTCACTTTGAGGGAACGTATATGTAAACTTACTGTCAGAGTCACGTCAATGTATGTCCAAGGGTTTGGAGGATAGAGAGATTTTAATTTTTCGAGATTATTCGAAAATCAATTTTTGGAAAGGCAAATATCTCCCGATCTGTAGGAATCTGAGAGACAAAACTTATATCACTTTGAGGGAACGTATATGTCAACTTCATGTCAGAATCTCGTCAATGTATGTCCAAGGGTTTGGACGATAGAGACATTTTAATTTTTCGAGATCATTCGAAAGTCAATTTTTAAAAGGCAAATATCTCCCGATCTGTAGGAATCTGAGAGACAAACCTTATGTCACTTTGAGGGAATATATATGTCAACTTCCTGTCAGAGTCACGTCAATGTATGTAGAAGGGTTTGGACGATAGAGACATCATAATTTTTCGAGATTATTCGAAAGTCAATTTTTAAAAGGCAAATATCTCCCGATCTGTAGGAATCTGGTAGTCAAAACTTATGTCACTTTGAGGGAACGTATATGTAAACTTCATGTAACAGTCACGTCAATATATGTCCAAGGGTTTGGAGGATAGAGACATTTAAATTTTTAGAGATTATTCGAAAGTCAATTTTTAAAAGGCAAATATCTCCCGATCTGTAGGAATCTGAGTGACAAAACTTATGTTACTTTGAGGGAACGCATATGTCATCGTCATGTCAGAGTCACGTCAATGTATGTCCAAGGGTTTGCAGGATACAGACATTTTAATTTTTCAGGGTTATTCGAAAGCCAATGTTCAGAGGCATATATCTCTCGATATGTAGGAAACTGACAGACAAAACTCATGTCACTATGAGGACATTACATATCAACTTCATGTCAGAGTCACGACAATGTACGAAAAAGGGTTTGAAGGATAGAGACATTTGATTTTTTCGAGATTATTCGAAAGTCAATTTTTGAAAAGGCAAATATCTCCCGATCTGTAGGAATCTGAGAGACAAACCTTATGTCACATTGAGGGTACGTATTTGTCAACTTCATGTCAGAGTCACGTCAATGTATGTGCAAGGGTTTGGAGGATAGAGACATCATAATTTTTCGAGATTATTCGAAAGTCAATTTTTAAAAGGCAAATATCTCCCGATCTGTAGGAATCTGAGAGACAAAACTTATGTCACTTTGAGGAAACGTATATGTAAACTTACTGTCAGAGTCACGTCAATGTATGTCCAAGGGTTTGGAGGATAGAGAGACTTTAATTTTTCGAGATTATTCGAAAATCAATTTTTGGAAAGGCAAATATCTCTCGATCTGTAGGAATCTGAGATACAAAACTTATATCACTTTGAGGGAACATATATGTCAACTTCATGTCAGAATCTCGTCAATGTATGTCCAAGGGTTTGGACGTTAGAAACATCATAATTTTTCGAGATTATTCGAAAGTCAATTTTTAAAAGGCAAATATCTCCCGATCTGTAGGAATCTGAGAGACAAACCTTATGTCACTTTGAGGGAACATATATGTCAACTTCCTGTCAGAGTCACGTCAATGTATGTCCAAGGGTTTGGAGGATAGAGACATTTAAATTTTTAGAGATTATTCGAAAGTCAATTTTTAAAAAACAAATATTTCCCGATCTGTAGGAATCTGAGAGACAAAACTTATGTCACTTTGAGGGAACGTATATGTAAACTTCCTGTCAGAGTCACGTCAATATATGTCCAAGGGTTTGGAGGATAGAGACATTTAAATTTTTAGAAATTATTCGAAAGTCAATTTTTAAAAGGCAAATATCTCCCGATCTGTAGGAATCTGAGAGACAAAACTTATGTCACAATGAGGGAACGTATATGTCAACTTCCTGTCAGAGTCACGTCAATGTATGTGCAAGGGTTTGGAGGATAGAGACATTTAAATTTTTAGAGATTATTCGAAAGTCAATTTTTGAAAGGCAAATATCTCCCGATCTGTAGGAATCTGAGAGACAAAACTTATGTCACTTTGAGGGAATATATATGTCAACTTCCTGTCAGAGTCACGTCAAGGTATGTAGAAGGGTTTGGAGGATAGAGACATTTTAATTTTTCGAGATTATTGGAAAGTCAATTTTTAAAAGGCAAATATCTCCCGATCTGTAGGAATCTGAGATACAAAACTGATGTCACTTTGAGGGAACGTAAATGTCAACTTCATGTCACAATCTCGTCAATGTATGTCCAAGGGTTTGGACGATAGAGACATTTTAATTTTTCGAGATTATTCGAAAGTCAATTTTTAAAAGGCAAATATCTCCCGATCTGTAGGAATCTGAGAAACAAAACTTATGTCACTTTAAGGGAACGCATATGTCATCGTCATGTCAGAGTCACGTCAATGTATGTCCAAGGGTTTGCAGGATAGAGACATTTAATTTTTTCGAGATTATTCGAAAGTCAAGTTTTGAAAAGTCAAATATAATCCGATCTGTAGGAATCTGAGAGACAAAACTTATGTCACTTTAAGGGAACGCATATGTCATCGTCATGTCAGAGTCACGTCAATGTATGTCCAAGGGTTTGCAGGATAGAGACATTTAAATTTTTCAGTGTTATTCGAAAGTCAATTATTCAAAGGCATATATCTCTCGATATGTAGGAATCTGAGAGACACAACTCATGTCACTATGAGGACATTTACATATCAACTTCATGTCAGAGTCACGACAATGTACGAAAAAGGGTTTGAAGAATAGAGATATTTGAATTATTCTAGATTATTCGAAAGTCAATTTTTGAAAAGGCAAATATCTCCCGATTTGTAGGAATCTGAGAGACAAACCTTATGTCACATTGAGGGAACGTATTTGTCAACTTCATGTCAGAGTCACGTCAATGTATGTGCAAGGGTTTGGAGGATAGAGACATCATAATTTTTCGAGATTATTCGAAAGTCAATTTTTAAAAGGCAAATATCTCCCGATCTGTAGGAATCTGAGAGACAAAACTTATGTCACTTTGAGGGAACGTATATGTAAACTTACTGTCAGAGTCACTTCAATGTATGTCCAACGGTTTGGAGGATAGAGAGATTTTAATTTTTCGAGATTATTCGAAAATCAATTTTTGGAAAGGCAAATATCTCCCGATCTGTAAAAATCTGAGAGACAAAACTTATATCACTTTGAGGGAACGTATATGTCAACTTCATGTCAGAATCTCGTCAATGTATGTCTAAGGGTTTCGACGATAGAGACATTTTAATTTTTCGAGATCATTCGAAAGTCAATTTTTAAAGGCAAATATCTCCAGATCTGTAGGAATCTGAGAGACAAACCTTATGTCACTTTGAGGGAACATATATGTCAACTTCCTGCTAGAGTCACGCCAATGTATGTCCAAGGGTTTGGAGGATAGTGACATTTTAATTTTTCGAGATTATTCGAAAGTCAATTTTTAAAAGGCAAATATCTCCCGATCTGTAGGAATCTGTGAGACAAAACTTATGTCACTTTGAGGGAACGTATATGTAAACTTACTGTCAGAGTCACGTCAATGTATGTCCAAGGGTTTGGAGGATAGAGAGATTTTAATTTTTCGAGATTATTCGAAAATCAATTTTTGGAAAGGCAAATATCTCCCGATCTGTAGGAATCTGAGAGACAAAACTTATATCACTTTGAGGGAACGTATATGTCAACTTCATGTCAGAATCTCGTCAATGTATGTCCAAGGGTTTGGACGATAGAGACATTTTAATTTTTCGAGATCATTCGAAAGTCAATTTTTAAAAGGCAAATATCTCCCGATCTGTAGGAATCTGAGAGACAAACCTTATGTCACTTTGAGGGAATATATATGTCAACTTCCTGTCAGAGTCACGTCAATGTATGTAGAAGGGTTTGGACGATAGAGACATCATAATTTTTCGAGATTATTCGAAAGTCAATTTTTAAAAGGCAAATATCTCCCGATCTGTAGGAATCTGGTAGTCAAAACTTATGTCACTTTGAGGGAACGTATATGTAAACTTCATGTAACAGTCACGTCAATATATGTCCAAGGGTTTGGAGGATAGAGACATTTAAATTTTTAGAGATTATTCGAAAGTCAATTGTTAAAAGGCAAATATCTCCCGATCTGTAGGAATCTGAGTGACAAAACTTATGTTACTTTGAGGGAACGCATATGTCATCGTCATGTCAGAGTCACGTTAATGTATGTCCAAGGGTTTGCAGGATACAGACATTTTAATTTTTCAGGGTTATTCGAAAGCCAATGTTCAGAGGCATATATCTCTCGATATGTAGGAAACTGACAGACAAAACTCATGTCACTATGAGGACATTACATATCAACTTCATGTCAGAGTCACGACAATGTACGAAAAAGGGTTTGAAGGATAGAGACATTTGATTTTTTCGAGATTATTCGAAAGTCAATTTTTGAAAAGGCAAATATCTCCCGATCTGTAGGAATCTGAGAGACAAACCTTATGTCACATTGAGGGTACGTATTTGTCAACTTCATGTCAGAGTCACGTCAATGTATGTGCAAGGGTTTGGAGGATAGAGACATCATAATTTTTCGAGATTATTCGAAAGTCAATTTTTAAAAGGCAAATATCTCCCGATCTGTAGGAATCTGTGAGACAAAACTTATGTCACTTTGAGGAAACGTATATGTAAACTTACTGTCAGAGTCACGTCAATGTATGTCCAAGGGTTTGGAGGATAGAGAGATTTTAATTTTTCGAGATTATTCGAAAATCAATTTTTGGAAAGGCAAATATCTCTCGATCTGTAGGAATCTGAGATACAAAACTTATATCACTTTGAGGGAACATATATGTCAACTTCATGTCAGAATCTCGTCAATGTATGTCCAAGGGTTTGGACGTTAGAGACATCATAATTTTTCGAGATTATTCGAAAGTCAATTTTTAAAAGGCAAATATCTCCCGATCTGTAGGAATCTGAGAGACAAACCTTATGTCACTTTGAGGGAACATATATGTCAACTTCCTGTCAGAGTCACGTCAATGTATGTCCAAGGGTTTGGAGGATAGAGACATTTAAATTTTTAGAGATTATTCGAAAGTCAATTTTTAAAATTCAAATATCTGCAGATCTGTAGGAATCTGAGGGACAAAACTTATGTCACTTTGAGCGAACGTATATGTAAACTTCCTGTCAGAGTCACGCCTATGTATGTCCAAGGGTTTGGAGGATAGTGACATTTTAATTTTTCGAGATTATTCGAAAGACAATTTTTAAAAAAACAAATATTTCCCGATCTGTAGGAATCTGAGAGACAAAACTTATGTCACTTTGAGGGAAAGTATATGTAAACTTCCTGTTAGAGTCACGCCAATGTATGTCCAAGGGTTTGGAGGATAGTGACATTTAAATTTTTCGAGATTATTGGAAAGTCAATTTTTAAAAGGCAAATATCTCCCGATCTGCAGGAATCTGAGAGACAAAACATATGTCACTTTGAGGGAACGTATATGTCAACTTCATGTCAGAATCTCGTCAATGTATGTCCAAGGGTTTGGACGATAGAGACATTTTAATTTTTCGAGATTATTCGAAAGTCAATTTTTAAAAGGCAAATATCCTCCGATCTGTAGTCATCTGAGAGACAAACCTTATGTCACTTTGAGGGAACGCATATGTCAACTTCATTTCAGAGTCTCGTCAATGTATGTAAAAGGGTTTGGAGTATAGAGACATTTTAATTTTTCGAGATTATTCGAAAGTCAATTTTTGAAAAGGCAAATATCTCCCGATCTGTATTAATCTGAGAGACAAAACTTATGTCACTTTGAGCGAACGTATATGTAAACTTCCTGTCAGAGTCACGTCAATGTATGTCCAAGTGTTTGGAGGATAGAGACATTTTAATTATTCGAGATTATTCGAAAGACAAGTTTTGAAAAGGCAAATATCTCCCGATCTGTAGGAATCTGAGAGACAAAAGTTATGTCGCTTTCAGGGAACGTATATGTAAACTTCCTGTCAGAATCTCTTCAATCTATGTCCAAGGGTTTGGACGATAGAGACATTTTAATTTTCCGAGATTATACGAAAGTCAATTTTTAAAAGTCAAATATCTCCCGATCTGTATTCATCTGAGAGACAAAACTTATGTCACTTCGAGGGAACGTATATGTCAACTTCATGTTATAGTTACGTCGATATATGTCTAAGGGTTTGGAGGATAGAAACTTTTAAATTTTTAGAGATTATTCGGAAGTCAATTTTTAAAATTCAAATATCTGCCGATATTTAGGAATCTGAGAGACAAATCTTATGTCACTTTGAGTGAACGTATATGTCAACTTCATGTCAGAATCTCGTCAATGTATGTCCAAGGGTTTGGAGGATAGAGACTTTTAATTTTTCGACATTATTGGAAAGTCAATTTTTAAAATTCAAATATCTCCCGATCTGTAGGAATCTGAGAGACAAATCTTATGTCACTTTGAGTGAACGTATATGTCAACTTCATGTCAGAATCTCGTCAATGTATGTCCAAGGGTTTGGACGATAGAGACATTTTAATGTTTCGAGATTATTCGAAAGTCAATTTCTAAAGGCAAATATCTCCCGATCTGTATTAAACTGAGAGACAAAACTTATGTCACTTTGAGGGAACGTATATGTCAACTTCCTGTCAGAGTCTCGTTAATGTATGTAAAGGGTTTTGGAGGATAGAGACATTTAAATTTTTAGAGATTATTCGAAAGTCAATTTTTGAAAAGGCAAATATCTCCCGATCTGTAGGAATCTGAGAGACAAAACTTATGTCACCTTGAGGAAACGTATATGTCAACGTCATGTCAGAATCTCGTCAATGTATGTCCAAGGTTTTGGACGATAGAGACATTTTAATTTTTTGAGATTATTCGAATGTCAATTATTTAAAGGCAAATATCTCCCGATCTGTAGGCATCTGAGAGACAAACCTTATGCCACATTCAGGGAACACATATGTCAACTTCATGTCAGAGTCTCGTCAATGTATGTCAAAGTGTTTGGAGGATAAACACATTTTAATTTTTGAGATTATTCGAAAGTCAATTTTTGAAAAGGCAATTATCTCCCGATCTGTATTAATCTGAGAGACAAATCTTATGTCACTTTGAGGGAACGTATATGTCAACTTCATGTCAGAATCTCGTCAATGTATGTTGAAGGGTTTGGACGATAGAGACATTTTAATTTTTGGAGATTATTCGAAAGTCAATTTTTAAAAGGCAAATATATCCCGATCTGTAGGAATCTGAGAGACAAAACTTATATCACTTTGAAGGAACGTATATGTTAACTTCCTGTCAGAGTCACGTCAATGTATGTCCAAGGGTTTGGAGGATAGAGACATTTAAATTTTTAGAGATTGTTCGAAAGTCAATTCTTAAAAGGCAAATATCTCCCGATCTGTAGGAATCTGAGAGACAAACCTTATGTCACTTTGAGGGAACGCATATGTCAACTTCATGTCAGAGTCTCGTCAATGTATGTCCTAGGGTTTGGAGGATAGAGACATTTAAATTTTTCGAGATTATTCGAAAGTCAATTTTTAAAAGGCAAATATCTCCCGATCTGTAGGCATCTGAGAGACAAACCTTATGTCACTTTGAGGGAACGCATATGTCAACTTCATGTCAGAGTCTCGTCAATATATGTCCAAGGTTTTGGAGGATAGAGACATTTTAATTTTTCGAGATTATTCGAAAGTCAATTTTTGAAAAGGCAAATATCTCCCGATCTGTATTAATCTGAGAGACAAAACTTATGTCACTTTGAGGGAACGTAAATGTCAACTTCATGTCATAGTCACGTCAATGTATGTCGAAGGGGTTGGAGGATAGAGACATTTAAATTTTTAGAGATTATTCGAAAGTCAATTTTTAAAATTCAAATATCTGCCGATCTGTAGGAATCTGAGAGACAAAACTTATGTCACATTGAGGGAACGTATATGTCAACTTCCTGTCAGAGTCACGTCAATGTATGTGCAAGGGTTTGTAGGATAGAGACATTTAAATTTTTAGAGATTATTCGTAAGTCAATTTTTGGAAAGGCAAATATCTCCCGATCTGTAGGAATCTGAGAGACAAAACGTATGTCACTTTGAGGGAACGCATATGTCAACTTCATGTCAGAATCTCGTCAATGTATGTCCAAGGGTTTGGACGATAGAGACATTTTAATTTTTCGAGATTATTCGAAAGTCAATTTTTAAAAGGCAAATATCTCCCGATGTGTAGGCATCTGGGAGACAAACCTTATGTCACTTTGAGGGAACTCATATGTCAACTTCATGTCAGAGTCTCGTCACTGTATGTCCAAGGGTTTGGAGGATAGAGACATTTTAATTTTTCGAGATTATTCGAAAGTCAATTTTTAAAAGGAAAATATCTCCCAATCTGTAGGAATCTGAGAGACAAACCTTATGTCACTTTGAGGGAACATATATGTCAACTTCCTGTCAAAGTCACGTCAATGTATGTCCAAGGGTTTGGAGGATAGAGACATTTAAATTTTTAGAGATTATTCGAAAGTCAATTTTTAAAAGGCAAATATCTCCCGATCTGTAGGAATCTGAGAGACAAAACTTATGTCACTTTGAGGGAACGTATATGTCAACTTCCTGTCAGAGTCACGTCAATGTATGTCCAAGGGTTTGGAGGATAGAGACATTTAAATTTTTAGAGATTGTTCGAAAGTCAATTTTTAAAAGGGAAATATCTCCCGATCAGTGGGAATCTGAGAGACAAACCTTATGTCACTTTGAGGGGACGTATATGTTAACTTCATGACAGAGTCACGTCAATGTATGTCGCAGGGTTTGGAGGATAGAGATACTTAAATTTTTAGAGATTATTCGGAAGTCAATTTTTAAAATTCAAATATCTGCAGATCTGTAGGAATCTGAGGGACAAAACTTATGTCACTTTGAGCGAACGTATATGTAAACTTCCTGTCAGAGTCATGTCAATGTATGTCCAAGGGTTTGGAGGATAGAGACATTTTAATTTTTCGAGATTATTCGAAAGTCAAGTTTTGAAAAGGCAAATATCTGCCGATCTGTAGAAATCTGAGAGACAAAACTTATGTCACTTTAAGGGAACGTATATGTAAACTTCATGTTAGAATCTCGTCAATGTATGTGCAAGGGTTTGGAGGATAGAGACATTTTAATTTTTCGAGATTATTCGAAAGTCAAGTTTTGAAAAGTCAAATATAATCCGATCTGTAGGAATCTGAGAGACAAAACTTATGTCACTTTAAGGGAACGCATATGTCATAGTCATGTCAGAGTCACGTCAATGTATGTCCAAGGGTTTGCAGGATAGAGACATTTTAATTTTTCAGGGTTATTCGAAAGTCAATTATTCAAACGCATATATCTCTCGATATGTAGGAATCTGAGAGACACAACACATGTCACTATGAGGACATTTACATATCAACTTCATGTCAGAGTCACGACAATGTACGAAAAAGGGTTTGAAGAATAGAGATATTTGAATTATTCGAGATTATTCAAAAGTCAATTTTTGAAAAGGCAAATATCTCCCGATCTGTAGGAATCTGAGAGACAAACCTTATGTCACATTGAGGGAACGTATTTGTCAACTTCATGTCAGAGTCACGTCAATGTATGTGCAAGGGTTTGGAGGATAGAGACATTTTAATATTTCGAGATTATTCGAAAGTCAATTATTTAAAGGCAAATATCTCCCGATCTGTATTAATCTGAGAGACAAAACGTATGTCACGTTGAGGAAACGTATATGTTAACTTCATGTCAGAATCTCGTTAATGTATGTCCAAGGGTTTGGACGATAGAGATATTTGAATTTTTCGTGATTATTCGAAAGACAATTCTTAAAAGGCAAATATCTCCCGATCTTTATTAATCTGAGAGACAAAACTTATGTCACTTTGAGGGAACATATATGTCAACTTCCTGTCAGAGTCACGTCAAAGTATGTCCAAGGATTTGGAGGATAGAGACATTTAAATTATTAGAGATTATTCGAAAGTCAATTTTTAAAAAAACAAATATCTCCCGATTTGTAGGAATCTGAGAGACAAAACTTATGTCACTTTGAGGGAACGTATATGTAAACTTCCTGTCAGAGTCACGTCAATGTATGTCCAAGGGTTTGGAGGATAGAGACATTTAAATTTTTAGAGATTATTCGAAAGACAATTTTTAAAAGGCAAATATCTCCCGATCTGTAGGAATCTGAGAGACAAAACTTATGTCACTTTGAGGGAACGTATATGTCAACTTCCTGTCAGAGTCACGTTAATGTATGTGCAAGGGTTTGGAGGATAGAGACATTTAAATTTTTCGAGATTATTCGAAAGTCAATTTTTGAAAGGCAAATATCTCCCGATCTGTAGGAATCTGAGAGACAAACCTTATGTCACTTTGAGGGAACGTATATGTCAACTTCATGTCAGAATCTGGTCAATGTATGTCCAAGTGTTTGGACGATACAAACATTTTATTTTTTTGAGATTATTCGAAAGTCAATTTTTAAAAGGCAAATATCTCCCGATGTGTAGGCATCTGAGAGACAAACCTTATGTCACTTTGAAGGAACGTATACGTCAACGTCATGTCAGAATCTCGTCAATGTATGTCCAAGGGTTTGGACGTTAGAGACATTTTAATTTTTCGAGATTATTCGAAAGTCAATTTTTTAAAGGCAAATATCTCCCGATCTGTAGGCATCTGAGAGACAAACTTTATGTTACTTTGAGGGAACGCATATGTCAACTTCATGTCAGAGTCTCGTCAATGTATGTCCAAGGGTTTGGAGGATAGAGACATTTTAATTTTTCGAGATTATTCGAAAGTCATTTTTTAAAAGGCAAATATCTTCAGATCTGCAGGAATCTGAGAGACAAACCTGATGTCACTTTGAGGGAACATATATGTCAACTTCCTATAAGAGTCACGTCAATGTATGTCCAAGGGTTTGGAGGATAGAGACATTTAAATTTTTAGAGATTATTCGAAAGTCAATTTTTAAAAAACAAATATTTCCCGATCTGTAGGAATCTGAGAGACTAAACTTATGTCACTTTGAGGTTACGTATATGTAAACTTCCTGTCAGAGTCACGCCAATATATGTAAAAGGGTTTGGAGGATAGTGACATTTTAATTTTTCGAGATTATTGGAAAGTCAATTTTTAAAAGGCAAATATCTCCCGATCTGCAGGAACCTGAGAGACATAACTTATGTCACTTTGAGGGAACGTATACGTCAACTTCATGTCAGAATCTCGTCAATGTATGTCCAAGGGTTTGGACGATAGAGACATTTTAATTTTTCGAGATTATTCGAAAGTCAATTTTTAAAAGGCAAATATCTCCCGATCTGTAGGCATCTGAGAGACAAACCTTATGTCACTTTGAGGGAACGCAAATGTCAACTTCATGTCAGAGTCTCGTCAATGTATGTAAAAGGGTTTGGAGGATAGAGACATTTTAATTTTTCGAGATTATTCGAAAGTCAATTTTTGAAAAGGCAAATATCTCCCGATCTGTATTAATGTGAGAGACAAAACTTATGTCACTTTGAGGGAACGTATATGTTAACTTCATGTCATAGTCACGTCAATGTATGTCGAAGGGTTTGGAGGATAGAGACATTTAAATTTTTAGAGATTATTCGAAAGTCAATTTTTAAACGGCAAATATCTCCCGATCTGTAGGAATCTGAGAGACAAAACATATGTCGCTTTGAGGGAACGTATATGTCAACTTCCTGTCAGAGTCACGTTAATGTGTGTAAAGGGTTTGGAGGATAGAGACATTTAAATTTTTAGAGATTATTCGTAAGTCAATTTTTGAAAAGGCAAATATCTCCCGATCTATAGGAATCTGAGAGACATAACTTATGTCACCTTGAGGAAACGTATATGTCAACTTCATGTCAGAATCTCGTCAATGTATGTTAAAGGGTTTGGACGATAGAGACATTTTAATTTTTCGAGATTATTCGAAGTGAATTTTAAAGGCAAATATCTCCCGATCTGTAGGAATCTGAGAGACAAACCTTATGTCACTTTGAGGGAACGCATATGTCAACTTCCGGTCAGAGTCACGTCAATGTATGTGCAAGGGTTTATAGGATAGAGACATTTAAATTTTTAGAGATTATTCGTAAGTCAATTTTTGAAAAGGCAAATATCTCCCGATCTATAGGAATCTGAGAGACATAACTTATGTCACCTTGAGGAAACGTATATGTCAACTTCATGTTAGAATCTCGTCAATGTATGTCCAAGGGTTTGCACGATAGAGATTTTTGAATTTTTCGACATTATTCGAAAGTGAAATTTTAAAAGGGAAATATCTCCCGATCTTTATTAATCTGAGAGACAAAACTTATGTCACTTTGAGGGAACATATATGTCAACTTCCTGTCAGAGTCACGTCAAAGTATGTCCAAGGATTTGGAGGATAGAGACATCTAAATTTTTAGAGATTATTCGAAAGTCAATTTTTAAAAAACAAATATCTCCCGATTTGTATGAATCTGAGAGACAAAACTTATGTCACTTTGAGGGAACGTATATGTAAACTTCCTGTCAGAGTCACGTCAATGTATGTCCAAGGGTTTGGAGGATAGAGACATTTAAATTTTTAGAGATTATTCGAAAGTCAATTTTTAAAAGGCAAATATCTCCCGATCTGTAGGAATCTGAGAGACAAAACTTATGTCACTTTGAGGGAACGTATATGTCAACTTCCTGTCAGAGTCACGTCAATGTATGTCTAAGGGTTTGGAGGATAGAGACATTTAAATTTTTAGAGATTATTCGAAAGTCAATTTTTGAAAGGCAAATATCTCCCGATCTGTAAGAATCTGAGAGACAAAACGTATGTCACTTTGAGGGAACGTATATGTCAACTAAATGTCAGAATCTGGTCAATGTATGTCCAAGTGTTTGGACGATACAAACATTTTAATTTTTTAGATTATTCGAAAGTCAATTTTTAAAAGGCAAATATCTCCCGATGTGTAGGCATCTGAGAGACAAACCTTATGTCACTTTGAAGGAACGCATATGTCAACTTCATGTCAGAGTCTCGTCACTGTATGTCCAAGGGTTTGGAAGATAGAGACATTTTAATTTTTCGAGATTTTTCGAAAGTCAATTATTAAAAGGCAAATATCTCCCGATCTGTAGGAATCTGAGAGACAAAACTTATGTCACTTTGAGGGAATATATATGTCAACTTCCTGTCACAGTCACGTCAAGGTATGTCCAAGAGTTTGGAGGATAGAGACATTTTAATTTTTCGAGGTTATTGGAAAGTCAATTTGTAAAAGGCAAATATCTCCCGATCTGTAGGATTCTGAGATACAAAAATGATGTCACTTTGAGGGAACGTATATGTCAACTTCATGTCACAATCTCGTCAATGTATGTCCAAGGGTTTGGACGATAGAGACATTTTAATTTTTCGAGATCATTCGAAAGTCAATTTTTAAAAGGCAAATATCTCCCGATCTGTAGGAATCTGAGAAACAAAACTTATGTCACTTTAAGAGAACGTATATGTCAACTTCATGTCAGAGTCACGTCAATGTATGTGCAAGGGTTTGGAGGATAGAGACATTTTAATTTTTCGAGATTATTCGAAAGTCAAGTTTTGAAAAGTCAAATATAATCCGATCTGTAGGAATCTGAGAGACAAAACTTATGTCACTTTAAGGGAACGCATATGTCATCATCATGTCAGAGTCACGTCAATGTATGTCCAAGGGTTTGCAGGATAGAGACATTTTAATTTTTCAGGGTTATTCGAAAGACAATTATTCAAAGGCATATATCTCTCGATATGTAGGAATCTGAGAGACACAACTCATGTCACTTTAAGGGAACGCATATGTCAACTTCATGTCAGAGTCTCGTCAATGTATGTCCAAGGGTTTGGACGATAGAGACATTTAAATTTTTCGAGATTATTCGAAAGTCAATTTTTAAAAAGGCAAATATTTCCCGATCTGTATTAATCTGAGAGACAAAACTTTTGTCACTTTGAGGGAACGTATATGTCAACTTCATGTCATAGTCACGTCAATGTATGTCGAAGGGGTTGGAGGATAGAGACATTTAAATTTTTAGAGATTATTCTATAGTCAATTTTTAAAAGGCAAATATCTCCCGATCTGTAGGAATCTAAGAGACAAAACTTATGTCACTTTGAGGGAACGTATATGTCAACTTCCTGTCAGAGTCACGTTAATGTATGTAAAGGGTTTGGAGGATAGAGACATTTAAATTTTTAGAGTTTATTCGAAAGCCAATTTTTGAAAAGGCAAATATCTCCCGATCTGTAGGAATCTGAGAGACAAAACTTATGTCACCTTGAGGGAACGTATATGTCAACTTCATGTCAGAGTTACGTCAATGTATGTAAAGGGTTTGGAGGATAGAGACATTTAAATTTTTAGAGAATATTCGAAAGTCAATTTTTGAAAAGGCAAATATCTCCCGATCTGTAGGAATCTGAGAGACAAAACTTATGTCACTTTGAGGGAACGTATATGTCAACTTCCTGTCAGAGTCACGTCAATGTATGTCCAAGGGTTTGGAGGATAGAGACATTTAAATTTTTAGAGATTGTTCGAAAGTCAATTTTTAAAAGGGAAATATCTCCCGATCAGTGGGAATCTGAGAGACAAACCTTATGTCACTTTGAGGGGACGTATATGTTAACTTCATGACAGAGTCACGTCAATGTATGTCGCAGGGTTTGGAGGATAGAGATACTTAAATTTTTAGAGATTATTCGGAAGTCAATTTTTAAAATTCAAATATCTGCAGATCTGTAGGAATCTGAGGGACAAAACTTATGTCACTTTGAGCGAACGTATATGTAAACTTCCTGTCAGAGTCATGTCAATGTATGTCCAAGGGTTTGGAGGATAGAGACATTTTAATTTTTCGAGATTATTCGAAAGTCAAGTTTTGAAAAGGCAAATATCTGCCGATCTGTAGAAATCTGAGAGACAAAACTTATGTCACTTTAAGGGAACGTATATGTAAACTTCATGTTAGAATCTCGTCAATGTATGTGCAAGGGTTTGGAGGATAGAGACATTTTAATTTTTCGAGATTATTCGAAAGTCAAGTTTTGAAAAGTCAAATATAATCCGATCTGTAGGAATCTGAGAGACAAAACTTATGTCACTTTAAGGGAACGCATATGTCATAGTCATGTCAGAGTCACGTCAATGTATGTCCAAGGGTTTGCAGGATAGAGACATTTTAATTTTTCAGGGTTATTCGAAAGTCAATTATTCAAACGCATATATCTCTCGATATGTAGGAATCTGAGAGACACAACACATGTCACTATGAGGACATTTACATATCAACTTCATGTCAGAGTCACGACAATGTACGAAAAAGGGTTTGAAGAATAGAGATATTTGAATTATTCGAGATTATTCAAAAGTCAATTTTTGAAAAGGCAAATATCTCCCGATCTGTAGGAATCTGAGAGACAAACCTTATGTCACATTGAGGGAACGTATTTGTCAACTTCATGTCAGAGTCACGTCAATGTATGTGCAAGGGTTTGGAGGATAGAGACATTTTAATATTTCGAGATTATTCGAAAGTCAATTATTTAAAGGCAAATATCTCCCGATCTGTATTAATCTGAGAGACAAAACGTATGTCACGTTGAGGAAACGTATATGTTAACTTCATGTCAGAATCTCGTTAATGTATGTCCAAGGGTTTGGACGATAGAGATATTTGAATTTTTCGTGATTATTCGAAAGACAATTCTTAAAAGGCAAATATCTCCCGATCTTTATTAATCTGAGAGACAAAACTTATGTCACTTTGAGGGAACATATATGTCAACTTCCTGTCAGAGTCACGTCAAAGTATGTCCAAGGATTTGGAGGATAGAGACATTTAAATTATTAGAGATTATTCGAAAGTCAATTTTTAAAAAAACAAATATCTCCCGATTTGTAGGAATCTGAGAGACAAAACTTATGTCACTTTGAGGGAACGTATATGTAAACTTCCTGTCAGAGTCACGTCAATGTATGTCCAAGGGTTTGGAGGATAGAGACATTTAAATTTTTAGAGATTATTCGAAAGACAATTTTTAAAAGGCAAATATCTCCCGATCTGTAGGAATCTGAGAGACAAAACTTATGTCACTTTGAGGGAACGTATATGTCAACTTCCTGTCAGAGTCACGTTAATGTATGTGCAAGGGTTTGGAGGATAGAGACATTTAAATTTTTCGAGATTATTCGAAAGTCAATTTTTGAAAGGCAAATATCTCCCGATCTGTAGGAATCTGAGAGACAAACCTTATGTCACTTTGAGGGAACGTATATGTCAACTTCATGTCAGAATCTGGTCAATGTATGTCCAAGTGTTTGGACGATACAAACATTTTATTTTTTTGAGATTATTCGAAAGTCAATTTTTAAAAGGCAAATATCTCCCGATGTGTAGGCATCTGAGAGACAAACCTTATGTCACTTTGAAGGAACGTATACGTCAACGTCATGTCAGAATCTCGTCAATGTATGTCCAAGGGTTTGGACGTTAGAGACATTTTAATTTTTCGAGATTATTCGAAAGTCAATTTTTTAAAGGCAAATATCTCCCGATCTGTAGGCATCTGAGAGACAAACTTTATGTTACTTTGAGGGAACGCATATGTCAACTTCATGTCAGAGTCTCGTCAATGTATGTCCAAGGGTTTGGAGGATAGAGACATTTTAATTTTTCGAGATTATTCGAAAGTCATTTTTTAAAAGGCAAATATCTTCAGATCTGCAGGAATCTGAGAGACAAACCTGATGTCACTTTGAGGGAACATATATGTCAACTTCCTATAAGAGTCACGTCAATGTATGTCCAAGGGTTTGGAGGATAGAGACATTTAAATTTTTAGAGATTATTCGAAAGTCAATTTTTAAAAAACAAATATTTCCCGATCTGTAGGAATCTGAGAGACTAAACTTATGTCACTTTGAGGTTACGTATATGTAAACTTCCTGTCAGAGTCACGCCAATATATGTAAAAGGGTTTGGAGGATAGTGACATTTTAATTTTTCGAGATTATTGGAAAGTCAATTTTTAAAAGGCAAATATCTCCCGATCTGCAGGAACCTGAGAGACATAACTTATGTCACTTTGAGGGAACGTATACGTCAACTTCATGTCAGAATCTCGTCAATGTATGTCCAAGGGTTTGGACGATAGAGACATTTTAATTTTTCGAGATTATTCGAAAGTCAATTTTTAAAAGGCAAATATCTCCCGATCTGTAGGCATCTGAGAGACAAACCTTATGTCACTTTGAGGGAACGCAAATGTCAACTTCATGTCAGAGTCTCGTCAATGTATGTAAAAGGGTTTGGAGGATAGAGACATTTTAATTTTTCGAGATTATTCGAAAGTCAATTTTTGAAAAGGCAAATATCTCCCGATCTGTATTAATGTGAGAGACAAAACTTATGTCACTTTGAGGGAACGTATATGTTAACTTCATGTCATAGTCACGTCAATGTATGTCGAAGGGTTTGGAGGATAGAGACATTTAAATTTTTAGAGATTATTCGAAAGTCAATTTTTAAACGGCAAATATCTCCCGATCTGTAGGAATCTGAGAGACAAAACATATGTCGCTTTGAGGGAACGTATATGTCAACTTCCTGTCAGAGTCACGTTAATGTGTGTAAAGGGTTTGGAGGATAGAGACATTTAAATTTTTAGAGATTATTCGTAAGTCAATTTTTGAAAAGGCAAATATCTCCCGATCTATAGGAATCTGAGAGACATAACTTATGTCACCTTGAGGAAACGTATATGTCAACTTCATGTCAGAATCTCGTCAATGTATGTTAAAGGGTTTGGACGATAGAGACATTTTAATTTTTCGAGATTATTCGAAGTGAATTTTAAAGGCAAATATCTCCCGATCTGTAGGAATCTGAGAGACAAACCTTATGTCACTTTGAGGGAACGCATATGTCAACTTCCGGTCAGAGTCACGTCAATGTATGTGCAAGGGTTTATAGGATAGAGACATTTAAATTTTTAGAGATTATTCGTAAGTCAATTTTTGAAAAGGCAAATATCTCCCGATCTATAGGAATCTGAGAGACATAACTTATGTCACCTTGAGGAAACGTATATGTCAACTTCATGTTAGAATCTCGTCAATGTATGTCCAAGGGTTTGCACGATAGAGATTTTTGAATTTTTCGACATTATTCGAAAGTGAAATTTTAAAAGGGAAATATCTCCCGATCTTTATTAATCTGAGAGACAAAACTTATGTCACTTTGAGGGAACATATATGTCAACTTCCTGTCAGAGTCACGTCAAAGTATGTCCAAGGATTTGGAGGATAGAGACATCTAAATTTTTAGAGATTATTCGAAAGTCAATTTTTAAAAAACAAATATCTCCCGATTTGTATGAATCTGAGAGACAAAACTTATGTCACTTTGAGGGAACGTATATGTAAACTTCCTGTCAGAGTCACGTCAATGTATGTCCAAGGGTTTGGAGGATAGAGACATTTAAATTTTTAGAGATTATTCGAAAGTCAATTTTTAAAAGGCAAATATCTCCCGATCTGTAGGAATCTGAGAGACAAAACTTATGTCACTTTGAGGGAACGTATATGTCAACTTCCTGTCAGAGTCACGTCAATGTATGTCTAAGGGTTTGGAGGATAGAGACATTTAAATTTTTAGAGATTATTCGAAAGTCAATTTTTGAAAGGCAAATATCTCCCGATCTGTAAGAATCTGAGAGACAAAACGTATGTCACTTTGAGGGAACGTATATGTCAACTAAATGTCAGAATCTGGTCAATGTATGTCCAAGTGTTTGGACGATACAAACATTTTAATTTTTTAGATTATTCGAAAGTCAATTTTTAAAAGGCAAATATCTCCCGATGTGTAGGCATCTGAGAGACAAACCTTATGTCACTTTGAAGGAACGCATATGTCAACTTCATGTCAGAGTCTCGTCACTGTATGTCCAAGGGTTTGGAAGATAGAGACATTTTAATTTTTCGAGATTTTTCGAAAGTCAATTATTAAAAGGCAAATATCTCCCGATCTGTAGGAATCTGAGAGACAAAACTTATGTCACTTTGAGGGAATATATATGTCAACTTCCTGTCACAGTCACGTCAAGGTATGTCCAAGAGTTTGGAGGATAGAGACATTTTAATTTTTCGAGGTTATTGGAAAGTCAATTTGTAAAAGGCAAATATCTCCCGATCTGTAGGATTCTGAGATACAAAAATGATGTCACTTTGAGGGAACGTATATGTCAACTTCATGTCACAATCTCGTCAATGTATGTCCAAGGGTTTGGACGATAGAGACATTTTAATTTTTCGAGATCATTCGAAAGTCAATTTTTAAAAGGCAAATATCTCCCGATCTGTAGGAATCTGAGAAACAAAACTTATGTCACTTTAAGAGAACGTATATGTCAACTTCATGTCAGAGTCACGTCAATGTATGTGCAAGGGTTTGGAGGATAGAGACATTTTAATTTTTCGAGATTATTCGAAAGTCAAGTTTTGAAAAGTCAAATATAATCCGATCTGTAGGAATCTGAGAGACAAAACTTATGTCACTTTAAGGGAACGCATATGTCATCATCATGTCAGAGTCACGTCAATGTATGTCCAAGGGTTTGCAGGATAGAGACATTTTAATTTTTCAGGGTTATTCGAAAGACAATTATTCAAAGGCATATATCTCTCGATATGTAGGAATCTGAGAGACACAACTCATGTCACTTTAAGGGAACGCATATGTCAACTTCATGTCAGAGTCTCGTCAATGTATGTCCAAGGGTTTGGACGATAGAGACATTTAAATTTTTCGAGATTATTCGAAAGTCAATTTTTAAAAAGGCAAATATTTCCCGATCTGTATTAATCTGAGAGACAAAACTTTTGTCACTTTGAGGGAACGTATATGTCAACTTCATGTCATAGTCACGTCAATGTATGTCGAAGGGGTTGGAGGATAGAGACATTTAAATTTTTAGAGATTATTCTATAGTCAATTTTTAAAAGGCAAATATCTCCCGATCTGTAGGAATCTAAGAGACAAAACTTATGTCACTTTGAGGGAACGTATATGTCAACTTCCTGTCAGAGTCACGTTAATGTATGTAAAGGGTTTGGAGGATAGAGACATTTAAATTTTTAGAGTTTATTCGAAAGCCAATTTTTGAAAAGGCAAATATCTCCCGATCTGTAGGAATCTGAGAGACAAAACTTATGTCACCTTGAGGGAACGTATATGTCAACTTCATGTCAGAGTTACGTCAATGTATGTAAAGGGTTTGGAGGATAGAGACATTTAAATTTTTAGAGAATATTCGAAAGTCAATTTTTGAAAAGGCAAATATCTCCCGATCTGTAGGAATCTGAGAGACAAAACTTATGTCACCTTGAGGGAACGTATATGTCAACTTCATGTCAGAATCTCGTCAATGTATGTAGAAGGGTTTGGACGATAGAGACATCATAATTTTTCGAGATTATTCGAAAGTCTATTTTTAAAAGACAAATATCTCCCGATCTGTAGGAATCTGGTAGTCAAAACTTATGTCACTTTGAGGGAACGTATATGTAAACTTCATGTAACAGTCACGTCAATATATGTCCAAGGGTTTGGAGGATAGAGACATTTAAATTTTTAGAGATTATTCGAAAGTCAATTTTTAAAAGGCAAATATCTCCCGATCTGTAGGAATCTGAGTGACAAAACTTATGTTACTTTGAGGGAACGCATATGTCATCGTCATGTCAGAGTCACGTCAATGTATGTCCAAGGGTTTGCAGGATACAGACATTTTAATTTTTCAGGGTTATTCGAAAGCCAATGTTCAGAGGCATATATCTCTCGATATGTAGGAAACTGACAGACAAAACTCATGTCACTATGAGGACATTACATATCAACTTCATGTCAGAGTCACGACAATGTACGAAAAAGCGTTTGAAGGATAGAGACATTTGATTTTTTCGAGATTATTCGAAAGTCAATTTTTGAAAAGGCAATTATCTCCCGATCTGTAGGAATCTGAGAGACAAACCTTATGTCACATTGAGGGTACGTATTTGTCAACTTCATGTCAGAGTCACGTCAATGTATGTGCAAGGGTTTGGAGGATAGAGACATCATAATTTTTCGAGATTATTCGAAAGTCAATTTTTAAAAGGCAAATATCTCCCGATCTGTAGGAATCTGAGAGACAAAACTTATGTCACTTTGAGGAAACGTATATGTAAACTTACTGTCAGAGTCACGTCAATGTATGTCCAAGGGTTTGGAGGATAGAGAGATTTTAATTTTTCGAGATTATTCGAAAATCAATTTTTGGAAAGGCAAATATCTCTCGATCTGTAGGAATCTGAGATACAAAACTTATATCACTTTGAGGGAACATATATGTCAACTTCATGTCAGAATCTCGTCAATGTATGTCCAAGGGTTTGGACGTTAGAGACATCATAATTTTTCGAGATTATTCGAAAGTCAATTTTTAAAAGGCAAATATCTCCCGATCTGTAGGAATCTGAGAGACAAACCTTATGTCACTTTGAGGGAACATATATGTCAACTTCCTGTCAGAGTCACGTCAATGTATGTCCAAGGGTTTGGAGGATAGAGACATTTAAATTTTTAGAGATTATTCGAAAGTCAATTTTTAAAAAACAAATATTTCCCGATCTGTAGGAATCTGAGAGACAAAACTTATGTCACTTTGAGGGAACGTATATGTAAACTTCCTGTCAGAGTCACGTCAATATATGTCCAAGGGTTTGGAGGATAGAGACATTTAAATTTTTAGAAATTATTCGAAAGTCAATTTTTAAAAGGCAAATATCTCCCGATCTGTAGGAATCTGAGAGACAAAACTTATGTCACTTTGAGGGAACGTAAATGTCAACTTCCTGTCAGAGTCACGTCAATGTATGTGCAAGGGTTTGGAGGATAGAGACATTTAAATTTTTAGAGATTATTCGAAAGTCAATTTTTGAAAGGCAAATATCTCCCGATCTGTAGGAATCTGAGAGACAAAACTTATGTCACTTTGAGGGAATATATATGTCAACTTCCTGTCAGAGTCACGTTAAGGTATGTAGAAGGGTTTGGAGGATAGAGACATTTTAATTTTTCGAGATTATTGGAAAGTCAATTTTTAAAAGGCAAATATCTCCCGATCTGTAGGAATCTGAGAAACAAAACTTATGTCACTTTAAGGGAACGCATATGTCATCGTCATGTCAGAGTCACGTCAATGTATGTCCAAGGGTTTGCAGGATAGAGACATTTAAATTTTTCGAGATTATTCGAAAGTCAAGTTTTGAAAAGTCAAATATAATCCGATCTGTAGGAATCTGAGAGACAAAACTTATATCACTTTAAGGGAACGCATATGTCATCGTCATGTCAGAGTCACGTCAATGTATGTCCAAGGGTTTGCAGGATAGAGACATTTAAATTTTTCAGTGTTATTCGAAAGTCAATTATTCAAAGGCATATATCTCTCGATATGTAGGAATCTGAGAGACACAACTCATGTCACTATGAGGACATTTACATATCAACTTCATGTCAGAGTCACGACAATGTACGAAAAAGGGTTTGAAGAATAGAGATATTTGAATTATTCTAGATTATTCGAAAGTCAATTTTTGAAAAGGCAAATATCTCCCGATTTGTAGGAATCTGAGAGACAAACCTTATGTCACATTGAGGGAACGTATTTGTCAACTTCATGTCAGAGTCACGTCAATGTATGTGCAAGGGTTTGGAGGATAGAGACATCATAATTTTTCGAGATTATTCGAAAGTCAATTTTTAAAAGGCAAATATCTCCCGATCTGTAGGAATCTGAGAGACAAAACTTATGTCACTTTGAGGGAACGTATATGTAAACTTACTGTCAGAGTCACTTCAATGTATGTCCAACGGTTTGGAGGATAGAGAGATTTTTATTTTTCGAGATTATTCGAAAATCAATTTTTGGAAAGGCAAATATCTCCCGATCTGTAGGAATCTGAGAGACAAAACTTATATCACTTTGAGGGAACGTATATGTCAACTTCATGTCAGAATCTCGTCAATGTATGTCTAAGGGTTTCGACGATAGAGACATTTTAATTTTTCGAGATCATTCGAAAGTCAATTTTTAAAGGCAAATATCTCCTGATCTGTAGGAATCTGAGAGACAAACCTTATGTCACTTTGAGGGAACATATATGTCAACTTCCTGCTAGAGTCTCGTCAATGTATGTCCAAGGGTTTGGAGGATACAGACATTTAAATTTTTAGAGATTATTCGAAAGACAATTTTTAAAAAAACAAATATTTCCCGATCTGTAGGAATCTGAGAGACAAAACTTATGTCACTTTGAGGGAACGTATATGTAAACTTCCTGTTAGAGTCACGCCAATGTATGTCCAAGGGTTTGGAGGATAGTGACATTTTAATTTTTCGAGATTATTGGAAAGTCAATTTTTAAAAGGCAAATATCTCCCGATCTGCAGGAATCTGAGAGACAAAACATATGTCACTTTGAGGGAACGTATATGTCAACTTCATGTCAGAATCTCGTCAATGTATGTCCAAGGGTTTGGACGATAGAGACATTTTAATTTTTCGAGATTATTCGAAAGTCAATTTTTAAAAGGCAAATATCCTCCGAACTGTAGGCATCTGAGAGACAAACCTTATGTCACTTTGAGGGACCGCATATGTCAACTTCATTTCAGAGTCTCGTCAATGTATGTAAAAGGGTTTGGAGTATAGAGACATTTTAATTTTTCGAGATTCTTCGAAAGTCAATTTTTGAAAAGGCAAATATCTCCCGATCTGTATTAATCTGAGAGACAAAACTTATGTCACTTTGAGGGAACGTAAATGTTAACTTCATGTCATAGTCACGTCAATGTATGTCCAAGGGTTTGGAGAATAGAGACATTTAAATTTTTAGAGATTATTCGAAAGTCAATTTTTAAAAGGCAAATATCGCCCGATCTGTAGGAATCTGAGAGACAAAACTTATGTCACTTTGAGGGAACGTATATGTCAACTTCCTGTCAGAGTCACGTTAATGAATGTAAAGGGTTTGGAGGATAGAGACATTTAAATTTTTAGAGATTATTCGAAAGTCAATTTTTGAAAAGGCAAATATCTCCCGATCTGTCGGAATCACAGAGACAAAACTTATGTCACCTTGAGGAAACGTATTTGTCAACTTCATGTCAGAGTCACGTCAATGTATGTGCAAGGGTTTGGAGGATAGAAACATCATAATTTTTCGAGATTATTCGAAAGTCAATTTTTAAAAGGCAAATATCTGCCGATCTGTAGGAATCTGAGAGACAAAACTTATACCACCTTGAGGGAACGTATATGTAAACTTACTGTCAGAGTCACGTCAATGTATGTCCAAGGGTTTGGAGGATAGAGAGATTTTAATTTTTCGAGATTATTCGAAAGTCAATTTTTAAAAGGCAAATATCTCCCGATCTGTAGGCATCTGAGAGACAAACCTTATGTCACTTTGAGGGAACGCATATGTCAACTTCCGGTCAGAGTCACGTCAATGTATGTCCAAGGGTTTGGACGATAGAGACATTTTAATTTTTCGAGATTATTCGAAGTGAATTTTAAAAGGCAAATATCTCCCGATCTGTAGGAATCTGAGAGACAAACCTTATGTCACTTTGAGGGAACGCATATGTCAACTTCCGGTCAGAGTCACGTCAATGTATGTGCAAGGGTTTATAGGATAGAGACATTTAAATTTTAGAGATTATTAGAAAGTCAATTTTTAAAAAACAAATATCTCCCGATCTGTAGGAATCTGAGAGACAAAACTTATGTCACTTTGAGGGAACGTATATATAAACTTCCTGTCAGAGTTACGCCAATGTATGTCCAAGGGTTTGGAGGATAGAGACATTTAAATTTTTCAAGATTATTCGAAAGTCAATTATTAAAAGGCAAATATCTCCCGATCTGTAGGCATCTGAGAGACAAACCTTATGTCACTTTGAGGGAACGCATATGTCAACTTCATGTCAGAGTCTCGTCAATGTATGTCCAAGGGTTTGGAGGATAGAGACATTTAAATTTTTAGAGATTATTCGAAAGTCAATTTTTAAAAGGCAAATATCTCTCGATCTGTATGAATCTGAGATACAAAACTTATATCACTTTGAGGGAACATATATGTCAACTTCATGTCAGAATCTCGTCAATGTAGGTCCAAGGGTTTGGACGTTAGAGACATCATAATTTTTCGAGATTATTCGAAAGTCAATTTTTAAAAGGCAAATATCTCCCGATCTGTAGGAATCTGAGAGACAAACCTTATGTCACTTTGAGGGAACATATATGTCAACTTCCTGTCAGAGTCAAGTCAATGTATGTCCAAGGGTTTGGAGGATAGAGACATTTAAATTTTTAGAGATTATTCGAAAGTCAATTTTTAAAAAACAAATATTTCCCGATCTGTAGGAATCTGAGAGACAAAACTTATGTCACTTTGAGGGAACGTATATGTAAACTTCCTGTCAGAGTCACGTCAATATATGTCCAAGGGTTTGGAGGATAGAGACATTTAAATTTTTAGAAATTATTCGAAAGTCAATTTTTAAAAGGCAAATATCTCCCGATCTGTAGGAATCTGAGAGACAAAACTTATGTCACTTTGAGGGAACGTATATGTAAACTTCCTGTCAGAGTCACGCCAATGTATGTCCAAGGGTTTGGAGGATAGTGACATTTTAATTTTTCGAGATTATTGGAAAGTCAATTTTTAAAAGGCAAATATCTCCCGATCTGCAGGAATCTGAGAGACAAAACATATGTCACTTTGAGGGAACGTATATGTCAACTTCATGTCAGAATCTCGTCAATGTATGTCCAAGGGTTTGGACGATAGAGACATTTTAATTTTTCGAGATTATTCGAAAGTCAATTTTTAAAAGGCAAATATCCTCCGAACTGTAGGCATCTGAGAGACAAACCTTATGTCACTTTGAGGGAACGCATATGTCAACTTCATTTCAGAGTCTCGTCAATGTATGTAAAAGGGTTTGGAGTATAGAAACATTTTAATTTTTCGAGATTATTCGAAAGTCAATTTTTGAAAAGGCAAATATCTCCCGATCTGTATTAATCTGAGAGACAAAACTTATGTCACTTTGAGGGAACGTATATGTTAACTTCATGTCATAGTCACGTCAATGTATGTCCAAGGGTTTGGAGAATAGAGACATTTAAATTTTTAGAGATTATTCGAAAGTCAATTTTTAAAAGGCAAATATCGCCCGATCTGTAGGAATCTGAGGGACAAAACTTATGTCACTTTGAGGGAACATATATGTCAACTTCCTGTCAGAGTCACGTTAATGAATGTAAAGGGTTTGGAGGATAGAGACATTTAAATTTTTAGAGATTATTCGAAAGTCAATTTTTGAAAAGGCAAATATCTCCCGATCTGTCGGAATCATAGAGACAAAACTTATGTCACCTTGAGGAAACGTATTTGTCAACTTCATGTCAGAGTCACGTCAATGTATGTGGAAGGGTTTGGAGGATAGAAACATCATAATTTTTCGAGATTATTCGAAAGTCAATTTTTAAAAGGCAAATATCTGCCGATCTGTAGGAATCTGAGAGACAAAACTTATACCACTTTGAGGGAACGTATATGTAAACTTACTGTCAGAGTCACGTCAATGTATGTCCAAGGGTTTGGAGGATAGAGAGATTTTAATTTTTCGAGATTATTCGAAAGTCAATTTTTAAAATGCAAATATCTCCCGATCTGTAGGCATCTGAGAGACAAACCTTATGTCACTTTGAGGGAACGCATATGTCAACTTCCGGTCAGAGTCACGTCAATGTATGTCCAAGGGTTTGGACGATAGAGACATTTTAATTTTTCGAGATTATTCGAAGTGAATTTTAAAAGGCAAATAACTCCCGATCTGTAGGAATCTGAGAGACAAACCTTATGTCACTTTGAGGGAACGCATATGTCAACTTCCGGTCAGAGTCACGTCAATGTATGTGCAAGGGTTTATAGGATAGAGACATTTAAATTTTAGAGATTATTAGAAAGTCAATTTTTAAAAAACAAATATCTCCCGATCTGTAGGAATCTGAGAGACAAAACTTATGTCACTTTGAGGGAACGTATATGTAAACTTCCTGTCAGAGTTACGCCAATGTATGTCCAAGGGTTTGGAGGATAGAGACATTTTAATTTTTCAAAATTATTCGAAAGTCAATTATTAAAAGGCAAATATCTCCCGATCTGTAGGCATCTGAGAGACAAACCTTATGTCACTTTGAGGGAACGCATATGTCAACTTCATGTCAGAGTCTCGTCAATGTATGTCCAAGGGTTTGGAGGATAGAGACATTTAAATTTTTAGAGATTATTCGAAAGTCAATTTTTAAAAGGCAAATATCTCTCGATCTGTATGAATCTGAGAGACAAACCTTATGTCACTTTGAGGGAACGCATATGTCAACTTCCGGTCAGAATCTCGTCAATGTATGTCCAAGGGTTTGGACGATAGAGATATTTGAATTTTTCGACATTATTCGAAAGTCAATTTTTAAAAGGCAAATATCTCCCGATCTTTATTAATCTGAGAGACAAAACTTATGTCACTTTGAGGGAACATATATGTCAACTTCCTGTCAGAGTCATGTCAAAGTATGTCCAAGGATTTGGAGGATAGAGACATTTAAATTTTTAGAGATTATTCGAAAGTCAATTTTTAAAAAAACAAATATCTCCCGATTTGTAGGAATCTGAGAGACAAAACTTATGTCACTTTGAGGGAACGTATATGTAAACTTCCTGTCAGAGTCACGTCAATGTATGTCGAAGGGTTTGGAGGATAGAGACATTTAAATTTTTAGAGATTTTTCGAAAGTCAATTTTTAAAAGGCAAATATTTCCCGATCTGTAGGAATCTGAGAGACAAAACTTATGTCACTTTGAGGGAACGTATATGTCAACTTCCTGTCAGAGTCACGTCAATGTATGTGCAAGGGTTTGGAGGATAGAGACATTTAAATTTTTAGAGATTATTCGAAAGTCAATTTTTGAAAGGCAAATATCTCCCGATCTGTAAGAATCTGAGAGACAAAACTTATGTCACTTTGAGGGAACGTATATGTCAACTTCATGTCAGAATCTGGTCAATGTATGTCCAAGTGTTTGGACGATACAAACATTTTAATTTTTTGAGATTATTCGAAAGTCAATTTTTAAAAGGCAAATATCTCCCGATGTGTAGGCATCTGAGAGACAAACCTTATGTCACTTTGAAGAATCGCATATGTCAACTTCATGTCAGAGTCTCGTCACTGTATGTACAAGGGTTTGGAGGATAGAGACATTTTAATTTTTCGAGATTTTTCGAAAGTCAATTATTAAAAGGCAAATATCTCCCGATCTGTAGGAATCTGAGAGACAAAACTTATGTCACTTTGAGGGAATATATATGTCAACTTCCTGTCAGAGTCACGTCAAGGTATGTAAAAGAGTTTGGAGGATAGAGACATTTTAATTTTTCGAGATTATTGGAAAGTCAATTTGTAAAAGGCAAATATCTCCCGATCTGTAGGATTCTGAGATACAAAAATGATGTCACTTTAAGGGAACGTATATGTCAACTTCATGTCAGAGTCACGTCAATGAATGTGCAAGGGTTTGGAGGATAGAGACATTTTAATTTTTCGAGATTATTCGAAAGTCAAGTTTTGAAAAGTCAAATATAATCCGATCTGTAGGAATCTGAGAGACAAAACATATGTCACTTTAAGGGAACGCATATGTCATCGTCATGTCAGAGTCACGTCAATGTATGTCCAAGGGTTTGCATTATAGAGACATTTTAATTTTTCAGGGTTATTCGAAAGTCAATTATTCAAAGGCATATATCTCTCGATATGTAGGAATCTGAGAGACACAACTCATGTCACTATGAGGACATTTACATATCAACTTCATGTCAGAGTCACGACAATGTACGAAAAAGGGTTTGAAGAATAGAGATATTTGTATTATTCGAGATTATTCGAAAGTCAATTTTTGAAAAGGCAAATATCTCCCGATCTGTAGGAATCTGAGAGACAAACCTTATGTCACATTGAGGGAACGTATTTGTCAACTTCATGTCAGAGTCACGTCAATGTATGTGCAAGGGTTTGGAGGATAGAGACATCATAATTTTTCGAGATTATTCGAAAGTCAATTTTTAAAAGGCAAATATCTCCCGATCTGTAGGAATCTGAGAGACAAAACTTATGTCACTTTGAGGGAACGCATATGTCAACTTCATGTCAGAGTCTCGTCAATGTATGTCCAAGGGTTTGGACGATAGAGACATTTAAATTTTTCGAGATTATTCGAAAGTCAATTTTTAAAAAGGCAAATATCTCCCGATCTGTATTAATCTGAGAGACAAAACTTATGTCACTTTGAGGGAACGTATATGTCAAATTCATGTCATAGTCACGTCAATGTATGTCGAAGGGGTTGGAGGATAGAGACATTTAAATTTTTAGAGATTATTCTATAGTCAAATTTTAAAAGGCAAATATCTCCCGATCTGTAGGCATCTGAGAGACAAACCTTATGTCACTTTGAGGGAACGCATATGTCAACTTCATGTCAGAGTCTCGTCAATGTATGTCCAAGGGTTTGGAGGATAGAGACATTTAAATTTTTAGAGATTATTCGAAAGACAATTTTTAAAAAACAAATATTTCCCGATCTGTAGGAATCTGAGAGACAAAACTTATGTCACTTTGAGGGAAAGTATATGTAAACTTCCTGTTAGAGTCACTCCAATGTATGTCCAAGGGTTTGGAGGATAGTGACATTTTAATTTTTCGAGATTATTGGAAAGTCAATTTTTAAAAGGCAAATATCTCCCGATCTGCAGGAATCTGAGAGACAAAACTTATGTCACTTTGAGGGAACGTATATGTCAACTTCATGTCAGAATCTCGTCAATGTATGTCCAAGGGTTTGGACGATAGAGACATTTTAATTTTTCGAGATTATTCGAAAGTCAATTTTTAAAAGGCAAATATCCTCCGATCTGTAGGCATCTGAGAGACAAACCTTATGTCACTTTGAGGGAACGCATATGTCAACTTCATTTCAGAGTCTCGTCAATGTATGTAAAAGGGTTTGGAGTATAGAGACATTTTAATTTTTCGAGATTATTCGAAAGTCAATTTTTGAAAAGGCAAATATCTCCCGATCTGTATTAATCTGAGAGACAAAACTTATGTCACTTTGAGGGAACGTATATGTTAACTTCATGTCATAGTCACGTCAATGTATGTCGAAGGGTTTGGAGGATAGAGACATTTAAATTTTTAGAGATTATTCGAAAGTCAATTTTTAAAAGGCAAATATCGCTCGATCTGTAGGAATCTGAGAGACAAAACTTATGTCACTTTGAGGGAACGTATATGTCAACTTCCTGTCAGAGTCACGTTAATGAATGTAAAGGGTTTGGAGGATAGAGACATTTAAATTTTTAGAGATTATTCGAAAGTCAATTTTTGAAAAGGCAAATATCTCCCGATCTGTTGGAATCATAGAGACAAAACTTATGTCACCTTGAGGAAACGTATTTGTCAACTTCATGTCAGAGTCACGTCAATGTATGTGCAAGGGTTTGGAGGATAGAGACATCATAATTTTTCGAGATTATTCGAAAGTCAATTTTTAAAAGGCAAATATCTGCCGATCTGTAGGAATCTGAGAGACAAAACTTATACCACTTTGAGGGAACGTATATGTCAACGTCCTGTTAGAGTCACGTCAATGTATGTCCAAGGGTTTGGATTATAGAGACATTTATATTTTTAGAGATTGTTCGAAAGTCAATTTTTTAAAGGCAAATATCTCCCGATCTGTATGCATCTGAATGACAAAACGTATGTCACTTTGAGGAAACGTATATGTCAACTTCATGTCAGAATCTCGTCAATGTATGTCCAAGGGTTTGGACGATAGAGACATTTAAATTTTTAGAGATTATTCGAAAGTCAATTTTTAAAAGGTAAATATCTCCCGATCTGTAGGAATCTGAGAGACACAACTTATGTCACTTTGAGGGAACGTATATGTCTACTTCCTGTCCGAGTCACGTCAATGTATGTCCAAGGGTTTGGAGGATAGAGACATTTAAATTTTTAGAGATTGTTCGAAAGTCAATTTTTAAAAGGCAAATATCTCCCGATCAGTGGGAATTTGAGAGACAAAACGTATGTCACTTTGAGGGAACGTATATGTTAACTTCATATCAGAGTCACGTTAAAGTATGTCCAAGGGTTTGGAGGATAGAGACATTTAAATTTTTAGAGATTATTCGGAAGTCAATTTTTAAAATTCAAATATCTGCCGATTTGTAGGAATCTGAGAGACAAAACTTATGTCACTTTGAGAGAACGTATATGTAAACTTCCTGTCAGAATCCCGTCAATGTATGTCCAAGGGTTTGGACGATAGAGACATTTAAATTTTTCGAGATTATTCGAAAGTCAATTATTAAAAGGCAAATATCTCCCGATCTGTAGGCACCTGAGAGACAAACCTTATGTCACTTTGAGGGAACGCATATGTCAACTTCATGTCAGAGTCTCGTCAATGTATGTCCAAGGGTTTGGAGGACAGAGACATTTTAATTTTTCGAGATTATTCGAAAGTCAATATTTGAAAAGGCAAATATCTCCCGATCTGTATTAATCTGAGAGACAAAACTTATGTCACTTTGAGGGAACGTATATGTCAACTTCATGTCATAGTCACGTCAATGTATGTCGAAGGGTTTGAAGGATAGAGACATTTAAATTTTTAGAGATTATTCGAAAGTCAAATTTTAAAAGGCAAATATCTCCCGATCTGTAGGAATCTGAGAGACAAAACTTATGTCATGTTTGAGGGAACGTATATGTCAACTTCCTGTCAGAGTCACGTTAATGTATGTAAAGGGTTTGGAGGATAGAGAAATTTAAATTTTTAGAGATTATTCGAAAGTCAATTTTTGGAAAGGCAAATATCTCCCGATCTGTAGGAATCTGAGAGACAAAACTTATGTCACCTTGAGGGAACGTATATGTCAATTTCATGTCAGAATCTCGTCAATGTATGTCCAAGGGTTTGGACGATAGAGACATTTTAATTTTTCGAGATTATTCGAAAGTCAATTTTTAAAGGGCAAATATCTCCCGATCTGTATTCATCTGAGAGACAAAACTTATGTCACTGTCAGGGAACACATATGTCAACTTCATGTCTGAGTCACGTCAATGTATGTCAAAGGGTTTGGTGGATAAACACATTTTAATTTTTCGAGATTATTCGAAGGCCAATTTATGAAAAGGCAAATATCTCCCGATCTGTATTTATCTGAGAGACAAATCTTATGTCACTTTGAGGGAACGTATATGTCAACTTCATGTCAAAATCTCGTCAATGTATGTAGAAGTGTTTGGACGATAGGGACATTTTAATTTTTCGAGATTATTCGAAAGTCAATTTTTAAAAGGCAAATATCTCCCGATCTGTAGGAATCTGGTAGTCAAAACTTATGTCACTTTGAGGGAACGTATATGTAAACCTCATGTCACAGTCACGTCAATAAATGTCCAAGGGTTTGGAGGATAGAGACATTTAAATTTTTAGAGATTATTCGAAAGTCAATTTTTAAAAGGCAAATATCTCCCGATCTGTAGGAATCTGAGTGACAAAACTTATGTTACTTTGAGGGAACGCATATGTCATCGTCATGTCAGAGTCACGTCAATGTATGTCCAAGGGTTTGCAGGATACAGACATTTTAATTTTTCAGGGTTATTCGAAAGCCAATTATTCAGAGGCATATATCTCTCGATATGTAGGAATCTGAGAGACAAAACTCATGTCACTATGAGGACATTACATATCAACTTCATGTCAGAGTCACGACAATGTACGAAAAATTGTTTGAAGGATAGAGACATTTGAATTTTTCGAGATTATTCGAAAGTCAATTTTTGAAAAGGCAAATATCTCCCGATCTGTAGGAATCTGAGAGACAAAACTTATTTCACTTTGAGGAAACGTATATGTAAACTTACTGTCAGAGTCACGTCAATGTATGTCCAAGGGTTTGAAGGATAGAGAGATTTTAATTTTTCGAGATTATTCGAAAATCAATTTTTGGAAAGGCAAATATCTCTCGATCTGTAGGAATCTGAGATACAAAACTTATATCACTTTGAGGGAACATATATGTCAACTTCATGTCAGAATCTCGTCAATGTATGTCCAAGGGTTTGGACGAGAGAGACATCATAATTTTTCGAGATTATTCGAAAGTCAATTTTTAAAAGGCAAATATCTCCCGATCTGTAGGAATCTGAGAGACAAACCTTATGTCACTTTGAGGTAACATATATGTCAACTTCCTGTCAGAGTCACGTCAATGTATGTCCAAGGGTTTGCATTATAGAGACATTTTAATTTTTCAGGGTTATTCGAAAGTCAATTATTCAAAGGCATATATCTCTCGATATGTAGGAATCTGAGAGACACAACTCATGTCACTATGAGGACATTTACATATCAACTTCATGTCAGAGTCACGACAATGTACGAAAAAGGGTTTGAAGAATAGAGATATTTGTATTATTCGAGATTATTCGAAAGTCAATTTTTGAAAAGGCAAATATCTCCCGATCTGTAGGAATCTGAGAGACAAACCTTATGTCACATTGAGGGAACGTATTTGTCAACTTCATGTCAGAGTCACGTCAATGTATGTGCAAGGGTTTGGAGGATAGAGACATCATAATTTTTCGAGATTATTCGAAAGTCAATTTTTAAAAGGCAAATATCTCCCGATCTGTAGGAATCTGAGAGACAAAACTTATGTCACTTTGAGGGAACGCATATGTCAACTTCATGTCAGAGTCTCGTCAATGTATGTCCAAGGGTTTGGACGATAGAGACATTTAAATTTTTCGAGATTATTCGAAAGTCAATTTTTAAAAAGGCAAATATCTCCCGATCTGTATTAATCTGAGAGACAAAACTTATGTCACTTTGAGGGAACGTATATGTCAACTTCATGTCATAGTCACGTCAATGTATGTCGAAGGGGTTGGAGGATAGAGACATTTAAATTTTTAGAGATTATTCTATAGTCAAATTTTAAAAGGCAAATATCTCCCGATCTGTAGGCATCTGAGAGACAAACCTTATGTCACTTTGAGTGAACGCATATGTCAACTTCATGTCAGAGTCTCGTCAATGTATGTCCAAGGGTTTGGAGGATAGAGACATTTAAATTTTTAGAGATTATTCGAAAGACAATTTTTAAAAAACAAATATTTCCCGATCTGTAGGAATCTGAGAGACAAAACTTATGTCACTTTGAGGGAAAGTATATGTAAACTTCCTGTTAGAGTCACTCCAATGTATGTCCAAGGGTTTGGAGGATAGTGACATTTTAATTTTTCGAGATTATTGGAAAGTCAATTTTTAAAAGGCAAATATCTCCCGATCTGCAGGAATCTGAGAGACAAAACTTATGTCACTTTGAAGGAACGTATATGTCAACTTCATGTCAGAATCTCGTCAATGTATGTCCAAGGGTTTGGACGATAGAGACATTTTAATTTTTCGAGATTATTCGAAAGTCAATTTTTAAAAGGCAAATATCCTCCGATCTGTAGGCATCTGAGAGACAAACCTTATGTCACTTTGAGGGAACGCATATGTCAACTTCATTTCAGAGTCTCGTCAATGTATGTAAAAGGGTTTGGAGTATAGAGACATTTTAATTTTTCGAGATTATTCGAAAGTCAATTTTTGAAAAGGCAAATATCTCCCGATCTGTATTAATCTGAGAGACAAAACTTATGTCACTTTGAGGGAACGTATATGTTAACTTCATGTTATAGTCACGTCAATGTATGTCAAAGGGTTTGGAGGATAGAGACATTTAAATTTTTAGAGATTATTCGAAAGTCAATTTTTAAAAGGCAAATATCGCTCGATCTGTAGGAATCTGAGAGACAAAACTTATGTTACTTTGAGGGAACGTATATGTCAACTTCCTGTCAGAGTCACGTTAATGAATGTAAAGGGTTTGGAGGATAGAGACATTTAAATTTTTAGAGATTATTCGAAAGTCAATTTTTGAAAAGGCAAATATCTCCCGATCTGTCGGAATCATAGAGACAAAACTTATGTCACCTTGAGGAAACGTATTTGTCAACTTCATGTCAGAGTCACGTCAATGTATGTGCAAGGGTTTGGAGGATAGAGACATCATAATTTTTCGAGATTATTCGAAATTCAATTTTTAAAAGGCAAATATCTGCCGATCTGTAGGAATCTGAGAGACAAAACTTATACCACTTTGAGGGAACGTATATGTCAACGTCCTGTTAGAGTCACGTCAATGTATGTCCAAGGGTTTGGATTATAGAGACATTTATATTTTTAGAGATTGTTCGAAAGTCAATTTTTAAAAGGTAAATATCTCCCGATCTGTAGGAATCTGAGAGACAAAACTTATGTCACTTTGAGGGAACGTATATGTCTACTTCCTGTCCGAGTCACGTCAATGTATGTCCAAGGGTTTGGAGGATAGAGACATTTAAATTTTTAGAGATTGTTCGAAAGTCAATTTTTAAAAGGCAAATATCTCCCGATCAGTGGGAATTTGAGAGACAAAACTTATGTCACTTTGAGGGAACGTATATGTTAACTTCATATCAGAGTCACGTTAAAGTATGTCCAAGGGTTTGGAGGATAGAGACATTTAAATTTTTAGAGATTATTCGGAAGTCAATTTTTAAAATTCAAATATCTGCCGATTTGTAGGAATCTGAGAGACAAAACTTATGTCACTTTGAGAGAACGTATATGTAAACTTCCTGTCAGAGTCACGTAAATGTATGTCCAAGGGTTTCGAGGATAGAGACATTTTAATTTTTCGAGATTATTCGAAAGTCAAGTTTTGAAAAGGCAAATATCTCCCGATCTGTAGGAATCTGAGAGACAAAACTTATGTCACTTTCAGGGAACGTATATGTAAACTTCCTGTCAGAATCCCGTCAATGTATGTCCAAGGGTTTGGACGATAGAGACATTTAAATTTTTCGAGATTATTCGAAAGTCAATTATTAAAAGGCAAATATCTCCCGATCTGTAGGCACCTGAGAGACAAACCTTATGTCACTTTGAGGGAACGCATATGTCAACTTCATGTCAGAGTCTCGTCAATGTATGTCCAAGGGTTTGGAGGACAGAGACATTTTAATTTTTCGAGATTATTCGAAAGTCAATATTTGAAAAGGCAAATATCTCCCGATCTGTATTAATCTGAGAGACAAAACTTATGTCACTTTGAGGGAACGTATATGTCAACTTCATGTCATAGTCACGTCAATGTATGTCGAAGGGTTTGAAGGATAGAGACATTTAAATTTTTAGAGATTATTCGAAAGTCAAATTTTAAAAGGCAAATATCTCCCGATCTTTAGGAATCTGAGAGACAAAACTTATGTCATGTTTGAGGGAACGTATATATAAACTTCCTGTCAGAGTCACGTTAATGTATGTAAAGGGTTTGGAGGATAGAGAAATTTAAATTTTTAGAGATTATTCGAAAGTCAATTTTTGGAAAGGCAAATATCTCCCGATCTGTAGGAATCTTAGAGACAAAACTTATGTCACCTTGAGGGAACGTATATGTCAATTTCATGTCAGAATCTCGTCAATGTATGTCCAAGGGTTTGGACGATAGAGACATTTTAATTTTTCGAGATTATTCGAAAGTCAATTTTTAAAAGGCAAATATCTCCCGATCTGTAGGAATCTGAGAGACAAAACTTATGTCACTTTGAGGGAACGCATATGTCAACTTCATGTCAGAGTCTCGTCAATGTATGTCCAAGGGTTTGGACGATAGAGACATTTAAATTTTTCGAGATTATTCGAAAGTCAATTTTTAAAAAGGCAAATATCTCCCGATCTGTATTAATCTGAGAGACAAAACTTATGTCACTTTGAGGGAACGTATATGTCAACTTCATGTCATAGTCACGTCAATGTATGTCGAAGGGGTTGGAGGATAGAGACATTTAAATTTTTAGAGATTATTCTATAGTCAAATTTTAAAAGGCAAATATCTCCCGATCTGTAGGCATCTGAGAGACAAACCTTATGTCACTTTGAGGGAACGCATATGTCAACTTCATGTCAGAGTCTCGTCAATGTATGTCCAAGGGTTTGGAGGATAGAGACATTTAAATTTTTAGAGATTATTCGAAAGACAATTTTTAAAAAACAAATATTTCCCGATCTGTAGGAATCTGAGAGACAAAACTTATGTCACTTTGAGGGAAAGTATATGTAAACTTCCTGTTAGAGTCACTCCAATGTATGTCCAAGGGTTTGGAGGATAGTGACATTTTAATTTTTCGAGATTATTGGAAAGTCAATTTTTAAAAGGCAAATATCTCCCGATCTGCAGGAATCTGAGAGACAAAACTTATGTCACTTTGAAGGAACGTATATGTCAACTTCATGTCAGAATCTCGTCAATGTATGTCCAAGGGTTTGGACGATAGAGACATTTTAATTTTTCGAGATTATTCGAAAGTCAATTTTTAAAAGGCAAATATCCTCCGATCTGTAGGCATCTGAGAGACAAACCTTATGTCACTTTGAGGGAACGCATATGTCAACTTCATTTCAGAGTCTCGTCAATGTATGTAAAAGGGTTTGGAGTATAGAGACATTTTAATTTTTCGAGATTATTCGAAAGTCAATTTTTGAAAAGGCAAATATCTCCCGATCTGTATTAATCTGAGAGACAAAACTTATGTCACTTTGAGGGAACGTATATGTTAACTTCATGTCATAGTCACGTCAATGTATGTCAAAGGGTTTGGAGGATAGAGACATTTAAATTTTTAGAGATTATTCGAAAGTCAATTTTTAAAAGGCAAATATCGCTCGATCTGTAGGAATCTGAGAGACAAAACTTATGTTACTTTGAGGGAACGTATATGTCAACTTCCTGTCAGAGTCACGTTAATGAATGTAAAGGGTTTGGAGGATAGAGACATTTAAATTTTTAGAGATTATTCGAAAGTCAATTTTTGAAAAGGCAAATATCTCCCGATCTGTCGGAATCATAGAGACAAAACTTATGTCACCTTGAGGAAACGTATTTGTCAACTTCATGTCAGAGTCACGTCAATGTATGTGCAAGGGTTTGGAGGATAGAGACATCATAATTTTTCGAGATTATTCGAAAGTCAATTTTTAAAAGGCAAATATCTGCCGATCTGTAGGAATCTGAGAGACAAAACTTATACCACTTTGAGGGAACGTATATGTCAACGTCCTGTTAGAGTCACGTCAATGTATGTCCAAGGGTTTGGATTATAGAGACATTTATATTTTTAGAGATTGTTCGAAAGTCAATTTTTAAAAGGTAAATATCTCCCGATCTGTAGGAATCTGAGAGACAAAACTTATGTCACTTTGAGGGAACGTATATGTCTACTTCCTGTCCGAGTCACGTCAATGTATGTCCAAGGGTTTGGAGGATAGAGACATTTAAATTTTTAGAGATTGTTCGAAAGTCAATTTTTAAAAGGCAAATATCTCCCGATCAGTGGGAATTTGAGAGACAAAACTTATGTCACTTTGAGGGAACGTATATGTTAACTTCATATCAGAGTCACGTTAAAGTATGTCCAAGGGTTTGGAGGATAGAGACATTTAAATTTTTAGAGATTATTCGGAAGTCAATTTTTAAAATTCAAATATCTGCCGATTTGTAGGAATCTGAGAGACAAAACTTATGTCACTTTGAGAGAACGTATATGTAAACTTCCTGTCAGAGTCACGTAAATGTATGTCCAAGGGTTTCGAGGATAGAGACATTTTAATTTTTCGAGATTATTCGAAAGTCAAGTTTTGAAAAGGCAAATATCTCCCGATCTGTAGGAATCTGAGAGACAAAACTTATGTCACTTTCAGGGAACGTATATGTAAACTTCCTGTCAGAATCCCGTCAATGTATGTCCAAGGGTTTGGACGATAGAGACATTTAAATTTTTCGAGATTATTCGAAAGTCAATTATTAAAAGGCAAATATCTCCCGATCTGTAGGCACCTGAGAGACAAACCTTATGTCACTTTGAGGGAACGCATATGTCAACTTCATGTCAGAGTCTCGTCAATGTATGTCCAAGGGTTTGGAGGACAGAGACATTTTAATTTTTCGAGATTATTCGAAAGTCAATATTTGAAAAGGCAAATATCTCCCGATCTGTATTAATCTGAGAGACAAAACTTATGTCACTTTGAGGGAACGTATATGTCAACTTCATGTCATAGTCACGTCAATGTATGTCGAAGGGTTTGAAGGATAGAGACATTTAAATTTTTAGAGATTATTCGAAAGTCAAATTTTAAAAGGCAAATATCTCCCGATCTTTAGGAATCTGAGAGACAAAACTTATGTCATGTTTGAGGGAACGTATATATAAACTTCCTGTCAGAGTCACGTTAATGTATGTAAAGGGTTTGGAGGATAGAGAAATTTAAATTTTTAGAGATTATTCGAAAGTCAATTTTTGGAAAGGCAAATATCTCCCGATCTGTAGGAATCTTAGAGACAAAACTTATGTCACCTTGAGGGAACGTATATGTCAATTTCATGTCAGAATCTCGTCAATGTATGTCCAAGGGTTTGGACGATAGAGACATTTTAATTTTTCGAGATTATTCGAAAGTCAATTTTTAAAGGGCAAATATCTCCCGATCTGTATTCATCTGAGAGACAAAACTTATGTCACTGTCAGGGAACACATATGTCAACTTCATGTCTGAGTCACGTCAATGTATGTCAAAGGGTTTGGTGGATAAACACATTTTAATTTTTCGAGATTATTCGAAGGCCAATTTATGAAAAGGCAAATATCTCCCGATCTGTATTTATCTGAGTGACAAATCTTATGTCACTTTTAGGGAACGTATATGTCAACTTCATGTCAAAATCTCGTCAATGTATGTAGAAGTGTTTGGACGATAGGGACATTTTAATTTTTCGAGATTATTCGAAAGTCAATTTTTAAAAGGCAAATATCTCCCGATCTGTAGGAATCTGGTAGTCAAACCTTATGTCACTTTGAGGGAACGTATATGTAAACCTCATGTCACAGTCACGTCAATAAATGTCCAAGGGTTTGGAGGATAGAGACATTTAAATTTTTAGAGATTATTCGAAAGTCAATTTTTAAAAGGCAAATATCTCCCGATCTGTAGGAATCTGAGTGACAAAACTTATGTTACTTTGAGGGAACGCATATGTCATCGTCATGTCAGAGTCACGTCGATGTATGTCCAAGGGTTTGCAGGATACAGACATTTTAATTTTTCAGGGTTATTCGAAAGCCAATTATTCAGAGGCATATATCTCTCGATATGTAGGAATCTGAGAGACAAAACTCATGTCACTATGAGGACATTACATATCAACTTCATGTCAGAGTCACGACAATGTACGAAAAATTGTTTGAAGGATAGAGACATTTGAATTTTTCGAGATTATTCGAAAGTCAATTTTTGAAAAGGCAAATATCTCCCGATCTGTAGGAATCTGAGAGACAAAACTTATTTCACTTTGAGGAAACGTATATGTAAACTTACTGTCAGAGTCACGTCAATGTATGTCCAAGGGTTTGAAGGATAGAGAGATTTTAATTTTTCGAGATTATTCGAAAATCAATTTTTGGAAAGGCAAATATCTCTCGATCTGTAGGAATCTGAGATACAAAACTTATATCACTTTGAGGGAACATATATGTCAACTTCATGTCAGAATCTCGTCAATGTATGTCCAAGGGTTTGGACGAGAGAGACATCATAATTTTTCGAGATTATTCGAAAGTCAATTTTTAAAAGGCAAATATCTCCCGATCTGTAGGAATCTGAGAGACAAACCTTATGTCACTTTGAGGTAACATATATGTCAACTTCCTGTCAGAGTCACGTCAATGTATGTCCAAGGGTTTGGAGGATAGTGACATTTTAATTTTTCGAGATTATTGGAAAGTCAATTTTTAAAAGGCAAATATCTCCCGATCTGCAGGAATCTGAGAGACAAAACTTATGTCACTTTGAGGGAACGTATATGTCAACTTCATGTCAGAATCTCGTCAATGTATGTCCAAGGGTTTGGACGATAGAGACATTTTAATTTTTCGAGATTATTCGAAAGTCAATTTTTAAAAGGCAAATATCTCCCGATCTGTAGGCATCTGAGACACAAATCTTATGTCACTTTCAGGGAACACATATGTCAACTTCGTGTCAGAGTCTTGTCAATATATGTCAAAGGGTTTGAACGATAGAGACATTTTAATGTTTCGAGATTATTCGAAAGTCAATTCTTAAAAGGCAAATATCTCCCGATCTGTAGGAATCTGAGATACTAAACTTATATCACTTTAAGGGAACGTATATGTCAACGTCCTGTCAGAGTCACATCAATGTATGTCCAAGGGTTTGGAGGATAGAGACATATAAATTTTTAGAGATTGTTCGAAAGTCAATTTTTTAAAGGCAAATATCTCCCGATCTGTTGGCATCTGAAAGACAAAACGTATGTCACTTTGAGGGAACGTATATGTCAACTTCATGTCAGAATCTCGTTAATGTATGTCCAAGGGTTTGGACGATAGAGACATTTAAATTTTTAGAGATTATTCGAAAGTCAATTATTAAAAGGCAAATATCTCCCGATCTGTAGGAATCTGAGAGACAAAACTTATGTCACTTTGAGGGAACGTATATGTCAACTCCCTGTCAGAGTCACGTCAATGTAAGTCCAAGGGTTTGGAGGATAGAGACATTTAAATTTTTAGAGATTGTTCGAAAGTCAATTTTTAAAAGACAAATATCTCCCGACCAGTGGGAATTTGAGAGACAAAACTTATGTCACTTTGAGGGAACGTATATGTTAAATTCATGTCAGAGTCACGTTAATGTATGTCCAAGGGTTTGGAGGATAGAGACATTTAAATTTTTAGAGATTATTCGGTAGTCAATTTTTAAAATTCAAATATCTGCCGATTTGTAGGAATCTGAGAGACAAAACTTATGTCACTTTCAGGGAACGTATTTGTAAACTTCCTGTAAGAATGTCGTCAATGTATGTCCAAGGGTTTGGAGGATAGAGACATTTTAATTTTTCGAGATTATTCGAAAGTCAATTTTTGAAAAGGCAAATATCTCCCGATCTGTATTAATCTGAGAGACAAAACTTATGTCACTTTGAGGGAACGTATATGTCAACTTCATGTCATAGTCACTTCAATGTATGTCGAAGGGTTTCGAGGATAGAGACATTTAAATTTTTAGAGATTATTCGAAAGTCAATTTTTAAAAGGCAAATATCTCCCGATCTGTAGGAATCTGAGAGACAAAACTTATGTCACTTTGAGTGAACGTATATGTCAACTTCATCACAGAATCTCGTCAATGTATGTCCAAGGGTTTGGACGATACAGACATTTTAATTTTTCAGGGTTATTCGAAAGCCAATTATTCAGAGGCATATATCTCTCGATATGTAGGAATCTGAGAGACAAAACTCATGTCACTATGAGGACATTTACATATCAACTTCATGAGTAAGGACAATGTACGAAAAAGGGTTTGAAGGATAGAGACATTTGAATTTTTCGAGATTATTCGAAAGTCAATTTCTGAAAAGGCAAATATCTCCCGATCTGTAGGAATCTGAGAGACAAAACTTATGTCACTTTGAGGGAACGTATATGTCAACTTCATGTCAGAGTCACGTCAATGTATGTCCAAGGGTTTGGAGGATAGAGAGATTTTAATTTTTCGAGATTATTCGAAAATCAATTTTTAGAAAGGTAAATATCTCCCGATCTGTAGGAATCTGAGAGACAAAACTTATGTCACTTTGAGGGAACGTATATGTCAACTTCATGTCAGAATCTCGTCAATGTATGTCCAAGGGTTTGGACGGTAGAGACATTTTAATTTCTCGAGATCATTCGAAAGTCAATTCTTAAAAGGCAAATATCTCCCGATCTGTAGGAATCTGAGAGACAAAACTTATGTCACTTTGAGGGAACATATATGTCAACTTCCTGTCAGAGTCTCGTCAATGTATATCTAAGGGTTTGGAGGATAAAGACATTTAAATTTTTAGAGATATTCGAAAGTCAATTTTTAAAAAACAAATATCTCCCGATCTGTAGGAATCTGAGGGACAAAACTTATGTCACTTTGAGGGAACGTATATATAAACTTCCTGTCAGAGTCACGCCAATGTATGTCCAAGGGTTTGGAGGATAGTGACATTTTAATTTTTCGAGATTATTGGAAAGTCAATTTTTAAAGGCAAATATCTCCCGATCTGCAGGAATCTGAGAGACAAAACTTATGTCACTTTGAGGGAAAGTATATGTCAACTTCATGTCAGAATCTCGTCAATGTATGTCCAAGGGTTTGGGCGATAGAGACATTTAAATTTTTGGAGGTTATTCGAAAGTCAATTTTTAAAAGGCAAATATCTCCCGATCTGTAGGAATCTGAGAGACAAAACTTATGTCACTTTGAGGGAACGTATATGTCAACTTCCTGTCAGAGTCACGTCAATGTATGTCCAAGGGTTTGGAGGATAGAGACAATTAAATTTTTAGAGATTGTTCGAAAGTCAATTTTTAAAGGCAAATATCTCCCGATCAGTGGGAATCTGAGAGACAAAACTTATGTCACTTTGAGGGAACATAAATGTCAACTTCATGTCAGAGTCACGTCAATGTATGTCCAAGCGTTTGGAGGATAGAGACATTTAAATTTTTAGAGATTATTCGGAAGTCAATTTTAAAAATTCAAATATCTGCCGATCTGTAGGAATCTGAGAGACAAAACTTATGTCACTTTGAGGGAACGTATATGTCAACTTCATGTCAAAATCTCGTCAATGTATGTAGAAGGGTTTGGACGATAGAGACATTTTAATTTTTCGAGAATATTCGAAAGTCAATTTTTAAAAGGCAAATATGTCCCGATCTGTAGGAATCTGGTAGTCAAAACTTATGTCACTTTGAGGGAACGTATATGTAAACTTCATGTCACAGTCACGTCAATATATGTCCAAGGGTTTGCAGGATAGAGATATTTTAATTTTTCAGGGTTATTCGAAAGCCAATTATTCAGAGGCATATATCTCTCGATATGTAGGAATCTGAGAGACAAAACTCATGTCACTATGAGGACATTACATATCAACTTCATGTCAGAGTCACGACAATGTACGAAAAAGTGTTTGAAGGATAGAGACATTTGAATTTTTGGAGATTATTCGAAAGTCAATTTTTGAAAAGGCAAATATCTCCCGATCTGTAGGAATCTGAGAGACAAACCTTATGTCACTTTGAGGGAACGTATTTGTCAACTTCATGTCAGAGCCACGTCAATGTATGTGCAAGGGTTTGGAGGATAGAGACATCATAATTTTTCGAGATTATTCGAAAGTCAATTTTCAAAAGGCAAATATCTCCCGATCTGTAGGAATCTGAGAGACAAAACTTATGTCACTTTGAGGGAACGTATATGTAAACTTACTGTCAGAGTCACGTCAATGTATGTATAAGGGTTTGGAGGATAGAGAGATTTTAATTTTTCGAGATTATTCGAAAATCAATTTTTGTAAAGGCAAATATCTCCCGATCTGTATTAATCTGAGAGACAAAACTTATGTCACTTTGAGGGAACGTATATGTCAACTTCATGTCATAGTCACGTCAATGTATGTCGAAGGGTTTGGAGGATAGAGACATTTAAATTTTTAGAGATTATTCGAAATTCAATTTTTAAAAGGCAAATATCTCCCGATCTGTAGGAATCTGAGACACAAAACTTATGTCACTTTGAGGGAACGTATATGTCAACTTCCTGTCAGAGTCACGTTAATGTATGTAAAGGTTTTGGAGGATAGAGACATTTAAATTTTTAGAGATTATTCGAAAGTCAATTTTTGAAAAGGCAAATATCTCCCGATCTGTAGGTATCTGAGAGACAAAACTTATGTCACCTTGAGGGAACGTATATGTCAACTTCATGTCAGAATCTCGTCAATGTATGTAGAAGGGTTTGGACGATAGAGACATCATAATTTTTCGAGATTATTCGAAAGTCAATTTTTAAAAGGCAAATATCTCCCGATCTGTAGGAATCTGGTAGTCAAAACTTATGTCACTTTGAGGGAACGTATATGTAAACTTCATGTAACAGTCACGTCAATATATGTCCAAGGGTTTGGAGGATAGAGACATTTAAATTTTTAGAGATTATTCGAAAGTCAATTTTTAAAAGGCAAATATCTTTCGATCTGTAGGAATCTGAGTGACAAAACTTATGTTACTTTGAGGGAACGCATATGTCATCGTCATGTCAGAGTCACGTCAATGTATGTCCAAGGGTTTGCAGGATACAGACATTTTAATTTTTCAGGGTTATTCGAAAGCTAATTGTTCAGAGGCATATATCTCTCGATATGTAGGAAACTTACAGACAAAACTCATGTCACTATGAGGACATTAGATATCAACTTCATGTCAGAGTCACGACAATGTACGAAAAAGGGTTTGAAGGATAGAGACATTTGAATTTTTCGAGATTATTCGAAAGTCAATTTTTGAAAAGGCAAATATCTCCCGATCTGTAGGAATCTGCGAGACAAACCTAATGTCACATTGAGGGAACGTATTTGTCAACTTCATGTCAGAGTAACGTCAATGTATGTGCAAGGGTTTGGAGGATAGAGACATCATAATTTTTCGAGATTATTCGAAAGTCAATTTTTAAAAGGCAAATATCTCCCGATCTGTAGGAATCTGAGAGACAAAACATATGTCACTTTGAGGGAACGTATATGTAAACTTACTGTCAGAGTCACGTCAATGTATGTCCAAGGGTTTGGAGGATAGAGAAATTTTAATTTTTCGAGATTATTCGAAAATCAATTTTTGGAAAGGCAAATATCTCCCGATCTGTAGGAATCTGAGAGACAAAACTTATATCACTTTGAGGGAACGTATATGTCAAATTCATGTCAGAATCTCGTCAATGTATGTCCAAGGGTTTGGACGATAGAGACATTTTAATTTTTCGAGATCATTCGAAAGTCAATTTTTAAAAGGCAAATATCTCCCGATCTGTAGGAATCTGAGAGACAAACCTTATGTCACTTTGAGGGAACATATATGTAAACTTCATGTAACAGTCACGTCAATATATGTCCAAGGGTTTGGAGGATAGAGACATTTAAATTTTTAGAGATTATTCGAAAGTCAATTTTTAAAAGGCAAATATATCCCGATCTGTAGGAATCTGAGTGACAAAACTTATGTTACTTTGAGGGAACGCATATGTCATCGTCATGTCAGAGTCACGTCAATGTATGTCCAAGGGTTTGCATGATACAGACATTTTAATTTTTCAGGGTTATTCGAAAGCTAATTGTTCAGAGGCATATATCTCTCGATATGTAGGAAACTGACAGACAAAACTCATGTCACTATGAGGACATTACATATCAACTTCATGTCAGAGTCAAGACAATGTACGAAAAATTGTTTGAAGGATAGAGACATTTGAATTTTTCGAGATTATTCGAAAGTCAATTTATGAAAAGGCAAATATCTCCCGATCTGTAGGAATCTGAGAGACAAACCTAATGTCACATTGAGGGAACGTATTAGTCAACTTCATGTCAGAGTCACGTCAATGTATGTGCAAGGGTTTGGAGGATAGAGACATCATAATTTTTCGAGATTATTCGAAAGTCAATTTTTAAAAGGCAAATATCTCCCGATCTGTAGGAATCTGAGAGACAAAACTTATGTCACTTTGAGGGAACGTATATGTAAACTTATTGTCAGAGTCACGTCAATGTATGTCCAAGGGTTTGGAGGATAGAGAAATTTTAATTTTTCGAGATTATTCGAAAATCAATTTTTGGAAAGGCAAATATCTCCCGATCTGTAGGAATCTGAGAGACAAAACTTATATCACTTTGAGGGAACGTATATTTCAACTTCATGTCAGAATCTCGTCAATGTATGTCCAACGGTTTGGACGATAGAGACATTTTAATTTTTCGAGATCATTCGAAAGTCAATTTTTAAAAGGCAAATATCTCCCGATCTGTACTAATCTGAGAGACAAACCTTATATCACTTTGAGGGAACATATATGTAAACTTCATGTAACAGTCACGTCAATATATGTCCAAGGGTTTGGAGGATAGAGACATTTAAATTTTTAGAGATTATTCGAAAGTCAATTTTTAAAAAACAAATATTTCCCGATCTGTAGGAATCTGAGAGACAAAACTTATGTCACTATGAGGGAACGTATATGTAAACTTACTGTCAGAGTCACGCCAATGTATGTCGAAGGGTTTGGAGGATAGAGACATTTAAATTTTTAGAGATTATTCGAAAGTCAATTTTTAAAAGGCAAATATCTCCCGATCTGTAGGAATCTGAGAGACAAAACTTATGTCACTTTGAGGGAACGTATATGTCAACTTCCTGTAAGAGTCACGTTAATGAATGTAAAGGGTTTGGAGGATAGAGACATTTAAATTTTTAGAGATTATTCGAAAATCAATTTTTGAAAAGGCAAATATCTCCCGATCTGTAGGCACCTGAGACACAAACATTATGTCACTTTCAGGGAACACATATGTCAACTTCGTGTCAGAGTCTCGTCAATGTATGTCAAAGGGTTTGGACGATAGAGACATTTAAATTTTTAGAGATTGTTCGAAAGTCAATTTTTAAAGGCAAATAACTCCCGATCTGTAGGCATCTGAAAGACTTAACGTATGTCACTTTGAGGGAACGTATATGTCAACTTCATGTCAGAATCTCGTTAATGTATGTCCAAGGGTTTGGACGATAGAGACATTTAAAATTTTAGAGATTATTGGAAAGTAAATTTTTAAAAGGCAAATATCTCCCGATCTGTAGGAATCTGAGAGACAAAACTTATGTCACTTTGAGGGAACGTACATGTCAACTTCCTGTCAGAGTCACGTCAATGTATGTCCAAGGGTTTGGAGGATAGAAACATTTAAATTTTTAGAGATTATTCGAAAGTCAATTTTTAAAATTCAAATATCTGCCGATTTGTAGGAATCTGAGAGACAAAACTTATGTCACTTTGAGCGAACGTATATGTAAACTTCCTGTCAGAGTCACGTCAATGTATGTCCAAGGGTTTGGAGGATAGAGACATTTTAATTTTTCGAGATTATTCGAAAGTCAAGTTTTGAAAAGGCAAATATCTCCCGATCTGTAGGAATCTGAGAGACAAAACTTATGTCACTTTCAGGGAACGTATATGTAAACTTCCTGTCAGAATCTCGTCAATGTATGTCCAAGGGTTTGGACGATAGAGACATTTAAATTTTTCGAGATTATTCGAAAGTCAATTTTTAAAAGGCAAATATCTCCCGATCTGTATTAATCTGAGAGACAAACCTTATGTCACTTTGAGGGAACGCATATGTCAACTTCATGTCAGAGTCTCGTCAATGTATGTAAAAGGGTTTGGAGGACAGAGACATTTTAATTTTTCGAGATTATTCGAAAGTCAATTTTTGAAAAGGCAAATATCTCCCGATCTGTATTAATCTGAGAGACAAAACTTATGTCACTTTGAGGGAACGTATATGTCAACTTCATGTCATAGTCACGTCAATGTATGTCGAAGGGTTTGGAGGATAGAGACATTTAAATTTTTAGTGATTATTCGAAAGTCAAATATTAAAAGGCAAATATCTCCCGATCTGTAGGAATCTGAGAGACAAAACTTATGTCATGTTTGAGGGAACGTATATGTCAACTTCCTGTCAGAGTCACGTTAATGTATGTAAAGGGTTTGGAGGATAAAGACATTTAAATTTTTAGAGATTATTCGAAAGTCAATTTTTGAAAAGGCAAATATCTATCGATCTGTAGGAATCTGAGAGACAAAACTTATGTCACCTTGAGGGAACGTATATGTCAATTTCATGTCAGAATCTCGTCAATGTATGTCCAAGGGTTTGGACGATAGAGACATTTTAATTTTTCGAGATTATACGAAAGTCAATTTTTAAAGGGCAAATATCTCCCGATCTGTATTCATCTGAGAGACAAACCTTATGGCACTGTCAGGGAACACATATGTCAACTTCATGTCTGAGTCTCGTCAATGTATGTCAAAGGGTTTGGTGGATAAACACATTTTAATTTTTCGAGATTATTCGAAGGCCAATTTTTGAAAAGGCAAATATCTCCCGATCTGTATTAATCTGAGAGACAAATCTTATGTCACTTTGAGGGAACGTATATGTCAACTTCATGTCAAAACCTCGTCAAAGTATGTAGAAGTGTTAGGACGATAGAGACATTTTAATTTTTCGAGATTATTCGAAAGTCAATTTTTAAAAGGCAAATATCTCCCGATCTGTAGGAATCTGGTAGTCAAAACTTATGTCACTTTGAGGGAACGTATATGTAAACCTCATGTCACAGTCACGTCAATAAATGTCCAAGGGTTTGGAGGATAGAGACATTTTAATTTTTCGAGATTATTAAAAAGTCAATTTTTGAAAAGGCAAATATCTCCCGATCTGTATTAATCTGACAGACAAAACTTATGTCACTTTGAGGGAACGTATATGTGAACTTCATGTCATCGTCACGTCAATATATGTGGAAGGGTTTGGAGGATAGAGACATTTAAATTTTTAGAGATTATTCGAAAGTCAATTATTAAAAGGCAAATATCTCCCGATCTGTATTAATCTGAGAGACAAACCTTATGTCACTTTGAGGGAACGTATATGTCAACTTCCTGTCAGAGTCACGTTAATGTATGTAAAGGGTTTGGAGGATAGAGACATTTAAATTTTTAGAGATTATTCGAAAGTCAATTTTTGAAAAGGCAAATATCTCCCGATCTGTAGGAATCTAAGAGACAAAACTTATGTCACCTTGAGGGAACGTATATGTCAACTTCATGTCAGAATCTCGTCAATGTATGTCCAATGATTTGGACGATAGAGACATTTTAATTTTTTGAGATTATTCGAAAGTCAATTTTTTAAAGTCAAATATCTCCCGATCTGCAGGCATCTGATAAACAAACCTTATGTCACTTTCAGGGAAAACATATGTCAACTTCGTGTCAGAGTCTCGTCAATGTATGTCAAAGGGTTTGGAGGATAAACACATTTTAATTTTTCGAGATTATTCGAAAGTCAATTTTTGAAAAGGCAAATATCTCCCGATCTGTATTAATCTGAGAGACAAATCTTATGTCACTTTGAGGGAACGTATATGTCAACTTCATGTCAGAATCTCGTCAATGTATGTCGAAGGGTTTAGACGATAGAGACATTTAAATTTTTCGAGATTATTCGAAAGTCAATTTTTAAAAGGCAAATATCTCCCGATCTGTAGGAATCTGAGAGACAAAACTTATATCACTTTGAGGGAACGTATATGTCAACGTCCTGTCAGAGTCACGTCAATGTATGTCTAAGGGTTTGGAGGATAGAGACATTTTTTATTTTTTTAGATTGTTCAAAAGTCAATTTTTTAAAGGCAAATATCTCCCGATCTGTATGCATCTGGAAGACAAAACGTATGTCACTTTGAGGGAACGTATATGTCAACTTCATGTCAGAATCTCGTCAATGTATGTCCAAGGGTTTGGACGATAGAGACATTTAAATTTTTAGAGATTATTCGAAAGTCAATTTTTAAAAGGCAAATATCTTATCTGTAGGAATCTGAGAGACAAAACTTATGTCACTTTGAGGGAACGTATATGTCAACTTCCTGTCAGAGTCACGTCAATGTATGTCTAAGGGTTTGGAGGATAGAGACATTTAAATTTTTAGAGATTATTCGGAAGTCAATTTTTAAAATTCAAATATCTGCCGATTTGTAGGAATCTGAGAGACAAAACTTATGTCACTTTGAGCGAACGTATATGTAAACTTCCTGTCAGAGTCACGTCAATGTATGTCCAAGGGTTTGGAGGATAGAGACATTTAAATTTTTAGAGATTATTCGGAAGTCAATTTTTAAAATTCAAATATCTCCCGATCAGTGGGAATTTCGAGAGACAAAACTTATGTCACTTTTAGGGAACGTATATGTTAACTTCATGTCAGAGTCACGTTAATGTATGTCCAAGGGTTTGGAGGATAGAGACATTTAAATTTTTAGAGATTATTCGGAAGTCAATTTTTAAAATTCAAATATCTGCCGATTTGTAGGAATCTGAGAGACAAAACTTATGTCACTTTGAGCGAACGTATATGTAAACTTCCTGTCAGAGTCACGTCAATGTATGTCCAAGGGTTTGGAGGATAGAGACATTTTAATTTTTCGAGATTATTCGAAAGTCAAGTTTTGAAAATGCAAATATCTGCCGATTTGTAGGAATCTGAGAGACAAAACTTATGTCACTTTCAGGGAACGTATATGTAGCTTCCTGTCAGAATCTCGTCAATGTATGTCCAAGGGTTTGGACGATAGAGACATTTTAATTTTTCGAGATTGTTTGAAAGTCATTTTTTAAAAGGCAAATATCTCCCGATCAGTGGTAATTTGAGAGACAAAAATTATGTCACTTTGCGGGAACGCATATGTCAACTTCATGTCAGAGTCTCGTCAATGTATGTCGAAGGGTTTGGAGGATGGAGACATTTTAATTTTTCGAGATTATTCGAAAGTCAATTTTTGAAAAGGCAAATATTTCCCGATCTGTATTAATCTGAGAGACAAAACTTATGTCACTTTGAGGGAACGTATATGTCAACTTCATGTCATAGTCACGTCAAAGTATGTCAAAGGGTTTGGAGGATAGAGACATTTTAATTTTTCGACATTATTTTAAAGTCAATTCTTAAAAGGCAAATATCTCCCGATCTGTAGGAATCTGAGAGACAAATCTTATGTCACTTTGAGTGAACGTATATGTCAACTTCATGTCAGAATCTCGCCAATGTATGTCCAAGGGTTTGGACGATACAGACATTTTAATTTTTCAGGGTTATTCGAAAGCCAATTATTCAGAGGCATATATCTCTCGATATGTAGGAATCTGAGAGACAAAACTCATGTCAGTATGAGGACATTTACATATCAACTTCATGTCAGAGTAAGGACAATGTACGAAAAAGGGTTTGAAGGATAGAGACATTTGAATTTTTCGAGATTATTCGAAAGTCAATTTTTGTAAAGGCAAATATCTCCCGATCTGTAGGAATCTGAGAGACAAACCTTATGTCACATTGAGGGAACGTATATGTCAACTTCATGTCAGAGTCACGTCAATGTATGTCCAAGGGTTTGGGGGATAGAGAGATTTTAATTTTTCGAGATTATTCGAAAATCAATTTTTATAAAGGCAAATATCTCCCGATCTGTAGGAATCTGAGAGACAAAACTTATGTCACTTTGAGGGAACGTATATGTCAACTTCATGTCAGAATCTCGTCAATGTATGTCCAAGGGTTTGGACGATAGAGACATTTTAATTTTTCGAGATCATTCGAAAGTCAATTTTTAAAAGACAAATATCTCCCGATCTGTAGGAATCTGAGAGACAAACCTTATGTCACATTGAGGAAACGTATTTGTCAACTTCATGTCAGAGTCACGTCAATGTATGTGCAAGGGTTTGGAGGATAGAGACATCATAATTTTTCGAGATTATTCGAAAGTCAATTTTTAAAAGGCAAATATCTCCCGATCTGTAGGAATCTGAGAGACAAAACTTATGTCACTTTGAGTGAACGTATATGTCAACTTCATCACAGAATCTCGTCAATGTATGTCCAAGGGTTTGGACGATACAGACATTTTAATTTTTCAGGGTTATTCGAAAGCCAATTATTCAGAGGCATATATCTCTCGGTATGTAGGAATCTGAGAGACAAAACTCATGTCACTATGAGGACATTTACATATCAACTTCATGTCAGAGTAAGGACAATGTACGAAAAAGGGTTTGAAGGATAGAGACATTTGAATTTTTCGAGATTATTCGAAAGTCAATTTTTGAAAAGGCAAATATCTCCCGATCTGTATGAATCTGAGAGACAAACCTTATGTCACATTGAGGGAACGTATATTTCAACTTCATGTCAGAGTCACGTCAATGTATGTCCAAGGGTTTGGAGGATAGAGAGATTTTAATTTTTCGAGATCATTCGAAAATCAATTTTTAGAAAGGTAAATATCTCCCGATCTGTAGGAATCTGAGAGACAAAACCTATGTCACTTTGAGGGAACGTATATGTCAACTTCATGTCAGAATCTCGTCACTGTATGTCCAAGGGTTTGGACGGTAGAGACATTTTAATTTCTCGAGATCATTCGAAAGTCAATTCTTAAAAGGCAAATATCTCCCGATCTGTAGGAACCTGAGAGACAAAACTTATGTCACTTTGAGGGAACATATATGTCAACTTCCTGTCAGAGTCTCGTCAATGCATGTCTAAGGGTTTGGAGGATAAAGACATTTAAATTTTTAGAGGTTATTCGAAAGTCAATTTTTAAAAAACAAATATCTCCCGATCTGTAGGAATCTGAGAGACAAAACTTATGTCACTTTGAGGGAACGTATATATAAACTTCCTGTCAGAGTCACGAAAATGTATGTCCAAGGGTTTGGAGGATAGTGACATTTTAATTTTTCGAGATTATTGGAAAGTCAATTTTTAAAAGGCAAATATCTCCCGAACTGCAGGAATCTGAGAGACAAAACTTATGTCACTTTGAGGGAACGTATATGTCAACTTCATGTCAGAATCTCGTCAATGTATGTCCAAGTGTTTGGGCGATAGAGACATTTAAATTTTTGGAGGTTATTCGAAAGTCAATTTTTAAAATGCAAATATCTCCCGATCTGTAGGAATCTGAGAGACAAAACTTATGTCACTTTGAGGGAACGTATATGTCAACTTCCTGTCAGAGTCACGTCAATGTATGTCCAAGGGTTTGGAGGATAGAGACAATTAAATTTTTAGAGATTGTTCGAAAGTCAATTTTTAAAGGCAAATATCTCCCGATCAGTGGGAATCTGAGAGACAAACCTTATGTCACTTTGAGGGAACGTAAATGTCAACTTCATGTCAGAGTCACGTCTATGTATGTCCAAGCGTTTGGAGGATAGAGACATTTAAATTTTTAGAGATTATTCGGAAGTCAATTTTAAAAATTCAAATATCTGCCGATCTGTAGGAATCTGAGAGACAAACCTTATGTCACTTTGAGGGAACGTATATGTCAACTTCATGTCAAAATCTCGTCAATGTATGTAGAAGGGTTTGGACGATAGAGACATTTTAATTTTTCGAGAATATTCGAAAGTCAATTTTTGGAAAGGCAAATATCTCCCGATCTGTAGGAATCTGAGAGACAAAACTTATATCACTTTGTGGGAATGTATATGTCAACTTCATGTCAGAATCTCGTCAATGTATGTCCAAGGGTTTGGACGATAGAGACATTTGAAATTTTCGAGATTATTCGAAAGTCAATTTTTGAAAAGGCAAATATCTCCCGATCTGTAGGAATCTGAGAGACAAACCTTGTCACTTTGAGGGAACGTATATGTCAACTTCCTGTCAGAGTCACGTCAATGTATGTCCAAGGGTTTGGGGGATAGAGAGATTTTAATTTTTCGAGATTATTCGAAAATCAATTTTTATAAAGGCAAATATCTCCCGATCTGTAGGAATCTGAGAGACAAAACTTATGTCACTTTGAGGGAACGTATATGTCAACTTCATGTCAGAATCTCGTCAATGTATGTCCAAGGGTTTGGACGATAGAGACATTTTAATTTTTCGAGATCATTCGAAAGTCAATTTTTAAAAGACAAATATCTCCCGATCTGTAGGAATCTGAGAGACAAACCTTATGTCACATTGAGGAAACGTATTTGTCAACTTCATGTCAGAGTCACGTCAATGTATGTGCAAGGGTTTGGAGGATAGAGACATCATAATTTTTCGAGATTATTCGAAAGTCAATTTTTAAAAGGCAAATATCTCCCGATCTGTAGGAATCTGAGAGACAAAACTTATGTCACTTTGAGTGAACGTATATGTCAACTTCATCACAGAATCTCGTCAATGTATGTCCAAGGGTTTGGACGATACAGACATTTTAAATTTTCAGGGTTATTCGAAAGCCAATTATTCAGAGGCATATATCTCTCGGTATGTAGGAATCTGAGAGACAAAACTCATGTCACTATGAGGACATTTACATATCAACTTCATGTCAGAGTAAGGACAATGTACGAAAAAGGGTTTGAAGGATAGAGACATTTGAATTTTTCGAAATTATTCGAAAGTCAATTTTTGAAAAGGCAAATATCTCCCGATCTGTATGAATCTGAGAGACAAACCTTATGTCACATTGAGGGAACGTATATTTCAACTTCATGTCAGAGTCACGTCAATGTATGTCCAAGGGTTTGGAGGATAGAGAGATTTTAATTTTTCGAGATCATTCGAAAATCAATTTTTAGAAAGGTAAATATCTCCCGATCTCTAGGAATCTGAGAGACAAAACCTATGTCACTTTGAGGGAACGTATATGTCAACTTCATGTCAGAATCTCGTCACTGTATGTCCAAGGGTTTGGACGGTAGAGACATTTTAATTTCTCGAGATCATTCGAAAGTCAATTCTTAAAACGCAAATATCTCCCGATCTGTTGGAATCTGAGAGACAAAACTTATGTCACTTTGAGGGAACATATATGTCAACTTCCTGTCAGAGTCTCGTCAATGTATGTCTAAGGGTTTGGAGGATAAAGACATTTAAATTTTTAGAGGTTATTCGAAAGTCAATTTTTAAAAAACAAATATCACTCGATCTGTAGGAATCTGAGAGACAAAACTTATGTCACTTTGAGGGAACGTATATATAAACTTCCTGTCAGAGTCACGAAAATGTATATCCAAGGGTTTGGAGGATAGTGACATTTTAATTTTTCGAGATTATTGGAAAGTCAATTTTTAAAAGGCAAATATCTCCCGAACTGCAGGAATCTGAGAGACAAAACTTATGTCACTTTGAGGGAACGTATATGTCAACTTCATGTCAGAATCTCGTCAATGTATGTCCAAGGGTTTGGGCGATAGAGACATTTAAATTTTTGGAGGTTATTCGAAAGTCAATTTTTAAAAGGCAAATATCTCCCGATCTGTAGGAATCTGAGAGACAAAACTTATGTCACTTTGAGGGAACGTATATGTCAACTTCCTGTCAGAGTCACGTCAATGTATGTCCAAGGGTTTGGAGGATAGAGACAATTAAATTTTTAGAGATTGTTCGAAAGTCAATTTTTAAAGGCAAATATCTCCCGATCAGTGGGAATCTGAGAGACAAACCTTATGTCACTTTGAGGGAACGTAAATGTCAACTTCATGTCAGAGTCACGTCTATGTATGTCCAAGCGTTTGGAGGATAGAGACATTTAAATTTTTAGAGATTATTCGGAAGTCAATTTTAAAAATTCAAATATCTGCCGATCTGTAGGAATCTGAGAGACAAAACTTATGTCACTTTGAGGGAACGTATATGTCAACTTCATGTCAAAATCTCGTCAATGTATGTAGAAGGGTTTGGACGATAGAGACATTTTAATTTTTCGAGAATATTCGAAAGTCAATTTTTGGAAAGGCAAATATCTCCCGATCTGTAGGAATCTGAGAGACAAAACTTATATCACTTTGTGGGAATGTATATGTCAACTTCATGTCAGAATCTCGTCAATGTATGTCCAAGGGTTTGGACGATAGAGACATTTGAATTTTTCGAGATTATTCGAAAGTCAATTTTTGAAAAGGCAAATATCTCCCGATCTGTAGGAATCTGAGAGACAAACCTTGTCACTTTGAGGGAACGTATATGTCAACTTCCTGTCAGAGTCACGTCAATGTATGTCCAAGGGTTTGGAGGATAGAGACATTTGAATTTTTCGAGATTATTCGAAAGTCAATTTTTGAAAAGGCAAATATCTCCCGATCTGTAGGAATCTGAGAGACAAACCTTGTCACATTGAGGGAACGTATTTGTCAACTTCATGTCAGAGCCACGTCAATGTATGTGCAAGGGTTTGGAGGATAGAGACATCATAATTTTTCGAGATTATTCGAAAGTCAATATTCAAAAGGCAAATATCTCCCGATCTGTAGGAATCTGAGAGACAAAACTTATGTCACTTTGAGGGAACGTATATGTAAACTTCCTGTCAGAGTCACGCCAATGTATGTCCAAGGGTTTGGAGGATAGAGACATTTAAATTTTTCGAGATTATTGGAAAGTCAATTTTTAAAAGGCAAATATCTCCCGATCTGTAGGTATCTGAGAGACAAAACGTATGTCACTTTGAGGGAACGTATATGTCAATTTCATGTCAGAATCTCGTCAATGTATGTCCAAGGGTTTGGCGGATAGAGACATTTTAATTTTTCGAGATTATTCGAAAGTCAGTTTTTAAAAGGCAAATATCTCCCGATCTGTAATCATCTGAGAGACAAACCTTATGCCACTTTGAGGGAACGCATATGTCAACTTCATGTCATAGTCTCGTCAATGTATGTCCAAGGGTTTGGCGGATAGAGACATTTAAATTTTTCGAGATTATTCGATAGTCAATTTTTGAATAGGCAAATATCTCCCGATCTGTATTAATCTGAGAGACAAAACTTATGTCACTTTGAGGGAACGTATATGTCAACTTCATGTCATAGTCACGTCAATGTATGTCGAAGGGTTTGGAGGTTAGAGACATTTAAATTTTTAGAGATTATTCGAAAGTCAATTTTTGAAAAGGCAAATATCTCCCGATCTGTAGGAATCTGAGTGACAAAACTTATGTCACTATGAGGACATTTACATATCAACTTCATGTCAGAGTCAGGACAATGTACGAAAAAGGGTTTGAAGAATAGAGACATTTGAATTATTCCAGATTATTCGAAAATCAATTTTAAAAGGCAAATATCTCCCGATCTGTAGGAATCTGAGAGACAAAACTTATGTCACTTTGAGGGAACGTATTTGTCAACTTCATGTCAGAATCTCGTCAATGTATGTCCTAGGGTTTGGACGATAGAGACATTTTAATTTTTCGAGATTATTCGAAAGTCAATTTTTTAAAGGCAAATATCTCCCGATCTGTAGGAATCTGAGAGACAAAACTTATGCCACTTTGAGGGAACGTATATGTCAACTTCATGTCAGAGTCACGTCAATGTATGTCCAAGGGTTTGGAGGATAGAGACATTTTAATTTTTCGAGATTATTCGAAAGTCAATTTTTAAAGGCAAATATCTCCCGATCTGTTGGAATCTGAGAGACAAAACTTATGTCACTTTGAGGGAACGTATATGTCAACTTCATGTCAGAATCTCGTCAATGTATGTACTAGGGTTTGGACGATAGAGACATTTTAATTTTTCGAGATTATTCGAAAGTCAATTTTTAAAAGGCAAATATCTCCCGATCTGTAGGCATCTGAGAGACAAACCTTATGTCACTTTGAGGGAACGCATATGTCAACTTTATGTCAGAGTCTCGTCAATGTATGTCCATGGGTTTGGAGGATAGAGACATTTGAATTTTTCGAGATTATTCGAAAGTCAATTTTTGAAAAGGCAAATATCTCCCGATCTGTATTAATCTGAGAGACAAAACTTATGTCACTTTGAGGGAACGTATATGTCAACTTCATGTGATAGTCACGTCAATGTATGTCGAAGGGTTTGGAGGATAGAGGTATTTAAATTTTTAGAGATTATTCGAAAGAAAATTTTTAAAAGGCAAATATCTCCCGATCTGTAGGAATCTGAGAGACAAAACTTATGTCACTTTGAGGGAACGTGTATGTCAAGTTCCTGTCCGAGTCACGTCAATGTATGTCCAAGGGTTTGGAGGATAGAGACATTTAAATTTTTAGAGATTATTCGAAAGTCAATTTTTAAAGGCAAATATCTCCGATCTGTAGGAATCTGAGAGACAAAACTTATGTCACTTTGAGGGAACGTATATGTCAACTTCCTGTCAGAGTGTTGTCAATGTATGTACAAGGGTTTGGAGGATAGAGAAATTTAAATTTTTAGAGATTATTCGAAAGTCAATTTTTGAAAAGGCAAAATATCTCCCGATCTGTAGGAATCTGAGAGACAAAACTTATGTCACTTTGAGGGAACGTATATGTCAACTTCCTGTCAGAGTGTTGTCAATGTATGTACAAGGGTTTGGAGGATAGAGAAATTTAAATTTTTAGAGATTATTCGAAAGTCAATTTTTGAAAAGGCAAAATATCTCCCGATCTGTAGGAATCTGAGAGACAAAACTTATGTCACTTTGAGGGAACGTATATGTAAACTTCCTGTCAGAGTCACGCCAATGTATGTCCAAGGGTTTGGAGGATAGAGACATTTTAATTTTTCGAGATTATTGGAAAGTCAATTTTTAAAAGGCAAATATCTCCCGATCTGTAGGTATCTGAGAGACAAAACGTATGTCACTTTGAGGGAACGTATATGTCAATTTCATGTCAGAATCTCGTCAATGTATGTCCAAGGGTTTGGCGGATAGAGACATTTTAATTTTTCGAGATTATTCGAAAGTCAGTTTTTAAAAGGCAAATATCTCCCGATCTGTAATCATCTGAGAGACAAACCTTATGCCACTTTGAGGGAACGCATATGTCAACTTCATGTCATAGTCTCGTCAATGTATGTCCAAGGGTTTGGCGGATAGAGACATTTAAATTTTTCGAGATTATTCGATAGTCAATTTTTGAATAGGCAAATATCTCCCGATCTGTATTAATCTGAGAGACAAAACTTATATCACTTTGAGGGAACGTATATGTCAACTTCATGTCATAGTCACGTCAATGTATGTCGAAGGGTTTGGAGGTTAGAGACATTTAAATTTTTAGAGATTATTCGAAAGTCAATTTTTGAAAAGGCAAATATCTCCCGATCTGTAGGAATCTGAGAGACAAAACTTATGTCACTTTGAGGGAACGTATATGTCAACTTCCTGTCAGAGTCACGTCAATGTATGTAAAGGGTTTGGAGGATAGAGACAATTAAATTTTTAGAGATTGTTCGAAAGTCAATTTTTAAAGGCAAATATCTCCCGATCAGTGGGAATCTGAGAGACAAAACTTATGTCACTTTGAGGGAACGCATATGTCATCGTCATGTCAGAGTCACGTCAATGTATGTCCAAGGGTTTGCAGGATACAGATATTTTAATTTTTCGAGATTATTCGAAAGTCAATTTTTAAAAGGCAAATATCTCCCGATCTGTATGAATCTGAGAGACAAAACTTATGTCACTTTGAGGGAACGTACATGTCAACTTCATGTCAGAATCTCGTCAATGTATGTCCAAGTGTATGGACGATACAGACATTTTAATTTTTCGAGATTATTCGAAAGTCAATTATTTAAAGGCAAATATCTCCCGATCTGTAGGCATCTGAGAGACAAAACGTATGTCACGTTGAGGAAACGTATATGTCAACTTCATGTCAGAATCTCGTCAATGTATGTCCAAGGGTTTGGACGAAAGAGATATTTGAATATTTCGAGAATATTCGAAAGTCAATTTTTAAAAGGCAAATATCTTCCGATCTGTATTAATCTGAGAGACAAAACTTATGTCACTTTGAGGGAACATATATGTCAACTTCCTGTCAGAGTCACGTCAAAGTATGTCCAAGGATTTGGAGGATAGAAACATTTAAATTTTTAGAGATTATTCGAAAGTCAATTTTTAAAAAAACAAATATCTCCCGATTTGTAGGAATCTGAGAGACAAAACTTATGTCACTTTGAGGGAACGTATATGTAAACTTCCTGTCAGAGTCACGTCAATGTATGTCCAAGGGTTTGGAGGGTAGAGACATTTAAATTTTTAGAGATTATTCGAAAGTCAATTTTTAAAAGGCAAATATCTCCCGATCTGTAGGAATCTGAGAGACAAAACTTATGTCACTTTGAGGGAACGTATATGTCAACTTCCTGTCAGAGTCACGTCAATGTATGTGCAAGGGTTTGGAGGATAGAGACATTTAAATTTTTAGAGATAATTCGAAAGTCAATTTTTGAAAAGGCAAATATCTCCCGATCTGTAGGAATCTGAGAGACAAAACTTATGTCACTTTGAGGGAACATATATGTAAACTTCATGTCAGAGTCACTTCAATGTATGTCCAAGGGTTTGGAGGATAGAGACATTTTAATTTTTCGAGATTATTCGAAAGTGAAGTTTTGAAAAGGCAAATATCTCCCGATCTGTAGGAATCTGGGAGACAAAACTTATGTCACTTTGAGGGAACGCATATGTCATCGTCATGTCAGAGTCACGTCAATGTATGTCCAAGGGTTTGCAGGATACAGATATTTTAATTTTTCAGGGTTATTCGAAAGTCAATTATTCAGAGGCATATATCTCTCGATATGTGAGAATCTGAGATACAAAACTCATGTCACTATGAGGACATTTTCATATCAACTTCATGTCAGAGTCACGACAATGTACGAAAAAGAGTTAGAAAGGATAGAGACATTTGAATTTTTCGAGATTATTCGAAAGTCAATTTTTGAAAAGGCAAATATCTCCCGATCTGTAGGAATCTGAGAGACAAACCTTATGTCACATTGAGGGAACGTATATGTCAACTTCATGTCAGAGTCACGTCAATGTATGTGCAAGGGTTTGGAGGATAGAGACATCATAATTTTTCGAGATTAATCGAAAGTCAATTTTTAAAAGGCAAATATCTCCCGATCTGTATTAATCTGAGAGACAAAACTTATGTCACTTTGAGGGAACGTATATGTAAACTTACTGCCAGAGTCACTTTAATGTATGTCCAAGGGTTTGGAGGATAGAGACATTTTAATTTTTCGAGATTATTCGAAAATCAATTTTTAAAAGGCAAATATCTCCCGATCTGTAGAAATCTGAGAGACAAAACTTATGTCACTTTGAGGGAACGTATATGTCAACTTCATATCTGATTCTCGTCAATGTATGTAAAAGGTTTGGACGATAGAAACTTTTTAATTTTTCGAGATTATTCGAAAGTCAATTTTTAAAAGGCAAATATCTCCCGATCTGTAGGAATCTGAGAGACAAAACTTATGTCACTTTGAGGGAACGTATATGTCAACTTCATGTCAGAGTCACGTCAATGTATGTGCAAGGGTTTGGAGGATAGAGACATTTTAATTTTTCGAGATTATTCGAAAGTCAAGTATTGAAAAGTCAAATATCCTGCGATCTGTAGGAATCTGAGAGACAAAACTTATGTCACTTTAAGGGAACGTATATGTCAACTTCATGTCATAGTCACGTCAATGTATGTCCAAGGGTTTGGAGGATAGAGACATTTAAATTTTTAGGGTTATTCGAAAGTCAATTATTCAAAGGCAAATATCTCCCGATCTGTAGGAATCTGAGAGACACAACTCATGTCACTATGAGGACATTTACATATCAACTTCATGTCAGAGTCACGACAATGTACGAAAAAGGGTTTGAAGAATAGAGATATTTGAATTATTCGAGATTATTCGAAAGTCAATTATTAAAAGGCAAATATCTCCCGATCTGTAGACATCTGAGAGACAAGCTTTATGTCACTTTGAGGGAACGCATATATCAACTTCATGTCAGAGTCTCGTCAATGTATGTCCAAGGGTTTGGACGATAGAGACATTTTAATTTTTCGAGATTATTCGAACGTCAATTCTTAAAAGGCAAATATCTCCCGATCTGTAGGAATGTGAGAGACAAAACTTATGTCACTTTGAGGGTACGTATATGTCAACTTCATGTCATAGTCACGTCAATGTATGTCCAAGGGTTTGGAGGATAGAGACATTTAAATTTTTAGAGATTGTTCGAAAGTCAATATTTAAAAGGAAATATCTCCCGATTAGTGAGAATTTGAGAGACAAAACTTATGTCACTTTGAGGGAACGTATATGTTAACTTCATGTCAGAGTCACGTTAATGTATGTCCAAGTGTTTGGAGGATAGAGACATTTAAATTTTTAGAGATTATTCGGAAGTCAATTTTTAAAATTCAAATATCTGCCGATTTGTAGGAATCTGAGAGACAAAACTTATGTCACTTTGAGCGAACGTATATGTAAACTTCCTGTCAGAGTCACGTCAATGTATGTCCAAGGGTTTGGAGGATAGAGACATTTTAATTTTTCGAGATTATTCGAAAGTCAAGTTTTGAAAAGGCAAATATCTCCCGATCTGTAGGAATCTGAGAGACAAAACTGATGTCACTTTCAGGGAACGTATATGTAAACTTCCTGTCAGAATCTCGTCAATGTATGTCCAAGGGTTTGGACGATAGAGACATTTTAATTTTTCGAGATTATTCGAAAGTCAATTTTTAAAAGGCAAATATCTCCCGATCTGTAGGCATCTGAGAGACAAACCTTATGTCACTTTGAGGGAACGCATATGTCAACTTCATGTCAGAGTCTCGTCAATGTATGTCCAAGGGTTTGGAGGACAGAGACATTTTAATTTTTCGAGATTATTCGAAAGTCAATTTTTGAAAAGGCAAATATCTCCCGATCTGTATTAATCTGTGAGACAAAACTTATGTCACTTTGAGGGAACGTATATGTCAACTTCATGTCATAGTCACGTCAATGTATGTCGAAGGGTTTGGAGGATAGAGACATTTAAATTTTTCGAGATTATTCGAAAGTCAATTTTTAAAAGGGAAATATCTCCCGATCTGTAGGAATCTGAGAGACAAAACTTATGTCACTTTGAGGGAACATATATGTCAACTTCCTGTCAGAGTGTTGTCAATGTATGTAAAAGGGTTTGGAGGATAGAGACAATTAAATTTTTCGACATTATTGGAAAGACAATTTTTAAAAGGAAAATATCTCCCGATCTGCAGGAATCTGAGAGACAAAACTTATGTCACTTTGAGTGAACATATATGTCAACTTCATGTCAGAATCTTGTCAATGTATGTCCAAGGGTTTGGACGATACAGACATTTTAATTTTTCAGGGTTATTCGAAAGCCAATTATTCAGAGGCATATATCTCTCGATATGTAGGAATCTGAGAGACAAATCTCATGTCACTATGAGGACATTTACATATCAACTTCATGTCAGAGTAAGGACAATGTACGAAAAAGGGTTTGAAGGATAGAGACATTTGAATTTTTCGAGATTATTCGAAAGTCAATTTTTGAAAAGGCAAATATCTCCCTATCTGTAGGAATCTGAGAGACAAACCTTATGTCACATTGAGGGAACGTATATGTCAACTTCATGTCAGAGTCACGTCAATGTATGTCCAAGGGTTTGGAGGATAGAGAGATTTTAATTTTTCGAGATTATTCGAAAATCAATTTTTGGAAAGGCAAATATCTCCCGATCTGTAGGAATCTGCGAGACAAAACTTATGTCACTTTTAGGGAACGTAATTGTCAACTTCATGTCAGAATCTCGTCAATGTATGTCCAAGGGTTTGGACGATAGAGACATTTTAATTTTTCGAGATCATTCGAAAGTCAATTTTTAAAAGGCAAATATCTCCCGATCTGTAGGAATCTGAGAGACAAAACTTATGTCACTTTGAGGGAACATATATGTCAACTTCCTGTCAGAGTGACGTCAATGTATGTTTAAGGGTTTGGAGGATAAAGACTTTCAAATTTTTAGAGATTATTCGAAAGTCAATTTTTAAAAAAACAAATATCTCCCGATCTGTAAGAAGCTGAGAGACAAAACTTATGTCACTTTGAGGGAACGTATATGTAAACTTCCTGTCAGAGTCACGCCAATGTATGTCCAAGGGTTTGGAGGATAGTGACATTATAATTTTTCGAGATTATTGGAAAATTAATTTTTAAAAGGCAAATATCTCCCGATCTGTAGGAATCTGAGAGACAAAACTTATGTCACTTTGAGGGAACGTATATGTCAACTTCATGTCAGAATCTCGTCAATGTATGTCCAAGGGTTTGGGCGATAGAGATATTTAAATTTTTAGAGGTTATTCGAAAGTCAATTTTTAAAAGGCAAATATCTCCCGATCTGTAGGAATCTGAGAGACAAAACTTATGTCACTTTGAGGGAACGTATATGTCAACTTCCTGTCAGAGTCACGTCAATGTATGTAAAGGGTTTGGAGGATAGAGACAATTAAATTTTTAGAGATTGTTCGAAAGTCAATTTTTAAAGGCAAATATCTCCCGATCAGTGGGAATCTGAGAGACAAAACTTATGTCACTTTGAGGGAACGCATATGTCATCGTCATGTCAGAGTCACGTCAATGTATGTCCAAGGGTTTGCAGGATACAGATATTTTAATTTTTCGAGATTATTCGAAAGTCAATTTTTAAAAGGCAAATATCTCCCGATCTGTATGAATCTGAGAGACAAAACTTATGTCACTTTGAGGGAACGTACATGTCAACTTCATGTCAGAATCTCGTCAATGTATGTCCAAGTGTATGGACGATACAGACATTTTAATTTTTCGAGATTATTCGAAAGTCAATTATTTAAAGGCAAATATCTCCCGATCTGTAGGCATCTGAGAGACAAAACGTATGTCACGTTGAGGAAACGTATATGTCAACTTCATGTCAGAATCTCGTCAATGTATGTCCAAGGGTTTGGACGAAAGAGATATTTGAATATTTCGAGAATATTCGAAAGTCAATTTTTAAAAGGCAAATATCTTCCGATCTGTATTAATCTGAGAGACAAAACTTATGTCACTTTGAGGGAACATATATGTCAACTTCCTGTCAGAGTCACGTCAAAGTATGTCCAAGAATTTGGAGGATAGAAACATTTAAATTTTTAGAGATTATTCGAAAGTCAATTTTTAAAAAAACAAATATCTCCCGATTTGTAGGAATCTGAGAGACAAAACTTATGTCACTTTGAGGGAACGTATATGTAAACTTCCTGTCAGAGTCACGTCAATGTATGTCCAAGGGTTTGGAGGGTAGAGACATTTAAATTTTTAGAGATTATTCGAAAGTCAATTTTTAAAAGGCAAATATCTCCCGATCTGTAGGAATCTGAGAGACAAAACTTATGTCACTTTGAGGGAACGTATATGTCAACTTCCTGTCAGAGTCACGTCAATGTATGTGCAAGGGTTTGGAGGATAGAGACATTTAAATTTTTAGAGATAATTCGAAAGTCAATTTGTGAAAAGGCAAATATCTCCCGATCTGTAGGAATCTGAGAGACAAAACTTATGTCACTTTGAGGGAACATATATGTAAACTTCATGTCAGAGTCACTTCAATGTATGTCCAAGGGTTTGGAGGATAGAGACATTTTAATTTTTCGAGATTATTCGAAAGTGAAGTTTTGAAAAGGCAAATATCTCCCGATCTGTAGGAATCTGGGAGACAAAACTTATGTCACTTTGAGGGAACGCATATGTCATCGTCATGTCAGAGTCACGTCAATGTATGTCCAAGGGTTTGCAGGATACAGATATTTTAATTTTTCAGGGTTATTCGAAAGTCAATTATTCAGAGGCATATATCTCTCGATATGTGAGAATCTGAGATACAAAACTCATGTCACTATGAGGACATTTTCATATCAACTTCATGTCAGAGTCACGACAATGTACGAAAAAGAGTTAGAAAGGATAGAGACATTTGAATTTTTCGAGATTATTCGAAAGTCAATTTTTGAAAAGGCAAATATCTCCCGATCTGTAGGAATCTGAGAGACAAACCTTATGTCACATTGAGGGAACGTATATGTCAACTTCATGTCAGAGTCACGTCAATGTATGTGCAAGGGTTTGGAGGATAGAGACATCATAATTTTTCGAGATTAATCGAAAGTCAATTTTTAAAAGGCAAATATCTCCCGATCTGTATTAATCTGAGAGACAAAACTTATGTCACTTTGAGGGAACGTATATGTAAACTTACTGCCAGAGTCACTTTAATGTATGTCCAAGGGTTTGGAGGATAGAGACATTTTAATTTTTCGAGATTATTCGAAAATCAATTTTTAAAAGGCAAATATCTCCCGATCTGTAGAAATCTGAGAGACAAAACTTATGTCACTTTGAGGGAACGTATATGTCAACTTCATATCTGATTCTCGTCAATGTATGTAAAAGGTTTGGACGATAGAAACTTTTTAATTTTTCGAGATTATTCGAAAGTCAATTTTTAAAAGGCAAATATCTCCCGATCTGTAGGAATCTGAGAGACAAAACTTATGTCACTTTGAGGGAACGTATATGTCAACTTCATGTCAGAGTCACGTCAATGTATGTGCAAGTGTTTGGAGGATAGAGACATTTTAATTTTTCGAGATTATTCGAAAGTCAAGTATTGAAAAGTCAAATATCCTGCGATCTGTAGGAATCTGAGAGACAAAACTTATGTCACTTTAAGGGAACGTATATGTCAACTTCATGTCATAGTCACGTCAATGTATGTCCAAGGGTTTGGAGGATAGAGACATTTAAATTTTTCAGGGTTATTCGAAAGTCAATTATTCAAAGGCAAATATCTCCCGATCTGTAGGAATCTGAGAGACACAACTCATGTCACTATGAGGACATTTACATATCAACTTCATGTCAGAGTCACGACAATGTACGAAAAAGGGTTTGAAGAATAGAGATATTTGAATTATTCGAGATTATTCGAAAGTCAATTATTAAAAGGCAAATATCTCCCGATCTGTAGACATCTGAGAGACAAGCTTTATGTCACTTTGAGGGAACGCATATATCAACTTCATGTCAGAGTCTCGTCAATGTATGTCCAAGGGTTTGGACGATAGAGACATTTTAATTTTTCGAGATTATTCGAACGTCAATTTTTAAAAGGCAAATATCTCCCGATCTGTAGGAATGTGAGAGACAAAACTTATGTCACTTTGAGGGAACGTATATGTCAACTTCATGTCATAGTCACGTCAATGTATGTCCAAGGGTTAGGAGGATAGAGACATTTAAATTTTTAGAGATTGTTCGAAAGTCAATATTTAAAAGGAAATATCTCCCGATTAGTGAGAATTTGAGAGACAAAACTTATGTCACTTTGAGGGAACGTATATGTTAACTTCATGTCAGAGTCACGTTAATGTATGTCCAAGTGTTTGGAGGATAGAGACATTTAAATTTTTAGAGATTATTCGGAAGTCAATTTTTAAAATTCAAATATCTGCCGATTTGTAGGAATCTGAGAGACAAAACTTATGTCACTTTGAGCGAACGTATATGTAAACTTCCTGTCAGAGTCACGTCAATGTATGTCCAAGGGTTTGGAGGATAGAGACATTTTAATTTTTCGAGATTATTCGAAAGTCAAGTTTTGAAAAGGCAAATATCTCCCGATCTGTAGGAATCTGAGAGACAAAACTGATGTCACTTTCAGGGAACGTATATGTAAACTTCCTGTCAGAATCTCGTCAATGTATGTCCAAGGGTTTGGACGATAGAGACATTTTAATTTTTCGAGATTATTCGAAAGTCAATTTTTAAAAGGCAAATATCTCCCGATCTGTAGGCATCTGAGAGACAAACCTTATGTCACTTTGAGGGAACGCATATGTCAACTTCATGTCAGAGTCTCGTCAATGTATGTCCAAGGGTTTGGAGGACAGAGACATTTTAATTTTTCGAGATTATTCGAAAGTCAATTTTTGAAAAGGCAAATATCTCCCGATCTGTATTAATCTGTGAGACAAAACTTATGTCACTTTGAGGGAACGTATATGTCAACTTCATGTCATAGTCACGTCAATGTATGTCGAAGGGTTTGGAGGATAGAGACATTTAAATTTTTCGAGATTATTCGAAAGTCAATTTTTAAAAGGGAAATATCTCCCGATCTGTAGGAATCTGAGAGACAAAACTTATGTCACTTTGAGGGAACATATATGTCAACTTCCTGTCAGAGTGTTGTCAATGTATGTAAAAGGGTTTGGAGGATAGAGACAATTAAATGTTTCGACATTATTGGAAAGACAATTTTTAAAAGGAAAATATCTCCCGATCTGCAGGAATCTGAGAGACAAAACTTATGTCACTTTGAGTGAACATATATGTCAACTTCATGTCAGAATCTTGTCAATGTATGTCCAAGGGTTTGGACGATACAGACATTTTAATTTTTCAGGGTTATTCGAAAGCCAATTATTCAGAGGCATATATCTCTCGATATGTAGGAATCTGAGAGACAAATCTCATGTCACTATGAGGACATTTACATATCAACTTCATGTCAGAGTAAGGACAATGTACGAAAAAGGGTTTGAAGGATAGAGACATTTGAATTTTTCGAGATTATTCGAAAGTCAATTTTTGAAAAGGCAAATATCTCCCGATCTGTAGGAATCTGAGAGACAAACCTTATGTCACATTGAGGGAACGTATATGTCAACTTCATGTCAGAGTCACGTCAATGTATGTCCAAGGGTTTGGAGGATAGAGAGATTTTAATTTTTCGAGATTATTCGAAAATCAATTTCTGGAAAGGCAAATATCTCCCGATCTGTAGGAATCTGCGAGACAAAACTTATGTCACTTTTAGGGAACGTAATTGTCAACTTCATGTCAGAATCTCGTCAATGTATGTCCAAGGGTTTGGACGATAGAGACATTTTAATTTTTCGAGATCATTCGAAAGTCAATTTTTAAAAGGCAAATATCTCCCGATCTGTAGGAATCTGAAAGACAAAACTTATGTCACTTTGAGGGAACATATATGTCAACTTCCTGTCAGAGTGACGTCAATGTATGTTTAAGGGTTTGGAGGATAAAGACTTTCAAATTTTTAGAGATTATTCGAAAGTCAATTTTTAAAAAACAAATATCTCCCGATCTGTAAGAAGCTGAGAGACAAAACTTATGTCACTTTGAGGGAACGTATATGTAAACTTCCTGTCAGAGTCACGCCAATGTATGTCCAAGGGTTTGGAGGATAGTGACATTATAATTTTTCGAGATTATTGGAAAATTAATTTTTAAAAGGCAAATATCTCCCGATCTGTAGGAATCTGAGAGACAAAACTTATGTCACTTTGAGGGAACGTATATGTCAACTTCATGTCAGAATCTCGTCAATGTATGTCCAAGGGTTTGGGCGATAGAGATATTTAAATTTTTAGAGGTTATTCGAAAGTCAATTTTTAAAAGGCAAATATCTCCCGATCTGTAGGAATCTGAGAGACAAAACTTATGTCACTTTGAGGGAACGTATATGTCAACTTCCTGTCAGAGTCACGTCAATGTATGTAAAGGGTTTGGAGGATAGAGACAATTAAATTTTTAGAGATTGTTCGAAAGTCAATTTTTAAAGGCAAATATCTCCCGATCAGTGGGAATCTGAGAGACAAAACTTATGTCACTTTGAGGGAACGTACATGTCAACTTCATGTCAGAATCTCGTCAATGTATGTCCAAGTGTATGGACGATACAGACATTTTAATTTTTCGAGATTATTCGAAAGTCAATTATTTAAAGGCAAATATCTCCCGATCTGTAGGCATCTGAGAGACAAAACGTATGTCACGTTGAGGAAACGTATATGTCAACTTCATGTCAGAATCTCGTCAATGTATGTCCAAGGGTTTGGACGAAAGAGATATTTGAATATTTCGAGAATATTCGAAAGTCAATTTTTAAAAGGCAAATATCTTCCGATCTGTATTAATCTGAGAGACAAAACTTATGTCACTTTGAGGGAACATATATGTCAACTTCCTGTCAGAGTCACGTCAAAGTATGTCCAAGAATTTGGAGGATAGAAACATTTAAATTTTTAGAGATTATTCGAAAGTCAATTTTTAAAAAAACAAATATCTCCCGATTTGTAGGAATCTGAGAGACAAAACTTATGTCACTTTGAGGGAACGTATATGTAAACTTCCTGTCAGAGTCACGTCAATGTATGTCCAAGGGTTTGGAGGGTAGAGACATTTAAATTTTTAGAGATTATTCGAAAGTCAATTTTTAAAAGGCAAATATCTCCCGATCTGTAGGAATCTGAGAGACAAAACTTATGTCACTTTGAGGGAACGTATATGTCAACTTCCTGTCAGAGTCACGTCTATGTATGTGCAAGGGTTTGGAGGATAGAGACATTTAAATTTTTAGAGATAATTCGAAAGTCAATTTTTGAAAAGGCAAATATCTCCCGATCTGTAGGAATCTGAGAGACAAAACTTATGTCACTTTGAGGGAACATATATGTAAACTTCATGTCAGAGTCACTTCAATGTATGTCCAAGGGTTTGGAGGATAGAGACATTTTAATTTTTCGAGATTATTCGAAAGTGAAGTTTTGAAAAGGCAAATATCTCCCGATCTGTAGGAATCTGGGAGACAAAACTTATGTCACTTTGAGGGAACGCATATGTCATCGTCATGTCAGAGTCACGTCAATGTATGTCCAAGGGTTTGCAGGATACAGATATTTTAATTTTTCAGGGTTATTCGAAAGTCAATTATTCAGAGGCATATATCTCTCGATATGTGAGAATCTGAGATACAAAACTCATGTCACTATGAGGACATTTTCATATCAACTTCATGTCAGAGTCACGACAATGTACGAAAAAGAGTTAGAAAGGATAGAGACATTTGAATTTTTCGAGATTATTCGAAAGTCAATTTTTGAAAAGGCAAATATCTCCCGATCTGTAGGAATCTGAGAGACAAACCTTATGTCACATTGAGGGAACGTATATGTCAACTTCATGTCAGAGTCACGTCAATGTATGTGCAAGGGTTTGGAGGATAGAGACATCATAATTTTTCGAGATTAATCGAAAGTCAATTTTTAAAAGGCAAATATCTCCCGATCTGTATTAATCTGAGAGACAAAACTTATGTCACTTTGAGGGAACGTATATGTAAACTTACTGCCAGAGTCACTTTAATGTATGTCCAAGGGTTTGGAGGATAGAGACATTTTAATTTTTCGAGATTATTCGAAAATCAATTTTTAAAAGGCAAATATCTCCCGATCTGTAGAAATCTGAGAGACAAAACTTATGTCACTTTGAGGGAACGTATATGTCAACTTCATATCTGATTCTCGTCAATGTATGTAAAAGGTTTGGACGATAGAAACTTTTTAATTTTTCGAGATTATTCGAAAGTCAATTTTTAAAAGGCAAATATCTCCCGATCTGTAGGAATCTGAGAGACAAAACTTATGTCACTTTGAGGGAACGTATATGTCAACTTCATGTCAGAGTCACGTCAATGTATGTGCAAGGGTTTGGAGGATAGAGACATTTTAATTTTTCGAGATTATTCGAAAGTCAAGTATTGAAAAGTCAAATATCCTGCGATCTGTAGGAATCTGAGAGACAAAACTTATGTCACTTTAAGGGAACGTATATGTCAACTTCATGTCATAGTCACGTCAATGTATGTCCAAGGGTTTGGAGGATAGAGACATTTAAATTTTTCAGGGTTATTCGAAAGTCAATTATTCAAAGGCAAATATCTCCCGATCTGTAGGAATCTGAGAGACACAACTCATGTCACTATGAGGACATTTACATATCAACTTCATGTCAGAGTCACGACAATGTACGAAAAAGGGTTTGAAGAATAGAGATATTTAAATTATTCAAGATTATTCGAAAGTCAATTATTAAAAGGCAAATATCTCCCGATCTGTAGACATCTGAGAGACAAGCTTTATGTCACTTTGAGGGAACGCATATATCAACTTCATGTCAGAGTCTCGTCAATGTATGTCCAAGGGTTTGGACGATAGAGACATTTTAATTTTTCGAGATTATTCGAACGTCAATTTTTAAAAGGCAAATATCTCCCGATCTGTAGGAATGTGAGTGACAAAACTTATGTCACTTTGAGGGAACGTATATGTCAACTTCATGTCATAGTCACGTCAATGTATGTCCAAGGGTTTGGAGGATAGAGACATTTAAATTTTTAGAGATTATTCGAAAGTCAATTTTTAAAGGCAAATATCTCCGATCTGTAGGAATCTGAGAGACAAAACTTATGTCACTTTGAGGGAACGTATATGTCAACTTCCTGTCAGAGTGTTGTCAATGTATGTACAAGGGTTTGGAGGATAGAGAAATTTAAATTTTTAGAGATTATTCGAAAGTCAATTTTTGAAAAGGCAAAATATCTCCCGATCTGTAGGAATCTGAGAGACAAAACTTATGTCACTTTGAGGGAACGTATATGTAAACTTCCTGTCAGAGTCACGCCAATGTATGTCCAAGGGTTTGGAGGATAGAGACATTTAAATTTTTCGAGATTATTGGAAAGTCAATTTTTAAAAGGCAAATATCTCCCGATCTGTAGGTATCTGAGAGACAAAACGTATGTCACTTTGAGGGAACGTATATGTCAATTTCATGTCAGAATCTCGTCAATGTATGTCCAAGGGTTTGGCGGATAGAGACATTTTAATTTTTCGAGATTATTCGAAAGTCAGTTTTTAAAAGGCAAATATCTCCCGATCTGTAATCATCTGAGAGACAAACCTTATGCCACTTTGAGGGAACGCATATGTCAACTTCATGTCATAGTCTCGTCAATGTATGTCCAAGGGTTTGGCGGATAGAGACATTTAAATTTTTCGAGATTATTCGATAGTCAATTTTTGAATAGGCAAATATCTCCCGATCTGTATTAATCTGAGAGACAAAACTTATGTCACTTTGAGGGAACGTATATGTCAACTTCATGTCATAGTCACGTCAATGTATGTCGAAGGGTTTGGAGGTTAGAGACATTTAAATTTTTAGAGATTATTCGAAAGTCAATTTTTGAAAAGGCAAATATCTCCCGATCTGTAGGAATCTGAGTGACAAAACTTATGTCACTATGAGGACATTTACATATCAACTTCATGTCAGAGTCAGGACAATGTACGAAAAAGGGTTTGAAGAATAGAGACATTTGAATTATTCCAGATTATTCGAAAATCAATTTTAAAAGGCAAATATCTCCCGATCTGTAGGAATCTGAGAGACAAAACTTATGTCACTTTGAGGGAACGTATTTGTCAACTTCATGTCAGAATCTCGTCAATGTATGTCCTAGGGTTTGGACGATAGAGACATTTTAATTTTTCGAGATTATTCGAAAGTCAATTTTTTAAAGGCAAATATCTCCCGATCTGTAGGAATCTGAGAGACAAAACTTATGCCACTTTGAGGGAACGTATATGTCAACTTCATGTCAGAGTCACGTCAATGTATGTCCAAGGGTTTGGAGGATAGAGACATTTTAATTTTTCGAGATTATTCGAAAGTCAATTTTTAAAGGCAAATATCTCCCGATCTGTTGGAATCTGAGAGACAAAACTTATGTCACTTTGAGGGAACGTATATGTCAACTTCATGTCAGAATCTCGTCAATGTATGTACTAGGGTTTGGACGAAGGAGACATTTTAATTTTTCGAGATTATTCGAAAGTCAATTTTTAAAAGGCAAATATCTCCCGATCTGTAGGCATCTGAGAGACAAACCTTATGTCACTTTGAGGGAACGCATATGTCAACTTTATGTCAGAGTCTCGTCAATGTATGTCCATGGGTTTGGAGGATAGAGACATTTGAATTTTTCGAGATTATTCGAAAGTCAATTTTTGAAAAGGCAAATATCTCCCGATCTGTATTAATCTGAGAGACAAAACTTATGTCACTTTGAGGGAACGTATATGTCAACTTCATGTGATAGTCACGTCAATGTATGTCGAAGGGTTTGGAGGATAGAGGTATTTAAATTTTTAGAGATTATTCGAAAGAAAATTTTTAAAAGGCAAATATCTCCCGATCTGTAGGAATCTGAGAGACAAAACTTATGTCACTTTGAGGGAACGTGTATGTCAAGTTCCTGTCCGAGTCACGTCAATGTATGTCCAAGGGTTTGGAGGATAGAGACATTTAAATTTTTAGAGATTATTCGAAAGTCAGTTTTTAAAGGCAAATATCTCCGATCTGTAGGAATCTGAGAGACAAAACTTATGTCACTTTGAGGGAACGTATATGTCAACTTCCTGTCAGAGTGTTGTCAATGTATGTACAAGGGTTTGGAGGATAGAGAAATTTAAATTTTTAGAGATTATTCGAAAGTCAATTTTTGAAAAGGCAAAATATCTCCCGATCTGTAGGAATCTGAGAGACAAAACTTATGTCACTTTGAGGGAACGTATATGTCAACTTCCTGTCAGAGTGTTGTCAATGTATGTACAAGGGTTTGGAGGATAGAGAAATTTAAATTTTTAGAGATTATTCGAAAGTCAATTTTTGAAAAGGCAAAATATCTCCCGATCTGTAGGAATCTGAGAGACAAAACTTATGTCACTTTGAGGGAACGTATATGTAAACTTCCTGTCAGAGTCACGCCAATGTATGTCCAAGGGTTTGGAGGATAGAGACATTTTAATTTTTCGAGATTATTGGAAAGTCAATTTTTAAAAGGCAAATATCTCCCGATCTGTAGGTATCTGAGAGACAAAACGTATGTCACTTTGAGGGAACGTATATGTCAATTTCATGTCAGAATCTCGTCAATGTATGTCCAAGGGTTTGGCGGATAGAGACATTTTAATTTTTCGAGATTATTCGAAAGTCAGTTTTTAAAAGGCAAATATCTCCCGATCTGTAATCATCTGAGAGACAAACCTTATGCCACTTTGAGGGAACGCATATGTCAACTTCATGTCATAGTCTCGTCAATGTATGTCCAAGGGTTTGGCGGATAGAGACATTTAAATTTTTCGAGATTATTCGATAGTCAATTTTTGAATAGGCAAATATCTCCCGATCTGTATTAATCTGAGAGACAAAACTTATATCACTTTGAGGGAACGTATATGTCAACTTCATGTCATAGTCACGTCAATGTATGTCGAAGGGTTTGGAGGTTAGAGACATTTAAATTTTTAGAGATTATTCGAAAGTCAATTTTTGAAAAGGCAAATATCTCCCGATCTGTAGGAATCTGAGAGACAAAACTTATGTCACTTTGAGGGAACGTATATGTCAACTTCCTGTCAGAGTCACGTCAATGTATGTAAAGGGTTTGGAGGATAGAGACAATTAAATTTTTAGAGATTGTTCGAAAGTCAATTTTTAAAGGCAAATATCTCCCGATCAGTGGGAATCTGAGAGACAAAACTTATGTCACTTTGAGGGAACGCATATGTCATCGTCATGTCAGAGTCACGTCAATGTATGTCCAAGGGTTTGCAGGATACAGATATTTTAATTTTTCGAGATTATTCGAAAGTCAATTTTTAAAAGGCAAATATCTCCCGATCTGTATGAATCTGAGAGACAAAACTTATGTCACTTTGAGGGAACGTACATGTCAACTTCATGTCAGAATCTCGTCAATGTATGTCCAAGTGTATGGACGATACAGACATTTTAATTTTTCGAGATTATTCGAAAGTCAATTATTTAAAGGCAAATATCTCCCGATCTGTAGGCATCTGAGAGACAAAACGTATGTCACGTTGAGGAAACGTATATGTCAACTTCATGTCAGAATCTCGTCAATGTATGTCCAAGGGTTTGGACGAAAGAGATATTTGAATATTTCGAGAATATTCGAAAGTCAATTTTTAAAAGGCAAATATCTTCCGATCTGTATTAATCTGAGAGACAAAACTTATGTCACTTTGAGGGAACATATATGTCAACTTCCTGTCAGAGTCACGTCAAAGTATGTCCAAGGATTTGGAGGATAGAAACATTTAAATTTTTAGAGATTATTCGAAAGTCAATTTTTAAAAAAACAAATATCTCCCGATTTGTAGGAATCTGAGAGACAAAACTTATGTCACTTTGAGGGAACGTATATGTAAACTTCCTGTCAGAGTCACGTCAATGTATGTCCAAGGGTTTGGAGGGTAGAGACATTTAAATTTTTAGAGATTATTCGAAAGTCAATTTTTAAAAGGCAAATATCTCCCGATCTGTAGGAATCTGAGAGACAAAACTTATGTCACTTTGAGGGAACGTATATGTCAACTTCCTGTCAGAGTCACGTCAATGTATGTGCAAGGGTTTGGAGGATAGAGACATTTAAATTTTTAGAGATAATTCGAAAGTCAATTTTTGAAAAGGCAAATATCTCCCGATCTGTAGGAATCTGAGAGACAAAACTTATGTCACTTTGAGGGAACATATATGTAAACTTCATGTCAGAGTCACTTCAATGTATGTCCAAGGGTTTGGAGGATAGAGACATTTAAATTTTTCGAGATTATTCGAAAGTGAAGTTTTGAAAAGGCAAATATCTCCCGATCTGTAGGAATCTGGGAGACAAAACTTATGTCACTTTGAGGGAACGCATATGTCATCGTCATGTCAGAGTCACGTCAATGTATGTCCAAGGGTTTGCAGGATACAGATATTTTAATTTTTCAGGGTTATTCGAAAGTCAATTATTCAGAGGCATATATCTCTCGATATGTGAGAATCTGAGATACAAAACTCATGTCACTATGAGGACATTTTCATATCAACTTCATGTCAGAGTCACGACAATGTACGAAAAAGAGTTAGAAAGGATAGAGACATTTGAATTTTTCGAGATTATTCGAAAGTCAATTTTTGAAAAGGCAAATATCTCCCGATCTGTAGGAATCTGAGAGACAAACCTTATGTCACATTGAGGGAACGTATATGTCAACTTCATGTCAGAGTCACGTCAATGTATGTGCAAGGGTTTGGAGGATAGAGACATCATAATTTTTCGAGATTAATCGAAAGTCAATTTTTAAAAGGCAAATATCTCCCGATCTGTATTAATCTGAGAGACAAAACTTATGTCACTTTGAGGGAACGTATATGTAAACTTACTGCCAGAGTCACTTTAATGTATGTCCAAGGGTTTGGAGGATAGAGACATTTTAATTTTTCGAGATTATTCGAAAATCAATTTTTAAAAGGCAAATATCTCCCGATCTGTAGAAATCTGAGAGACAAAACTTATGTCACTTTGAGGGAACGTATATGTCAACTTCATATCTGATTCTCGTCAATGTATGTAAAAGGTTTGGACGATAGAAACTTTTTAATTTTTCGAGATTATTCGAAAGTCAATTTTTAAAAGGCAAATATCTCCCGATCTGTAGGAATCTGAGAGACAAAACTTATGTCACTTTGAGGGAACGTATATGTCAACTTCATGTCAGAGTCACGTCAATGTATGTGCAAGGGTTTGGAGGATAGAGACATTTTAATTTTTCGAGATTATTCGAAAGTCAAGTATTGAAAAGTCAAATATCCTGCGATCTGTAGGAATCTGAGAGACAAAACTTATGTCACTTTAAGGGAACGTATATGTCAACTTCATGTCATAGTCACGTCAATGTATGTCCAAGGGTTTGGAGGATAGAGACATTTAAATTTTTAGAGATTATTCGAAAGTCAATTTTTAAAGGCAAATATCTCCGATCTGTAGGAATCTGAGAGACAAAACTTATGTCACTTTGAGGGAACGTATATGTCAACTTCCTGTCAGAGTGTTGTCAATGTATGTACAAGGGTTTGGAGGATAGAGAAATTTAAATTTTTAGAGATTATTCGAAAGTCAATTTTTGAAAAGGCAAAATATCTCCCGATCTGTAGGAATCTGAGAGACAAAACTTATGTCACTTTGAGGGAACGTATATGTAAACTTCCTGTCAGAGTCACGCCAATGTATGTCCAAGGGTTTGGAGGATAGAGACATTTTAATTTTTCGAGATTATTGGAAAGTCAATTTTTAAAAGGCAAATATCTCCCGATCTGTAGGTATCTGAGAGACAAAACGTATGTCACTTTGAGGGAACGTATATGTCAATTTCATGTCAGAATCTCGTCAATGTATGTCCAAGGGTTTGGCGGATAGAGACATTTTAATTTTTAAAGATTATTCGAAAGTCAGTTTTTAAAAGGCAAATATCTCCCGATCTGTAATCATCTGATAGACAAACCTTATGCCACTTTGAGGGAACGCATATGTCAACTTCATGTCATAGTCTCGTCAATGTATGTCCAAGGGTTTGGCGGATAGAGACATTTAAATTTTTCGAGATTATTCGATAGTCAATTTTTGAATAGGCAAATATCTCCCGATCTGTATTAATCTGAGAGACAAAACTTATGTCACTTTGAGGGAACGTATATGTCAACTTCATGTCATAGTCACGTCAATGTATGTCCAAGGGTTTGGAGGATAGAGACATTTAAATTTTTAGAGATTATTCGAAAGTCAATTTTTAAAGGCAAATATCTCCGATCTGTAGGAATCTGAGAGACAAAACTTATGTCACTTTGAGGGAACGTATATGTCAACTTCCTGTCAGAGTGTTGTCAATGTATGTACAAGGGTTTGGAGGATAGAGAAATTTAAATTTTTAGAGATTATTCGAAAGTCAATTTTTGAAAAGGCAAAATATCTCCCGATCTGTAGGAATCTGAGAGACAAAACTTATGTCACTTTGAGGGAACGTATATGTAAACTTCCTGTCAGAGTCACGCCAATGTATGTCCAAGGGTTTGGAGGATAGAGACATTTTAATTTTTCGAGATTATTGGAAAGTCAATTTTTAAAAGGCAAATATCTCCCGATCTGTAGGTATCTGAGAGACAAAACTTATGTCACTTTGAGGGAACGTATATGTAAACTTCCTGTCAGAGTCACGCCAATGTATGTCCAAGGGTTTGGAGGATAGAGACATTTTAATTTTTCGAGATTATTCGAAAGTCAGTTTTTAAAAGGCAAATATCTCCCGATCTGTAATCATCTGAGAGACAAACCTTATGCCACTTTGAGGGAACGCATATGTCAACTTCATGTCATAGTCTCGTCAATGTATGTCCAAGGGTTTGGCGGATAGAGACATTTAAATTTTTCGAGATTATTCGATAGTCAATTTTTGAATAGGCAAATATCTCCCGATCTGTATTAATCTGAGAGACAAAACTTATGTCACTTTGAGGGAACGTATATGTCAACTTCATGTCATAGTCACGTCAATGTGTGTCGAAGGGTTTGGAGGTTAGAGACATTTAAATTTTTAGAGATTCTTCGAAAGTCAATTTTTGAAAAGGCAAATATCTCCCGATCTGTAGGCATCTGAGTGACAAAACTTATGTCACTGTGACGGAACGTATATGTCAACTTCATATCAGAGTCTCGTCAATGTATGTCCAAGGGTGTGGACGATAGAGACATTTTAATTTTTCGAGATTATTCGAAAGTCAATTTTTGAAAAGGCAAATATCTCTCGATCTGTAGGAATCTGAGAGACAAAACTTATGTCACTTTGAGGGAATGCATATGTCAACCTCATGTCAGAGTCACGTCTATGTATGTCCAAGGGTTTGGAGGATAGAGACATTTAAATTTTTAGAGATTATTCAATAGTCATTTTTTAAAATTCAAATATCTCCCGATCTGTAGGAATCTGAGAGACAAAGCTTATGTCACTATGAGGGAACGTATATGTCAACTTCCTGTCAGAGTCACGTCAATGTATGTCCAAGGGGTTGTAGGATAGAGACATTTAAATTTTTAGAGATTATTCGAAAGTCAATTTTTAAAAGGCAAATATCTCCCGATCTGTAGGAATCTGAGAGACAAAACTTTTGTCACTTTGAGTGAACATATATGTCAACTTCATGTCAGAATCTTGTCAATGTATGTCCAAGGGTTTGGACGATACAGACATTTTAATTTTTCAGGGTTATTCGAAAGCCAATTATTCAGAGGCATATATCTCTCGATATGTAGGAATCTGAGAGACAAATCTCATGTCACTATGAGGACATTTACATATCAACTTCATGTCAGAGTAAGGACAATGTACGAAAAAGGGTTTGAAGGATAGAGACATTTGAATTTTTCGAGATTATACGAAAGTCAATTTTTGAAAAGGCAAATATCTCCCGATCTGTAGGAATCTGAGAGACAAACCTTATGTCACATTGAGGGAACGTATATGTCAACTTCATGTCAGAGTCACGTCAATGTATGTCCAAGGGTTTGGAGGATAGAGAGATTTTAATTTTTCGAGATTATTCGAAAATCAATTTTTGGAAAGGCAAATATCTCCCGATCTGTAGGAATCTGCGAGACAAAACTTATGTCACTTTTAGGGAACGTAATTGTCAACTTCATGTCAGAGTGACGTCAATGTATGTTTAAGGGTTTGGAGGATAAAGACTTTCAAATTTTTAGAGATTATTCGAAAGTCAATTTTTAAAAAACAAATATCTCCCGATCTGTAAGAATCTGAGAGACAAAACTTATGTCACTTTGAGGGAACGTATATGTAAACTTCCTGTCAGAGTCACGCCAATGTATGTCCAAGGGTTTGGAGGATAGTGACATTATAATTTTTCGAGATTATTGGAAAATTAATTTTTAAAAGGCAAATATCTCCCGATCTGTAGGAATCTGAGAGACAAAACTTATGTCACTTTGAGGGAACGTATATGTCAACTTCATGTCAGAATCTCGTCAATGTATGTCCAAGGGTTTGGGCGATAGAGATATTTAAATTTTTAGAGGTTATTCGAAAGTCAATTTTTAAAAGGCAAATATCTCCCGATCTGTAGGAATCTGAGAGACAAAACTTATGTCACTTTGAGGGTACGTATATGTCAACTTCCTGTCAGAGTCACGTCAATGTATGTAAAGGGTTTGGAGGATAGAGACAATTAAATTTTTAGAGATTGTTCGAAAGTCAATATTTAAAGGCAAATATCTCCCGATCAGTGGGAATCTGAGAGACAAAACTTATGTCACTTTGAGGGAACGCATATGTCATCGTCATGTCAGAGTCACGTCAATGTAAGTCCAAGGGTTTGCAGGATACAGATATTTTAATTTTTCGAGATTATTCGAAAGTCAATTTTTAAAAGGCAAATATCTCCCGATCTGTATGAATCTGAGAGACAAAACTTATGTCACTTTGAGGGAACGTACATGTCAACTTCATGTCAGAATCTCGTCAATGTATGTCCAAGTGTATGGACGATACAGACATTTTAATTTTTCGAGATTATTCGAAAGTCAATTATTTAAAGGCAAATATCTCCCGATCTGTAGGCATCTGAGAGACAAAACGTATGTCACGTTGAGGAAACGTATATGTCAACTTCATGTCAGAATCTCGTCAATGTATGTCCAAGGGTTTGGACGAAAGAGATATTTGAATATTTCGAGAATATTCGAAAGTCAATTTTTAAAAGGCAAATATCTTCCGATCTGTATTAATCTGAGAGACAAAACTTATGTCACTTTGAGGGAACATATATGTCAACTTCCTGTCAGAGTCACGTCAAAGTATGTCCAAGGATTTGGAGGATAGAAACATTTAAATTTTTAGAGATTATTCGAAAGTCAATTTTTAAAAAAACAAATATCTCCCGATTTGTAGGAATCTGAGAGACAAAACTTATGTCACTTTGAGGGAACGTATATGTAAACTTCCTGTCAGAGTCACGTCAACGTATGTCCAAGGGTTTGGAGGGTAGAGACATTTAAATTTTTAGAGATTATTCGAAAGTCAATTTTTAAAAGGCAAATATCTCCCGATCTGTAGGAATCTGAGAGACAAAACTTATGTCACTTTGAGGGAACGTATATGTCAACTTCCTGTCAGAGTCACGTCAATGTATGTGCAAGGGTTTGGAGGTTAGAGACATTTAAATTTTTAGAGATAATTCGAAAGTCAATTTTTGAAAAGGCAAATATCTCCCGATCTGTAGGAATCTGAGAGACAAAACTTATGTCACTTTGAGGGAACATATATGTAAACTTCATGTCAGAGTCACTTCAATGTATGTCCAAGGGTTTGGAGGATAGAGACATTTTAATTTTTCGAGATTATTCGAAAGTGAAGTTTTGAAAAGGCAAATATCTCCCGATCTGTAGGAATCTGGGAGACAAAACTTATGTCACTTTGAGGGAACGCATATGTCATCGTCATGTCAGAGTCACGTCAATGTATGTCCAAGGGTTTGCAGGATACAGATATTTTAATTTTTCAGGGTTATTCGAAAGTCAATTATTCAGAGGCATATATCTCTCGATATGTGAGAATCTGAGATACAAAACTCATGTCACTATGAGGACATTTTCATATCAACTTCATGTCAGAGTCACGACAATGTACGAAAAAGAGTTAGAAAGGATAGAGACATTTGAATTTTTCGAGATTATTCGAAAGTCAATTTTTGAAAAGGCAAATATCTCCCGATCTGTAGGAATCTGAGAGACAAACCTTATGTCACATTGAGGGAACGTATATGTCAACTTCATGTCAGAGTCACGTCAATGTATGTGCAAGGGTTTGGAGGATAGAGACATCATAATTTTTCGAGATTAATCGAAAGTCAATTTTTAAAAGGCAAATATCTCCCGATCTGTATTAATCTGAGAGACAAAACTTATGTCACTTTGAGGGAACGTATATGTAAACTTACTGCCAGAGTCACTTTAATGTATGTCCAAGGGTTTGGAGGATAGAGACATTTTAATTTTTCGAGATTATTCGAAAATCAATTTTTAAAAGGCAAATATCTCCCGATCTGTAGAAATCTGAGAGACAAAACTTATGTCACTTTGAGGGAACGTATATGTCAACTTCATATCTGATTCTCGTCAATGTATGTAAAAGGTTTGGACGATAGAAACTTTTTAATTTTTCGAGATTATTCGAAAGTCAATTTTTAAAAGGCAAATATCTCCCGATCTGTAGGAATCTGAGAGACAAAACTTATGTCACTTTGAGGGAACGTATATGTCAACTTCATGTCAGAGTCACGTCAATGTATGTGCAAGGGTTTGGAGGATAGAGACATTTTAATTTTTCGAGATTATTCGAAAGTCAAGTATTGAAAAGTCAAATATCCTGCGATCTGTAGGAATCTGAGAGACAAAACTTATGTCACTTTAAGGGAACGTATATGTCAACTTCATGTCATAGTCACGTCAATGTATGTCCAAGGGTTTGGAGGATAGAGACATTTAAATTTTTCAGGGTTATTCGAAAGTCAATTATTCAAAGGCAAATATCTCCCGATCTGTAGGAATCTGAGAGACACAACTCATGTCACTATTAGGACTTTTACATATCAACTTCATGTCAGAGTCACGACAATGTACGAAAAAGGGTTTGAAGAATAGAGATATTTGAATTATTCGAGATTATTCGAAAGTCAATTATTAAAAGGCAAATATCTCCCGATCTGTAGACATCTGAGAGACAAGCTTTATGTCACTTTGAGGGAACGCATATATCAACTTCATGTCAGAGTCTCGTCAATGTATGTCCAAGGGTTTGGACGATAGAGACATTTTAATTTTTCGAGATTATTCGAACGTCAATTTTTAAAAGGCAAATATCTCCCGATCTGTAGTAATGTGAGAGACAAAACTTATGTCACTTTGAGGGAACGTATATGTCAACTTCATGTCATAGTCACGTCAATGTATGTCCAAGGGTTTGGAGGATAGAGACATTTAAATTTTTAGAGATTATTCGAAAGTCAATTTTTAAAGGCAAATATCTCCGATCTGTAGGAATCTGAGAGACAAAACTTATGTCACTTTGAGGGAACGTATATGTCAACTTCCTGTCAGAGTGTTGTCAATGTATGTACAAGGGTTTGGAGGATAGAGAAATTTAAATTTTTAGAGATTATTCGAAAGTCAATTTTTGAAAAGGCAAAATATCTCCCGATCTGTAGGAATCTGAGAGACAAAACTTATGTCACTTTGAGGGAACGTATATGTAAACTTCCTGTCAGAGTCACGCCAATGTATGTCCAAGGGTTTGGAGGATAGAGACATTTTAATTTTTCGAGATTATTGGAAAGTCAATTTTTAAAAGGCAAATATCTCCCGATCTGTAGGTATCTGAGAGACAAAACGTATGTCACTTTGAGGGAACGTATATGTCAATTTCATGTCAGAATCTCGTCAATGTATGTCCAAGGGTTTGGCGGATAGAGACATTTTAATTTTTCGAGATTATTCGAAAGTCAGTTTTTAAAAGGCAAATATCTCCCGATCTGTAATCATCTGAGAGACAAACCTTATGCCACTTTGAGGGAACGCATATGTCAACTTCATGTCATAGTCTCGTCAATGTATGTCCAAGGGTTTGGCGGATAGAGACATTTAAATTTTTCGAGATTATTCGATAGTCAATTTTTGAATAGGCAAATATCTCCCGATCTGTATTAATCTGAGAGACAAAACTTATGTCACTTTGAGGGAACGTATATGTCAACTTCATGTCATAGTCACGTCAATGTATGTCGAAGGGTTTGGAGGTTAGAGACATTTAAATTTTTAGAGATTATTCGAAAGTCAATTTTTGAAAAGGCAAATATCTCCCGATCTGTAGGAATGTGAGAGACAAAACTTATGTCACTTTGAGGGAACGTATATGTCAACTTCCTGTCAGAGTCACGTCAATGTATGTCCAAGATATTGAAGGATAGAGACATTTAAATTTTTAGAGATTATTCGAAAGTCAATTTTTGAAAAGGCAAATATCTCCCGATCTGTAGGAATCTGACAGACAAAACTTAAGTCACTTTGAGGGAACGTATATGTCAATTTCATGTCAGAATCTCGTTAATGTATGTCCAAGTGTTTGGACGATACTGATATTTTAATTTTTCGAGATTATTCGAAAGTCAATTTTTTAAAGGCAAATATCTCCCGATCTGTAGGCATCTGAGAGACAAAACGTGTGTCACTTTGAGGGAACGTATATGTTAACTTCATGTCAGAATCTCGTCAATGTATGTCCAAGTGTTTGGACGATACAGACATTTTAATTTTTCGAGATTAATCGAAAGTCAATTTTTAAAATGGAAATATCTCCCGATCTGTAGGAATCTGAGAGACAAAACTTATGTCACTTTGAGGGAACGCATATGTCATCGTCATGTCAGAGTCACGTCAATGTATGTCCAAGGTTTTGCAGGATAGAGACATTTTAATTTTTCAGGGTTATTTTAAAGTCAATTATTCAAAGGCATATATCTCTCGATATGTATGAATCTGAGAGACACAACTCATGTCACTATGAGGACATTTACATATCAACTTCATGTCAGAGTCAGGACAATGTACGAAAAAGGGTTTGAAGAATAGAGACATTTGAATTATTCCAGATTATTCGAAAATCAATTTTAAAAGGCAAATATCTCCCGATCTGTAGGAATCTGAGAGACAAAACTTATGTCACTTTGAGGGAACGTATTTATCAACTTCATGTCAGAATCTCGTCAATGTATGTCCTAGGGTTTGGACGATAGAGACATTTTAATTTTTCGAGATTATTCGAAAGTCAATTTTTTAAAGGAAAATATCTCCCGATCTGTAGGAATCTGAGAGACAAAACTTATGCCACTTTGAGGGAACGTATATGTCAACTTCATGTCAGAGTCACGTCAATGTATGTCCAAGGGTTTGGAGGATAGAGACATTTTAATTTTTCGAGATTATTCGAAAGTCAATTTTTAAAGGCAAATATCTCCCGATCTGATGGAATCTGAGAGACAAAACTTATGTCACTTTGAGGGAACGTATATGTCAACTTCATGTCAGAATCTCGTCAATGTATGTACTAGGGTTTGGACGATAGAGACATTTTAATTTTTCGAGATTATTCGAAAGTCAATTTTTAAAAGGCAAATATCTCCCGATCTGTAGGCATCTGAGAGACAAACCTTATGTCACTTTGAGGGAACACATATGTCAACTTTATGTCAGAGTCTCGTCAAAGTATGTATAAGGGTTTGGAGGATAGAGACATTTGAATTTTTCGAGATTATTCGAAAGTCAATTTTTGAAAAGGCAAATATCTCCCGATCTGTATTAATCTGAGAGACAAAACTTATGTCACTTTGAGGGAACGTATATGTCAACTTCATGTGATAGTCACGTCAATGTATGTCGAAGGGTTTGGAGGATAGAGACATTTTAATTTTTCGATATTATTCGAAAGTCAATTTTTAAAAGGCAAATATCTCCCGATCTGAAGGAATCTGAGAGACAAAACTTATGTCACTTTGAGGGAACGTATATGTCAACTTCATGTGAGAGTCACGTCAATGTATGTCCATGGGTTTGGAGGATAGAGATATTTAAATTTTTAGAGATTATTCGAAAGTCAATTTTTGAAAGGCAAATATCTCCCGATCTGTAGGAATCTGAGAGACAAAACTTATGTCACTTTGAGGGAACGTATATGTCAACTAAATGTGAGAGTCACGTCAATGTATGTCCATGGGTTTGGACGATAGAGACATTTTAATTTTTCGAGATTATTCGAAAGTCAATTTTTAAAAGGCAAATATCTCCCGATCTGAAGGAATCTGAGAGACAAAACTTATGTCACTTTGAGGGAACGTATATGTCAACTTCATGTGAGAGTCACGTCAATGTATGTCCATGGGTTTGGAGGATAGAGATATTTAAATTTTTAGAGATTATTCGAAAGTCAATTTTTGAAAGGCAAATATCTCCCGATCTGTAGGAATCTGAGAGACAAAACTTATGTTCCTTTGAGGGAACGTAATTGTAAACTTCCTGTCAGAGTCACGTCAATGTATGTCCAAGGGTTTGGACGATAGAGACATTTTAATTTTTCGAGATTATTCGAAAGTCAATTTTTAAAAGACAAATATCTCCCGATCTGTAGGCATCTGAGAGACAAACCTTATGTCACTTTGAGGGAACGCATATGTCAACTTCGTGTCATAGTCTCGTCAATGTATGTACAAGGGTTTTTAGGATAGAGACATTTTAATTTTTCGAGATTATTCGAAAGTCAATTTTTGAAAAGTCAAATATCTCCCGATCTGTATTAATCTGAGAGACAAAACTTATGTCACTTTGAGGGAACGTATATATCAACTTCTTGTCTTAGTCACGTCAATGTATGTCCATGGGTTTGGAGGATAAGGACAATTAAATTTTTCGAGAATATTCGAAAGTCAATTTTTAAAAGACAAATATCTCCCGATCTGTAGGCATCTGAGTGACAAAACTTATGTCACTGTGACGGAACGTATATGTCAACTTCATATCAGAGTCTCGTCAATGTATGTCCAAGGGTGTGGACGATAGAGACATTTTAATTTTTCGAGATTATTCGAAAGTCAATTTTTGAAAAGGCAAATATCTCTCGATCTGTAGGAATCTGAGAGACAAAACTTATGTCACTTTGAGGGAATGCATATGTCAACCTCATGTCAGAGTCACGTCTATGTATGTCCAAGGGTTTGGAGGATAGAGACATTTAAATTTTTAGAGATTATTCAATAGTCATTTTTTAAAATTCAAATATCTCCCGATCTGTAGGAATCTGAGAGACAAAGCTTATGTCACTATGAGGGAACGTATATGTCAACTTCCTGTCAGAGTCACGTCAATGTATGTCCAAGGGGTTGTAGGATAGAGACATTTAAATTTTTAGAGATTATTCGAAAGTCAATTTTTAAAAGGCAAATATCTCCCGATCTGTAGGAATCTGAGAGACAAAACTTATGTCACTTTGAGGGAACGTATATGTCAACTTCATGTCAGAATCTCGTCAATGTATGTCCAAGGGTTTGGAGGATAGAGACATTTTAATTTTTCGAGATTATTCGAAAGTCAATTTGTGAAAAGGCAAATATCTCCCGATCTGTAGGAATCTGAGAGACAAAACTTATGTCACTTTGAGGGAACGTATATGTCAACTTCATGTCAGAATCTCGTCAATGTATGTCCAAGTGTTTGGACGATACAGACATTTTAATTTTTCGAGATTATTCGAAAGTCAATTATTTAAAGGCAAATATCTCCCGATCTGTTGGCATCTGAGAGACAAAACTTATGTCACATTGAGGGAACATATATGTCAACTTCCTGTCAGAGTCACGTCAAAGTATGTCCAAGGATTTGGAGGATAGAGACATTTAAATTTTTAGAGATTATTCGAAAGTCAATTTTTAAAAAACAAATATCTCCCGATTTGTAGGAATCTGAGAGACAAATCTTATGTCACTTTTAGGGAACGTATATGTAAACTTCCTGTCAGAGTCACGCCAATGTATGTCCAAGGGTTTGGAGGATAGAGACATTTAAATTTTTAGAGATTATTCGAAAGTCAATTTTTAAAAGGCAAATATCTCCCGATCTGTAGGAATCAGAGAGACAAAACTTATGTCACTTTGAGGGAACGAATATGTCAACTTCATGTCAGAGTCTCGGCAATATATGTCAAAGGGTTTGGAGGATAGAGACATTTGAATTTTTCGAGATTATTCGAAAGTCAATTTTTGAAAAGGCAAATATCTCCCGATCTGTATTAATCTGAGAGACAAAACTTATGTCACTTTGCGGGAACGTATATGTCAACTTCATGTCATAGTCACGTCAATGGATGTGGGAGGGTTTGGAGGATAGAGACATTTAAATTTTAGAGATTATTGGAAAGTCAATTTTTAAAAGGCAAATATCTCCCGATCTGTAGGAATCTGAGAGACAAAACGTATGTCACTTTGAGGGAACGTATATGTAAACTTCCTGTCAGAGTCACGCCAATGTATGTCCAAGGGTTTGGAGGATAGAGACATTTTAATTTTTCGAGATTATTCGAAAGTCAATTTTTGAAAAGGCAAATATCTCCCGATCTGTATTAATCTGAGAGACAAAACTTATGTCACTTTGAGGGAACGTATATGTAAACTTCCTGTCAGAGTCACGCCAATGTATGTCCAAGGGTTTGGAGGATAGAGACATTTTAATTTTTCGAGATTATTGGAAAGTCAATTTTTAAAAGGCAAATATCTCCCGATCTGTAGGAATCTGAGAGACAAAACGTATGTCACTTTGAGGGAACGTATATGTCAATTTCATGTCAGAATCTCGTCAATGTATGTCCAAGGGGTTGGACGATAGAGACATTTTAATTTTTCGAGATTATTCGAAAGTCAATTTTTAAAAGGCAAATATCTCACGATCTGTAGGAATCAGAGAGACAAAACTTATGTCACTTTGAGGGAACGAATATGTCAACTTCATGTCAGAGTCTCGGCAATGTATGTCAAAGGGTTTGGAGGATAGAGACATTTGAATTTTTCGAGATTATTCGAAAGTCAATTTTTGAAAAGGCAAATATCTCCCGATCTGTATTAATCTGAGAGACAAAACTTATGTCACTTTGCGGGAACGTATATGTCAACTTCATGTTATAGTCACGTCAATGGATGTGGGAGGGTTTGGAGGATAGAGACATTTAAATTTTAGAGATTATTGGAAAGTCAATTTTTAATTGGCAAATATCTCCCGATCTGTAGGAATCTGAGAGACAAAACGTATGTCACTTTGAGGGAACGTATATGTAAACTTCCTTTCAGAGTCACGCCAATGTATGTCCAAGGGTTTGGAGGATAGAGACATTTTAATTTTTCGAGATTATTCGAAAGTCAATTTTTGAAAAGGCAAATATCTCCCGATCTGTATTAATCTGAGAGACAAAACTTATGTCACTTTGAGGGAACGTATATGTAAACTTCCTGTCAGAGTCACGCCAATGTATGTCCAAGGGTTTGGAGGATAGAGACATTTTAATTTTTCGAGATTATTGGAAAGTCAATTTTTAAAAGGCAAATATCTCCCGATCTGTAGGAATCTGAGAGACAAAACGTATGTCACTTTGAGGGAACGTATATGTCAATTTCATGTCAGAATCTCGTCAATGTATGTCCAAGGGTTTGGCGGATAGAGACATTTAAATTTTTCGAGATTATTCGATAGTCAATTTTTGAATAGGCAAATATCTCCCGATCTGTATTAATGTGACAGACAAAACTTATGTCACTTTGAGGGAACGTATATGTCAACTTCATGTCATAGTCACGTCAATGTATGTCGAAGGGTTTGGAGGTTAGAGACATTTAAATTTTTAGAGATTATTCGAAAGTCAATTTTTGAAAAGGCAAATATCTCCCGATCTGTAGGAATCTGAGAGACAAAACTTATGTCACTTTGAGGGAACGTATATGTCAACTTCCTGTCAGAGTCACGTCAATGTATGTCCAAGATATTGAAGGATAGAGACATTTAAATTTTTAGAAATTATTCGAAAGTCAATTTTTGAAAAGGCAAATATCTCCCGATCTGTAGGAATCTGAGAGACAAAACTTAAGTCACTTTGAGGGAACGTATATGTCAATTTCATGTCAGAATCTCGTCAATGTATGTCCAAGTGTTTGGACGATACTGATATTTTAATTTTTCGAGATTATTCGAAAGTAAATTTTTTAAAGGCAAATATCTCCCGATCTGTAGGCATCTGAGAGACAAAACGTGTGTCACTTTGAGGGAACTTATATGTCAACTTCATGTCAGAATCTCGTCAATGTATGTCCAAGTGTTTGGACGATACAGACATTTTAATTTTTCGAGATTATTCGAAAGTCAATTTTTAAAATGGAAATATCTCCCGATCTGTAGGAATCTGAGAGACAAAACTTATGTCACTTTGAGGGAACGCATATGTCATCGTCATGTCAGAGTCACGTCAATGTATGTCCAAGGGTTTGCAGGATAGAGACATTTTAATTTTTCAGGGTTATTTTAAATTCAATTATTCAAAGGCATATATCTCTCGATATGTAGGAATCTGAGAGACACAACTCATGTTCCTATGAGGACATTTACATATCAACTTCATGTCAGAGTCAGGACAATGTACGAAAAAGGGTTTGAAGAATAGAGACATTTGAATTATTCCAGATTATTCGAAAATCAATTTTAAAAGGCAAATATCTCCCGATCTGTAGGAATCTGAGAGACAAAACTTATGTCACTTTGAGGGAACGTATTTGTCAACTTCATGTCAGAATCTCGTCAATGTATGTCCTAGGGTTTGGACGATAGAGACATTTTAATTTTTCGAGATTATTGGAAAGTCAATTTTTAAAAGGCAAATATCTCCCGATCTGTAGGAATCTGAGAGACAAAACGTATGTCACTTTGAGGGAACGTATATGTCAATTTCATGTCAGAATCTCGTCAATGTATGTCCAAGGGGTTTGACGATAGAGACATTTTAATTTTTCGAGATTATTCGAAAGTCAATTTTTAAAAGGCAAATATCTCCCGATCTGTAGGAATCAGAGAGACAAAACTTATGTCACTTTGAGGGAACGAATATGTCAACTTCATGTCAGAGTCTCGGCAATGTATGTCAAAGGGTTTGGAGGATAGAGACATTTGAATTTTTCGAGATTATTCGAAAGTCAATTTTTGAAAAGGCAAATATCTCCCGATCTGTATTAATCTGAGAGACAAAACTTATGTCACTTTGCGGGAACGTATATGTCAACTTCATGTCATAGTCACGTCAATGGATGTGGGAGGGTTTGGAGGATAGAGACATTTAAATTTTAGAGATTATTGGAAAGTCAATTTTTAAATGGCAAATATCTCCCGATCTGTAGAAATCTGAGAGACAAAACGTATGTCACTTTGAGGGAACGTATATGTAAACTTCCTTTCAGAGTCACGCCAATGTATGTCCAAGGGTTTGGAGGATAGAGACATTTTAATTTTTCGAGATTATTCGAAAGTCAATTTTTGAAAAGGCAAATATCTCCCGATCTGTATTAATCTGAGAGACAAAACTTATGTCACTTTGAGGGAATGCATATGTCAACCTCATGTCAGAGTCACGTCTATGTATGTCCAAGGGTTTGGAGGATAGAGACATTTAAATTTTTAGAGATTATTCAATAGTCATTTTTTAAAATTCAAATATCTCCCGATCTGTAGGAATCTGAGAGACAAAGCTTATGTCACTATGAGGGAACGTATATGTCAACTTCCTGTCAGAGTCACGTCAATGTATGTCCAAGGGGTTGTAGGATAGAGACATTTAAATTTTTAGAGATTATTCGAAAGTCAATTTTTAAAAGGCAAATATCTCCCGATCTGTAGGAATCTGAGAGACAAAACTTATGTCACTTTGAGGGAACGTATATGTCAACTTCATGTCAGAATCTCGTCAATGTATGTCCAAGGGTTTGGAGGATAGAGACATTTTAATTTTTCGAGATTATTCGAAAGTCAATTTGTGAAAAGGCAAATATCTCCCGATCTGTAGGAATCTGAGAGACAAAACTTATGTCACTTTGAGGGAACGTATATGTCAACTTCATGTCAGAATCTCGTCAATGTATGTCCAAGTGTTTGGACGATACAGACATTTTAATTTTTCGAGATTATTCGAAAGTCAATTATTTAAAGGCAAATATCTCCCGATCTGTTGGCATCTGAGAGACAAAACTTATGTCACATTGAGGGAACATATATGTCAACTTCCTGTCAGAGTCACGTCAAAGTATGTCCAAGGATTTGGAGGATAGAGACATTTAAATTTTTAGAGATTATTCGAAAGTCAATTTTTAAAAAACAAATATCTCCCGATTTGTAGGAATCTGAGAGACAAATCTTATGTCACTTTTAGGGAACGTATGTGTAAACTTCCTGTCAGAGTCACGCCAATGTATGTCCAAGGGTTTGGAGGATAGAGACATTTAAATTTTTAGAGATTATTCGAAAGTCAATTTTTAAAAGGCAAATATCTCCCGATCTGTAGGAATCAGAGAGACAAAACTTATGTCACTTTGAGGGAACGAATATGTCAACTTCATGTCAGAGTCTCGGCAATATATGTCAAAGGGTTTGGAGGATAGAGACATTTGAATTTTTCGAGATTATTCGAAAGTCAATTTTTGAAAAGGCAAATATCTCCCGATCTGTATTAATCTGAGAGACAAAACTTATGTCACTTTGCGGGAACGTATATGTCAACTTCATGTCATAGTCACGTCAATGGATGTGGGAGGGTTTGGAGGATAGAGACATTTAAATTTTAGAGATTATTGGAAAGTCAATTTTTAAAAGGCAAATATCTCCCGATCTGTAGGAATCTGAGAGACAAAACGTATGTCACTTTGAGGGAACGTATATGTAAACTTCCTGTCAGAGTCACGCCAATGTATGTCCAAGGGTTTGGAGGATAGAGACATTTTAATTTTTCGAGATTATTCGAAAGTCAATTTTTGAAAAGGCAAATATCTCCCGATCTGTATTAATCTGAGAGACAAAACTTATGTCACTTTGAGGGAACGTATATGTAAACTTCCTGTCAGAGTCACGCCAATGTATGTCCAAGGGTTTGGAGGATAGAGACATTTTAATTTTTCGAGATTATTGGAAAGTCAATTTTTAAAAGGCAAATATCTCCCGATCTGTAGGAATCTGAGAGACAAAACGTATGTCACTTTGAGGGAACGTATATGTCAATTTCATGTCAGAATCTCGTCAATGTATGTCCAAGGGGTTGGACGATAGAGACATTTTAATTTTTCGAGATTATTCGAAAGTCAATTTTTAAAAGGCAAATATCTCACGATCTGTAGGAATCAGAGAGACAAAACTTATGTCACTTTGAGGGAACGAATATGTCAACTTCATGTCAGAGTCTCGGCAATGTATGTCAAAGGGTTTGGAGGATAGAGACATTTGAATTTTTCGAGATTATTCGAAAGTCAATTTTTGAAAAGGCAAATATCTCCCGATCTGTATTAATCTGAGAGACAAAACTTATGTCACTTTGCGGGAACGTATATGTCAACTTCATGTTATAGTCACGTCAATGGATGTGGGAGGGTTTGGAGGATAGAGACATTTAAATTTTAGAGATTATTGGAAAGTCAATTTTTAATTGGCAAATATCTCCCGATCTGTAGGAATCTGAGAGACAAAACGTATGTCACTTTGAGGGAACGTATATGTAAACTTCCTTTCAGAGTCACGCCAATGTATGTCCAAGGGTTTGGAGGATAGAGACATTTTAATTTTTCGAGATTATTCGAAAGTCAATTTTTGAAAAGGCAAATATCTCCCGATCTGTATTAATCTGAGAGACAAAACTTATGTCACTTTGAGGGAACGTATATGTAAACTTCCTGTCAGAGTCACGCCAATGTATGTCCAAGGGTTTGGAGGATAGAGACATTTTAATTTTTCGAGATTATTGGAAAGTCAATTTTTAAAAGGCAAATATCTCCCGATCTGTAGGAATCTGAGAGACAAAACGTATGTCACTTTGAGGGAACGTATATGTCAATTTCATGTCAGAATCTCGTCAATGTATGTCCAAGGGTTTGGCGGATAGAGACATTTAAATTTTTCGAGATTATTCGATAGTCAATTTTTGAATAGGCAAATATCTCCCGATCTGTATTAATGTGACAGACAAAACTTATGTCACTTTGAGGGAACGTATATGTCAACTTCATGTCATAGTCACGTCAATGTATGTCGAAGGGTTTGGAGGTTAGAGACATTTAAATTTTTAGAGATTATTCGAAAGTCAATTTTTGAAAAGGCAAATATCTCCCGATCTGTAGGAATCTGAGAGACAAAACTTATGTCACTTTGAGGGAACGTATATGTCAACTTCCTGTCAGAGTCACGTCAATGTATGTCCAAGATATTGAAGGATAGAGACATTTAAATTTTTAGAAATTATTCGAAAGTCAATTTTTGAAAAGGCAAATATCTCCCGATCTGTAGGAATCTGAGAGACAAAACTTAAGTCACTTTGAGGGAACGTATATGTCAATTTCATGTCAGAATCTCGTCAATGTATGTCCAAGTGTTTGGACGATACTGATATTTTAATTTTTCGAGATTATTCGAAAGTAAATTTTTTAAAGGCAAATATCTCCCGATCTGTAGGCATCTGAGAGACAAAACGTGTGTCACTTTGAGGGAACTTATATGTCAACTTCATGTCAGAATCTCGTCAATGTATGTCCAAGTGTTTGGACGATACAGACATTTTAATTTTTCGAGATTATTCGAAAGTCAATTTTTAAAATGGAAATATCTCCCGATCTGTAGGAATCTGAGAGACAAAACTTATGTCACTTTGAGGGAACGCATATGTCATCGTCATGTCAGAGTCACGTCAATGTATGTCCAAGGGTTTGCAGGATAGAGACATTTTAATTTTTCAGGGTTATTTTAAATTCAATTATTCAAAGGCATATATCTCTCGATATGTAGGAATCTGAGAGACACAACTCATGTTCCTATGAGGACATTTACATATCAACTTCATGTCAGAGTCAGGACAATGTACGAAAAAGGGTTTGAAGAATAGAGACATTTGAATTATTCCAGATTATTCGAAAATCAATTTTAAAAGGCAAATATCTCCCGATCTGTAGGAATCTGAGAGACAAAACTTATGTCACTTTGAGGGAACGTATTTGTCAACTTCATGTCAGAATCTCGTCAATGTATGTCCTAGGGTTTGGACGATAGAGACATTTTAATTTTTCGAGATTATTGGAAAGTCAATTTTTAAAAGGCAAATATCTCCCGATCTGTAGGAATCTGAGAGACAAAACGTATGTCACTTTGAGGGAACGTATATGTCAATTTCATGTCAGAATCTCGTCAATGTATGTCCAAGGGGTTTGACGATAGAGACATTTTAATTTTTCGAGATTATTCGAAAGTCAATTTTTAAAAGGCAAATATCTCCCGATCTGTAGGAATCAGAGAGACAAAACTTATGTCACTTTGAGGGAACGAATATGTCAACTTCATGTCAGAGTCTCGGCAATGTATGTCAAAGGGTTTGGAGGATAGAGACATTTGAATTTTTCGAGATTATTCGAAAGTCAATTTTTGAAAAGGCAAATATCTCCCGATCTGTATTAATCTGAGAGACAAAACTTATGTCACTTTGCGGGAACGTATATGTCAACTTCATGTCATAGTCACGTCAATGGATGTGGGAGGGTTTGGAGGATAGAGACATTTAAATTTTAGAGATTATTGGAAAGTCAATTTTTAAATGGCAAATATCTCCCGATCTGTAGAAATCTGAGAGACAAAACGTATGTCACTTTGAGGGAACGTATATGTAAACTTCCTTTCAGAGTCACGCCAATGTATGTCCAAGGGTTTGGAGGATAGAGACATTTTAATTTTTCGAGATTATTCGAAAGTCAATTTTTGAAAAGGCAAATATCTCCCGATCTGTATTAATCTGAGAGACAAAACTTATGTCACTTTGAGGGAACGTATATGTAAACTTCCTGTCAGAGTCACGCCAATGTATGTCCAAGGGTTTGGAGGATAGAGACATTTTAATTTTTCGAGATTATTGGAAAGTCAATTTTTAAAAGGCAAATATCTCCCGATCTGTAGGAATCTGAGAGACAAAACGTATGTCACTTTGAGGGAACGTATATGTCAATTTCATGTCAGAATCTCGTCAATGTATGTCCAAGGGTTTGGCGGATAGAGACATTTAAATTTTTCGAGATTATTCGATAGTCAATTTTTGAATAGGCAAATATCTCCCGATCTGTATTAATGTGACAGACAAAACTTATGTCACTTTGAGGGAACGTATATGTCAACTTCATGTCATAGTCACGTCAATGTATGTCGAAGGGTTTGGAGGTTAGAGACATTTAAATTTTTAGAGATTATTCGAAAGTCAATTTTTGAAAAGGCAAATATCTCCCGATCTGTAGGAATCTGAGAGACAAAACTTATGTCACTTTGAGGGAACGTATATGTCAACTTCCTGTCAGAGTCACGTCAATGTATGTCCAAGATATTGAAGGATAGAGACATTTAAATTTTTAGAAATTATTCGAAAGTCAATTTTTGAAAAGGCAAATATCTCCCGATCTGTAGGAATCTGAGAGACAAAACTTAAGTCACTTTGAGGGAACGTATATGTCAATTTCATGTCAGAATCTCGTCAATGTATGTCCAAGTGTTTGGACGATACTGATATTTTAATTTTTCGAGATTATTCGAAAGTCAATTTTTTAAAGGCAAATATCTCCCGATCTGTAGGCATCTGAGAGACAAAACGTGTGTCACTTTGAGGGAACTTATATGTCAACTTCATGTCAGAATCTCGTCAATGTATGTCCAAGTGTTTGGACGATACAAACATTTTAATTTTTCGAGATTATTCGAAAGTCAATTTTTAAAATGGAAATATCTCCCTATCTGTAGGAATCTGAGAGACAAAACTTATGTCACTTTGAGGGAACGCATATGTCATCGTCATGTCAGAGTCACGTCAATGTATGTCCAAGGGTTTGCAGGATAGAGACATTTTAATTTTTCAGGGTTATTTTAAAGTCAATTATTCAAAGGCATATATCTCTCGATATGTAGGAATCTGAGAGACACAACTCATGTCCCTATGAGGACATTTACATATCAACTTCATGTCAGAGTCAGGACAATGTACGAAAAAGGGTTTGAAGAATAGAGACATTTGAATTATTCCAGATTATTCGAAAATCAATTTTAAAAGGCAAATATCTCCCGATCTGTAGGAATCTGAGAGACAAAACTTATGTCACTTTGAGGGAACGTATTTGTCAACTTCATGTCAGAATCTCGTCAATGTATGTCCTAGGGTTTGGACGATAGAGACATTTAAATGTTTAGAGAATATTCGAAAGTCAATTATTAAAAGGCAAATATCTCCCGATCTGTAGGAATCTGAGAGACAAAACTTATGTCACTTTGAGGGAACGCGTATGTCAAGTTCCTGTCCGAGTCACGTCAATGTATGTCCAAGTGTTTGGAGGATAGAGACATTTAAATTTTTAGAGATTATTCGAAAGTCAATTATTAAAAGGCAAATATCTCCCGATCTGTAGGAATCTGAGAGACAAAACGTATGTCACTTTGAGGGAACGTATATGTCAACTTCATGTCAGAATCTCGTCAATGTATGTCCAAGGGTTTGGACGATAGAGACATTTTAATTTTTCGAGATTAATCGAAAGTCATTTTTTAAAAGGCAAATATCGCCCGATCTGTAGGCATCTGAGAGACAAACCTTATGTTACTTTGAGGGAACGCATATGTCAACTTCCTGTAAGAGGTACGTAAATGTTTGTCCAAGGGTTTGGAGGATAGAGACATTTTAATTTTTCGATATTATTCGAAAGTCAATTTTTAAAAGGCAAATATCTCCCGATCTGAAGGAATCTGAGAGACAAAACTTATGTCACTTTGAGGGAACGTATATGTCAACTTCATGTCAGAGTCACGTCAATGTATGTCCATGGGTTTGGAGGATAGAGACATTTAAATTTTTAGAGATTATTCGAAAGTCAATTCTTGAAAGGCAAATATCTCCCGATCTGTAGGAATCTGAGAGACAAAACTTATGTTCCTTTGAGGGAACGTAATTGTAAACTTCCTGTCAGAGTCACGTCAATGTATGTAAAGGGTTTGGACGATAGAGACATTTTAATTTTTCGAGATTATTCGAAAGTCAATTTTTAAAAGACAAATATCTCCCGATCTGTAGGCATCTGAGAGACAAACCTTATGTCACTTTGAGGGAACGCATATGTCAACTTCGTGTCAGAGTCTCGTCAATGTATGTCCAAGGGTTTGGAGGATAGAGACATTTAAATTTTTAGAGATTATTCGAAAGTCAATTTTTAAAAGGCAAATATCTCCCGATCTGTAGGAATCAGAGAGACAAAACTTATGTCACTTTGAGGGAACGAATATGTCAACTTCACGTCAGAGTCTCGGCAATATATGTCAAAGGGTTTGGAGGATAGAGACATTTGAATTTTTCGAGATTATTCGAAAGTCAATTTTTGAAAAGGCAAATATCTCCCGATCTGTATTAATCTGAGAGACAAAACTTATGTCACTTTGCGGGAACGTATATGTCAACTTCATGTCATAGTCACGTCAATGGATGTGGGAGGGTTTGGAGGATAGAGACATTTAAATTTTAGAGATTATTGGAAAGTCAATTTTTAAAAGGCAAATATCTCCCGATCTGTAGGAATCTGAGAGACAAAACGTATGTCACTTTGAGGGAACGTATATGTAAACTTCCTTTCAGAGTCACGCCAATGTATGTCCAAGGGTTTGGAGGATAGAGACATTTTAATTTTTCGAGATTATTCGAAAGTCAATTTTTGAAAAGGCAAATATCTCCCGATCTGTATTAATCTGAGAGACAAAACTTATGTCACTTTGAGGGAACGTATATGTAAACTTCCTGTCAGAGTCACGCCAATGTATGTCCAAGGGTTTGGAGGATAGAGACATTTTAATTTTTCGAGATTATTGGAAAGTCAATTTTTCAAAAGGCAAATATCTCCCGATCTGTAGGAATCTGAGAGACAAAACTTATGTCACTTTGAGGGAACGTATATGTCAACTTCCTGTCAGAGTCACGTCAATGTATGTCCAAGATATTGAAGGATAGAGACATTTAAATTTTTAGAGATTATTCGAAAGTCAATTTTTGAAAAGGCAAATATCTCCCGATCTGTAGGAATCTGAGAGACAAAACTTAAGTCACTTTGAGGGAACGTATATGTCAATTTCATGTCAGAATCTCGTTAATGTATGTCCAAGTGTTTGGACGATACTGATATTTTAATTTTTCGAGATTATTCGAAAATCAATTTTTTAAAGGCAAATATCTCCCGATCTGTAGGCATCTGAGAGACAAAACGTGTGTCACTTTGAGGGAACGTATATGTTAACTTCATGTCAGAATCTCGTCAATGTATGTCCAAGTGTTTGGACGATACAGACATTTTAATTTTTCGAGATTAATCGAAAGTCAATTTTTAAAATGGAAATATCTCCCGATCTGTAGGAATCTGAGAGACAAAACTTATGTCACTTTGAGGGAACGCATATGTCATCGTCATGTCAGAGTCACGTCAATGTATGTCCAAGGGTTTGCAGGATAGAGACATTTTAATTTTTCAGGGTTATTTTAAAGTCAATTATTCAAAGGCATATATCTCTCGATATGTATGAATCTGAGAGACACAACTCATGTCACTATGAGGACATTTACATATCAACTTCATGTCAGAGTCAGGACAATGTACGAAAAAGGGATTGAAGAATAGAGACATTTGAATTATTCCAGATTATTCGAAAATCAATTTTAAAAGGCAAATATCTCCCGATCTGTAGGAATCTGAGAGACAAAACTTATGTCACTTTGAGGGAACGTATTTATCAACTTCATGTCAGAATCTCGTCAATGTATGTCCTAGGGTTTGGACGATAGAGACATTTTAATTTTTCGAGATTATTCGAAAGTCAATTTTTTAAAGGCAAATATCTCCCGATCTGTAGGAATCTGAGAGACAAAACTTATGCCACTTTGAGGGAACGTATATGTCAACTTCATGTCAGAGTCACGTCAATGTATGTCCAAGGGTTTGGAGGATAGAGACATTTTAATTTTTCGAGATTATTCGAAAGTCAATTTTTAAAGGCAAATATCTCCCGATCTGTTGGAATCTGAGAGACAAAACTTATGTCACTTTGAGGGAACGTATATGTCAACTTCATGTCAGAATCTCGTCAATGTATGTACTAGGGTTTGGACGATAGAGACATTTTAATTTTTCGAGATTATTCGAAAGTCAATTTTTAAAAGGCAAATATCTCCCGATCTGTAGGCATCTGAGAGACAAACCTTATGTCACTTTGAGGGAACGCATATGTCAACTTTATGTCAGAGTCTCGTCAAAGTATGTATAAGGGTTTGGAGGATAGAGACATTTGAATTTTTCGAGATTATTCGAAAGTCAATTTTTGAAAAGGCAAATATCTCCCGATCTGTATTAATCTGAGAGACAAAACTTATGTCACTTTGAGGGAACGTATATGTCAACTTCATGTGATAGTCACGTCAATGTATGTGTAAGGGTTTGGAGGATAGAGACATTTTAATTTTTCGATATTATTCGAAAGTCAATTTTTAAAAGGCAAATATCTCCCGATCTGAAGGAATCTGAGAGACAAAACTTATGTCACTTTGAGGGAACGTATATGGCAACTTCATGTGAGAGTCACGTCAATGTATGTCCATGGGTTTGGAGGATAGAGATATTTAAATTTTTAGAGATTATTCGAAAGTCAATTTTTGAAAGGCAAATATCTCCCGATCTGTAGGAATCTGAGAGACAAAACTTATGTCACTTTGAGGGAACGTATATGTCAACTTCATGTGAGAGTCACGTCAATGTATGTCCATGGGTTTGGACGATAGAGACATTTTAATTTTTCGAGATTATTCGAAAATCAATTTTTAAAAGGCAAATATCTCCCGATCTGAAGGAATCTGAGAGACAAAACTTATGTCACTTTGAGGGAACGTATATGTCAACTTCATGTGAGAGTCACGTCAATGTATGTCCATGGGTTTGGAGGATAGAGATATTTAAATTTTTAGAGATTATTCGAAAGTCAATTTTTGAAAGGCAAATATCTCCCGATCTGTAGGAATCTGAGAGACAAAACTTATGTTCCTTTGAGGGAACGTAATTGTAAACTTCCTGTCAGAGTCACGTCAATGTATGTCCAAGGGTTTGGACGATAGAGACATTTTAATTTTTCGAGATTATTCGAAAGTCAATTTTTAAAAGACAAATATCTCCCGATCTGTAGGCATCTGAGAGACAAACCTTATGTCACTTTGAGGGAACGCATATGTCAACTTCGTGTCAGAGTCTCGTCAATGTATGTCCAAGGGTTTGGAGGATAGAGACATTTAAATTTTTAGAGATTATTCGAAAGTCAATTTTTAAAAGGCAAATATCTCCCGATCTGTAGGAATCAGAGAGACAAAACTTATGTCACTTTGAGGGAACGAATATGTCAACTTCACGTCAGAGTCTCGGCAATATATGTCAAAGGGTTTGGAGGATAGAGACATTTGAATTTTTCGAGATTATTCGAAAGTCAATTTTTGAAAAGGCAAATATCTCCCGATCTGTATTAATCTGAGAGACAAAACTTATGTCACTTTGCGGGAACGTATATGTCAACTTCATGTCATAGTCACGTCAATGGATGTGGGAGGGTTTGGAGGATAGAGACATTTAAATTTTAGAGATTATTGGAAAGTCAATTTTTAAAAGGCAAATATCTCCCGATCTGTAGGAATCTGAGAGACAAAACGTATGTCACTTTGAGGGAACGTATATGTAAACTTCCTTTCAGAGTCACGCCAATGTATGTCCAAGGGTTTGGAGGATAGAGACATTTTAATTTTTCGAGATTATTCGAAAGTCAATTTTTGAAAAGGCAAATATCTCCCGATCTGTATTAATCTGAGAGACAAAACTTATGTCACTTTGAGGGAACGTATATGTAAACTTCCTGTCAGAGTCACGCCAATGTATGTCCAAGGGTTTGGAGGATAGAGACATTTTAATTTTTCGAGATTATTGGAAAGTCAATTTTTCAAAAGGCAAATATCTCCCGATCTGTAGGAATCTGAGAGACAAAACTTATGTCACTTTGAGGGAACGTATATGTCAACTTCCTGTCAGAGTCACGTCAATGTATGTCCAAGATATTGAAGGATAGAGACATTTAAATTTTTAGAGATTATTCGAAAGTCAATTTTTGAAAAGGCAAATATCTCCCGATCTGTAGGAATCTGAGAGACAAAACTTAAGTCACTTTGAGGGAACGTATATGTCAATTTCATGTCAGAATCTCGTTAATGTATGTCCAAGTGTTTGGACGATACTGATATTTTAATTTTTCGAGATTATTCGAAAATCAATTTTTTAAAGGCAAATATCTCCCGATCTGTAGGCATCTGAGAGACAAAACGTGTGTCACTTTGAGGGAACGTATATGTTAACTTCATGTCAGAATCTCGTCAATGTATGTCCAAGTGTTTGGACGATACAGACATTTTAATTTTTCGAGATTAATCGAAAGTCAATTTTTAAAATGGAAATATCTCCCGATCTGTAGGAATCTGAGAGACAAAACTTATGTCACTTTGAGGGAACGCATATGTCATCGTCATGTCAGAGTCACGTCAATGTATGTCCAAGGGTTTGCAGGATAGAGACATTTTAATTTTTCAGGGTTATTTTAAAGTCAATTATTCAAAGGCATATATCTCTCGATATGTATGAATCTGAGAGACACAACTCATGTCACTATGAGGACATTTACATATCAACTTCATGTCAGAGTCAGGACAATGTACGAAAAAGGGATTGAAGAATAGAGACATTTGAATTATTCCAGATTATTCGAAAATCAATTTTAAAAGGCAAATATCTCCCGATCTGTAGGAATCTGAGAGACAAAACTTATGTCACTTTGAGGGAACGTATTTATCAACTTCATGTCAGAATCTCGTCAATGTATGTCCTAGGGTTTGGACGATAGAGACATTTTAATTTTTCGAGATTATTCGAAAGTCAATTTTTTAAAGGCAAATATCTCCCGATCTGTAGGAATCTGAGAGACAAAACTTATGCCACTTTGAGGGAACGTATATGTCAACTTCATGTCAGAGTCACGTCAATGTATGTCCAAGGGTTTGGAGGATAGAGACATTTTAATTTTTCGAGATTATTCGAAAGTCAATTTTTAAAGGCAAATATCTCCCGATCTGTTGGAATCTGAGAGACAAAACTTATGTCACTTTGAGGGAACGTATATGTCAACTTCATGTCAGAATCTCGTCAATGTATGTACTAGGGTTTGGACGATAGAGACATTTTAATTTTTCGAGATTATTCGAAAGTCAATTTTTAAAAGGCAAATATCTCCCGATCTGTAGGCATCTGAGAGACAAACCTTATGTCACTTTGAGGGAACGCATATGTCAACTTTATGTCAGAGTCTCGTCAAAGTATGTATAAGGGTTTGGAGGATAGAGACATTTGAATTTTTCGAGATTATTCGAAAGTCAATTTTTGAAAAGGCAAATATCTCCCGATCTGTATTAATCTGAGAGACAAAACTTATGTCACTTTGAGGGAACGTATATGTCAACTTCATGTGATAGTCACGTCAATGTATGTCGAAGGGTTTGGAGGATAGAGACATTTTAATTTTTCGATATTATTCGAAAGTCAATTTTTAAAAGGCAAATATCTCCCGATCTGAAGGAATCTGAGAGACAAAACTTATGTCACTTTGAGGGAACGTATATGGCAACTTCATGTGAGAGTCACGTCAATGTATGTCCATGGGTTTGGAGGATAGAGATATTTAAATTTTTAGAGATTATTCGAAAGTCAATTTTTGAAAGGCAAATATCTCCCGATCTGTAGGAATCTGAGAGACAAAACTTATGTCACTTTGAGGGAACGTATATGTCAACTTCATGTGAGAGTCACGTCAATGTATGTCCATGGGTTTGGACGATAGAGACATTTTAATTATTCGAGATTATTCGAAAGTCAATTTTTAAAAGGCAAATATCTCCCGATCTGAAGGAATCTGAGAGACAAAACTTATGTCACTTTGAGGGAACGTATATGTCAACTTCATGTGAGAGTCACGTCAATGTATGTCCATGGGTTTGGAGGATAGAGATATTTAAATTTTTAGAGATTATTCGAAAGTCAATTTTTGAAAGGCAAATATCTCCCGATCTGTAGGAATCTGAGAGACAAAACTTATGTTCCTTTGAGGGAACGTAATTGTAAACTTCCTGTCAGAGTCACGTCAATGTATGTCCAAGGGTTTGGACGATAGAGACATTTTAATTTTTCGAGATTATTCGAAAGTCAATTTTTAAAAGACAAATATCTCCCGATCTGTAGGCATCTGAGAGACAAACCTTATGTCACTTTGAGGGAACGCATATGTCAACTTCGTGTCAGAGTCTCGTCAATGTATGTACAAGGGTTTTTAGGATAGAGACATTTTAATTTTTCGAGATTATTCGAAAGTCAATTTTTGAAAAGTCAAATATCTCCCGATCTGTATTAATCTGAGAGACAAAACTTATGTCACTTTGAGGGAACGTATATATCAACTTCTTGTCTTAGTCACGTCAATGTATGTCCATGGGTTTGGAGGATAAGGACAATTAAATTTTTCGAGAATATTCGAAAGTCAATTTTTAAAAGACAAATATCTCCCGATCTGTAGGCATCTGAGTGACAAAACTTATGTCACTGTGACGGAACGTATATGTCAACTTCATATCGGAGTCTCGTCAATGTATGTCCAAGGGTGTGGACGATAGAGACATTTTAATTTTTCGAGATTATTCGAAAGTCAATTTTTGAAAAGGCAAATATCTCTCGATCTGTAGGAATCTGAGAGACAAAACTTATGTCACTTTGAGGGAATGCATATGTCAACCTCATGTCAGAGTCACGTCTATGTATGTCCAAGGGTTTGGAGGATAGAGACATTTAAATTTTTAGAGATTATTCAATAGTCATTTTTTAAAATTCAAATATCTCCCGATCTGTAGGAATCTGAGAGACAAAGCTTATGTCACTATGAGGGAACGTATATGTCAACTTCCTGTCAGAGTCACGTCAATGTATGTCCAAGGGGTTGTAGGATAGAGACATTTAAATTTTTAGAGATTATTCGAAAGTCAATTTTTAAAGGGCAAATATCTCCCGATCTGTAGGAATCTGAGAGACAAAACTTATGTCACTTTGAGGGAACGTATATGTCAACTTCATGTCAGAATCTCGTCAATGTATGTCCAAGGGTTTGGAGGATAGAGACATTTTAATTTTTCGAGATTATTCGAAAGTCAATTTGTGAAAAGGCAAATATCTCCCGATCTGTAGGAATCTGAGAGACAAAACTTATGTCACTTTGAGGGAACGTATATGTCAACTTCATGTCAGAATCTCGTCAATGTATGTCCAAGTGTTTGGACGATACAGACATTTTAATTTTTCGAGATTATTCGAAAGTCAATTATTTAAAGGCAAATATCTCCCGATCTGTTGGCATCTGAGAGACAAAACTTATGTCACATTGAGGGAACATATATGTCAACTTCCTGTCAGAGTCACGTCAAAGTATGTCCAAGGATTTGGAGGATAGAGACATTTAAATTTTTAGAGATTATTCGAAAGTCAATTTTTAAAAAACAAATATCTCCCGATTTGTAGGAATCTGAGAGACAAATCTTATGTCACTTTTAGGGAACGTATATGTAAACTTCCTGTCAGAGTCACGCCAATGTATGTCCAAGGGTTTGGAGGATAGAGACATTTAAATTTTTAGAGATTATTCGAAAGTCAATTTTTAAAAGGCAAATATCTCCCGATCTGTAGGAATCAGAGAGACAAAACTTATGTCACTTTGAGGGAACGAATATGTCAACTTCATGTCAGAGTCTCGGCAATATATGTCAAAGGGTTTGGAGGATAGAGACATTTGAATTTTTCGAGATTATTCGAAAGTCAATTTTTGAAAAGGCAAATATCTCCCGATCTGTATTAATCTGAGAGACAAAACTTATGTCACTTTGCGGGAACGTATATGTCAACTTCATGTCATAGTCACGTCAATGGATGTGGGAGGGTTTGGAGGATAGAGACATTTAAATTTTAGAGATTATTGGAAAGTCAATTTTTAAAAGGCAAATATCTCCCGATCTGTAGGAATCTGAGAGACAAAACGTATGTCACTTTGAGGGAACGTATATGTAAACTTCCTGTCAGAGTCACGCCAATGTATGTCCAAGGGTTTGGAGGATAGAGACATTTTAATTTTTCGAGATTATTCGAAAGTCAATTTTTGAAAAGGCAAATATCTCCCGATCTGTATTAATCTGAGAGACAAAACTTATGTCACTTTGAGGGAACGTATATGTAAACTTCCTGTCAGAGTCACGCCAATGTATGTCCAAGGGTTTGGAGGATAGAGACATTTTAATTTTTCGAGATTATTGGAAAGTCAATTTTTAAAAGGCAAATATCTCCCGATCTGTAGGAATCTGAGAGACAAAACGTATGTCACTTTGAGGGAACGTATATGTCAATTTCATGTCAGAATCTCGTCAATGTATGTCCAAGGGGTTGGACGATAGAGACATTTTAATTTTTCGAGATTATTCGAAAGTCAATTTTTAAAAGGCAAATATCTCCCGATCTGTAGGAATCAGAGAGACAAAACTTATGTCACTTTGAGGGAACGAATATGTCAACTTCATGTCAGAGTCTCGGCAATGTATGTCAAAGGGTTTGGAGGATAGAGACATTTGAATTTTTCGAGATTATTCGAAAGTCAATTTTTGAAAAGGCAAATATCTCCCGATCTGTATTAATCTGAGAGACAAAACTTATGTCACTTTGCGGGAACGTATATGTCAACTTCATGTCATAGTCACGTCAATGGATGTGGGAGGGTTTGGAGGATAGAGACATTTAAATTTTAGAGATTATTGGAAAGTCAATTTTTAAATGGCAAATATCTCCCGATCTGTAGGAATCTGAGAGACAAAACGTATGTCACTTTGAGGGAACGTATATGTAAACTTCCTTTCAGAGTCACGCCAATGTATGTCCAAGGGTTTGGAGGATAGAGACATTTTAATTTTTCGAGATTATTCGAAAGTCAATTTTTGAAAAGGCAAATATCTCCCGATCTGTATTAATCTGAGAGACAAAACTTATGTCACTTTGAGGGAACGTATATGTAAACTTCCTGTCAGAGTCACGCCAATGTATGTCCAAGGGTTTGGAGGATAGAGACATTTTAATTTTTCGAGATTATTGGAAAGTCAATTTTTAAAAGGCAAATATCTCCCGATCTGTAGGAATCTGAGAGACAAAACGTATGTCACTTTGAGGGAACGTATATGTCAATTTCATGTCAGAATCTCGTCAATGTATGTCCAAGGGTTTGGCGGATAGAGACATTTAAATTTTTCGAGATTATTCGATAGTCAATTTTTGAATAGGCAAATATCTCCCGATCTGTATTAATGTGACAGACAAAACTTATGTCACTTTGAGGGAACGTATATGTCAACTTCATGTCATAGTCACGTCAATGTATGTCGAAGGGTTTGGAGGTTAGAGACATTTAAATTTTTAGAGATTATTCGAAAGTCAATTTTTTAAAAGGCAAATATCTCCCGATCTGTAGGAATCTGAGAGACAAAACTTATGTCACTTTGAGGGAACGTATATGTCAACTTCCTGTCAGAGTCACGTCAATGTATGTCCAAGATATTGAAGGATAGAGACATTTAAATTTTTAGAAATTATTCGAAAGTCAATTTTTGAAAAGGCAAATATCTCCCGATCTGTAGGAATCTGAGAGACAAAACTTAAGTCACTTTGAGGGAACGTATATGTCAATTTCATGTCAGAATCTCGTCAATGTATGTCCAAGTGTTTGGACGATACTGATATTTTAATTTTTCGAGATTATTCGAAAGTCAATTTTTTAAAGGCAAATATCTCCCGATCTGTAGGCATCTGAGAGACAAAACGTGTGTCACTTTGAGGGAACTTATATGTCAACTTCATGTCAGAATCTCGTCAATGTATGTCCAAGTGTTTGGACGATACAGACATTTTAATTTTTCGAGATTATTCGAAAGTCAATTTTTAAAATGGAAATATCTTACGATCTGTAGGAATCTGAGAGACAAAACTTATGTCACTTTGAGGGAACGCATATGTCATCGTCATGTCAGAGTCACGTCAATGTATGTCCAAGGGTTTGCAGGATAGAGACATTTTAATTTTTCAGGGTTATTTTAAAGTCAATTATTCAAAGGCATATATCTCTCGATATGTAGGAATCTGAGAGACACAACTCATGTTCCTATGAGGACATTTACATATCAACTTCATGTCAGAGTCAGGACAATGTACGAAAAAGGGTTTGAAGAATAGAGACATTTGAATTATTCCAGATTATTCGAAAATCAATTTTAAAAGGCAAATATCTCCCGATCTGTAGGAATCTGAGAGACAAAACTTATGTCACTTTGAGGGAACGTATTTGTCAACTTCATGTCAGAATCTCGTCAATGTATGTCCTAGGGTTTGGACGATAGAGACATTTTAATTTTTCGAGATTATTGGAAAGTCAATTTTTAAAAGGCAAATATCTCCCGATCTGTAGGAATCTGAGAGACAAAACGTATGTCACTTTGAGGGAACGTATATGTCAATTTCATGTCAGAATCTCGTCAATGTATGTCCAAGGGGTTTGACGATAGAGACATATTAATTTTTCGAGATTATTCGAAAGTCAATTTTTAAAAGGCAAATATCTCCCGATCTGTAGGAATCAGAGAGACAAAACTTATGTCACTTTGAGGGAACGAATATGTCAACTTCATGTCAGAGTCTCGGCAATGTATGTCAAAGGGTTTGGAGGATAGAGACATTTGAATTTTTCGAGATTATTCGAAAGTCAATTTTTGAAAAGGCAAATATCTCCCGATCTGTATTAATCTGAGAGACAAAACTTATGTCACTTTGCGGGAACGTATATGTCAACTTCATGTCATAGTCACGTCAATGGATGTGGGAGGGTTTGGAGGATAGAGACATTTAAATTTTAGAGATTATTGGAAAGTCAATTTTTAAATGGCAAATATCTCCCGATCTGTAGGAATCTGAGAGACAAAACGTATGTCACTTTGAGGGAACGTATATGTAAACTTCCTTTCAGAGTCACGCCAATGTATGTCCAAGGGTTTGGAGGATAGAGACATTTTAATTTTTCGAGATTATTCGAAAGTCAATTTTTGAAAAGGCAAATATCTCCCGATCTGTATTAATCTGAGAGACAAAACTTATGTCACTTTGAGGGAACGTATATGTAAACTTCCTGTCAGAGTCACGCCAATGTATGTCCAAGGGTTTGGAGGATAGAGACATTTTAATTTTTCGAGATTATTGGAAAGTCAATTTTTAAAAGGCAAATATCTCCCGATCTGTAGGAATCTGAGAGACAAAACGTATGTCACTTTGAGGGAACGTATATGTCAATTTCATGTCAGAATCTCGTCAATGTATGTCCAAGGGTTTGGCGGATAGAGACATTTAAATTTATCGAGATTATTCGAAAGTCAATTTTTGAAAAGGCAAATATCTCCCGATCTGTATTAATCTGAGAGACAAAACTTATGTCACTTTGCGGGAACGTATATGTCAACTTCATGTCATAGTCACGTCAATGGATGTGGGAGGGTTTGGAGGATAGAGACATTTAAATTTTAGAGATTATTGGAAAGTCAATTTTTAAAAGGCAAATATCTCCCGATCTGTAGGAATCTGAGAGACAAAACGTATGTCACTTTGAGGGAACGTATATGTAAACTTCCTGTCAGAGTCACGCCAATGTATGTCCAAGGGTTTGGAGGATAGAGACATTTTAATTTTTCGAGATTATTCGAAAGTCAATTTTTGAAAAGGCAAATATCTCCCGATCTGTATTAATCTGAGAGACAAAACTTATGTCACTTTGAGGGAACGTATATGTAAACTTCCTGTCAGAGTCACGCCAATGTATGTCCAAGGGTTTGGAGGATAGAGACATTTTAATTTTTCGAGATTATTGGAAAGTCAATTTTTAAAAGGCAAATATCTCCCGATCTGTAGGAATCTGAGAGACAAAACGTATGTCACTTTGAGGGAACGTATATGTCAATTTCATGTCAGAATCTCGTCAATGTATGTCCAAGGGGTTGGACGATAGAGACATTTTAATTTTTCGAGATTATTCGAAAGTCAATTTTTAAAAGGCAAATATCTCCCGATCTGTAGGAATCAGAGAGACAAAACTTATGTCACTTTGAGGGAACGAATATGTCAACTTCATGTCAGAGTCTCGGCAATGTATGTCAAAGGGTTTGGAGGATAGAGACATTTTAATTTTTCGAGATTATTCGAAAGTCAATTTTTTAAAGGCAAATATCTCCCGATCTGTAGGAATCTGAGAGACAAAACTTATGCCACTTTGAGGGAACGTATATGTCAACTTCATGTCAGAGTCACGTCAATGTATGTCCAAGGGTTTGGAGGATAGAGACATTTTAATTTTTCGAGATTATTCGAAAGTCAATGTTTAAAGGCAAATATCTCCCGATCTGTTGGAATCTGAGAGACAAAACTTATGTCACTTTGAGGGAACGTATATGTCAACTTCATGTCAGAATCTCGTCAATGTATGTACTAGGGTTTGGACGATAGAGACATTTTAATTTTTCGAGATTATTCGAAAGTCAATTTTTAAAAGGCAAATATCTCCCGATCTGTAGGCATCTGAGAGACAAACCTTATGTCACTTTGAGGGAACGCATATGTCAACTTTATGTCAGAGTCTCGTCAAAGTATGTCCAAGGGTTTGGAGGATAGAGACATTTGAATTTTTCGAGATTATTCGAAAGTCAATTTTTGAAAAGGCAAATATCTCCCGATCTGTATTAATCTGAGAGACAAAACTTATGTCACTTTGAGGGAACGTATATGTCAACTTCATGTCATAGTCACGTCAATGTATGTCGAAGGGTTTGGAGGATAGAGGCATTTAAATTTTTAGAGATTATTCGAAAGAAAATTTTTAAAAGGCAAATATCTCCCGATCTGTAGGAATCTGAGAGACAAAACTTATGTCACTTTGAGGGAACGTGTATGTCAAGTTCCTGTCCGAGTCACGTCAATGTATGTCCAAGGGTTTGGAGGATAGAGACATTTTAATTTTTCGATATTATTCGAAAGTCAATTATTAAAAGGCAAATATCTCCCGATCTGAAGGAATCTGAGAGACAAAACTTATGTCACTTTGAGGGAACGTATATGTCAACTTCATGTCAGAGTCACGTCAATGTATGTCCATGGGTTTGGAGGATAGAGACATTTAAATTTTTAGAGATTATTCGAAAGTCAATTTTTGAAAGGCAAATATCTCCCGATCTGTAGGAATCTGAGAGACAAAACTTATGTTCCTTTGAGGGAACGTAATTGTAAACTTCCTGTCAGAGTCACGTCAATGTATGTCCAAGGGTTTGGACGATAGAGACATTTTAATTTTTCGAGATTATTCGAAAGTCAATTTTTAAAAGACAAATATCTCCCGATCTGTAGGCATCTGAGAGACAAACCTTATGTCACTTTGAGGGAACGCATATGTCAACTTCGTGTCAGAGTCTCGTCAATGTATGTCCAAGGGTTTGGAGGATAGAGACATTTAAATTTTTAGAGATTATTCGAAAGTCAATTTTTAAAAGGCAAATATCTCCCGATCTGTAGGAATCAGAGAGACAAAACTTATGTCACTTTGAGGGAACGAATATGTCAACTTCATGTCAGAGTCTCGGCAATGTATGTCAAAGGGTTTGGAGGATAGAGACATTTGAATTTTTCGAGATTATTCGAAAGTCAATTTTTGAAAAGGCAAATATCTCCCGATCTGTATTAATCTGAGAGACAAAACTTATGTCACTTTGCGGGAACGTATATGTCAACGTCATGTCATAGTCACGTCAATGGATGTGGGAGGGTTTGGAGGATAGAGACATTTAAATTTTAGAGATTATTGGAAAGTCAATTTTTAAAAGGCAAATATCTCCCGATCTGTAGGAATCTGAGAGACAAAACGTATGTCACTTTGAGGGAACGTATATGTAAACTTCCTTTCAGAGTCACGCCAATGTATGTCCAAGGGTTTGGAGGATAGAGACATTTTAATTTTTCGAGATTATTCGAAAGTCAATTTTTGAAAAGGCAAATATCTCCCGATCTGTATTAATCTGAGAGACAAAACTTATGTCACTTTGAGGGAACGTATATGTAAACTTCCTGTCAGAGTCACGCCAATGTATGTCCAAGGGTTTGGAGGATAGAGACATTTTAATTTTTCGAGATTATTGGAAAGTCAATTTTTAAAAGGCAAATATCTCCCGATCTGTAGGAATCTGAGAGACAAAACGTATGTAACTTTGAGGGAACGTATATGTCAATTTCATGTCAGAATCTCGTCAATGTATGTCCAAGGGTTTGGCGGATAGAGACATTTAAATTTTTCGAGATTATTCGATAGTCAATTTTTGAATAGGCAAATATCTCCCGATCTGTATTAATCTGAGAGACAAAACTTATGTCACTTTGAGGGAACGTATATGTCAACTTCATGTCATAGTCACGTCAATGTATGTCGAAGGGTTTGGAGGTTAGAGACATTTAAATTTTTAGAGATTATTCGAAAGTCAATTTTTGAAAAGGCAAATATCTCCCGATCTGTAGGAATCTGAGAGACAAAACTTATGTCACTTTGAGGGAACGTATATGTCAACTTCCTGTCAGAGTCACGTCAATGTATGTCCAAGATATTGAAGGATAGAGACATTTAAATTTTTCGAGATTATTCGAAAGTCAATTTTTGAAAAGGCAAATATCTCCCGATCTGTAGGAATCTGAGAGACAAAACTTAAGTCACTTTGAGGGAACGTATATGTCAATTTCATGTCAGAATTTCGTCAATGTATGTCCAAGTGTTTGGACGATACTGATATTTTAATTTTTAGAGATTATTCGAAAGTCAATTTTTGAAAAGGCAAATATCTCCCGATCTGTAGGAATCTGAGAGACAAACCTTATGTCACTTTGAGGGAACGCATATGTCAACTTCGTGTCAGAGTCTCGTCAATGTATGTACAAGGGTTTTTAGGATAGAGACATTTTAATTTTTCGAGATTATTCGAAAGTCAATTTTTGAAAATTCAAATATCTCCCGATCTGTATTAATCTGAGAGACAAAACTTATGTCACTTTGAGGGAACGTATATATCAACTTCTTGTCTTAGTCACGTCAATGTATGTCCATGGGTTTGGAGGATAAAGACAATTAAATTTTTCGAGAATATTCGAAAGTCAATTTTTAAAAGGCAAATATCTCCCGATCTGTAGGCATCTGAGTGACAACACTTATGTCACTGTGAGGGAACGTATATGTCAACTTCATGGCAGAGTCTTGTGAATGTATGTCCAAGGGTTTGGAGGATAGAGACATTTAAATGTTTAGAGAATATTCGAAAGTCAATTATTAAAAGGCAAATATCTCCCGATCTGTAGGAATCTGAGAGACAAAACTTATGTCACTTTGAGGGAACGCGTATGTCAAGTTCCTGTCCGAGTCACGTCAATGTATGTCCAAGGGTTTGGAGGATAGAGACATTTAAATTTTTAGAGATTATTCGAAAGTCAATTATTAAAAGGCAAATATCTCCCGATCTGTAGGATTCTGAGAGACAAAACGTATGTCACTTTGAGGGAACGTATATGTCAACTTCATGTCAGAATCTCGTCAATGTATGTCCAAGGGTTTGGACGATAGAGACATTTTAATTTTTCGAGATTAATCGAAAGTCATTTTTTAAAAGGCAAATATCGCCCGATCTGTAGGCATCTGAGAGACAAACCTTATGTTACTTTGAGGGAACGCATATGTCAACTTCCTGTAAGAGGTACGTAAATGTTTGTCCAAGGGTTTGGAGGATAGAGACATTTTAATTTTTCGATATTATTCGAAAGTCAATTTTTAAAAGGCAAATATCTCCCGATCTGAAGGAATCTGAGAGACAAAACTTATGTCACTTTGAGGGAACGTATATGTCAACTTCATGTCAGAGTCACGTCAATGTATGTCCATGGGTTTGGAGGATAGAGACATTTAAATTTTTAGAGATTATTCGAAAGTCAATTTTTGAAAGGCAAATATCTCCCGATCTGTAGGAATCTGAGAGACAAAACTTATGTTCCTTTGAGGGAACGTAATTGTAAACTTCCTGTCAGAGTCACGTCAATGTATGTCCAAGGGTTTGGACGATAGAGACATTTTAATTTTTCGAGATTATTCGAAAGTCAATTTTTAAAAGACAAATATCTCCCGATCTGTAGGCATCTGAGAGACAAACCTTATGTCACTTTGAGGGAACGCATATGTCAACTTCGTGTCAGAGTCTCGTCAATGTATGTCCAAGGGTTTGGAGGATAGAGACATTTAAATTTTTAGAGATTATTCGAAAGTCAATTTTTAAAAGGCAAATATCTCCCGATCTGTAGGAATCAGAGAGACAAAACTTATGTCACTTTGAGGGAACGAATATGTCAACTTCACGTCAGAGTCTCGGCAATATATGTCAAAGGGTTTGGAGGATAGAGACATTTGAATTTTTCGAGATTATTCGAAAGTCAATTTTTGAAAAGGCAAATATCTCCCGATCTGTATTAATCTGAGAGACAAAACTTATGTCACTTTGCGGGAACGTATATGTCAACTTCATGTCATAGTCACGTCAATGGATGTGGGAGGGTTTGGAGGATAGAGACATTTAAATTATAGAGATTATTGGAAAGTCAATTTTTAAAAGGCAAATATCTCCCGATCTGTAGGAATCTGAGAGACAAAACGTATGTCACTTTGAGGGAACGTATATGTAAACTTCCTGTCAGAGTCACGCCAATGTATGTCCAAGGGTTTGGAGGATAGAGACATTTTAATTTTTCGAGATTATTCGAAAGTCAATTTTTGAAAAGGCAAATATCTCCCGATCTGTATTAATCTGAGAGACAAAACTTATGTCACTTTGAGGGAACGTATATGTAAACTTCCTGTCAGAGTCACGCCAATGTATGTCCAAGGGTTTGGAGGATAGAGACATTTTAATTTTTCGAGATTATTGGAAAGTCAATTTTTAAAAGGCAAATATCTCCCGATCTGTAGGAATCTGAGAGACAAAACGTATGTCACTTTGAGGGAACGTATATGTCAATTTCATGTCAGAATCTCGTCAATGTATGTCCAGGGGTTGGACGATAGAGACATTTTAATTTTTCGAGATTATTCGAAAGTCAATTTTTAAAAGGCAAATATCTCCCGATCTGTAGGAATCAGAGAGACAAAACTTATGTCACTTTGAGGGAACGAATATGTCAACTTCATGTCAGAGTCTCGGCAATGTATGTCAAAGGGTTTGGAGGATAGAGACATTTGAATTTTTCGAGATTATTCGAAAGTCAATTTTTGAAAAGGCAAATATCTCCCGATCTGTATTAATCTGAGAGACAAAACTTATGTCACTTTGCGGGAACGTATATGTCAACTTCATGTCATAGTCACGTCAAAGGATGTGGGAGGGTTTGGAGGATAGAGACATTTAAATTTTAGAGATTATTGGAAAGTCAATTTTTAAAAGGCAAATATCTCCCGATCTATAGGAATCTGAGAGACAAAACGTATGTCACTTTGAGGGAACGTATATGTAAACTTCCTTTCAGAGTCACGCCAATGTATGTCCAAGGGTTTGGAGGATAGAGACATTTTAATTTTTCGAGATTATTCGAAAGTCAATTTTTGAAAAGGCAAATATCTCCCGATCTGTATTAATCTGAGAGACAAAACTTATGTCACTTTGAGGGAACGTATATGTAAACTTCCTGTCAGAGTCACGCCAATGTATGTCCAAGGGTTTGGAGGATAGAGACATTTTAATTTTTCGAGATTATTGGAAAGTCAATTTTTAAAAGGCAAATATCTCCCGATCTGTAGGAATCTGATAGACAAAACGTATGTCACTTTGAGGGAACGTATATGTCAATTTCATGTCAGAATCTCGTCAATGTATGTCCAAGGGTTTGGACGATAGAGACATTTTAATGTTTCGAGATTATTCGAAAGTCAATTTCTAAAGGCAAATATCTCCCGATCTGTATTAAACTGAGAGACAAAACTTATGTCACTTTGAGGGAACGTATATGTCAACTTCCTGTCAGAGTCTCGTTAATGTATGTAAAGGGTTTTGGAGGATAGAGACATTTAAATTTTTAGAGATTATTCGAAAGTCAATTTTTGAAAAGGCAAATATCTCCCGATCTGTAGGAATCTGAGAGACAAAACTTATGTCACCTTGAGGAAACGTATATGTCAACGTCATGTCAGAATCTCGTCAATGTATGTCCAAGGTTTTGGACGATAGAGACATTTTAATTTTTTGAGATTATTCGAATGTCAATTATTTAAAGGCAAATATCTCCCGATCTGTAGGCATCTGAGAGACAAACCTTATATCACTTTGAGGGACCGCATATGTCAACTTCATGTCAGAGTCTCGTCAATGTATGTCTAAGGGTTTGGAAGATAGAGACATTTTAATTTTTCGAGATTATTTGAAAGTCAATTATTAAAAGGCAAATATCTCCCGATCTGTAGGCATCTGAGAGACAAACCTTTTGTCAAATTGAGGGAACGCATATGTCAACTTCATGTCAGAGTCTCGTCAATGTATGTCCAAGGGTTTGGGCGATAGAGACATTTTAATTTTTCGAGATTATTCGAAAGTGAAATAAAAAAAGGCAAATATCTCCCGATCTGTAGGCATCTGAGATACAAACCTTATGTCACTTTGAGGGAATGTATATGTCAATTTCATGTCAGAATCTCGTCAATGTATGTCCAAGGGTTTGGCGGATAGAGACATTTAAATTTTTCGAGATTATTCGATAGTCAATTTTTGAATAGGCAAATATCTCCCGATCTGTATTAATCTGAGAGACAAAACTTATGTCACTTTGAGGGAACGTATATGTCAACTTCATGTCATAGTCACGTCAATGTATGTAGAAGGGTTTGGAGGTTAGAGACATTTAAATTTTTAGAGATTATTCGAAAGTCAATTTTTGAAAAGGCAAATATCTCCCGATCTGTAGGAATCTGAGAGACAAAACTTATGTCACTTTGAGGGAACGTATATGTCAACTTCCTGTCAGAGTCACGTCAATGTATGTCCAAGATATTGAAGGATAGAGACATTTAAATTTTTCGAGATTATTCGAAAGTCAATTTTTGAAAAGGCAAATATCTCCCGATCTGTAGGAATCTGAGAGACAAAACTTAAGTCACTTTGAGGGAACGTATATGTCAATTTCATGTCAGAATCTCGTCAATGTATGTCCAAGTGTTTGGACGATACTGATATTTTAATTTTTAGAGATTATTCGAAAGTCAATTTTTGAAAAGGCAAATATCTCCCGATCTGTAGGAATCTGAGAGACAAACCTTATGTCACTTTGAGGGAACGCATATGTCAACTTCGTGTCAGAGTCTTGTCAATGTATGTACAAGGGTTTTTAGGATAGAGACATTTTAATTTTTCGAGATTATTCGAAAGTCAATTTTTGAAAAGTCAAATATCTCCCGATCTGTATTAATCTGAGAGACAAAACTTATGTCACTTTGAGGGAACGTATATATCAACTTCTTGTCTTAGTCACGTCAATGTATGTCCATGGGTTTGGAGGATAAAGACAATTAAATTTTTCGAGAATAGTCGAAAGTCAATTTTTAAAAGGCAAATATCTCCCGATCTGTAGGCATCTGAGTGACAACACTTATGTCACTGTGAGGGAACGTATATGTCAACTTCATGGCAGAGTCTTGTGAATGTATGTCCAAGGGTTTGGAGGATAGAGACATTTAAATGTTTAGAGAATATTCGAAAGTCAATTATTAAAAGGCAAATATCTCCCGATCTGTAGGAATCTGAGAGACAAAACTTATGTCACTTTGAGGGAACGCGTATGTCAAGTTCCTGTCCGAGTCACGTCAATGTATGTCCAAGTGTTTGGAGGATAGAGACATTTAAATTTTTAGAGATTATTCGAAAGTCAATTATTAAAAGGCAAATATCTCCCGATCTGTAGGAATCTGAGAGACAAAACGTATGTCACTTTGAGGGAACGTATATGTCAACTTCATGTCAGAATCTCGTCAATGTATGTCCAAGGGTTTGGACGATAGAGACATTTTAATTTTTCGAGATTAATCGAAAGTCATTTTTTAAAAGGCAAATATCGCCCGATCTGTAGGCATCTGAGAGACAAACCTTATGTTACTTTGAGGGAACGCATATGTCAACTTCCTGTAAGAGGTACGTAAATGTTTGTCCAAGGGTTTGGAGGATAGAGACATTTTAATTTTTCGATATTATTCGAAAGTCAATTTTTAAAAGGCAAATATCTCCCGATCTGAAGGAATCTGAGAGACAAAACTTATGTCACTTTGAGGGAACGTATATGTCAACTTCATGTCAGAGTCACGTCAATGTATGTCCATGGGTTTGGAGGATAGAGACATTTAAATTTTTAGAGATTATTCGAAAGTCAATTCTTGAAAGGCAAATATCTCCCGATCTGTAGGAATCTGAGAGACAAAACTTATGTTCCTTTGAGGGAACGTAATTGTAAACTTCCTGTCAGAGTCACGTCAATGTATGTCCAAGGGTTTGCAGGATAGAGACATTTTAATTTTTCAGGGTTATTTTAAAGTCAATTATTCAAAGGCATATATCTCTCGATATGTAGGAATCTGAGAGACACAACTCATGTCCCTATGAGGACATTTACATATCAACTTCATGTCAGAGTCAGGACAATGTACGAAAAAGGGTTTGAAGAATAGAGACATTTGAATTATTCCAGATTATTCGAAAATCAATTTTAAAAGGCAAATATCTCCCGATCTGTAGGAATCTGAGAGACAAAACTTATGTCACTTTGAGGGAACGAATTTGTCAACTTCATGTCAGAATCTCGTCAATGTATGTCCTAGGGTTTGGACGATAGAGACATTTTAATTTTTCGAGATTATTCGAAAGTCAATTTTTTAAAGGCAAATATCTCCCGATCTGTAGGAATCTGAGAGACAAAACTTATGCCACTTTGAGGGAACGTATATGTCAACTTCATGTCAGAGTCACGTCAATGTATGTCCAAGGGTTTGGAGGATAGAGACATTTTAATTTTTCGAGATTATTCGAAAGTCAATGTTTAAAGGCAAATATCTCCCGATCTGTTGGAATCTGAGAGACAAAACTTATGTCACTTTGAGGGAACGTATATGTCAACTTCATGTCAGAATCTCGTCAATGTATGTACTAGGGTTTGGACGATAGAGACATTTTAATTTTTCGAGATTATTCGAAAGTCAATTTTTAAAAGGCAAATATCTCCCGATCTGTAGGCATCTGAGAGACAAACCTTATGTCACTTTGAGGGAACGCATATGTCAACTTTATGTCAGAGTCTCGTCAAAGTATGTCCAAGGGTTTGGAGGATAGAGACATTTGAATTTTTCGAGATTATTCGAAAGTCAATTTTTGAAAAGGCAAATATCTCCCGATCTGTATTAATCTGAGAGACAAAACTTATGTCACTTTGAGGGAACGTGTATGTCAAGTTCCTGTCCGAGTCACGTCAATGTATGTCCAAGGGTTTGGAGGATAGAGACATTTTAATTTTTCGATATTATTCGAAAGTCAATTATTAAAAGGCAAATATCTCCCGATCTGAAGGAATCTGAGAGACAAAACTTATGTCACTTTGAGGGAACGTATATGTCAACTTCATGTCAGAGTCACGTCAATGTATGTCCATGGGTTTGGAGGATAGAGACATTTAAATTTTTAGAGATTATTCGAAAGTCAATTTTTGAAAGGCAAATATCTCCCGATCTGTAGGAATCTGAGAGACAAAACTTATGTTCCTTTGAGGGAACGTAATTGTAAACTTCCTGTCAGAGTCACGTCAATGTATGTCCAAGGGTTTGGACGATAGAGACATTTTAATTTTTCGAGATTATTCGAAAGTCAATTTTTAAAAGACAAATATCTCCCGATCTGTAGGCATCTGAGAGACAAACCTTATGTCACTTTGAGGGAACGCATATGTCAACTTCGTGTCAGAGTCTCGTCAATGTATGTCCAAGGGTTTGGAGGATAGAGACATTTAAATTTTTAGAGATTATTCGAAAGTCAATTTTTAAAAGGCAAATATCTCCCGATCTGTAGGAATCAGAGAGACAAAACTTATGTCACTTTGAGGGAACGAATATGTCAACTTCATGTCAGAGTCTCGGCAATGTATGTCAAAGGGTTTGGAGGATAGAGACATTTGAATTTTTCGAGATTATTCGAAAGTCAATTTTTGAAAAGGCAAATATCTCCCGATCTGTATTAATCTGAGAGACAAAACTTATGTCACTTTGCGGGAACGTATATGTCAACGTCATGTCATAGTCACGTCAATGGATGTGGGAGGGTTTGGAGGATAGAGACATTTAAATTTTAGAGATTATTGGAAAGTCAATTTTTAAAAGGCAAATATCTCCCGATCTGTAGGAATCTGAGAGACAAAACGTATGTCACTTTGAGGGAACGTATATGTAAACTTCCTTTCAGAGTCACGCCAATGTATGTCCAAGGGTTTGGAGGATAGAGACATTTTAATTTTTCGAGATTATTCGAAAGTCAATTTTTGAAAAGGCAAATATCTCCCGATCTGTATTAATCTGAGAGACAAAACTTATGTCACTTTGAGGGAACGTATATGTAAACTTCCTGTCAGAGTCACGCCAATGTATGTCCAAGGGTTTGGAGGATAGAGACATTTTAATTTTTCGAGATTATTGGAAAGTCAATTTTTAAAAGGCAAATATCTCCCGATCTGTAGGAATCTGAGAGACAAAACTTATGTCACTTTGAGGGAACGTATATGTAAACTTCCTGTCAGAGTCACGCCAATGTATGTCCAAGGGTTTGGAGGATAGAGACATTTTAATTTTTCGAGATTATTGGAAAGTCAATTTTTAAAAGGCAAATATCTCCCGATCTGTAGGAATCTGAGAGACAAAACGTATGTCACTTTGAGGGAACGTATATGTCAATTTCATGTCAGAATCTCGTCAATGTATGTCCAGGGGTTGGACGATAGAGACATTTTAATTTTTCGAGATTATTCGAAAGTCAATTTTTAAAAGGCAAATATCTCCCGATCTGTAGGAATCAGAGAGACAAAACTTATGTCACTTTGAGGGAACGAATATGTCAACTTCATGTCAGAGTCTCGGCAATGTATGTCAAAGGGTTTGGAGGATAGAGACATTTGAATTTTTCGAGATTATTCGAAAGTCAATTTTTGAAAAGGCAAATATCTCCCGATCTGTATTAATCTGAGAGACAAAACTTATGTCACTTTGCGGGAACGTATATGTCAACTTCATGTCATAGTCACGTCAATGGATGTGGGAGGGTTTGGAGGATAGAGACATTTAAATTTTAGAGATTATTGGAAAGTCAATTTTTAAAAGGCAAATATCTCCCGATCTATAGGAATCTGAGAGACAAAACGTATGTCACTTTGAGGGAACGTATATGTAAACTTCCTTTCAGAGTCACGCCAATGTATGTCCAAGGGTTTGGAGGATAGAGACATTTTAATATTTCGAGATTATTCGAAAGTCAATTTTTGAAAAGGCAAATATCTCCCGATCTGTATTAATCTGAGAGACAAAACTTATGTCACTTTGAGGGAACGTATATGTAAACTTCCTGTCAGAGTCACGCCAATGTATGTCCAAGGGTTTGGAGGATAGAGACATTTTAATTTTTCGAGATTATTGGAAAGTCAATTTTTAAAAGGCAAATATCTCCCGATCTGTAGGAATCTGATAGACAAAACGTATGTCACTTTGAGGGAACGTATATGTCAATTTCATGTCAGAATCTCGTCAATGTATGTCCAAGGGTTTGGCGGATAGAGACATTTAAATTTTTCGAGATTATTCGATAGTCAATTTTTGAATAGGCAAATATCTCCCGATCTGTATTAATCTGAGAGACAAAACTTATGTCACTTTGAGGGAACGTATATGTCAACTTCATGTCATAGTCACGTCAATGTATGTAGAAGGGTTTGGAGGTTAGAGACATTTAAATTTTTAGAGATTATTCGAAAGTCAATTTTTGAAAAGGCAAATATCTCCCGATCTGTAGGAATCTGAGAGACAAAACTTATGTCACTTTGAGGGAACGTATATGTCAACTTCCTGTCAGAGTCACGTCAATGTATGTCCAAGATATTGAAGGATAGAGACATTTAAATTTTTCGAGATTATTCGAAAGTCAATTTTTGAAAAGGCAAATATCTCCCGATCTGTAGGAATCTGAGAGACAAAACTTAAGTCACTTTGAGGGAACGTATATGTCAATTTCATGTCAGAATCTCGTCAATGTATGTCCAAGTGTTTGGACGATACTGATATTTTAATTTTTAGAGATTATTCGAAAGTCAATTTTTGAAAAGGCAAATATCTCCCGATCTGTAGGAATCTGAGAGACAAACCTTATGTCACTTTGAGGGAACGCATATGTCAACTTCGTGTCAGAGTCTCGTCAATGTATGTACAAGGGTTTTTAGGATAGAGACATTTTAATTTTTCGAGATTATTCGAAAGTCAATTTTTGAAAAGTCAAATATCTCCCGATCTGTATTAATCTGAGAGACAAAACTTATGTCACTTTGAGGGAACGTATATATCAACTTCTTGTCTTAGTCACGTCAATGTATGTCCATGGGTTTGGAGGATAAAGACAATTAAATTTTTCGAGAATATTCGAAAGTCAATTTTTAAAAGGCAAATATCTCCCGATCTGTAGGCATCTGAGTGACAACACTTATGTCACTGTGAGGGAACGTATATGTCAACTTCATGGCAGAGTCTTGTGAATGTATGTCCAAGGGTTTGGAGGATAGAGACATTTAAATGTTTAGAGAATATTCGAAAGTCAATTATTAAAAGGCAAATATCTCCCGATCTGTAGGAATCTGAGAGACAAAACTTATGTCACTTTGAGGGAACGCGTATGTCAAGTTCCTGTCCGAGTCACGTCAATGTATGTCCAAGTGTTTGGAGGATAGAGACATTTAAATTTTTAGAGATTATTCGAAAGTCAATTATTAAAAGGCAAATATCTCCCGATCTGTAGGAATCTGAGAGACAAAACGTATGTCACTTTGAGGGAACGTATATGTCAACTTCATGTCAGAATCTCGTCAATGTATGTCCAAGGGTTTGGACGATAGAGACATTTTAATTTTTCGAGATTAATCGAAAGTCATTTTTTAAAAGGCAAATATCGCCCGATCTGTAGGCATCTGAGAGACAAACCTTATGTTACTTTGAGGGAACGCATATGTCAACTTCCTGTAAGAGGTACGTAAATGTTTGACAAGGGTTTGGAGGATAGAGACATTTTAATTTTTCGATATTATTCGAAAGTCAATTTTTAAAAGGCAAATATCTCCCGATCTGAAGGAATCTGAGAGACAAAACTTATGTCACTTTGAGGGAACGTATATGTCAACTTCATGTCAGAGTCACGTCAATGTATGTCCATGGGTTTGGAGGATAGAGACATTTAAATTTTTAGAGATTATTCGAAAGTCAATTCTTGAAAGGCAAATATCTCCCGATCTGTAGGAATCTGAGAGACAAAACTTATGTTCCTTTGAGGGAACGTAATTGTAAACTTCCTGTCAGAGTCACGTCAATGTATGTCCAAGGGTTTGCAGGATAGAGACATTTTAATTTTTCAGGGTTATTTTAAAGTCAATTATTCAAAGGCATATATCTCTCGATATGTAGGAATCTGAGAGACACAACTCATGTCCCTATGAGGACATTTACATATCAACTTCATGTCAGAGTCAGGACAATGTACGAAAAAGGGTTTGAAGAATAGAGACATTTGAATTATTCCAGATTATTCGAAAATCAATTTTAAAAGGCAAATATCTCCCGATCTGTAGGAATCTGAGAGACAAAACTTATGTCACTTTGAGGGAACGTATTTGTCAACTTCATGTCAGAATCTCGTCAATGTATGTCCTAGGGTTTGGACGATAGAGACATTTTAATTTTTCGAGATTATTCGAAAGTCAATTTTTTAAAGGCAAATATCTCCCGATCTGTAGGAATCTGAGAGACAAAACTTATGCCACTTTGAGGGAACGTATATGTCAACTTCATGTCAGAGTCACGTCAATGTATGTCCAAGGGTTTGGAGGATAGAGACATTTTAATTTTTCGAGATTATTCGAAAGTCAATGTTTAAAGGCAAATATCTCCCGATCTGTTGGAATCTGAGAGACAAAACTTATGTCACTTTGAGGGAACGTATATGTCAACTTCATGTCAGAATCTCGTCAATGTATGTACTAGGGTTTGGACGATAGAGACATTTTAATTTTTCGAGATTATTCGAAAGTCAATTTTTAAAAGGCAAATATCTCCCGATCTGTAGGCATCTGAGAGACAAACCTTATGTCACTTTGAGGGAACGCATATGTCAACTTTATGTCAGAGTCTCGTCAAAGTATGTCCAAGGGTTTGGAGGATAGAGACATTTGAATTTTTCGAGATTATTCGAAAGTCAATTTTTGAAAAGGCAAATATCTCCCGATCTGTATTAATCTGAGAGACAAAACTTATGTCACTTTGAGGGAACGTATATGTCAACTTCATGTCATAGTCACGTCAATGTATGTCGAAGGGTTTGGAGGATAGAGGCATTTAAATTTTTAGAGATTATTCGAAAGAAAATTTTTAAAAGGCAAATATCTCCCGATCTGTAGGAATCTGAGAGACAAAACTTATGTCACTTTGAGGGAACGTGTATGTCAAGTTCCTGTCCGATTCACGTCAATGTATGTCCAAGGGTTTGGAGGATTGAGACATTTTAATTTTTCGATATTATTCGAAAGTCAATTATTAAAAGGCAAATATCTCCCGATCTGAAGGAATCTGAGAGACAAAACTTATGTCACTTTGAGGGAACGTATATGTCAACTTCATGTCAGAGTCACGTCAATGTATGTCCATGGGTTTGGAGGATAGAGACATTTAAATTTTTAGAGATTATTCGAAAGTCAATTTTTGAAAGGCAAATATCTCCCGATCTGTAGGAATCTGAGAGACAAAACTTATGTTCCTTTGAGGGAACGTAATTGTAAACTTCCTGTCAGAGTCACGTCAATGTATGTCCAAGGGTTTGGACGATAGAGACATTTTAATTTTTCGAGATTATTCGAAAGTCAATTTTTAAAAGACAAATATCTCCCGATCTGTAGGCATCTGAGAGACAAACCTTATGTCACTTTGAGGGAACGCATATGTCAACTTCGTGTCAGAGTCTCGTCAATGTATGTCCAAGGGTTTGGAGGATAGAGACATTTAAATTTTTAGAGATTATTCGAAAGTCAATTTTTAAAAGGCAAATATCTCCCGATCTGTAGGAATCAGAGAGACAAAACTTATGCCACTTTGAGGGAACGAATATGTCAACTTCATGTCAGAGTCTCGGCAATGTATGTCAAAGGGTTTGGAGGATAGAGACATTTGAATTTTTCGAGATTATTCGAAAGTCAATTTTTGAAAAGGCAAATATCTCCCGATCTGTATTAATCTGAGAGACAAAACTTATGTCACTTTGCGGGAACGTATATGTCAACGTCATGTCATAGTCACGTCAATGGATGTGGGAGGGTTTGGAGGATAGAGACATTTAAATTTTAGAGATTATTGGAAAGTCAATTTTTAAAAGGCAAATATCTCCCGATCTGTAGGAATCTGAGAGACAAAACGTATGTCACTTTGAGGGAACGTATATGTAAACTTCCTTTCAGAGTCACGCCAATGTATGTCCAAGGGTTTGGAGGATAGAGACATTTTAATTTTTCGAGATTATTCGAAAGTCAATTTTTGAAAAGGCAAATATCTCCCGATCTGTATTAATCTGAGAGACAAAACTTATGTCACTTTGAGGGAACGTATATGTAAACTTCCTGTCAGAGTCACGCCAATGTATGTCCAAGGGTTTGGAGGATAGAGACATTTTAATTTTTCGAGATTATTGGAAAGTCAATTTTTAAAAGGCAAATATCTCCCGATCTGTAGGAATCTGAGAGACAAAACGTATGTAACTTTGAGGGAACGTATATGTCAATTTCATGTCAGAATCTCGTCAATGTATGTCCAAGGGTTTGGCGGATAGAGACATTTAAATTTTTCGAGATTATTCGATAGTCAATTTTTGAATAGGCAAATATCTCCCGATCTGTATTAATCTGAGAGACAAAACTTATGTCACTTTGAGGGAACGTATATGTCAACTTCATGTCATAGTCACGTCAATGTATGTCGAAGGGTTTGGAGGTTAGAGACATTTAAATTTTTAGAGATTATTCGAAAGTCAATTTTTGAAAAGGCAAATATCTCCCGATCTGTAGGAATCTGAGAGACAAAACTTATGTCACTTTGAGGGAACGTATATGTCAACTTCCTGTCAGAGTCACGTCAATGTATGTCCAAGATATTGAAGGATAGAGACATTTAAATTTTTCGAGATTATTCGAAAGTCAATTTTTGAAAAGGCAAATATCTCCCGATCTGTAGGAATCTGAGAGACAAAACTTAAGTCACTTTGAGGGAACGTATATGTCAATTTCATGTCAGAATCTCGTCAATGTATGTCCAAGTGTTTGGACGATACTGATATTTTAATTTTTAGAGATTATTCGAAAGTCAATTTTTGAAAAGGCAAATATCTCCCGATCTGTAGGAATCTGAGAGACAAACCTTATGTCACTTTGAGGGAACGCATATGTCAACTTCGTGTCAGAGTCTCGTCAATGTATGTACAAGGGTTTTTAGGATAGAGACATTTTAATTTTTCGAGATTATTCGAAAGTCAATTTTTGAAAATTCAAATATCTCCCGATCTGTATTAATCTGAGAGACAAAACTTATGTCACTTTGAGGGAACGTATATATCAACTTCTTGTCTTAGTCACGTCAATGTATGTCCATGGGTTTGGAGGATAAAGACAATTAAATTTTTCGAGAATATTCGAAAGTCAATTTTTAAAAGGCAAATATCTCCCGATCTGTAGGCATCTGAGTGACAACACTTATGTCACTGTGAGGGAACGTATATGTCAACTTCATGGCAGAGTCTTGTGAATGTATGTCCAAGGGTTTGGAGGATAGAGACATTTAAATGTTTAGAGAATATTCGAAAGTCAATTATTAAAAGGCAAATATCTCCCGATCTGTAGGAATCTGAGAGACAAAACTTATGTCACTTTGAGGGAACGCGTATGTCAAGTTCCTGTCCGAGTCACGTCAATGTATGTCCAAGGGTTTGGAGGATAGAGACATTTAAATTTTTAGAGATTATTCGAAAGTCAATTATTAAAAGGCAAATATCTCCCGATCTGTAGGATTCTGAGAGACAAAACGTATGTCACTTTGAGGGAACGTATATGTCAACTTCATGTCAGAATCTCGTCAATGTATGTCCAAGGGTTTGGACGATAGAGACATTTTAATTTTTCGAGATTAATCGAAAGTCATTTTTTAAAAGGCAAATATCGCCCGATCTGTAGGCATCTGAGAGACAAACCTTATGTTACTTTGAGGGAACGCATATGTCAACTTCCTGTAAGAGGTACGTAAATGTTTGTCCAAGGGTTTGGAGGATAGAGACATTTTAATTTTTCGATATTATTCGAAAGTCAATTTTTAAAAGGCAAATATCTCCCGATCTGAAGGAATCTGAGAGACAAAACTTATGTCACTTTGAGGGAACGTATATGTCAACTTCATGTCAGAGTCACGTCAATGTATGTCCGTGGGTTTGGAGGATAGAGACATTTAAATTTTTAGAGATTATTCGAAAGTCAATTTTTGAAAGGCAAATATCTCCCGATCTGTAGGAATCTGAGAGACAAAACTTATGTTCCTTTGAGGGAACGTAATTGTAAACTTCCTGTCAGAGTCACGTCAATGTATGTCCAAGGGTTTGGACGATAGAGACATTTTAATTTTTCGAGATTATTCGAAAGTCAATTTTTAAAAGACAAATATCTCCCGATCTGTAGGCATCTGAGAGACAAACCTTATGTCACTTTGAGGGAACGCATATGTCAACTTCGTGTCAGAGTCTCGTCAATGTATGTCCAAGGGTTTGGAGGATAGAGACATTTAAATTTTTAGAGATTATTCGAAAGTCAATTTTTAAAAGGCAAATATCTCCCGATCTGTAGGAATCAGAGAGACAAAACTTATGTCACTTTGAGGGAACGAATATGTCAACTTCACGTCAGAGTCTCGGCAATATATGTCAAAGGGTTTGGAGGATAGAGACATTTGAATTTTTCGAGATTATTCGAAAGTCAATTTTTGAAAAGGCAAATATCTCCCGATCTGTATTAATCTGAGAGACAAAACTTATGTCACTTTGCGGGAACGTATATGTCAACTTCATGTCATAGTCACGTCAATGGATGTGGGAGGGTTTGGAGGATAGAGACATTTAAATTATAGAGATTATTGGAAAGTCAATTTTTAAAAGGCAAATATCTCCCGATCTGTAGGAATCTGAGAGGCAAAACGTATGTCACTTTGAGGGAACGTATATGTAAACTTCCTGTCAGAGTCACGCCAATGTATGTCCAAGGGTTTGGAGGATAGAGACATTTTAATTTTTCGAGATTATTCGAAAGTCAATTTTTGAAAAGGCAAATATCTCCCGATCTGTATTAATCTGAGAGACAAAACTTATGTCACTTTGAGGGAACGTATATGTAAACTTCCTGTCAGAGTCACGCCAATGTATGTCCAAGGGTTTGGAGGATAGAGACATTTTAATTTTTCGAGATTATTGGAAAGTCAATTTTTAAAAGGCAAATATCTCCCGATCTGTAGGAATCTGAGAGACAAAACGTATGTCACTTTGAGGGAACGTATATGTCAATTTCATGTCAGAATCTCGTCAATGTATGTCCAGGGGTTGGACGATAGAGACATTTTAATTTTTCGAGATTATTCGAAAGTCAATTTTTAAAAGGCAAATATCTCCCGATCTGTAGGAATCAGAGAGACAAAACTTATGTCACTTTGAGGGAACGAATATGTCAACTTCATGTCAGAGTCTCGGCAATGTATGTCAAAGGGTTTGGAGGATAGAGACATTTGAATTTTTCGAGATTATTCGAAAGTCAATTTTTGAAAAGGCAAATATCTCCCGATCTGTATTAATCTGAGAGACAAAACTTATGTCACTTTGCGGGAACGTATATGTCAACTTCATGTCATAGTCACGTCAATGGATGTGGGAGGGTTTGGAGGATAGAGACATTTAAATTTTAGAGATTATTGGAAAGTCAATTTTTAAAAGGCAAATATCTCCCGATCTATAGGAATCTGAGAGACAAAACGTATGTCACTTTGAGGGAACGTATATGTAAACTTCCTTTCAGAGTCACGCCAATGTATGTCCAAGGGTTTGGAGGATAGAGACATTTTAATTTTTCGAGATTATTCGAAAGTCAATTTTTGAGAAGGCAAATATCTCCCGATCTGTATTAATCTGAGAGACAAAACTTATGTCACTTTGAGGGAACGTATATGTAAACTTCCTGTCAGAGTCACGCCAATGTATGTCCAAGGGTTTGGAGGATAGAGACATTTTAATTTTTCGAGATTATTGGAAAGTCAATTTTTAAAAGGCAAATATCTCCCGATCTGTAGGAATCTGATAGACAAAACGTATGTCACTTTGAGGGAACGTATATGTCAATTTCATGTCAGAATCTCGTCAATGTATGTCCAAGGGTTTGGCGGATAGAGACATTTAAATTTTTCGAGATTATTCGATAGTCAATTTTTGAAAAGGCAAATATCTCCCAATCTGTAGGAATCTGAGAGACAAAACTTATGTCACTTTGAGGGAACGTATATGTCAACTTCCTGTCAGAGTCACGTCAATGTATGTCCAAGATATTGAAGGATAGAGACATTTAAATTTTTAGAGATTATTCGAAAGTCAATTTTTGAAAAGGCAAATATCTCCCGATCTGTAGGAATCTGAGAGACAAAACTTAAGTCACTTTGAGGGAACGTATATGTCAATTTCATGTCAGAATCTCGTCAATGTATGTCCAAGTGTTTGGACGATACTGATATTTTAATTTTTAGAGATTATTCGAAAGTCAATTTTTGAAAAGGCAAATATCTCCCGATCTGTAGGAATCTGAGAGACAAACCTTATGTCACTTTGAGGGAACGCATATGTCAACTTCGTGTCAGAGTCTCGTCAATGTATGTACAAGGGTTTTTAGGATAGAGACATTTTAATTTTTCGAGATTATTCGAAAGTCAATTTTTGAAAAGTCAAATATCTCCCGATCTGTATTAATCTGAGAGACAAAACTTATGTCACTTTGAGGGAACGTATATATCAACTTCTTGTCTTAGTCACGTCAATGTATGTCCATGGGTTTGGAGGATAAAGACAATTAAATTTTTCGAGAATATTCGAAAGTCAATTATTAAAAGGCAAATATCTCCCGATCTGTAGGCATCTGAGTGACAAAACTTATGTCACTGTGAGGGAACGTATATGTCAACTTCATGGCAGAGTCTTGTGAATGTATGTCCAAGGGTTTGGAGGATAGAGACATTTAAATGTTTAGAGAATATTCGAAAGTCATTTTATTAAAAGGCAAATATCTCCCGATCTGTAGGAATCTGAGAGACAAAACTTATGTCACTTTGAGGGAACGCGTATGTCAAGTTCCTGTCCGAGTCACGTCAATGTATGTCAAAGGGTTTGGAGGATAGAGACATTTAAATTTTTAGAGATTATTCGAAAGTCAATTATTAAAAGGCAAATATCTCCCGATCTGTAGGAATCTGAGAGACAAAACGTATGTCACTTTGAGGGAACGTATATGTCAACTTCATGTCAGAATCTCGTCAATGTATGTCCAAGGGTTTGGACGATAGAGACATTTTAATTTTTCGAGATTAATCGAAAGTCATTTTTTAAAAGGCAAATATCGCCCGATCTGTAGGCATCTGAGAGACAAACCTTATGTTACTTTGAGGGAACGCATATGTCAACTTCCTGTAAGAGGTTCGTAAATGTTTGTCCAAGGGTTTGGAGGATAGAGACATTTTAATTTTTCGAGATTATTCGAAAGTCAATTTTTATAATTCAAATATCTCCCGATCTGTAGGAATCTGACAGACAAAACTTATGTCACTTTGAGGGAACGTATATGTCAACTTCCTGTCAGAGGTACGTAAATGTATGTCCAAGGGTTTGGAGGATAGAGACATTTTAATTTTTCGAGATAATTCGAAAGTCAATTTTTAAAAGGCAAATATCTCCCGATCTGTATTAACCTGAGAGACAAAACTTATGTCACTTTGAGGGAACGTATATATCAACATTCTGTCAGAGTCACGTCAATGTATGTCCATGGGTTTGGAGGATAGAGACATTTAAATTATTAGAGATTATTCGAAAGTCAATTTTTAAAAGGCAAATATCTCCCGATCTGTAGGCATCTGAGATACAAAACTTATGTCACTTTGAGGGAATGTATATGTCAACTTCATATCAGAGTCTCGTCAATGTATGTCCAAGGGTGTGGACGATAGAGACATTTTAATTCTTCGAGATTATTCGAAAGTCAATTTTTGAAAAGGCAAATATCTCCCGATCTGTAGGAATCTGAGAGACAAAACTTATGTCACTTTGAGGGAATGCATATGTCAACCTCATGTCAGAATCTCGTCAATGTATGTCCAAGGGTTTGGCGGATAGAGACATTTAAATTTTTCGAGATTATTCGATAGTCAATTTTTGAAAAGGCAAATATCTCCCAATCTGTAGGAATCTGAGAGACAAAACTTATGTCACTTTGAGGGAACGTATATGTCAACTTCCTGTCAGAGTCACGTCAATGTATGTCCAAGATATTGAAGGATAGAGACATTTAAATTTTTAGAGATTATTCGAAAGTCAATTTTTGAAAAGGCAAATATCTCCCGATCTGTAGGAATCTGAGAGACAAAACTTAAGTCACTTTGAGGGAACGTATATGTCAATTTCATGTCAGAATCTCGTCAATGTATGTCCAAGTGTTTGGACGATACTGATATTTTAATTTTTAGAGATTATTCGAAAGTCAATTTTTGAAAAGGCAAATATCTCCCGATCTGTAGGAATCTGAGAGACAAACCTTATGTCACTTTGAGGGAACGCATATGTCAACTTCGTGTCAGAGTCTCGTCAATGTATGTACAAGGGTTTTTAGGATAGAGACATTTTAATTTTTCGAGATTATTCGAAAGTCAATTTTTGAAAAGTCAAATATCTCCCGATCTGTATTAATCTGAGAGACAAAACTTATGTCACTTTGAGGGAACGTATATATCAACTTCTTGTCTTAGTCACGTCAATGTATGTCCATGGGTTTGGAGGATAAAGACAATTAAATTTTTCGAGAATATTCGAAAGTCAATTATTAAAAGGCAAATATCTCCCGATCTGTAGGCATCTGAGTGACAAAACTTATGTCACTGTGAGGGAACGTATATGTCAACTTCATGGCAGAGTCTTGTGAATGTATGTCCAAGGGTTTGGAGGATAGAGACATTTAAATGTTTAGAGAATATTCGAAAGTCATTTTATTAAAAGGCAAATATCTCCCGATCTGTAGGAATCTGAGAGACAAAACTTATGTCACTTTGAGGGAACGCGTATGTCAAGTTCCTGTCCGAGTCACGTCAATGTATGTCAAAGGGTTTGGAGGATAGAGACATTTAAATTTTTAGAGATTATTCGAAAGTCAATTATTAAAAGGCAAATATCTCCCGATCTGTAGGAATCTGAGAGACAAAACGTATGTCACTTTGAGGGAACGTATATGTCAACTTCATGTCAGAATCTCGTCAATGTATGTCCAAGGGTTTGGACGATAGAGACATTTTAATTTTTCGAGATTAATCGAAAGTCATTTTTTAAAAGGCAAATATCGCCCGATCTGTAGGCATCTGAGAGACAAACCTTATGTTACTTTGAGGGAACGCATATGTCAACTTCCTGTAAGAGGTTCGTAAATGTTTGTCCAAGGGTTTGGAGGATAGAGACATTTTAATTTTTCGAGATTATTCGAAAGTCAATTTTTATAATTCAAATATCTCCCGATCTGTAGGAATCTGACAGACAAAACTTATGTCACTTTGAGGGAACGTATATGTCAACTTCCTGTCAGAGGTACGTAAATGTATGTCCAAGGGTTTGGAGGATAGAGACATTTTAATTTTTCGAGATAATTCGAAAGTCAATTTTTAAAAGGCAAATATCTCCCGATCTGTATTAACCTGAGAGACAAAACTTATGTCACTTTGAGGGAACGTATATATCAACATTCTGTCAGAGTCACGTCAATGTATGTCCATGGGTTTGGAGGATAGAGACATTTAAATTATTAGAGATTATTCGAAAGTCAATTTTTAAAAGGCAAATATCTCCCGATCTGTAGGCATCTGAGATACAAAACTTATGTCACTTTGAGGGAATGTATATGTCAACTTCATATCAGAGTCTCGTCAATGTATGTCCAAGGGTGTGGACGATAGAGACATTTTAATTCTTCGAGATTATTCGAAAGTCAATTTTTGAAAAGGCAAATATCTCCCGATCTGTAGGAATCTGAGAGACAAAACTTATGTCACTTTGAGGGAATGCATATGTCAACCTCATGTCAGAGTCACATCAATGTAAGTCCAAGGGTTTGGAGGATAGAGACATTTAAATTTTTAGAGATTATTCAAAAGTCATTTTTTAAAATTCAAATATCTCCCGATCTGTAGGAATCTGAGAGACAAAGCTTATGTCACTATGAGGGAACGTATATGTCAACTTCCTGTCAGAGTCACGTCAATGTATGTCCAAGGGGTTGTAGGATAGAGACATTTAAATTTTTAGAGATTATTCGAAAGTCAATTTTTAAAAGGCAAATATCTCCCGATCTGTAGGAATCTGAGAGACAAAACTTATGTCACTTTGAGGGAACGTATGTGTCAACTTCATGTCAGAATCTCGTCAATATATGTCCAAGGGTTTGGAGGATAGAGACATTTTAATTTTTCGAGATTATTCGAAAGTCAATTTGTGAAAAGGCAAATATCTCCCGATCTGTAGGAATCTGAGAGACAAAACTTATGTCACTTTGAGGGAACGTATATGTCAACTTCATGTCAGAATCTCGTCAATGTATGTCCAAGTGTTTGGACGATACAGACATTTTAATTTTTCGAGATTATTCGAAAGTCAATTTTTAAAATGGAAATATCTCCCGATCTGTAGGAATCTGAGAGACAAAACTTATGTCACTTTGAGGGAACGCATTTGTCATCGTCATGTCAGAGTCACGTCAATGTATGTCCAAGGGTTTGCAGGATAGAGACATTTTAATTTTTCAGGGTTATTTTAAAGTCAATTATACAAAGGCATATATCTCTCGATATGTAGGAATCTGAGAGACACAACTCATGTCACTATGAGGACATTTACATATCAACTTCATGTCAGAGTCAGGACAATGTACGAAAAAGGGTTTGAAGAATAGAGACATTTGAATTATTCCAGATTATTCGAAAATCAATTTTAAAAGGCAAATATCTCCCGATCTGTAGGAATCTGAGAGACAAAACTTATGTCACTTTGAGGGAACGTATTTGTCAACTTCATGTCAGAATCTCGTCAATGTATGTCCTAGGGTTTGGACGATAGAGACATTTTAATTTATCGAGATTATTCGAAAGTCAATTTTTTAAAGGCAAATATCTCCCGATCTGTAGGAATCTTAGAGAAAAAACTTATGCAACTTTGAGGGAACGTATATGTCAACTTCATGTCAGAGTCACGTCAATGTATGTGCAAGGGTTTGGAGGATAGAGACATTTTAATTTTTCGAGATTATTCGAAAGTCAATTTTTAAAGGCAAATATCTCCCGATCTGTTGGAATCTGAGAGACAAACCTTATGTCACTTTGAGGGAACGCATATGTCAACTTTATGTCAGAGTCTCGTCAAAGTATGTCCAAGGGTTTGGAGGATAGAGACATTTGAATTTTTCGAGATTATTCGAAAGTCAATTTTTGAAAAGGCAAATATCTCCCGATCTGTTTTAATCTGAGAGACAAAACTTATGTCACTTTGAGGGAACGTATATGTCAACTTCATGTCATAGTCACGTCAATGTATGTCGAAGGGTTTGGAGGATAGAGGCATTTAAATTTTTAGAGATTATTCGAAAGAAAATTTTTAAAAGGCAAATATCTCCCGATCTGTAGGAATCTGAGAGACAAAACTTATGTCACATTGAGTGAACGTGTATGTCAAGTTCCTGTCCGAGCCACGTCAATGTATGTCCAAGGGTTTGGAGGATAGAGACATTTTAATTTTTCGATATTATTCGAAAGTCAATTTTTAAAAGGCAAATATCTCCCGATCTGAAGGAATCTCAGAGACAAAACTTATGTCTCTTTGAGGGAACGTATATGTCAACTTCATGTCAGAGTCACGTCAATGTATGTCCATGGGTTTGGAGGATAGAGACATTTAAATTTTTAGAGATTATTCGAAAGTCAATTTTTGAAAGGCAAATATCTCCCGATCTGTAGGAATCTGAGAGACAAAACTTATGTTCCTTTGAGGGAACGTAATTGTAAACTTCCTGTCAGAGTCACGTCAATGTATGTCCAAGGGTTTGGACGATAGAGACATTTTAATTTTTCGAGATTATTCGAAAGTCAATTTTTAAAAGTCAAATATCTCCCGATCTGTAGGCATCTGAGAGACAAACCTTATGTCACTTTGAGGGAACGCATATGTCAACTTCGTGTCAGAGTCTCGTCAATGTATGTACAAGGGTTTTTAGGATAGAGACATTTTAATTTTTCGAGTTTATTCGAAAGTCAATTTTTGAAAAGTCAAATATCTCCCGATCTGTATTAATCTGAGAGACAAAACTTATGTCACTTTGAGGGAACGTATATATCAACTTCTTGTCTTAGTCACGTCAATGTATGTCCATGGGTTTGGAGGATAAAGACAATTAAATTTTTCGAGAATATTCGAAAGTCAATTTTTAAAAGACAAATATCTCCCGATCTGTAGGCATCTGAGTGACAAAACTTATGTCACTGTGAGGGAACGTATATGTCAACTTCATGGCAGAGTCTTGTGAATGTATGTCCAAGGGTTTGGAGGATAGAGACATTTAAATGTTTAGAGAATATTCGAAAGTCAATTATTAAAAGGCAAATATCTCCCGATCTGTAGGAATCTGAGAGACAAAACTTATGTCACTTTGAGGGAACGCGTATGTCAAGTTCCTGTCCGAGTCACGTCAATGTATGTCCAAGGGTTTGGAGGATAGAGACATTTAAATTTTTAGAGATTATTCGAAAGTCAATTATTAAAAGGCAAATATCTCCCGATCTGTAGGAATCTGAGAGACAAAACGTATGTCACTTTGAGGGAACGTATATGTCAACTTCATGTCAGAATCTCGTCAATGTATGTCCAAGGGTTTGGACGATAGAGACATTTTAATTTTTCGAGATTAATCGAAAGTCATTTTTTAAAAGGCAAATATCGCCCGATCTGTAGGCATCTGAGAGACAAACCTTATGTTACTTTGAGGGAACGCATATGTCAACTTCCTGTAAGAGGTTCGTAAATGTTTGTCCAAGGGTTTGGAGGATAGAGACATTTTAATTTTTCGAGATTATTCGAAAGTCAATTTTTATAATTCAAATATCTCCCGATCTGTAGGAATCTGACAGACAAAACTTATGTCACTTTGAGGGAACGTATATGTCAACTTCCTGTCAGAGGTACGTAAATGTATGTCCAAGGGTTTGGAGGATAGAGACATTTTAATTTTTCGAGATAATTCGAAAGTCAATTTTTAAAAGGCAAATATCTCCCGATCTGTATTAACCTGAGAGACAAAACTTATGTCACTTTGAGGGAACGTATATATCAACATTCTGTCAGAGTCACGTCAATGTATGTCCATGGGTTTGGAGGATAGAGACATTTAAATTATTAGAGATTATTCGAAAGTCAATTTTTAAAAGGCAAATATCTCCCGATCTGTAGGCATCTGAGATACAAAACTTATGTCACTTTGAGGGAATGTATATGTCAACTTCATATCAGAGTCTCGTCAATGTATGTCCAAGGGTGTGGACGATAGAGACATTTTAATTCTTCGAGATTATTCGAAAGTCAATTTTTGAAAAGGCAAATATCTCCCGATCTGTAGGAATCTGAGAGACAAAACTTATGTCACTTTGAGGGAATGCATATGTCAACCTCATGTCAGAGTCACATCAATGTAAGTCCAAGGGTTTGGAGGATAGAGACATTTAAATTTTTAGAGATTATTCAAAAGTCATTTTTTAAAATTCAAATATCTCCCGATCTGTAGGAATCTGAGAGACAAAGCTTATGTCACTATGAGGGAACGTATATGTCAACTTCCTGTCAGAGTCACGTCAATGTATGTCCAAGGGGTTGTAGGATAGAGACATTTAAATTTTTAGAGATTATTCGAAAGTCAATTTTTAAAAGGCAAATATCTCCCGATCTGTAGGAATCTGAGAGACAAAACTTATGTCACTTTGAGGGAACGTATGTGTCAACTTCATGTCAGAATCTCGTCAATATATGTCCAAGGGTTTGGAGGATAGAGACATTTTAATTTTTCGAGATTATTCGAAAGTCAATTTGTGAAAAGGCAAATATCTCCCGATCTGTAGGAATCTGAGAGACAAAACTTATGTCACTTTGAGGGAACGTATATGTCAACTTCATGTCAGAATCTCGTCAATGTATGTCCAAGTGTTTGGACGATACAGACATTTTAATTTTTCGAGATTATTCGAAAGTCAATTTTTAAAATGGAAATATCTCCCGATCTGTAGGAATCTGAGAGACAAAACTTATGTCACTTTGAGGGAACGCATTTGTCATCGTCATGTCAGAGTCACGTCAATGTATGTCCAAGGGTTTGCAGGATAGAGACATTTTAATTTTTCAGGGTTATTTTAAAGTCAATTATACAAAGGCATATATCTCTCGATATGTAGGAATCTGAGAGACACAACTCATGTCACTATGAGGACATTTACATATCAACTTCATGTCAGAGTCAGGACAATGTACGAAAAAGGGTTTGAAGAATAGAGACATTTGAATTATTCCAGATTATTCGAAAATCAATTTTAAAAGGCAAATATCTCCCGATCTGTAGGAATCTGAGAGACAAAACTTATGTCACTTTGAGGGAACGTATTTGTCAACTTCATGTCAGAATCTCGTCAATGTATGTCCTAGGGTTTGGACGATAGAGACATTTTAATTTATCGAGATTATTCGAAAGTCAATTTTTTAAAGGCAAATATCTCCCGATCTGTAGGAATCTTAGAGAAAAAACTTATGCAACTTTGAGGGAACGTATATGTCAACTTCATGTCAGAGTCACGTCAATGTATGTGCAAGGGTTTGGAGGATAGAGACATTTTAATTTTTCGAGATTATTCGAAAGTCAATTTTTAAAGGCAAATATCTCCCGATCTGTTGGAATCTGAGAGACAAACCTTATGTCACTTTGAGGGAACGCATATGTCAACTTTATGTCAGAGTCTCGTCAAAGTATGTCCAAGGGTTTGGAGGATAGAGACATTTGAATTTTTCGAGATTATTCGAAAGTCAATTTTTGAAAAGGCAAATATCTCCCGATCTGTTTTAATCTGAGAGACAAAACTTATGTCACTTTGAGGGAACGTATATGTCAACTTCATGTCATAGTCACGTCAATGTATGTCGAAGGGTTTGGAGGATAGAGGCATTTAAATTTTTAGAGATTATTCGAAAGAAAATTTTTAAAAGGCAAATATCTCCCGATCTGTAGGAATCTGAGAGACAAAACTTATGTCACATTGAGTGAACGTGTATGTCAAGTTCCTGTCCGAGCCACGTCAATGTATGTCCAAGGGTTTGGAGGATAGAGACATTTTAATTTTTCGATATTATTCGAAAGTCAATTTTTAAAAGGCAAATATCTCCCGATCTGAAGGAATCTCAGAGACAAAACTTATGTCTCTTTGAGGGAACGTATATGTCAACTTCATGTCAGAGTCACGTCAATGTATGTCCATGGGTTTGGAGGATAGAGACATTTAAATTTTTAGAGATTATTCGAAAGTCAATTTTTGAAAGGCAAATATCTCCCGATCTGTAGGAATCTGAGAGACAAAACTTATGTTCCTTTGAGGGAACGTAATTGTAAACTTCCTGTCAGAGTCACGTCAATGTATGTCCAAGGGTTTGGACGATAGAGACATTTTAATTTTTCGAGATTATTCGAAAGTCAATTTTTAAAAGTCAAATATCTCCCGATCTGTAGGCATCTGAGAGACAAACCTTATGTCACTTTGAGGGAACGCATATGTCAACTTCGTGTCAGAGTCTCGTCAATGTATGTACAAGGGTTTTTAGGATAGAGACATTTTAATTTTTCGAGTTTATTCGAAAGTCAATTTTTGAAAAGTCAAATATCTCCCGATCTGTATTAATCTGAGAGACAAAACTTATGTCACTTTGAGGGAACGTATATATCAACTTCTTGTCTTAGTCACGTCAATGTATGTCCATGGGTTTGGAGGATAAAGACAATTAAATTTTTCGAGAATATTCGAAAGTCAATTTTTAAAAGACAAATATCTCCCGATCTGTAGGCATCTGAGTGACAAAACTTATGTCACTGTGAGGGAACGTATATGTCAACTTCATGGCAGAGTCTTGTGAATGTATGTCCAAGGGTTTGGAGGATAGAGACATTTAAATGTTTAGAGAATATTCGAAAGTCAATTATTAAAAGGCAAATATCTCCCGATCTGTAGGAATCTGAGAGACAAAACTTATGTCACTTTGAGGGAACGCGTATGTCAAGTTCCTGTCCGAGTCACGTCAATGTATGTCCAAGGGTTTGGAGGATAGAGACATTTAAATTTTTAGAGATTATTCGAAAGTCAATTATTAAAAGGCAAATATCTCCCGATCTGTAGGAATCTGAGAGACAAAACGTATGTCACTTTGAGGGAACGTATATGTCAACTTCATGTCAGAATCTCGTCAATGTATGTCCAAGGGTTTGGACGATAGAGACATTTTAATTTTTCGAGATTAATCGAAAGTCATTTTTTAAAAGGCAAATATCGCCCGATCTGTAGGCATCTGACAGACAAACCTTATGTTACTTTGAGGGAACGCATATGTCAACTTCCTGTAAGAGGTACGTAAATGTTTGTCCAAGGGTTTGGAGGATAGAGACATTTTAATTTTTCGAGATTATTCGAAAGTCAATTTTTATAATTCAAATATCTCCCGATCTGTAGGAATCTGACAGACAAAACTTATGTCACTTTGAGGGAACGTATATGTCAACTTCCTGTCAGAGGTACGTAAATGTATGTCCAAGGGTTTGGAGGATAGAGACATTTTAATTTTTCGAGATAATTCGAAAGTCAATTATTAAAAGGCAAATATCTCCCGATCTGTATTAACCTGAGAGACAAAACTTATGTCACTTTGAGGGAACGTATATATCAACATTCTGTCAGAGTCACGTCAATGTATGTCCATGGGTTTGGAGGATAGAGACAATTAAATTATTAGAGATTATTCGAAAGTCAATTTTAAAAGACAAGTATCTCCCGATCTGTAGGCATCTGAGATACAAAACTTATGTCACTTTGAGGGAATGTATATGTCAACTTCATATCAGAGTCTCGTCAATGTATGTCCAAGGGTGTGGACGATAGAGACATTTTAATTTTTCGAGATTATTCGAAAGTCAATTTTTGAAAAGGCAAATATCTCCCGATCTGTAGGAATCTGAGAGACAAAACTTATGTCACTTTGAGGGAATGCATATGTCAACCTCATGTCAGAGTCACGTCAATGTAAGTCCAAGGGTTTGGAGGATAGAGACATTTAAATTTTTAGAGATTATTCAAAAGTCATTTTTTAAAATTCAAATATCTCCCGATCTGTAGGAATCTGAGAGACAAAGCTTATGTCACTATGAGGGAACGTATATGTCAACTTCCTGTCAGAGTCACGTCAATGTATGTCCAAGGGGTTGTAGGATAGAGACATTTAAATTTTTAGAGATTATTCGAAAGTCAATTTTTAAAAGGCAAATATCTCCCGATCTGTAGGAATCTGAGAGACAAAACTTATGTCACTTTGAGGGAACGTATGTGTCAACTTGCTGTCAGAGTCATGTCAATGTATGTCCAAGGGTTTGGAGGATAGAGACATTTTAATTTTTCGAGATTATTCGAAAGTCAATTTGTTAAAGGCAAATATCTCCCGATCTGTAGGAATCTGAGAGACAAAACTTATGTCTCTTTGAGGGAACGTATATGTCAAATTCATGTCAGAATCTCGTCAATGTATGTCCAAGGGTTTGGAGGATAGAGACATTTTAATTTTTCGAGATTATTCGAAAGTCAATTTGTGAAAAGGCAAATATCTCCCGATCTGTAGGAATCTGAGAGACAAAACTTATGTCACTTTGAGGGAACGTATATGTCAACTTCATGTCAGAATCTCGTCAATGTATGTCCAAGTGTTTGGACGATACAGACATTTTAATTTTTCGAGATTATTCGAAAGTCAATTATTTAAAGGCAAATATCTCCCGATCTGTTTTCATCTGAGAGACAAAACTTATGTCACATTGAGGGAACATATATGTCAACTTCCTGTCAGAGTCACGTCAAAGTATGTCCAAGGATTTGGAGGATAGAGACATTTAAATTTTTTGAGATTATTCGAAAGTCAATTTTTAAAAAACAAATATCTCCCGATTTGTAGGAATCTGAGAGACAAATCTTATGTCACTTTTAGGGAACGTATATGTAAACTTCCTGTCAGAGTCACGCCAATGTATGTCCAAGGGTTTGGAGGATAGAGACATTTAAATTTTTAGAGATTATTCGAAAGTCAATTTTTAAAAGGCAAATATCTCCCGATCTGTAGGAATCAGAGAGACAAAACTTATGTCACTTTGAGGGAACGAATATGTCAACTTCATGTCAGAGTCTCGGCAATATATGTCAAAGGGTTTGGAGGATAGAGACATTTGAATTTTTCGAGATTATTCGAAAGTCAATTTTTGAAAAGGCAAATATCTCCCGATCTGTATTAATCTGAGAGACAAAACTTATGTCACTTTGCGGGAACGTATATGTCAACTTCATGTCATAGTCACGTCAATGGATGTGGGAGGGTTTGGAGGATAGAGACATTTAAATTTTAGAGATTATTGGAAAGTCAATTTTTAAAAGGCAAATATCTCCCGATCTGTAGGAATCTGAGAGACAAAACGTATGTCACTTTGAGGGAACGTATATGTAAACTTCCTGTCAGAGTCACGCCAATGTATGTCCAAGGGTTTGGAGGATAGAGACATTTTAATTTTTCGAGATTATTCGAAAGTCAATTTTTGAAAAGGCAAATATCTCCCGATCTGTATTAATCTGAGAGACAAAACTTATGTCACTTTGAGGGAACGTATATGTAAACTTCCTGTCAGAGTCACGCCAATGTATGTCCAAGGGTTTGGAGGATAGAGACATTTTAATTTTTCGAGATTATTGGAAAGTCAATTTTTAAAAGGCAAATATCTCCCGATCTGTAGGAATCTGAGAGACAAAACGTATGTCACTTTGAGGGAACATATATGTCAATTTCATGTCAGAATCTCGTCAATGTATGTCCAAGGTTTTGGACGATAGAGACATTTTAATTTTTCGAGATTATTCGAAAGTCAATTTTTAAAAGGCAAATATCTCCCGATCTGTAGGAATCAGAGAGACAAAACTTATGTCACTTTGAGGGAACGAATATGTCAACTTCATGTCAGAGTCTCGGCAATGTATGTCAAAAGGGTTTGGAGGATAGAGACATTTGAATTTTTCGCGATTATTCGAAAGTCAATTTTTGAAAAGGCAAATATCTCCCGATCTGTATTAATCTGAGAGACAAAACTTATGTCACTTTGCGGGAACGTATATGTCAACTTCATGTCATAGTCACGTCAATGGATGTGGGAGGGTTTGGAGGATAGAGACATTTAAATTTTAGAGATTATTGGAAAGTCAATTTTTAAAAGGCAAATATCTCCCGATCTGTAGGAATCTGAGAGACAAAACGTATGTCACTTTGAGGGAACGTATATGTAAACTTCCTTCCAGAGTCACGCCAATGTATGTCCAAGGGTTTGGAGGATAGAGACATTTTAATTTTTCGAGATTATTCGAAAGTCAATTTTTGAAAAGGCAAATATCTCCCGATCTATATTAATCTGAGAGACAAAACTTATGTCACTTTGAGGGAACGTATATGTAAACTTCCTGTCAGAGTCACGCCAATGTATGTCCAAGGGTTTGGAGGATAGAGACATTTTAATTTTTCGAGATTATTGGAAAGTCAATTTTTAAAAGGCAAATATCTCCCGATCTGTAGGAATCTGAGAGACAAAACGTATGTCACTTTGAGGGAACGTATATGTCAATTTCATGTCAGAATCTCGTCAATGTATGTCCAAGGGTTTGGCGGATAGAGACATTTAAATTTTTCGAGATTATTCGATAGTCAATTTTTGAATAGGCAAATATCTCCCGATCTGTATTAATGTGACAGACAAAACTTATGTCACTTTGAGGGAACGTATATGTCAACTTCATGTCATAGTCACGTCAATGTATGTCGAAGGGTTTGGAGGATAGAGACATTTAAATTTTTAGAGATTATTCGAAAGTCAATTTTTAAAAGGCAAATATCTCCCGATCGGTAGGAATCTGAGAGACAAAACTTATGTCACTTTGAGGGAACGTATATGTCAACTTCCTGTCAAAGTCACGTCAATGTATTTCAAAGGGTTTGGAGGATAGAGACATTTTAATTTTTCGAGATTATTGGAAAGTCAATTTTTAAAAGGCAAATGTCTCCCGATCTGTAGGAATCTGAGATACAAAACTGATGTCACTTTGAGGGAACGTATATGTTAACTTTATGTCACAATCTCGTCAATGTATGTCCAAGGGTTTGGACGATAGAGACATTTTAATATTTCGAGATTATTCGAAAGTCAATTTTTAAAAGGCAAATATCTCCCGATCTGTAGGAATCTGAGAGACAAAACTTATGTCACTTTGAGGGAACGTATATGTCAACTTCATGTCAGAGTCACATCAATTTATGTGCAAGGGTTTGGAGGATAGAGACATTTTAATTTTTCGAGATTATTCGAAAGTCAAGTTTTGAAAAGTCAAATATCCTCCGATCTGTAGGAATCTGAGTGACAAAACTTATGTCACTTTAAGGGAACGCATATGTCATCGTCATGTCGGAGTCACGTCAATGTATGTCTAAGGGTTTGCAGGATAGAGACATTTTAATTTTTCAGGGTTATTCGAAAGTCAATTATTCAAAGGCATATATCTCTCGATATGTAGGAATCTGAGAGACACAACTCATGTCACTATGAGGACATTTACATATCAACTTCATGTCAGAGTCACGACAATGTACGAAAAAGGGTTTGAAGAATAGAGATATTTGAATTATTCGAGATTATTAGAAAGCCAATTTTTAAAAGGAAAATATCTCCCGATCTGTAGGCATCTGAGAGACAAACCTTATGTCACTTTGAGGGAACGCATATGTCAACTTCATGTCAGAGTCTCGTCAATGTATGTGCAAGGGTTTGGAGGATAGAGACATTTAAATTTTTCGAGATTATTCGATAGTCAATTTTTTAAAAAGCAAATATCTCCCGATTTGTATTAATCTGAGAGACAAAACTTATGTCACTTTGAAGGAACGTATATGTCAACTTCATGTCATAGTCACGTCAATGTATGTCGAAGGGTTTGGAGGATAGAGACATTTAAATTTTTAGAGATTATTCGAAAGTCAATTTTTAAAAGGCAAATATCTCCCGATCTGTAGGAATCTGAGAGACAAAACTTATGTCACTTTGAGGGAACGTATATGTCAACTTCCTGTCAGAGTCACGTCAATGTATGTCAAAGGGGTTCGAGGATAGAGACATTTAAATTTTTAGAGATTATTCGAAAGTCAATTTTTGAAAAGGCAAATATCTCCCGATCTGTAGGAATCTGAGAGACAATACTTATGTCACTTTGAGGGAACTTATATGTCAACTTCATGTCAGAGTCACGTCAATGTATGTCCATGGGTTTGGAGGATAGAGACATTTAAATTTTTAGAGATTATTCGAAAGTCAATTTTTGAAAGGCAAATATCTCCCGATCTGTAGGAATCTGAGAGACAAAACTTATGTTCCTATGAGGGAACGTAATTGTAAACTTCCTGTCAGAGTCACGTCAATGTATGTCCAAGGGTTTGGACGATAGAGACATTTTAATTTTTCGAGATTATTCGAAAGTCAATTTTTAAAAGACAAGTATCTCCCGATCTGTAGGCATCTGAGAGACAAACCTTATGTCACTGTGAGGGAACGTATATGTCAACTTCATGGCAGAGTCACGTCAAAGTATGTCCAAGAATTTGGAGTATAGAGACATTTTAATTTTTCGAGATTATTCGAAAGTCAATTTTTGAAAAGGCAAATATCTCCCGATTTGTAGGAATCTGAGAGACAAATCTTATGTCACTTTTAGGGAACGTATATGTAAACTTCCTGTCAGAGTCACGCCAATGTATGTCCAAGGATTTGGAGGATAGAGACATTTAAATTTTTTGAGATTATTCGAAAGTCAATTTTTAAAAAACAAATATCTCCCGATTTGTAGGAATCTGAGAGACAAATCTTATGTCACTTTTAGGGAACGTATATGTAAACTTCCTGTCAGAGTCACGCCAATGTATGTCCAAGGGTTTGGAGGATAGAGACATTTAAATTTTTAGAGATTATTCGAAAGTCAATTTTTAAAAGGCAAATATCTCCCGATCTGTAGGAATCAGAGAGACAAAACTTATGTCACTTTGAGGGAACGAATATGTCAACTTCATGTCAGAGTCTCGGCAATATATGTCAAAGGGTTTGGAGGATAGAGACATTTGAATTTTTCGAGATTATTCGAAAGTCAATTTTTGAAAAGGCAAATATCTCCCGATCTGTATTAATCTGAGAGACAAAACTTATGTCACTTTGCGGGAACGTATATGTCAACTTCATGTCATAGTCACGTCAATGGATGTGGGAGGGTTTGGAGGATAGAGACATTTAAATTTTAGAGATTATTGGAAAGTCAATTTTTAAAAGGCAAATATCTCCCGATCTGTAGGAATCTGAGAGACAAAACGTATGTCACTTTGAGGGAACGTATATGTAAACTTCCTGTCAGAGTCACGCCAATGTATGTCCAAGGGTTTGGAGGATAGAGACATTTTAATTTTTCGAGATTATTCGAAAGTCAATTTTTGAAAAGGCAAATATCTCCCGATCTGTATTAATCTGAGAGACAAAACTTATGTCACTTTGAGGGAACGTATATGTAAACTTCCTGTCAGAGTCACGCCAATGTATGTCCAAGGGTTTGGAGGATAGAGACATTTTAATTTTTCGAGATTATTGGAAAGTCAATTTTTAAAAGGCAAATATCTCCCGATCTGTAGGAATCTGAGAGACAAAACGTATGTCACTTTGAGGGAACATATATGTCAATTTCATGTCAGAATCTCGTCAATGTATGTCCAAGGTTTTGGACGATAGAGACATTTTAATTTTTCGAGATTATTCGAAAGTCAATTTTTAAAAGGCAAATATCTCCCGATCTGTAGGAATCAGAGAGACAAAACTTATGTCACTTTGAGGGAACGAATATGTCAACTTCATGTCAGAGTCTCGGCAATGTATGTCAAAAGGGTTTGGAGGATAGAGACATTTGAATTTTTCGCGATTATTCGAAAGTCAATTTTTGAAAAGGCAAATATCTCCCGATCTGTATTAATCTGAGAGACAAAACTTATGTCACTTTGCGGGAACGTATATGTCAACTTCATGTCATAGTCACGTCAATGGATGTGGGAGGGTTTGGAGGATAGAGACATTTAAATTTTAGAGATTATTGGAAAGTCAATTTTTAAAAGGCAAATATCTCCCGATCTGTAGGAATCTGAGAGACAAAACGTATGTCACTTTGAGGGAACGTATATGTAAACTTCCTTCCAGAGTCACGCCAATGTATGTCCAAGGGTTTGGAGGATAGAGACATTTTAATTTTTCGAGATTATTCGAAAGTCAATTTTTGAAAAGGCAAATATCTCCCGATCTATATTAATCTGAGAGACAAAACTTATGTCACTTTGAGGGAACGTATATGTAAACTTCCTGTCAGAGTCACGCCAATGTATGTCCAAGGGTTTGGAGGATAGAGACATTTTAATTTTTCGAGATTATTGGAAAGTCAATTTTTAAAAGGCAAATATCTCCCGATCTGTAGGAATCTGAGAGACAAAACGTATGTCACTTTGAGGGAACGTATATGTCAATTTCATGTCAGAATCTCGTCAATGTATGTCCAAGGGTTTGGCGGATAGAGACATTTAAATTTTTCGAGATTATTCGATAGTCAATTTTTGAATAGGCAAATATCTCCCGATCTGTATTAATGTGACAGACAAAACTTATGTCACTTTGAGGGAACGTATATGTCAACTTCATGTCATAGTCACGTCAATGTATGTCGAAGGGTTTGGAGGTTAGAGACATTTAAATTTTTAGAGATTATTCGAAAGTCAATTTTTGAAAAGGCAAATATCTCCCGATCTGTAGGAATCTGAGAGACAAAACTTATGTCACTTTGAGGGAACGTATATGTCAACTTCCTGTCAGAGTCACGTCAATGTATGTCCAAGATATTGAAGGATAGAGACATTTAAATTTTTAGAGATTATTCGAAAGTCAATTTTTGAAAAGGCAAATATCTCCCGATCTGTAGGAATCTGAGAGACAAAACTTAAGTCACTTTGAGGGAACGTATATGTCAATTTCATGTCAGAATCTCGTCAATGTATGTCCAAGTGTTTGGACGATACTGATATTTAAATTTTTCGAGATTATTCGAAAGTCAATTTTTTAAAGGCAAATATCTCCCGATCTGTAGGCATCTGAGAGACAAAACGTGTGTCACTTTGAGGGAACGTATATGTCAACTTCATGTCAGAATCTCGTCAATGTATGTCCAAGTGTTTGGACGATACAGACATTTTAATTTTTCGAGATTATTCGAAAGTCAATTTTTAAAATGGAAATATCTCCCGATCTGTAGGAATCTGAGAGACAAAACTTATGTCACTTTGAGGGAACGCATATGTCATCGTCATGTCAGAGTCACGTCAATGTATGTCCAAGGGTTTGCAGGATAGAGACATTTTAATTTTTCAGGGTTATTTTAAAGTCAATTATTCAAAGGCATATATCTCTCGATATGTAGGAATCTGAGAGACACAACTCATGTCACTATGAGGACATTTACATATCAACTTCATGTCAGAGTCAGTACAATGTACGAAAAAGGGTTTGAAGAATAGAGACATTTGAATTATTCCAGATTATTCGAAAATCAATTTTAAAAGGCAAATATCTCCCGATCTGTAGGAATCTGAGAGACAAAACTTATGTCACTTTGAGGGAACGTATTTGTCAACTTCATGTCAGAATCTCGTCAATGTATGTCCTAGGGTTTGGACGATAGAGACATTTTAATTTTTCGAGATTATTCGAAAGTCAATTTTTTAAAGGCAAATATCTCCCGATCTGTAGGAATCTGAGAGACAAAACTTATGCCACTTTGAGGGAACGTATATTTCAACTTCATGTCAGAGTCACGTCAATGTATGTCCAAGGGTTTGGAGGATAGAGACATTTGAATTTTTCGAGATTATTCGAAAGTCAATTTTTAAAGGCAAATATCTCCCGATCTGTTGGAATCTGAGAGACAAAACTTATGTCACTTTGAGGGAACGTATATGTCAACTTCATGTCAGAATCTCGTCAATGTATGTACTAGGGTTTGGACGATAGAGACATTTTAATTTTTCGAGATTATTCGAAAGTCAATTTTTAAAAGGCAAATATCTCCCGATCTGTAGGCATCTGAGAGACAAACCTTATGTCACTTTGAGGGAACGCATATGTCAAATTTATGTCAGAGTCTCGTCAAAGTATGTCCAAGGGTTTGGAGGATAGAGACATTTGAATTTTTCGAGATTATTCGAAAGTCAATTTTTGAAAAGGCAAATATCTCCCGATCTGTATTAATCTGAGAGACAAAACTTATGTCACTTTGAGGGAACGTATATGTCAACTTCATGTCATAGTCACGTCAATGTATGTCGAAGGGTTTGGAGGATAGAGGCATTTAAATTTTTAGAGATTATTCGAAAGAAAATTTTTAAAAGGCAAATTTCTCCCGATCTGTAGGAATCTAAGAGACAAAACTTATGTCACTTTGAGGGAACGTGTATGTCAAGTTCCTGTCCGAGTCACGTCAATGTATGTCCAAGGGTTTGGAGGATAGAGACATTTTAATTTTTCGATATTATTCGAAAGTCAATTTTTAAAAGGCAAATATCTCCCGATCTGAAGGAATCTGAGAGACAAAACTTATGTCACTTTGAGGGAACGTATATGTCAACTTCATGTCAGAGTCACGTCAATGTATGTCCATTGGTTTGGAGGATAGAGACATTTAAATTTTTAGAGATTATTCGAAAGTCAATTTTTGAAAGGCAAATATCTCCCGATCTGTAGGAATCTGAGAGACAAAACTTATGTTCCTTTGAGGGAACGTAATTGTAAACTTCCTGTCAGAGTCACGTCAATGTATGTCCAAGGGTTTGGACGATAGAGACATTTTAATTTTTCGAGATTATTCGAAAGTCAATTTTTAAAAGACAAATATCTCCCGATCTGTAGGCATCTGAGAGACAAACCTTATGTCACTTTGAGGGAACGCATATGTCAACTTCGTGTCAGAGTCTCGTCAAATGTATGTACAAGGGTTTTTAGGATAGAGACATTTTAATTTTTCGAGATTATTCGAAAGTCAATTTTTGAAAAGTCAAATATCTCCCGATCTGTATTAATCTGAGACACAAAACTTATGTCACTTTGAGGGAACGTATATATCAACTTCTTGTCGGAGTCACGTCAATGTATGTCCATGGGTTTGGAGGATAAAGACAATTAAATTTTTCGAGAATATTCGAAAGTCAATTTTTAAAAGAAAAATATCTCCCGATCTGTAGGCATCTGAGTGACAAAACTTATGTCACTGTGAGGGAACGTATATGTCAACTTCATGGCAGAGTCTTGTGAATGTATGTCCAAGGGTTTGGAGGATAGAGACATTTAAATGTTTAGAGAATATTCGAAAGTCAATTATTAAAAGGCAAATATCTCCCGATCTGTAGGAATCTGAGAGACAAAACTTATGTCACTTTGAGGGAACGTATATGTCAACTTCATGTCAGAATCTCGTCAATGTATGTCCAAGGGTTTGGGGGATAGAGACATTTTAATTTTTAGAGATTATTCGAAAGTCAATTATTAAAAGGCAAATATCTCCCGATCTGAGGAATCTGAGAGACAAAACGTATGTCACTTTGAGGGAACGTATATGTCAACTTCATGTCAGAATCTCGTCAATGTATGTCCAAGGGTTTGGGGGATAGAGACATTTTAATTTTTCGAGATTAATCGAAAGTCATTTTTTAAAAGGCAAATATCGCCCGATCTCTAGGCATCTAAGAGACAAACCTTATGTTACTTTGAGGGAACGCATATGTCAACTTCCTGTAAGAGGTACGTAAATGTTTGTCCAAGGGTTTGGAGGATAGAGACATTTTAATTTTTCGAGATTATTCGAAAGTCAATTTTTATAATTCAAATATCTCCCGATCTGTAGGAATCTGACAGACAAAACCTATGTCACTTTGAGGGAACGTATATGTCAACTTCCTGTCAGAGGTACGTAAATGTATGTCCAAGGGTTTGGAGGATAGAGACATTTTAATTTTTCGAGATAATTCGAAAGTCAATTTTTAAATGGCAAATATCTCCCGATCTGTATTAACCTGAGAGACAAAACTTATGTCACTTTGAGGGAACGTATATATCAACATTCTGTCAGAGTCACGTCAATGTATGTCCATGGGTTTGGAGGATAGAGACATTTAAATTATTAGAGATTATTCGAAAGTCAATTTTTAAAAGGCAAATATCTCCCGATCTGTTGGAATCTGAGAGACAAAACTTATGTCACTTTGAGGGAACGTATATGTCAACTTCATGTCAGAATCTCGTCAATGTATGTACTAGGGTTTGGACGATAGAGACATTTTAATTTTTCGAGATTATTCGAAAGTCAATTTTTAAAAGGCAAATATCTCCCGATCTGTAGGCATCTGAGAGACAAACGTTATGTCACTTTGAGGGAACGCATATGTCAAATTTATGTCAGAGTCTCGTCAAAGTATGTCCAAGGGTTTGGAGGATAGAGACATTTGAATTTTTCGAGATTATTCGAAAGTCAATTTTTGAAAAGGCAAATATCTCCCGATCTGTATTAATCTGAGAGACAAAACTTATGTCACTTTGAGGGAACGTATATGTCAACTTCATGTCATAGTCACGTCAATGTATGTCGAAGGGTTTGGAGGATAGAGGCATTTAAATTTTTAGAGATTATTCGAAAGAAAATTTTTAAAAGGCAAATTTCTCCCGATCTGTAGGAATCTAAGAGACAAAACTTATGTCACTTTGAGGGAACGTGTATGTCAAGTTCCTGTCCGAGTCACGTCAATGTATGTCCAAGGGTTTGGAGGATAGAGACATTTTAATTTTTCGATATTATTCGAAAGTCAATTTTTAAAAGGCAAATATCTCCCGATCTGAAGGAATCTGAGAGACAAAACTTATGTCACTTTGAGGGAACGTATATGTCAACTTCATGTCAGAGTCACGTCAATGTATGTCCATCGGTTTGGAGGATAGAGACATTTAAATTTTTAGAGATTATTCGAAAGTCAATTTTTGAAAGGCAAATATCTCCCGATCTGTAGGAATCTGAGAGACAAAACTTATGTTCCTTTGAGGGAACGTAATTGTAAACTTCCTGTCAGAGTCACGTCAATGTATGTCCAAGGGTTTGGACGATAGAGACATTTTAATTTTTCGAGATTATTCGAAAGTCAATTTTTAAAAGACAAATATCTCCCGATCTGTAGGCATCTGAGAGACAAACCTTATGTCACTTTGAGGGAACGCATATGTCAACTTCGTGTCAGAGTCTCGTCAAATGTATGTACAAGGGTTTTTAGGATAGAGACATTTTAATTTTTCGAGATTATTCGAAAGTCAATTTTTGAAAAGTCAAATATCTCCCGATCTGTATTAATCTGAGACACAAAACTTATGTCACTTTGAGGGAACGTATATATCAACTTCTTGTCGGAGTCACGTCAATGTATGTCCATGGGTTTGGAGGATAAAGACAATTAAATTTTTCGAGAATATTCGAAAGTCAATTTTTAAAAGAAAAATATCTCCCGATCTGTAGGCATCTGAGTGACAAAACTTATGTCACTGTGAGGGAACGTATATGTCAACTTCATGGCAGAGTCTTGTGAATGTATGTCCAAGGGTTTGGAGGATAGAGACATTTAAATGTTTAGAGAATATTCGAATGTCAATTATTAAAAGGCAAATATCTCCCGATCTGTAGGAATCTGAGAGACAAAACTTATGTCACTTTGAGGGAACGTATATGTCAACTTCATGTCAGAATCTCGTCAATGTATGTCCAAGGGTTTGGGGGATAGAGACATTTTAATTTTTAGAGATTATTCGAAAGTCAATTATTAAAAGGCAAATATCTCCCGATCTGAGGAATCTGAGAGACAAAACGTATGTCACTTTGAGGGAACGTATATGTCAACTTCATGTCAGAATCTCGTCAATGTATGTCCAAGGGTTTGGGGGATAGAGACATTTTAATTTTTCGAGATTAATCGAAAGTCATTTTTTAAAAGGCAAATATCGCCCGATCTCTAGGCATCTGAGAGACAAACCTTATGTTACTTTGAGGGAACGCATATGTCAACTTCCTGTAAGAGGTACGTAAATGTTTGTCCAAGGGTTTGGAGGATAGAGACATTTTAATTTTTCGAGATTATTCGAAAGTCAATTTTTATAATTCAAATATCTCCCGATCTGTAGGAATCTGACAGACAAAACCTATGTCACTTTGAGGGAACGTATATGTCAACTTCCTGTCAGAGGTACGTAAATGTATGTCCAAGGGTTTGGAGGATAGAGACATTTTAATTTTTCGAGATAATTCGAAAGTCAATTTTTAAATGGCAAATATCTCCCGATCTGTATTAACCTGAGAGACAAAACTTATGTCACTTTGAGGGAACGTATATATCAACATTCTGTCAGAGTCACGTCAATGTATGTCCATGGGTTTGGAGGATAGAGACATTTAAATTATTAGAGATTATTCGAAAGTCAATTTTTAAAAGGCAAGTATCTCCCGATCTGTAGGCATCTGAGAGACAAAACTTATGTCACTTTGAGGGAATGTATATGTCAACTTCATATCAGAGTCTCGTCAATGTATGTCCAAGGGTTTGGACGATACAGACATTTAAATTTTTCGAGATTATTCGAAAGTCAATTTTTGAAAAGGCAAATATCTCCCGATCTGTAGGAATCTGAGAGACAAAACTTATGTCACTTTGAGGGAATGCATATGTCAACCTCATGTCAGAGTCACGTCAATGTATGTCCAAGGGTTTGGAGGATAGAGACATTTAAATTTTTAGAGATTATTCAAAAGTCATTTTTTAAAATTCAAATATCTCCCGATCTGTAGGAATCTGAGAGACAAAACTTATGTCACTATGAGGGAACGTATATGTCAACTTCCTGTCAGAGTCACGTCAATGTATGTCCAAGGGGTTGTAGGATAGAGACATTTAAATTTTTAGAGATTATTCGAAAGTCAATTTTTAAAGGCAAATATCTCCCGATCTGTAGGAATCTGAGAGACAAAACTTATGTCACTTTGAGGGAACGTATGTGTCAACTTGCTGTCAGAGTCATGTCAATATATGTCCAAGGGTTTGGAGGATAGAGACATTTTAATTTTTCGAGATTATTCGAAAGTCAATTTGTTAAAGGCAAATATCTCCCGATCTGTAGAAATCTGAGAGACAAAACTTATGTCACTTTGAGGGAACGTATATGTCAACTCCATGTCAGAATCTCGTCAATGTATGTCCAAGGGTTTGGAGGATAGAGACATTTTAATTTTTAGAGATTATTCGAAAGTCAATTTGTGAAAAGGCAAATATCTCCCGATCTGTAGGAATCTGAGAGACAAAACTTATGTCACTTTGAGGGAACGTATATGTCAACTTCATGTCAGAATCTCGTCAATGTATGTCCAAGTGTTTGGACGATACAGACATTTTAATTTTTCGAGATTATTCGAAAGTCAATTATTTAAAGGCAAATATCTCCCGATCTGTTGGCATCTGAGAGACAAAACTTATGTCACATTGAGGGAACATATATGTCAACTTCCTGTCAGAGTCACGTCAAAGTATGTCCAAGAATTTGGAGTATAGAGACATTTAAATTTTTAGAGATTATTCGAAAGTCAATTTTTAAAAAACAAATATCTCCCGATTTGTAGGAATCTGAGAGACAAATCTTATGTCACTTTTAGGGAACGTGTATGTAAACTTCCTGTCAGAGTCACGCCAATGTATGTCCAAGGGTTTGGAGGATAGAGACATTTAAATTTTTAGAGATTATTCGAAAGTCAATTTTTAAAAGGCAAATATCTCCCGATCTGTAGGAATCAGAGAGACAAAACTTATGTCACTTTGAGGGAACGAATATGTCAACTTCATGTCAGAGTCTCGGCAATGTATGTCAAAAGGGTTTGGAGGATAGAGACATTTGAATTTTTCGAGATTATTCGAAAGTCAATTTTTGAAAAGGCAAATATCTCCCGATCTGTATTAATCTGAGAGACAAAACTTATGTCACTTTGCGGGAACGTATATGTCAACTTCATGTCATAGTCACGTCAATGGATGTGGGAGGGTTTGGAGGATAGAGACATTTAAATTTTAGAGATTATTAAAAAGTCAATTTTTAAAAAAACAAATATCTACCGATCTGTAGGAATCTGAGAGACAAAACTTATGTCACTTTGAGGGAACGTATATGTAAACTTCCTGTCAGAGTCACGCCAATGTATGTCCAAGGGTTTGGAGGATAGAGACATTTTAATTATTCGAGATTATTGGAAAGTCAATTTTTAAAGGCAAATATCTCCCGATCTGTAGGAATCTGACAGACAAAACTTATGTCACTTTGAGAGAACGTATATGTAAACTTCCTGTCAGAGTCAGGTCAATGCATGTCCAAGGGTTTGGACGATAGAGACATTTTAATTTTTCGAGATTATTCGAAAGTCAATTTTTAAAAGGCAAATATCTCCCGATCTGTAGGCATCTGAGAGACAAAAATTATGTCACTTTCAGGGAACGTATATGTAAACTGCCTGTCAGAATCTCGTCAATGTATGTCCAAGGGTTTGGACGATACAGACATTAAAATTTTTCGAGATTATTCGAAAGTCAATTTTTAAAAGGCAAATATCTCCCGATCTATATTCATCTGAGAGACAAACCTTATGTCACTTTGAGGGAACGCATATGTCAACTTCATGTCAGAGTCTCGTCAATGTATGTCCAAGGGTTTGGAGGATAGAGACATTTAAATTTTTCGAGATTATTCGAAAGTCAATTTTTGAAAAGGCAAATATATCCCGATCTGTATTAATCTGAGAGACAAAACTTATGTCACTTTGAGGGAACGTATATGTCAACTTTATGTCATAGTCACGTCGATGTATGTCCAAGGGTTTGGAGGATAGAGACATTTTAATTTTTCGACATTATTGGAAAGTCAATTTTTAAAAGGCAAATATCTCCCGATCTGTAGGAATGTGAGAGACAAATCTTATATCACTTTGAGTGAACTTATATGTCAACTTCATGTCAGAATCTTGTCAATGTATGTAAAAGGGTTTGGACGATAGAGACATTTAAATTTTTCGAGATTATTCGAAAGTCAATTTTTAAAAGGCAAATATCTCCCGATCTGTAGGCATCTGATAGACAAACCTTATGTCACTTTGAGGGAACGTATATGTCAACTTCATGTCAGAGTCTCGTCAATGTATGTCCAAGGGTTTGGAGGATAGAGACATTTTAAACTTTTCGAGATTATTCGAAAGTCAATTTTTGAAAAAACAAATATCTCCCGATCTGTATTAATCTGAGAGACAAAACTTATGTCACTTTGAGGGAACGTATATGTCAACTTCATGTCATAGTCATGTCAATGTATGTCGAAGGGTTTGGAGGATAGAGACATTTAAATTTTTAGAGATTATTCGAAAGTCAATTATTAAAAGGCAAATATCTCCCGATCTGTAGGAATCTGAGAGACAAAACTTATGTCACTTTCAGGGAACGTATATGTCAACTTCATGTCAGAATCTGGTCAATGTATGTCCAAGTGTTTGGACGATACAAACATTTTAATTTTTTGAGATTATTCGAAAGTCAATTATAAAAATCAAATATCTCCCGATGTGTAGGCATCTGAGAGACAAACCTTATGTCACTTTGAAGGAACGCATATGTAAACTTCATGTCAGAGTCTCGTCACTGTATGTCCAAGGGTTTGGAGGATAGAGACATTTAAATTTTTTGAGATTTTTCGAAAGTCAATTATTAAAAGGCAAATATCTCCCGATCTGTAGGAATCTGAGAGACAAAACTTATGTCACTTTGAGGGAACATATATGTCAACTTCCTGTCAGAGTCACGTCAATGTATGTCGAAGGGTTTGGAGGATAGAGACATTTAAATTTTTAGAGATTATTCGAAAGTCAATTTTTAAAAGGCAAATATCTCCCGATCGGTAGGAATCTGAGAGACAAAACTTATGTCACTTTGAGGGAACGTATATGTCAACTTCCTGTCAAAGTCACGTCAATGTATGTCAAAGGGTTTGGAGGATAGAGACATTTTAATTTTTCGAGATTATTGGAAAGTCAATTTTTAAAAGGCAAATGTCTCCCGATCTGTAGGAATCTGAGATACAAAACTGATGTCACTTTGAGGGAACGTATATGTTAACTTTATGTCACAATCTCGTCAATGTATGTCCAAGGGTTTGGACGATAGAGACATTTTAATATTTCGAGATTATTCGAAAGTCAATTTTTAAAAGGCAAATATCTCCCGATCTGTAGGAATCTGAGAGACAAAACTTATGTCACTTTGAGGGAACGTATATGTCAACTTCATGTCAGAGTCACATCAATTTATGTGCAAGGGTTTGGAGGATAGAGACATTTTAATTTTTCGAGATTATTCGAAAGTCAAGTTTTGAAAAGTCAAATATCCTCCGATCTGTAGGAATCTGAGTGACAAAACTTATGTCACTTTAAGGGAACGCATATGTCATCGTCATGTCGGAGTCACGTCAATGTATGTCTAAGGGTTTGCAGGATAGAGACATTTTAATTTTTCAGGGTTATTCGAAAGTCAATTATTCAAAGGCATATATCTCTCGATATGTAGGAATCTGAGAGACACAACTCATGTCACTATGAGGACATTTACATATCAACTTCATGTCAGAGTCACGACAATGTACGAAAAAGGGTTTGAAGAATAGAGATATTTGAATTATTCGAGATTATTAGAAAGCCAATTTTTAAAAGGAAAATATCTCCCGATCTGTAGGCATCTGAGAGACAAACCTTATGTCACTTTGAGGGAACGCATATGTCAACTTCATGTCAGAGTCTCGTCAATGTATGTGCAAGGGTTTGGAGGATAGAGACATTTAAATTTTTCGAGATTATTCGATAGTCAATTTTTTAAAAAGCAAATATCTCCCGATTTGTATTAATCTGAGAGACAAAACTTATGTCACTTTGAAGGAACGTATATGTCAACTTCATGTCATAGTCACGTCAATGTATGTCGAAGGGTTTGGAGGATAGAGACATTTAAATTTTTAGAGATTATTCGAAAGTCAATTTTTAAAAGGCAAATATCTCCCGATCTGTAGGAATCTGAGAGACAAAACTTATGTCACTTTGAGGGAACGTATATGTCAACTTCCTGTCAGAGTCACGTCAATGTATGTCAAAGGGGTTCGAGGATAGAGACATTTAAATTTTTAGAGATTATTCGAAAGTCAATTTTTGAAAAGGCAAATATCTCCCGATCTGTAGGAATCTGAGAGACAATACTTATGTCACTTTGAGGGAACTTATATGTCAACTTCATGTCAGAGTCACGTCAATGTATGTCCATGGGTTTGGAGGATAGAGACATTTAAATTTTTAGAGATTATTCGAAAGTCAATTTTTGAAAGGCAAATATCTCCCGATCTGTAGGAATCTGAGAGACAAAACTTATGTTCCTATGAGGGAACGTAATTGTAAACTTCCTGTCAGAGTCACGTCAATGTATGTCCAAGGGTTTGGACGATAGAGACATTTTAATTTTTCGAGATTATTCGAAAGTCAATTTTTAAAAGACAAGTATCTCCCGATCTGTAGGCATCTGAGAGACAAACCTTATGTCACTGTGAGGGAACGTATATGTCAACTTCATGGCAGAGTCTTGTGAATGTATGTCCAAGGGTTTGGAGGATAGAGACATTTAAATGTTTAGAGAATATTCGAAAGTCATTTTATTAAAAGGCAAATATCTCCCGATCTGTAGGCATCTGAGTGACAAAACTTATGTCACTGTGAGGGAACGTATATGTCAACTTCCTGTCAGAGTCACGTCAATGTATGTCCAAGGGGTTGTAGGATAGAGACATTTAAATTTTTAGAGATTATTCGAAAGTCAATTTTTAAAAGGCAAATATCTCCCGATCTGTAGGAATCTGAGAGACAAAACTTATGTCACTTTGAGGGAACGTATGTGTCAACTTCATGTCAGAATCTCGTCAATGTATGTCCAAGGGTTTGGAGGATAGAGACATTTTAATTTTTCGAGATTATTCGAAAGTCAATTTGTGAAAAGGCAAATATCTCCCGATCTGTAGGAATCTGAGAGACAAAACTTATGTCACTTTGAGGGAACGTATGTGTCAACTTCATGTCAGAATCTCGTCAATGTATGTCCAAGTGTTTGGACGATACAGACATTTTAATTTTTCGAGATTATTCGAAAGTCAATTTTTAAAATGGAAATATCTCCCGATCTGTAGGAATCTGAGAGACAAAACTTATGTCACTTTGAGGGAACGCATTTGTCATCGTCATGTCAGAGTCACGTCAATGTATGTCCAAGGGTTTGCAGGATAGAGACATTTTAATTTTTCAGGGTTATTTTAAAGTCAATTATACAAAGGCATATATCTCTCGATATGTAGGAATCTGAGAGACACAACTCATGTCACTATGAGGACATTTACATATCAACTTCATGTCAGAGTCAGGACAATGTACGAAAAAGGGTTTGAAGAATAGAGACATTTGAATTATTCCAGATTATTCGAAAATCAATTTTAAAAGGCAAATATCTCCCGATCTGTAGGAATCTGAGAGACAAAACTTATGTCACTTTGAGGGAACGTATTTGTCAACTTCATGTCAGAATCTCGTCAATGTATGTCCTAGGGTTTGGACGATAGAGACATTTTAATTTATCGAGATTATTCGAAAGTCAATTTTTTAAAGGCAAATATCTCCCGATCTGTAGGAATCTTAGAGAAAAAACTTATGCAACTTTGAGGGAACGTATATGTCAACTTCATGTCAGAGTCACGTCAATGTATGTGCAAGGGTTTGGAGGATAGAGACATTTTAATTTTTCGAGATTATTCGAAAGTCAATTTTTAAAGGCAAATATCTCCCGATCTGTTGGAATCTGAGAGACAAACCTTATGTCACTTTGAGGGAACGCATATGTCAACTTTATGTCAGAGTCTCGTCAAAGTATGTCCAAGGGTTTGGAGGATAGAGACATTTGAATTTTTCGAGATTATTCGAAAGTCAATTTTTGAAAAGGCAAATATCTCCCGATCTGTTTTAATCTGAGAGACAAAACTTATGTCACTTTGAGGGAACGTATATGTCAACTTCATGTCATAGTCACGTCAATGTATGTCGAAGGGTTTGGAGGATAGAGGCATTTAAATTTTTAGAGATTATTCGAAAGAAAATTTTTAAAAGGCAAATATCTCCCGATCTGTAGGAATCTGAGAGACAAAACTTATGTCACATTGAGTGAACGTGTATGTCAAGTTCCTGTCCGAGCCACGTCAATGTATGTCCAAGGGTTTGGAGGATAGAGACATTTTAATTTTTCGATATTATTCGAAAGTCAATTTTTAAAAGGCAAATATCTCCCGATCTGAAGGAATCTCAGAGACAAAACTTATGTCTCTTTGAGGGAACGTATATGTCAACTTCATGTCAGAGTCACGTCAATGTATGTCCATGGGTTTGGAGGATAGAGACATTTAAATTTTTAGAGATTATTCGAAAGTCAATTTTTGAAAGGCAAATATCTCCCGATCTGTAGGAATCTGAGAGACAAAACTTATGTTCCTTTGAGGGAACGTAATTGTAAACTTCCTGTCAGAGTCACGTCAATGTATGTCCAAGGGTTTGGACGATAGAGACATTTTAATTTTTCGAGATTATTCGAAAGTCAATTTTTAAAAGTCAAATATCTCCCGATCTGTAGGCATCTGAGAGACAAACCTTATGTCACTTTGAGGGAACGCATATGTCAACTTCGTGTCAGAGTCTCGTCAATGTATGTACAAGGGTTTTTAGGATAGAGACATTTTAATTTTTCGAGTTTATTCGAAAGTCAATTTTTGAAAAGTCAAATATCTCCCGATCTGTATTAATCTGAGAGACAAAACTTATGTCACTTTGAGGGAACGTATATATCAACTTCTTGTCTTAGTCACGTCAATGTATGTCCATGGGTTTGGAGGATAAAGACAATTAAATTTTTCGAGAATATTCGAAAGTCAATTTTTAAAAGACAAATATCTCCCGATCTGTAGGCATCTGAGTGACAAAACTTATGTCACTGTGAGGGAACGTATATGTCAACTTCATGGCAGAGTCTTGTGAATGTATGTCCAAGGGTTTGGAGGATAGAGACATTTAAATGTTTAGAGAATATTCGAAAGTCAATTATTAAAAGGCAAATATCTCCCGATCTGTTGGAATCTGAGAGACAAAACTTATGTCACTTTGAGGGAACGCGTATGTCAAGTTCCTGTCCGAGTCACGTCAATGTATGTCCAAGGGTTTGGAGGATAGAGACATTTAAATTTTTAGAGATTATTCGAAAGTCAATTATTAAAAGGCAAATATCTCCCGATCTGTAGGAATCTGAGAGACAAAACGTATGTCACTTTGAGGGAACGTATATGTCAACTTCATGTCAGAATCTCGTCAATGTATGTCCAAGGGTTTGGACGATAGAGACATTTTAATTTTTCGAGATTAATCGAAAGTCATTTTTTAAAAGGCAAATATCGCCCGATCTGTAGGCATCTGACAGACAAACCTTATGTTACTTTGAGGGAACGCATATGTCAACTTCCTGTAAGAGGTACGTAAATGTTTGTCCAAGGGTTTGGAGGATAGAGACATTTTAATTTTTCGAGATTATTCGAAAGTCAATTTTTATAATTCAAATATCTCCCGATCTGTAGGAATCTGACAGACAAAACTTATGTCACTTTGAGGGAACGTATATGTCAACTTCCTGTCAGAGGTACGTAAATGTATGTCCAAGGGTTTGGAGGATAGAGACATTTTAATTTTTCGAGATAATTCGAAAGTCAATTATTAAAAGGCAAATATCTCCCGATCTGTATTAACCTGAGAGACAAAACTTATGTCACTTTGAGGGAACGTATATATCAACATTCTGTCAGAGTCACGTCAATGTATGTCCATGGGTTTGGAGGATAGAGACAATTAAATTATTAGAGATTATTCGAAAGTCAATTTTAAAAGACAAGTATCTCCCGATCTGTAGGCATCTGAGATACAAAACTTATGTCACTTTGAGGGAATGTATATGTCAACTTCATATCAGAGTCTCGTCAATGTATGTCCAAGGGTGTGGACGATAGAGACATTTTAATTTTTCGAGATTATTCGAAAGTCAATTTTTGAAAAGGCAAATATCTCCCGATCTGTAGGAATCTGAGAGACAAAACTTATGTCACTTTGAGGGAATGCATATGTCAACCTCATGTCAGAGTCACGTCAATGTAAGTCCAAGGGTTTGGAGGATAGAGACATTTAAATTTTTAGAGATTATTCAAAAGTCATTTTTTAAAATTCAAATATCTCCCGATCTGTAGGAATCTGAGAGACAAAGCTTATGTCACTATGAGGGAACGTATATGTCAACTTCCTGTCAGAGTCACGTCAATGTATGTCCAAGGGGTTGTAGGATAGAGACATTTAAATTTTTAGAGATTATTCGAAAGTCAATTTTTAAAAGGCAAATATCTCCCGATCTGTAGGAATCTGAGAGACAAAACTTATGTCACTTTGAGGGAACGTATGTGTCAACTTGCTGTCAGAGTCATGTCAATGTATGTCCAAGGGTTTGGAGGATAGAGACATTTTAATTTTTCGAGATTATTCGAAAGTCAATTTGTTAAAGGCAAATATCTCCCGATCTGTAGGAATCTGAGAGACAAAACTTATGTCACTTTGAGGGAACGTATATGTCAAATTCATGTCAGAATCTCGTCAATGTATGTCCAAGGGTTTGGAGGATAGAGACATTTTAATTTTTCGAGATTATTCGAAAGTCAATTTGTGAAAAGGCAAATATCTCCCGATCTGTAGGAATCTGAGAGACAAAACTTATGTCACTTTGAGGGAACGTATATGTCAACTTCATGTCAGAATCTCGTCAATGTATGTCCAAGTGTTTGGACGATACAGACATTTTAATTTTTCGAGATTATTCGAAAGTCAATTATTTAAAGGCAAATATCTCCCGATCTGTTTTCATCTGAGAGACAAAACTTATGTCACATTGAGGGAACATATATGTCAACTTCCTGTCAGAGTCACGTCAAAGTATGTCCAAGGATTTGGAGGATAGAGACATTTAAATTTTTTGAGATTATTCGAAAGTCAATTTTTAAAAAACAAATATCTCCCGATTTGTAGGAATCTGAGAGACAAATCTTATGTCACTTTTAGGGAACGTATATGTAAACTTCCTGTCAGAGTCACGCCAATGTATGTCCAAGGGTTTGGAGGATAGAGACATTTAAATTTTTAGAGATTATTCGAAAGTCAATTTTTAAAAGGCAAATATCTCCCGATCTGTAGGAATCAGAGAGACAAAACTTATGTCACTTTGAGGGAACGAATATGTCAACTTCATGTCAGAGTCTCGGCAATATATGTCAAAGGGTTTGGAGGATAGAGACATTTGAATTTTTCGAGATTATTCGAAAGTCAATTTTTGAAAAGGCAAATATCTCCCGATCTGTATTAATCTGAGAGACAAAACTTATGTCACTTTGCGGGAACGTATATGTCAACTTCATGTCATAGTCACGTCAATGGATGTGGGAGGGTTTGGAGGATAGAGACATTTAAATTTTAGAGATTATTGGAAAGTCAATTTTTAAAAGGCAAATATCTCCCGATCTGTAGGAATCTGAGAGACAAAACGTATGTCACTTTGAGGGAACGTATATGTAAACTTCCTGTCAGAGTCACGCCAATGTATGTCCAAGGGTTTGGAGGATAGAGACATTTTAATTTTTTGAGATTATTCGAAAGTCAATTTTTGAAAAGGCAAATATCTCCCGATCTGTATTAATCTGAGAGACAAAACTTATGTCACTTTGAGGGAACGTATATGTAAACTTCCTGTCAGAGTCACGCCAATGTATGTCCAAGGGTTTGGAGGATAGAGACATTTTAATTTTTCGAGATTATTGGAAAGTCAATTTTTAAAAGGCAAATATCTCCCGATCTGTAGGAATCTGAGAGACAAAACGTATGTCACTTTGAGGGAACATATATGTCAATTTCATGTCAGAATCTCGTCAATGTATGTCCAAGGTTTTGGACGATAGAGACATTTTAATTTTTCGAGATTATTCGAAAGTCAATTTTTAAAAGGCAAATATCTCCCGATCTGTAGGAATCAGAGAGACAAAACTTATGTCACTTTGAGGGAACGAATATGTCAACTTCATGTCAGAGTCTCGGCAATGTATGTCAAAAGGGTTTGGAGGATAGAGACATTTGAATTTTTCGCGATTATTCGAAAGTCAATTTTTGAAAAGGCAAATATCTCCCGATCTGTATTAATCTGAGAGACAAAACTTATGTCACTTTGCGGGAACGTATATGTCAACTTCATGTCATAGTCACGTCAATGGATGTGGGAGGGTTTGGAGGATAGAGACATTTAAATTTTAGAGATTATTGGAAAGTCAATTTTTAAAAGGCAAATATCTCCCGATCTGTAGGAATCTGAGAGACAAAACGTATGTCACTTTGAGGGAACGTATATGTAAACTTCCTTCCAGAGTCACGCCAATGTATGTCCAAGGGTTTGGAGGATAGAGACATTTTAATTTTTCGAGATTATTCGAAAGTCAATTTTTGAAAAGGCAAATATCTCCCGATCTATATTAATCTGAGAGACAAAACTTATGTCACTTTGAGGGAACGTATATGTAAACTTCCTGTCAGAGTCACGCCAATGTATGTCCAAGGGTTTGGAGGATAGAGACATTTTAATTTTTCGAGATTATTGGAAAGTCAATTTTTAAAAGGCAAATATCTCCCGATCTGTAGGAATCTGAGAGACAAAACGTATGTCACTTTGAGGGAACGTATATGTCAATTTCATGTCAGAATCTCGTCAATGTATGTCCAAGGGTTTGGCGGATAGAGACATTTAAATTTTTCGAGATTATTCGATAGTCAATTTTTGAATAGGCAAATATCTCCCGATCTGTATTAATGTGACAGACAAAACTTATGTCACTTTGAGGGAACGTATATGTCAACTTCATGTCATAGTCACGTCAATGTATGTCGAAGGGTTTGGAGGTTAGAGACATTTAAATTTTTAGAGATTATTCGAAAGTCAATTTTTGAAAAGGCAAATATCTCCCGATCTGTAGGAATCTGAGAGACAAAACTTATGTCACTTTGAGGGAACGTATATGTCAACTTCCTGTCAGAGTCACGTCAATGTATGTCCAAGATATTGAAGGATAGAGACATTTAAATTTTTAGAGATTATTCGAAAGTCAATTTTTGAAAAGGCAAATATCTCCCGATCTGTAGGAATCTGAGAGACAAAACTTAAGTCACTTTGAGGGAACGTATATGTCAATTTCATGTCAGAATCTCGTCAATGTATGTCCAAGTGTTTGGACGATACTGATATTTAAATTTTTCGAGATTATTCGAAAGTCAATTTTTTAAAGGCAAATATCTCCCGATCTGTAGGCATCTGAGAGACAAAACGTGTGTCACTTTGAGGGAACGTATATGTCAACTTCATGTCAGAATCTCGTCAATGTATGTCCAAGTGTTTGGACGATACAGACATTTTAATTTTTCGAGATTATTCGAAAGTCAATTTTTAAAATGGAAATATCTCCCGATCTGTAGGAATCTGAGAGACAAAACTTATGTCACTTTGAGGGAACGCATATGTCATCGTCATGTCAGAGTCACGTCAATGTATGTCCAAGGGTTTGCAGGATAGAGACATTTTAATTTTTCAGGGTTATTTTAAAGTCAATTATTCAAAGGCATATATCTCTCGATATGTAGGAATCTGAGAGACACAACTCATGTCACTATGAGGACATTTACATATCAACTTCATGTCAGAGTCAGTACAATGTACGAAAAAGGGTTTGAAGAATAGAGACATTTGAATTATTCCAGATTATTCGAAAATCAATTTTAAAAGGCAAATATCTCCCGATCTGTAGGAATCTGAGAGACAAAACTTATGTCACTTTGAGGGAACGTATTTGTCAACTTCATGTCAGAATCTCGTCAATGTATGTCCTAGGGTTTGGACGATAGAGACATTTTAATTTTTCGAGATTATTCGAAAGTCAATTTTTTAAAGGCAAATATCTCCCGATCTGTAGGAATCTGAGAGACAAAACTTATGCCACTTTGAGGGAACGTATATTTCAACTTCATGTCAGAGTCACGTCAATGTATGTCCAAGGGTTTGGAGGATAGAGACATTTGAATTTTTCGAGATTATTCGAAAGTCAATTTTTAAAGGCAAATATCTCCCGATCTGTTGGAATCTGAGAGACAAAACTTATGTCACTTTGAGGGAACGTATATGTCAACTTCATGTCAGAATCTCGTCAATGTATGTACTAGGGTTTGGACGATAGAGACATTTTAATTTTTCGAGATTATTCGAAAGTCAATTTTTAAAAGGCAAATATCTCCCGATCTGTAGGCATCTGAGAGACAAACCTTATGTCACTTTGAGGGAACGCATATGTCAAATTTATGTCAGAGTCTCGTCAAAGTATGTCCAAGGGTTTGGAGGATAGAGACATTTGAATTTTTCGAGATTATTCGAAAGTCAATTTTTGAAAAGGCAAATATCTCCCGATCTGTATTAATCTGAGAGACAAAACTTATGTCACTTTGAGGGAACGTATATGTCAACTTCATGTCATAGTCACGTCAATGTATGTCGAAGGGTTTGGAGGATAGAGGCATTTAAATTTTTAGAGATTATTCGAAAGAAAATTTTTAAAAGGCAAATTTCTCCCGATCTGTAGGAATCTAAGAGACAAAACTTATGTCACTTTGAGGGAACGTGTATGTCAAGTTCCTGTCCGAGTCACGTCAATGTATGTCCAAGGGTTTGGAGGATAGAGACATTTTAATTTTTCGATATTATTCGAAAGTCAATTTTTAAAAGGCAAATATCTCCCGATCTGAAGGAATCTGAGAGACAAAACTTATGTCACTTTGAGGGAACGTATATGTCAACTTCATGTCAGAGTCACGTCAATGTATGTCCATCGGTTTGGAGGATAGAGACATTTAAATTTTTAGAGATTATTCGAAAGTCAATTTTTGAAAGGCAAATATCTCCCGATCTGTAGGAATCTGAGAGACAAAACTTATGTTCCTTTGAGGGAACGTAATTGTAAACTTCCTGTCAGAGTCACGTCAATGTATGTCCAAGGGTTTGGACGATAGAGACATTTTAATTTTTCGAGATTATTCGAAAGTCAATTTTTAAAAGACAAATATCTCCCGATCTGTAGGCATCTGAGAGACAAACCTTATGTCACTTTGAGGGAACGCATATGTCAACTTCGTGTCAGAGTCTCGTCAAATGTATGTACAAGGGTTTTTAGGATAGAGACATTTTAATTTTTCGAGATTATTCGAAAGTCAATTTTTGAAAAGTCAAATATCTCCCGATCTGTATTAATCTGAGACACAAAACTTATGTCACTTTGAGGGAACGTATATATCAACTTCTTGTCGGAGTCACGTCAATGTATGTCCATGGGTTTGGAGGATAAAGACAATTAAATTTTTCGAGAATATTCGAAAGTCAATTTTTAAAAGAAAAATATCTCCCGATCTGTAGGCATCTGAGTGACAAAACTTATGTCACTGTGAGGGAACGTATATGTCAACTTCATGGCAGAGTCTTGTGAATGTATGTCCAAGGGTTTGGAGGATAGAGACATTTAAATGTTTAGAGAATATTCGAAAGTCAATTATTAAAAGGCAAATATCTCCCGATCTGTAGGAATCTGAGAGACAAAACTTATGTCACTTTGAGGGAACGTATATGTCAACTTCATGTCAGAATCTCGTCAATGTATGTCCAAGGGTTTGGGGGATAGAGACATTTTAATTTTTAGAGATTATTCGAAAGTCAATTATTAAAAGGCAAATATCTCCCGATCTGAGGAATCTGAGAGACAAAACGTATGTCACTTTGAGGGAACGTATATGTCAACTTCATGTCAGAATCTCGTCAATGTATGTCCAAGGGTTTGGGGGATAGAGACATTTTAATTTTTCGAGATTAATCGAAAGTCATTTTTTAAAAGGCAAATATCGCCCGATCTCTAGGCATCTGAGAGACAAACCTTATGTTACTTTGAGGGAACGCATATGTCAACTTCCTGTAAGAGGTACGTAAATGTTTGTCCAAGGGTTTGGAGGATAGAGACATTTTAATTTTTCGAGATTATTCGAAAGTCAATTTTTATAATTCAAATATCTCCCGATCTGTAGGAATCTGACAGACAAAACCTATGTCACTTTGAGGGAACGTATATGTCAACTTCCTGTCAGAGGTACGTAAATGTATGTCCAAGGGTTTGGAGGATAGAGACATTTTAATTTTTCGAGATAATTCGAAAGTCAATTTTTAAATGGCAAATATCTCCCGATCTGTATTAACCTGAGAGACAAAACTTATGTCACTTTGAGGGAACGTATATATCAACATTCTGTCAGAGTCACGTCAATGTATGTCCATGGGTTTGGAGGATAGAGACATTTAAATTATTAGAGATTATTCGAAAGTCAATTTTTAAAAGGCAAATATCTCCCGATCTGTTGGAATCTGAGAGACAAAACTTATGTCACTTTGAGGGAACGTATATGTCAACTTCATGTCAGAATCTCGTCAATGTATGTACTAGGGTTTGGACGATAGAGACATTTTAATTTTTCGAGATTATTCGAAAGTCAATTTTTAAAAGGCAAATATCTCCCGATCTGTAGGCATCTGAGAGACAAACCTTATGTCACTTTGAGGGAACGCATATGTCAAATTTATGTCAGAGTCTCGTCAAAGTATGTCCAAGGGTTTGGAGGATAGAGACATTTGAATTTTTCGAGATTATTCGAAAGTCAATTTTTGAAAAGGCAAATATCTCCCGATCTGTATTAATCTGAGAGACAAAACTTATGTCACTTTGAGGGAACGTATATGTCAACTTCATGTCATAGTCACGTCAATGTATGTCGAAGGGTTTGGAGGATAGAGGCATTTAAATTTTTAGAGATTATTCGAAAGAAAATTTTTAAAAGGCAAATTTCTCCCGATCTGTAGGAATCTAAGAGACAAAACTTATGTCACTTTGAGGGAACGTGTATGTCAAGTTCCTGTCCGAGTCACGTCAATGTATGTCAAAGGGTTTGGAGGATAGAGACATTTTAATTTTTCGATATTATTCGAAAGTCAATTTTTAAAAGGCAAATATCTCCCGATCTGAAGGAATCTGAGAGACAAAACTTATGTCACTTTGAGGGAACGTATATGTCAACTTCATGTCAGAGTCACGTCAATGTATGTCCATCGGTTTGGAGGATAGAGACATTTAAATTTTTAGAGATTATTCGAAAGTCAATTTTTGAAAGGCAAATATCTCCCGATCTGTAGGAATCTGAGAGACAAAACTTATGTTCCTTTGAGGGAACGTAATTGTAAACTTCCTGTCAGAGTCACGTCAATGTATGTCCAAGGGTTTGGACGATAGAGACATTTTAATTTTTCGAGATTATTCGAAAGTCAATTTTTAAAAGACAAATATCTCCCGATCTGTAGGCATCTGAGAGACAAACCTTATGTCACTTTGAGGGAACGCATATGTCAACTTCGTGTCAGAGTCTCGTCAAATGTATGTACAAGGGTTTTTAGGATAGAGACATTTTAATTTTTCGAGATTATTCGAAAGTCAATTTTTGAAAAGTCAAATATCTCCCGATCTGTATTAATCTGAGACACAAAACTTATGTCACTTTGAGGGAACGTATATATCAACTTCTTGTCGGAGTCACGTCAATGTATGTCCATGGGTTTGGAGGATAAAGACAATTAAATTTTTCGAGAATATTCGAAAGTCAATTTTTAAAAGAAAAATATCTCCCGATCTGTAGGCATCTGAGTGACAAAACTTATGTCACTGTGAGGGAACGTATATGTCAACTTCATGGCAGAGTCTTGTGAATGTATGTCCAAGGGTTTGGAGGATAGAGACATTTAAATGTTTAGAGAATATTCGAAAGTCAATTATTAAAAGGCAAATATCTCCCGATCTGTAGGAATCTGAGAGACAAAACTTATGTCACTTTGAGGGAACGTATATGTCAACTTCATGTCAGAATCTCGTCAATGTATGTCCAAGGGTTTGGGGGATAGAGACATTTTAATTTTTAGAGATTATTCGAAAGTCAATTATTAAAAGGCAAATATCTCCCGATCTGAGGAATCTGAGAGACAAAACGTATGTCACTTTGAGGGAACGTATATGTCAACTTCATGTCAGAATCTCGTCAATGTATGTCCAAGGGTTTGGGGGATAGAGACATTTTAATTTTTCGAGATTAATCGAAAGTCATTTTTTAAAAGGCAAATATCGCCCGATCTCTAGGCATCTGAGAGACAAACCTTATGTTACTTTGAGGGAACGCATATGTCAACTTCCTGTAAGAGGTACGTAAATGTTTGTCCAAGGGTTTGGAGGATAGAGACATTTTAATTTTTCGAGATTATTCGAAAGTCAATTTTTATAATTCAAATATCTCCCGATCTGTAGGAATCTGACAGACAAAACCTATGTCACTTTGAGGGAACGTATATGTCAACTTCCTGTCAGAGGTACGTAAATGTATGTCCAAGGGTTTGGAGGATAGAGACATTTTAATTTTTCGAGATAATTCGAAAGTCAATTTTTAAATGGCAAATATCTCCCGATCTGTATTAACCTGAGAGACAAAACTTATGTCACTTTGAGGGAACGTATATATCAACATTCTGTCAGAGTCACGTCAATGTATGTCCATGGGTTTGGAGGATAGAGACATTTAAATTATTAGAGATTATTCGAAAGTCAATTTTTAAAAGGCAAATATCTCCCGATCTGTAGGCATCTGAGAGACAAAACTTATGTCACTTTGAGGGAATGTATATGTCAACTTCATATCAGAGTCTCGTCAATGTATGTCCAAGGGTTTGGACGATACAGACATTTAAATTTTTCGAGATTATTCGAAAGTCAATTTTTGAAAAGGCAAATATCTCCCGATCTGTAGGAATCTGAGAGACAAAACTTATGTCACTTTGAGGGAATGCATATGTCAACCTCATGTCAGAGTCACGTCAATGTATGTCCAAGGGTTTGGAGGATAGAGACATTTAAATTTTTAGAGATTATTCAAAAGTCATTTTTTAAAATTCAAATATCTCCCGATCTGTAGGAATCTGAGAGACAAAACTTATGTCACTATGAGGGAACGTATATGTCAACTTCCTGTCAGAGTCACGTCAATGTATGTCCAAGGGGTTGTAGGATAGAGACATTTAAATTTTTAGAGATTATTCGAAAGTCAATTTTTAAAGGCAAATATCTCCCGATCTGTAGGAATCTGAGAGACAAAACTTATGTCACTTTGAGGGAACGTATGTGTCAACTTGCTGTCAGAGTCATGTCAATATATGTCCAAGGGTTTGGAGGATAGAGACATTTTAATTTTTCGAGATTATTCGAAAGTCAATTTGTTAAAGGCAAATATCTCCCGATCTGTAGAAATCTGAGAGACAAAACTTATGTCACTTTGAGGGAACGTATATGTCAACTCCATGTCAGAATCTCGTCAATATATGTCCAAGGGTTTGGAGGATAGAGACATTTTAATTTTTAGAGATTATTCGAAAGTCAATTTGTGAAAAGGCAAATATCTCCCGATCTGTAGGAATCTGAGAGACAAAACTTATGTCACTTTGAGGGAACGTATATGTCAACTTCATGTCAGAATCTCGTCAATGTATGTCCAAGTGTTTGGACGATACAGACATTTTAATTTTTCGAGATTATTCGAAAGTCAATTATTTAAAGGCAAATATCTCCCGATCTGTTGGCATCTGAGAGACAAAACTTATGTCACATTGAGGGAACATATATGTCAACTTCCTGTCAGAGTCACGTCAAAGTATGTCCAAGAATTTGGAGTATAGAGACATTTAAATTTTTAGAGATTATTCGAAAGTCAATTTTTAAAAAACAAATATCTCCCGATTTGTAGGAATCTGAGAGACAAATCTTATGTCACTTTTAGGGAACGTGTATGTAAACTTCCTGTCAGAGTCACGCCAATGTATGTCCAAGGGTTTGGAGGATAGAGACATTTAAATTTTTAGAGATTATTCGAAAGTCAATTTTTAAAAGGCAAATATCTCCCGATCTGTAGGAATCAGAGAGACAAAACTTATGTCACTTTGAGGGAACGAATATGTCAACTTCATGTCAGAGTCTCGGCAATGTATGTCAAAAGGGTTTGGAGGATAGAGACATTTGAATTTTTCGAGATTATTCGAAAGTCAATTTTTGAAAAGGCAAATATCTCCCGATCTGTATTAATCTGAGAGACAAAACTTATGTCACTTTGCGGGAACGTATATGTCAACTTCATGTCATAGTCACGTCAATGGATGTGGGAGGGTTTGGAGGATAGAGACATTTAAATTTTAGAGATTATTAAAAAGTCAATTTTTAAAAAAACAAATATCTACCGATCTGTAGGAATCTGAGAGACAAAACTTATGTCACTTTGAGGGAACGTATATGTAAACTTCCTGTCAGAGTCACGCCAATGTATGTCCAAGGGTTTGGAGGATAGAGACATTTTAATTATTCGAGATTATTGGAAAGTCAATTTTTAAAGGCAAATATCTCCCGATCTGTAGGAATCTGACAGACAAAACTTATGTCACTTTGAGAGAACGTATATGTAAACTTCCTGTCAGAGTCAGGTCAATGCATGTCCAAGGGTTTGGACGATAGAGACATTTTAATTTTTCGAGATTATTCGAAAGTCAATTTTTAAAAGGCAAATATCTCCCGATCTGTAGGCATCTGAGAGACAAAAATTATGTCACTTTCAGGGAACGTATATGTAAACTGCCTGTCAGAATCTCGTCAATGTATGTCCAAGGGTTTGGACGATACAGACATTAAAATTTTTCGAGATTATTCGAAAGTCAATTTTTAAAAGGCAAATATCTCCCGATCTATATTCATCTGAGAGACAAACCTTATGTCACTTTGAGGGAACGCATATGTCAACTTCATGTCAGAGTCTCGTCAATGTATGTCCAAGGGTTTGGAGGATAGAGACATTTAAATTTTTCGAGATTATTCGAAAGTCAATTTTTGAAAAGGCAAATATATCCCGATCTGTATTAATCTGAGAGACAAAACTTATGTCACTTTGAGGGAACGTATATGTCAACTTTATGTCATAGTCACGTCGATGTATGTCCAAGGGTTTGGAGGATAGAGACATTTTAATTTTTCGACATTATTGGAAAGTCAATTTTTAAAAGGCAAATATCTCCCGATCTGTAGGAATGTGAGAGACAAATCTTATATCACTTTGAGTGAACTTATATGTCAACTTCATGTCAGAATCTTGTCAATGTATGTAAAAGGGTTTGGACGATAGAGACATTTAAATTTTTCGAGATTATTCGAAAGTCAATTTTTAAAAGGCAAATATCTCCCGATCTGTAGGCATCTGATAGACAAACCTTATGTCACTTTGAGGGAACGTATATGTCAACTTCATGTCAGAGTCTCGTCAATGTATGTCCAAGGGTTTGGAGGATAGAGACATTTTAAACTTTTCGAGATTATTCGAAAGTCAATTTTTGAAAAAACAAATATCTCCCGATCTGTATTAATCTGAGAGACAAAACTTATGTCACTTTGAGGGAACGTATATGTCAACTTCATGTCATAGTCATGTCAATGTATGTCGAAGGGTTTGGAGGATAGAGACATTTAAATTTTTAGAGATTATTCGAAAGTCAATTATTAAAAGGCAAATATCTCCCGATCTGTAGGAATCTGAGAGACAAAACTTATGTCACTTTCAGGGAACGTATATGTCAACTTCATGTCAGAATCTGGTCAATGTATGTCCAAGTGTTTGGACGATACAAACATTTTAATTTTTTGAGATTATTCGAAAGTCAATTATAAAAATCAAATATCTCCCGATGTGTAGGCATCTGAGAGACAAACCTTATGTCACTTTGAAGGAACGCATATGTAAACTTCATGTCAGAGTCTCGTCACTGTATGTCCAAGGGTTTGGAGGATAGAGACATTTAAATTTTTTGAGATTTTTCGAAAGTCAATTATTAAAAGGCAAATATCTCCCGATCTGTAGGAATCTGAGAGACAAAACTTATGTCACTTTGAGGGAACATATATGTCAACTTCCTGTCAGAGTCACGTCAATGTATGTCGAAGGGTTTGGAGGATAGAGACATTTAAATTTTTAGAGATTATTCGAAAGTCAATTTTTAAAAGGCAAATATCTCCCGATCGGTAGGAATCTGAGAGACAAAACTTATGTCACTTTGAGGGAACGTATATGTCAACTTCCTGTCAAAGTCACGTCAATGTATGTCAAAGGGTTTGGAGGATAGAGACATTTTAATTTTTCGAGATTATTGGAAAGTCAATTTTTAAAAGGCAAATGTCTCCCGATCTGTAGGAATCTGAGATACAAAACTGATGTCACTTTGAGGGAACGTATATGTTAACTTTATGTCACAATCTCGTCAATGTATGTCCAAGGGTTTGGACGATAGAGACATTTTAATATTTCGAGATTATTCGAAAGTCAATTTTTAAAAGGCAAATATCTCCCGATCTGTAGGAATCTGAGAGACAAAACTTATGTCACTTTGAGGGAACGTATATGTCAACTTCATGTCATAGTCACGTCAATGTATGTCGAAGGGTTTGGAGGATAGAGACATTTAAATTTTTAGAGATTATTCGAAAGTCAATTTTTAAAAGGCAAATATCTACCGATCTCTAGGAATCTGAGAGACAAAACTTATGTCACTTTGAGGGAACGCATATGTCATCGTCATGTCAGAGTCACGTCAATGTATGTCCAAGGGTTTGCAGGATAGAGACATTTTAATTTTTCAGGGATATTCGAAAGTCAATTATTCAAAGGCATATATCTCTCGATATTTAGGAATCTGAGAGACACAACTCATGTCACTATGAGGACATTTACATATCAACTTCATGTCAGAGTCAGGACAATGTTCGAAAAAGGGTTTGAAGAATAGAGACATTTGAATTATTCGAGATAATTCGAAAATCAATTTTTGAAAAGGCAAATATCTCCCGATCTGTAGGAATCTGAGAGACAAAACTTATGTCACATTGAGGGAACGTATATGCCAACTTCATGTCTTAGTCACGTCAATGTATGTCCAAGGGTTTTGAGGATAGAGACATTTTAATTTTTCGAGATTATTCGAAAGTCAATTTTTAAAAGGCAAATATCTCCCGATCTGTAGGAATCTGAGAGACAAAACTTATGTCACTTTGAGGGAACGTATATGTCAACTTCATGTCAGAATCTCGTCAATGTATGTCCTAGGGTTTGGACGATAGAGACATTTTAATTTTTCGAGATTATTCGATAGTCAATTTTTAAAAGGCAAATATCTCCCGATCTGTAGGCATCTCAGAGACAAACCTTATGCCACTTTGAGGGAACGCATATGTCAACTTCATGTCAGAGTCTCGTCAATGTATGTCCAAGGGTTTGGAGGATTGAGACATTTGAATTTTTCGAGATTATTCGAAAGTCAATTTTTGAAAAGGCAAATATCTCCCGATCTGTATTAATCTGAGAGACAAAGCTTATGTCACTTTGAGGGAACGTATATGTCAACTTCCTGTCAGAGTCACGTCGATGTATGTCCAAGGGTTTGGAGGATAGAGACATGTAAATTTTTAGAGATTATTCGAAGGTCAATTTTTGAAGAGGCAAATATCTCCCGATCTGTAGAAATCTGAGAGACAAAACTTATGTCACTTTGAGGGAACGTATATGTCAACTTCATGTCAGAATCTCGTCAATGTATGTCCAAGGGTTTGGAGGATAGACACATTTAAATTTTTAGAGATTATTCGAAAGTCAATTATTAAAATTCAAATATCTCAAGATCTGTAGGAATCTGAGAGACAAAACTTATGTCACTTTGAGGGAACGTATATGTCATCGTCATGTCGGAGTCACGTCAATGTATGTCTAAGGGTTTGCAGGATAGAGACATTTTAATTTTTCAGGGTTATTCGAAAGTCAATTATTCAAAGGCATATATCTCTCGATATGTAGGAATCTGAGAGACACAACTCATGTCACTATGAGGACATTTACATATCAACTTCATGTCAGAGTCACGACAATGTACGAAAAAGGGTTTGAAGAATAGAGATATTTGAATTATTCGAGATTATTAGAAAGCCAATTTTTAAAAGGAAAATATCTCCCGATCTGTAGGCATCTGAGAGACAAACCTTATGTCACTTTGAGGGAACGCATATGTCAACTTCATGTCAGAGTCTCGTCAATGTATGTGCAAGGGTTTGGAGGATAGAGACATTTAAATTTTTCGAGATTATTCGATAGTCAATTTTTTAAAAAGCAAATATCTCCCGATTTGTATTAATCTGAGAGACAAAACTTATGTCACTTTGAAGGAACGTATATGTCAACTTCATGTCATAGTCACGTCAATGTATGTCGAAGGGTTTGGAGGATAGAGACATTTAAATTTTTAGAGATTATTCGAAAGTCAATTTTTAAAAGGCAAATATCTCCCGATCTGTAGGAATCTGAGAGACAAAACTTATGTCACTTTGAGGGAACGTATATGTCAACTTCCTGTCAGAGTCACGTCAATGTATGTCAAAGGGGTTCGAGGATAGAGACATTTAAATTTTTAGAGATTATTCGAAAGTCAATTTTTGAAAAGGCAAATATCTCCCGATCTGTAGGAATCTGAGAGACAATACTTATGTCACTTTGAGGGAACTTATATGTCAACTTCATGTCAGAGTCACGTCAATGTATGTCCATGGGTTTGGAGGATAGAGACATTTAAATTTTTAGAGATTATTCGAAAGTCAATTTTTGAAAGGCAAATATCTCCCGATCTGTAGGAATCTGAGAGACAAAACTTATGTTCCTATGAGGGAACGTAATTGTAAACTTCCTGTCAGAGTCACGTCAATGTATGTCCAAGGGTTTGGACGATAGAGACATTTTAATTTTTCGAGATTATTCGAAAGTCAATTTTTAAAAGACAAGTATCTCCCGATCTGTAGGCATCTGAGAGACAAACCTTATGTCACTTTGAGGGAACGCATATGTCAACTTCGTGTCAGAGTCTCGTCAATGTATGTACAAGGGTTTTTAGGATAGAGACATTTTAATTTTTCGAGATTATTCGAAAGTCAATTTTTGAAAAGTCAAATATCTCCCGATCTGTATTAATCTGAGAGACAAAACTTATGTCACTTTGAGGGAACGTACATATCAACTTCCTGTCGGAGTCACGTCAATGTATGTCCATGGGTTTGGAGGACAAAGACAATTAAATTTTTCGAGATTATTCGAAAGTCAATTATTAAAAGACAAATATCTCCCGATCTGTAGGCATCTGAGAGACAAAACTTATGTCACTGTGAGGGAACGTATATGTCAACTTCATGTCAGAGTCTTGTCAATGTATGTCCAAGGGTTTGGAGGATAGAGACTTTTAAATGTTTAGAGATTATTCGAAAGTCAATTATTAAAAGGCAAATATCTCCCGATCTGTAGGAATCTGAGAGACAAAACTTATGTCACTTTGAGGGAACGTGTATGTCAAGTTCCTGTCCGAGTCACGTCAATGTTTGTCAAAGGGTTTGGAGGATAGAGACATTTAAATTTTTAGAGATTATTCGAAAGTCAATTATTAAAAGGCAAATATCTCCCGATCTGTAGGAATCTGAGAGACAAAACGTATGTCACTTTGAGGGATCGTATATGTCAACTTCATGTCAGAATCTCGTCAATGTATGTCCAAGGGTTTGGACGATAGAGACATTTTAATTTTTCGAGATTAATCGAAAGTCATTTTTTAAAATCAAATATCGCCCGATCTGTAGGCATCTGAGAGACAAACCTTATGTCACTTTGAGGGAACGCATATGTCAACTTCCTGTAAGAGGTACGTAAATGTTTGTCCAAGAGTTTGCAGGATAGAGACATTTTAATTTTTCGAGATTATTCGAAAGTCAATTTTTATAATTCAAATATCTCCCGATCTGTAGGAATCTGAGAGACAAAACTTATGTCACTTTGAGTGAACGTATATGTCAACTTCCTGTCAGAGGTACGTAAATGTATGTCCAAGGGTTTGGAGGATAGAGACATTTTAATTTTTCGATATAATTCGAAAGTCAATTTTTAAAAGGCAAATATCTCCCGATCTGTATTAACCTGAGAGACAAAACTTATGTCACTTTGAGGGAACGTATATAACAACATCCTCTCAGAGTCACGTCAATGTATGTCCATGGGTTTGGAGGATAGAGACATTTTAATTTTTCGAGATTATTCGAAAGTCAATTTTTGAAAAGGCAAATATCTCCCGATCTGTAGGAATCTGAGAGACAAAACTTATGTCACTTTGAGGGAATGCATATGTCAACTTCATGACAGAGTCACGTCAATGTATGTCCAAGGGTTTGGAGGATAGAGACATTTAAATTTTTAGAGATTATTCGAAAGTCATTTTTTAAAATTCAAATATCTCCCGATCTGTAGGAATCTGAGAGACAAAACTTATGTCACTTTGAGGGAACGTATATGTCAACGTCCTGTCAGAGTCACGTCAATGTATGTCCAAGGGTTTGTAGGATAGAGACATTTAAATTTTAAAGATTATTCGAAAGTCAATTTTTAAAAGGCAAATATCTCCCGATCTGTAGGAATCTGAGAGACAAAACTTATGTCACTTTGAGGGAAAGTATATGTCAACTTGCTGTCAGAGTCATGTCAATATATGTCCAAGGGTTTGGAGGATAGAGACATTTTAATTTTTCGAGATTATTCGAAAGTCAATTTGTTAAAGGCAAATATCTCCCGATCTGTAGGAATCTGAGAGACAAAACTTATTTCACTTTGAGGGAACGTATATGTCAACTTCATGTCAGAGTCACGTCAATGTATGTCCAAGGGTTTGGAGGATAGACACATTTAAATTTTTAGAGATTATTCGAAAGTCAATTATTAAAATTCAAATATCTCAAGATCTGTAGGAATCTGAGAGACAAAACTTATGTCACTTTGAGGGAACGTATATGTCAACTTCATGTCAGAATCTCGTCAATGTATGTCCAAGGGTTTGGAGCATAGAGACATTTTAATTTTTCGAGATTATTCGAAAGTCAATTTTTAAAAGGCAAATATCTCCCGATCTGTAGGAATCTGAGAGACAAAACTTATGTCACTTTGAGGGAACGTATATGTCAACTTCATGTCAGAATCTCGTCAATGTATGTCCAAGTGTTTGGACGATACAGACATTTTAATTTTTCGAGATTATTCGAAAGTCAATTATTTAAAGGCAAATATCTCCCGATCTGTTGGCATCTGAGAGACAAAACGTATGTCACTTTGAGGGAACGTATATATCAACTTCCTGTCAGAGTCACGTCAAAGTATTTCCAAGGATTTGCAGGATAGAGACATTTAAATTTCTAAAGATTATTCGAAAGTCAATTTTTAAAAAACAAATATCTCCCGATTTGTAGGAATCTGAGAGACAAATCTTATGTCACTTTTAGGGAACGTATATGTAAACTTCCTGTCAGAGTCACGCCAATGTATGTCCAAGGGTTTGGAGGATAGAGACATTTAAATTTTTAGAGATTATTCGAAAGTCAATTTTTAAAAGGCAAATATCTCCCGATCTGTTGGAATCTGAGAGACAAAACTTATGTCACTTTGAGGGAACGTATATGTCAACTTCATGTCAGAGTCTCGGCAATGTATGTCAAAGGGTTTGGAGGATAGAGACATTTGAATTTTTCGAGATTATTCGAAAGTCAATTTTTGAAAAGGCAAATATCTCCCGATCTGTATTAATCTGAGAGACAAAAGTTATGTCACTTTGAGGGAACGTATATGTCAACTTCATGTCATAGTCACGTCAATGGAAGTGGAAGGGTTTGGAGGATAGAGACATTTAAATTTTAGAGATTATTAGAAAGTCAATTTTAAAAAAAAACAAATATCCTCCGATCTGTAGGAATCTGAGAGACAAAACGTATGTCACTTTGAGGGAACGTATATGTAAACTTCCTGTCAGAGTCACGCCAATGTATGTCCAAGGGTTTGGAGGATAGAGAAATTTTAATTTTTCGAGATTATTGGAAAGTCAATTTTTAAAGGCAAATATCTCCCGATCTGTAGGAATCTGAGAGACAAAACTTAAGTCACGTTGAGGGAACGTACATGTCAACTTCATGTCAAAATCTCGTCAATGTATGTCCTAGGGTTTGGACGATAGAGACATTTTAATTTCTCGAGATTATTCGAAAGTCAATTTTTAAAAGGCAAATATCTCCCGATCTGTAGGAATCTGAGAGACAAAACTTATTTCACTTTGAGGGATCGTATATGTCAACTTCATGTCAGAGTCTCGTCAATGTATGTCCAAGGGTTTGGAGGATAGAGACATTTAAATTTTAGAGATTATTAGAAAGTCAATTTTTAAAAAACAAATATCTCCCGATCTGTAGGAATCTGAGAGACAAACCTTATGTCACTTTGAGGGAGCGCATATGTCAACTTCATGTCAGAGTCTCGTCAATGCATGTGTAAGGGTTTGGAGGATAGAGACATTTGAATTTTTCGAGATTATTCGTAAGTCAATTTTTGAAAAGGCAAATATCTCCCGATCTGTATTAATCTGTGAGACAAAACTTATGTCACTTTGAGGGAACGTATATGTCAACTTCATGTCATAGTCACGTCTATGTATGTTGAAGGGTTTGGAGGATAGAGACATTTAAATTTTTAGAGATTATTCGAAAGTCAATTTTTAAAAGCCAAATATCTCCCGATCTGTATGAATCTGAGAGACAAAACTTATGTCACTTTGAGGTAACGTAAATGTCAACTTCATGTCAGAGTCTCGTCAATGTATGTCCAAGGATTTGAAAATAGAGACATTTAAATTTTTAGATATTATTCGAAAGTCAATTTTTAAAAAAACAAATATCTCCCGATTTGTAGGAATCTGAGAGACAAAACTTATGTCACTTTGAGGGAACGTATATGTAAACTTCCTGTCAGAGTCAGGTCAATGTATGTCCAAGGGTTTGGAGGATAGAGACATTTAAATTTGTAGAGATTATTCGAAAGTCAATTTTTAAAAGGCAAATATCTCCCGATCTGTAGGAATCTGAGAGACAAAACTTATGTCACTTTGAGGGAACGTATATGTCAACTTCATGTCAGAATCTGGTCAATGTATGTCTAAGTGTTTGGACGATACAAACATTTTAATTTTTTGAGATTATTCGAAAGTCAATTTTTAAAAGGCAAATATCTCCCGATGTGTAGGCATCTGAGAGACAAACCTTATGTCACTTTGAGGGAACGTATATGTCAACTTCATGTCAGAGTCACGTCAATGTATTTGCAAGGGTTTAGAGGATAGAGACATTTAAATTTTTTGAGATTTTTCGAAAGTCAATTATTTAAAGGCAAATATCTCCCGATCTGTAGGAATCTGAGAGACAAAACTTATGTCACTTTGAGGGAACATATATGTCAACTTCCTGTCAGAGTCACGTCAATGTATGTCCAAGGGTTTGGAGGATAGAGACATATTTTTAGAAATTATTCGAAAGTCAATTTTTAAAAGGCAAATTTCTCCCGATCTGTAGGAATCTGAGAGACAAAACTTATGTCACTTTGAGGGAACGTACATGTCAACTTCCTGTCAAAGTCACGTCAATGTATGTCCAAGGGTTTGGAGGATAGAGACATTTTAATTTTTCGAGATTATTGGAAAGTCAATTTTTAAAAGGCAAATGTCTCCCGATCTGTAGGAATCTGAGATACAAAACTGATGTCACTTTGAGGGAACGTATATGTCAACTTCATGTCAGAGTCACGTCAATGTATTTGCAAGGGTTTGGAGGATAGAGACATTTTAATTTTTCGAGATTATTCGAAAGTCAAGTTTTGAAAAGTCAAATATCCTCCGATCTGTAGGAATCTGAGTGACAAAACTTATGTCACTTTAAGGGAACGCATATGTCATCGTCATGTCAGAGTCACGTCAATGTATGTCCAAGGGTTTGCAGGATAGAGACATTTAAATTTTTCAGGGTTATTCGAAATTCAATTATTCAAAGGCATATATCTCTCGATATGTAGGAATCTGAGAGACACAACTCATGTCACTATGAAGACATTTACATATCAACTTCATGTCAGAGTCACGACAATGTAGGAAAAAGGGTTTGAAGGATAGAGATATTTGAATTATTCGAGATTATTAGAAAGCCAATATTTAAAAGGAAAATATCTCCCGATCTGTAGGCATCTGAGAGACAAACCTTATGTCACTTTGAGGGAACGCATATGTCAACTTCATGTCAGAGTCTAGACAATGTATGTCCAAGGGTTTGGAGGATAGAGACATTTAAATTTTTCGAGATTATTCGATAGTCAATTTTTTAAAATGCAAATATCTCCCGATCTGTATTAATCTGAGAGACAAAACTTATGTCACTTTGAAGGAACGTATATGTCAACTTCATGTCATAGTCACGTCAATGTATGTCGAAGGGTTTGGAGGTTAGAGACATTTAAATTTTTAGAGATTATTCGAAAGTCAATTTTTAAAAGGCAAATATCTCCCGATCTGTAGGAATCTGAGAGACAAAACTTATGTCACTTTGAGGGAACGTATATGTCAACTTCCTGTCAGAGTCACGTCAATGTATGTCCAAGGGGTTGGAGGATAGAGACATTTAAATTTTTAGAGATTATTCGAAAGTCAATTATTGAAAAGGCAAATATCTCCCGATCTGTAGGAATCTGAGAGACAATACTTATGTCACTTTGAGGGAACGTATATGTCAACTTCATGTCAGAATCTCGTCAATGTATGTCCAAGTGTTTGGACGATACAGACATTTTAATTTTTCGAGATTATTCGAAAGTCAATTTTTAAAGGCAAATATCTCCCGATCTGTAGGCATCTGAGAGACAAAACGTATGTCACTTTGAGGGAACGTATATGTCAACTTCATGTCAAAATCTCGTCAATGTATGTACAAGGGTTTGGACGATAGAGACATTTTAATTTTTCGAGATTATTCGAAAGTCAATTTTTAAAAGGGAAATATCTACTGATCTGTAGGAATCTGAGAGACAAAACTTATGTCAGTTTGAGGGAACGCATATGTCATCGTCATGTCAGAGTCACGTCAATGTATGTCCAAGGGTTTGCAGGATAGAGACATTTTAATTTTTCAGGGTTATTCGAAAGTCAATTATTCAAAGGCATATATCTCTCGATATTTAGGAATCTGAGAGACACAACTCATGTCACTATGAGGACATTTACATATCAACTTCATGTCAGAGTCAGGAAAATGTACGAAAAAGGGTTTGAAGAATAGAGACATTTAAATTTTTCGAGATTATTCGAAAGTCAATTTTTAAAAGGCAAATATCTCCCGACCTGTAGGAATCTGAGAGACAAAACTTATGTCACTTTGAGGGAACGTATATGTCAACTTGCTGTTAGAGTCTCGTCAATGTATGTCCAAGGGTTTGGAGCATAGAGACATTTTAATTTTTCGAGATTATTCGAAAATCAATTTTTAAAAGGCAAATATCTCCCGATCTGTAGGAATCTAAGAGACAAAACATATGTCACTTTGAAGGAACGTACATGTCAACTTCATGTCAGAGTCACGTTAATTTATGTCATGTGTTTGGATTATAGAGACATTTAAATTATTAGAGATTATTCGAAAGTCAATTTTTAAAAGGCAAATATCTCCCGATCTGTAGGAATCTGAGAGACAAACCTTATGTCACTTTGAGGGAACGTATATGTCAACTTCCAGTCAGAATCTCGTCGATGTATGTCCAAGGGTTTGGACGATAGAGACATTTTAATTTTTCGAGATTATTCGAAAATCAATTTTTAAAAGGCAAATATCTCCCGATCTGTAGGCATCTGAGAGACAAACCTTATGTCACTTTGAGGGAACGCATATGTCAACTTCATGTCAGGGTCTCGTTAATGTATGTCCAAGGGTTTGGAGGATAGAGACATTTAAATTTTTCGAGATTATTCGAAAGTCAATTTGTGAAAAGGCAAATATCTCCCGATCTGTAGGAATCTGAGAGACAAAACTTATGTCACTTTGAGGGAACGTATATGTCAACTTCATGTCAGAATCTCGTCAATGTATGTCCAAGTGTTTGGACGATACAGACATTTTAATTTTTCGAGATTATTCGAAAGTCAATTATTTAAAGGCAAATATCTCCCGATCTGTTGTCATCTGAGAGACAAAACGTATGTCACTTTGAGGGAACGTATATGTCAACTTCATGTCAGAATCTCGTCAATGTATGTCCAAGGGTTTGGACGATAGAGACATTTGAATTTTTCGAGATTATTCGAAAGTCAATTTTTAAAAGGCAAATATCTCCCGATCTGTAGGAATCTGAGAGACAAAACTTATGTCACATTGAGGGAACATATATGTTAACTCCCTGTCAGAGTCACGTCAAAGTATGTCCAAGGATTTGGAGGATAGAGACATTTAAATTTTTAGAGATTATTCGAAAGTCAATTTTTAAAAAACAAATATCTCCCGATTTGTAGGAATCTGAGAGACAAATCTTATGTCACTTTTAGGGAACGTATATGTAAACTTCCTGTCAGAGTCACGCCAATGTATGTCCAAGGGTTTGGAGGATAGAGACATTTAAATTTTTAGAGATTATTCGAAAGTCAATTTTTAAAAGGCAAATATCTCCCGATCTGTAGGAATCTGAGAGACAAAACTTATGTCACTTTGAGGGAATGTATATGTCAACTTCGTGTCAGAGTCTCGGCAAGGTATGTCGAAGGGTTTGGAGGATAGAGACATTTGAATTTTTTGAGATTATTCGTAAGGCAATTTTTGAAAAGGCAAATATCTCCGGATCTGTATTAATCTGAGAGACAAAACTTATGTCACTTTGAGGGAACGTATATGTCAACTTCATGTCATAGTCACGTCTATGTATGTTGAAGGGTTTGAAGGATAGAGACATTTAAATTTTTAGAGATTATTCGAAAGTCAATTTTTAAAAGGCAAATATCTCCCGATCTGTATGAATCTGAGAGACAAAACTTATGTCACTTTGAGGGAACGTAAATGTCAACTTCATGCCAGAATCTCGTCAATGTATGTCAAAGTGTTTGGACGATACAGACATTTTAATTTTTCGAGATTATTCGAATTTCAATTTTTTAAAGGCAAATATCTCCCGATCTGTAGGCATCTGAGAGACAAAACGTATGTCACTTTGAGGGAACGTATATGTCAACTTCCTATCAGAGTCACGTCAAAGTATGTCCAAGGATTTGGAAAATAGAGACATTTAAATTTTTAGAGATTATTCGAAAGTCAATTTTTAAAAAAACAAATATCTCCCGATTTGTAGGAATCTGAGAGACAAAACTTATGTCACTTTGAGGGAACGTATATGTCAACTTCCTGTCAGAGTCACGTCAATGTATGTCCAAGGGTTTGGAGGATAGAGACATTTAAATTTGTAGAGATTATTCGAAAGTCAATTTTTAAAAGGCAAATATCTCCCGATCTGTAGGAATCTGAGAGACAAAACTTATGTCACTTTGAGGGAACGTATATGTCAACTTCCTGTCAGAGTCACGTCAATGTATGTGCAAGGGTTTGGAGGATAGAGACATTTTAATTTTTAGAGATTATTCGAAAGTCAATTTTTGAAAAGGCAAATATCTCCCGATCTGTAGGAATCTGAGAGACAAAACTTATGTCACTTTGAGGGAAAGTATATGTCAACTTCATGTCAGAATCTGGTCAATGTATGTCTAAGTGTTTGGACGATAGAGACATTTAAATTTTTTGAGATTATTCGAAAGTCAATTTTTAAAAGGCAAATATCTCTCGATGTGTAGGCATCTGAGAGACAAACCTTATGTCACTTTGAAGGAACGCATATGTCAACTTCATGTCAGAGTGTCGTCACTGTATGTCCAAGGGTTTGGAAGATAGAGACATTTAAATTTTTTGAGATTTTTCGAAAGTCAATTATTAAAAGGCAAATATCTCCCGATCTGTAGGAATCTGAGAGACAAAACTTATGTCACTTTGAGGGAACATATATGTCAACTTCCTGTCAGAGTCACGTCAATGTATGTCCAAGGGTTTGGAGGATAGAGACATTTAAATTTTTAGAGATTATTCGAAAGTCAATTTTTAAAAGGCAAATATCTCCCGATCTGTAGGAATCTGAGAGACAAACCTTATGTCACTTTGAGGGAACGTATATGTCAACTTCCTGTCAAAGTCACGTCAATGTATGTCCAAGGGTTTGGAGGATAGAGACATTTTAATTTTTCGAGATTATTGGGAAGTCAATTTTTAAAAGGCAAATGTCTCCCGATCTGTAGGAATCTGAGATACAAAACTGATGTCACTTTGAGGCAACGTATATGTTAACTTTATGTCACAATCTTGTCAATGTATGTCCAAGGGTTTGGACGATAGAGACATTTTAATTTTTCGAGATTATTCGAAAGTCAAGTTTTGAAAAGTCAAATATCCTCCGATCTGTAGGACTCTGAGTGACAAAACTTATGTCACTTTAAGGGAACGCATATGTCATCGTCATGTCAGAGTCACGTCCATGTATGTCCAAGGGTTTGCAGGATAGAGACATTTAAATTTTTCAGGGTTATTCGAAAGTCAATTATTCAAAGGCATATATCTCTCGATATGTAGGAATCTGAGAGACACAACTCATGTCACTATGAGGACATTTACATATCAACTTCATGTCAGAGTCACGACAATGTACGAAAAAGGGTTTGAAGAATAGAGATATTTGAATTATTCGAGATTATTAGAAAGCCAATTTTTAAAAGGAAAATATCTCCCGATCTGTAGGCATCTGAGAGACAAACCTTATGTCACTTTGAGGGAACGCATATGTCAACTTCATGTCAGAGTCTCGTCAATGTATGTCCAAGGGTTTGGAGGATAGAGACATTTAAATTTTTCGAGATTATTCGATAGTCAATTTTTTAAAAAGCAAATATCTCCCGATCTGTATTAATCTGAGAGTCAAAACTTATGTCACTTTGAAGGAACGTATATGTCAACTTCATGTCATAGTCACGTCAATGTATGTCGAAGGGTTTGGAGGATAGAGACATTTAAATTTTTAGAGATTATTCGAAAGTCAATTTTTAAAAGGCAAATATCTCCCGATCTGTAGGAATCTGAGAGACAAAACTTATGTCACTTTGAGGGAACGTATATGTCAACTTCCTGTCCGAGTCACGTCAATGTATGTCCAAGGGGTTGGAGGATAGAGACATTTAAATTTTTAGAGATTATTCGAATGTCAATTTTTGAAAAGGCAAATATCTCCCGATCTGTAGGAATCTGAGAGACAATACTTATGTTACTTTGAGGGAACGTATATGTCAACTTCATGTCAGAATCTCGTCAATGTATGTCCAAGTGTTTGGACGATACAGACATTTTAATTTTTCGAGATTATTCGAAAGACAATTTTTTAAAGGCAAATATCTCCCGATCTGTAGGCATCTGAGAGACAAAACGTATGTCACTTTAAAGGAACGTATATGTCAACTTCATGTCAAAATCTCGTCAATGTATGTAAAAGGGTTTGGACGATAGAGACATTTTAATTTTTCGAGATTATTCGAAAGTCAATTTTTAAAAGGGAAATATCTACTGATCTGTAGGAATCTGAGAGACAAAACTTATGTCAGTTTGAGGGAACGCATATGTCATCGTCATGTCAGAGTCACGTCAATGTATGTCCAAGGGTTTGCAGTATAGTGACATTTTAATTTTTCAGGGTTATTCGAAAGTCAATTATTCAAAGGCATATATCTCTCGATATTTAGGAATCTGAGAGACACAACTGATGTCACTATGAGGATATTTACATATCAACTTCATGTCAGAGTCAGAACAATGTACGAAAAAGGTTTTGAAGAATAGAGACATTTTAATTTTTCGACATTATTCGAAAGTCAATTTTTAAAAGGCAAATATCTCCCGATCTGTAGGAATCTGAGAGACAAAACTTATGTCACTTTGAGGGAACGTATATATCAACTTCATGTCAGAATCTCGTCAATGTATGTCCAAGGGTTTGGAGGATTGAGACATTTGAATTTTTCGAGATTATTCGAAAGTCAATTTTTGAAAAGGCAAATATCTCCCGATCTGTAATAATCTGAGAGACAAAGCTTATGTCACTTTGAGGGAACGTATATGTCAACTTCATGTCATAGTCACGTCAATGTATGTCGAAGGGTTTGGAGGATAGTTACATTTAAATTTTTAGAGATTATTCGAAAGTCAATTCTTAAAAGGCAAATATCTCCCGATCTGTAGGCATCTGAGAGACAAACCTTTTGCCACTTTGAGGGAACGCATATGTCAACTTCATGTCAGAGTCTCGTCAATGTATGTCCAAGGGTTTGGAGGATTGAGACATTTGAATTTTTCGAGATTATTCGAAAGTCAATTTTTGAAAAGGCAAATATCTCCCGATCTGTATTAATCTGAGAGACAAAGCTTATGTCACTTTGAGGGAACGTATATGTCAACTTCATGTCATAGTCACGTCAATGTATGTCGAAGGGTTTGGAGGATAGAGACATTTAAATTTTTATAGATTATTGGAAAGTCAATTCTTAAAATTCAAATATCTCCCGATCTGTAGGAATCTGAGAGACAAAACTTATGTCACTTTGAGGGAACGTATATGTCAACTTCATGTCAGAATCTCGTCAATGTATGTCCAAGTGTTTGGACGATACAGACATTTTAATTTTTCGAGATTATTCGAAAGTCAATTATTTAAAGGCAAATATACCCCGATCTGTAGGCATCTGAGAAACAAAACGTATGTCACTTTGAGGGAACGTATATGTCAACTTCATGTCAGAATCTAGTCAATGTATGTCCAAGGGTTTGGACGATAGAGACATTTGAATTTTTCGAGATTATTCGAAAGTCAATTTTTAAAAGGCAAATATCTCCCGATCTGTAGGAATCTGAGAGACAAAACTTATGTCACTTTAAGGGAACGTATATGTCAACTTCCTGTCAGAGTCACGTCAATGTATGTCCAAGGGTTTGGAGAATAGAGATATTTAAATTTTTAGAGATTATTCGAAAGTCAATTTTTGAAAAGGCAAATATCTCCCGATCTGTAGAAATCTGAGAGACAAAACTTATGTCACTTTGAGGGAACGTAAATGTCAACTTCATGTCAGAATCTCGTCAATGTATGTCCAAGTGTTTGGACGATACAGACATTTTAATTTTTCGAGATTATTCGAAAGTCAATTTTTTAAAGGCAAATATCCCCCGATCTGTAGGCATCTGAGAGACAAAACGTATGTCACTTTGAGGGAACGTATATGTCAACTACATGTCAGAATCTCGTCAATGTATGGCCAAGGGTTTGGACGATAGAGACATTTGAATTTTTCGAGATTATTCGAAAGTCAATTTTTAAAAGGCAAATATCTCCCGATCTGTAGGAATCTGAGAGACAAAACTTATGTCACTTTGAGGGAACGTATATGTCAACTTCCTGTCAGAGTCACGTCAATGTATGTCCAAGGGTTTGGAGGATAGAGACATTTTAATTTTTCGAGATTTTTGGAAAGTCAATTTTTAAAAGGCAAATATCTCCCGATCTGTAGGAATGTGAGAGACAAAACTTATGTCACTTTGAGGGAACGTATATGTCAACGTAATGTCAGAATCTCGTCAATGTATGTCATAGGGTTTGGACGATAGAGACATTTAAATTTTTCGAGATTATTCGAAAATCAATTTTTAAAAGGCAAATATCTCCCGATCTGTAGGTATCTGAGAGACAAAACTTATGTCACTTTGAGGGAACGTATGTGTCAACTTCATGTCAGAGTCACGTCAATGTATGTGCAAGGGTTTGGAGGATAGAGACATTTAAATTTTTCGAGATTATTCGAAAGTCAAGTTTTGAAAAGTCAAATATCCTTCGATCTGTAGGAATCTGAGAGACAAAACTTATGTCACTTTAAGGGAACGCATATGTCATCGTCATGTCAGAGTCACGTCAATGTATGTCCAAGGGTTTGCAGGATAGAGACATTTTAATTTTTCAGGGTTATTCGAAAGTCAATTATTCAAAGGCATATATCTCTCGATATGTAGGAATCTGAGAGACACAACTCATGTCACTATGAGGACATTTACATATCAACTTCATGTCATAGTCACGACAATGTACGAAAAAGGGTTTGAAGAATAGAGATATTTGAATTATTCGAGATTATTCGAAAGCCAATTTTTTAAAGGCAAATATCTCCCGATCTGTAGGCATCTGAGAGACAAACCTTATGTCACTTTGAGGGAACGCATATGTCAACTTCATGTCAGAGTCTCGTCAATGTATGTCCAAGGGTTTGGAGGATAGAGACATTTAAATTTTTCGAGATTATTCTATAGTCAATTTTTTAAAAAGCAAATATCTCCCGATCTGTATTAAACTAAGAGACAAAACTTATGTCACTTTGAGGGAACGTATATGTCAACTTCATGTCATAGTCACGTCAATGTATGTCGAAGGGTTTGGAGGATAGAGACATTTAAATTTTTAGAGATTATTCGAAAGTCAATTTTTAAAAGGCAAATATCTACCGATCTGTAGGAATCTGAGAGACAAAACTTATGTCACTTTGAGGGAACGCATATGTCATGATCATGTCAGAGTCACGTTAATGTATGTCCAAGGGTTTGCAGGATAGAGACATTTTAATTTTTCAGGGTTATTCGAAAGTCAATTATTCAAAGGCATATATCTCTCGATATTTAGGAATCTGAGGGACACAACTCATGTCACTATGAGGACATTTACATATCAACTTCATGTCAGATTCAGGACAATGTACGAAAAAGGGTTTGAAGAATAGAGACATTTGAATTATTCGAGATAATTCGAAAATCAATTTTTGAAAAGGCAAATATCTCCCGATCTGTAGGAATCTGAGAGACAAAACTTATGTCACATTGAGGGAACGTATATGCCAACTTCATGTCTGAGTCACGTCAATGTATGTCCAAGGGTTTTGAGGATAGAGACATTTTAATTTTTCGAGATTATTCGAAAGTCAATTTTTAAAAGGCAAATATCTCCCGATCTGTAGGAATCTGAGAGAAAAAACTTATGTCACTTTGAGGGAACGTATATGTCAACTTCATGTCAGAATCTCGTCAATGTATGTCCTAGGGTTTGGACGATAGAGACATTTTAATTTTTCGAGATTATTCGAAAGTCAATTTTTTAAAGGCAAATATCTCCCGATCTGTAGGCATCTGAGAGACAAAACGTATGTCACTTTGAGGGAACGTATATGTCAACTTCATGTCAAAATCTCGTCAATGTATGTACAAGGGTTTGGACGATAGAGTCATTTTAATTTTTCGAGATTATTCGAAAGTCAATATTTGAAAGGGAAATATCTACTGATCTGTAGGAATCTGAGAGACAAAACTTATGTCACTTTGAGGGAACGTATATGTCAACTTCATGTCAGAATCTCGTCAATGTATGTCCAAGTGTTTGGACGATACAGACATTTTAATTTTTCGAGATTATTCGAAAGTCAATTATTTAAAGGCAAATATCTACCGATCTGTTGTCATCTGAGAGACAAAACGTATGTCACTTTGAGGGAACGTATATGTCAACTTCATGTCAGAATCTCGTCAATGTATGTCCAAGGGTTTGGACGATAGAGACATTTGAATTTTTCGAGATTATTCGAAAGTCAATTTTTAAAAGGCAAATATCTCCCGATCTGTAGGAATCTGAGAGACAAAACTTATGTCACATTGAGGGAACATATATGTTAACTCCCTGTCAGAGTCACGTCAAAGTATGTCCAAGGATTTGGAGGATAGAGACATTTAAATTTTTAGAGATTATTCGAAAGTCAATTTTTAAAAAACAAATATCTCCCGATTTGTAGGAATCTGAGAGACAAATCTTATGTCACTTTTAGGGAACGTATATGTAAACTTCCTGTCAGAGTCACGCCAATGTATGTCCAAGGGTTTGGAGGATAGAGACATTTAAATTTTTAGAGATTATTCGAAAGTCAATTTTTAAAAGGCAAATATCTCCCGATCTGTAGGAATCTGAGAGACAAAACTTATGTCACTTTGAGGGAATGTATATGTCAACTTCGTGTCAGAGTCTCGGCAATGTATGTCGAAGGGTTTGGAGGATAGAGACATTTGAATTTTTCGAGATTATTCGAAAGTCAATTTTTGAAAAGGCAAATATCTCCCGATCTGTATTAATCTGAGAGACAAAACTTATGTCACTTTGAGGGAACGTATATGTCAACTTCATGTCATAGTCACGTCAATGGATGTGGAAGGGTTTGGAGGATAGAGACATTTAAATTTTAGAGATTATTAGAAAATCAATTCTTAAAAAAACAAATATTTTCCGATCTGTAGGAATCTGAGAGACAAAACTTATGTCACTTTGAGGGAACGTATATGTAAACTTCCTGTCAGAGTCACGCCAATGTATGTCCAAGGGTTTGGAGGATAGAGACATTTTAATTTTTCGAGATTATTGGAAAGTCAATTTTTAAAGGCAAATATATCCCGATCTGTAGGAATCTGAGAGACAAAACTTATGTCACGTTGAGGGAACGTACATGTCAACTTCATGTCAAATTCTCGTCAATGTATGTCCTAGGGTTTGGACGATAGAGACATTTAAATTTTTCGAGATTATTCGAAAGTCAATTTTTAAAAGGCAAATATCTCCCGATCTGTAGGAATCTGAGAGACAAAACTTATTTCACTTTGAGGGATCGTATATGTCAACTTCATGTCAGAGTCTCGTCAATGTATGTCCAAGGGTTTGGAGGATAGAGACATTTAAATTTTAGAGATTATTAGAAAGTCAATTATTAAAAAACAAATATCTCCCGATCTGTAGGAATCTGAGAGACAAACCTTATGTCACTTTGAGGGAGCGCATATGTCAACTTCATGTCAGAGTCTCGTCAATGTATGTCCAAGGGTTTGGAGGATAGAGACATTTGAATTTTTCGAGATTATTCGTAAGGCAATTTTTGAAAAGGCAAATATCTCCGGATCTGTATTAATCTGAGAGACAAAACTTATGTCACTTTGAGGGAACGTATATGTCAACTTCATGTCATAGTCACGTCTATGTATGTTGAAGGGTTTGAAGGATAGAGACATTTAAATTTTTAGAGATTATTCGAAAGTCAATTTTTAAAAGGCAAATATCTCCCGATCTGTATGAATCTGAGAGACAAAACTTATGTCACTTTGAGGGAACGTAAATGTCAACTTCATGCCAGAATCTCGTCAATGTATGTCAAAGTGTTTGGACGATACAGACATTTTAATTTTTCGAGATTATTCGAATTTCAATTTTTTAAAGGCAAATATCTCCCGATCTGTAGGCATCTGAGAGACAAAACGTATGTCACTTTGAGGGAACGTATATGTCAACTTCCTATCAGAGTCACGTCAAAGTATGTCCAAGGATTTGGAAAATAGAGACATTTAAATTTTTAGAGATTATTCGAAAGTCAATTTTTAAAAAAACAAATATCTCCCGATTTGTAGGAATCTGAGTGACAAAACTTATGTCACTTTGAGGGAACGTATATGTCAACTTCCTGTCAGAGTCACGTCAATGTATGTCCAAGGGTTTGGAGGATAGAGACATTTAAATTTGTAGAGATTATTCGAAAGTCAATTTTTAAAAGGCAAATATCTCCCGATCTGTAGGAATCTGAGAGACAAAACTTATGTCACTTTGAGGGAACGTATATGTCAACTTCCTGTCAGAGTCACGTCAATGTATGTGCAAGGGTTTGGAGGATAGAGACATTTTAATTTTTAGAGATTATTCGAAAGTCAATTTTTGAAAAGGCAAATATCTCCCGATCTGTAGGAATCTGAGAGACAAAACTTATGTCACTTTGAGGGAAAGTATATGTCAACTTCATGTCAGAATCTGGTCAATGTATGTCTAAGTGTTTGGACGATAGAGACATTTAAATTTTTTGAGATTATTCGAAAGTCAATTTTTAAAAGGCAAATATCTCTCGATGTGTAGGCATCTGAGAGACAAACCTTATGTCACTTTGAAGGAACGCATATGTCAACTTCATGTCAGAGTGTCGTCACTGTATGTCCAAGGGTTTGGAAGATAGAGACATTTAAATTTTTTGAGATTTTTCGAAAGTCAATTATCAAAAGGCAAATATCTCCCGATCTGTAGGAATCTGAGAGACAAAACTTATGTCACTTTGAGGGAACATATATGTCAACTTCCTGTCAGAGTCACATCAATGTATGTCCAAGGGTTTGGAGGATAGAGACATTTTAATTTTTCGAGATTATTCGAAAGTCAATTTTTAAAAGGCAAATATCTCCCGATCTGTAGGAATCTGAGAGACAAAACTTATGTCACTTTGAGGGAACGTGTATGTCAACTTCCTGTCCGAGTCACGTCAATGTATGTCCAAGGGGTTGGAGGATAGAGACATTTAAATTTTTAGAGATTATTCGAATGTCAATTTTTGAAAAGGCAAATATCTCCCGATCTGTAGGAATCTGAGAGACAATACTTATGTTACTTTGAGGGAACGTATATGTCAACTTCATGTCAGAATCTCGTCAATGTATGTCCAAGTGTTTGGACGATACAGACATTTTAATTTTTCGAGATTATTCGAAAGACAATTTTTTAAAGGCAAATATCTCCCGATCTGTAGGCATCTGAGAGACAAAACGTATGTCACTTTAAAGGAACGTATATGTCAACTTCATGTCAAAATCTCGTCAATGTATGTAAAAGGGTTTGGACGATAGAGACATTTTAATTTTTCGAGATTATTCGAAAGTCAATTTTTAAAAGGGAAATATCTACTGATCTGTAGGAATCTGAGAGACAAAACTTATGTCAGTTTGAGGGAACGCATATGTCATCGTCATGTCAGAGTCACGTCAATGTATGTCCAAGGGTTTGCAGTATAGTGACATTTTAATTTTTCAGGGTTATTCGAAAGTCAATTATTCAAAGGCATATATCTCTCGATATTTAGGAATCTGAGAGACACAACTCATGTCACTATGAGGACATTTACATATCAACTTCATGTCAGAGTCAGGACAATGTACGAAAAAGGTTTTGAAGAATAGAGACATTTTAATTTTTCGACATTATTCGAAAGTCAATTTTTAAAAGGCAAATATCTCCCGATCTGTAGGAATCTGAGAGACAAAACTTATGTCACTTTGAGGGAACGTATATATCAACTTCATGTCAGAATCTCGTCAATGTATGTCCAAGGGTTTGGAGGATTGAGACATTTGAATTTTTCGAGATTATTCGAAAGTCAATTTTTGAAAAGGCAAATATCTCCCGATCTGTAATAATCTGAGAGACAAAGCTTATGTCACTTTGAGGGAACGTATATGTCAACTTCATGTCATAGTCACGTCAATGTATGTCGAAGGGTTTGGAGGATAGAGACATTTAAATTTTTAGAGATTATTCGAAAGTCAATTCTTAAAAGGCAAATATCTCCCGATCTGTAGGCATCTGAGAGACAAACCTTTTGCCACTTTGAGGGAACGCATATGTCAACTTCATGTCAGAGTCTCGTCAATGTATGTCCAAGGGTTTGGAGGATTGAGACATTTGAATTTTTCGAGATTATTCGAAAGTCAATTTTTGAAAAGGCAAATATCTCCCGATCTGTATTAATCTGAGAGACAAAGCTTATGTCACTTTGAGGGAACGTATATGTCAACTTCATGTCATAGTCACGTCAATGTATGTCGAAGGGTTTGGAGGATAGAGACATTTAAATTTTTAGAGATTATTGGAAAGTCAATTCTTAAAATTCAAATATCTCCCGATCTGTAGGAATCTGAGAGACAAAACTTATGTCACTTTGAGGGAACGTATATGTCAACTTCATGTCAGAATCTCGTCAATGTATGTCCAAGTGTTTGTACGATACAGACATTTTAATTTTTCGAGATTATTCGAAAGTCAATTATTTAAAGGCAAATATACCCCGATCTGTAGGCATCTGAGAGACAAAACGTATGTCACTTTGAGGGAACGTATATGTCAACTTCATGTCAGAATCTAGTCAATGTATGTCCAAGGGTTTGGACGATAGAGACATTTGAATTTTTCGAGATTATTCGAAAGTCAATTTTTAAAAGGCAAATATCTCCCGATCTGTAGGAATCTGAGAGACAAAACTTATTTCACTTTGAGGGATCGTATATGTCAACTTCATGTCAAAGTCTCGTCAATGTATGTCCAAGGGTTTGGAGGATAGAGACATTTAAATTTTAGAGATTATTAGAAAGTCAATTATTAAAAAACAAATATCTCCCGATCTGTAGGAATCTGAGAGACAAACCTTATGTCACTTTGAGGGAGCGCATATGTCAACTTCATGTCAGAGTCTCGTCAATGTATGTCCAAGGGTTTGGAGGATAGAGACATTTGAATTTTTCGAGATTATTCGTAAGGCAATTTTTGAAAAGGCAAATATCTCCGGATCTGTATTAATCTGAGAGACAAAACTTATGTCACTTTGAGGGAACGTATATGTCAACTTCATGTCATAGTCACGTCTATGCATGTTGAAGGGTTTGAAGGATAGAGACATTTAAATTTTTAGAGATTATTCGAAAGTCAATTTTTAAAAGGCAAATATCTCCCGATCTGTATGAATCTGAGAGACAAAACTTATGTCACTTTGAGGGAACGTAAATGTCAACTTCATGCCAGAATCTCGTCAATGTATGTCAAAGTGTTTGGACGATACAGACATTTTAATTTTTCGAGATTATTCGAATTTCAATTTTTTAAAGTCAAATATCTCCCGATCTGTAGGCATCTGAGAGACAAAACGTATGTCACTTTGAGGGAACGTATATGTCAACTTCCTATCAGAGTCACGTCAAAGTATGTCCAAGGATTTGGAAAATAGAGACATTTAAATTTTTAGAGATTATTCGAAAGTCAATTTTTAAAAAAACAAATATCTCCCGATTTGTAGGAATCTGAAAGACAAAACTTATGTCACTTTGAGGGAACGTATATGTCAACTTCCTGTCAGAGTCACGTCAATGTATGTCCAAGGGTTTGGAGGATAGAGACATTTAAATTTGTAGAGATTATTCGAAAGTCAATTTTTAAAAGGCAAATATCTCCCGATCTGTAGGAATCTGAGAGACAAAACTTATGTCACTTTGAGGGAACGTATATGTCAACTTCCTGTCAGAGTCACGTCAATGTATGTGCAAGGGTTTGGAGGATAGAGACATTTTAATTTTTAGAGATTATTCGAAAGTCAATTTTTGAAAAGGCAAATATCTCCCGATCTGTAGGAATCTGAGAGACAAAACTTATGTCACTTTGAGGGAAAGTATATGTCAACTTCATGTCAGAATCTGGTCAATGTATGTCTAAGTGTTTGGACGATAGAGACATTTAAATTTTTTGAGATTATTCGAAAGTCAATTTTTAAAAGGCAAATATCTCTCGATGTGTAGGCATCTGAGAGACAAACCTTATGTCACTTTGAAGGAACGCATATGTCAACTTCATGTCAGAGTGTCGTCACTGTATGTCCAAGGGTTTGGAAGATAGAGACATTTAAATTTTTTGAGATTTTTCGAAAGTCAATTATTAAAAGGCAAATATCTCCCGATCTGTAGGAATCTGAGAGACAAAACTTATGTCACTTTGAGGGAACATATATGTCAACTTCCTGTCAGAGTCACGTCAATGTATGTCCAAGGGTTTGGAGGATAGAGACATTTTAATTTTTCGAGATTATTCGAAAGTCAATTTTTAAAAGGCAAATATCTCCCGATCTGTAGGAATCTGAGAGACAAAACTTATGTCACTTTGAGGGAACGTATATGTCAACTTCCTGTCCGAGTCACGTCAATGTATGTCCAAGGGGTTGGAGGATAGAGACATTTAAATTTTTAGAGATTATTCGAATGTCAATTTTTGAAAAGGCAAATATCTCCCGATCTGTAGGAATCTGAGAGACAATACTTATGTTACTTTGAGGGAACGTATATGTCAACTTCATGTCAGAATCTCGTCAATGTATGTCCAAGTGTTTGGACGATACAGACATTTTAATTTTTCGAGATTATTCGAAAGACAATTTTTTAAAGGCAAATATCTCCCGATCTGTAGGCATCTGAGAGACAAAACGTATGTCACTTTAAAGGAACGTATATGTCAACTTCATGTCAAAATCTCGTCAATGTATGTAAAAGGGTTTGGACGATAGAGACATTTTAATTTTTCGAGATTATTCGAAAGTCAATTTTTAAAAGGGAAATATCTACTGATCTGTAGGAATCTGAGAGACAAAACTTATGTCAGTTTGAGGGAACGCATATGTCATCGTCATGTCAGAGTCACGTCAATGTATGTCCAAGGGTTTGCAGTATAGTGACATTTTAATTTTTCAGGGTTATTCGAAAGTCAATTATTCAAAGGCATATATCTCTCGATATTTAGGAATCTGAGAGACACAACTCATGTCACTATGAGGACATTTACATATCAACTTCATGTCAGAGTCAGGACAATGTACGAAAAAGGTTTTGAAGAATAGAGACATTTTAATTTTTCGACATTATTCGAAAGTCAATTTTTAAAAGGCAAATATCTCCCGATCTGTAGGAATCTGAGAGACAAAACTTATGTCACTTTGAGGGAACGTATATATCAACTTCATGTCAGAATCTCGTCAATGTATGTCCAAGGGTTTGGAGGATTGAGACATTTGAATTTTTCGAGATTATTCGAAAGTCAATTTTTGAAAAGGCAAATATCTCCCGATCTGTAATAATCTGAGAGACAAAGCTTATGTCACTTTGAGGGAACGTATATGTCAACTTCATGTCATAGTCACGTCAATGTATGTCGAAGGGTTTGGAGGATAGAGACATTTAAATTTTTAGAGATTATTCGAAAGTCAATTCTTAAAAGGCAAATATCTCCCGATCTGTAGGCATCTGAGAGACAAACCTTTTGCCACTTTGAGGGAACGCATATGTCAACTTCATGTCAGAGTCTCGTCAATGTATGTCCAAGGGTTTGGAGGATTGAGACATTTGAATTTTTCGAGATTATTCGAAAGTCAATTTTTGAAAAGGCAAATATCTCCCGATCTGTATTAATCTGAGAGACAAAGCTTATGTCACTTTGAGGGAACGTATATGTCAACTTCATGTCATAGTCACGTCAATGTATGTCGAAGGGTTTGGAGGATAGAGACATTTAAATTTTTAGAGATTATTGGAAAGTCAATTCTTAAAATTCAAATATCTCCCGATCTGTAGGAATCTGAGAGACAAAACTTATGTCACTTTGAGGGAACGTATATGTCAACTTCATGTCAGAATCTCGTCAATGTATGTCCTAGGGTTTGGACGTTAGAGACATTTTAATTTTTCGAGATTATTCGAAAGTCAATTTTTAAAAGGCAAATATCTCCCGATCTGTAGGCATCTGAGAGACAAACCTTTTGCCACTTTGAGGGAACGCATATGTCAACTTCATGTCAGAGTCTCGTCAATGTATGTCCAAGGGTTTGGAGGATTGAGACATTTGAATTTTTCGAGATTATTCGAAAGTCAATTTTTGAAAAGGCAAATATCTCCCGATCTGTATTAATCTGAGAGACAAAGCTTATGTCACTTTGAGGGAACGTATATTTCAACTTCATGTCATAGTCACGTCAATGTATGTCGAAGGGTTTGGAGGATAGAGACATTTAAATTTTTAGAGATTATTGGAAAGTCAATTCTTAAAATTCAAATATCTCCCGATCTGTAGGAATCTGAGAGACAAAACTTATGTCACTTTGAGGGAACGTATATGTCAACTTCATGTCAGAATCTCGTCAATGTATGTCCAAGTGTTTGGACGATACAGACATTTTAATTTTTCGAGATTATTCGAAAGTCAATTTTTTAAAGGCAAATATACCCCGATCTGTAGGCATCTGAGAGACAAAACGTATGTCACTTTGAGGTAACGTATATGTCAACTTCATGTCAGAATCTAGTCAATGTATGTCCAAGGGTTTGGACGATAGAGACATTTGAATTTTTCGAGATTATTCGAAAGTCAATTTTTAAAAGGCAAATATCTCCCGATCTGTAGGAATCTGAGAGACAAAACTTATGTCACTTTGAGGGAACGTATATGTCAACTTCCTGTCAGAGTCACGTCAATGTATGTCCAAGGGTTTGGAGGATAGAGACATTTTAATTTTTCGAGATTTTTGGAAAGTCAATTTTTAAAAGGCAAATATCTCCCGATCTGTAGGAATCTGAGAGACAAAACTTATGTCACTTTGAGGGAACGTATATGTCAACTTCATGTCAGAATCTCGTCAATGTATGTCCAAGGGTTTGGACGATAGAGACATTTTAATTTTTCGATATTATTCGAAAATCAATTTTTATAAGGCAAATATCTCCCGATCTGTAGGAATCTGAGAGACAAAACTTATGTCACTTCTAGGGAACGTATATGTCAACTTCATGTCAGAGTCACGTCAATGTATGTGCAAGGGTTTGGAGGATAGAGACATTTTAATTTTTCGATATTATTCGAAAGTCAAGTTTTGAAAAGTCAAATATCCTTCGATCTGTAGGAATCTGAGAGACAAAACTTATGTCACTTTAAGGGAACGCATATGTCATCGTCATGTCAGAGTCACGTCAATGTATGTCCAAGAGTTTGCAGGATAGAGACATTTTAATTTTTCAGGGTTATTCGAAAGTCAATTATTCAAAGGCATATATCTCTCGATATGTAGGAATCTGAGAGACACAACTCATGTCACTATGAGGACATTTACATATCAACTTCATGTCAGAGTCACGACAATGTACGAAAAAGGGTTTGAAGAATAGAGATGTTTGAATTATTCGAGATTATTCGAAAGCCAATTTTTTAAAGGCAAATATCTCCCGATCTGTAGGCATCTGAGAGACAAACCTTATGTCACTTTGAGGGAACGCATATGTCAACTTCATGTCAGAGTCTCGTCAATGTATGTCCAAGGGTTTGGAGGATAGAGAAATTTAAATTTTTCGAGATTATTCGATAGTCAATTTTTTAAAAAGCAAATATCTCCCGATCTGTATTAAACTTAGAGACAAAACTTATGTCACATTAAGGGAACGTATATGTCAACTTCATATCAGAATCTCGTCAATGTATGTCCAAGGGTTTGGACGATAGAGACATTTTAATTTTTCGAGATTATTCGAAAGTCAATTTTTAAACGGCAAATATCTCCCGATCTGTAGGAATCTGAGAGACAAAACTTATGTCACTTTGAGGGAACGTATATGTCAACTTCATGTCAGAATCTCGTCAATGTATGTCCTAGGGTTTGGACGATAGAAACATTTTAATTTTTCGAGATTATTCGATAGTCAATTTTTAAAAGGCAAATATCTCCCGATCTGTAGGCATCTCAGAGACAAACCTTATGCCACTTTGAGGGAACGCATATGTCAACTTCATGTCAGAGTCTCGTCAATGTATGTCCAAGGGTTTGGAGGATTGAGACATTTGAATTTTTCGAGATTATTCGAAAGTCAATTTTTGAAAAGGCAAATATCTCCCGATCTGTATTAATCTGAGAGACGAAGCTTATGTGACTTTGAGGGAACGTATATGTCAACTTCCTGTCAGAGTCACGTCAATGTATGTCCAAGGGTTTGGAGGATAGAGACATTTAAATTTTTAGAGATTATTCGAAAGTCAATTTATGAAGAGGCAAATATCTCCCGATCTGTAGAAATCTGAGAGACAAAACTTATGTCACTTTGAGGGAACGTATATGTCAACTTCATGTCAGAATCTCGTCAATGTATGTCAAAGTGTTTGGACGATACAGACATTTTAATTTTTCGAGATTATTCGAAAGTCAATTTTTAAAGGCAAATATCTCCCGATCTGTAGGCATCTGAGAGACAAAACGTATGTCACTTTGAGGGAACGTATATGTCAACTTCATATCAGAATCTCGTCAATGTATGTCCAAGGGTTTGGACGATAGAGACATTTGAATTTTTAGAGATTATTCGAAAGTCAAGTTTTAAAAGGCAAATATCTCCCGATCTGTAGGAATCTGAGAGACAAAACTTATGTCACTTTGAGGGAACGTACATGTCAACTTCCTGTCAAAGTCACGTCAATGTATGTCCAAGGGTTTGGAGGATAGAGACATTTTAATTTTTCGAGATTATTGGAAAGTCAATTTTTAAAAGGCAAATGTCTCCCGATCTGTAGGAATCTGATATACAAAACTGATGTCACTTTGAGGGAACGTATATGTTAACTTAATGTCACAATCTCGTCAATGTATGTCCAAGGGTTTGGACGATAGAGACATTTTAATTTTTCGAGATTATTCGAAAGTCAATTTTTAAAAGGCAAATATCTCCCGATCTGTAGGAATCTGAGAGACAAAACTTATGTCACTTTGAGGGAACGTATATGTCAACTTCATGTCAGAGTCACGTCAATGTATTTGCAAGGGTTTGGAGGATAGAGACATTTTAATTTTTCGAGATTATTCGAAAGTCAAGTTTTGAAAAGTCAAATATCCTCCGATCTGTAGGAATCTGAGTGACAAAACTTATGTCACTTTAAGGGAACGCATATGTCATCGTCATGTCAGAGTCACGTCAATGTATGTCCAAGGGTTTGCAGGATAGAGACATTTTAATTTTTCAGGGTTATTCGAAATTCAATTATTCAAAGGCATATATCTCTCGATATGTAGGAATCTGAGAGACACAACTCATGTCACTATGAGGACATTTACATATCAACTTCATGTCAGAGTCACGACAATGTAGGAAAAAGGGTTTGAAGAATAGAGATATTTGAATTATTCGAGATTATTAGAAAGCCAATATTTAAAAGGAAAATATCTCCCGATCTGTAGGCATCTGAGATACAAACCTTATGTCACTTTGAGGGAACGCATATGTCAACTTCATGTCAGAGTCTCGACAATGTATGTCCAAGGGTTTGGAGGATAGAGACATTTAAATTTTTCGAGATTATTCGATAGTCAATTTTTTAAAAAGCAAATATCTCCCGATCTGTATTAATCTGAGAGACAAATCTTATGTCACTTTGAAGGAACGTATATGTCAACTTCATGTCATAGTCACGTCAATGTATGTCGAAGGGTTTGGAGGTTAGAGACATTTAAATTTTTAGAGATTATTCGAAAGTCAATTATTTAAAGGCAAATATCTCCCGATCTGTAGGAATCTGAGAGACAAAACTTATGTCACTTTGAGGGAACGTATATGTCAACTACCTGTCAGAGTCACGTCAATGTATGTCCAAGGGGTTGGAGGATAGAGACATTTAAATTTTTAGAGATTATTCGAAAGTCAATTTTTGAAAAGGCAAATATCTCCCGATCTGTAGGAATCTGAGAGACAATACTTATGTCACTTTGAGGGAACGCATATGTCAACTTCATGTCAGAATCTCGTCAATGTATGTCCAAGTGTTTGGACGATACAGACATTTTAATTTTTCGAGATTATTCGAAAGTCAATTTTTTAAAGGCAAATATCTCCCGATCTGTAGGCATCTGAGAGACAAAACGTATGTCACTTTGAGGGAACGTATATGTCAACTTCATGTCAAAATCTCGTCAATGTATGTACAAGGGTTTGGACGATAGAGACATTTTAATTTTTCGAGATTATTCGAAAGTCAATTTTTAAAAGGGAAATATCTACTGATCTGTAGGAATCTGAGAGACAAAACTTATGTCAGTTTGAGGGAACGCATATGTCATCGTCATGTCAGAGTCACGTCAATGTATGTCCAAGGGTTTGCAGGATAGAGACATTTAAATTTTTCGAGATTATTCGATAGTCAATTTTTTAAAAAGCAAATATCTCCCGATCTGTATTAAACTAAGAGAGAAAACTTATGTCACTTTGAGGGAACGTATATGTCAACTTCATGTCATAGTCACGTCAATGTATGTCCAAGGGTTTCCAGGATAGAGACATTTAAATTTTTAGAGATTATTCGAAAGTCAATTTTTAAAAGGCAAATATCTCCCGATCTGTAGGAATCTGAGAGACAAAATTTTGTCACTTTGAGGGAACGTATATGTCAACTGCCTGTCAGAGTCACGTCAATGTATGTCCAAGGGTTTTTAGGATAGAGACATTTAAATTTTTAAAGATTATTCGAAAGTCAATTTATGAAAAGGCAAATATCTCCCGATCTGTAGGAATCTGAGAGACAAAACTTAAGTCACTTTGAGGGAACGTATTTGTCAACTACATGTCAGAATCTCGTCAATGTATGTCGAAGGGTTTGGACAATAGAGACATTTTAATTTTTCGAGATTATTGGAAAGTCAATTTTTAAAAGGCAAATATCTCCCGATCTGTAGGAATCTGAGACACAAAACGTATGTCAGTTTGAGGGAACGTATATGTCAACTACATGTCAGAATCTCGTCAATGTATGTCGAAGGGTTTGGACAATAGAGACATTTTAATTTTTCGAGATTATTCGAAAGTCAATTTTTAAAAGGCAAATATCTCCCGATCTGTAGGCATCTGAGAGACAAACCTTATGTCACTTTGAGGGAACGCATATGTCAACTTCATGTCAGAGTCTCGTCAATGTATGTCCAAGGGTTTGGAGGATAGAGACATTTTAATTTTTCGAGATTATACGGTAGTCAATTTTTGAAAAGGCAAATATCTCCCGATCTGTATTAATCTGAGAGACAAAACTTATGTCACTTTGAGGGAACGTATATGTCAACTTCATGTCATAGTCACGTCAATGTATGTCGAAGGGTTTGGAAGATAGAGACATTTAAATTTTTAGAGATTATTCGAAAGTCAATTTTTAAAAGGCAAATATCTCCCGATCTGTAGGAATCTGAGAGACAAAAGTTATGTCACTTTGAGGGAACGTATATGTCAACTTCCTGTCAGAGTCACGTCAATGTATGTCCAAGGGGTTGGAGGATACAGACATTTAAATTTTTAGAGATTATTCGAAAGTCAATTTTTGAAAAGGCAAATATCTCCCGATCTGTATTAATCTGAGAGACAAAACTTAAGTCACTTTGAGGGAACGTATTTGTCAACTACATGTCAGAATCTCGTCAATGTATGTCCAAGTGTTTGGACGATACAGACATTTTAATTTTTCGAGATTATTCGAAAGTCAATTTTTTAAAGGCAAATATCTCCCGATCTGTAGGCATCTGAGAGGCAAAACGAATGTCACTTTGAGGGAACGTATATGTCAACGTCATGTCAAAATCTCGTCAATGTATATCCAAGGGTTTGGACGATAGAGACATTTTAATTTTTCGAGATTATTCGAAAGTCAATTTTTTAAAGGCAAATATGTCCCGATCTGTAGGCATCTGAGAGACAAAACGTATGTCACTTTGAGGGAACGTATATGTCAACGTCATGTCAAAATCTCGTCAATGTTAGTCCAAGGGTTTGCAGGATAGAGACATTTTAATTTTTCAGGGTTATTCGAAAGTCAATTATTCAAAGGCATATATCTCTCGATATTTAGGAATCTGAGAGACACAACTCATGTCACTATGAGGACATTTTCATATCAACTTCATGTCAGAGTCAGGACAATGTACGAAAAAGGGTTTGATGAAAAGAGACATTTGAATTATTCGAGATTATTCCAAAATCAATTTTTGAAAAGGCAAATATCTCCCGATCTGTAGGAATCTGAGAGACAAAACTTATGTCACTTTGAGGGAACGTATATTTCAACTTCATGTCAGAATCTCGTTAATGTATGTCCTAGGGTTTGGACAATACAGACATTTTAATTTTTCGAGATTATTCGAAAGTCAATTTTTAAAGGCAAATATCTCCCGATCTGTAGGAATCTGAGAGACAAAACTTATGTCACTTTGAGGGAACGTATATGTCAACTTCATGTCGGAGTCACGTCAATGTATGTCCAAGGGTTTGGAGTACAGAGACATTTAAATTTTTCGAGATTATTCGAAAGTCAATTATTAAAAGGCAAATATCTCCCGATCTGTTTTAATCTGAGAGGCAAACCTTATGTCACTGTGAGGGAACGTATATGTTAACTTCATGTCATAGTCTTGTCAATGTATGTCCAAGGGTTTGGAGGATAGAGACATTTGAATTTTTCGAGATTTTTCGAAAGTCAATTTTTGAAAAGGCAAATATCTCCCGATCTGTAGGAATCTGAGAGACAAAACTTATGTCACTTTGAGGGAACGTATATGTCAACTTCCTGTCAGAGTCACGTCAATGTATGTCCTAGGGTTTGGACGATAGAGAAATTTTAATTTTTCGAGATTATTCGAAAGTCAATTATTAAAAGGCAAATATCTCCCGATCTGTTGGCATCTGAGAGACAAACCTTATGTCACTTTGAGGGAACGCATATGTCAACTTCATGTCAGAGTCTCGTCAATGTATGTAAAAGGGTTTGGAGGATAGAGACATTTGAGTTTTTCGAGATTATTCGAAAGTCAATTATTAAAAGGCAAATATCTCCCGATCTGTAGGAATCTGAGAGACAAAACATATGTCACTTTGAGGGAACGTATATGTCAACTTCCTGTCAGAGTCACGTCAATGTATGTCCAAGGGTTTCGAGGATAGAGACATTTAAATTTTTAGAGATTATTCGAAAGTCAATTTTTGAAAAGGCAAATATCTCCCGATCTGTAGAAATCTGAGAGACAAAACTTATGTCACTTTGAGGGAACGTATATGTCAACTTCATGTCAGAATCTCGTCTATGTATGTCCAAGTGTTTGGACGATACAGACATTTTAATTTTTCGAGATTATTCGAAAGTCAATTTTTTAAAGGCAAATATCTCCCGATCTGTAGGCATCTGAGAGACAAAACGTATGCCACTTTGAGGAAACGTATATGTCAACTTCATGTCAGAATCTCGTCAATGTATGTCCAAGGGTTTGGACGATAGAGACATTTGAATTTTTCGAGATTATTCGAAAGTCAATTTTTAATAGGCAATTATCTCCCGATCTGTAGGAATCTGAGTGACAAAACTTATGTCACTTTGAGGGAACGTATATGTCAACTTCCTGTCAGAGTCACGTCAATGTATGTCCAAGGGTTTGGAGGATAGAGACATTTTAATTTTTCGAGATTATTGGTAAGTCAATTTTTAAAAGGCAAATATCTCCCGATCTGTAGGAATCTGAGAGACAAAACTTATGTCACTTTGAGGGAACGTATATGCCAACTTCATGTCAGAGTCACGTCAATGTATGTGCAAGGGTTTGGAGGATAGAGACATTTTAATTTTTCGAGATTATTCGAAAGTCAAGTTTTGAAAAGTCAAATATCCTTCGATCTGTAGGAATCTGAGAGACAAAACTTATGTCACTTTAAGGGAACGCATATGTCATCGTCATGTCAGAGTCACGTCAATGTATGTCCAAGAGTTTGCAGGATAGAGACATTTTAATTTTTCAGGGTTATTCGAAAGTCAATTATTCAAAGGCATATATCTCTCGATATGTAGGAATCTGAGAGACACAACTCATGTCACTATGAGGACATTTACATATCAACTTCATGTCAGAGTCACGACAATGTACGAAAAAGGGTTTGAAGAATAGAGATGTTTGAATTATTCGAGATTATTCGAAAGCCAATTTTTTAAAGGCAAATATCTCCCGATCTGTAGGCATCTGAGAGACAAACCTTATGTCACTTTGAGGGAACGCATATGTCAACTTCATGTCAGAGTCTCGTCAATGTATGTCCAAGGGTTTGGAGGATAGAGAAATTTAAATTTTTCGAGATTATTCGATAGTCAATTTTTTAAAAAGCAAATATCTCCCGATCTGTATTAAACTTAGAGACAAAACTTATGTCACATTAAGGGAACGTATATGTCAACTTCATATCAGAATCTCGTCAATGTATGTCCAAGGGTTTGGACGATAGAGACATTTTAATTTTTCGAGATTATTCGAAAGTCAATTTTTAAACGGCAAATATCTCCCGATCTGTAGGAATCTGAGAGACAAAACTAATGTCACTTTGAGGGAACGTATATGTCAACTTCATGTCAGAATCTCGTCAATGTATGTCCTAGGGTTTGGACGATAGAAACATTTTAATTTTTCGAGATTATTCGATAGTCAATTTTTAAAAGGCAAATATCTCCCGATCTGTAGGCATCTCAGAGACAAACCTTATGCCACTTTGAGGGAACGCATATGTCAACTTCATGTCAGAGTCTCGTCAATGTATGTCCAAGGGTTTGGAGGATTGAGACATTTGAATTTTTCGAGATTATTCGAAAGTCAATTTTTGAAAAGGCAAATATCTCCCGATCTGTATTAATCTGAGAGACAAAGCTTATGTGACTTTGAGGGAACGTATATGTCAACTTCCTGTCAGAGTCACGTCAATGTATGTCCAAGGGTTTGGAGGATAGAGACATTTAAATTTTTAGAGATTATTCGAAAGTCAATTTATGAAGAGGCAAATATCTCCCGATCTGTAGAAATCTGAGAGACAAAACTTATGTCACTTTGAGGGAACGTATATGTCAACTTCATGTCAGAATCTCGTCAATGTATGTCAAAGTGTTTGGACGATACAGACATTTTAATTTTTCGAGATTATTCGAAAGTCAATTTTTAAAGGCAAATATCTCCCGATCTGTAGGCATCTGAGAGACAAAACGTATGTCACTTTGAGGGAACGTATATGTCAACTTCATATCAGAATCTCGTCAATGTATGTCCAAGGGTTTGGACGATAGAGACATTTGAATTTTTAGAGATTATTCGAAAGTCAAGTTTTAAAAGGCAAATATCTCCCGATCTGTAGGAATCTGAGAGACAAAACTTATGTCACTTTGAGGGAACGTACATGTCAACTTCCTGTCAAAGTCACGTCAATGTATGTCCAAGGGTTTGGAGGATAGAGACATTTTAATTTTTCGAGATTATTGGAAAGTCAATTTTTAAAAGGCAAATGTCTCCCGATCTGTAGGAATCTGATATACAAAACTGATGTCACTTTGAGGGAACGTATATGTTAACTTAATGTCACAATCTCGTCAATGTATGTCCAAGGGTTTGGACGATAGAGACATTTTAATTTTTCGAGATTATTCGAAAGTCAATTTTTAAAAGGCAAATATCTCCCGATCTGTAGGAATCTGAGAGACAAAACTTATGTCACTTTGAGGGAACGTATATGTCAACTTCATGTCAGAGTCACGTCAATGTATTTGCAAGGGTTTGGAGGATAGAGACATTTTAATTTTTCGAGATTATTCGAAAGTCAAGTTTTGAAAAGTCAAATATCCTCCGATCTGTAGGAATCTGAGTGACAAAACTTATGTCACTTTAAGGGAACGCATATGTCATCGTCATGTCAGAGTCACGTCAATGTATGTCCAAGGGTTTGCAGGATAGAGACATTTTAATTTTTCAGGGTTATTCGAAATTCAATTATTCAAAGGCATATATCTCTCGATATGTAGGAATCTGAGAGACACAACTCATGTCACTATGAGGACATTTACATATCAACTTCATGTCAGAGTCACGACAATGTAGGAAAAAGGGTTTGAAGAATAGAGATATTTGAATTATTCGAGATTATTAGAAAGCCAATATTTAAAAGGAAAATATCTCCCGATCTGTAGGCATCTGAGATACAAACCTTATGTCACTTTGAGGGAACGCATATGTCAACTTCATGTCAGAGTCTCGACAATGTATGTCCAAGGGTTTGGAGGATAGAGACATTTAAATTTTTCGAGATTATTCGATAGTCAATTTTTTAAAAAGCAAATATCTCCCGATCTGTATTAATCTGAGAGACAAATCTTATGTCACTTTGAAGGAACGTATATGTCAACTTCATGTCATAGTCACGTCAATGTATGTCGAAGGGTTTGGAGGTTAGAGACATTTAAATTTTTAGAGATTATTCGAAAGTCAATTATTAAAAGGCAAATATCTCCCGATCTGTAGGAATCTGAGAGACAAAACTTATGTCACTTTGAGGGAACGTATATGTCAACTACCTGTCAGAGTCACGTCAATGTATGTCCAAGGGGTTGGAGGATAGAGACATTTAAATTTTTAGAGATTATTCGAAAGTCAATTTTTGAAAAGGCAAATATCTCCCGATCTGTAGGAATCTGAGAGACAATACTTATGTCACTTTGAGGGAACGCATATGTCAACTTCATGTCAGAATCTCGTCAATGTATGTCCAAGTGTTTGGACGATACAGACATTTTAATTTTTCGAGATTATTCGAAAGTCAATTTTTTAAAGGCAAATATCTCCCGATCTGTAGGCATCTGAGAGACAAAACGTATGTCACTTTGAGGGAACGTATATGTCAACTTCATGTCAAAATCTCGTCAATGTATGTACAAGGGTTTGGACGATAGAGACATTTTAATTTTTCGAGATTATTCGAAAGTCAATTTTTAAAAGGGAAATATCTACTGATCTGTAGGAATCTGAGAGACAAAACTTATGTCAGTTTGAGGGAACGCATATGTCATCGTCATGTCAGAGTCACGTCAATGTATGTCCAAGGGTTTGCAGGATAGAGACATTTAAATTTTTCGAGATTATTCGATAGTCAATTTTTTAAAAAGCAAATATCTCCCGATCTGTATTAAACTAAGAGAGAAAACTTATGTCACTTTGAGGGAACGTATATGTCAACTTCATGTCATAGTCACGTCAATGTATGTCCAAGGGTTTCCAGGATAGAGACATTTAAATTTTTAGAGATTATTCGAAAGTCAATTTTTAAAAGGCAAATATCTCCCGATCTGTAGGAATCTGAGAGACAAAATTTTGTCACTTTGAGGGAACGTATATGTCAACTGCCTGTCAGAGTCACGTCAATGTATGTCCAAGGGTTTTTAGGATAGAGACATTTAAATTTTTAAAGATTATTCGAAAGTCAATTTATGAAAAGGCAAATATCTCCCGATCTGTAGGAATCTGAGAGACAAAACTTAAGTCACTTTGAGGGAACGTATTTGTCAACTACATGTCAGAATCTCGTCAATGTATGTCGAAGGGTTTGGACAATAGAGACATTTTAATTTTTCGAGATTATTGGAAAGTCAATTTTTAAAAGGCAAATATCTCCCGATCTGTAGGAATCTGAGACACAAAACGTATGTCAGTTTGAGGGAACGTATATGTCAACTACATGTCAGAATCTCGTCAATGTATGTCGAAGGGTTTGGACAATAGAGACATTTTAATTTTTCGAGATTATTCGAAAGTCAATTTTTAAAAGGCAAATATCTCCCGATCTGTAGGCATCTGAGAGACAAACCTTATGTCACTTTGAGGGAACGCATATGTCAACTTCATGTCAGAGTCTCGTCAATGTATGTCCAAGGGTTTGGAGGATAGAGACATTTTAATTTTTCGAGATTATACGGTAGTCAATTTTTGAAAAGGCAAATATCTCCCGATCTGTATTAATCTGAGAGACAAAACTTATGTCACTTTGAGGGAACGTATATGTCAACTTCATGTCATAGTCACGTCAATGTATGTCGAAGGGTTTGGAAGATAGAGACATTTAAATTTTTAGAGATTATTCGAAAGTCAATTTTTAAAAGGCAAATATCTCCCGATCTGTAGGAATCTGAGAGACAAAAGTTATGTCACTTTGAGGGAACGTATATGTCAACTTCCTGTCAGAGTCACGTCAATGTATGTCCAAGGGGTTGGAGGATACAGACATTTAAATTTTTAGAGATTATTCGAAAGTCAATTTTTGAAAAGGCAAATATCTCCCGATCTGTATTAATCTGAGAGACAAAACTTAAGTCACTTTGAGGGAACGTATTTGTCAACTACATGTCAGAATCTCGTCAATGTATGTCCAAGTGTTTGGACGATACAGACATTTTAATTTTTCGAGATTATTCGAAAGTCAATTTTTTAAAGGCAAATATCTCCCGATCTGTAGGCATCTGAGAGGCAAAACGAATGTCACTTTGAGGGAACGTATATGTCAACGTCATGTCAAAATCTCGTCAATGTATATCCAAGGGTTTGGACGATAGAGACATTTTAATTTTTCGAGATTATTCGAAAGTCAATTTTTTAAAGGCAAATATGTCCCGATCTGTAGGCATCTGAGAGACAAAACGTATGTCACTTTGAGGGAACGTATATGTCAACGTCATGTCAAAATCTCGTCAATGTTAGTCCAAGGGTTTGCAGGATAGAGACATTTTAATTTTTCAGGGTTATTCGAAAGTCAATTATTCAAAGGCATATATCTCTCGATATTTAGGAATCTGAGAGACACAACTCATGTCACTATGAGGACATTTTCATATCAACTTCATGTCAGAGTCAGGACAATGTACGAAAAAGGGTTTGATGAAAAGAGACATTTGAATTATTCGAGATTATTCCAAAATCAATTTTTGAAAAGGCAAATATCTCCCGATCTGTAGGAATCTGAGAGACAAAACTTATGTCACTTTGAGGGAACGTATATTTCAACTTCATGTCAGAATCTCGTTAATGTATGTCCTAGGGTTTGGACAATACAGACATTTTAATTTTTCGAGATTATTCGAAAGTCAATTTTTAAAGGCAAATATCTCCCGATCTGTAGGAATCTGAGAGACAAAACTTATGTCACTTTGAGGGAACGTATATGTCAACTTCATGTCGGAGTCACGTCAATGTATGTCCAAGGGTTTGGAGTACAGAGACATTTAAATTTTTCGAGATTATTCGAAAGTCAATTATTAAAAGGCAAATATCTCCCGATCTGTTTTAATCTGAGAGGCAAACCTTATGTCACTGTGAGGGAACGTATATGTTAACTTCATGTCATAGTCTTGTCAATGTATGTCCAAGGGTTTGGAGGATAGAGACATTTGAATTTTTCGAGATTTTTCGAAAGTCAATTTTTTAAAGGCAAATATCTCCCGATCTGTAGGAATCTGAGAGACAAAACTTATGTCACTTTGAGGGAACGTATATGTCAACTTCCTGTCAGAGTCACGTCAATGTATGTCCTAGGGTTTGGACGATAGAGAAATTTTAATTTTTCGAGATTATTCGAAAGTCAATTATTAAAAGGCAAATATCTCCCGATCTGTTGGCATCTGAGAGACAAACCTTATGTCACTTTGAGGGAACGCATATGTCAACTTCATGTCAGAGTCTCGTCAATGTATGTAAAAGGGTTTGGAGGATAGAGACATTTGAGTTTTTCGAGATTATTCGAAAGTCAATTATTAAAAGGCAAATATCTCCCGATCTGTAGGAATCTGAGAGACAAAACATATGTCACTTTGAGGGAACGTATATGTCAACTTCCTGTCAGAGTCACGTCAATGTATGTCCAAGGGTTTCGAGGATAGAGACATTTAAATTTTTAGAGATTATTCGAAAGTCAATTTTTGAAAAGGCAAATATCTCCCGATCTGTAGAAATCTGAGAGACAAAACTTATGTCACTTTGAGGGAACGTATATGTCAACTTCATGTCAGAATCTCGTCTATGTATGTCCAAGTGTTTGGACGATACAGACATTTTAATTTTTCGAGATTATTCGAAAGTCAATTTTTTAAAGGCAAATATCTCCCGATCTGTAGGCATCTGAGAGACAAAACGTATGCCACTTTGAGGAAACGTATATGTCAACTTCATGTCAGAATCTCGTCAATGTATGTCCAAGGGTTTGGACGATAGAGACATTTGAATTTTTCGAGATTATTCGAAAGTCAATTTTTAATAGGCAATTATCTCCCGATCTGTAGGAATCTGAGTGACAAAACTTATGTCACTTTGAGGGAACGTATATGTCAACTTCCTGTCAGAGTCACGTCAATGTATGTCCAAGGGTTTGGAGGATAGAGACATTTTAATTTTTCGAGATTATTGGTAAGTCAATTTTTAAAAGGCAAATATCTCCCGATCTGTAGGAATCTGAGAGACAAAACTTATGTCACTTTGAGGGAACGTATATGCCAACTTCATGTCAGAGTCACGTCAATGTATGTGCAAGGATTTGGAGGATAGAGACATTTAAATTTTTCGAGATTATTCGAAAGTCAAGTTTTGAAAAGTCAAATATCCTCCGATCTGTAGGAATCTGAGAGACAAAACTTATGTCACTTTAAGGGAACGCATATGTCATCGTCATGTCAGAGTCACGTCAATGTATGTCCAAGGTTTTGCAGGATAGAGACATTTTAATTTTTCAGGGTTATTCGAAAGTCAATTATTCAAAGGCATATATCTCTCGATATGTAGGAATCTGAGAGACACAACTCATGTCACTATGAGGACATTTACATATCAACTTCATGTCTGAGTCACGACAATGTACGAAAAAGGGTTTGAAGAATAGAGATATTTGAATTATTCGAGATTATTCGAAAGCCAATTATTAAAAGGCAAATATCTCCCGATCTGTAGGCATCTGAGAGACAAACCTTATGTCACTTTGAGGGAACGCATATGTCAACTTCATGTCAGAGTCTCGTCAAAGTATGTCCAAGGGTTTGGAGGATAGAGACATTTAAATTTTTCAAGATTATTCGATAGTCAATTTTTTAAGAAGCAAATATCTCCCGATCTGTATTAAACTAAGAGACAAAACTTATGTCACTTTGAGGGAACGTATATGTCAACTTCATGTCATAGTCACGTCAATGTATGTCCAAGGGTTTGGAGGATAGAGACATTTAAATTTTTAGAGATTATTTGAAAGTCAATTTTTAATAGGCAAATATCTCCCGATCTGTAGGAATCTGAGAGACAAAACTTATGTCACTTTGAGGGAACGTATATGTAAACTTCCTGTCAGAGTCACGCCAATGTATGTCAAAGGGTTTGGAGGATAGAGACATTTTAATTTTTCGAGATTATTGGAAAATCAATTTTTAAAAGGGAAATATCCCCCGATCTGTAGGAATCTGAGAGACAAAACTTATGTCACTTTGAGGGAACGTATATGTCAACTTCATGTAAGAATCTCGTCAATGTATGTCCAAGGGTTTGGACAAAAGAGACATTTTAATTTTTCGAGATTATTCGAAAGTCAATTTTTAAAAGGCAAATATCTCCCGATCTGTAGGCATCTGAGAGACAAACCTTATGTCACTTTGAGGGAACGCATATGTCAACTTCATGTCAGAGTCTCGTCAATGTATCTCCAAGGGTTTGCAGGATAGAGACATTTTAAATTTTCGAGATTATACGATAGTCAATTTTTGAAAAGGCAAATATCTCCCGATCTGTATTAATCTGAGAGACAAAACTTATGTCACTTTGAGGGATCGTATATGTCAACTTCATGTCATAGTCACGTCAATGTATGTCGAAGGGTTTGGAAGATAGTGACATTTAGATTTTTAGAGATTATTCGAAAGTCAATTTTTAAAAGGCAAATATATCCCGATCTGTAGGAATCTGAGAGACAAAAGTTATGTCACTTTGAGGGAACGTATATGTCAACTTCCTGTCAGAGTCACGTCAATGTATGTCTAAGGGGTTGGAGGATAGAGACATTTCAATTTTTAGAGATTATTCGAAAGTCAATTTTTGAAAAGGCAAATATCTCCCGATCTGTATTAATCTGAGAGACAAAACTTATGTCACTTTGAGGGAAAGTATTTGTCAAATACATGTCAGAATCTCGTCAATGTATGTCCAAGTGTTTGGACGATACAGACATTTTAATTTTTCGAGATTATTCGAAAGTCAATTTTTTAAAGGCAAATATCTCCCGATCTGTAGGCATCTGAGAGGCAAAACGAATGTCACTTTGAGGGAACGTATATGTCAACGTCATGTCAAAATCTAGTCAATGTATATCCAAGGGTTTGGACGATAGAGACATTTTAATTTTTCGAGATTATTCGAAAGTCAATTTTTGAAAAGGCAAATATCTCCCGATCTGTAGGCATCTGAGAGACAAAACGTATGTCACTTTGAGGGAACGTATATGTCAACGTCATGTCAAAATCTCGTCAATGTTAGTCCAAGGGTTTGCAGGATAGAGACATTTTAATTTTTCAGGGTTATTCGAAAGTCAATTATTCAAAGGCATATATCTCTCGATATTTAGGAATCTGAGAGACACAACTCATGTCACTATGAGGACATTTTCATATCAACTTCATGTCAGAGTCAGGACAATGTACGAAAAAGGGTTTGAAGAATAGAGACATTTGAATTATTCGAGATTATTCGAAAATCAATTTTTGAAAAGGCAAATATCTCCCGATCTGTAGGAATCTGAGAGACAAAACTTATGTCACTTTGAGGGAACGTATATTTCAACTTCATGTCAGAATCTCGTTAATGTATGTCCTAGGGTTTGGACAATAGAGACATTTTAATTTTTCGAGATTATTCGAAAGTCAATTTTTAAAGGCAAATATCTCCCGATCTGTAGGAATCTGAGAGACAAAACTTATGTCACTTTGAGGGAACGTATATGTCAACTTCATGTCAGAATCTCGTCAATGTATGTCCTAGGGTTTGGACGATAGAGAAATTTTAATTTTTCGAGATTATTCGAAAGTCAATTTTTAAAAGGCAAATATCTCCCGATCTGTAGGCATCTGAGAGACAAACCTTATGTCACTTTGAGGGAACGCATATGTCAACTTCATGTCAGAGTCTCGTCAATGTATGTCCAAGGGTTTGGAGGATAGAGAAATTTGAATTTTTCGAGATTATTCGAAAGTCAATTATTAAAAGGCAAATATCTCCCGATCTGTAGGAATCTGAGAGACAAAACTTATGTCACTTTGAGGGAACGTATATGTCAACTTCCTGTCAGAGTCACGTCAAAGTATGTCCAAGGGTTTCGAGGATAGAGACATTTAAATTTTTAGAGATTATTCGAAAGTCAATTTTTGAAAAGGCAAATATCTCCCGATCTGTAGAAATCTGAGAGACAAAACTGATGTCACTTTGAGGAAACGTATATGTCAACTTCATGTCGGAATCTCGTCAATGTATGTCCAAGTGTTTGGACGATACAGACATTTTAATTTTTCGAGATTATTCGAAAGTCAATTTTTAAAGGCAAATATCTCCCGATCTGTAGGCATCTGAGAGACAAAACGTATGTCACTTTGAGGGAACGTATATGTCAACTTCATGTCAGAATCTCGTCAATGTATGTCCAAGGGTTTGGACGATAGAGACATTTGAATTTTTCGAGATTATTCGAAAGTCAATTTTTAATAGGCAATTATCTCCCGATCTGTAGGAATCTGAGTGACAAAACTTATGTCACTTTTAGGGAACGTATATGTCAACTTCCTGTCAGAGTCACGTCAATGTATGTCCAAGGGTTTGGAGGATAGAGACATTTTAATTTTTCGAGATTATTCGAAAGTCAAGTTTTGAAAAGGCAAATATCTCCCGATCTGTAGAAATCTGAGAGACAATACTTATGTCACTTTGAGGGAACGTATATGTCAACTTCATGTCAGAATCTCGTCAATGTATGTCCAAGTGTTTGGACGATACAGACATTTTAATTTTTCGAGATTATTCGAAAGTCAATTTTTTAAAGGCAAATATCTCCCGATCTGTAGGCATCTGAGAGACAAAACGTATGCCACTTTGAGGGAACGTATATGTCAACTTCATGTCAGAATCTCGTCAATGTATGTCCAAGGGTTTGGACGATAGAGACATTTGAATTTTTCGAGATTGTTCGAAAGTCAATTTTTAATAGGCAATTATCTCCCGATCTGTAGGAATCTGAGTGACAAAACTTATGTCACTTTGAGGGAACGTATATGTCAACTTCCTGTCAGAGTCACGTCAATGTATGTCCAAGGGTTTGGAGGATAGAGACATTTTAATTTTTCGAGATTATTGGTAAGTCAATTTTTAAAAGGCAAATATCTCCCGATCTGTAGGAATCTGAGAGACAAAACTTATGTCACTTTAAGGGAACGCATATGTCATCGTCATGTCAGAGTCACGTCAATGTATGTCCAAGGGTTTGCAGGATAGAGACATTTTAATTTTTCAGGGTTATTCGAAAGTCAATTATTCAAAGGCATATATCTCTCGATATGTAGGAATCTGAGAGACACAACTCATGTCACTATGAGGACATTTACATATCAACTTCATGTCTGAGTCACGACAATGTACGAAAAAGGGTTTGAAGAATAGAGATATTTGAATTATTCGAGATTATTCGAAAGCCAATTTTTAAAAGGCAAATATCTCCCGATCTGTAGGCATCTGAGAGACAAACCTTATGTCACTTTGAGGGAACGCATATGTCAACTTCATGTCAGAGTCTCGTCAAAGTATGTCCAAGGGTTTGGAGGATAGAGACATTTAAATTTTTCAAGATTATTCGATAGTCAATTTTTTAAGAAGCAAATATCTCCCGATCTGTATTAAACTAAGAGACAAAACTTATGTCACTTTGAGGGAACGTATATGTCAACTTCATGTCATAGTCACGTCAATGTATTCCAAGGGTTTGGAGGATAGAGACATTTAAATTTTTAGAGATTATTTGAAAGTCAATTTTTAATAGGCAAATATCTCCCGATCTGTAGGAATCTGAGAGACAAAACTTATGTCACTTTGAGGGAACGTATATGTTAACTTCCTGTCAGAGTCACGCCAATGTATGTCAAAGGGTTTGGAGGATAGAGACATTTTAATTTTTCGAGATTATTGGAAAATCAATTTTTAAAAGTTAAATATCTCCCGATCTGTAGGAATCTGAGAGACAAAACTTATGTCACTTTGAGGGAACGTATATGTCAACTTCATGTAAGAATCTCGTCAATGTATGTCCAAGGGTTTGGACAAAAGAGACATTTTAATTTTTCGAGATTATTCGAAAGTCAATTTTTAAAAGGCAAATATCTCCCGATCTGTAGGCATCTGAGAGACAAACCTTATGTCACTTTGAGGGAACGTATATGTCAACTTCATGTCATAGTCACGTCAATGTATGTCGAAGGGTTTGGAAGATAGTGACATTTAGATTTTTAGAGATTATTCGAAAGTCAATTTTTAAAAGGCAAATATCTCCCGATCTGTAGGAATCTGAGAGACAAAAGTTATGTCACTTTGAGGGAACGTATATGTCAACTTCATGTCATAGTCACGTCAATGTATGTCGAAGGGTTTGGAAGATAGTGACATTTAGATTTTTAGAGATTATTCGAAAGTCAATTTTTAAAAGGCAAATATCTCCCGATCTGTAGGAATCTGAGAGACAAAAGTTATGTCACTTTGAGGGAACGTATATGTCAACTTCCTGTCAGAGTCACGTCAATGTATGTCTAAGGGGTTGGAGGATAGAGACATTTAAATTTTTAGAGATTATTCGAAAGTCAATTTTTGAAAAGGCAAATATCTCCCGATCTGTATTAATCTGAGAGACAAAACTTATGTCACTTTGAGGGAAAGTATTTGTCAACTACATGTCAGAATCTCGTCAATGTATGTCCAAGTGTTTGGACGATACAGACATTTTAATTTTTCGAGATTATTCGAAAGTCAATTTTTTAAAGGCAAATATCTCCCGATCTGTAGGCATATGAGAGGCAAAACGAATGTCACTTTGAGGGAACGTATATGTCAACGTCATGTCAAAATCTCGTCAATGTATATCCAAGGGTTTGGACGATAGAGACATTTTAATTTTTCGAGATTATTCGAAAGTCAATTTTTTAAGGGCAAATATCTCCCGATCTGTATGCATCTGAGAGACAAAACGTATGTCACTTTGAGGGAACGTATATGTCAACGTCATGTCAAAATCTCGTCAATGTTAGTCCAAGGGTTTGCAGGATAGAGACATTTTAATTTTTCAGGGTTATTCGAAAGTCAATTATTCAAAGGCATATATCTCTCGATATTTAGGAATCTGAGAGACACAACTCATGTCACTATGAGGACATTTTCATATCAACTTCATGTCAGAGTCAGGACAATGTACGAAAAAGGGTTTGAAGAATAGAGACATTTGAATTATTCGAGATTATTCGAAAATCAATTTTTGAAAAGGCAAATATCTCCCGATCTGTAGGAATCTGAGAGACAAAACTTATGTCACTTTGAAGGAACGTATATTTCAACTTCATGTCAGAATCTCGTTAATGTATGTCCTAGGGTTTGGACAATAGAGACATTTTAATTTTTCGAGATTATTCGAAAGTCAATTTTTAAAGGCAAATATCTCCCGATCTGTAGGAATCTGAGAGACAAAACTTATGTCACTTTGAGGGAACGTATATGTCAACTTCATGTCAGAATCTCGTCAAAGTATGTCCTAGGGTTTGGACGATAGAGAAATTTTAATTTTTCGAGATTATTCGAAAGTCAATTTTTAAAAGGCAAATATCTCCCGATCTGTAGGCATCTGAGAGACAAACCTTATGTCACTTTGAGGGAACGCATATGTCAACTTCATGTCAGAGTCTCGTCAATGTATGTCCAAGGGTTTGGAGGATAGAGACATTAGAATTTTTCGAGATTATTCGAAAGTCAATTATTAAAAGGCAAATATCTCCCGATCTGTAGGAATCTGAGAGACAAAACTTATGTCACTTTGAGGGAACGTATATGTCAACTTCATGTCAGAATCTCGTCAATGTATGTCCAAGTGTTTGGACGATACAGACATTTTAATTTTTCGAGATTATTCGAAAGTCAATTTTTTAAAGGCAAATATCTCCCGATCTGTAGGCATCTGAGAGACAAAACGTATGCCACTTTGAGGGAACGTATATGTCAACTTCATGTCAGAATCTCGTCAATGTATGTCCAAGGGTTTGGACGATAGAGACATTTGAATTTTTCGAGATTATTCGAAAGTCAAGTTTTGAAAAGTCAAATATCCTCCGATCTGTAGGAATCTGAGAGACAAAACTTATGTCACTTTAAGGGAACACATATGTCATCGTCATGTCAGAGTCACGTCAATGTATGTCCAAGGGTTTGCAGGATAGAGACATTTTAATTTTTCAGGGTTATTCGAAAGTCAATTATTCAAAGGCATATATCTCTCGATATGTAGGAATCTGAGAGACACAACTCATGTCACTATGAGGACATTTACATATCAACTTCATGTCTGAGTCACGACAATGTACGAAAAAGGGTTTGAAGAATAGAGATATTTGAATTATTCGAGATTATTCGAAAGCCAATTTTTAAAAGGCAAATATCTCCCGATCTGTAGGCATCTGAGAGACAAACCTTATGTCACTTTGAGGGAACGCATATGTCAACTTCATGTCAGAGTCTCGTCAAAGTATGTCCAAAGGTTTGGAGGATAGAGACATTTAAATTTTTCAAGATTATTCGATAGTCAATTTTTTAAGAAGCAAATATCTCCCGATCTGTATTAAACTAAGAGACAAAACTTATGTCACTTTGAGGGAACGTATATGTCAACTTCATGTCATAGTCACGTCAATGTATGTCAAAGGGTTTGGAGGATAGAGACATTTAAATTTTTAGAGATTATTTGAAAGTCAATTTTTAATAGGCAAATATCTCCCGATCTGTAGGAATCTGAGAGACAAAACTTATGTCACTTTGAGGGAACGTATATGTAAACTTCCTGTCAGAGTCACGCCAATGTATGTCAAAGGGTTTGGAGGATAGAGACATTTTAATTTTTCGAGATTATTGGAAAGTCAATTTTTAAAAGGGAAATATCTCCCGATCTGTAGGAATCTGAGAGACAAAACTTATGTCACTTTGAGGGAACGTATATGTCAACTTCATGTAATAATCTCGTCAATGTATGTCCAAGGGTTTGGACAAAAGAGACATTTTAATTTTTCGAGATTATTCGAAAGTCAATTTTTAAAAGGCAAATATCTCCCGATCTGTAGGCATCTGAGAGACAAACCTTATGTCACTTTGAGGGAACGTAGATGTCAACTTCATGTCAGAGTCTCGTCAAAGTAAGTCCAAGGGTTTGGAGAATAGAGACATTTTAATTTTTCGAGATTATACGATAGTAAATTTTTGAAAAGGCAAATATCTCCCGATCTGTATTAATCTGAGAAACAAAACTTATATCACTTTGAGGGAACGTATATGTCAACTTCATGTCATAGTCACGTCAATGTATGTCGAAGGGTTTGGAGGATAGAGACATTTAAATTTTTAGAGATTATTCGAAAGTCAATTTTTAAAAGGCAAATATCTCCCGATCTGTAGGAATCTGAGAGACAAAACTTATGTCACTTTGAGGGAACGTATATGTCAACTTCCTGTCAGAGTCACGTCAATGTATGTCCAAGGGTTTGGAGGATAGAGACATTTAAATTTTTAGAGATTATTCGAAAGTCAATTTTTTAAAGGCAAATATCTCCCGATCTGTAGGCATCTGAGAGGCAAAACGAATGTCACTTTGAGGGAACGTATATGTCAACGTCATGTCAAAATCTCGTCAATGTATATCCAAGGGTTTGGACGATAGAGACATTTTAATTTTTCGAGATTATTCGAAAGTCAATTTTATAAAGGCAAATATCTCCCGATCTGTATGCATCTGAGAGACAAAACGTATGTCACTTTGAGGGAACGTATATGTCAACGTCATGTCAAAATCTCGTCAATGTTAGTCCAAGGGTTTGCAGGATAGAGACATTTTAATTTTTCAGGGTTATTCGAAAGTCAATTATTCAAAGGCATATATCTCTCGATATTTAGGAATCTGAGAGACACAACTCATGTCACTATGAGGACATTTTCATATCAACTTCATGTCAGAGTCAGGACAATGTACGAAAAAGGGTTTGAAGAATAGAGACATTTGAATTATTCGAGATTATTCGAAAATCAATTTTTGAAAAGGCAAATATCTCCCGATCTGTAGGAATCTGAGAGACAAAACTTATGTCACTTTGAAGGAACGTATATTTCAACTTCATGTCAGAATCTCGTTAATGTATGTCCTAGGGTTTGGACAATAGAGACATTTTAATTTTTCGAGATTATTCGAAAGTCAATTTTTAAAGGCAAATATCTCCCGATCTGTAGGAATCTGAGAGACAAAACTTATGTCACTTTGAGGGAACGTATATGTCAACTTCATGTCAGAATCTCGTCAAAGTATGTCCTAGGGTTTGGACGATAGAGAAATTTTAATTTTTCGAGATTATTCGAAAGTCAATTTTTAAAAGGCAAATATCTCCCGATCTGTAGGCATCTGAGAGACAAACCTTATGTCACTTTGAGGGAACGCATATGTCAACTTCATGTCAGAGTCTCGTCAATGTATGTCCAAGGGTTTGGAGGATAGAGACATTAGAATTTTTCGAGATTATTCGAAAGTCAATTATTAAAAGGCAAATATCTCCCGATCTGTAGGAATCTGAGAGACAAAACGTATGTCACTTTGAGGGAACGTATATGTCAACTTCATGTCAGAATCTCGTCAATGTATGTCCAAGTGTTTGGACGATACAGACATTTTAATTTTTCGAGATTATTCGAAAGTCAATTTTTTAAAGGCAAATATCTCCCGATCTGTAGGCATCTGAGAGACAAAACGTATGCCACTTTGAGGGAACGTATATGTCAACTTCATGTCAGAATCTCGTCAATGTATGTCCAAGGGTTTGGACGATAGAGACATTTGAATTTTTCGAGATTATTCGAAAGTCAAGTTTTGAAAAGTCAAATATCCTCCGATCTGTAGGAATCTGAGAGACAAAACTTATGTCACTTTAAGGGAACGCATATGTCATCGTCATGTCAGAGTCACGTCAATGTATGTCCAAGGGTTTGCAGGATAGAGACATTTTAATTTTTCAGTGTTATTCGAAAGTCAATTATTCAAAGGCATATATCTCTCGATATGTAGGAATCTGAGAGACACAACTCATGTCACTATGAGGACATTTACATATCAACTTCATGTCTGAGTCACGACAATGTACGAAAAAGGGTTTGAAGAATAGAGATATTTGAATTATTCGAGATTATTCGAAAGCCAATTTTTAAAAGGCAAATATCTCCCGATCTGTAGGCATCTGAGAGACAAACCTTATGTCACTTTGAGGGAACGCATATGTCAACTTCATGTCAGAGTCTCGTCAAAGTATGTCCAAAGGTTTGGAGGATAGAGACATTTAAATTTTTCAAGATTATTCGATAGTCAATTTTTTAAGAAGCAAATATCTCCCGATCTGTATTAAACTAAGAGACAAAACTTATGTCACTTTGAGGGAACGTATATGTCAACTTCATGTCATAGTCACGTCAATGTATGTCAAAGGGTTTGGAGGATAGAGACATTTAAATTTTTAGAGATTATTTGAAAGTCAATTTTTAATAGGCAAATATCTCCCGATCTGTAGGAATCTGAGAGACAAAACTTATGTCACTTTGAGGGAACGTATATGTAAACTTCCTGTCAGAGTCACGCCAATGTATGTCAAAGGGTTTGGAGGATAGAGACATTTTAATTTTTCGAGATTATTGGAAAGTCAATTTTTAAAAGGGAAATATCTCCCGATCTGTAGGAATCTGAGAGACAAAACTTATGTCACTTTGAGGGAACGTATATGTCAACTTCATGTAAGAATCTCGTCAATGTATGTCCAAGGGTTTGGACAAAAGAGACATTTTAATTTTTCGAGATTATTCGAAAGTCAATTTTTAAAAGGCAAATATCTCCCGATCTGTAGGCATCTGAGAGACAAACCTTATGTCACTTTGAGGGAACGTAGATGTCAACTTCATGTCAGAGTCTCGTCAAAGTAAGTCCAAGGGTTTGGAGAATAGAGACATTTTAATTTTTCGAGATTATACGATAGTCAATTTTTGAAAAGGCAAATATCTCCCGATCTGTATTAATCTGAGAAACAAAACTTATATCACTTTGAGGGAACGTATATGTCAACTTCCTGTCAGAGTCACGTCAATGTATGTCCAAGGGTTTGGAGGATAGAGACATTTAAATTTTTAGAGATTATTCGAAAGTCAATTTTTTAAAGGCAAATATCTCCCGATCTGTAGGCATCTGAGAGGCAAAACGAATGTCACTTTGAGGGAACGTATATGTCAACGTCATGTCAAAATCTCGTCAATGTATATCCAAGGGTTTGGACGATAGAGACATTTTAATTTTTCGAGATTATTCGAAAGTCAATTTTTTAAAGGCAAATATCTCCCGATCTGTATGCATCTGAGAGACAAAACGTATGTCACTTTGAGGGAACGTATATGTCAACGTCATGTCAAAATCTCGTCAATGTTAGTCCAAGGGTTTGCAGGATAGAGACATTTTAATTTTTCAGGGTTATTCGAAAGTCAATTATTCAAAGGCATATATCTCTCGATATTTAGGAATCTGAGAGACATAACTCATGTCACTATGAGGACATTTTCATATCAACTTCATGTCAGAGTCAGGACAATGTACGAGAAAGGGTTTGAAGAATAGAGACATTTGAATTATTCGAGATTATTCGAAAATCAATTTTTGAAAAGGCAAATATCTCCCGATCTGTAGGAATCTGAGAGACAAAACTTATGTCACTTTGAAGGAACGTATATTTCAACTTCATGTCAGAATCTCGTTAATGTATGTCCTAGGGTTTGGACAATAGAGACATTTTAATTTTTCGAGATTATTCGAAAGTCAATTTTTAAAGGCAAATATCTCCCGATCTGTAGGAATCTGAGAGACAAAACTTATGTCACTTTGAGGGAACGTATATGTCAACTTCATGTCAGAATCTCGTCAAAGTATGTCCTAGGGTTTGGACGATAGAGAAATTTTAATTTTTCGAGATTATTCGAAAGTCAATTTTTAAAAGGCAAATATCTCCCGATCTGTAGGCATCTGAGAGACAAACCTTATGTCACTTTGAGGGAACGCATATGTCAACTTCATGTCAGAGTCTCGTCAATGTATGTCCAAGGGTTTGGAGGATAGAGACATTAGAATTTTTCGAGATTATTCGAAAGTCAATTATTAAAAGGCAAATATCTCCCGATCTGTAGGAATCTGAGAGACAAAACTTATGTCACTTTGAGGGAACGTATATGTCAACTTCATGTCGGAATCTCGTCAATGTATGTCCAAGTGTTTGGACGATACAGACATTTTAATTTTTCGAGATTATTCGAAAGTCAATTTTTTAAAGGCAAATATCTCCCGATCTGTAGGCATCTGAGAGACAAAACGTATGCCACTTTGAGGGAACGTATATGTCAACTTCATGTCAGAATCTCGTCAATGTATGTCCAAGGGTTTGGACGATAGAGACATTTGAATTTTTCGAGATTATTCGAAAGTCAAGTTTTGAAAAGTCAAATATCCTCCGATCTGTAGGAATCTGAGAGACAAAACTTATGTCACTTTAAGGGAACGCATATGTCATCGTCATGTCAGAGTCACGTCAATGTATGTCCAAGGGTTTGCAGGATAGAGACATTTTAATTTTTCAGGGTTATTCGAAAGTCAATTATTCAAAGGCATATATCTCTCGATATGTAGGAATCTGAGAGACACAACTCATGTCACTATGAGGACATTTACATATCAACTTCATGTCTGAGTCACGACAATGTACGAAAAAGAGTTTGAAGAATAGAGATATTTGAATTATTCGAGATTATTCGAAAGCCAATTTTTAAAAGGCAAATATCTCCCGATCTGTAGGCATCTGAGAGACAAACCTTATGTCACTTTGAGGGAACGCATATGTCAACTTCATGTCAGAGTCTCGTCAAAGTATGTCCAAAGGTTTGGAGGATAGAGACATTTAAATTTTTCAAGATTATTCGATAGTCAATTTTTTAAGAAGCAAATATCTCCCGATCTGTATTAAACTAAGAGACAAAACTTATGTCACTTTGAGGGAACGTATATGTCAACTTCATGTCATAGTCACGTCAATGTATGTCAAAGGGTTTGGAGGATAGAGACATTTAAATTTTTAGAGATTATTTGAAAGTCAATTTTTAATAGGCAAATATCTCCCGATCTGTAGGAATCTGAGAGACAAAACTTATGTCACTTTGAGGGAACGTATATGTAAACTTCCTGTCAGAGTCACGCCAATGTATGTCAAAGGGTTTGGAGGATAGAGACATTTTAATTTTTCGAGATTATTGGAAAGTCAATTTTTAAAAGGGAAATATATCCCGATCTGTAGGAATCTGAGAGACAAAACTTATGTCACTTTGAGGGAACGTATATGTCAACTTCATGTAAGAATCTCGTCAATGTATGTCCAAGGGTTTGGACAAAAGAGACATTTTAATTTTTCGAGATTATTCGAAAGTCAATTTTTAAAAGGCAAATATCTCCCGATCTGTAGGCATCTGAGAGACAAACCTTATGTCACTTTGAGGGAACGTAGATGTCAACTTCATGTCAGAGTCTCGTCAAAGTAAGTCCAAGGGTTTGGAGAATAGAGACATTTTAATTTTTCGAGATTATACGATAGTCAATTTTTGAAAAGGCAAATATCTCCCGATCTGTATTAATCTGAGAAACAAAACTTATATCACTTTGAGGGAACGTATATGTCAACTTCATGTCATAGTCACGTCAATGTATGTCGAAGGGTTTGGAGGATAGAGTCATTTAAGTTTTTAGAGATTATTCGAAAGTCAATTCTTAAAAGGCAAATATCTCCCGATCTGTAGGAATCTGAGAGACAAAACTTATGTCACTTTGAGGGAACATATATGTCAACTTCCTGTCAGAGTCACGTCAATGTATGTCCAAGGGTTTGGAGGATAGAGACACTTAAATTTTTAGAGATTATTCGAAAGTCAATTTTTGAAAAGGCAAATATCGCCCGATCTGTAGAAATCTGAGAGACAAAACTTATGTCACTTTGAGGGAACGTATATGTCAACTTCATGTCAGAATCTCGTCAATGTATGTCCAAGTGTTTGGACGATACAGACATTTAAATTTTTCGAGATTATTCGAAAGTCAATTTTTTAAGGCAAATATCTCCCGATCTGTAGGCATCTGAGAGACAAAACGAATGTCACTTTGAGGGAACGTATATGTCAACTTCATGTCAGAGTCACGTCAATGTATGTGCAAGGGTTTGGAGGATAAAGACATTTTAATTTTTCGAGATTATTCGAAAGTCAAGTTTTGAAAAGTCAAATATCCTTCGATCTGTAGGAATCTGAGAGACAAAACTTATGTCACTTTAAGGGAACGCATATGTAATCGTCATGTCAGAGTCACGTCAATGTATGTCCAAGGGTTTGCAGGATAGAGACATTTTAATTATTCAGGGTTATTCGAAAGTCAATTATTCGAAGGCATATATCTCTCGATATGTAGGAATCTGAGAGACACAACTCATGTCACTATGAGGACATTTACATATCAACTTCATGTCAGAGTCACGACAATGTACGAAAAAGGGTTTGAAGAATAGAGATATTTGAATTATTCGAGATTATTCGAAAGCCAATTTTTTAAAGGCAAATATCTCCCGATCTGTAGGCATCTGAGAGACAAACCTTATGTCACTTTGAGGGAACGCATATGTCAACTTCATGTCAGAGTCTCGTCAATGTATGTCCAAGGGTTTGGAGGATAGAGACATTTAAATTTTTCGAGATTATTCGATAGTCAATTTTTTAAAAAGCAAATATCTCCCGATCTGTATTAAACTAAGAGACAAAACTTATGTCACTTTGAGGGAACGTATATGTCAACTTCATGTCATAGTCACGTCAATGTATGTCGAAGGGTTTGGAGGATAGAGACATTTAAATTTTTAGAGATTATTCGAAAGTCAATTTTTAAAAGGCAAATATCTACCGATCTGTAGGAATCTGAGAAACAAAACTTATGTCACTTTGAGGGAACGCATATGTCAGAGTCACGTCAATGTATGTCCAAGGGTTTGCATTATAGAGACATTTTAATTTTTCAGGGATATTCGAAAGTCAATTATTCAAAGGCATATATCTCTCGATATTTAGGAATCTGAGAGACAAAACTCATGTCACTATGTGGACATTTACATATCAACTTCATGTCAGAGTCAGGACAATGTACGAAAAAGGGTTTGAAGAATAGAGACATTTGAATTATTCGAGATAATTCGAAAATCAATTTTTGAAAAGGCAAATATCTCCCGATCTGTAGGAATCTGAGGGACAAAACTTATGTCACATTGAGGGAACGTATATGCCAACTTCATGTCTGAGTCACGTCAATGTATGTCCAAGGGTTTTGAGGATAGAGACATTTTAATTTTTCGAGATTATTCGAAAGTCAATTTTTAAAAGGCAAATATCTCCCGATCTGTAAGAATCTGAGAGACAAAACTTATGTCACTTTGAGGGAACGTATATGTCAACTTCATGCCAGAATCTCGTCAATGTATGTCCTAGGGTTTGGACGATAGAGACATTTTAATTTTTCGAGATTATTCGATAGTCAATTTTTAAAAGGCAAATATCTCCCGATCTGTAGGCATCTCAGAGACAAACCTTATGCCACTTTGAGGGAACGCATATGTCAACTTCATGTCAGAGTCTCGTCAATGTATGTCCAAGGGTTTGGAGGATTGAGACATTTGAATTTTTCGAGATTATTCGAAAGTCAATTTTTGAAAAGGCAAATATCTCCCGATCTGTATTAATCTGAGAGACAAAGCTTATGTCACTTTGAGGGAACGTATATGTCAACTTCCTGTCAGAGTCACGTCAATGTATGTCCAAGGGTTTGGAGGATAGAGACATGTAAATTTTTAGAGATTATTCGAAAGTCAATTTTTGAAGAGGCAAATATCTCCCGATCTGTAGAAATCTGAGAGACAAAACTTATGTCACTTTGAGGGAACGTATATGTCAACGTCATGTCAGAATCTCTTCAATGTATGTCCAAGGGTTTGGACGATAGAGGCATTTTAATTTTTCGATATTATTCGAAAATCAATTTTTAAAAGGCAAATATCTCCCGATCTGTAGGAATCTGGGAGACAAAACTTATGTCACTTTGAGGGAACGCATATGTCATCGTCATGTCAGAGTCACGTCAATGTATGTCCAAGGGTTTGCAGGATAGAGATATTTTAATTTTTCAGGGTTATTCGAAAGTCAATTATTCAATGGCATATATCTTTCGATACGTAGGAATCTGAGAGACACAACTCATGTCACTATGAGGACATTTACATATCAACCTCATGTCAGAGTCACGACAATGTACGAAAAAGGGTTTGAAGAATAGAGATATTTGAATTATTCGAGATTATTCGAAAGCCAATTATTAAAAGGCAAATATCTCCCGATCTGTAGGCATCTGAGAGACAAACCTTATGTCACTTTGAGGGAACGCATATGTCAACTTCATGTCAGAGTCTCGTCAATGTATGTCCAAGGGTTTGGAGGATAGAGACATTTGAATTTTTCGGGATTATTCGAAAGTCAATTATTAAAAGGCAAATATCTCCCGATCTGTAGGCATCTGAGAGACAAACCTTATGTCACTTTGAGGGAACGCATATGTCAACTTCCTGTCAGAGTCACGTCATTGTATGTCCAAGGGTTTCGAGGATAGAGACATTTAAATTTTTAGAGATTATTCGAAAGTCAATTTTTGAAAAGGCAAATATCTCCCGATCTGTAGAAATCTGAGAGACAAAACTTATGTCACTTTGAGGGAACGTATATGTCAATTTCATGTCAGAATCTCGTCAATGTATGTCCAAGTGTTTGGACGATACAGACATTTTAATTTTTCGAGATTATTCGAAAGTCAATTTTTTAAAGGCAAATATCTCCCGATCTGTAGGCATCTGAGAGACAAAACGTATGCCACTTTGAGGGAACGTATATATCAACTTCATGTCAGAATCTCGTCAATGTATGTCCAAGGGTTTGGACGATAGAGACATTTGAATTTTTCGAGATTATTCGAAAGTCAATTTTTAATAGGCAATTATCTCCCGATCTGTAGGAATCTGAGAGACAAAACTTATGTCACTTTGAGGGAACGTATATGTCAACTTCCTGTCAGAGTCACGTCAATGTATGTCCAAGGGTTTGGAGGATAGAGACATTTTAATTTTTCGAGATTATTGGTAAGTCAATTTTTAAAAGGCAAATATCTCCCGATCTGTAGGAATCTGAGAGACAAAACTTATGTCACTTTGAGGGAACGTATATGTCAACTTCATGTCAGAGTCACGTCAATGTATGTGCAAGGATTTGGAGGATAGAGACATTTAAATTTTTCGAGATTATTCGAAAGTCAAGTTTTGAAAAGTCAAATATCCTCCGATCTGTAGGAATCTGAGAGACAAAACTTATGTCACTTTAAGGGAACGCATATGTCATCGTCATGTCAGAGTCACGTCAATGTATGTCCAAGGGTTTGCAGGATAGAGACATTTTAATTTTTCAGGGTTATTCGAAAGTCAATTATTCAAAGGCATATATCTCTCGATATGTAGGAATCTGAGAGACACAACTCATGTCACTATGAGGACATTTACATATCAACTTCATGTCTGAGTCACGACAATGTACGAAAAAGGGTTTGAAGAATAGAGATATTTGAATTATTCGAGATTATTCGAAAGCCAATTTTTAAAAGGCAAATATCTCCCGATCTGTAGGCATCTGAGAGACAAACCTTATGTCACTTTGAGGGAACGCATATGTCAACTTCATGTCAGAGTCTCGTCAATGTATGTCCAAGGGTTTGGAGGATAGAGACATTTAAATTTTTCGAGATTATTCGATAGTCAATTTTTTAAGAAGCAAATATCTCCCGATCTGTATTAAACTAAGAGACAAAACTTATGTCACTTTGAGGGAACGTATATGTGAACATCATGTCATAGTCACGTCAATGTATGTCGAAGGGGTTGGAGGATAGAGACATTTAAATTTTTAGAGATTATTCGAAAGTCAATTTTTAAAAGGCAAATATCTACCGATCTGTAGGAATCTGAGAAACAAAACTTATGTCACTTTGAGGGAACGCATATGTCAGAGTCACGTCGATGTATGTCCAAGGGTTTGCAGGATAGAGACATTTTAATTTTTCAGGGATATTCGAAAGTCAATTATTCAAAGGCATATATCTCTCGATATTTAGGAATCTGAGAGACAAAACTCATGTCACTATGTGGACATTTACATATCAACTTCATGTCAGAGTCAGGACAATGTACGAAAAAGGGTTTGAAGAATAGAGACATTTGAATTATTCGAGATAATTCGAAAATCAATTTTTGAAAAGGCAAATATCTCCCGATCTGTAGGAATCTGAGGGACAAAACTTATGTCACATTGAGGGAACGTATATGCCAACTTCATGTCTGAGTCACGTCAATGTATGTCCAAGGGTTTTGAGGATAGAGACATTTTAATTTTTCGAGATTATTCGAAAGTCAATTTTTAAAAGGCAAATATCTCCCGATCTGTAAGAATCTGAGAGACAAAACTTATGTCACTTTGAGGGAACGTATATGTCAACTTCATGCCAGAATCTCGTCAATTTATGTCCTAGGGTTTGGACGATAGAGACATTTTAATTTTTCGAGATTATTCGATTGTCAATTTTTAAAAGGCAAATATCTCCCGATCTGTAGGCATCTCAGAGACAAACCTTATGCCACTTTGAGGGAACGCATATGTCAACTTCATGTCAGAGTCTCGTCAATGTATGTCCAAGGGTTTGGAGGATTGAGACATTTGAATTTTTCGAGATTATTCGAAAGTCAATTTTTGAAAAGGCAAATATCTCCCGATCTGTATTAATCTGAGAGACAAAGCTTATGTCACTTTGAGGGAACGTATATGTCAAATTCCTGTCAGAGTCACGTCAATGTATGTCCAAGGGTTTGGAGGATAGAGACATGTAAATTTTTAGAGATTATTCGAAAGTCAATTTTTGAAGAGGCAAATATCTCCCGATCTGTAGAAATCTGAGAGACAAAACTTATGTCACTTTGAGGGAACGTATATGTCAACGTCATGTCAGAATCTCGTCAATGTATGTCCAAGGGTTTGGACGATAGAGGCATTTTAATTTTTCGAGATTATTCGAAAATCAATTTTTAAAAGGCAAATATCTCCCGATCTGTAGGAATCTGAGAGACAAAACTTATGTCACTTTGAGGGAACGCATATGTCATCGTCATGTCAGAGTCACGTCAATGTATGTCCAAGGGTTTGCAGGATAGAGATATTATAATTTTTCAGGGTTATTCGAAAGTCAATTATTCATTGGCATATATCTTTCGATACGTAGGAATCTGAGAGACACAACTCATGTCACTATGAGGACATTTACATATCAACCTCATGTCAGAGTCACGACAATGTACGAAAAAGGGTTTGAAGAATAGAGATATTTGAATTATTCGAGATTATTCGAAAGCCAATTATTAAAAGGCAAATATCTCCCGATCTGTAGGCATCTGAGAGACAAACCTTATGTCACTTTGAGGGAACGCATATGTCAACTTCATGTCAGAGTCTCGTCAATGTATGTCCAAGGGTTTGGAGGATAGAGACATTTGAATTTTTCGGGATTATTCGAAAGTCAATTATTAAAAGGCAAATATCTCCCGATCTGTAGGAATCTGAGAGACAAAACTTATGTCACTTTGAGGGAACGTATATGTCAACTTCCTGTCAGAGTCACGTCATTGTATGTCCAAGGGTTTCGAGGATAGAGACATTTAAATTTTTAGAGATTATTCGAAAGTCAATTTTTGTAAAGGCAAATATCTCCCGATCTGTAGAAATCTGAGAGACAAAACTTATGTCACTTTGAGGGAACGTATATGTCAACTTCCTGTCAGAGTCACGTCAATGTATGTCCAAGGGTTTTGAGGATAGAGACATTTTAATTTTTCGAGATTATTCGAAAGTCAATTTTTAAAAGGCAAATATCTCCCGATCTGTAAGAATCTGAGAGACAAAACTTATGTCACTTTGAGGGAACGTATATGTCAACTTCATGCCAGAATCTCGTCAATGTATGTCCTAGGGTTTGGACGATAGAGACATTTTAATTTTTCGAGATTATTCGATAGTCAATTTTTAAAAGGCAAATATCTCCCGATCTGTAGGCATCTCAGAGACAAACCTTATGCCACTTTGAGGGAACGCATATGTCAACTTCATGTCAGAGTCTCGTCAATGTATGTCCAAGGATTTGGAGGATTGAGACATTTGAATTTTTCGAGATTATTCGAAAGTCAATTTTTGAAAAGGCAAATATCTCCCGATCTGTATTAATCTGAGAGACAAAGCTTATGTCACTTTGAGGGAACGTATATGTCAACTTCCTGTCAGAGTCACGTCAATGTATGTCCAAGGGTTTGGAGGATAGAGACATGTAAATTTTTAGAGATTATTCGAAAGTCAATTTTTGAAGAGGCAAATATCTCCCGATCTGTAGAAATCTGAGAGACAAAACTTATGTCACTTTGAGGGAACGTATATGTCAACGTCATGTCAGAATCTCTTCAATGTATGTCCAAGGGTTTGGACGATAGAGGCATTTTAATTTTTCGATATTATTCGAAAATCAATTTTTAAAAGGCAAATATCTCCCGATCTGTAGGAATCTGAGAGACAAAACTTATGTCACTTTGAGGGAACGCATATGTCATCGTCATGTCAGAGTCACGTCAATGTATGTCCAAGGGTTTGCAGGATAGAGATATTTTAATTTTTCAGGGTTATTCGAAAGTCAATTATTCAATGGCATATATCTTTCGATACGTAGGAATCTGAGAGACACAACTCATGTCACTATGAGGACATTTACATATCAACCTCATGTCAGAGTCACGACAATGTACGAAAAAGGGTTTGAAGAATAGAGATATTTGAATTATTCGAGATTATTCGAAAGCCAATTATTAAAAGGCAAATATCTCCCGATCTGTAGGCATCTGAGAGACAAACCTTATGTCACTTTGAGGGAACGCATATGTCAACTTCATGTCAGAGTCTCGTCAATGTATGTCCAAGGGTTTGGAGGATAGAGACATTTGAATTTTTCGGGATTATTCGAAAGTCAATTATTAAAAGGCAAATATCTCCCGATCTGTAGGAATCTGAGAGACAAAACTTATGTCACTTTGAGGGAACGTATATGTCAACTTCCTGTCAGAGTCACGTCATTGTATGTCCAAGGGTTTCGAGGATAGAGACATTTAAATTTTTAGAGATTATTCGAAAGTCAATTTTTGAAAAGGCAAATATCTCCCGATCTGTAGAAATCTGAGAGACAAAACTTATGTCACTTTGAGGGAACGTATATGTCAATTTCATGTCAGAATCTCGTCAATGTATGTCCAAGTGTTTGGACGATACAGACATTTTAATTTTTCGAGATTATTCGAAAGTCAATTTTTTAAAGGCAAATATCTCCCGATCTGTAGGCATCTGAGAGACAAAACGTATGCCACTTTGAGGGAACGTATATATCAACTTCATGTCAGAATCTCGTCAATGTATGTCCAAGGGTTTGGACGATAGAGACATTTGAATTTTTCGAGATTATTCGAAAGTCAATTTTTAATAGGCAATTATCTCCCGATCTGTAGGAATCTGAGAGACAAAACTTATGTCACTTTGAGGGAACGTATATGTCAACTTCCTGTCAGAGTCACGTCAATGTATGTCCAAGGGTTTGGAGGATAGAGACATTTTAATTTTTCGAGATTATTGGTAAGTCAATTTTTAAAAGGCAAATATCTCCCGATCTGTAGGAATCTGAGAGACAAAACTTATGTCACTTTGAGGGAACGTATATGTCAACTTCATGTCAGAGTCACGTCAATGTATGTGCAAGGATTTGGAGGATAGAGACATTTAAATTTTTCGAGATTATTCGAAAGTCAAGTTTTGAAAAGTCAAATATCCTCCGATCTGTAGGAATCTGAGAGACAAAACTTATGTCACTTTAAGGGAACGCATATGTCATCGTCATGTCAGAGTCACGTCAATGTATGTCCAAGGGTTTGCAGGATAGAGACATTTTAATTTTTCAGGGTTATTCGAAAGTCAATTATTCAAAGGCATATATCTCTCGATATGTAGGAATCTGAGAGACACAACTCATGTCACTATGAGGACATTTACATATCAACTTCATGTCTGAGTCACGACAATGTACGAAAAAGGGTTTGAAGAATAGAGATATTTGAATTATTCGAGATTATTCGAAAGCCAATTTTTAAAAGGCAAATATCTCCCGATCTGTAGGCATCTGAGAGACAAACCTTATGTCACTTTGAGGGAACGCATATGTCAACTTCATGTCAGAGTCTCGTCAATGTATGTCCAAGGGTTTGGAGGATAGAGACATTTAAATTTTTCGAGATTATTCGATAGTCAATTTTTTAAGAAGCAAATATCTCCCGATCTGTATTAAACTAAGAGACAAAACTTATGTCACTTTGAGGGAACGTATATGTCAACATCATGTCATAGTCACGTCAATGTATGTCGAAGGGTTTGGAGGATAGAGACATTTAAATTTTTAGAGATTATTCGAAAGTCAATTTTTAAAAGGCAAATATCTACCGATCTGTAGGAATCTGAGAAACAAAACTTATGTCACTTTGAGGGAACGCATATGTCAGAGTCACGTCAATGTATGTCCAAGGGTTTGCAGGATAGAGACATTTTAATTTTTCAGGGATATTCGAAAGTCAATTATTCAAAGGCATATATCTCTCGATATTTAGGAATCTGAGAGACAAAACTCATGTCACTATGTGGACATTTACATATCAACTTCATGTCAGAGTCAGGACAATGTACGAAAAAGGGTTTGAAGAATAGAGACATTTGAATTATTCGAGATAATTCGAAAATCAATTTTTGAAAAGGCAAATATCTCCCGATCTGTAGGAATCTGAGGGACAAAACTTATGTCACATTGAGGGAACGTATATGCCAACTTCATGTCTGAGTCACGTCAATGTATGACCAAGGATTTTGAGGATAGAGACATTTTAATTTTTCGAGATTATTCGAAAGTCAATTTTTAAAAGGCAAATATCTCCCGATCTGTAAGAATCTGAGAGACAAAACTTATGTCACTTTGAGGGAACGTATATGTCAACTTCATGCCAGAATCTCGTCAATTTATGTCCTAGGGTTTGGACGATAGAGACATTTTAATTTTTCGAGATTATTCGATAGTCAATTTTTAAAAGGCAAATATCTCCCGATCTGTAGGCATCTCAGAGACAAACCTTATGCCACTTTGAGGGAACGCATATGTCAACTTCATGTCAGAGTCTCGTCAATGTATGTCCAAGGGTTTGGAGGATTGAGACATTTGAATTTTTCGAGATTATTCGAAAGTCAATTTTTGAAAAGGCAAATATCTCCCGATCTGTATTAATCTGAGAGACAAAGCTTATGTCACTTTGAGGGAACGTATATGTCAAATTCCTGTCAGAGTCACGTCAATGTATGTCCAAGGGTTTGGAGGATAGAGACATGTAAATTTTTAGAGATTATTCGAAAGTCAATTTTTGAAGAGGCAAATATCTCCCGATCTGTAGAAATCTGAGAGACAAAACTTATGTCACTTTGAGGGAACGTATATGTCAACGTCATGTCAGAATCTCGTCAATGTATGTCCAAGGGTTTGGACGATAGAGGCATTTTAATTTTTCGAGATTATTCGAAAATCAATTTTTAAAAGGCAAATATCTCCCGATCTGTAGGAATCTGAGAGACAAAACTTATGTCACTTTGAGGGAACGCATATGTCATCGTCATGTCAGAGTCACGTCAATGTATGTCCAAGGGTTTGCAGGATAGAGATATTAAAAATTTTCAGGGTTATTCGAAAGTCAATTATTCATTGGCATATATCTTTCGATACGTAGGAATCTGAGAGACACAACTCATGTCACTATGAGGACATTTACATATCAACCTCATGTCAGAGTCACGACAATGTACGAAAAAGGGTTTGAAGAATAGAGATATTTGAATTATTCGAGATTATTCGAAAGCCAATTATTAAAAGGCAAATATCTCCCGATCTGTAGGCATCTGAGAGACAAACCTTATGTCACTTTGAGGGAACGCATATGTCAACTTCATGTCAGAGTCTCGTCAATGTATGTCCAAGGGTTTGGAGGATAGAGACATTTGAATTTTTCGGGATTATTCGAAAGTCAATTATTAAAAGGCAAATATCTCCCGATCTGTAGGAATCTGAGAGACAAAACTTATGTCACTTTGAGGGAACGTATATGTCAACTTCCTGTCAGAGTCACGTCATTGTATGTCCAAGGGTTTCGAGGATAGAGACATTTAAATTTTTAGAGATTATTCGAAAGTCAATTTTTGTAAAGGCAAATATCTCCCGATCTGTAGAAATCTGAGAGACAAAACTTATGTCACTTTGAGGGAACGTATATGTCAACTTCATGTCAGAATCTCGTCAATGTATGTCCAAGTGTTTGGACGATACAGACATTTTAATTTTTCGAGATTATTCGAAAGTCAATTTTTTAAAGGCAAATATCTCCCGATCTGTAGGCATCTGAGAGACAAAACGTATGCCACTTTGAGGGAACGTATATATCAACTTCATGTCAGAATCTCGTCAATGTATGTCCAAGGGTTTGGACGATAGAGACATTTGAATTTTTCGAGATTATTCGAAAGTCAATTTTTAATAGGCAATTATCTCCCGATCTGTAGGAATCTGAGAGAAAAAACTTATGTCACTTTGAGGGAACGTATATGTCAACTTCCTGTCAGAGTCACGTCAATGTATGTCCAAGGGTTTGGAGGATAGAGACATTTTAATTTTTCGAGATTATTGGTAAGTCAATTTTTAAAAGGCAAATATCTCCCGATCTGTAGGAATCTGAGAGACAAAACTTATGTCACTTTGAGGGAACGTATATGTCAACTTCATGTCAGAGTCACGTCAATGTATGTGCAAGGATTTGGAGGATAGAGACATTTAAATTTTTCGAGATTATTCGAAAGTCAAGTTTTGAAAAGTCAAATATCCTCCGATCTGTAGGAATCTGAGAGACAAAACTTATGTCACTTTAAGGGAACGCATATGTCATCGTCATGTCAGAGTCACGTCAATGTATGTCCAAGGGTTTGCAGGATAGAGACATTTTAATTTTTCAGGGTTATTCGAAAGTCAATTATTCAAAGGCATATATCTCTCGATATGTAGGAATCTGAGAGACACAACTCATGTCACTATGAGGACATTTACATATCAACTTCATGTCTGAGTCACGACAATGTACGAAAAAGGGTTTGAAGAATAGAGATATTTGAATTATTCGAGATTATTCGAAAGCCAATTTTTAAAAGGCAAATATCTCCCGATCTGTAGGCATCTGAGAGACAAACCTTATGTCACTTTGAGGGAACGCATATGTCAACTTCATGTCAGAGTCTCGTCAATGTATGTCCAAGGGTTTGGAGGATAGAGACATTTAAATTTTTCGAGATTATTCGATAGTCAATTTTTTAAGAAGCAAATATCTCCCGATCTGTATTAAACTAAGAGACAAAACTTATGTCACTTTTTAGGGAACGTATATGTCAACATCATGTCATAGTCACGTCAATGTATGTAAAAGGGTTTGGAGGATAGAGACATTTAAATTTTTAGAGATTATTTGAAAGTCAATTTTTAATAGGCAAATATCTCCCGATCTGTAGGAATCTGAGAGACAAAACTTATGCCACTTTGAGGGAACGTATATGTAAACTTCCTGTCAGAGTCACGCCAATGTATGTCAAAGGGTTTGGAGGATAGAGACATTTCAATTTTTCGAGATTATTGGAAAGTCAATTTTTAAAAGTGAAATATCTCCCGATCTGTAGGAATCTGAGAGACAAAACTTATGTCACTTTGAGGGAACGTAGATGTCAACTTCATGTCAGAGTCTCGTCAAAGAAAGTCCAAGGGTTTGGAGAATAGAGACATTTTAATTTTTCGAGATTATACGATAGTCAATTTATGAAAAGGCAAATATCTCCCGATCTGTATTAATCTGAGAGACAAAACTTATATCACTTTGAAAGAACGTATATGTCAACTTCATGTCATAGTCACGTCAATGTATGTCGAAGGGTTTGGAGGATAGAGACATTTAAATTTTTAGAGATTATTCGAAAGTCAATTCTTAAAAGGCAAATATCTCCCGATCTGTAGGAATCTGAGAGACAAAACTTATGTCACTTTGAGGGAACGTATATGTCAACTTCCTGTCAGAGTCACGTCAATGTATGTCCAAGGGTTTGGAGGATAGAGACATTTAAATTTTTAGAGATTATTCGAAAGTCAATTTTTGAAAAGGCAAATATCTCCCGATCTGTAGAAATCTGAGAGACAAAACTTATGTCACTTTGAGGGAACGTATATGTCAACTTCATGTCAGAATCTCGTTAATGTATGTCCAAGTGTTTGGACGATACAGACATTTAAATTTTTCGAGAATATTCGAAAGTCAATTTTTTAAAGGCATATATCTCCCGATCTGTAGGCATCTGAGAGACAAAACGTATGTCACTTTGAGGGAACGTATATGTCAACTTCATGTCAGAGTCACGTCAATGTATGTGCAAGGGTTTGGAGGATAGAAACATTTAAATTTTTCGAGATTATTCGAAAGTCAAGTTTTGAAAAGTCAAATATCCTTCGATCTGTAGGAATCTGAGAGACAAAACTTATGTCACTTTAAGGGAACGCATATGTCATCGTCATGTCAGAGTCACGTCAATGTATGTCCAAGGGTTTGCAGGATAGAGACATTTTAATTATTCAGGGTTATTCGAAAGTCAATTATTCAAAGGCATATATCTCTCGATATGTAGGAATCTGAGAGACACAACTCATGTCACTATGAGGACATTTACATATCAACTTCATGTCAGAGTCACGACAATGTACGAAAAAGGGTTTGAAGAATAGAGATATTTGAATTATTCGAGATTATTCGAAAGCCAATTTTTTAAAGGCAAATATCTCCCGATCTGTAGGCATCTGAGAGACAAACCTTATGTCACTTTGAGGGAACGCATATGTCAACTTCATGTCAGAGTCTCGTCAATGTATGTCCAAGGGTTTGGAGGATAGAGACATTTAAATTTTTCAAGATTATTCGATAGTCATTTTTTTAAAAGCAAATATCTCCCGATCTGTATTAAACTAAGAGACAAAACTTATGTCACTTTGAGGGAACGTATATGTCAACTTCATGTCATAGTCACGTCAATGTATGTCGAAGGGTTTGGAGGATAGAGACATTTAAATTTTTAGAGATTATTCGAAAGTCAATTTTTAAAAGGCAAATATCTACCGATCTCTAGGAATCTGAGAGACAAAACTTATGTCACTTTGAGGGAACGCATATGTCATCGTCATGTCAGAGTCACGTCAATGTATGTCCAAGGGTTTGCAGGATAGAGACATTTTAATTTTTCAGGGATATTCGAAAGTCAATTATTCAAAGGCATATATCTCTCGATATTTAGGAATCTGAGAGACACAACTCATGTCACTATGAGGACATTTACATATCAACTTCATGTCAGAGTCAGGACAATGTTCGAAAAAGGGTTTGAAGAATAGAGACATTTGAATTATTCGAGATAATTCGAAAATCAATTTTTGAAAAGGCAAATATCTCCCGATCTGTAGGAATCTGAGAGACAAAACTTATGTCACATTGAGGGAACGTATATGCCAACTTCATGTCTTAGTCACGTCAATGTATGTCCAAGGGTTTTGAGGATAGAGACATTTTAATTTTTCGAGATTATTCGAAAGTCAATTTTTAAAAGGCAAATATCTCCCGATCTGTAGGAATCTGAGAGACAAAACTTATGTCACTTTGAGGGAACGTATATGTCAACTTCATGTCAGAATCTCGTCAATGTATGTCCTAGGGTTTGGACGATAGAGACATTTTAATTTTTCGAGATTATTCGATAGTCAATTTTTAAAAGGCAAATATCTCCCGATCTGTAGGCATCTCAGAGACAAACCTTATGCCACTTTGAGGGAACGCATATGTCAACTTCATGTCAGAGTCTCGTCAATGTATGTCCAAGGGTTTGGAGGATTGAGACATTTGAATTTTTCGAGATTATTCGAAAGTCAATTTTTGAAAAGGCAAATATCTCCCGATCTGTATTAATCTGAGAGACAAAGCTTATGTCACTTTGAGGGAACGTATATGTCAACTTCCTGTCAGAGTCACGTCGATGTATGTCCAAGGGTTTGGAGGATAGAGACATGTAAATTTTTAGAGATTATTCGAAGGTCAATTTTTGAAGAGGCAAATATCTCCCGATCTGTAGAAATCTGAGAGACAAAACTTATGTCACTTTGAGGGAACGTATATGTCAACTTCATGTCAGAATCTCGTCAATGTATGTCAAAGTGTTTGGACGATACAGACATTTTAATTTTTCGAGATTATTCGAAAGTCAATTTTTTAAAGGCAAATATCTCCCGATCTGTAGGCATCTGAGAGACAAAACGTATGTCACTTTGAGGGAACGTATATGTCAACTTCATATCAGAATCTCGTCAATGTATGTCCAAGGGTTTGGACGATAGAGACATTTGAATTTTTAGAGATTATTCGAAAGTCAATTTTTAAAAGGCAAATATCTCCCGATCTGTAGGAATCTGAGAGACAAAACATATGTCATTTTGAGGGAACGTATATGTCAACTTCCTGTCAGAGTCACGTCAATGTATGTCCAAGGGTTTGGAGGATAGAGACATTTTAATTTTTCGAGATTATTGAAAAGTCAATTTTTAAAAGGCAAATATCTCCCGATCTGTAGGAATTTGAGAGACAAAACTTATGTCACTTTGAGGGAACGTATATGTCAACGTCATGTCAGAATCTCGTCAATGTATGTCCAAGGGTTTGGACGATAGAGGCATTTTAATTTTTCGAGATTATTCGAAAATCAATTTTTAAAAGGCAAATATCTCCCGATCTGTAGTAATCTGAGAGACAAAACTTATGTCACTTTGAGGGAACGTATATGTCAACTTCATGTCAGAGTCACGTCAATGTATGTGCAAGTGTTTGGAGGATAGAGACATTTAAATTTTTCGAGATTATTCGAAAGTCAAGTTTTGAAAAGTCAAATATCCTCCGATCTGTAGGAATCTGAGAGACAAAACTTATGTCACTTTAAGGGAACGCATATGTCATCGTCATGTCAGAGTCACGTCAATGTATGTCCAAGGGTTTGCAGGATAGAGACATTTTAATTTTTCAGGGTTATTCGAAAGTCAATTATTCAATGGCATATATCTCTCGATATGTAGGAATCTGAGAGACACAACTCATGTCACTATGAGGACATTTACATATCAACTTCATGTCAGAGTCACGACAATGTACGAAAAAGGGTTTGAAGGATAGAGATATTTGAATTATTCGAGATTATTCGAAAGCCTATTTTTAAAAGGCAAATATCTCCCGATCTGTAGGCATCTGAGAGACAAACCTTATGTCACTTTGAGGGAACGCATATGTCAACTTCATGTCAGAGTCTCGTCAATGTATGTCCAAGGGTTTGGAGGATAGAGACATTTAAATTTTTCGAGATTATTCGATAGTCAATTTTTTAAAAAGCAAATATCTCCCGATCTGTATTAAACTAAGAGAGAAAACTTATGTCACTTTGAGGGAACGTATATGTCAACTTCATGTCATAGTCACGTCAATGTATGTCCAAGGGTTTCCAGGATAGAGACATTTAAATTTTTAGAGATTTTTCGAAAGTCAATTTTTAAAAGGCAAATATCTCCCGATCTGTAGGAATCTGAGAGACAAAATTATGTCACTTTGAGGGAACCTATATGTCAACTGCCTGTCAGAGTCACGTCAATGTATGTCCAAGGGTTTGGAGGATAGAGACATTTAAATTTTTAGAGATTATTCGAAAGTCAATTTTTGAAAAAGCAAATATCTCCCGATCTGTAGGAATCTGAGAGACAAAACTTATATCACTTTGAGGGAACGTATATGTAAACTTCATGTCAGAGTCACGCCAATGTATGTCCAAGGGTTTGGAGGATAGAGACATTTTAATTTTTCGAGATTATTGGAAAGTCAATTTTTAAAAGGGAAATATCTCCCGATCTATAGGAATCTGAGAAACAAAACTTACGTCATTTTGAGGGAACGTATATGTCAACGTCATGTCAGAATCTCGTCAATGTATGTCCAAGGGTTTGGACAATAGAGACATTTTAATTTTTCGAGATTATTCGAAAGTCAATTTTTAAAAGGCAAATATCTCCCGATCTGTAGGCATCTGAGAGACAAACCTTATGTCACTTTGAGGGAACGCATATGTCAACTTCATGTCAGAGTCTCGTCAATGTATGTGCAAGGGTTTGGAGGATAGAGACATTTAAATTTTTCGAGATTATTCGAAAGTCAAGTTTTGAAAAGTCAAATATCCTCCGATCTGTAGGAATCTGAGAGACAAAACTTATGTCACTTTAAGGGAACGCATATGTCATCGTCATGTCAGAGTCACGTCAATGTATGTCCAAGGGTTTGCAGGATAGAGACATTTTAATTTTTCAGGATTATTCGAAAGTCAATTATTCAATGGCATATATCTCTCGATATGTAGGAATCTGAGAGACACAACTCATGTCACTATGAGGACATTTACATATCAACTTCATGTCAGAGTCACGACAATGTACGAAAAAGGGTTTGAAGAATAGAGATATTTGAATTATTCAGGATTATTCGAAAGCCAATTTTTAAAAGGCAAATATCTCCCGATCTGTAGGCATCTGAGAGACAAACCTTATGTCACTTTGAGGGAACGCATATTTCAACTTCATGTCAGAGTCTCGTCAATGTATGTCCAAGGGTTTGGAGGATAGAGACATTTAAATTTTTCGAGATTATTCGATAGTCAATTTTTTAAAAAGCAAATATCTCCCGATCTGTATTAAACTAAGAGAGAAAACTTATGTCACTTTGAGGGAACGTATATGTCAACTTCATGTCATAGTCACGTCAATGTATGTCCAAGGGTTTCCAGGATAGAGACATTTAAATTTTTAGAGATTATTCGAAAGTCAATTTTTAAAAGGCAAATATCTCCCGATCTGTAGGAATCTGAGAGACAAAATTATGTCACTTTGAGGGAACGTATATGTCAACTGCCTGTCAGAGTCACGTCAATGTATGTCCAAGGGTTTGGAGGATAGAGACATTTAAATTTTTAGAGATTATTCGAAAGTCAATTTTTGAAAAGGCAAATATCTCCCGATCTGTAGGAATCTGAGAGACAAAACTTATGTCACTTTGAGGGAACGTATATGTAAACTTCCTGTCAGAGTCACGCCAATGTATGTCCAAGGGTTTGGAGGATAGAGACATTTTAATTTTTCGAGATTATTGGAAAGTCAATTATTAAAAGGGAAATATATCCCGATCTATAGGAATCTGAGAAACAAAACTTACGTCACTTTGAGGGAACGTACATGTCAACGTCATGTCAGAATCTCGTCAATGTATGTCCAAGGGTTTGGACAATAGAGACATTTTAATTTTTCGAGATTATTCGAAAGTCAATTTTTAAAAGGCAAATATCTCCCGATCTGTAGGCATCTGAGAGACAAACCTTATGTCACTTTGAGGGAACGCATATGTCAACTTCATGTCAGAGTCTCGTCAATGTATGTCCAAGGGTTTGGAGGATAGAGACATTTAAATTTTTCGAGATTATACGATAGTCAATTTTTGAAAAGGCAAATATCTCCCGATCTGTAGGCATCTGAGAGACAAAACGAATGTCACTTTGAGGGAACGTATATGTCAACTTCATGTCAGAGTCACGTCAATGTATGTCCAAGGGTTTGGAGGATAGAGACATTTAAATTTTTAGAGATTATTCGAAAGTCAATTTTTAATAGGCAAATATCTCCCGATCTGTAGGATTCTGAGAGACCAACCTTATGACACTTTGAGGGAACGCATATGTCAACTTCATGTCAGAGTCACGTCAATGTATGTCCAACGGTTTGGAGGATAGAGACATTTAAATTTTTCGAGATTATTCAAAACGCAATTTTTAAAATGCAAATATCTCCCCATCTGTAGGCATCTGAGAGACAAACTTATTGTCACTTTGAGGGAACGTATATGTCAACTTAATGTCAGAGTTACGTCAATGTATGTCAAAGGGTTTGGAGGATAGAGACATTTTAATTTTTCGAGATTATTCGAAAGTCAATTTGTGAAAGGCAAATATCTCCCGATCTGTAGGAATCTGAGAGACAAAACTTATATCACTTTGAGGGAACTGATATGTCATCGTCATGTCAGAGTCACGTCAATGTATGTCCAAGGGTTTGCAGGATAGAGACATTTTAAGTTTTTAAGGGTTATTCGAAAGTCAATTATTCAAAGGCATATATCTCTCGATATTTAGGAATCTGAGAGACACAACTCATGTCACTATGAGGACATTTACATATCAACTTCATGTCAGAGTCAGGACAATGTACGAAAAAGGGTTTGAAGAATAGAGACATTTGAATTATTCGAGATTATTCGAAAATCAATTTTTAAAAGGCAAATATCTCCCGATCTGTAGGAATCTGAGAGACAAAACTTATGTCACTTTGAGGGAACGTATATGTCAACTTCATGTCAGAATCTCGTCAATGTATTTCCTAGGGTTTGGACGATAGAGACATTTTAATTTTTCGAGATTATTCGAAAGTCAATTTTTAAAAGGCAAATATCTCCCGATCTGTAAGCATCTGAGAGACAGACCTTATGCCACATTGAGGGAACGCATATGTCAACTTCATGTCAGAATCTCGTCAATGTATGTCCAAGGGTTTGGAGGATAGAGACATTTAAATTTTTAGAGATTATTCGAAAGTCAATTTTTGAAAAGGCTAATATCTCCCGATCTGTAGGAATCTGAGAGACAAAACTTATGTCACTTTGAGGGAACGTATATGTAAACGTCCTGTCAGAGTCACGCCAATGTATGTCTAAGGGTTTGGAGGATAGAGACATTTTAATTTTTCGAGATTATTGGAAAGTCAATTTTTAAAAGGCAAATATCTCCCGATCTGTAGGAATCTGAGAGACAAAACGTATGTCAGTTTGAGGGAACGTATATGTCAACTTCATGTCAGAATCTCGTCAATGTATGTCCAAGGGTTTGGAGGATAGAGACATTTTAATTTTTCGAGATTATACGATAGTCAATTTTTGAAAAGGCAAATATCTCCCGATCTGTATTAATCTGAGAGACAAAAGTTATGTCACTTTGAGGGAACGTATATGTCAACTTCATGTCATAGTCACGTCAATGTATGTCGAAGGGTTTGGAAGATAGAGACATTTAAATTTTTATATATTATTCGAAAGTCAATTTTTAAAAGGCAAATATCTCCCGATCTGTAGGAATCTGAGAGACAAAACTTATGTCACTTTGAGGGAACGTATATGTCAACTTCCTGTCAGAGTCTCGTCAATGTATGTCCAAGGGGTTGGAGGATAGAGACATTTAAATTTTTAGAGATTATTCGAAAGTCAATTTTTTAAAGGCAAATATCTCCCGATCTGTAGGCATCTGAGAGACAAAACGAATGTCACTTTGAGGGAACGTATATGTCAACGTCATGTCAAAATCTCGTCAATGTATGTCCAAGGGTTTGGACGATAGAGACATTTTAATTTTTCGAGATTATTCGAAAGTCAATTTTTTAAAGGCAAATATCTCCCGATCTGTAGGCATCTGAGAGACAAAACGTATGTCACTTTGAGGGAACGTATATGTCAACGTCATGTCAAAATCTCGTCAATGTTAGTCCAAGGGTTTGCAGGATAGAGACATTTTAATTTTTCAGGGTTATTCGAGAGTCAATTATTCAAAGGCATATATCTCTCGATATTTAGGAATCTGAGAGACACAACTCATGTCACTATGAGGACATTTTCATATCAACTTCATGTCAGAGTCAGGACAATGTACGAAAAAGGGTTTGAAGAATAGAGACATTTGAATTATTCGAGATTATTCGAAAATCAATTTTTGAAAAGGCAAATATCTCCCGATCTGTAGGAATCTGAGAGACAAAACTTATGTCACTTTGAGGGAACGTATATTTCAACTTCATGTCAGAATCTCGTTAATGTATGTCCTAGGGTTTGGACAATAGAGACATTTTAATTTTTCGAGATTATTCGAAAGTCAATATTTAAAGGCAAATATCTCCCGATCTGTAGGAATCTGAGAGACAAAACTTATGTCACTTTGAGGGAACGTATATGTCAACTTCATGTCAGAATCTCGTCAATGTATGTCCTAGGGTTTGGACGATAGAGAAATTTTAATTTTTCGAGATTATTCGAAAGTCAATTTTTAAAAGGCAAATATCTCCCGATCTGTAGGCATCTGAGAGACAAAACGTATGCCACTTTGAGGGAACGTATATGTCAACTTCATGTCAGAATCTCGTCAATGTATGTCCAAGTGTTTGGACGATAGAGACATTTGAATTTTTCGAGATTATTCGAAAGTCAATTTTTAATAGGCAATTATCTCCCGATCTGTAGGAATCTGAGAGACAAAACTTATGTCACTTTGAGGGAACGTATATGTCAACTTCCTGTCAGAGTCACGTCAATGTATGTCCAAGGGTTTCGAGGATAGAGACATTTAAATTTTTAGAGATTATTCGAAAGTCAATTTTTGAAAAGGCAAATATCTCCCGATCTGTAGAAATCTGAGAGACAAAACTTATGTCACTTTGAGGGAACGTATATGTCAACTTCATGTCAGAATCTCGTCAATGTATGTCCCAGTGTTTGGACGATACAGACATTTTAATTTTTCGAGATTATTCGAAAGTCAATTTTTTAAAGGCAAATATCTCTCGATCTGTAGGCATCTGAGAGACAAAACGTATGCCACTTTGAGGGAACGTATATGTCAACTTCATGTCAGAATCTCGTCAATGTATGTCCAAGGGTTTGGACGATAGAGACATTTAAATTTTTCGAGATTATTCGAAAGTCAATTTTTAATAGGCAATTATCTCCCGATCTGTAGGAATCTGAGAGACAAAACTTATGTCACTTTGAGGGAACGTATATGTCAACTTCCTGTCAGAGTCACGTCAATGTATGTCCAAGGGTTTGGAGGATAGAGACATTTTAATTTTTCGAGATTATTGGTAAGTCAATTTTTAAAAGGCAAATATCTCCCGATCTGTAGGAATCTGAGAGACAAAACTTATGTCACTTTGAGGGAACGTATATGTCAACTTCGTGTCAGAGTCACGTCAATGTATGTGCAAGGATTTGGAGGATAGAGACATTTAAATTTTTCGAGATTATTCGAATGTCAAGTTTTGAAAAGTCAAATATCCTCCGATCTGTAGGAATCTGAGAGACAAAACTTATGTCACTTTAAGGGAACGCATATGTCATCGTCATGTCAGAGTCACGTCAATGTATGTCCAAGGGTTTGCAGGATAGAGACATTTTAATTTTTCAGGGTTATTCGAAAGTCAATTATTCAAAGGCATATATCTCTCGATATGTAGGAATCTGAGAGACACAACTCATGTCACTATGAGGACATTTACATATCAACTTCATGTCTGAGTCACGACAATGTACGAAAAAGGGTTTGAAGAATAGAGATATTTGAATTATTCGAGATTATTCGAAAGCCAATTTTTAAAAGGCAAATATCTCCCGATCTGTAGGCATCTGAGAGACAAACCTTATGTCACTTTGAGGGAACGCATATGTCAACTTCATGTCAGAGTCTCTTCAATGTATATCCAAGGGTTTGGAGGATAGAGACATTTAAATTTTTCGAGATTATTCGATAGTCAATTTTTAAGAAGCAAATATCTCCCGATCTGTATTAAACTAAGAGACAAAACTTATGTCACTTTGAGGGAACGTATATGTAAACTTCATGTCATAGTCACGTCAATGTATGTCCAAGGGTTTGGAGGATAGAGACATTTAAATTTTTAGAGATTATTTGAAAGTCAATTTTTAATAGGCAAATATCTCCCGATCTGTAGGAATCTGAGAGACAAAACTTATGTCACTTTGAGGGAACGTATATGTAAACTTCCAGTAAGAGTCACGCCAATGTATGTCAAAGGGTTTGGAGGTTAGAGACATTTTAATTTTTCGAGATTATTGGAAAGTCAATTTTTAAAAGGCAAATATCTCCCTATCTGTAGGCATCTGAGAGACAAACCTTATGTCACTTTGAGGGAACGTAGATGTCAACTTCATGTCAGAGTCTCGTCAAAGTAAGTCCAAGGGTTTGGAGAATAGAGACATTTTAATTTTTCGAGATTATACGATAGTCAATTTTTGAAAAGGCAAATATCTCCCGATCTGTATTAATCTGAGAGACAAAACTTATGTCACTTTGAGGGAACGTATATGTCAACTTCATGTCATAGTCTCGTCAATGTATGTCGAAGGGTTTGGAGGATAGAGACATTTAAATTTTTAGAGATTATTCGAAAGTCAATTTTTAAAAGGCAAATATCTCCCGATCTGTAGGAATCTGAGAGACAAAACTTATGTCACTTTGAGGGAACGTATATGTCAACTTCCTGTCAGAGTCACGTCAATGTATGTCCAAGGGGTTGGAGGATAGAGACATTTAAATTTTTAGAGATTATTCGAAAGTCAATTTTTGAAAAGGCAAATATCTCCCGATCTGTATTAATCTGAGAGACAAAACGTATGTCACTTTGAGGGAACGTATTTGTCAACTACATGTCAGAATCTCGTCAATGTATGTCCAAGTGTTTGGACGATACAGACATTTTAATTTTTCGAGATTATTCGAAAGTCAATTTTTAAAGGCAAATATCTCCCGATCTGTAGGCATCTGAGAGACAAAACGAATGTCACTTTGAGGGAACGTATATTTCAACGTCATGTCAAAATCTCGTCAATGTATGTCCAAGGGTTTGGACGATAGAGACATTTTAATTTTTCGAGATTATTCGAAAGTCAATTATTTAAAGGCAAATATCTCCCGATCTGTAGGCATCTGAGAGACAAAACTTATGTCACTTTGAGGGAACGTATATGTCAACGTCATGTCAAAATCTCGTCAATGTTAGTCCAAGGGTTTGCAGGATAGAGACATTTTAATTTTTCAGGGTTATTCGAAAGTCAATTATTCAAAGGCATATATCTCTCGATATGTAGGAATCTGAGAGACACAACTCATGTCACTATGAGGACATTTACATATCAACTTCATGTCAGAGTCACGACAATGTACGAAAAAGGGTTTGAAGAATAGAGATATTTGAATTATTCGAGATTATTCGAAAGCCAATTTTTTAAAGGCAAATATCTCCCGATCTGTAGGCATCTGAGAGACAAACCTTATGTCACTTTGAGGGAACGCATATGTCAACTTCATGTCAGAGTCTCGTCAATGTATGTCCAAGGGTTTGGAGGATAGAGACATTTAAATTTTTCGAGATTATTCGATAGTCAATTTTTTTAAAAGCAAATATCTCCCGATCTGTATTAAACTAAGAGACAAAACTTATGTCACTTTGAGGGAACGTATATGTCAACTTCATGTCATAGTCACGTCAATGTATGTCGAAGGGTTTGGAGGATAGAGACATTTAAATTTTTAGAGATTATTCGAAAGTCAATTTTTAAAAGGCAAATATCTACCGATCTCTAGGAATCTGAGAGACAAAACTTATGTCACTTTGAGGGAACGCATATGTCATCGTCATGTCAGAGTCACGTCAATGTATGTCCAAGGGTTTGCAGGAAGGAGACATTTTAATTTTTCAGGGATATTCGAAAGTCAATTATTCAAAGGCATATATCTCTCGATATTTAGGAATCTGAGAGACACAACTCATGTCACTATGAGGACATTTACATATCAACTTCATGTCAGAGTCAGGACAATGTACGAAAAAGGGTTTGAAGAATAGAGACATTTGAATTATTCGAGATAATTCGAAAATCAATTTTTGAAAAGGCAAATATCTCCCGATCTGTAGGAATCTGAGAGACAAAACTTATGTCACATTGAGGGAACGTATATGCCAACTTCATGTCTGAGTCACGTCAATGTATGTCCAAGGGTTTTGAGGATAGAGACATTTTAATTTTTCGAGATTATTCGAAAGTCAATTTTTAAAAGGCAAATATCTCCCGATCTGTAGGAATCTGAGAGACAAAACTTATGTCACTTTGAGGGAACGTATATGTCAACTTCATGTCAGAATCTCGTCAATGTATGTCCTAGGGTTTGGACGATAGAGACATTTTAATTTTTCGAGATTATTCGATAGTCAATTTTTAAAAGGCAAATATCTCCCGATCTGTAGGCATCTCAGAGACAAACCTTATGCCACTTTGAGGGAACGCATATGTCAACTTCATGTCAGAGTCTCGTCAATGTATGTCCAAGGGTTTGGAGGATTGAGACATTTGAATTTTTCGAGATTATTCGAAAGTCAATTTTTGAAAAGGCAAATATCTCCCGATCTGTATTAATCTGAGAGACAAAGCTTATGTCACTTTGAGGGAACGTATATGTCAACTTCCTGTCAGAGTCACGTCGATGTATGTCCAAGGGTTTGGAGGATAGAGACATGTAAATTTTTAGAGATTATTCGAAGGTCAATTTTTGAAGAGGCAAATATCTCCCGATCTGTAGAAATCTGAGAGACAAAACTTATGTCACTTTGAGGGAACGTATATGTCAACTTCATGTCAAAATCTCGTCAATGTATGTCAAAGTGTTTGGACGATACAGACATTTTAATTTTTCGAGATTATTCGAAAGTCAATTTTTTAAAGGCAAATATCTCCCGATCTGTAGGCATCTGAGAGACAAAACGTATGTCACTTTGAGGGAACGTATATGTCAACTTCATATCAGAATCTCGTCAATGTATGTCCAAGGGTTTGGACGATAGAGACATTTGAATTTTTAGAGATTATTCGAAAGTCAATTTTTAAAAGGCAAATATCTCCCGATCTGTAGGAATCTGAGAGACAAAACATATGTCATTTTGAGGGAACGTATATGTCAACTTCCTGTCAGAGTCACGTCAATGTATGTCCAAGGGTTTGGAGGATAGAGACATTTTAATTTTTCGAGATTATTGGAAAGTCAATTTTTAAAAGGCAAATATCTCCCGATCTGTAGGAATTTGAGAGACAAAACTTATGTCACTTTGAGGGAACGTATATGTCAACGTCATGTCAGAATCTCGTCAATGTATGTCCAAGGGTTTGGACGATAGAGGCATTTTAATTTTTCGAGATTATTCGAAAATCAATTTTTAAAAGGCAAATATCTCCCGATCTGTAGTAATCTGAGAGACAAAACTTATGTCACTTTGAGGGAACGTATATGTCAACTTCATGTCAGAGTCACGTCAATGTATGTTCAAGTGTTTGGAGGATAGAGACATTTAAATTTTTCGAGATTATTCGAAAGTCAAGTTTTGAAAAGTCAAATATCCTCCGATCTGTAGGAATCTGAGAGACAAAACTTATGTCACTTTAAGGGAACGCATATGTCATCGTCATGTCAGAGTCACGTCAATGTATGTCCAAGGGTTTGCAGGATAGAGACATTTTAATTTTTCAGGGTTATTCGAAAGTCAATTATTCAATGGCATATATCTCTCGATATGTAGGAATCTGAGAGACACAACTCATGTCACTATGAGGACATTTACATATCAACTTCATGTCAGAGTCACGACAATGTACGAAAAAGGGTTTGAAGGATAGAGATATTTGAATTATTCGAGATTATTCGAAAGCCAATTTTTAAAAGGCAAATATCTCCCGATCTGTAGGCATCTGAGAGACAAACCTTATGTCACTTTGAGGGAACGCATATGTCAACTTCATGTCAGAGTCTCGTCAATGTATGTCCAAGGGTTTGGAGGATAGAGACATTTAAATTTTTCGAGATTATTCGATAGTAAATTTTTTAAAAAGCAAATATCTCCCGATCTGTATTAAACTAAGAGAGAAAACTTATGTCACTTTGAGGGAACGTATATGTCAACTTCATGTCATAGTCACGTCAATGTATGTCCAAGGGTTTCCAGGATAGAGACATTTAAATTTTTAGAGATTTTTCGAAAGTCAATTTTTAAAAGGCAAATATCTCCCGATCTGTAGGAATCTGAGAGACAAAATTATGTCACTTTGAGGGAACCTATATGTCAACTGCCTGTCAGAGTCACGTCAATGTATGTCCAAGGGTTTGGAGGATAGAGACATTTAAATTTTTAGAGATTATTCGAAAGTCAATTTTTGAAAAAGCAAATATCTCCCGATCTGTAGGAATCTGAGAGACAAAACTTATATCACTTTGAGGGAACGTATATGTAAACTTCCTGTCAGAGTCACGCCAATGTATGTCCAAGGGTTTGGAGGATAGAGACATTTTAATTTTTCGAGATTATTGGAAAGTCAATTTTTAAAAGGGAAATATCTCCCGATCTATAGGAATCTGAGAAACAAAACTTACGTCATTTTGAGGGAACGTATATGTCAACGTCATGTCAGAATCTCGTCAATGTATGTCCAAGGGTTTGGACAATAGAGACATTTTAATTTTTCGAGATTATTCGAAAGTCAATTTTTAAAAGGCAAATATCTCCCGATCTGTAGGCATCTGAGAGACAAACCTTATGTCACTTTGAGGGAACGCATATGTCAACTTCATGTCAGAGTCTCGTCAATGTATGTGCAAGGGTTTGGAGGATAGAGACATTTAAATTTTTCGAGATTATTCGAAAGTCAAGTTTTGAAAAGTCAAATATCCTCCGATCTGTAGGAATCTGAGAGACAAAACTTATGTCACTTTAAGGGAACGCATATGTCATCGTCATGTCAGAGTCACGTCAATGTATGTCCAAGGGTTTGCAGGATAGAGACATTTTAATTTTTCAGGGTTATTCGAAAGTCAATTATTCAATGGCATATATCTCTCGATATGTAGGAATCTGAGAGACACAACTCATGTCACTATGAGGACATTTACATATCAACTTCATGTCAGAGTCACGACAATGTACGAAAAAGGGTTTGAAGAATAGAGATATTTGAATTATTCAGGATTATTCGAAAGCCAATTTTTAAAAGGCAAATATCTCCCGATCTGTAGGCATCTGAGAGACAAACCTTATGTCACTTTGAGGGAACGCATATTTCAACTTCATGTCAGAGTCTCGTCAATGTATGTCCAAGGGTTTGGAGGATAGAGACATTTAAATTTTTCGAGATTATTCGATAGTCAATTTTTTAAAAAGCAAATATCTCCCGATCTGTATTAAACTAAGAGAGAAAACTTATGTCACTTTGAGGGAACGTATATGTCAACTTCATGTCATAGTCACGTCAATGTATGTCCAAGGGTTTCCAGGATAGAGACATTTAAATTTTTAGAGATTATTCGAAAGTCAATTTTTAAAAGGCAAATATCTCCCGATCTGTAGGAATCTGAGAGACAAAATTATGTCACTTTGAGGGAACGTATATGTCAACTGCCTGTCAGAGTCACGTCAATGTATGTCCAAGGGTTTGGAGGATAGAGACATTTAAATTTTTAGAGATTATTCGAAAGTCAATTTTTGAAAAGGCAAATATCTCCCGATCTGTAGGAATTTGAGAGACAAAACTTATGTCACTTTGAGGGAACGTATATGTAAACTTCCTGTCAGAGTCACGCCAATGTATGTCCAAGGGTTTGGAGGATAGAGACATTTTAATTTTTCGAGATTATTGGAAAGTCAATTATTAAAAGGGAAATATCTCCCGATCTATAGGAATCTGAGAAACAAAACTTACGTCACTTTGAGGGAACGTACATGTCAACGTCATGTCAGAATCTCGTCAATGTATGTCCAAGGGTTTGGACAATAGAGACATTTTAATTTTTCGAGATTATTCGAAAGTCAATTTTTAAAAGGCAAATATCTCCCGATCTGTAGGCATCTGAGAGACAAACCTTATGTCACTTTGAGGGAACGCATATGTCAACTTCATGTCAGAGTCTCGTCAATGTATGTCCAAGGGTTTGGAGGATAGAGACATTTAAATTTTTCGAGATTATACGATAGTCAATTTTTGAAAAGGCAAATATCTCCCGATCTGTAGGCATCTGAGAGACAAAACGAATGTCACTTTGAGGGAACGTATATGTCAACTTCATGTCATAGTCACGTCAATGTATGTCCAAGGGTTTGGAGGATAGAGACATTTAAATTTTTAGAGATTATTCGAAAGTCAATTTTTAAAAAGCAAATATCTCCCGATCTGTAGGAATCTGAGAGACAAACCTTATGTCACTTTGAGGGAACGTATATGTCAACTTCCTGTCAGAGTCACGTCAATGTATGTCCAAGGGGTTGGAGGATAGAGACATTTAAATTTTTAGAGATTATTCGAAAGTCAATTTTTGAAAAGGCAAATATCTCCCGATCTATAGGAATCTGAGAGACAAAACTTATGTCACTTTGTGGGAACGTATATGTCAACTTCATGTCAGAATCTCGTCAATGTATGTCCAAGGGTTTGGAGGATAGAGACATTTAAATTTTTAGAGATTATTCGAAAGTCAATTTTTAAAAGTTAAATATCTACCGATCTGTAGGAATCTGAGAGACAAAACTTATATCACTTTGAGGGAACTGATATGTCATCGTCATGTCAGAGTCACGTCAATGTATGTCCAAGGGTTTGCAGGATAGAGACATTTTAAGTTTTTAAGGGTTATTCGAAAGTCAATTATTCAAAGGCATATATCTCTCGATATTTAGGAATCTGAGAGACACAACTCATGTCACTATGAGGACATTTACATATCAACTTCATGTCAGAGTCAGGACAATGTACGAAAAAGGGTTTGAAGAATAGAGACATTTGAATTATTCGAGATTATTCGAAAATCAATTTTTAAAAGGCAAATATCTCCCGATCTGTAGGAATCTGAGAGACAAAACTTATGTCACTTTGAGGGAACGTATATGTCAACTTCATGTCAGAATCTCGTCAATGTATTTCCTAGGGTTTGGACGATAGAGACATTTTAATTTTTCGAGATTATTCGAAAGTCAATTTTTAAAAGGCAAATATCTCCCGATCTGTAAGCATCTGAGAGACAGACCTTATGCCACATTGAGGGAACGCATATGTCAACTTCATGTCAGAATCTCGTCAATGTATGTCCAAGGGTTTGGAGGATAGAGACATTTAAATTTTTCGAGATTATACGATAGTCAATTTTTGAAAAGGCAAATATCTCCCGATCTGTAGGCATCTGAGAGACAAAACGAATGTCACTTTGAGGGAACGTATATGTCAACTTCATGTCATAGTCACGTCAATGTATGTCCAAGGGTTTGGAGGATAGAGACATTTAAATTTTTAGAGATTATTCGAAAGTCAATTTTTAAAAAGCAAATATCTCCCGATCTGTAGGAATCTGAGAGACAAACCTTATGTCACTTTGAGGGAACGTATATGTCAACTTCCTGTCAGAGTCACGTCAATGTATGTCCAAGGGGTTGGAGGATAGAGACATTTAAATTTTTAGAGATTATTCGAAAGTCAATTTTTGAAAAGGCAAATATCTCCCGATCTATAGGAATCTGAGAGACAAAACTTATGTCACTTTGTGGGAACGTATATGTCAACTTCATGTCAGAATCTCGTCAATGTATGTCCAAGGGTTTGGAGGATAGAGACATTTAAATTTTTAGAGATTATTCGAAAGTCAATTTTTAAAAGTTAAATATCTACCGATCTGTAGGAATCTGAGAGACAAAACTTATATCACTTTGAGGGAACTGATATGTCATCGTCATGTCAGAGTCACGTCAATGTATGTCCAAGGGTTTGCAGGATAGAGACATTTTAAGTTTTTAAGGGTTATTCGAAAGTCAATTATTCAAAGGCATATATCTCTCGATATTTAGGAATCTGAGAGACACAACTCATGTCACTATGAGGACATTTACATATCAACTTCATGTCAGAGTCAGGACAATGTACGAAAAAGGGTTTGAAGAATAGAGACATTTGAATTATTCGAGATTATTCGAAAATCAATTTTTAAAAGGCAAATATCTCCCGATCTGTAGGAATCTGAGAGACAAAACTTATGTCACTTTGAGGGAACGTATATGTCAACTTCATGTCAGAATCTCGTCAATGTATTTCCTAGGGTTTGGACGATAGAGACATTTTAATTTTTCGAGATTATTCGAAAGTCAATTTTTAAAAGGCAAATATCTCCCGATCTGTAAGCATCTGAGAGACAGACCTTATGCCACATTGAGGGAACGCATATGTCAACTTCATGTCAGAATCTCGTCAATGTATGTCCAAGGGTTGGAGGATAGAGACATTTAAATTTTTAGAGATTATTCGAATGTCAATTTTTGAAAAGGCTAATATCTCCCGATCTGTAGGAATCTGAGAGACAAAACTTATGTCACTTTGAGGGAACGTATATGTAAACGTCCTGTCAGAGTCACGCCAATGTATGTCTAAGGGTTTGGAGGATAAAGACATTTTAATTTTTCGAGATTATTGGAAAGTCAATTTTTAAAAGGCAAATATCTCCCGATCTGTAGGAATCTGAGAGACAAAACGTATGTCAGTTTGAGGGAACGTATATGTCAACTTCATGTCAGAATCTCGTCAATGTATGTCCAAGGGTTTGGAGGATAGAGACATTTTAATTTTTCGAGATTATACGATAGTCAATTTTTGAAAAGGCAAATATCTCCCGATCTGTATTAATCTGAGAGACAAAAGTTATGTCACTTTGAGGGAACGTATATGTCAACTTCATGTCATAGTCACGTCAATGTATGTCGAAGGGTTTGGAAGATAGAGACATTTAAATTTTTATATATTATTCGAAAGTCAATTTTTAAAAGGCAAATATCTCCCGATCTGTAGGAATCTGAGAGACAAAACTTATGTCACTTTGAGGGAACGTATTTGTCAACTACATGTCAGAATCTCGGCAATGTATGTCCAAGTGTTTGGACGATACAGACATTTTAATTTTTCGAGATTATTCGAAAGTCAATTTTTTAAAGGCAAATATCTCCCGATCTGTAGGCATCTGAGAGACAAAACGAATGTCACTTTGAGGGAACGTATATGTCAACGTCATGTCAAAATCTCGTCAATGTATGTCCAAGGGTTTGGACGATAGAGACATTTTAATTTTTCGAGATTATTCGAAAGTCAATTTTTTAAAGGCAAATATCTCCCGATCTGTAGGCATCTGAGAGACAAAACGTATGTCACTTTGAGGGAACGTATATGTCAACGTCATGTCAAAATCTCGTCAATGTTAGTCCAAGGGTTTGCAGGATAGAGACATTTTAATTTTTCAGGGTTATTCGAAAGTCAATTATTCAAAGGCATATATCTCTCGATATTTAGGAATCTGAGAGACACAACTCATGTCACTATGAGGACATTTTCATATCAACTTCATGTCAGAGTCAGGACAATGTACGAAAAAGGGTTTGAAGAATAGAGACATTTGAATTATTCGATATTATTCGAAAATCAATTTTTGAAAAGGCAAATATCTCCCGATCTGTAGGAATCTGAGAGACAAAACTTATGTCACTTTGAGGGAACGTATATGTCAACTTCATGTCAGAATCTCGTCAATGTATGTCCTAGGGTTTGGACGATAGAGAAATTTTAATTTTTCGTGATTATTCGAAAGTCAATTTTTAAAAGGCAAATATCTCCCGATCTGTAGGCATCTGAGAGACAAAACGTATGCCACTTTGAGGGAACGTATATGTCAACTTCATGTCAGAATCTCGTCAATGTATGTCCAAGTGTTTGGACGATAGAGACATTTGAATTTTTCGAGATTATTCGAAAGTCAATTTTTAATAGGCAATTATCTCCCGATCTGTAGGAATCTGAGAGACAAAACTTATGTCACTTTGAGGGAACGTATATGTCAACTTCCTGTCAGAGTCACGTCAATGTATGTCCAAGGGTTTCGAGGATAGAGACATTTAAATTTTTAGAGATTATTCGAAAGTCAATTTTTGAAAAGGCAAATATCTCCCGATCTGTAGGAATCTGAGAGACAAAACTTATGTCACTTTGAGGGAACGTATATGTCAACTTCATGTCAGAATCTCGTCAATGTATGTCCAAGTGTTTGGACAATACAGACATTTTAATTTTTCGAGATTATTCGAAAGTCAATTTTTTAAAGGCAAATATCTCTCGATCTGTAGGCATCTGAGAGACAAAACGTATGCCACTTTGAGGGAACGTATATGTCAACTTCATGTCAGAATCTCGTCAATGTATGTCCAAGGGTTTGGACGATAGAGACATTTAAATTTTTCGAGATTATTCGAAAGTCAATTTTTAATAGGCAATTATCTCCCGATCTGTAGGAATCTGAGAGACAAAACTTATGTCACTTTGAGGGAACGTATATGTCAACTTCCTGTCAGAGTCACGTCAATGTATGTCCAAGGGTTTGGAGGATAGAGACATTTTAATTTTTCGAGATTATTGGTAAGTCAATTTTTAAAAGGCAAATATCTCCCGATCTGTAGGAATCTGAGAGACAAAACTTATGTCACTTTGAGGGAACGTATATGTCAACTTCATGTCAGAGTCACGTCAATGTATGTGCAAGGATTTGGAGGATAGAGACATTTAAATTTTTCGAGATTATTCGAATGTCAAGTTTTGAAAAGTCAAATATCCTCCGATCTGTAGGAATCTGAGAGACAAAACTTATGTCACTTTAAGGGAACGCATATGTCATCGTCATGTCAGAGTCACGTCAATGTATGTCCAAGGGTTTGCAGGATAGAGACATTTTAATTTTTCAGGGTTATTTGAAAGTCAATTATTCAAAGGCATATATCTCTCGATATGTAGGAATCTGAGAGACACAACTCATGTCACTATGAGGACATTTACATATCAACTTCATGTCTGAGTCACGACAATGTACGAAAAAGGGTTTGAAGAATAGAGATATTTGAATTATTCGAGATTATTCGAAAGCCAATTTTTAAAAGGCAAATATCTCCCGATCTGTAGGCATCTGAGAGACAAACCTTATGTCACTTTGAGGGAACGCATATGTCAACTTCATGTCAGAGTCTCTTCAATGTATGTCCAAGGGTTTGGAGGATAGAGACATTTAAATTTTTCGAGATTATTCGATAGTCAATTTTTAAGAAGCAAATATCTCCCGATCTGTATTAAACTAAGAGACAAAACTTATGTCACTTTGAGGGAACGTATATGTAAACTTCATGTCATAGTCACGTCAATGTATGTCCAAGGGTTTGGAGGATAGAGACATTTAAATTTTTAGAGATTATTTGAAAGTCAATTTTTAATAGGCAAATATCTCCCGATCTGTAGGAATCTGAGAGACAAAACTTATGTCACTTTGAGGGAACGTATATGTAAACTTCCTGTAAGAGTCACGCCAATGTATGTCAAAGGGTTTGGAGGTTAGAGACATTTTAATTTTTCGAGATTATTGGAAAGTCAATTTTTAAAAGGGAAATATCTCCCGATCTGTAGGAATCTGAGCGACAAAACTTACGTCACTTTGAGGGAACGTATATGTCAACTTCATGTAAGAATCTCGTCAATGTATGTCCAAGGGTTTGGACAATAGAGACATTTTAATTTTTCGAGATTATTAAAAGTCAATTTTTAAAAGGCAAATATCTCCCTATCTGTAGGCATCTGAGAGACAAACCTTATGTCACTTTGAGGGAACGTAGATGTCAACTTCATGTCAGAGTCTCGTCAAAGTAAGTCCAATGGTTTGGAGAATAGAGACATTTTAATTTTTCGAGATTATACGATAGTCAATTTTTGAAAAGGCAAATATCTCCCGATCTGTATTAATCTGAGATGCAAAACTTATGTCACTTTGAGGGAACGTATATGTCAACTTCATGTCATAGTCACGTCAATGTATGTCGAAGGGTTTGGAGGATAGAGACATTTAAATTTTTAGAGATTATTCGAAAGTCAATTTTTAAAAGGCAAATATCTCCCGATCTGTAGGAATCTGAGAGACAAAACTTATGTCACTTTGAGGGAACGTATATGTCAACTTCCTGTCAGAGTCACGTCAATGTATGTCCAAGGGGTTGGAGGATAGAGACATTTAAATTTTTAGAGATTATTCGAAAGTCAATTTTTGAAAAGGCAAATATCTCCCGATCTGTATTAATCTGAGAGACAAAACTTATGTCACTTTGAGGGAACGTATTTGTCAACTACATGTCAGAATCTCGTCAATGTATGTCCAAGTGTTTGGCCGATACAGACATTTTAATTTTTCGAGATTATTCGAAAGTCAATTTTTTAAAGGCAAATATCTCCCGATCTGTAGGAATCTGAGAGACAAAACGTATGTCAGTTTGAGGGAACGTATATGTCAACTTCATGTCAGAATCTCGTCAATGTATGTCCAAGGGTTTGGAGGATAGAGACATTTTAATTTTTCGAGATTATACGATAGTCAATTTTTGAAAAGGCAAATATCTCCCGATCTGTATTAATCTGAGAGACAAAAGTTATGTCACTTTGAGGGAACGTATATGTCAACTTCATGTCATAGTCACGTCAATGTATGTCGAAGGGTTTGGAAGATAGAGACATTTAAATTTTTATATATTATTCGAAAGTCAATTTTTAAAAGGCAAATATCTCCCGATCTGTAGGAATCTGAGAGACAAAACTTATGTCACTTTGAGGGAACGTATTTGTCAACTACATTTCAGAATCTCGTCAATGTATGTCCAAGTGTTTGGACGATACAGACATTTTAATTTTTCGAGATTATTCGAAAGTCAATTTTTTAAAGGCAAATATCTCCCGATCTGTAGGCATCTGAGAGACAAAACGAATGTCACTTTGAGGGAACGTATATGTCAACGTCATGTCAAAATCTCGTCAATGTATGTCAAAGGGTTTGGACGATAGAGACATTTTAATTTTTCGAGATTATTCGAAAGTCAATTTTTTAAAGGCAAATATCTCCCGATCTGTAGGCATCTGAGAGACAAAACGTATGTCACTTTGAGGGAACGTATATGTCAACGTCATGTCAAAATCTCGTCAATGTTAGTCCAAGGGTTTGCAGGATAGAGACATTTTAATTTTTCAGGGTTATTCGAAAGTCAATTATTCAAAGGCATATATCTCTCGATATTTAGGAATCTGAGAGACACAACTCATGTCACTATGAGGACATTTTCATATCAACTTCATGTCAGAGTCAGGACAATGTACGAAAAAGGGTTTGAAGAATAGAGACATTTGAATTATTCGAGATTATTCGAAAATCAATTTTTGAAAAGGCAAATATCTCCCGATCTGTAGGAATCTGAGAGACAAAACTTATGTCACTTTGAGGGAACGTATATTTCAACTTCATGTCAGAATCTCATTAATGTATGTCCTAGGGTTTGGACAATAGAGACATTTTAATTTTTCGAGATTATTCGAAAGTCAATATTTAAAGGCAAATATCTCCCGATCTGTAGGAATCTGAGAGACAAAACTTATGTCACTTTGAGGGAACGTATATGTCAACTTCATGTCAGAATCTCGTCAATGTATGTCCTAGGGTTTGGACGATAGAGAAATTTTAATTTTTCGAGATTATTCGAAAGTCAATTTTTAAAAGGCAAATATCTCCCGATCTGTAGGCATCTGAGAGACAAAACGTATGCCACTTTGAGGGAACGTATATGTCAACTTCATGTCAGAATCTCGTCAATGTATGTCCAAGTGTTTGGACGATAGAGACATTTGAATTTTTCGAGATTATTCGAAAGTCAATTTTTAATAGGCAATTATCTCCCGATCTGTAGGAATCTGAGAGACGAAAACTTATGTCACTTTGAGGGAACGTATATGTCAACTTCCTGTCAGAGTCACGTCAATGTATGTCCAAGGGTTTCGAGGATAGAGACATTTAAATTTTTAGAGATTATTCGAAAGTCAATTTTTGAAAAGGCAAATATCTCCCGATCTGTAGGAATCTGAGAGACAAAACTTATGTCACTTTGAGGGAACGTATATGTCAACTTCATGTCAGAATCTCGTCAATGTATGTCCAAGTGTTTGGACGATACAGACATTTTAATTTTTCGAGATTATTCGAAAGTCAATTTTTTAAAGGCAAATATCTCTCGATCTGTAGGCATCTGAGAGACAAAACGTATGCCACTTTGAGGGAACGTATATGTCAACTTCATGTCAGAATCTCGTCAATGTATGTCCAAGGGTTTGGACGATAGAGACATTTAAATTTTTCGAGATTATTCGAAAGTCAATTTTTAATAGGCAATTATCTCCCGATCTGTAGGAATCTGAGAGACAAAACTTATGTCACTTTGAGGGAACGTATATGTCAACTTCCTGTCAGAGTCACGTCAATGTATGTCCAAGGGTTTGGAGGATAGAGACATTTTAATTTTTCGAGATTATTGGTAAGTCAATTTTTAAAAGGCAAATATCTCCCGATCTGTAGGAATCTGAGAGACAAAACTTATGTCACTTTGAGGGAACGTATATGTCAACTTCATGTCAGAGTCACGTCAATGTATGTGCAAGGATTTGGAGGATAGAGACATTTAAATTTTTCGAGATTATTCGAATGTCAAGTTTTGAAAAGTCAAATATCCTCCGATCTGTAGGAATCTGAGAGACAAAACTTATGTCACTTTAAGGGAACGCATATGTCATCGTCATGTCAGAGTCACGTCAATGTATGTCCAAGGGTTTGCAGGATAGAGACATTTTAATTTTTCAGGGTTATTTGAAAGTCAATTATTCAAAGGCATATATCTCTCGATATGTAGGAATCTGAGAGACACAACTCATGTCACTATGAGGACATTTACATATCAACTTCATGTCTGAGTCACGACAATGTACGAAAAAGGGTTTGAAGAATAGAGATATTTGAATTATTCGAGATTATTCGAAAGCCAATTTTTAAAAGGCAAATATCTCCCGATCTGTAGGCATCTGAGAGACAAACCTTATGTCACTTTGAGGGAACGCATATGTCAACTTCATGTCAGAGTCTCTTCAATGTATGTCCAAGGGTTTGGAGGATAGAGACATTTAAATTTTTCGAGATTATTGGAAAGTCAATTTTTAATAGGCAAATATCTCCCGATCTGTAGGAATCTGAGAGACAAAACTTATGTCACTTTGAGGGAACGTATATGTAAACTTCCTGTAAGAGTCACGCCAATGTATGTCAAAGGGTTTGGAGGTTAGAGACATTTTAATTTTTCGAGATTATTGGAAAGTCAATTTTTAAAAGGGAAATATCTCCCGATCTGTAGGAATCTGAGAGACAAAACTTACGTCACTTTGAGGGAACGTATATGTCAACTTCATGTAAGAATCTCGTCAATGTATGTCCAAGGGTTTGGACAATAGAGACATTTTAATTTTTCGAGATTATTAAAAGTCAATTTTTAAAAGGCAAATATCTCCCTATCTGTAGGCATCTGAGAGACAAACCTTATGTCACTTTGAGGGAACGTAGATGTCAACTTCATGTCAGAGTCTCGTCAAAGTAAGTCCAAGGGTTTGGAGAATAGAGACATTTTAATTTTTCGAGATTATACGATAGTCAATTTTTGAAAAGGCAAATATCTCCCGATCTGTATTAATCTGAGAGGCAAAACTTATGTCACTTTGAGGGAACGTATATGTCAACTTCATGTCATAGTCACGTCAATGTATGTCGAAGGGTTTGGAGGATAGAGACATTTAAATTTTTAGAGATTATTCGAAAGTCAATTTTTAAAAGGCAAATATCTCCCGATCTGTAGGAATCTGAGAGACAAAACTTATGTCACTTTGAGGGAACGTATATGTCAACTTCCTGTCAGAGTCACGTCAATGTATGTCCAAGGGGTTGGAGGATAGAGACATTTAAATTTTTAGAGATTATTCGAAAGTCAATTTTTGAAAAGGCAAATATCTCCCGATCTGTATTAATCTGAGAGACAAAACTTATGTCACTTTGAGGGAACGTATTTGTCAACTACATGTCAGAATCTCGTCAATGTATCTCCAAGTGTTTGGACGATACAGACATTTAAATTTTTCGAGATTATTCGAAAGTCAATTTTTTAAAGGCAAATATCTCCCGATCTGTAGGCATCTGAGAGACACAACTCATGTCACTATGAGGACATTTTCATATCAACTTCATGTCAGAGTCAGGACAATGTACGAAAAAGGGTTTGAAGAATAGAGACATTTGAATTATTCGAGATTATTCGAAAATCAATTTTTGAAAAGGCAAATATCTCCCGATCTGTAGGAATCTGAGAGACAAAACTTATGTCACTTTGAGGGAACGTATATGTCAACTTCGTGTCAGAATCTCGTCAATGTATGTCCAAGGGTTTGGACGATAGAGACATTTGAATTTTTCGAAAGTCAATTTTTAATAGGCAATTATCTCCCGATCTGTAGGCATCTGAGATACAAAACGTATGCCACTTTGAGGGAACGTATATGTCAACTTCATGTCAGAATCTCGTCAATGTATGTCCAAGGGTTTGGACGATAGAGACATTTGAATTTTTCGAGATTATTCGAAAGTCAATTATTAATAGGCAATTATCTCCCGATCTGTAGGAATCTGAGAGACAAAACTTATGTCACTTTGAGGGAACGTATATGTCAACCTCCTGTCAGAGTCACGTCAATGTATGTCCAAGGGTTTGGACAATAGAGACATTTTAATTTTTCGAGATTATTCGAAAGTCAATTTTTAAAAGGCAAATATCTCCCGATCTGTAGGCATCTGAGAGACAAACCTTATGTCACTTTGAGGGAACGCATATGTCAACTTCATGTCAGAGTCTCGTCAATGTATGTCCAAGGGTTTGGAGGATAGAGACATTTAAATTTTTCGAGATTATACGATAGTCAATTTTTGAAAAGGCAAATATCTCCCGATCTGTAGGCATCTGAGAGACAAAACGAATGTCACTTTGAGGGAACGTATATGTCAACTTCATGTCATAGTCACGTCAATGTATGTCCAAGGGTTTGGAGGATAGAGACATTTAAATTTTTAGAGATTATTCGAAAGTCAATTTTTAAAAAGCAAATATCTCCCGATCTGTAGGAATCTGAGAGACAAACCTTATGTCACTTTGAGGGAACGTATATGTCAACTTCCTGTCAGAGTCACGTCAATGTATGTCCAAGGGGTTGGAGGATAGAGACATTTAAATTTTTAGAGATTATTCGAAAGTCAATTTTTGAAAAGACAAATATCTCCCGATCTATAGGAATCTGAGAGACAAAACTTATGTCACTTTGTGGGAACGTATATGTCAACTTCATGTCAGAATCTCGTCAATGTATGTCCAAGGGTTTGGAGGATAGAGACATTTAAATTTTTAGAGATTATTCGAAAGTCAATTTTTAAAAGTTAAATATCTACCGATCTGTAGGAATCTGAGAGACAAAACTTATATCACTTTGAGGGAACGCATATGTCATCGTCATGTCAGAGTCACGTCAATGTATGTCCAAGGGTTTGCAGGATAGAGACATTTTAAATTTTTAAGGGTTATTCGAAAGTCAATTATTCAAAGGCATATATCTCTCGATATTTAGAAATCTGAGAGACACAACTCATGTCACTATGAGGACATTTACATATCAACTTCATGTCAGAGTCAGGACAATGTACGAAAAAGGGTTTGAAGAATAGAGACATTTGAATTATTCGAGATTATTCGAAAATCAATTTTTAAAAGGCAAATATCTCCCGATCTGTAGGAATCTGAGAGACAAAACTTATGTCACTTTGAGGGAACGTATATGTCAACTTCATGTCAGAATCTCGTCAATGTATTTCCTAGGGTTTGGACGATAGAGACATTTTAATTTTTCGAGATTATTCGAAAGTCAATTTTTAAAAGGCAAATATCTCCCGATCTGTAAGCATCTGAGAGACAAACCTTATGCCACATTGAGGGAACGCATATGTCAACTTCATGTCAGAATCTCGTCAATGTATGTCCAAGGGTTTGGAGGATAGAGACATTTAAATTTTTAGAGATTATTCGAAAGTCAATTTTTGAAAAGGCTAATATCTCCCGATCTGTAGGAATCTGAGAGACAAAACTTATGTCACTTTGAGGGAACGTATATGTAAACGTCCTGTCAGAGTCACGCCAATGTATGTCTAAGGGTTTGGAGGATAGAGACATTTTAATTTTTCGAGATTATTGGAAAGTCAATTTTTAAAAGGCAAATATCTCCCGATCTGTAGGAATCTGAGAGACAAAACGTATGTCAGTTTGAGGGAACGTATATGTCAACTTCATGTCAGAATCTCGTCAATGTATGTCCAAGGGTTTGGAGGATAGAGACATTTAAATTTTTCGAGATTATTCGATAGTCAATTATTAAGAAGCAAATATCTCCCGATCTGTATTAAACTAAGAGACAAAACTTATGTCACTTTGAGGGAACGTATATGTAAACTTCCTGTAAGAGTCACGCCAATGTATGTCAAAGGGTTTGGAGGTTAGAGACATTTTAATTTTTCGAGATTATTGGAAAGTCAATTTTTAAAAGGGAAATATCTCCCGATCTGTAGGAATCTGAGAGACAAAACTTACGTCACTTTGAGGGAACGTATATGTCAACTTCATGTAAGAATCTCGTCAATGTATGTCCAAGGGTTTGGACAATAGAGACATTTTAATTTTTCGAGATTATTCGAAAGTCAATTTTTAAAAGGCAAATATCTCCCTATCTGTAGGCATCTGAGAGACAAACCTTATGTCACTTTGAGGGAACGTATATGTCAACTTCATGTAAGAATCTCGTCAATGTATGTCCAAGGGTTTGGAGAATAGAGACATTTTAATTTTTCGAGATTATACGATAGTCAATTTTTGAAAAGGCAAATATCTCCCGATCTGTATTAATCTGAGAGACAAAACTTATGTCACTTTGAGGGAACGTATATGTCAACTTCATGTCATAGTCACGTCAATGTATGTCGAAGGGTTTGGAGGATAGAGACATTTAAATTTTTAGAGATTATTCGAAAGTCAATTTTTAAAAGGCAAATATCTCCCGATCTGTAGGAATCTGAGAGACAAAACTTATGTCACTTTGAGGGAACGTATATGTCAACTTCCTGTCAGAGTCACGTCAATGTATGTCCAAGGGGTTGGAGGATAGAGACATTTAAATTTTTCGAGATTATTCGAAAGTCAATTTTTGAAAAGGCAAATATCTCCCGATCTGTATTAATCTGAGAGACAAAACTTATGTCACTTTGAGGGAACGTATTTGTCAACTACATGTCAGAATCTCGTCAATGTATGTCCAAGTGTTTGGACGATACAGACATTTTAATTTTTCGAGATTATTCGAAAGTCAATTTTTTAAAGGCAAATATCTCCCGATCTGTAGGCATCTGAGAGACAAAACGAATGTCACTTTGAGGGAACGTATATGTCAACGTCATGTCAAAATCTCGTCAATGTATGTCCAAGGGTTTGGACGATAGAGACATTTTAATTTTTCGAGATTATTCGAAAGTCAATTTTTTAAAGGCAAATATCTCCCGATCTGTAGGCATCTGAGAGACAAAACGTATGTCACTTTGAGGGAACGTATATGTCAACGTCATGTCAAAATCTCGTCAATGTTAGTCCAAGGGTTTGCAGGATAGAGACATTTTAATTTTTCAGGGTTATTCGAAAGTCAATTATTCAAAGGCTTATATCTCTCGATATTTAGGAATCTGAGAGACACAACTCATGTCACTATGAGGATATTTTCATATCAACTTCATGTCAGAGTCAGGACAATGTACGAAAAAGGGTTTGAAGAATAGAGACATTTGAATTATTCGAGATTATTCGAAAATCAATTTTTGAAAAGGCAAATATCTCCCAATCTGTAGGAATCTGAGAGACAAAACTTATGTCACTTTGAGGGAACGTATATTTCAACTTCATGTCAGAATCTCGTTAATGTATGTCCTAGGGTTTGGACGATAGAGAAATTTTAATTTTTCGAGATTATTCGAAAGTCAATTATTAAAAGGCAAATATCTCCCGATCTGTAGGCATCTGAGAGACAAAACGTATGCCACTTTGAGGGAACGTATATGTCAACTTCATGTCAGAATCTCGCCAATGTATGTCCAAGGGTTTGGACGATAGAGACATTTGAATTTTTCGAGATTACTCGAAAGTCAATTTTTAATAGGCAATTATCTCCCGATCTGTAGGAATCTGAGAGACAAAACTTATGTCACTTTGTGGGAACGTATATGTCAACTTCCTGTCAGAGTCACGTCAATGTATGTCCAAGGGTTTGGAGGATAGAGACATTTAAATTTTTAGAGATTATTCGAAAGTCAATTTTTGAAAAGGCAAATATCTCCCGATCTGTAGAAATCTGAGAGACAAAACTTATGTCACTTTGAGGGAACGTATACGTCAACTTCATGTCAGAATCTCGTCAATGTATGTCCAAGTGTTTGGACGATACAGACATTTAAATTTTTCGAGATTATTCGAAAAACAATTTTTTAAAGGCAAATATCTCCCGATCTGTAGGCATCTGAGAGACAAAACGTATGTCACTTTGAGGGAACGTATATGTCAACTTCATTTCAGAATCTCGTCAATGTATGTCCAAGGGTTTGGACGATAGAGACATTTGAATTTTTCGAGATTATTCGAAAGTCAATTTTTAATAGGCAATTATCTCCCGATCTGTAGGAATCTGAGAGACAAAACTTATGTCACTTTGAGGGAACGTATATGTCAACTTCCTGTCAGAGTCACGTCAATGTATGTCCAAGGGTTTGGAGGATAGAGACATTTTAATTTTTCGAGATTATTGGTAAGTCAATTTTTAAAAGGCAAATAACTCCCGATCTGTAGGAATCTGAGAGACAAAACTTATGTCACTTTGAGGGAACGTATATGTCAACTTCACGTCAGAGTCACGTCAATGTATGTGCAAGGATTTGGAGGATAGAGACATTTAAATTTTTCGAGATTATTTTAAAGTCAAGTTTTGAAAAGTCAAATATCCTCCGATCTGTAGGAATCTGAGAGACAAAACTTATGTCACTTTAAGGGAACGCATATGTCATCGTCAAGTCAGAGTCACGTCAATGTATGTCCAAGGGTATGCAGGATAGAGACATTTTAATTTTTCAGGGTTATTCGAAAGTCAATTATTCAAAGGCATATATCTCTCGATATGTAGGAATCTGAGAGACACAACTCATGTCACTATGAGGACATTTACATATCAACTTCATGTCAGAGTCACGACAATGTACGAAAAAGGGTTTGAAGAATAGAGATATTTGAATTATTCGAGATTATTCGAAAGCCAATTTTTAAAAGGCAAATATCTCCCGATCTGTAGGCATCTGAGAGACAAACCTTATGTCACTTTGAGGGAACGCATATGTCAACTTCATGTCAGAGTCTCGTCAATGTGTGTCCAAGGGTTTGGAGGATAGAGTCATTTAAATTTTTCGAGATTATTCGATAGTAAATTTTTTAAAAAGCAAATATCTCCCGATCTGTATTAAACTAAGAGACAAAACTTATGTCACTTTGAGGGAACGTATATGTCAACTTCATGTCATAGTCACGTCAATGTATGTCCAAGGGTTTGGAGGATAGAGACATTTAAATTTTTAGAGATTATTTGAAAGTCAATTTTTAAAAGGCAAATATCTCCCGATCTGTAGGAATCTGAGATACAAAACTTATGTCGCTTTGAGGGAACGTATATGTCAACTTCCTGTCAGAGTCACGTCAATGTATGTCCAAGGGTTTGGAGGATAGAGACATTTAAATTTTTCGAGATTATTCGAAAGTCAATTTTTGAAAAGGCAAATATCTCCCGATCTGTAGGAATCTGAGAAACAAAACTTATGTCACTTTGAGGGAACGTATATGTAAACATCCTGTCAGAGTCACGCCAATGTATGTCCAAGGGTTTGGAGGATAGAGACATTTTAATTTTTCGAAATTATTGGAAAGTCAATTTTTAAAAGGGAAATATCTCCCGATCTGTAGGAATCTGAGAGACAAAACTTACGTCACTTTGAGGGAACGTATATGTCAACTTCATGTAAGAATCTCGTCAATGTATGTCCAAGGGTTTGGACAATAGAGACATTTTAATTTTTCGAGATTATTAAAAGTCAATTTTTAAAAGGCTAATATCTCCCTATCTGTAGGCATCTGAGAGACAAACCTTATGTCACTTTGAGGGAACGTAGATGTCAACTTCATGTCAGAGTCTCGTCAAAGTAAGTCCAAGGGTTTGGAGAATAGAGACATTTAAATTTTTCGAGATTATACGATAGTCAATTTTTGAAAAGGCAAATATCTCCCGATCTGTATTAATCTGAGAGACAAAACTTATGTCACTTTGAGGGAACGTATATGTCAACTTCATGTCATAGTCACGTCAATGTATGTCCAAGGGGTTGGAGGATAGAGACATTTAAATTTTTAGAGATTATTCGAAAGTCAATTTTTAAAAGGCAAATATCTCCCGATCTGTAGGAATCTGAGAGACAAAACTTATGTCACTTTGAGGGAACGTATATGTCAACTTCCTGTCAGAGTCACGTCAATGTATGTCCAAGGGGTTGGAGGATAGAGACATTTAAATTTTTAGAGATTATTCGAAAGTCAATTTTTGAAAAGGCAAATATCTCCCGATCTGTAGGCATCTGAGAGACAAAACTTATGTCACTTTGAGGGAACGTATTTGTCAACTACATGTCAGAATCTCGTCAATGTATGTCCAAGTGTTTGGACGATACAGACATTTTAATTTTTCGAGATAATTCGAAAGTCACTTTTTTAAAGGCAAATATCTCCCGATCTGTAGGCATCTGAGAGACAAAACGAATGTCACTTTGAGGGAACGTATATGTCAACGTCATGTCAAAATCTCGTCAATGTATGTCCAAGGGTTTGGACGATAGAGACATTTTAATTTTTCGAGATTATTCGAAAGTCAATTTTTTAAAGGCAAATATCTCCCGATCTGTAGGCATCTGAGAGACAAAACGTATGTCACTTTGAGGGAACGTATATGTCAACGTCATGTCAAAATCTCGTCAATGTTAGTCCAAGGGTTTGCAGGATAGAGACATTTTAATTTTTCAGGGTTATTCGAAAGTCAATTATTCAAAGGCATATATCTCTCGATATTTAGGAATCTGAGAGACACAACTCATGTCACTATGAGGACATTTTCATATCAACTTCATGTCAGAGTCAGGACAATGTACGAAAAAGGGTTTGAAGAATAGAGACATTTGAATTATTCGAGATTATTCGAAAATCAATTTTTGAAAAGGCAAATATCTCCCGATCTGTAGGAATCTGAGAGACAAAACTTATGTCACTTTGAGGGAACGTATATTTCAACTTCATGTCAGAATCTCGTTAATGTATGTCCTAGGGTTTGGACGATAGAGAAATTTTAATTTTTCGAGATTATTCGAAAGTCAATTTTTAAAAGGCAAATATCTCCCGATCTGTAGGCATCTGAGAGACAAAACGTATGCCACTTTGAGGGAACGTATATGTCAACTTCATGTCAGAATCTCGTCAATGTATGTCCAAGGGTTTGGACGATAGAGACATTTGAATTTTTCGAGATTATTCGAAAGTCAATTTTTAATAGGCAATTATCTCCCGATCTGTAGGAATCTGAGAGACAAAACTTATGTCACTTTGAGGGAACGTATATGTCAACTTCCTGTCAGAGTCACGTCAATGTATGTCCAAGGGTTTCGAGGATAGAGACATTTAAATTTTTAGAGATTATTCGAAAGTCAATTTTTGAAAAGGCAAATATCTCCCGATCTGTAAAAATCTGAGAGACAAAACTTATGTCACTTTGAGGGAACGTATATGTCAACTTCGTGTCAGAATCTCGTCAACGTATGTCCAAGTGTTTGGACGATACAGACATTTTAATTTTTCGAGATTATTCGAAAGTCAATTTTTAAAGGCAAATATCTCCCGATCTGTAGGCATCTGAGAGACACAACGTATGCCACTTTGAGGGAACGTATATGTCAACTTCATGTCAGAATCTCGTCAATGTATGTCCAAGGGTTTGGACGATAGAGACATTTGAATTTTTCGAGATTATTCGAAAGTCAATTTTTAATAGGCAATTATCTCCCGATCTGTAGGAATCTGAGAGACAAAACTTATGTCACTTTGAGGGAACGTATATGTCAACTTCCTGTCAGAGTCACGTCAATGTATGTCCAAGGGTTTGGAGGATAGAGACATTTTAATTTTTCGAGATTATTGGTAAGTCAATTTTTAAAAGGCAAATATCTCCCGATCTGTAGGAATCTGAGAGACAAAACTTATGTCACTTTGAGGGAACGTATATGTCAACTTCATGTCAGAGTCACGTCAATGTATGTGCAAGGATTTGGAGGATAGAGACATTTAAATTTTTCGAGATTATTCGAATGTCAAGTTTTGAAAAGTCAAATATCCTCCGATCTGTAGGAATCTGAGAGACAAAACTTATGTCACTTTAAGGGAACGCATATGTCATCGTCATGTCAGAGTCACGTCAATGTATGTCCAAGGGTTTGCAGGATAGAGACATTTTAATTTTTCAGGGTTATTCGAAAGTCAATTATTCAAAGGCATATATCTCTCGATATTTAGGAATCTGAGAGACACAACTCATGTCACTATGAGGACATTTACATATCAACTTCATGTCAGAGTCACGACAATGTACGAAAAAGGGTTTGAAGAATAGAGATATTTGAATTATTCGAGATTATTCGAAAGCCAATTTTTAAAAGGCAAATATCTCCCGATCTGTAGGCATCTGAGAGACAACCCTTATGTCACTTTGAGGGAACGCATATGTCAACTTCATGTCAGAGTCTCGTCAATGTATGTCCAAGGGTTTGGAGGATAGAGTAATTTAAATTTTTCGAGATTATTCGATAGTCAATTTTTTAAAAAGCAAATATCTCCCGATCTGTATTAAACTAAGAGACAAAACTTATGTCACTTTGAGGGAACGTATATGTCAACTTCATGTCATAGTCACGTCAATGTATGTCCAAGGGTTTGGAGGATAGAGACATTTAAATTGTTAGAGATTATTTAAAAGTCAATTTTTAAAAGGCAAATATCTCCCGATCTGTAGGAATCTGAGATACAAAACTTATGTCACTTTGAGGGAACGTATATGTCAACTTCCTGTCAAAGTCACGTCAATGTATGTCCAAGGGTTTGGAGGATAGAGACATTTAAATTTTTCGAGATTATTCGAAAGTCAATTTTTGAAAAGGCAAATATCTCCCGATCTGTAGGAATCTGAGAGACAAAACTTATGTCACTTTGAGGGAACGTATATGTAAACATCCTGTCAGAGTCACGCCAATGTATGTCCAAGGGTTTGGAGGATAGAGACATTTTAATTTTTCGAAATTATTGGAAAGTCAATTTTTAAAAGGGAAATATCTCCCGATCTGTAGGAATCTGAGAGACAAAACTTATGTCGCTTTCAGGGAACGTGTATGTCAACTTCATGTCAAAATCTCGTCAATGTATGTCCAAGTGTTTGGACGATACAGACATTTTAATTTTTCGAGATTATTCGAAAGTCAATTATTTAAAGGCACATATCTCCCGATCTGTAGGCATCTGAGAGACAAAACTTATGTCACTTTGAGGGAACGCATATGTCATCGTCATGTCATAGTCTCGTCAATGTATGTCCAAGGGTTTGCAGGATAGAGACATTTTAATTTTTCAGGGTTATTCGAAAGTCAATTATTCAAAGGCATATTTCTCTCGATATTTAGGAATCTGAGAGACACAACTCATGTCACTATGAGGACATTTACATATCAACTTCATGTCAGTGTCAGGACAATGTACGAAAAAGGGTTTGAAGAATAGAGACATTTGAATTATTCGAGATTATTCGAAAATCAATTTTTGAAAAGGCAAATATCTCCCGATCTGTAGGAATCTGAGAGACAAAACTTATGTCACTTTGAGGGAACGTATATGTCAACTTCATGTCGGAATCTCGTTAATGTATGTCCTAGGGTTTGGACGATAGAGACATTTTAATTTTTCGAGATTATTCGAAAGTCAATATTTAAAGGCAAATATCTCCCGATCTGTAGGAATCTGAGAGACAAAACTTATGTCACTTTGAGGGAACGTATATGTCAACTTCATGTCATTGTCACGTCAATGTATGTCGAAGGGTTTGGAGGATAGAGACATTTAAATTTTTAGAGATTATTCGAAAGTCAATTTTTAAAAGGCAAATATCTCCCGATCTGTAGGCATCTGAGAGACAAACCTTATGTCACTTTGAGGGAACGCATATGTCAACTTCATGTCAGAGTCTCGTCAATGTATGTCCAAGGGTTTGGAGGATAGAGACATTTAAATTTTTCGAGATTATTCGATAGTCAATTTTTAAGAAGCAAATATCTCCCGATCTGTATTAAACTAAGAGACAGAACTTATGTCACTTTGAGGGAACGTATATGTCCACTTCATGTCATAGTCACGTCACTGTATGTCCAAGGGTTTGGAGGATAGAGACATTTAAATTTTTAGAGATTATTTGAAAGTCATTTTTTAATAGGCAAATATCTCCCGATCTGAAGGAATCTGAGAGACAAAACTTGTCACTTTGAGGGAACGTATATGTAAACTTCCTGTCAGAGTCACGCCAATGTATGTCAAAGGGTTTGGAGGTTAGAGAGATTTTAATTTTTCGAGATTATTGGAAAGTCAATTTTTAAAAGGGAAATATCTCCCGATCTGTAGTAATCTGAGAGACAAAACTTACGTCACTTTGAGGGAACGTATATGTCAACTTCATGTAAGAATCTCGTCAATGTATGTCCAAGGGTTTGGACAATAGAGACATTTTAATTTTTCGAGATTATTCGAAAGTCAATTTTTAAAGGGCAAATATCTCCCTATCTGTAGGCATCTGAGAGACAAACCTTATGTCACTTTGAGGGAACGTAGATGTCAACTTCATGTCAGAGTCTCGTCAAAGTAAGTCCAAGGGTTTGGAGAATAGAGACATTTTAATTTTTCGAGATTATACGATAGTCAATTTTTGAAAAGGCAAATATCTCCCGATCTGTATTAATCTGAGAGACAAAACTTATATCACTTTGAGGGAACGTATATGTCAACTTCATGTCATAGTCACGTCAATGTATGTCGAAGGGTTTGGAGGATAGAGACATTTAAATTTTTAGAGATTATTCGAAAGTCAATTCTTAAAAGGCAAATATCTCCCGATCTGTAGGAATCTGAGAGACAAAACTTATGTCACTTTGAGGGAACGTATATGTCAACTTCCTGTCAGAGTCACGTCAATGTATGTCCAAGGGTTTGGAGGATAGAGACATTTTAATTTTTCGAGATTATTGGTAAGTCAATTTTTAAAAGGCAAATAACTCCCGATCTGTAGGAATCTGAGAGACAAAACTTATGTCACTTTGAGGGAACGTATATGTCAACTTCATGTCAGAGCCACGTCAATGTATGTGCAAGGATTTGGAGGATAGAGACATTTAAATTTTTCGAGATTATTTTAAAGTCAAGTTTTGAAAAGTCAAATATCCTCCGATCTGTAGGAATCTGAGAGACAAAACTTATGTCACTTTAAGGGAACGCATATGTCATCGTCAAGTCAGAGTCACGTCAATGTATGTCCAAGGGTATGCAGGATAGAGACATTTTAATTTTTCAGGGTTATTCGAAAGTCAATTATTCAAAGGCATATATCTCTCGATATGTAAGAATCTGAGAGACACAACTCATGTCACTATGAGGACATTTTCATATCAACTTCATGTCAGAGTCACGACAATGTACGAAAAAGGGTTTGAAGAATAGAGATATTTGAATTATTCGAGATTATTCGAAAGCCAATTTTTAAAAGGCAAATATCTCCCGATCTGTAGGCATCTGAGAGACAAACCTTATGTCACTTTGAGGGAACGCATATGTCAACTTCATGTCAGAGTCTCGTCAATGTATGTCCAAGGGTTTGGAGGATAGAGTCATTTAAATTTTTCGAGATTATTCGATAGTCAATTTTTTAAAAAGCAAATATCTCCCGATCTGTATTAAACTAAGAGACAAAACTTATGTCACTTTGAGGGAACGTATATGTCAACTTCATGTCATAGTCACGTCAATGTATGTCCAAGGGTTTGGAGGATAGAGACATTTAAATTTTTAGAGATTATTTGAAAGTCAATTTTTAAAAGGCAAATATCTCCCGATCTGTAGGAATCTGAGATACAAAACTTATGTCACTTTGAGGGAACGTATATGTCAACTTCCTGTCAGAGTCACGTCAATGTATGTCCAAGGGTTTGGAGGATAGAGACATTTAAATTTTTCGAGATTATTCGAAAGTCAATTTTTGAAAAGGCAAATATCTCCCGATCTGTAGGAATCTGAGAGACAAAACTTATGTCACTTTGAGGGAACGTATATGTAAACATCCTGTCAGAGTCACGCCAATGTATGTCCAAGGGTTTGGAGGATAGAGACATTTTAATTTTTCGAAATTATTGGAAAGTCAATTTTTAAAAGGGAAATATCTCCCGATCTGTAGGAATCTGAGAGACAAAACTTACGTCACTTTGAGGGAACGTATATGTCAACTTCATGTAAGTATCTCGTCAATGTATGTCCAAGGGTTTGGACAATAGAGACATTTTAATTTTTCGAGATTATTCGAAAGTCAATTTTAAAAGGCAAATATCTCCCTATCTGTAGGCATCTGAACGACAAACCTTATGTCACTTTGAGGGAACGTAGATGTCAACTTCATGTCAGAGTCTCGTCAAAGTAAGTCCAAGGGTTTGGAGAATAGAGACATTTTAATTTTTCGAGATTATACGATAGTCAATTTTTGAAAAGGCAAATATCTCCCGATCTGTATTAATCTGAGAGACAAAACTTATGTCACTTTGAGGGAACGTATATGTCAACTTCATGTCATAGTCACGTCAATGTATGACGAAGGGTTTGGAGGATAGAGATATTTAAATTTTTAGAGATTATTCGAAAGTCAATTTTTAAAAGGCAAATATCTCCCGATCTGTAGGAATCTGAGAGACAAAACTTATGTCACTTTGAGGGAACGTATATGTCAACTTCCTGTCAGAGTCACGTCAATGTATGTCCAAGGGGTTGGAGGATAGAGACATTTAAATTTTTCGAGATTATTCGAAAGTCAATTTTTGAAAAGGCAAATATCTCCCGATCTGTATTAATCTGAGAGACAAAACTTATGTCACTTTGAGGGAACGTATTTGTCAACTACATGTCAGAATCTCGTCAATGTATGTCCAAGTGTTTGGACGATACAGACATTTTAATTTTTCGAGATTATTCGAAAGTCAATTTTTTAAAGGCAAATATCTCCCGATCTGTAGGCATCTGAGAGACAAAACGAATGTCACTTTGAGGGAACGTATATGTCAACGTCATGTCAAAATCTCGTCAATGTATGTCCAAGGGTTTGGACGATAGAGACATTTTAATTTTTCGAGATTATTCGAAAGTCAATTTTTTAAAGGCAAATATCTCCCGATCTGTAGGCATCTGAGAGACAAAACGTATGTCACTTTGAGGGAACGTATATGTCAACGTCATGTCAAAATCTCGTCAATGTTAGTCCAAGGGTTTGCAGGATAGAGACATTTTAATTTTTCAGGGTTATTCGAAAGTCAAATATTCAAAGGCATATATCTCTCGATATTTAGGAATCTGAGAGACACAACTCATGTCACTATGAGGACATTTTCATATCAACTTCATGTCAGAGTCAGGACAATGTACGAAAAAGGGTTTGAAGAATAGAGACATTTGAATTATTCGAGATTATTCGAAAATCAATTTTTGAAAAGGCAAATATCTCCCGATCTGTAGGAATCTGAGAGACAAAACTTATGTCACTTTGAGGGAACGTATATTTCAACTTCATGTCAGAATCTCGTTAATGTTTGTCCTAGGGTTTGGACGATAGAGAAATTTTAATTTTTCGAGATTATTCGAAAGTCAATTTTTAAAAGGCAAATATCTCCCGATCTGTAGGCATCTGAGAGACAAAACGTATGCCACTTTGAGGGAACGTATATGTCAACTTCATGTCAGAATCTCGTCAATGTATGTCCAAGGGTTTGGACGATAGAGACATTTGAATTTTTCGAGATTATTCGAAAGTCAATTTTTAATAGGCAATTATCTCCCGATCTGTAGGAATCTGAGAGACAAAACTTATGTCACTTTGAGGGAACGTATATGTCAACTTCCTGTCAGAGTCACGTCAATGTATGTCCAAGGGTTTCGAGGATAGAGACATTTAAATTTTTAGAGATTATTCGAAAGTCAATTTTTGAAAAGGCAAATATCTCCCGAACTGTAGAAATCTGAGAGACAAAACTTATGTCACTTTGAGGGAACGTATATGTCAACTTCGTGTCAGAATCTCGTCAATGTATGTCCAAGGGTTTGGACGATAGAGACATTTGAATTTTTCGAGATTATTCGAAAGTCAATTTTTAATAGGTAATTATCTCCCGATCTGTAGGAATCTGAGAGACAAAACTTATGTCACTTTGAGGGAACGTATATATCAACTTCCTGTCAGAGTCACGTCAATGTATGTCCAAGGGTTTGGAGGATAGAGACATTTTAATTTTTCGAGATTATTGGTAAGTCAATTTTTAAAAGGCAAATATCTCCCGATCTGTAGGAATCTGAGAGACAAAACTTATGTCACTTTGAGGGAACGTATATGTCAACTTCATGTCAGAGTCACGTCAATGTATGTGCAAGGATTTGGAGGATAGAGACATTTAAATTTTTCGAGATTATTCGAATGTCAAGTTTTGAAAAGTCAAATATCCTCCGATCTGTAGGAATCTGAGAGACAAAACTTATGTCACTTTAAGGGAACGCATATGTCATCGTCATGTCAGATTCACGTCAATGTATGTCCAAGGGTTTGCAGGATAGAGACATTTTAATTTTTCAGGGTTATTCGAAAGTCAATTATTCAAAGGCATATATCTCTCGATATGTAGGAATCTGAGAGACACAACTCATGTCACTATGAGGACATTTACATATCAACTTCATGTCTGAGTGACGACAATGTACGAAAAAGGGTTTGAAGAATAGAGATATTTGAATTATTCGAGATTATTCGAAAGCCAATTTTTAAAAGGCAAATATCTCCCGATCTGTAGGCATCTGAGAGACAAACCTTATGTCACTTTGAGGGAACGCATATGTCAACTTCCTGTCAGAGTCACGTCAATGTATGTCCAAGGGTTTGGAGGATAGAGACATTTTAATTTTTCGAGATTATTGGTAAGTCAATTTTTAAAAGGCAAATATCTCCCGATCTGTAGGCATCTGAGAGACAAACCTTATGTCACTTTGAGAGAACGCATATGTCAACTTCATGTCAGAGTCTCGTCAATGTATGTCCAAGGGTTTGGAGGATAGAGTCATTTAAATTTTTCGAGATTATTCGATAGTCAATTTTTTAAAAAGCAAATATCTCCCGAACTGTAGAAATCTGAGAGACAAAACTTATGTCACTTTGAGGGAACGTATATGTCAACTTCGTGTCAGAATCTCGTCAATGTATGTCCAAGTGTTTGGACGATACAGACATTTTAATTTTTCGAGATTATTCGAAAGTCAATTTTTAAAGGCAAATATCTCCCGATCTGTAGGCATCTGAGAGACAAAACGTATGCCACTTTGAGGGAACGTATATGTCAACTTCATGTCAGAATCTCGTCAATGTATGTCCAAGGGTTTGGACGATAGAGACATTTGAATTTTTCGAGATTATTCGAAAGTCAATTTTTAATAGGTAATTATCTCCCGATCTGTAGGAATCTGAGAGACAAAACTTATGTCACTTTGAGGGAACGTATATGTCAACTTCCTGTCAGAGTCACGTCAATGTATGTCCAAGGGTTTGGAGGATAGAGACATTTTAATTTTTCGAGATTATTGGTAAGTCAATTTTTAAAAGGCAAATATCTCCCGATCTGTAGGAATCTGAGAGACAAAACTTATGTCACTTTGAGGGAACGTATATGTCAACTTCCTGTCAGAGTCACGTCAATGTATGTCCAAGGGTTTGGAGGATAGAGACATTTTAATTTTTCGAGATTATTGGTAAGTCAATTTTTAAAAGGCAAATATCTCCCGATCTGTAGGAATCTGAGAGACAAAACTTATGTCACTTTAAGGGAACGCATATGTCATCGTCATGTCAGATTCACGCCAATGTATGTCCAAGGGTTTGCAGGATAGAGACATTTTAATTTTTCAGGGTTATTCGAAAGTCAATTATTCAAAGGCATATATCTCTCGATATGTAGGAATCTGAGAGACACAACTCATGTCACTATGAGGACATTTACATATCAACTTCATGTCTGAGTGACGACAATGTACGAAAAAGGGTTTGAAGAATAGAGATATTTGAATTATTCGAGATTATTCGAAAGCCAATTTTTAAAAGGCAAATATCTCCCGATCTGTAGGCATCTGAGAGACAAACCTTATGTCACTTTGAGGGAACGCATATGTCAACTTCATGTCAGAGTCTCGTCAATGTATGTCCAAGGGTTTGGAGGATAGAGACATTTAAATTTTTCGAGATTATTCGATAGTCAATTTTTAAGAAGCAAATATCTCCCGATCTGTATTAAACTAAGAGACAAAACTTATGTCACTTTGAGGGAACGTATATGTCAACTTCATGTCATAGTCACGTCAATGTATGCCCAAGGGTTTGGAGGATAGAGACATTTAAATTTTTAGAGATTATTTGAAAGTCAATTTTTAATAGGCAAATATCTCCCGATCTGTAGGAATCTGAGAGACAAAACTTATGTTACTTTGAGGGAACGTATATGTAAACTTCCTGTCGTAGTCACGCCAATGTATGTCAAAGGGTTTGGAGGAAAGAGAAATTTTAATTTTTCGAGATTATTGGAAAGTCAATTTTTAAAAGGGAAATATCTCCCGATCTGTAGGAATCTGAGAGACAAAACTTACGTCACTTTGAGGGAACGTATATGTCAACTTCATGTAAGAATCTCGTCAATGTATGTCCAAGGGTTTGGACAATAGAGACATTTTAATTTTTCGAGATTATTCGAAAGTCAATTTTTAAAAGGCAAATATCTCCCTATCTGTAGGCATCTGAGAGACAAACCTTATGTCACTTTGAGGGAACGTAGATGTCAACTTCATTTCAGAGTCTCGTCAAAGTAATTCCAAGGGTTTGGAGAATAGAGACATTTTAATTTTTCGAGATTATACGATAGTCAATTTTTGAAAAGGCAAATATCTCCCGATCTGTATTAATCTGAGAGACAAAACTTATGTCACTTTGAGGGAACGTATATGTCAACTTCATGTCATAGTCACGTCAATGTATGTCGAAGGGTTTGGAGGATAGAGACATTTAAATTTTTAGAGATTATTCGAAAGTCAATTCTTAAAAGGCAAATATCTCCCGATCTGTAGGAATCTGAGAGACAAAAGTTATGTCACTTTGAGGGAACGTATATGTCAACTTCCTGTCAGAGTCACGTCAATGTATGTCCAAGGGTTTGGAGGATAGAGACATTTAAATTTTTAGAGATTATTCGAAAGTCAATTTTTGAAAAGGCAAATATCTCACGATCTGTAGAAATCTGAGAGACAAAACTTATGTCACTTTGAGGGAACGTATATGTCAACTTCATGTCAGAATCTCGTCAATGTATGTCCAAGCGTTTGGACGATACAGACATTTAAATTTTTCGAGATTATTCGAAAAACAATTTTTTAAAGGCAAATATCTCCCGATCTGTAGGCATCTGAGAGACAAAACGTATGTCACTTTGAGGGAACGTATATGTCAACTTCATGTCAGAATCTCGTCAATGTATGTCCAAGGGTTTGGACGATAGAGACATTTGAATTTTTCGAGATTATTCGAAAGTCAATTTTTAAAAGGCAAATATCTCCCGATCTGTAGGCATCTGAGAGACAAAACGTATGCCACTTTGAGGGAACGTATATGTCAACTTCATGTCAGAATCTCGTCAATGTATGTCCAAGGGTTTGGACGATAGAGACATTTGAATTTTTCGAGATTATTCGAAAGTCAATTTTTAATAGGCAATTATCTCCCGATCTGTAGGAATCTGAGAGACAAAACTTATGTCACTTTGAGGGAACGTATATGTCAACTTCCTGTCAGAGCCACGTCAATGTATGTCCAAGGGTTTCGAGGATAGAGACATTTAAATTTTTAGAGATTATTCGAAAGTCAATTTTTGAAAAGGCAAATATCTCCCGAACTGTAGAAATCTGAGAGACAAAACTTATGTCACTTTGAGGGAACGTATATGTCAACTTCGTGTCAGAATCTCGTCAATGTATGTCCAAGTGTTTGGACGATACAGACATTTTAATTTTTCGAGATTATTCGAAAGTCAATTTTTAAAGGCAAATATCTCCCGATCTGTAGGCATCTGAGAGACAAAACGTATGCCACTTTGAGGGAACGTATATGTCAACTTCATGTCAGAATCTCGTCAATGTATGTCCAAGGGTTTGGACGATAGAGACATTTGAATTTTTCGAGATTATTCGAAAGTCAATTTTTAATAGGTAATTATCTCCCGATCTGTAGGAATCTGAGAGACAAAACTTATGTCACTTTGAGGGAACGTATATATCAACTTCCTGTCAGAGTCACGTCAATGTATGTCCAAGGGTTTGGAGGATAGAGACATTTTAATTTTTCGAGATTATTGGTAAGTCAATTTTTAAAAGGCAAATATCTCCCGATCTGTAGGAATCTGAGAGACAAAACTTATGTCACTTTGAGGGAACGTATATGTCAACTTCATGTCAGAGTCACGTCAATGTATGTGCAAGGATTTGGAGGATAGAGACATTTAAATTTTTCGAGATTATTCGAATGTCAAGTTTTGAAAAGTCAAATATCCTCCGATCTGTAGGAATCTGAGAGACAAAACTTATGTCACTTTAAGGGAACGCATATGTCATCGTCATGTCAGATTCACGTCAATGTATGTCCAAGGGTTTGCAGGATAGAGACATTTTAATTTTTCAGGGTTATTCGAAAGTCAATTATTCAAAGGCATATATCTCTCGATATGTAGGAATCTGAGAGACACAACTCATGTCACTATGAGGACATTTACATATCAACTTCATGTCTGAGTGACGACAATGTACGAAAAAGGGTTTGAAGAATAGAGATATTTGAATTATTCGAGATTATTCGAAAGCCAATTTTTAAAAGGCAAATATCTCCCGATCTGTAGGCATCTGAGAGACAAACCTTATGTCACTTTGAGGGAACGCATATGTCAACTTCCTGTCAGAGTCACGTCAATGTATGTCCAAGGGTTTGGAGGATAGAGACATTTTAATTTTTCGAGATTATTGGTAAGTCAATTTTTAAAAGGCAAATATCTCCCGATCTGTAGGCATCTGAGAGACAAACCTTATGTCACTTTGAGAGAACGCATATGTCAACTTCATGTCAGAGTCTCGTCAATGTATGTCCAAGGGTTTGGAGGATAGAGTCATTTAAATTTTTCGAGATTATTCGATAGTCAATTTTTTAAAAAGCAAATATCTCCCGAACTGTAGAAATCTGAGAGACAAAACTTATGTCACTTTGAGGGAACGTATATGTCAACTTCGTGTCAGAATCTCGTCAATGTATGTCCAAGTGTTTGGACGATACAGACATTTTAATTTTTCGAGATTATTCGAAAGTCAATTTTTAAAGGCAAATATCTCCCGATCTGTAGGCATCTGAGAGACAAAACGTATGCCACTTTGAGGGAACGTATATGTCAACTTCATGTCAGAATCTCGTCAATGTATGTCCAAGGGTTTGGACGATAGAGACATTTGAATTTTTCGAGATTATTCGAAAGTCAATTTTTAATAGGTAATTATCTCCCGATCTGTAGGAATCTGAGAGACAAAACTTATGTCACTTTGAGGGAACGTATATGTCAACTTCCTGTCAGAGTCACGTCAATGTATGTCCAAGGGTTTGGAGGATAGAGACATTTTAATTTTTCGAGATTATTGGTAAGTCAATTTTTAAAAGGCAAATATCTCCCGATCTGTAGGAATCTGAGAGACAAAACTTATGTCACTTTGAGGGAACGTATATGTCAACTTCCTGTCAGAGTCACGTCAATGTATGTCCAAGGGTTTGGAGGATAGAGACATTTTAATTTTTCGAGATTATTGGTAAGTCAATTTTTAAAAGGCAAATATCTCCCGATCTGTAGGAATCTGAGAGACAAAACTTATGTCACTTTAAGGGAACGCATATGTCATCGTCATGTCAGATTCACGCCAATGTATGTCCAAGGGTTTGCAGGATAGAGACATTTTAATTTTTCAGGGTTATTCGAAAGTCAATTATTCAAAGGCATATATCTCTCGATATGTAGGAATCTGAGAGACACAACTCATGTCACTATGAGGACATTTACATATCAACTTCATGTCTGAGTGACGACAATGTACGAAAAAGGGTTTGAAGAATAGAGATATTTGAATTATTCGAGATTATTCGAAAGCCAATTTTTAAAAGGCAAATATCTCCCGATCTGTAGGCATCTGAGAGACAAACCTTATGTCACTTTGAGGGAACGCATATGTCAACTTCATGTCAGAGTCTCGTCAATGTATGTCCAAGGGTTTGGAGGATAGAGACATTTAAATTTTTCGAGATTATTCGATAGTCAATTTTTAAGAAGCAAATATCTCCCGATCTGTATTAAACTAAGAGACAAAACTTATGTCACTTTGAGGGAACGTATATGTCAACTTCATGTCATAGTCACGTCAATGTATGCCCAAGGGTTTGGAGGATAGAGACATTTAAATTTTTAGAGATTATTTGAAAGTCAATTTTTAATAGGCAAATATCTCCCGATCTGTAGGAATCTGAGAGACAAAACTTATGTTACTTTGAGGGAACGTATATGTAAACTTCCTGTCGTAGTCACGCCAATGTATGTCAAAGGGTTTGGAGGAAAGAGAAATTTTAATTTTTCGAGATTATTGGAAAGTCAATTTTTAAAAGGGAAATATCTCCCGATCTGTAGGAATCTGAGAGACAAAACTTACGTCACTTTGAGGGAACGTATATGTCAACTTCATGTAAGAATCTCGTCAATGTATGTCCAAGGGTTTGGACAATAGAGACATTTTAATTTTTCGAGATTATTCGAAAGTCAATTTTTAAAAGGCAAATATCTCCCTATCTGTAGGCATCTGAGAGACAAACCTTATGTCACTTTGAGGGAACGTAGATGTCAACTTCATTTCAGAGTCTCGTCAAAGTAATTCCAAGGGTTTGGAGAATAGAGACATTTTAATTTTTCGAGATTATACGATAGTCAATTTTTGAAAAGGCAAATATCTCCCGATCTGTATTAATCTGAGAGACAAAACTTATGTCACTTTGAGGGAACGTATATGTCAACTTCATGTCATAGTCACGTCAATGTATGTCGAAGGGTTTGGAGGATAGAGACATTTAAATTTTTAGAGATTATTCGAAAGTCAATTCTTAAAAGGCAAATATCTCCCGATCTGTAGGAATCTGAGAGACAAAAGTTATGTCACTTTGAGGGAACGTATATGTCAACTTCCTGTCAGAGTCACGTCAATGTATGTCCAAGGGTTTGGAGGATAGAGACATTTAAATTTTTAGAGATTATTCGAAAGTCAATTTTTGAAAAGGCAAATATCTCACGATCTGTAGAAATCTGAGAGACAAAACTTATGTCACTTTGAGGGAACGTATATGTCAACTTCATGTCAGAATCTCGTCAATGTATGTCCAAGCGTTTGGACGATACAGACATTTAAATTTTTCGAGATTATTCGAAAAACAATTTTTTAAAGGCAAATATCTCCCGATCTGTAGGCATCTGAGAGACAAAACGTATGTCACTTTGAGGGAACGTATATGTCAACTTCATGTCAGAATCTCGTCAATGTATGTCCAAGGGTTTGGACGATAGAGACATTTGAATTTTTCGAGATTATTCGAAAGTCAATTTTTAATAGGCAATTATCTCCCGATCTGTAGGAATCTGAGAGACAAAACTTATGTCACTTTGAGGGAACGTATATGTCAACTTCCTGTCAGAGTCACGTCAATGTATGTCCAAGGGTAAGGAGGATAGAGACATTTTAATTTTTCGAGATTATTGGTAAGTCAATTTTTAAAAGGCAAATAACTCCCGATCTGTAGGAATCTGAGAGACAAAACTTATGTCACTTTGAGGGAACGTATATGTCAACTTCATGTCAGAGTCACGTCAATGTATGTGCAAGGATTTGGAGGATAGAGACATTTAAATTTTTCGAGATTATTTTAAAGTCAAGTTTTGAAAAGTCAAATATCCTCCGATCTGTAGGAATCTGAGAGACAAAACTTATGTCACTTTAAGGGAACGCATATGTCATCGTCAAGTCAGAGTCACGTCAATCTATGTCCAAGGGTATGCAGGATAGAGACATTTTAATTTTTCAGGGTTATTCGAAAGTCAATTATTCAAAGGCATATATCTCTCGATATGTAGGAATCTGAGAAACACAACTCATGTCACTATGAGGACATTTACATATCAACTTCATGTCAGAGTCACGACAATGTACGAAAAAGGGTTTGAAGAATAGAGATATTTGAATTATTCGAGATTATTCGAAAGCCAATTATTAAAAGGCAAATATATCCCGATCTGTAGGCATCTGAGAGACAAACCTTATGTCACTTTGAGAGAACGCATATGTCAACTTCATGTCAGAGTCTCGTCAATGTATGTCCAAGGGTTTGGAGGATAGAGTCATTTAAATTTTTCGAGATTATTCGATAGTCAATTTTTTAAAAAGCAAATATCTCCCGATCTGTATTAAACTAAGAGACAAAACTTATGTCACTTTGAGGGAACGTATATGTCAACTTCATGTCATAGTCACGTAAATGTATGTCCAAGGGTTTGGAGAATAGAGACATTTAAATTTTTAGAGATTATTTGAAAGTCAATTTTTAAAAGGCAAATATCTCCCGATCTGTAGGAATCTGAGATACAAAACTTATGTCACTTTGAGGGAACGTATATGTCAACTTCCTGTCAGAGTCACGTCAATGTATGTCCAAGGGTTTGGAGGATAGAGACATTTAAATTTTTCGAGATTATTCGAAAGTCAATTTTTGAAAAGGCAAATATCTCCCGATCTGTAGGAATCTGAGAGACAAAACTTATGTCACTTTGAGGGAACGTATATGTAAACATCCTGTCAGAGTCACGCCAATGTATGTCCAAGGGTTTGGAGGATAGAGACATTTTAATTTTTCGAAATTATTGGAAAGTCAATTTTTAAAAGGGAAATATCTCCCGATCTGTAGGAATTTGAGAGACAAAACTTATGTCACTTTCAGGGAACGTGTATGTCAACTTCATGTCAGAATCTCGTCAATGTATGTCCAAGTGTTTGGACGATACAGACATTTTAATTTTTCGAGATTATTCGAAAGTCAATTTTTTAAAGGCACATATCTCCTGATCTGTAGGCATCTGAGAGACAAAACGTATGTCACTTTGAGGGAACGTATATGTCAACGTCGTGTCAAAATCTCGTCAATGTATGTCCAAGGGTTTGGACGATAGAGACATTTTAATTTTTCGAGATTATTCGAAAGTCAATTTTTAAAAGGGAAATATCTACCGATCTGTAGGAATTTGAGAGACAAAACTTATGTCACTTTCAGGGAACGTGTATGTCAACTTCATGTCAGAATCTCGTCAATGTATGTCCAAGTGTTTGGACGATACAGACATTTTAATTTTTCGAGATTATTCGAAAGTCAATTTTTAAAGGCACATATCTCCTGATCTGTAGGCATCTGAGAGACAAAACTTATGTCACTTTGAGGGAACGCATATGTCATCGTCATGTCATAGTCTCGTCAATGTATGTCCAAGGGTTTGCAGGATAGAGACATTTTAATTTTTCAGGGTTATTCGAAAGTCAATTATTCAAAGGCATATTTCTCTCGATATTTAGGAATCTGAGAGACACAACTCATGTCACTATGAGGACATTTAATATCAACTTCATGTCAGTGTCAGGACAATGTACGAAAAAGGGTTTGAAGAATAGAGACATTTGAATTATTCGAGATTATTCGAAAATCAATTTTTGAAAAGGCAAATATCTCCCGATCTGTAGGAATCTGAGAGACAAAACTTATGTCACTTTGAGGGAACGTATATGTCAACTTCATGTCGGAATCTCGTTAATGTATGTCCTAGGGTTTGGACGATAGAGACATTTTAATTTTTCGAGATTATTCGAAAGTCAATTTTTAAAGGCAAATATCTCCCGATCTGTAGGAATCTGAGAGACAAAACTTATGTCACTTTGAGGGAACGTATATGTCAACTTCATGTCATTGTCACGTCAATGTATGTCGAAGGGTTTGGAGGATAGAGACATTTAAATTTTTAGAGATTATTCGAAAGTCAATTTTTAAAAGGCAAATATCTCCCGATCTGTAGGAATCTGAGAGACAAAACTTATGTCACTTTGAGGGAACGTATATGTGAACTTCCTGTCAGAGTCACGTCAATGTATGTCCAAGGGTTTGGAGGATAGAGACATTTAAATTTTTAGAGATTATTCGAAAGTCAATTTTTGAAATGGCAAATATCTCCCGATCTGTAGGAATCTGAGAGACAAAACTTATGTCACTTTGAGGGAACGTATATGTAAACTTCCTGTCAGAGTCACGCCAATGTATGTCCAAGGGTTTGGAGGATAGAGACATTTTAATTTTTCAGGGTTATTCGAAAGTCAATTATTCAAAGGCATATATCTCTCGATATTTAGGAATCTGAGAGACACAACTCATGTCACTATGAGGACATTTACATATCAACTTCATGTCAGAGTCAGGACAATGTACGAAAAAGGGTTTGAAGAATAGAGACATTTGAATTATTCGAGATTATTCGAAAATCAATTTTTGAAAAGGCAAATATCTCCCGATCTGTAGGAATCTGAGAGACAAAACTTATGTCACATTGAGGGAAAGTATATGTCAACTTCATGTCAGAGTCACGTCAATGTATGTCCAAGGGTTTGGAGGATAGAGACATTTTAATTTTTCGAGATTATTCGAAAGTCAATTTTTAAAAGGCAAATATCTCCCGATCTGTAGGAATCTGAGAGACAAAACTTATGTCACTTTGAGGGAACGTATATGTCAACTTCATGTCAGAATCTCGTCAATGTATGTCCTAGGGTTTGGACGATAGAGACATTTTAATTTTTCGAGATTATTCGAAAGTCAATTTTTAAGAGGCAAATATCTCCCGATCTGTAGGCATCTGAGAGACAAACCTTATGCCACTTTGAGGGAACGCATATGTCAACTTCATGTCAGAGTCTCGTCAATGTATGTCCAAGGGTTTGGAGGATTGAGACATTTGAATTTTTTGAGATTATTCGAAAGTCAATTTTTGAAAAGGCAAATATCTCCCGATCTGTATTAATCTGAGAGACAAAGCTTATGTCACTTTGAGGGAACGTATATGTCAACTTCCTGTCAGAGTCACGTCAATGTATGTCCAAGGGTTTGGAGGATAGAGACATTTAAATTTTCAGAGATTATTCGAAAGTCAATTTTTGAAAAGGCAAATATCTCCCGATCTGTAGAAATCTGAGAGACAAAACTTATGTCACTTTGAGGGAACGTATATGTCAACTTCATGTCAGAATCTCGTCAATGTATGTCCAAGTGTTTGGACGATACAGACATTTTAATTTTTCGAGATTATTCGAAAGTAAATTTTTTAAAGGCAAATATCTCCCGATCTGTAGGCATCTGAGAGACAAAACGTATGTCACGTTGAGGGAACGTATATGTCAACTTCATGTCAGAATCTCGTTAATGTATGTCCAAGGGTTTGGACGATAGACACATTTGAATTTTTCGAGATTATTCGAAAGTCAATTTTTGAAAAGGCAAATATCTCCCGATCTGTAGGAATCTGAGAGACAAAACTTATGTCACTTTGAGGGAACGTATATTTCAACTTCCTGTCAGAGTCACGTCAATGTATGTCCAAGGGGTTTTAGGATAGAGAAATTTAAATTTTTAGAGATTATTCGAAAGTCAATTTTTGAAAAGGCAAATATCTCCCGATCTGTAGGAATCTGAGAGACAAAGCTTATGTCACTTTGAGGGAACGTATATGTAAACTTCCAGTCAGAGTCTCGTCAATGTATGTGCAAGTGTTTGGACGATACAGACATATTAATTTTTCGAGATTATTCGAAAGTCAATTTTTTAAAGGCAAATATCTCCCGATCTGTAGGCATCTGAGAGACAAAACGTATGTCACTTTGAGGGAACGTATATGTCAACTTAATGTCAAAATCTCGTCAATGTATGTCCAAGGGTTTAGACGATAGAGACATTTAAATTTTTCGAGATTATTCGAAAGTCAATTTTTAAAAGTTAAATATCTACCGATCTGTAGGAATCTGAAAGACAAAACTTATATCACTTTGAGGGAACGCATATGTCATCGTCATGTCAGAGTCACGTCAATGTATGTCTAAGGGTTTGAAGGATAGAGACATTTTAATTTTTCAGGGTTATTCGAAAGTCAATTATTCAAAGGCATATATCTCTCGATATTTAGGAATCTGAGAGACACAACTCATGTCACTATGAGGACATTTACATATCAACTTCATGTCAGAGTCAGGACAATGTACGAAAAAGGGTTTGAAGTATAGAGACATTTGAATTATTCGAGATTATTCGAAAATCAATTTTTAAAAGGCAAATATCTCCCGATCTGTAGGAATCTGAGAGACAAAGCTTATGTCACTTTGAGGGAACGTATATGTCAACTTCATGTCAGAATCTCGTCAATGTATGTCCTAGGGTTTGGACGATAGAGACATTTCAATTTTTCGAGATTATTCGAAAGTCAATTATTAAAAGACAAATATCTCCCGATCTGTAGGCATCTGAGAGACAAACCTTATGCCACATTGAGGGAACGCATATGTCAACTTCATGTCAGATTCTCGTCAATGTATGTCCAAGGGTTTGGAGGATAGAGACACTTAAATTTTTAGAGATTATTCGAAAGTCAATTTTTGAAAATGCAAATATCTCCCGATCTGTAGGAATCTGAGAGACAAAACTTATATCACTTTGAGGGAACGTATATGTAAACTTCCTGTCAGAGTCACGCCAATGTATGTCTAAGGGTTTCGGGATAGAGACATTTTAATTTTTCGAGATTATTATAAAGTCAATTATTAAAAGGCAAATATCTCCCGATCTGTAGGAATCTGAGAAACAAAACGTATGTCAGTTTGAGGGAACGTATATGTCAACTCCATGTCAGAATCTCGTCAATGTATGTCCAAGGGTTTGGACAATAGAGACATTTAAATTTTTCGAGATTATTCGAAAGTCAATTTTTAAAAGGCAAATATCTCCCGATCTGTAGGCATCTGAGAGACAAACCTCATGTCACTTTGAGGGAACGCATATGTCAACTTCATGTGAGAGTCTCGTCAATGTATGTCCAAGGGTTTGGAGGATAGAGACATTTTAATTTTTCGAGATTATACGATAATCAATTTTTGAAAAGGCAAATATCTCCCGATCTGTATTAATCTGAGAGACAAAACTTATGTCACTTTGAGGGAACGTATATGTCAACTTCATGTCATAGTCACGTCAATGTATGTCGAAGGGTTTGGAGGATAGAGACATTTAAATTTTTAGAGATTATTCGAAAGTCAATTTTTAAAAGGCAACTATCTCCCGATCTGTAGGAATCTGAGAGACAAAACTTATGTCACTTTGAGGGAACGTATATGTCAACTTCCTGTCAGAGTCACGTCAATGTATGTCCAAGGGGTTGGAGGATAGAGACATTTAAATTTTTAGAGATTATTCAAAAGTCAATTTTTGAAAAGGCAAATATCTCCCGATCTGTAGGAATCTGAGAGACAAAACTTATGTCACTTTGAGGGAACGCATATGTCATCGTCATGTCAGAGTCACGTCAATGTATGTCCAAGGGTTTGCAGGATAGAGACATTTTAATTTTTCAGGGTTATTCGAAAGTCAATTATTCAAAGGCATATATCTCTCGATATTTAGGAATCTGAGAGACACAACTCATGTCACTATGAGGGAACGTATATGTCAACTTCATGTCAGAATCTCGTCAATGTATGTCCTAGGGTTTGGACGATAGAGATATTTTAATTTTTCGAGATTATTCGAAAGTCAATGTTTAAAAGGCAAATATCTCCCGATCTGTAGGCATCTGAGAGACAAACCTTATGTCACTTTGAGGGAACGCATATGTGAACTTCATGTCAGAGTCTCGTCAATGTATGTCCAAGGGTTTGGAGGATAGAGACATTTGAATTTTTCGAGATTATTCGAAAGTCAATTTTTGAAGAGGCAAATTCTCCCGATCTGTATTAATCTGAGAGACAAAGCTTTTGTCACTTTGAGGGAACGTATATGTCAACTTCATGTCATAGTCACGTCAATGTATGTCGAAGGGTTTGGAGGATAGAGACATTTAAATTTTTAGAGATTATTCGAAAGTCAATTTTTAAAAGGCAAATATCTCCCGATCTGTAGGAATCTGAGAGACAAAATTTATGTCACTTTGAGGGAACGTATATGTCAACTTCCTGTCAGAGTCTCGTCAATGTATGTCCAAGGGGTTGGAGGATAGAGACATTTAAATTTTTAGAGATTATTCGAAAGTCAATTTTTGAAAAGGCAAATATCTCCCGATCTGTAGGAATCTGAGAGACAAAACTTATGTCACTTTGAGGGAACGTATATGTCAACTTCATGTCAGAATCTCGTCAATGTATGTCCAAGTGTTTGGACGATACAGACATTTTAATTTTTCGAGATTATTCGAAATTCAATTTTTTAAAGGCAAATATCTCCCGATATGTAGGCATCTGAGAGACAAAACGTATGTCACTTTGAGGGAACGTATATGTCAACGTCATGTCAAAATCTCGTCAATGTATGTCCAAGGGTTTGGACGATAGAGACATTTTAATTTTTCGAGATTATTCGAAAGTCAATTTTTTAAAGGCAAATATCTCCCGATCTGTAGGCATCTGAGAGACAAAACGTATGTCACGTTGAGGGAACGTATATGTCAACTTCATGTCAGAATCTCGTCAATGTATGTCCAAGGGTTTGGACGATAGAGACATTTGAATTTTTCGAGATTATTCGAAAGACAATTTTTGAAAAGGCAAATATCTCCCGATCTGTAGAAATCTGAGAGACAAAACTTATGTCACTTTGAGGGAACGTATATTTCAACTTCCTGTCAGAGTCACGTCAATGTATGTCCAAGGGGTTGGAGGATAGAGAAATTTAAATTTTTAGAGATTATTCGAAAGTCAATTTTTGAAAAGGAAAAAAATCTCCCGATCTGTAGGAATCTGAGAGACAAAGCTTATGTCACTTTGAGGGAACGTATATGTAAACTTCCAGTCAGAGTCTCGTCAATGTATGTCCAAGTGTTTGGACGATACAGACATTTTAATTTTTCGAGATTATTCGAAAGTCAATTTTTTAAAGGCAAATATCTCACGATCTGTAGGCATCTGAGAGACAAACCGTATGTCACTTTGAGGGAACGTATATGTCAACTTCATGTCAGAATCTCGTCAATGTATGTCCAAGGGTTTGGACGATAGAGACATTTGAATTTTTCGAGATTATTCGAAAGTCAATTTTTGAAAAGGCAAATATCTCCCGATCTGTAGGAATCTGAGAGACAAAACTTATGTCACTTTGAAAGAACGTATATGTCAAATTCATGTCAGAGTCACGTCAATGTATGTCCAAGGGGTTGGAGGATAGAGAAATTTAAATTTTTAGAGATTATTCGAAAGTAAATTTTTGAAAAGGAAAAATATCTCCCGATCTGTAGGAATCTGAGAGACAAAGCTTATGTCACTTTGAGGGAACGTATATGTAAACTTCCAGTCAGAGTCTCGTCAATGTATGTCCAAGTGTTTGGACGATACAGACATTTTAATTTTTCGAGATTATTCGAAAGTCAATTTTTAAAAGTTAAATATCTACCGATCTGTAGGAATCTGAGAGACAAAACTTATATCACTTTGAGGGAACGCATATGTCATCGTCATGTCAGAGTCACCTCAATGTATGTCCAAGGGTTTGCAGGATAGAGACATTTTAATTTTTCAGGGTTATTCGAAAGTCAATTATTCAAAGGCATATATCTCTCGATATTTAGGAATCTGAGAGACAAAAACTCATGTCACTATGAGGACATTTACATATCAACTTCATGTCAGAGTCAGGACAATGTACGAAAAAGGGTTTGAAGAATAGAGACATTTGAATTATTCGAGATTATTCGAAAATCAATTTTTAAAAGGCAAATATCTCCCGATCTGTAGGAATCTGAGAGACAAAACTTATGTCACTTTGAGGGAACGTATATGTCAACTTCATGTCAGAATCTCGTCAATGTATGTCCAAGGGTTTGGACAATAGAGACATTTTAATTTTTCGAGATTATTCGAAAGTCAATTTTTAAGAGGCAAATATCTCCCGATCTGTAGGCATCTGAGAGACAACCCTTATGTCACTTTGAGGGAACGCATATGTCAAATTCATGTCAGAGTCTCGTCAATGTATGTCCAAGGGTTTGGAGGATAGAGACATTTTAATTTTTCGAGATTATACGATAGTCAATTTTTGAAAAGGCAAATATCTCCCGATCTGTATTAATCTGAGAGACAAAACTTATGTCACTTTGAGGGAACGTATATGTCAACTTCATGTCAGAGTCACGTCAATGTATGTCGAAGGGTTTGGAGGATAGAGACATTTAAATTTTTAGATATTATTCGAAAGTCAATTTTTAAAAGGCAAATATCTCCAGATCTGTAGGAATCTGAGAGACAAAACTTATGTCACTTTGAGGGAACGTATATGTCAACTTCCTGTCAGAGTCACGTCAATGTATGTCCAAGGGGTTGGAGGATAGAGACATTTAAATTTTTAGAGATTATTCGAAAGTCAATTTTTGAAAAGGCAAATATCTCCCGATCTGTAGGAATCTGAGAGACAAAACTTATGTCACTTTGAGGGAACGTATATGTCAACTTCATGTCAGAATCTCGTCAATGTATGTCCAAGTGTTTGGACGATACAGACATTTTAATTTTTCGAGATTATTCGAAAGTCAATTTTTTAAAGGCAAATATCTCCCGATCTGTAGGCATCTGAGAGACAAAACGTATGTCACTTTGAGGGAACGTATATGTCAACGTCATGTCAAAATCGCGTCAATGTATGTCCAAGGGTTTGCAGGATAGAGACATTTTAATTTTTCAGGGTTATTCGAAAGTCAATTATTCAAAGGCATATATCTCTCGATATTTAGGAATCTGAGAGACACAACTCATGTCACTATGAGGACATTTTCATATCAACTTCATGTCAGAGTCAGGACAATGTACGAAAAAGGGTCTGAAGAATAGAGACATTTGAATTATTCGAGATTATTCGAAAATTAATTTTTGAAAAGGCAAATATCTCCCGATCTGTAGGAATCTGAGAGACAAAACTTATGTCCCTTTGAGGGAACGTATATTTCAACTTCATGTCAGAATCTCGTTAATGTATGTCCTAGGGTTTGGACAATAGAGACATTTTAATTTTTCGAGATTATTCGAAAGTCAATTTTTAAAAGCAAATATCTCCCGATCTGTAGGAATCTGAGAGACAAAACTTATGTCACTTTGAGGGAACGTATATGTCAACTTCATGTCAGAATCTCGTCAATGTATGTCCTAGGGTTTGGACGATAGAGAAATTTTAATTTTTCGAGATTATTCGAAAGTCAATTTTTAAAAGGCAAATATCTCCCGATCTGTAGGCATCTGTGAGACAAACCTTATGTCACTTTGAGGGAACGCATATGTCAACTTCATGTCAGAGTCTCGTCAATGTATGTCCAAGGGTTTGGAGGATAGAGACATTTGAATTTTTCGAGATTATTCGAAAGTCAATTTTTGAAGAGGCAAATATTTCCCGATCTGTATTAATCTGAGAGACAAAGCTTTTGTCACTTTGAGGGAACGTATATGTCAACTTCATGTCATAGTCACGTCAATGTATGTCGAAGGGTTTGGAGGATAGAGACATTTAAATTTTTAGAGATTATTCGGAAGTCAATTTTTGAAAAGGCAAATATCTCCTGATCTGTAGGAATCTGAGAGACAAAACTTATGTCACTTTGAGGGAACGTATATGTCAACTTCCTGTCAGAGTCACGTCAATGTATGTCAAAGGGGTTGGAGGATAGAGACATTTAAATTTTTAGAGATTATTCGAAAGTCAATTTTAAAGGCAAATATCTCCCGATCTGTAGGCATCTGAGAGACAAAACGTATGTCACTTTGAGGGAACGTATATGTCAACTTCATGTCAGAGTCACGTCAATGTATGTCCAAGGGTTTGCAGGATAGAGACATTTTAATTTTTCAGGGTTATTCGAAAGTCAATTATTCAAAGGCATATATCTCTCGATATTTAGGAATCTGAGAGACACAACTCATGTCACTATGAGGACATTTACATATCAACTTCATGTCAGAGTCAGGACAATGTTCGGAAAAGGGTTTGAAGAATAGAGACATTTGAATTATTCGAGATTATTCGAAAATCAATTTTTGAAAAGGCAAATATCTCCCGATCTGTAGGAATCTGATAGACAAAACTTATGTCACTTTGAGGGAACGTACATGTCAACTTCATGTCAGAATCTCGTTAATGTATGTCCTAGGGTTTGGACGATAGAGACATTTTAATATTTCGAGATTATTCGAAAGTCAATATTTAAAGGCAAATATCTCCCGATCTGTAGGAATCTGAGAGACAAAACTTATGTCACTTTGAGGGAACGTATATGTCAACTTCATGTCATAGTCACGTCAATGTATGTCGATGGGTTTGGAGGATAGAGACATTTAAATTTTTAGAGATTATTCGAAAGTCAATTATTTAAAGGCAAATATCTCCCGATCTGTAGGAATCTGAGAGACAAAACTTATGTCACTTTGAGGGAACGTATATGTCAACTTCCTGTCAGAGTCTCGTCAATGTATGTTCAAGGGTTTGGAGGATAGAGAAATTTAAATTTTTAGAGATTATTCGAAAGTCAATTTTTTAAAAGGAAAAATATCTCCCGATCTGTAGGAATCTGAGAGACAAAGCTTATGTCACTTTGAGGGAACGTATATGTAAACTTCCAGTCAGAGTCTCGTCAATGTATGTCCAAGTGTTTGGACGATACAGACATTTTAATTTTTCGAGATTATTCGAAAGTCAATTTTTAAAAGTTAAATATCTACCGATCTGTAGGAATCTGAGAGACAAAACTTATATCACTTTGAGGGAACGCATATGTCATCGTCATGTCAGAGTCACCTCAATGTATGTCCAAGGGTTTGCAGGATAGAGACATTTTAATTTTTCAGGGTTTTTCGAAAGTCAATTATTCAAAGGCATATATCTCTCGATATTTAGGAATCTGAGAGACACAACTCATGTCACTATGAGGACATTTACATATCAACTTCATGTCAGAGTCAGGACAATGTACGAAAAAGGGTTTGAAGAATGGAGACATTTGAATTATTCGAGATTATTCGAAAATCAATTTTTAAAAGGCAAATATCTCCCGATCTGTAGGAATCTGAGAGACAAAACTTTTGTCACTTTGAGGGAACGTATATGTCAACTTCATGTCATAGTCACGTCAATGTATGTCGAAGGGTTTGGAGGATAGAGACGTATAAATTTTTAGAGATTATTCGAAAGTCAATTTTTAAAAGGCAAATATCTCCCGATCTGTAGGAATCTGAGAGACAAAACTTATGTCACTTTGAGGGAACGTATATGTCAACTTCATGTCAGAATCTCGTCAATGTATGTCCAAGGGTTTGGACGATAGAGACATTTTAATTTTTCGAGATTATTCGAAAGTCAATTTTTAAAAGGGAAATATCTACCGATCTGTAGGAATCTGAGAGACAAAACTTATGTCACTTTGAGGGAACGCATATGTCATCGTCATGTCATAGTCACGTCAATGTATGTCCAAGGGTTTGCAGGATAGAGACATTTTAATTTTTCAGGGTTATTCGAAAGTCAATTATTCAAAGGCATATATCTCTCGATATTTAGGAATCTGAGAGACACACTCATGTCACTATGAGGACATTTACATATCAACTTCATGTCAGAGTCAGGACAATGTACGAAAAAGGGTTTGAAGAATAGAGACATTTGAATTATTCGAGATTATTCGAAAATCAATTTTTGAAAAGGCAAATATCTCCCGATCTGTAGGAATCTGAGAGACAAAACTTATGTCACTTTGAGGGAACGTATATGTCAACTTCATGTCAGAATCTCGTTAATGTATGTCCTAGGGTTTGGACGATAGAGACATTTTAATATTTCGAGATTATTCGAAAGTCAATTTTTAAAGGCAAATATCTCCCGATCTGTAGGAATCTGAGAGACAAAACTTATGTCACTTTGAGGGAACGTATATGTCAACTTCATGTCATAGTCACGTCAATGTATGTCGATGGGTTTGAAGGATAGAAACATTTAAATTTTTAGAGATTATTCGAAAGTCAATTATTTAAAGGCAAATATCTCCCGATCTGTAGGAATCTGAGAGACAAAACTTATGTCACTTTGAGGGAACGTATATGTCAACTTCCTGTCAGAGTCACGTCAATGTATGTCCAAGGGTTTGGAGGATAGAGAAATTTAAATTTTTAGAGATTATTCGAAAGTCAATTTTTGAAAAGGAAAAATATCTCCCGATCTGTAGGAATCTGAGAGACAAAGCTTATGTCACTTTGAGGGAACGTATATGTAAACTTCCAGTCAGAGTCTCGTCAATGTATGTCCAAGTGTTTGGACGATACAGACATTTTAATTTTTCGAGATTATTCGAAAGTCAATTTTTTAAAGGCAAATATCTCCCGATCTGTAGGCATCTGAGAGACAAAACGTATGTCACTTTGAGGGAACGTATATGTCAACTTCATGTCAGAATCTCGTCAATGTATGTCCAAGGGTTTGGACAATAGAGACATTTTAATTTTTCGAGATTATTCGAAAGTCAATTTTTAAGAGGCAAATATCTCCCGATCTGTAGGCATCTGAGAGACAACCCTTATGTCACTTTGAGGGAACGCATATGTCAAATTCATGTCAGAGTCTCGTCAATGTATGTCCAAGGGTTTGGAGGATAGAGACATTTTAATTTTTCGAGATTATACGATAGTCAATTTTTGAAAAGGCAAATATCTCCCGATCTGTATTAATCTGAGAGACAAAACTTATGTCACTTTGAGGGAACGTATATGTCAACTTCATGTCAGAGTCACGTCAATGTATGTCGAAGGGTTTGGAGGATAGAGACATTTAAATTTTTAGATATTATTCGAAAGTCAATTTTTAAAAGGCAAATATCTCCAGATCTGTAGGAATCTGAGAGACAAAACTTATGTCACTTTGAGGGAACGTATATGTCAACTTCCTGTCAGAGTCACGTCAATGTATGTCCAAGGGGTTGGAGGATAGAGACATTTAAATTTTTAGAGATTATTCGAAAGTCAATTTTTGAAAAGGCAAATATCTCCCGATCTGTAGGAATCTGAGAGACAAAACTTATGTCACTTTGAGGGAACGTATATGTCAACTTCATGTCAGAATCTCGTCAATGTATGTCCAAGTGTTTGGACGATACAGACATTTTAATTTTTCGAGATTATTCGAAAGTCAATTTTTTAAAGGCAAATATCTCCCGATCTGTAGGCATCTGAGAGACAAAACGTATGTCACTTTGAGGGAACGTATATGTCAACGTCATGTCAAAATCGCGTCAATGTATGTCCAAGGGTTTGCAGGATAGAGACATTTTAATTTTTCAGGGTTATTCGAAAGTCAATTATTCAAAGGCATATATCTCTCGATATTTAGGAATCTGAGAGACACAACTCATGTCACTATGAGGACATTTTCATATCAACTTCATGTCAGAGTCAGGACAATGTACGAAAAAGGGTCTGAAGAATAGAGACATTTGAATTATTCGAGATTATTCGAAAATTAATTTTTGAAAAGGCAAATATCTCCCGATCTGTAGGAATCTGAGAGACAAAACTTATGTCCCTTTGAGGGAACGTATATTTCAACTTCATGTCAGAATCTCGTTAATGTATGTCCTAGGGTTTGGACAATAGAGACATTTTAATTTTTCGAGATTATTCGAAAGTCAATTTTTAAAAGCAAATATCTCCCGATCTGTAGGAATCTGAGAGACAAAACTTATGTCACTTTGAGGGAACGTATATGTCAACTTCATGTCAGAATCTCGTCAATGTATGTCCTAGGGTTTGGACGATAGAGAAATTTTAATTTTTCGAGATTATTCGAAAGTCAATTTTTAAAAGGCAAATATCTCCCGATCTGTAGGCATCTGTGAGACAAACCTTATGTCACTTTGAGGGAACGCATATGTCAACTTCATGTCAGAGTCTCGTCAATGTATGTCCAAGGGTTTGGAGGATAGAGACATTTGAATTTTTCGAGATTATTCGAAAGTCAATTTTTGAAGAGGCAAATATTTCCCGATCTGTATTAATCTGAGAGACAAAGCTTTTGTCACTTTGAGGGAACGTATATGTCAACTTCATGTCATAGTCACGTCAATGTATGTCGAAGGGTTTGGAGGATAGAGACATTTAAATTTTTAGAGATTATTCGAAAGTCAATTTTTGAAAAGGCAAATATCTCCTGATCTGTAGGAATCTGAGAGACAAAACTTATGTCACTTTGAGGGAACGTATATGTCAACTTCCTGTCAGAGTCACGTCAATGTATGTCAAAGGGGTTGGAGGATAGAGACATTTAAATTTTTAGAGATTATTCGAAAGTCAATTTTAAAGGCAAATATCTCCCGATCTGTAGGCATCTGAGAGACAAAACGTATGTCACTTTGAGGGAACGTATATGTCAACTTCCTGTCAGAGTCTCGTCAATGTATGTTCAAGGGTTTGGAGGATAGAGAAATTTAAATTTTTAGAGATTATTCGAAAGTCAATTTTTTAAAAGGAAAAATATCTCCCGATCTGTAGGAATCTGAGAGACAAAGCTTATGTCACTTTGAGGGAACGTATATGTAAACTTCCAGTCAGAGTCTCGTCAATGTATGTCCAAGTGTTTGGACGATACAGACATTTTAATTTTTCGAGATTATTCGAAAGTCAATTTTTAAAAGTTAAATATCTACCGATCTGTAGGAATCTGAGAGACAAAACTTATATCACTTTGAGGGAACGCATATGTCATCGTCATGTCAGAGTCACCTCAATGTATGTCCAAGGGTTTGCAGGATAGAGACATTTTAATTTTTCAGGGTTTTTCGAAAGTCAATTATTCAAAGGCATATATCTCTCGATATTTAGGAATCTGAGAGACACAACTCATGTCACTATGAGGACATTTACATATCAACTTCATGTCAGAGTCAGGACAATGTACGAAAAAGGGTTTGAAGAATGGAGACATTTGAATTATTCGAGATTATTCGAAAATCAATTTTTAAAAGGCAAATATCTCCCGATCTGTAGGAATCTGAGAGACAAAACTTTTGTCACTTTGAGGGAACGTATATGTCAACTTCATGTCATAGTCACGTCAATGTATGTCGAAGGGTTTGGAGGATAGAGACATATAAATTTTTAGAGATTATTCGAAAGTCAATTTTTAAAAGGCAAATATCTCCCGATCTGTAGGAATCTGAGAGACAAAACTTATGTCACTTTGAGGGAACGTATATGTCAACTTCATGTCAGAATCTCGTCAATGTATGTCCAAGGGTTTGGACGATAGAGACATTTTAATTTTTCGAGATTATTCGAAAGTCAATTTTTAAAAGGGAAATATCTACCGATCTGTAGGAATCTGAGAGACAAAACTTATGTCACTTTGAGGGAACGCATATGTCATCGTCATGTCATAGTCACGTCAATGTATGTCCAAGGGTTTGCAGGATAGAGACATTTTAATTTTTCAGGGTTATTCGAAAGTCAATTATTCAAAGGCATATATCTCTCGATATTTAGGAATCTGAGAGACACACTCATGTCACTATGAGGACATTTACATATCAACTTCATGTCAGAGTCAGGACAATGTACGAAAAAGGGTTTGAAGAATAGAGACATTTGAATTATTCGAGATTATTCGAAAATCAATTTTTGAAAAGGCAAATATCTCCCGATCTGTAGGAATCTGAGAGACAAAACTTATGTCACTTTGAGGGAACGTATATGTCAACTTCATGTCAGAATCTCGTTAATGTATGTCCTAGGGTTTGGACGATAGAGACATTTTAATATTTCGAGATTATTCGAAAGTCAATTTTTAAAGGCAAATATCTCCCGATCTGTAGGAATCTGAGAGACAAAACTTATGTCACTTTGAGGGAACGTATATGTCAACTTCATGTCATAGTCACGTCAATGTATGTCGATGGGTTTGAAGGATAGAAACATTTAAATTTTTAGAGATTATTCGAAAGTCAATTATTTAAAGGCAAATATCTCCCGATCTGTAGGAATCTGAGAGACAAAACTTATGTCACTTTGAGGGAACGTATATGTCAACTTCCTGTCAGAGTCACGTCAATGTATGTCCAAGGGTTTGGAGGATAGAGAAATTTAAATTTTTAGAGATTATTCGAAAGTCAATTTTTGAAAAGGAAAAATATCTCCCGATCTGTAGGAATCTGAGAGACAAAGCTTATGTCACTTTGAGGGAACGTATATGTAAACTTCCAGTCAGAGTCTCGTCAATGTATGTCCAAGTGTTTGGACGATACAGACATTTTAATTTTTCGAGATTATTCGAAAGTCAATTTTTAAAAGTTAAATATCTACCGATCTGTAGGAATCTGAGAGACAAAACTTATATCACTTTGAGGGAACGCATATGTCATCGTCATGTCAGAGTCACCTCAATGTATGTCCAAGGGTTTGCAGGATAGAGACATTTTAATTTTTCAGGGTTTTTCGAAAGTCAATTATTCAAAGGCATATATCTCTCGATATTTAGGAATCTGAGAGACACAACTCATGTAACTATGAGGACATTTACATATCAACTTCATGTCAGAGTCAGGACAATGTACGAAAAAGGGTTTGAAGAATAGAGACATTTGAATTATTCGAGATTATTCGAAAATCAATTTTTAAAAGGCAAATATCTCCCGATCTGTAGGAATCTGAGAGACAAAACTTATGTCACTTTGAGGGAACGTATATGTCAACTTCATGTCAGAATGTCGTCAATGTATGTCCTAGGGTTTGGACGATAGAGACATTTTAATTTTTCGAGATTATTCGAAAGTAAATTTTTAAAAGGCAAATATCTCCCGATCTGTAGGCATCTGAGAGACAAAACTTATGTCACTTTGAGGGAACGTATATGTAAACTTCCTGTCAGAGACACGCCAATGTATGTCTAAGGGTTTGGAGGATAGAGACATTTTAATTTTTCGAGATTATTGGAAAGTCAATTTTTAAAAGGCAAATATCTCCCGATCTGTAGGAATCTAAGAGACAAAACGTATGTCAGTTTGAGGGAACGTATATGTCAACTTCATGTCAGAATCTCGTCAATGTATGTCCAATGGTTTGGACAATAGAGACATTTTAATTTTTCGAGATTATTCGAAAGTCTATTTTTAAAAGGCAAATATCTCCCGATCTGTAGGCATCTGAGAGACAAACCTTATGTCACTTTGAGGGAACGCATATGTCAAATTCATGTCAGAGTCTCGTCAATGTATGTCCAAGGGTTTGGAGGATAGAGACATTTTAATTTTTCGAGATTATACGATAGTCAATTTTTGAAAAGGCAAATATCTCCCGATCTGTATTAATCTGAGAGACAAAACTTATGTCACTTTGAGGGAACGTATATGTCAACTTCATGTCATAGTCACGTCAATGTATGTCGAAGGGTTTGGAGGATAGAGACATTTAAATTTTTAGAGATTATTCGAAAGTCAATTTTTAAAAGGCAAATATCTCCCGATCTGTAGGAATCTGAGAGACAAAACTTATGTCACTTTGAGGGAACGTATATGTCAACTTCCTGTCAGAGTCACGTCAATGTATGTCCAAGGGGTTGGAGGATAGAGACATTTAAATTTTTAGAGATTATTCGAAAGTCAATTTTTAAAAGGCAAATATCTCCCGATCTGTAGGAATCTGAGAGACAAAACTTATGTCACTTTGAGGGAACGTATATGTCAACTTCATGTCAGAATCTCGTCAATGTATGTCCAAGTGTTTGGACGATACAGACATTTTAATTTTTCGAGATTATTCGAAAGTCAATTTTTTAAAGGCAAATATCTCCCGATCTGTAGGCATCTGAGCGACAAAACGTATGTCACTTTGAGGGAACGTATATGTCAACGTCATGTCAAAATCGCGTCAATGTATGTCCAAGGGTTTGCAGGATAGAGACATTTTAATTTTTCAGGGATATTCGAAAGTCAATTATTCAAAGGCATATATCTCTCGATATTTAGGAATCTGAGAGACACAACTCATGTCACTATGAGGACATTTTCATATCAACTTCATGTCAGAGTCAGGACAATGTACGAAAAAGGGTTTGAAGAATAGAGACATTTGAATTATTCGAGATTATTCGAAAATTAATTTTTGAAAAGGCAAATATCTCCCGATCTGTAGGAATCTGAGAGACAAAACTTATGTCACTTTGAGGGAACGTATATTTCAACTTCATGTCAGAATCTCGTTAATGTATGTCCTAGGGTTTGGACAATAGAGACATTTTAATTTTTCGAGATTATTCGAAAGTCAATTTTTAAAGGCAAATATCTCCCGATCTGTAGGAATCTGAGAGTAAAAACTTATGTCACTTTGAGGGAACGTATATGTCAACTTCATGTCAGAATCTCGTCCATGTATGTCCTAGGGTTTGGACGATAGAGAAATTTTAATTTTTCGAGATTATTCAAAAGTCAATTTTTAAAAGGCATATATCTCCCGATCTGTAGGCATCTGAGAGACAATCCTTATGTCACTTTGAGGGAACGCATATGTCAACTTCATGTCAGAGTCTCGTCAATGTATGTCCAAGGGTTTGGAGGATAGAGACATTTGAATTTTTCGAGATTATTCGAAAGTCAATTTTTGAAGAGGCAAATATCTCCCGATCTGTATTAATCTGAGAGACAAAGCTTTTGTCACTTTGAGGGAACGTATATGTCAACTTCATGTCATAGTCACGTCAGTGTATGTCGAAGGGTTTGGAGGATAGAGACATTTAAATTTTTAGAGATTATTCGAAAGTCAATTTTTGAAAAGGCAAATATCTCCCGATCTGTAGGAATCTGAGAGACAAAACTTATGTCACTTTGAGGGAACGTATATGTCAACTTCCTGTCAGAGTCACGTCAATGTATGTCCAAGGGGTTGGGGGATAGAGACATTTAAATTTTTAGAGATTATTCGAAAGTCAATTTTTAAAGGCAAATATCTCCCGATCTTAAGGCATCTGAGAGACAAAACGTATGTCACTTTGAGGGAACGTATATGTCAACTTCATGTCAGAATCTCGTCAATGTATGTCCAAGGGTTTGGACGATAGAGACATTTTAATTTTTAGAGATTATTCGAAAGTCAATTTTTAAAAGGGAAATATCTACCGATATGTAGGAATCTGAGAGACAAAACTTATGTCACTTTGAGGGAACGCATATGTCATCGTCATGTCATAGTCACGTCAATGTATGTCCAAGGGTTTGCAGGATAGAGACATTTTAATTTTTCAGGGTTATTCGAAAGTCAATTATTCAAAGGCATATATCTCTCGATATTTAGGAATCTGAGAGACACAACTCATGTCACTATGAGGACATTTACATATCAACTTCATGTCAGAGTCTTGACAATGTACGAAAAAGGGTTTGAAGAATAGAGACATTTGAATTATTCGAGATTATTCGAAAATCAATTTTTGAAAAGGCAAATATCTCCCGATCTGTAGGAATCTGAGAGACAAAACTTATGTCACTTTGAGGGAACGTATATGTCAACTTCCTGTCAGAGTCTCGTCAATGTATGTTCAAGGGTTTGGAGGATAGAGAAATTTAAATTTTTAGAGATTATTCGAAAGTCAATTTTTTAAAAGGAAAAATATCTCCCGATCTGTAGGAATCTGAGAGACAAAGCTTATGTCACTTTGAGGGAACGTATATGTAAACTTCCAGTCAGAGTCTCGTCAATGTATGTCCAAGTGTTTGGACGATACAGACATTTTAATTTTTCGAGATTATTCGAAAGTCAATTTTTAAAAGTTAAATATCTACCGATCTGTAGGAATCTGAGAGACAAAACTTATATCACTTTGAGGGAACGCATATGTCATCGTCATGTCAGAGTCACCTCAATGTATGTCCAAGGGTTTGCAGGATAGAGACATTTTAATTTTTCAGGGTTTTTCGAAAGTCAATTATTCAAAGGCATATATCTCTCGATATTTAGGAATCTGAGAGACACAACTCATGTCACTATGAGGACATTTACATATCAACTTCATGTCAGAGTCAGGACAATGTACGAAAAAGGGTTTGAAGAATGGAGACATTTGAATTATTCGAGATTATTCGAAAATCAATTTTTAAAAGGCAAATATCTCCCGATCTGTAGGAATCTGAGAGACAAAACTTTTGTCACTTTGAGGGAACGTATATGTCAACTTCATGTCATAGTCACGTCAATGTATGTCGAAGGGTTTGGAGGATAGAGACATATAAATTTTTAGAGATTATTCGAAAGTCAATTTTTAAAAGGCAAATATCTCCCGATCTGTAGGAATCTGAGAGACAAAACTTATGTCACTTTGAGGGAACGTATATGTCAACTTCATGTCAGAATCTCGTCAATGTATGTCCAAGGGTTTGGACGATAGAGACATTTTAATTTTTCGAGATTATTCGAAAGTCAATTTTTAAAAGGGAAATATCTACCGATCTGTAGGAATCTGAGAGACAAAACTTATGTCACTTTGAGGGAACGCATATGTCATCGTCATGTCATAGTCACGTCAATGTATGTCCAAGGGTTTGCAGGATAGAGACATTTTAATTTTTCAGGGTTATTCGAAAGTCAATTATTCAAAGGCATATATCTCTCGATATTTAGGAATCTGAGAGACACACTCATGTCACTATGAGGACATTTACATATCAACTTCATGTCAGAGTCAGGACAATGTACGAAAAAGGGTTTGAAGAATAGAGACATTTGAATTATTCGAGATTATTCGAAAATCAATTTTTGAAAAGGCAAATATCTCCCGATCTGTAGGAATCTGAGAGACAAAACTTATGTCACTTTGAGGGAACGTATATGTCAACTTCATGTCAGAATCTCGTTAATGTATGTCCTAGGGTTTGGACGATAGAGACATTTTAATATTTCGAGATTATTCGAAAGTCAATTTTTAAAGGCAAATATCTCCCGATCTGTAGGAATCTGAGAGACAAAACTTATGTCACTTTGAGGGAACGTATATGTCAACTTCATGTCATAGTCACGTCAATGTATGTCGATGGGTTTGAAGAATAGAAACATTTAAATTTTTAGAGATTATTCGAAAGTCAATTATTTAAAGGCAAATATCTCCCGATCTGTAGGAATCTGAGAGACAAAACTTATGTCACTTTGAGGGAACGTATATGTCAACTTCCTGTCAGAGTCACGTCAATGTATGTCCAAGGGTTTGGAGGATAGAGAAATTTAAATTTTTAGAGATTATTCGAAAGTCAATTTTTGAAAAGGAAAAATATCTCCCGATCTGTAGGAATCTGAGAGACAAAGCTTATGTCACTTTGAGGGAACGTATATGTAAACTTCCAGTCAGAGTCTCGTCAATGTATGTCCAAGTGTTTGGACGATACAGACATTTTAATTTTTCGAGATTATTCGAAAGTCAATTTTTAAAAGTTAAATATCTACCGATCTGTAGGAATCTGAGAGACAAAACTTATATCACTTTGAGGGAACGCATATGTCATCGTCATGTCAGAGTCACCTCAATGTATGTCCAAGGGTTTGCAGGATAGAGACATTTTAATTTTTCAGGGTTTTTCGAAAGTCAATTATTCAAAGGCATATATCTCTCGATATTTAGGAATCTGAGAGACACAACTCATGTAACTATGAGGACATTTACATATCAACTTCATGTCAGAGTCAGGACAATGTACGAAAAAGGGTTTGAAGAATAGAGACATTTGAATTATTCGAGATTATTCGAAAATCAATTTTTAAAAGGCAAATATCTCCCGATCTGTAGGAATCTGAGAGACAAAACTTATGTCACTTTGAGGGAACGTATATGTCAACTTCATGTCAGAATGTCGTCAATGTATGTCCTAGGGTTTGGACGATAGAGACATTTTAATTTTTCGAGATTATTCGAAAGTAAATTTTTAAAAGGCAAATATCTCCCGATCTGTAGGCATCTGAGAGACAAAACTTATGTCACTTTGAGGGAACGTATATGTAAACTTCCTGTCAGAGACACGCCAATGTATGTCTAAGGGTTTGGAGGATAGAGACATTTTAATTTTTCGAGATTATTGGAAAGTCAATTTTTAAAAGGCAAATATCTCCCGATCTGTAGGAATCTAAGAGACAAAACGTATGTCAGTTTGAGGGAACGTATATGTCAACTTCATGTCAGAATCTCGTCAATGTATGTCCAAGGGTTTGGACAATAGAGACATTTTAATTTTTCGAGATTATTCGAAAGTCTATTTTTAAAAGGCAAATATCTCCCGATCTGTAGGCATCTGAGAGACAAACCTTATGTCACTTTGAGGGAACGCATATGTCAAATTCATGTCAGAGTCTCGTCAATGTATGTCCAAGGGTTTGGAGGATAGAGACATTTTAATTTTTCGAGATTATACGATAGTCAATTTTTGAAAAGGCAAATATCTCCCGATCTGTATTAATCTGAGAGACAAAACTTATGTCACTTTGAGGGAACGTATATGTCAACTTCATGTCATAGTCACGTCAATGTATGTCGAAGGGTTTGGAGGATAGAGACATTTAAATTTTTAGAGATTATTCGAAAGTCAATTTTTAAAAGGCAAATATCTCCCGATCTGTAGGAATCTGAGAGACAAAACTTATGTCACTTTGAGGGAACGTATATGTCAACTTCCTGTCAGAGTCACGTCAATGTATGTCCAAGGGGTTGGAGGATAGAGACATTTAAATTTTTAGAGATTATTCGAAAGTCAATTTTTAAAAGGCAAATATCTCCCGATCTGTAGGAATCTGAGAGACAAAACTTATGTCACTTTGAGGGAACGTATATGTCAACTTCATGTCAGAATCTCGTCAATGTATGTCCAAGTGTTTGGACGATACAGACATTTTAATTTTTCGAGATTATTCGAAAGTCAATTTTTTAAAGGCAAATATCTCCCGATCTGTAGGCATCTGAGCGACAAAACGTATGTCACTTTGAGGGAACGTATATGTCAACGTCATGTCAAAATCGCGTCAATGTATGTCCAAGGGTTTGCAGGATAGAGACATTTTAATTTTTCAGGGATATTCGAAAGTCAATTATTCAAAGGCATATATCTCTCGATATTTAGGAATCTGAGAGACACAACTCATGTCACTATGAGGACATTTTCATATCAACTTCATGTCAGAGTCAGGACAATGTACGAAAAAGGGTTTGAAGAATAGAGACATTTGAATTATTCGAGATTATTCGAAAATTAATTTTTGAAAAGGCAAATATCTCCCGATCTGTAGGAATCTGAGAGACAAAACTTATGTCACTTTGAGGGAACGTATATTTCAACTTCATGTCAGAATCTCGTTAATGTATGTCCTAGGGTTTGGACAATAGAGACATTTTAATTTTTCGAGATTATTCGAAAGTCAATTTTTAAAGGCAAATATCTCCCGATCTGTAGGAATCTGAGAGTAAAAACTTATGTCACTTTGAGGGAACGTATATGTCAACTTCATGTCAGAATCTCGTCCATGTATGTCCTAGGGTTTGGACGATAGAGAAATTTTAATTTTTCGAGATTATTCAAAAGTCAATTTTTAAAAGGCATATATCTCCCGATCTGTAGGCATCTGAGAGACAATCCTTATGTCACTTTGAGGGAACGCATATGTCAACTTCATGTCAGAGTCTCGTCAATGTATGTCCAAGGGTTTGGAGGATAGAGACATTTGAATTTTTCGAGATTATTCGAAAGTCAATTTTTGAAGAGGCAAATATCTCCCGATCTGTATTAATCTGAGAGACAAAGCTTTTGTCACTTTGAGGGAACGTATATGTCAACTTCATGTCATAGTCACGTCAGTGTATGTCGAAGGGTTTGGAGGATAGAGACATTTAAATTTTTAGAGATTATTCGAAAGTCAATTTTTGAAAAGGCAAATATCTCCCGATCTGTAGGAATCTGAGAGACAAAACTTATGTCACTTTGAGGGAACGTATATGTCAACTTCCTGTCAGAGTCACGTCAATGTATGTCCAAGGGGTTGGGGGATAGAGACATTTAAATTTTTAGAGATTATTCGAAAGTCAATTTTTAAAGGCAAATATCTCCCGATCTTAAGGCATCTGAGAGACAAAACGTATGTCACTTTGAGGGAACGTATATGTCAACTTCATGTCAGAATCTCGTCAATGTATGTCCAAGGGTTTGGACGATAGAGACATTTTAATTTTTAGAGATTATTCGAAAGTCAATTTTTAAAAGGGAAATATCTACCGATATGTAGGAATCTGAGAGACAAAACTTATGTCACTTTGAGGGAACGCATATGTCATCGTCATGTCATAGTCACGTCAATGTATGTCCAAGGGTTTGCAGGATAGAGACATTTTAATTTTTCAGGGTTATTCGAAAGTCAATTATTCAAAGGCATATATCTCTCGATATTTAGGAATCTGAGAGACACAACTCATGTCACTATGAGGACATTTACATATCAACTTCATGTCAGAGTCTTGACAATGTACGAAAAAGGGTTTGAAGAATAGAGACATTTGAATTATTCGAGATTATTCGAAAATCAATTTTTGAAAAGGCAAATATCTCCCGATCTGTAGGAATCTGAGAGACAAAACATATGTCACTTTGAGGGAACGTATATGTCAACTTCATGTCAGAATCTCGTTAATTTATGTCCTAGGGTTTGGACGATAGAGACATTTTAATTTTTCGAGATTATTCGAAAGTCAATTTTTAAAGGCAAATATCTCCCGATCTGTAGGAATCTGGGAGACAAAACTTATGTCACTTTGAGGGAACGTATATGTCAACTTCATGTCATAGTCACGTCAATGTATGTCGAAGGGTTTGGAGGATAGAGACATTTAAATTTTTAGAGATTATTCGAAAGTCAATCATTAAAAGGCAAATATCTCCCGATCCGTAGGAATCTGAGAGACAAAACTTATGTCACTTTGAGGGAACGTATATGTCAACTTCCTGTCAGAGTCACGTCAATGTATGTCCAAGGGTATGGAGGATAGAGAAATTTAAATTTTTAGAGATTATTCGAAAGTCAATTTTTGAAAAGGAAAAATATCTCCCGATCTGTAGGAATCTGAGAGACAAAGCTTATGTCACTTTGAGGGAACGTATATGTAAACTTCCAGTCAGAGTCTCGTCAATGTATGTCCAAGTGTTTGGACGATACAGACATTTAAATTTTTCGAGATTATTCGAAAGTCAATTTTTAAAAGTTAAATATCTACCGATCTGTAGGAATCTGAGAGACAAAACTTATATCACTTTGAGGGAACGTATATGTCATCGTCATGTCAGAGTCACCTCAATGTATGTCCAAGGGTTTGCAGGATAGAGACATTTTAATTTTTCAGGGTTTTTCGAAAGTCAATTATTCAAAGGCATATATCTCTCGATATTTAGGAATCTGAGAGACACAACTCATGTCACTATGAGGACATTTACATATCAACTTCATGTCAGAGTCAGGACAATGTACGAAAAAGGGTTTGAAGAATAGAGACATTTGAATTATTCCAGATTATTCGAAAATCAATTTTTAAAAGGCAAATATCTCCCGACCTGTAGGAATCTGAGAGACAAAACTTATGTCACTTTGAGGGAACGTATATGTCAACTTCATGTCAGAATCTCGTCAATGTATGTCCTAGGGTTTAGACGATAGAGACATTTTAATTTTTCGAGATTATTCGAAAGTAAATTTTTAAAGGCAAATATCTCCCGATCTGTAGGCATCTGTGAGACAAACCTTATGCCACATTGAGGAAACGCATATGTCAACTTCATGTCAGAATCTCGTCAATGTATGTCCAAGGGTTTGGAGGATAGAGACATTTAAATTTTTAGAGATTATTCGAAATTCAATTTTTGAAAAGGCAAATATCTCCCGATCTGTAGGAATCTGAGAGACAAAACTTATGCCACTTTGAGGGAACGTATATGTAAACTTCCTGTCAGAGACACGCCAATGTATGTCTAAGGGTTTGGAGGATAGAGACATTTTAATTTTTCGAGATTATTGGAAAGTCAATTTTTAAAAGGCAAATATCTCCCGATCTGTAGGAATCTAAGAGACAAAACGTATGTCAGTTTGAGGGAACGTATATGTCAACTTCATGTCAGAATCTCGTCAATGTATGTCCAAGGGTTTGGACAATAGAGACATTTTAATTTTTCGAGATTATTCGAAAGTCTATTTTTAAAAGGCAAATATCTCCCGATCTGTAGGCATCTGAGAGACAAACCTTATGTCACTTTGAGGGAACGCATATGTCAAATTCATGTCAGAGTCTCGTCAATGTATGTCCAAGGGTTTGGAGGATAGAGACATTTTAATTTTTCGAGATTATACGATAGTCAATTTTAAAAAGGCAAATATCTCCCGATCTGTATTAATCTGAGAGACAAAACTTATGTCACTTTGAGGGAACGTATTTGTCAACTTCATGTCATAGTCACGTCAATGTATGTCGAAGGGTTTGGAGGATAGAGACATCTAAATTTTTAGAGATTATTCGAAAGTCAATTTTTAAAAGGCAAATATCTCCCGATCTGTAGGAATCTGAGAGACAAAACTTATGTCACTTTGAGGGAACGTATATGTCAACTTCCTGTCAGAGTCACGTCAATGTATGTCCAAGGGGTTGGAGGATAGAGACATTTAAATTTTTAGAGATTATTCGAAAGTCAATTTTTGAAAAGGCAAATATCTCCCGATCTGTAGGAATCTGAGAGACAAAACTTATGTCACTTTGAGGGAACGTATATGTCAACTTCATGTCAAAATCTCGTCAATGTATGTCCAAGTGTTTGGACGATACAGACATTTTAATTTTTCGAGATTATTCGAAAGTCAATTTTTTAAAGGCAAATATCTCCCGATCTGTAGGCATCTGATCGACAAAACGTATGTCACTTTGAGGGAACGTATATGTCAACGTCATGTCAAAATCGCGTCAATGTATGTCCAAGGGTTTGCAGGATAGAGACATTTTAATTTTTCAGGGATATTCGAAAGTCAATTATTCAAAGGCATATATCTCTCGATATTTAGGAATCTGAGAGACACAACTCATGTCACTATGAGGACATTTTCATATCAACTTCATGTCAGAGTCAGGACAATGTACGAAAAAGGGTTTGAAGAATAGAGACATTTGAATTATTCGAGATTATTCGAAAATTAATTTTTGAAAAGGCAAATATCTCCCGATCTGTAGGAATCTGAGAGACAAAACTTATGTCACTTTGAGGGAACGTATATTTCAACTTCATGTCAGAATCTCGTTAATGTGTGTCCTAGGGTTTGGACAATAGAGACATTTTAATTTTTCGAGATTATTCGAAAGTCAATTTTTAAAGGCAAATATCTCCCGATCTGTAGGAATCTGAGAGTAAAAACTTATGTCACTTTGAGGGAACGTATATGTCAACTTCATGTCAGAATCTCGTCCATGTATGTCCTAGGGTTTGGACGATAGAGAAATTTTAATTTTTCGAGATTATTCAAAAGTCAATTTTTAAAAGGCATATATCTCCCGATCTGTAGGCATCTGAGAGACAATCCTTATGTCACTTTGAGGGAACGCATATGTCAACTTCATGTCAGAGTCTCGTCAATGTATGTCCAAGGGTTTGGAGGATAGAGACATTTGAATTTTTCGAGATTATTCGAAAGTCAATTTTTGAAGAGGCAAATATCTCCCGATCTGTATTAATCTGAGAGACAAAGCTTTTGTCACTTTGAGGGAACGTATATGTCAACTTCATGTCATAGTCACGTCAGTGTATGTCGAAGGGTTTGGAGGATAGAGACATTTAAATTTTTAGAGATTATTCGAAAGTCAATTTTTGAAAAGGCAAATATCTCCCGATCTGTAGGAATCTGAGAGACAAAACTTATGTCACTTTGAGGGAACGTATATGTCAACTTCCTGTCAGAGTCACGTCAATGTATGTCCAAGGGGTTGGGGGATAGAGACATTTAAATTTTTAGAGATTATTCGAAAGTCAATTTTTAAAGGCAAATATCTCCCGATCTTAAGGCATCTGAGAGACAAAACGTATGTCACTTTGAGGGAACGTATATGTCAACTTCATGTCAGAATCTCGTCAATGTATGTCCAAGGGTTTGGACGATAGAGACATTTTAATTTTTAGAGATTATTCGAAAGTCAATTTTTAAAAGGGAAATATCTACCGATATGTAGGAATCTGAGAGACAAAACTTATGTCACTTTGAGGGAACGCATATGTCATCGTCATGTCATAGTCACGTCAATGTATGTCCAAGGGTTTGCAGGATAGAGACATTTTAATTTTTCAGGGTTATTCGAAAGTCAATTATTCAAAGGCATATATCTCTCGATATTTAGGAATCTGAGAGACACAACTCATGTCACTATGAGGACATTTACATATCAACTTCATGTCAGAGTCTTGACAATGTACGAAAAAGGGTTTGAAGAATAGAGACATTTGAATTATTCGAGATTATTCGAAAATCAATTTTTGAAAAGGCAAATATCTCCCGATCTGTAGGAATCTGAGAGACAAAACATATGTCACTTTGAGGGAACGTATATGTCAACTTCATGTCAGAATCTCGTTAATTTATGTCCTAGGGTTTGGACGATAGAGACATTTTAATTTTTCGAGATTATTCGAAAGTCAATTTTTAAAGGCAAATATCTCCCGATCTGTAGGAATCTGGGAGACAAAACTTATGTCACTTTGAGGGAACGTATATGTCAACTTCATGTCATAGTCACGTCAATGTATGTCGAAGGGTTTGGAGGATAGAGACATTTAAATTTTTAGAGATTATTCGAAAGTCAATCATTAAAAGGCAAATATCTCCCGATCTGTAGGAATCTGAGAGACAAAACTTATGTCACTTTGAGGGAACGTATATGTCAACTTCCTGTCAGAGTCACGTCAATGTATGTCCAAGGGTTTGGAGGATAGAGAAATTTAAATTTTTAGAGATTATTCGAAAGTCAATTTTTGAAAAGGAAAAATATCTCCCGATCTGTAGGAATCTGAGAGACAAAGCTTATGTCACTTTGAGGGAACGTATATGTAAACTTCCAGTCAGAGTCTCGTCAATGTATGTCCAAGTGTTTGGACGATACAGACATTTAAATTTTTCGAGATTATTCGAAAGTCAATTATTAAAAGTTAAATATCTACCGATCTGTAGGAATCTGAGAGACAAAACTTATATCACTTTGAGGGAACGTATATGTCATCGTCATGTCAGAGTCACCTCAATGTATGTCCAAGGGTTTGCAGGATAGAGACATTTTAATTTTTCAGGGTTTTTCGAAAGTCAATTATTCAAAGGCATATATCTCTCGATATTTAGGAATCTGAGAGACACAACTCATGTCACTATGAGGACATTTACATATCAACTTCATGTCAGAGTCAGGACAATGTACGAAAAAGGGTTTGAAGAATAGAGACATTTGAATTATTCCAGATTATTCGAAAATCAATTTTTAAAAGGCAAATATCTCCCGACCTGTAGGAATCTGAGAGACAAAACTTATGTCACTTTGAGGGAACGTATATGTCAACTTCATGTCAGAATCTCGTCAATGTATGTCCTAGGGTTTAGACGATAGAGACATTTTAATTTTTCGAGATTATTCGAAAGTAAATTTTTAAAGGCAAATATCTCCCGATCTGTAGGCATCTGTGAGACAAACCTTATGCCACATTGAGGGAACGCATATGTCAACTTCATGTCAGAATCTCGTCAATGTATGTCCAAGGGTTTGGAGGATAGAGACATTTAAATTTTTAGAGATTATTCGAAAGTCAATTTTTGAAAAGGCAAATATCTCCCGATCTGTAGGAATCTGAGAGACAAAACTTATGTCACTTTGAGGGAACGTATATGTAAACTTCCTGTCAGAGACACGCCAATGTATGTCTAAGGGTTTGGAGGATAGAGACATTTTAATTTTTCGAGATTATTGGAAAGTCAATTTTTAAAAGGCAAATATCTCCCGATCTGTAGGAATCTAAGAGACAAAACGTATGTCAGTTTGAGGGAACGTATATGTCAACTTCATGTCAGAATCTCGTCAATGTATGTCCAAGGGTTTGGACAATAGAGACATTTTAATTTTTCGAGATTATTCGAAAGTCAATTTTTAAAAGGCAAATATCTCCCAATCTGTAGGCATCTGAGAGACAAACCTTATGTCACTTTGAGGGAACGCATATGTCAAATTCATGTCAGAGTCTCGTCAATGTATGTCCAAGGGTTTGGAGGATAGAGACATTTTAATTTTTCGAGATTATACGATAGTCAATTTTTGAAAAGGCAAATATCTCCCGATCTGTATTAATCTGAGGGACAAAACTTATGTCACTTTGAGGGAACGTATATGTCAACTTCATGTCATAGTCACGTCAATGTATGTCGAAGGGTTTGGAGGATAGAGACATTTAAATTTTTAGAGATTATTCGAAAGTCAATTTTTAAAAGGCAAATATCTCCCGATCTGTAGGAATCTGAGAGACAAAACTTATGTCACTTTGAGGGAATGTATATGTCAACTTCCTGTCAGAGTCACGTCAATGTATGTCCAAGGGGTTGGAGGATAGAGACATTTAAATTTTTAGAGATTATTCGAAAGTCAATTTTTGAAAAGGCAAATATCTCCCGATCTGTAGGAATCTGAGAGACAAAACTTATGTCACTTTGAGGGAACGTATATGTCAACTTCATGTCATTGTCACGTCAATGTATGTCGAAGGGTTTGGAGGATAGAGACATTTAAATTTTTAGAGATTATTCGAAAGTCAATTATTTAAAGGCAAATATCTCCCGATCTGTAGGAATCTGAGAGACAAAACTTATGTCACTTTGAGGGAACGTATATGTCAACTTCCTGTCAGAGTCACGTCAATGTATGTCCAAGGGTTTGGAGGATAGAGACATTTAAATTTTTAGAGATTATTCGAAAGTCAATTTTTGAAAAGGAAAATATCTCCCGATCTGTAGGAATCTGAGAGACAAAACTTATGTCACTTTGAGGGAACGTATATGTAAACTTCCTGTCAGAGTCACGCCAATGTATGTCCAAGGGTTTGGATGATAGAGACATTTTAATTTTTCAGGGTTATTCGAAAGTCAATTATTCAAAGGCATATATCTCTCGATATTTAGGAATCTGAGAGACAAAGCTTATGTCACTTTGAGGGAACGCATATGTCATCGTCATGTCACAGTCACGTCAATGTATGTCCAAGGGTTTGCAGGATAGAGACATTTTAATTTTTCAGGGTTATTCGAGAGTCAATTATTCAAAGGCATATATCTCTCGATATTTAGGAATCTGAGAGACAAAACTTATGTCACTTTGAGGGAACGTATATGTCAACTTCATGTCAGAATCTCGTCAATGTATGTCCAAGTGTTTGGACGATACAGACATTTTAATTTTTCGAGATTATTCGAAAGTCAATTTTTAAAGGCAAATATCTCCCGATCTGTAGGCATCTGAGAGACAAAACGTATGCCACTTTGAGGGAACGTATATGTCAACTTCATGTCAGAATCTCGTCAATGTATGTCCTAGGGTTTGGACGATAGAGAAATTTTAATTTTTCGAGATTATTCGAAAGTCAATTTTTAAAAGGCAAATATCTCCCGATCTGTAGGCATCTGAGAGACAAACCTTATGTCACTTTGAGGGAACGCATATGTCAACTTCATGTCAGAGTCTCGTCAATGTATGTCCAAGGGTTTGGAGGATAGAGACATTTGAATTTTTCGAGATTATTCGAAAGTCAATTTTTGAAGAGGCAAATATCTCCCGATCTGTATTAATCTGAGAGACAAAGCTTTTGTCACTTTGAGGGAACGTATATGTCAACTTCATGTCATAGTCACGTCAATGTATGTCGAAGAGTTTGGAGGATAGAGACATTTAAATTTTTAGAGATTATTCGAAAGTCAATTTTTGAAAAGGCAAATATCTCCCGATCTGTAGGAATCTGAGAGACAAAACTTATGTCACTTTGAGGGAACGTATATGTCAACTTCCTGTCAGAGTCACGTCAATGTATGTCCAAGGGGTTGGAGGATAGAGACATTTAAATTTTTAGAGATTATTCGAAAGTCAATTTTTAAAGGCAAATATCTCCCGATCTTTAGGCATCTGAGAGACAAAACGTATGTCACTTTGAGGGAACGTATATGTCAACTTCATGTCAAAATCTCATCAATGTATGTCCAGGGGTTTGGACGATAGAGACATTTTAATTTTTCCAGATTATTCGAAAGTCAATTTTTAAAAGGGAAATATCTACCGATCTGTAGGAATCTGAGAGACAAAACTTATATCACTTTGAGGGAACGCATATGTCATCGTCATGTCAGAGTCACGTCAATGTATGTCCAAGGGTTTGCAGGATAGAGACATTTTAATTTTTCAGGGTTATTCGAAAGTCAATTATTCAAAGGCATATATCTCTCGATATTTAGGAATCTGAGAGACACAACTCATGTCACTATGAGGACATTTACATATCAACTTCATGTCAGAGTCAGGACAATGTACGAAAAAGGGTTTGAAGAATAGAGACATTTAAATTATTCGAGATTATTCGAAAATCAATTTTTGAAAAGGCAAATATCTCCCGATCTGTAGGCATCTGAGAGACAAACCTTATGTCACTTTGAGGGAACGCATATGTCAACTTCGTGTCAGAGTCTCGTCAATGTATGTCCAAGGGTTTGGAGGATAGAGACATTTGAATTTTTCGAGATTATTCGAAAGTCAATTTTTGAAAAGGCAAATATCTCCCGATCTGTATTAATCTGAGAGACAAAGCTTATGTCACTTTGAGGGAACGTATATGTCAACTTCATGTCATAGTCACGTCAATGTATGTCGAAGGGTTTGGAGGATAGAGACATTTAAATTTTTAGAGATTATTCGAAAGTCAATTTTTAAAAGGCAAATATCTCCCGATCTGTAGGAATCTGAGAGACAAACCTTATGTCACTTTGAGGGAACGTATATGTCAACTTCATGTCAGAATCTCGTCAATGTATGTCCAAGGGTTTGGACGATAGAGACATTTTAATTTTTCGAGATTATTCGAAAGTCAATTTTTAAAAGGGAAATATCTACCGATCTGTAGGAATCTGAGAGACAAAACTTATGTCACTTTGAGGGAACGCATATGTCATCGACATGTCATAGTCACGTCAATGTATGTCCAAGGGTTTGCAGGATAGAGACATTTTAATTTTTCAGGGATATTCCTAAGTCAATTATTCAAAGGCATATATATCTCGATATTTAGGAATCTGAGAAAGACAACTCATGTCACTATGAGGACATTTACATATCAACTTCATGTCAGAGTCAGGACAATGTACGAAAAAGGGTTTGAAGAATAGAGACATTTGAATTATTCGAGATTATTCGAAAATCAATTTTTGAAAAGGCAAATATCTCCCGATCTGTAGGAATGTGAGAGACAAAACTTATGTCACTTTGAGGGAACGTATATGTCAACTTCATGTCTGAATCTCGTTAATGTATGTCCTAGGGTTTGGACAATAGAGACATTTTAATTTTTCGAGATTATTCGAAAGTCAATTTTTAAAGGCAAATATCTCCCGATCTGTAGGAATCTGAGAGACAAAACTTATGTCACTTTGAGGGAACGTATATGTCAACTTCATGTCATTGTCACGTCAATGTATGTCGAAGGGTTTGGAGGATAGAGACATTTAAATTTTTAGAGATTATTCGAAAGTCAATTATTTAAAGGCAAATATCTCCCGATCTGTAGGAATCTGAGAGACAAAACTTATGTCACTTTGAGGGAACGTATATGTCAACTTCCTGTCAGAGTCACGTCAATGTATGTCCAAGGGTTTGGAGGATAGAGACATTTAAATTTTTAGAGATTATTCGAAGTCAATTTTTGAAAAGGCAAATATCTCCCGATCTGTAGGAATCTGAGAGACAAAACTTATGTCACTTTGAGGGAACGTATATGTAAACTTCCTGTCAGAGTCACGCCAATGTATGTCCAAGGGTTTGGAGGATAGAGACATTTTAATTTTTCAGGGTTATTCGAAAGTCAATTATTCAAAGGCATATATCTCTCGATATCTAGGAATCTGAGAGACAAAACTTATGTCACTTTGAGGGAACGCATATGTCATCGTCATGTCACAGTCACGTCAATGTATGTCCAAGGGTTTGCAGGATAGAGACATTTTAATTTTTCAGGGTTATTCGAGAGTCAATTATTCAAAGGCATATATCTCTCGATATTTAGGAATCTGAGAGACAAAACTTATATCACTTTGAGGGAACGTATATGTCAACTTCATGTCAGAATCTCGTCAATGTATGTCCAAGTGTTTGGACGATACAGACATTTTAATTTTTCGAGATTATTCGAAAGTCAATTTTTTAAAGGCAAATATCTCCCGATCTGTAGGCATCTGAGAGACAAAACGTATGTCACTTTGAGGGAACGTATATGTCAACGTCATGTCAAAATCTCGTCAATGTATTTCCAAGGGTTTGCAGGATAGAGACATTTTAATTTTTCAGGGTTATTCGAAAGTCAATTATTCAAAGGCATATATCTCTCGATATTTAGGAATCTGAGAGACACAACTCATGTCACTATGAGGACATTTTCATATCAACTTCATGTCAGAGTCAGGACAATGTACGAAAAAGGGTTTGAAGAATAGAGACATTTGAATTATTCGAGATTATTCGAAAATTAATTTTTGAAAAGGCAAATATCTCCCGATCTGTAGGAATCTGAGAGACAAAACTTATGTCACTTTGAGGGAACGTAAATTTCAACTTCATGTCAGAATCTCGTTAATGTATGTCCTAGGGTTTGGACAATAGAGACATTTTAATTTTTCGAGATTATTCGAAAGTCAATTTTTAAAAAGGCAAATATCTCCCGATCTGTATTAATCTGAGAGACAAAACTTATGTCACTTTGAGGGAACGTATATGTCAACTTCATGTCAGAATCTCGTCAATGTATGTCCTAGGGTTTGGACGATAGAGAAATTTTAATTTTTCGAGATTATTCGAAAGTCAATTTTTAAAAGGCAAATATCTCCCGATGTGTAGGCATCTGAGAGACAAACCTTATGTCACTTTGAGGGAACGCATATGTCAACTTCATGTCAGAGTCTCGTCAATGTATGTCCAAGAGTTTGGAGGATAGAGACATTTGAATTTTTCGAGATTATTCGAAAGTCAATTTTTGAAGAGGCAAATATCTCCCGATCTGTAGGCATCTGAGAGACAAACCTTATGTCACTTTGAGGGAACGCATATGTCAACTTCATGTCAGAATCTCGTCAATGTATGTCCAAGTGTTTGGACGATACAGACATTTTAATTTTTCGAGATTATTCGAAAGTCAATTTTTAAAAGGGAAATATCTACCGATCTGTAGGAATCTGAGAGACAAAACTTATATCACTTTGAGGGAACGCATATGTCATCGTCATGTCAGAGTCACGTCAATGTATGTCCAAGGGTTTGCAGGATAGAGACATTTTAATTTTTCAGGGTTATTCGAAAGTCAATTATTCAAAGGCATATATCTCTCGATATTTAGGAATCTGAGAGACACAACTCATGTCACTATGAGGACATTTACATATCAACTTCATGTCAGAGTCAGGACAATGTACGAAAAAGGGTTTGAAGAATAGAGACATTTAAATTATTCGAGATTATTCGAAAATCAATTTTTGAAAAGGCAAATATCTCCCGATCTGTAGGCATCTGAGAGACAAACCTTATGTCACTTTGAGGGAACGCATATGTCAACTTCATGTCAGAGTCTCGTCAATGTATGTCCAAGGGTTTGGAGGATAGAGACATTTGAATTTTTCGAGATTATTCGAAAGTCAATTTTTGAAAAGGCAAATATCTCCCGATCTGTATTAATCTGAGAGACAAAGCTTATGTCACTTTGAGGGAACGTATATGTCAACTTCATGTCATAGTCACGTCAATGTATGTCGAAGAGTTTGGAGGATAGAGCCATTTAAATTTTTAGAGATTATTCGAAAGTCAATTTTTAAAAGGCAAATATCTCCCGATCTGTAGGAATCTGAGAGACAAAACTTAGGTCACTTTGAGGGAACGTATATGTCAACTTCCTGTCACAGTCACGTCAATGTATGTCCAAGGGTTTGGAGGATAGAGACATGTAAATTTTTAGAGATTATTCGAAAGTCAATTTTTGAAAAGGCAAATATCTCCCGATCTGTAGGAATCTGAGAGACAAAACTTATGTCACTTTGAGGGAACGTATATGTCAACTTCCTGTCAGAGTCACGTCAATGTATGTCCAAGGGGTTGGAGGATAGAGACATTTAAATTTTTAGAGATTATTCGAAAGTCAATTTTTGTAAAGGCAAATATCTCCCGATCTGTAGGCATCTGAGAGACAAAACGTATGTCACTTTGAGGGATCGTATATGTCAACTTCATGTCAAAATCTCATCAATGTATGTCCAAGGGTTTGGACGATAGAGACATTTTAATTTTTCGAGATTATTCGAAAGTCAATTTTTAAAAGGGAAATATCTACCTATCTGTAGGAATCTGAGAGACAAAACTTATATCACTTTGAGGGAACGCATATGTCATCGTCATGTCATAGTCACGTCAATGTATGTCCAAGGGTTTGCAGGATAGATACATTTTAATTTTTCAGGGTTATTCGAAAGTCAATTATTCAAAGGCATATATCTCTCGATATGTAGGAATCTGAGAGACAAACCTTATGTCACTTTGAGGGAACGTATATGTCAACTTCATGTCAGAATCACGTCAATGTATGTCCAAGTGTTTGGACGATATAGACATTTTAATTTTTCGAGATTATTCGAAAGTCAATTTTTTAAAGGCAAATATCTCCCGATCTGTAGGCATCTGAGAAACAAAACGTATGTCACTTTGAGGGAACGTATATGTAAACTTCATGTCAGAGTCACGTCAATATATGTGCAAGGGTTTGGAGGATAGAGACATTTAAATTTTTCGAGATTATTCGAAAGTCAAGTTTTGAAAAGTCAAATATCCTCCGATCTGTAGGAATCTGAGAGACAAAACTTATGTCACTTTAAGGGAACGCATATGTCATCGTCATGTCAGAGTCTCGTCAATGTATGTCCAAGGGTTTGCAGGATAGAGACATTTTAATTTTTCAGGGTTATTCGAAAGTCAATTATTCAAAGGCATATATCTCTCGATATGTAGGAATCTGAGAGACACAACTCATGTCACTATGAGGACATTTACATATCAACTTCATGTCAGAGTCACGACAATGTACGACAAAGTGTTTGAAGAATAGAGATATTTGAATTATTCGAGATTATTCGAAAGCCAATTCTTAAAAGGCAAATATCTCCCGATCTGCAGGCATCTGAGAGACAAACCTTATGTCACTTTGAGGGAACGCATATGTCAACTTCATGTCAGAGTCTCGTCAATGTATGTCCAAGGGTTTGGAGGATAGAGACATTTAAATTTTTCGAGATTATTCGATAGTCAATTTTTTTAAAAGCAAATATCTCCCGATCTGTAGGAATCTGAGAGACAAAACTTATGTCACTTTGAGGGTACGTATATGTCAACTTCATGTCAGAATCTCGACAATGTATGTCCAAGGGTTTGGAGGATAGAGCCATTGAAATTTTTAGTGATTATTCGATAGTCAATTTTTGAAAAGGCAAATATCTCCCGATCTGTAGGAATCTGAGAGACAAAACTTATGTCTCCTTGAGGGAAGGTATATGTCAACTTCATGTCAGAATCTCGTCAATGTATGTCCAAGGGTTTGGACGATAGAGACATTTTAATTTTTCGAGATTATTCGAAAGTCAATTTTTAAAAGGCAAATATCTCCCGATCTGTAGGAATGTGAGAGACAAAACTTATGTCACTTTGAGGGATTATATATGTCAACTTCCTGTCAGAGTCACGTCAATGTATGTCCAAGGGTTTGGAGGATAGAGACATTTAAATTTTTAGAGATTATTCGAAAGTCAATTTTTAAAAGGCAGATATCTCCCGATCTGTAGGAATCTGAGAGACAAAACTTATGTCACTTTGAGGGAACGTATATGTCAACTTCCTGTCAGAGTCACGTCAATGTATGTCCAAGGGTTTGGAGGATAGGGACATTTTAATTTTTCGAGATTATTGGAAAGTCAATTTTTAAAAGGCAAATATCTCCCGATCTCTAGAATCTGAGAGACAAAACTTATGTCACTTTGAGGGTACGTATATGTCAACTTCATGTCAGAATCTCGTCAATGTATGTCCAAGGGTTTGGACGATAGAGACATTTTAATTTTTCGAGATTATTTGAAAGTCAATTTTTAGAAGGCAAATATCTCCCGATCTGTAGGCATCTGAGAAACAAACCTTATGTCACTTTGAGGGAACGCATATGTCATCGTCATGTTAAAGTCTTGTCAATGTATGTCCAAGGGTTTGCAGGATACAGACATTTAAATTTTGCAGGTTTATTCGAAAGTCAATTATTCAGAGGCATATATCTCTCGATATGTAGGAATCTGAGAGACAAAACTTATGTCACTTTGAGGGAACGTATATGTTAACTTCATGTCATAGTCACGTCTATGTATGTAGAAGGGTTTGAACGATAGAGACATTTTAATTTTTCGAGATTATTCGAAAGAAAATTTTTAAAGGGCAAATATCTCCCGATCTGTAGGAATCTGAGAGACAAAACTTATATCACTTTGAGGGAACGTATATGTCAACGTCCTGTCAGAGTCACGTCAATGTATGTCCAAGGGTCTGGTGGATAAAGACATTTAAATTTTTAGAGATTGTTCGAAAGTCAATTTTTAAAAGGCAAATATCTCCCGATCAGTAGGATTCTGTGAGACAAAAATTATGTCACTTTGAGGGAACGTATATGTCAACTTGCTGTCAGAGTCAAGTCAGTGTATGTCCTAGGGTTTGGAGGATAGAGACATTTAAATTGTTCGAGATTATTCGAAAGTCAATTAGTGAAAGGCAAATATCTCCCGATCTGTAGGAATCTGAGAGACAAAACTTATGTCACTTTGAGGGAACGTATATGTCAACTTCCTGTCAGAGTTACGTCAATGTATGTCTAAGGGTTTGGACAATAGAGACATTTTAATTATTCGAGATTATTCGAAAGTCAATTTTTAATAGGCAAATATCTCCCGATCTGTAGGAATCTGAGAGACAAAACTTATGTCACTTTGAGGGAACGTATATGTAAACTTCCTGTCAGAGTCACGTCAATGTATGTCCAAGGGTTTGGAGGATAGAGACATTTAAATTTTTCGAGATTATTCGAAAGTCAAGTTTTGAAAAGGCAAATATCTCCCGATCTGTAGGAATCTGAGAGACAAACCTTATGTCACTTTGAGGGAACGCATATGTCATCGCCATGTTAAAGTCTTGTCAATGTATGTCCAAGGGTTTGCAGGATACAGACATTTTAATTTTGCAGGTTTATTCGAAAGTCAATTATTCAGAGGCATATATCTCTCGATATGTAGGAATCTGAGAGACACAACTGATGTCACTATGAGGACATTTATATATCTAGTTCATGTCAGAGTCACGACAATGTACGAAAAAGGGTTTGAAGGATAGAGACATTTGAATTTTTCGAGATTATTCGAAAGTCAATGATTAAAAGGCAAATATCTCCCGATCTGTAGGAATCTGAAAGTCAAGCCTTATGTCACTTTGAGGGAACGTATATGTAAACTTCCTGTCAGAGTCACGTCAATGTATGTCCATGGGTTTGGAGGATAGAGACATCATAATTTTTCGAGATTATTCGAAAGTCAATTTTTAAAAGGCAAATATCTCCCGATCTGTAGGAATCTGAGATACAACACTTTTGTCACTTTGAGGGAACGTATATGTAAACTTCCTGTCAGAGTCACGTCAATGTATGCCCAAGGGTTTGGATTATAGAGACATTTAAATTTTTAGAGATTATTCGAAAGGCAATTTTTAAAAGGCAAATATCTCCCGATCTGTAGGAATCTGAGAGACAAAACTTATGTCACTTTGAGGGAACGTATATGTCAACTTCATGTCATAGTCATGTCAATGTATGTCGAAGGGTTTGGAGGATAGAGACATTTAAATTTTTAGAGATTAATCGAAAGTCAATTTTTAAAATGCAAATATCTCCTGATCTGTAGGAATCTGAGAGACAAAACTTATGTCACTTTTAGGGAACGTATATGTGAACTCCATGTCAGAATCTCGTCAATGTATGTCCAAGGGTTTTTACGATAGAGACATTTTAATTTTTCGAGATTATTCGAAAGTCAATTTTTAAAAGGCAAATATCTCCCGATCTGTAGGCATCTGAGAGACAAACCTTATGTCACTTTGAGGGAACGGATATGTCAACTTCATGTCAGAGTCTCGTCGATGTATATCCAAGGGTTTGGAGGATAGAGACATTTTAATTTTTCGAGATTATTCGAAAGTCAATTTGTGAAAGGCAAATATCTCCCGATCTGTAGGAATCTGAGAGACAAAACTTATGTCACTTTGAGGGAACGCATATGTCAACTTCATGTCAGAGTCACGTCAATGTATGTCCAAGGGTTTGGAGGATAGAGACATTTTAATTTTTCGAGATTATTCGAAAGTCAATTTGTGAAAGGCAAATATCTCCCGATCTGTATGAATCTGAGAGACAAAACTTAAGTCACTTTGAGGGAATGTATATGTCAACTTCATGTCATAGTCACGTCAATGTATGTCGAGGGGTTTCGAGGATAGAGACATGTAAATTTTTAGAGATTATTCGAAAGTCAATTTTTGAAAAGGCAAATATCTCCCGATCTGTAGGAATCTGAGAGACAAAACTTATGTCACTTTGAGGGAACGTATATGTCAACTTCCTGTCAGAGTCACGTCAATGTATGTCCAAGGGGTTGGAGGATAGAGACATTTAAATTTTTAGAGATTATTCGAAAGTCAATTTTTGTAAAGGCAAATATCTCCCGATCTGTAGGCATCTGAGAGACAAAACGTATGTCACTTTGAGGGATCGTATATGTCAACTTCATGTCAAAATCTCATCAATGTATGTCCAAGGGTTTGGACGATAGAGACATTTTAATTTTTCGAGATTATTCGAAAGTCAATTTTTAAAAGGGAAATATCTACCTATCTGTAGGAATCTGAGAGACAAAACTTATATCACTTTGAGGGAACGCATATGTCATCGTCATGTCATAGTCACGTCAATGTATGTCCAAGGGTTTGCAGGATAGATACATTTTAATTTTTCAGGGTTATTCGAAAGTCAATTATTCAAAGGCATATATCTCTCGATATGTAGGAATCTGAGAGACAAACCTTATGTCACTTTGAGGGAACGTATATGTCAACTTCATGTCAGAATCACGTCAATGTATGTCCAAGTGTTTGGACGATATAGACATTTTAATTTTTCGAGATTATTCGAAAGTCAATTTTTTAAAGGCAAATATCTCCCGATCTGTAGGCATCTGAGAAACAAAACGTATGTCACTTTGAGGGAACGTATATGTAAACTTCATGTCAGAGTCACGTCAATATATGTGCAAGGGTTTGGAGGATAGAGACATTTAAATTTTTCGAGATTATTCGAAAGTCAAGTTTTGAAAAGTCAAATATCCTCCGATCTGTAGGAATCTGAGAGACAAAACTTATGTCACTTTAAGGGAACGCATATGTCATCGTCATGTCAGAGTCTCGTCAATGTATGTCCAAGGGTTTGCAGGATAGAGACATTTTAATTTTTCAGGGTTATTCGAAAGTCAATTATTCAAAGGCATATATCTCTCGATATGTAGGAATCTGAGAGACACAACTCATGTCACTATGAGGACATTTACATATCAACTTCATGTCAGAGTCACGACAATGTACGACAAAGTGTTTGAAGAATAGAGATATTTGAATTATTCGAGATTATTCGAAAGCCAATTCTTAAAAGGCAAATATCTCCCGATCTGCAGGCATCTGAGAGACAAACCTTATGTCACTTTGAGGGAACGCATATGTCAACTTCATGTCAGAGTCTCGTCAATGTATGTCCAAGGGTTTGGAGGATAGAGACATTTAAATTTTTCGAGATTATTCGATAGTCAATTTTTTTAAAAGCAAATATCTCCCGATCTGTAGGAATCTGAGAGACAAAACTTATGTCACTTTGAGGGTACGTATATGTCAACTTCATGTCAGAATCTCGACAATGTATGTCCAAGGGTTTGGAGGATAGAGCCATTGAAATTTTTAGTGATTATTCGATAGTCAATTTTTGAAAAGGCAAATATCTCCCGATCTGTAGGAATCTGAGAGACAAAACTTATGTCTCCTTGAGGGAAGGTATATGTCAACTTCATGTCAGAATCTCGTCAATGTATGTCCAAGGGTTTGGACGATAGAGACATTTTAATTTTTCGAGATTATTCGAAAGTCAATTTTTAAAAGGCAAATATCTCCCGATCTGTAGGAATGTGAGAGACAAAACTTATGTCACTTTGAGGGATTATATATGTCAACTTCCTGTCAGAGTCACGTCAATGTATGTCCAAGGGTTTGGAGGATAGAGACATTTAAATTTTTAGAGATTATTCGAAAGTCAATTTTTAAAAGGCAGATATCTCCCGATCTGTAGGAATCTGAGAGACAAAACTTATGTCACTTTGAGGGAACGTATATGTCAACTTCCTGTCAGAGTCACGTCAATGTATGTCCAAGGGTTTGGAGGATAGGGACATTTTAATTTTTCGAGATTATTGGAAAGTCAATTTTTAAAAGGCAAATATCTCCCGATCTCTAGAATCTGAGAGACAAAACTTATGTCACTTTGAGGGTACGTATATGTCAACTTCATGTCAGAATCTCGTCAATGTATGTCCAAGGGTTTGGACGATAGAGACATTTTAATTTTTCGAGATTATTTGAAAGTCAATTTTTAGAAGGCAAATATCTCCCGATCTGTAGGCATCTGAGAAACAAACCTTATGTCACTTTGAGGGAACGCATATGTCATCGTCATGTTAAAGTCTTGTCAATGTATGTCCAAGGGTTTGCAGGATACAGACATTTAAATTTTGCAGGTTTATTCGAAAGTCAATTATTCAGAGGCATATATCTCTCGATATGTAGGAATCTGAGAGACAAAACTTATGTCACTTTGAGGGAACGTATATGTTAACTTCATGTCATAGTCACGTCTATGTATGTAGAAGGGTTTGAACGATAGAGACATTTTAATTTTTCGAGATTATTCGAAAGAAAATTTTTAAAGGGCAAATATCTCCCGATCTGTAGGAATCTGAGAGACAAAACTTATATCACTTTGAGGGAACGTATATGTCAACGTCCTGTCAGAGTCACGTCAATGTATGTCCAAGGGTCTGGTGGATAAAGACATTTAAATTTTTATAGATTGTTCGAAAGTCAATTTTTAAAAGGCAAATATCTCCCGATCAGTAGGATTCTGTGAGACAAAAATTATGTCACTTTGAGGGAACGTATATGTCAACTTGCTGTCAGAGTCAAGTCAGTGTATGTCCTAGGGTTTGGAGGATAGAGACATTTAAATTGTTCGAGATTATTCGAAAGTCAATTAGTAAAAGGCAAATATCTCCCGATCTGTAGGAATCTGAGAGACAAAACTTATGTCACTTTGAGGGAACGTATATGTCAACTTCCTGTCAGAGTTACGTCAATGTATGTCTAAGGGTTTGGACAATAGAGACATTTTAATTATTCGAGATTATTCGAAAGTCAATTTTTAATAGGCAAATATCTCCCGATCTGTAGGAATCTGAGAGACAAAACTTATGTCACTTTGAGGGAACGTATATGTAAACTTCCTGTCAGAGTCACGTCAATGTATGTCCAAGGGTTTGGAGGATAGAGACATTTAAATTTTTCGAGATTATTCGAAAGTCAAGTTTTGAAAAGGCAAATATCTCCCGATCTGTAGGAATCTGAGAGACAAACCTTATGTCACTTTGAGGGAACGCATATGTCATCGCCATGTTAAAGTCTTGTCAATGTATGTCCAAGGGTTTGCAGGATACAGACATTTTAATTTTGCAGGTTTATTCGAAAGTCAATTATTCAGAGGCATATATCTCTCGATATGTAGGAATCTGAGAGACACAACTGATGTCACTATGAGGACATTTATATATCTAGTTCATGTCAGAGTCACGACAATGTACGAAAAAGGGTTTGAAGGATAGAGACATTTGAATTTTTCGAGATTATTCGAAAGTCAATGATTAAAAGGCAAATATCTCCCGATCTGTAGGAATCTGAAAGTCAAGCCTTATGTCACTTTGAGGGAACGTATATGTAAACTTCCTGTCAGAGTCACGTCAATGTATGTCCATGGGTTTGGAGGATAGAGACATCATAATTTTTCGAGATTATTCGAAAGTCAATTTTTAAAAGGCAAATATCTCCCGATCTGTAGGAATCTGAGATACAACACTTTTGTCACTTTGAGGGAACGTATATGTAAACTTCCTGTCAGAGTCACGTCAATGTATGCCCAAGGGTTTGGATTATAGAGACATTTAAATTTTTAGAGATTATTCGAAAGGCAATTTTTAAAAGGCAAATATCTCCCGATCTGTAGGAATCTGAGAGACAAAACTTATGTCACTTTGAGGGAACGTATATGTCAACTTCATGTCATAGTCATGTCAATGTATGTCGAAGGGTTTGGAGGATAGAGACATTTAAATTTTTAGAGATTAATCGAAAGTCAATTTTTAAAATGCAAATATCTCCTGATCTGTAGGAATCTGAGAGACAAAACTTATGTCACTTTTAGGGAACGTATATGTGAACTCCATGTCAGAATCTCGTCAATGTATGTCCAAGGGTTTTTACGATAGAGACATTTTAATTTTTCGAGATTATTCGAAAGTCAATTTTTAAAAGGCAAATATCTCCCGATCTGTAGGCATCTGAGAGACAAACCTTATGTCACTTTGAGGGAACGGATATGTCAACTTCATGTCAGAGTCTCGTCGATGTATATCCAAGGGTTTGGAGGATAGAGACATTTTAATTTTTCGAGATTATTCGAAAGTCAATTTGTGAAAGGCAAATATCTCCCGATCTGTAGGAATCTGAGAGACAAAACTTATGTCACTTTGAGGGAACGCATATGTCAACTTCATGTCAGAGTCACGTCAATGTATGTCCAAGGGTTTGGAGGATAGAGACATTTTAATTTTTCGAGATTATTCGAAAGTCAATTTGTGAAAGGCAAATATCTCCCGATCTGTATGAATCTGAGAGACAAAACTTAAGTCACTTTGAGGGAATGTATATGTCAACTTCATGTCATAGTCACGTCAATGTATGTCGAGGGGTTTCGAGGATAGAGACATTTAAATTTTTAGAGATTAATAGATAGTCAATTTTTAAAAGGCAAATATCTCCCGATCTGTAGGAATCTGAGAGACAAAACTTATGTCACTTTGAGGGAACGTATGTCTCAACTTCCTGTCAGAGTCTCGTCAATGTATGTCCAAGGGTTTGTAGGATAGAGACATTTAAATGTTTAGAGATTATTCGAAAGTCAATTTTTAAAGGGCAAATATCTCCCTATCTGTAGGAATCTGAGAGACAAAACTTATGTCACTTTGAGGGAACGTATATGTCAACTTCATGTCAGAGTCACGTCAATGTATGTCCAAGGGGTTGGAGGATAGAGACAATTAAATTTTTCGAGATTATTCGAAATTTCAATTTTTGAAAAGGGAAATATCTCCCGATCTGTAGGAATCTGAGAGTCAAACCTTATGTCACTTTGAGGGAACGTATATGTCAACTTCATGTCAGAGTCACGTCAATGTATGTCCAAGAGTTTGGAGGATAGAGACATTTTAATTTTTCGAGATTATTTGAAAGTCAATTTTTGAAAAGGCAAATAAGTCCCGATGTGTAGGAATCTGAGAGAAAAAACTTATGTCACTTTGAGGGAACGTATATGTCAACTTCACGTCAGAGTCACGTCAATGTATGTCCAAGGGTTTGGAGGATAGAGACATTTTAATTTTTCGAGATTATTCGAAAGTCAATTTTTGAAAAGGCAAATATCTCCCGAAATGTAGGAATCTTGAGAGACAAAACTTATGTCACTTTGAGGGAACGTATATGTCAACTTCATGTCAGAGTCTTGTCAATGTATGTCCTTGGGTTTGCAGGATAGAGACATTAAAATTTTTCAGGGTTATTCGAATGTCAATTTTTTAAAGGCATATATCTCGCGATGTGTAGGAATCTGAGAGACAAAACGCATATCACTATGAGGACACTTACATATCAACTTCATGTCAGAGTCAAGACAATGTACGACCAAGGGTTTGAAGGGTAGAGACATTTTAATTTTTCACAGTTATTCGAAAGTCAATTTTTCAAAGGCATATATCTCGCGATGTGTAGGAATCTGAGAGAAACAACTCATGTCACTATGAGGTCACGTATATGTCAACTTCGTGTCAGAGTCACGACAATGTACGTCCAAGATTTTGGAATATTGGGACATTTGAATTTTTCGAGATTATTCGAAAGTCAATTTTTGAAAAGGCAAATATCTCGCGATCTGTAGGAATCTGAGAGACAACACTTATGTCACTTTGAGGGAAGGTATATGTCATAGACATGTCAGAGTCGCGACAATGTAATTCCAATTGTTTGGAGGATAGAGATATTTTAATTTTTCGAGGTTATTCGAAAGTCACTTTTTCAAAGGCATATATCTCGCGATGTGTAGGAATCTGAGAGACAAACCTCATATCAGTGTGAGGACACTTATATGCCAACTTCATGTCAGAGTCACGTCAATGTATGTCCAAGGGTTTGCAGGATAGAGACATTTTAATTTTTCACGGTTATTCGAAAGTCAATTTTTCAAAGGCATTTATCTCGCGATGTGTAGGAATCTGAGAGAAAGAACTCATGTGACTATGGGGTCACGTACATGTCAACTTCATGTCAGAGTCACGACAATGTACGTCCAAGGGTTTGCAGGATAGAGAACTTTTACTTTTTCGCGGGTATTCGAAAGTCAATTTTTCAAAGGCATATATCTTCCGATCTGTAGGAAACTGAGAGACAAATCTCCTGCCGTGTCTTCAAACTGTTGGTAACGTATCTGAAACACGCATGTCATTGCTAAATGTACCTCTGCCTTGTCTTCACGGTGGTACTGTCTTGTCTCAAACTCGTACGTCATAGGTAAATGTACTCTTGTCGTGTCTTATGGAATTCATCGGAATAAAGTATAAATATCACAAAACAACGCACTTGCATACAGCACACCAGCTCAAGGAACACAATACATCTTCATACAGTAGCGTATGACACAATAAATTGCCATTTGAAATATTATAAAATGTCTGTGTTATGTGACTAATTTTTGTCTTAACAAACAAAATACGAGCTACAAAACATGCATGATATGGGTGGGTGCGTGTTTGGGTTAATCTTCGTATGTGTACATAGATTTTAAATACATGAACGGATGGATAGATATATAGTTAGGTAGGCAGACAGATAGATAGAGAGAGAGAGAAACAGATACACAGAGAGAGAGAGATAGAGATATTCAGATAGATAGAATAGATAGATTATATAGGTAGAGAAACCGAGATATCTAAAGCCGGCCTGATAATCTTTTATACTCGTACTATTCTGTGGCCTGAGTGAACAACCGTCTGTCATCAAATGTTATATGAGTAAGGATCGCTTTTCACTACATCCTCGAAGTTAATTCTGAAAATACCTAAACCCCATCTCTAATGAGTATTTGTATTCATAACATATTAATAATATAATTGGCTTCTTTCTCTAACTAACGAAACTAAAATATTTAATCCAAGAATGTATTCCACACATACTCAAGTGTATCCACTCATGTAGCCAAAAATCTATTATGTCATATGAAAAAAGTAACGCAGTCCTAATACACGCCATGTGGGTCGCTTGGCTGGAGAGGCAGTACACAGTTTACACAAAAGAATGGTGCGGTTTCAAACGTTAATAAAAAATTTATTTACCAACTTACATGTGCACAACATACACTGTCAGCGGCGGCAACTCTCAAAGTTTCTCATGCGTTCATTACAATCCTTCATTGTGTGCATCCTGGATCACACGACACACATCCACACGGTAATCAAACTCATCCCAGACCAGCGCTGTGGAAAGACACGGTTGAGAAGCACTCGTACATTCCTGTGAAAATGTCCAGTTGTAGAATGTAATCGTCATAATTGGTATTCAGTTGGAGTAACAACCAGCTTTCCAACATGTCCAGAAATGAGTCGCTGTCTAAGTTGCTTCAGCGAAGAAAGATGGGCCGTGCACTTTTTTGCTGGACACCGCACAGAAAACGTTGACTTTTGGAGAGTCACGCTGGTGCTCGGTTCCCCAGATACGGACATCGTGTATGTTCACCTTGCCACTGATGTGGAATGTGGCTTCATCGGAGAAGATCAGTCTTTCGACGAACCCATCTTCCTCCATTTTGAACCGCATCTCCTCGCAAAAGCGTCGCCTTTTCACTTTGTCTGATGGTTTAAGGGCCTGCACCAATCGCAATCTTGTACGGTTTGGCATGTCCAATTCCCTGCTTCCTCTGGCCACTGACTTGCGGGGACTTCGCTGAAACGCCTCACGAACTCTTTCAATGTTGTCATCAGTCATACGAGGTCGACCAGGACTCTTGCCTTTACAGCATCCAGTTTCTACAAACTGCTTATGTTATTCTTGTGTGGTGCGTCTTTTTGAAACCGTGCACGAAACTCACGCTCTGGACACCTCAAAACGGAGCACACAGAAAGCCTTCTCCTGCTGCAACGCCATCTTTGAAACTGGCCCCGCGGCCACGCAGTAAGCATGAGAAGCTTGGACAGTTGCCGCCGCTGACGGTGTGTATGTTGTGCCCGTGTAAGGTTAGAAATAATTTTGTTATTAACTTTTGAAACCGCACCATTCTTTCTTGTATACCCTGTAATTGTCCTCCTTCACTTCATACATGTCAAAAATTTAAAATTAAACTATATTAAGTACACATTTATTTCTGCAGTAATTTTTAACTAAATTATGATATCAATCTTATACCGCATTGAATCAAAGAAGCTACTCAGGCACCTAGTCTACAAATTATGTCTACCGATGTTCATTCCCGTGTTCACATCAAATTTTATGTCTTCCCTTCGGGGTTTTTTTTCAGACCCAAAATCCGTATTCACTTGTAATTTCTAAGTCATCCCCGATTTTTACCACGATTAATACTTTATTTCTGGACCCCTGCAAGTCCGCGGTTCAACTACCGACAGCGACACAATCAAGTTCGGTCCAATTCAATAATATACACAGAAGATACCGTGAATTTTTCCTTCGGGTAAAACCGGCTGGAACGTGATGCTGTCCATGTATCTCCATCTAGCTAGCTGTTAAAGATGCACGTACCTAAACCTTCAATAACCCATACGCCTTCATGCCGTAGTGCGTAATTAAACACGGACGCAACTTATCTTTAAAAAGAAATTAGTCTATCACGTGTAAGTTATAAGATGAGAAAAAAGAAGATAAAGATAAAGAACGAGAAGATGAAGATTTGCAATTCGTTTTCCTTCAAGGATCGAAATAAGGACTTCATTAGATAAAATCTCTCAACTACGGGATACTTGCAAAAACTAAGCTACAAACTACTACGACTACTGCAACATTGAAGATATAAATTTCACCCACCAGCGATGAACTGGAGGTTTCTCAGATGACGTCGTCGCTGGACATGGCAATCGTCCGTTGTTTCTCGTGTCGTCTGCTACAAGTTCACTCACGTTTCAGAGCTACGCGCTACCTCCATTCACAAAGCAATGAGCAATTTTAGTTGACTTCTTTTTTTTGGGGGGGGGGGAGGCTCTCTATGACTTCTGTATTATTTGATTTATATATAATATGAGCGACGTTCTTTGCAAATGACTTGACAATGCGAGCTTTCATAACTCTGAAAGAACAAGGGAATTAATAGAAAGTGTCGGATGCAAAGTTGTATTTTTGCCACCAAACTCGCTAGATTTAAATCCAATTGAGAACTTTTGGTTTGTCATCAATGCACACTTTAATTTGCTAGTACGCTACTCTATAATTAATAATTATAATGTAACAAGTCTTGGAAATTTTAGCTGCTGTTAAAATCTGATCTCATTGAAAGTCAACTCAAATGCGAAAATTTAAAGACGAAATAGTGACATATGTCGTTCTTCTACCTGTTATAAAGAGAGATGGAAACAAGAGGTATACAAGCAAGTGTTACAGTTTTCGATGTTTCTACAATCGGAAAAAATAAAAGTACAAGTTATTTATTTATTTATTTATTAAATAACAATTATAACAATCTGAAAACTTCATTTAAAATCTCAGTGGCGGCGTTTCAATTATTTCGGCTTCAAAAAGCCTGTATTATTTTATTCACACTTAATTTGCATGTGATTTCGTTGTCCACTACGTCTCGTCCCTAATTTCAGTGTCAATCTCCCATCAATCCACACTTTAGTGTCCTAGTACCGATGCCTACGATATTATAAAATTTCAATCATTTCTCAATTACTTTCACTGAATGAACTTTGTCTACGTTAGAGGTGGTCGAATTTGGACTGTACGTCTGTCCTGCAATATGATTGTAATCTAAGGGCAAAGCTATGTAAATAAACAACGATAATGTAGTTTTCAGCCCCATGAAATTTTCCAAATTGAAAATCTTCCCCGCTTTATAGTTTGTGTTAGCAGACGCTTAAGTCACCTCAAAATTACTTAACTTGAAAAGCTAGCCGTTACTCAGATCATCAAAACAGAAAATCCCCACTTTTTAAAATCTGGAAATCTTCTATATATGCTTTACCGAAGCCTACCACTGCAACTTAACGCATGGTCTGTGACCTCACACCCTCAACATTTCTAATATTGTGGGCAAACTAACTGCGTCTTTGCTGGATTCCGCTGATACTCCGTTGCAGCGCAGCGGCTGGACTGCAGGGTCGATGATGTTGTTAGTGGTTAAGAATGCATGCAGCTACAACTCTACACTAACCCGTCTATCCTCTGAGGGTAGGAAGAAGGCGAAAGAGAAGAAAAGAAAGAAGAAGGAGAGTTAATAGAAAGAATCTGAATTCATTTTGCTCAAGGGATGGAAACAAGCAAAACATTAATTGGAGACTCAAAATTAAGGAACATTGGAAGGAGTTTAACCCCTGCACCCCAGGCGTTAGTCGTGTGTTAATTTAAAATTAAAGTAATTCGTTTTACTCGCCAGCAAAGATGGTAGAAACGAAATATGCCGGAGAGATGACCGCCGACACTGGAAACACGACAAGAGTGCAGCGTCCGGGTGGAAGCGGCTGAGGAACTCCGGGTTCCCCGGAGCGTGTAGACGCAACCGCACGGGTGAAAATGCCATGAAGATCCTCCTCTGAGTTTCGGAACCACGAAAATTCACTCGCCTTTCTCCTGAAACCAGACAATGACCCATATAATGACAAGAATTTATATGTAGGGTCTGAAGCTCCATATTATTTAACAGTTTATTAACATTAATTACGATGATAGCAAACCAAATTTAAACATAACAGTGTGTTGTTCATTAATATTTACAACTTTTATTTATCAGACTAGAAGACAAAAGATTCTAAATTCATGATCAACGTTATTTTGATTAGAACATACAAACAGCTTGGTTGAAAGTTATCTCCTAAACACAACACACTCTTTTCTGAAATGCTAGACTAATTATAGAAAAAGCACTTATTAAAAGCAGCTTGGGGGGGGGGGCGGGGGGATGCGGGTATTATCTGTCCCGACACTACGCCTCGGCCTCGCAAGATAGAAATTTGTGCCTTACATCTTCAATCTGCGTGTAAATTGTTATCTCCTTTTCTCACTGTGGTGATTGTGATGATTAAGTTTACCGACGTTTAGGAAGTGATATTGCTACCTCCATCATAACAGCGATGATGGTGGGCCCTTGTGATGACGCAACATCACAAAAGACATTCATAAAACATTCTTCGGTTATGATTATTTGCTCCCAAGTGATTTTGGACCTTACGGGATAACATTTATAAATAACCGTTGCCATGGTAACGCTGCTAAGAGATGTTGGGTCTAATCGGATAATTATTATGATTATTATTGTTTACTACTTTACATTTTTGCCGTCATTCTTAGCGGGCAATTTATTAGTCTCAAAATTTTGCCCGTTATACACCATAAGATGGCAGGATTCTTCTAAAAGATGAACTTGAAATTACATTGAATAAAGCGATAGTTGTCTACATTTAATGTGTCTTAAAATATGCTTCAGAATATTAAAAAGCACGAGAAAGATCTCTAACGATTGTCTGTCGACGGGGAGAGATTCGAACCCGAAACCTATCGAGTAGGACAACTCAATATTTATTTCTTGTATGTTTACTTACCCAACTCTCCTGATCTGTGTAACTAACCCTGACCGATCATTAAACAGACTACGTGCGCGATGAGGGACCATACATCAAAGGAAGACAGTGATTTCTATCTACACCAAGACATTCCAACAGCACCAGGTTCTAGCCAGTGTGCTCAACGGTTAAACGGGTACGGGGTTACTGCGACCTGCGGTAAACATCTGACCAGTAACGACGTATTACGGAACAGAGAATGACGTCCACACGTTCATAATCCCATGCTCTGGCAAAACAGATACGGGTGTAATTTTTCAATATTCGATTTAAAATAAATTGGATAATAATCATTTTATGCGGAAAAGTTTACAAAGATATGAGAGACTCAAACAAGGAACAGAAATGTGATTAGTCCGTGAAACATTAAACAAGAATAATCTCTTTTAAAATTGACATATTGCAGAGGATATAGAGTCTGGATGTAATGACTCATGCGACTGTGCCATTAGGCGGCCTCATACGACCCGGATTTAAAGAAATCAGATATTATTCGTTCAAGTATCATGTGGAGTAACAAATATTTCCGAGGAACATATTTCTTCCATCCTCAGGGCTAAAGATTGGTGAGCATTAATGTTCCATTCTACAACATTAGGTGTAACTGGGAGGATAATATTAAAATTGTTCTTACGGAAATACTTTTCAAGTTTGCGAAATGGATTAATATAGCTCAGGAAAGACACCAGTGACGGGATTTTGTGAACACTACGCTGAACTTTCCATTCAAGGCGGATAATTTGACTGGCTGAGCCTATTGTCAGCTTCTAACTCCCACCTCAGAAATTCGCAAGACTACCTTTGATGGTCATATCGATGGCAAAGCATGTAAAATTTAAAAAAAAAAGTTGTATGGCATCTGGTGTCATTTCAATAAAATAAATTCTTTCTAAAATAATTAATAATGATATACACGCATACGATAAAAATAGAAATTAAAGTCTCACTGATTATTACAGAAATTTGGACATATAATAATAATAATAATAATAATAATAATAACAATAATATTTGCTTTAAAGAGTTATTTTGATCTGGGACCATGCACAGCTACTGTATAACTCACAGTCGAACGCACGTATATGTACGATGATGTCCGACGCTACCAGAAGCTTGCTGGAATATCGGATGGATACCGGCCTTGCGATACGACCTTAAGGTCAAAACGTGCCCCCCATTTCCAAACAACCATTCGTAGTCAATACTCTTCGTTTCTAACACGTACTACTAACATTACACAGACCGATTTTCGTCAAATTCGATATTAACTGTATGTCACTATCTGTTACCTTCCATTGGTACTATCAGCCATGACCCTCGTTATTAATTTATGTATTAAAAGTACAAAGCCACGATTAAGAATATTCATAAATTTAAACTTGCATGCATCTAGGACAACAAATTCTGAATGGATTAGGCATTGGACAAGGCAGGTAGCTCCAAAATTGACTTTCGATATTACGCCCGTGCGCACAGACATGTTTAATTTGTTACCATGCACTTGGGCAAACATTACACGGATCCCTAGGGTCAAATAAACAGGTCACGCCGCCATTGTGCCAATTCTTTCAAGTACTGCATAATTTTTTGACGGCGTCTCCATGAACAGCGGAGAATTTTATGGAAGTGCATTAAGACGCACTCTTTCAACGAAGGTCAACAGTTCATTGCACGAAATAACAGAAAAAGATAATTATTTGTCTGAATTCGATTCTACAAGGAATTTAATCCATGGTTACACGTGATATGAGCAATGCGACAAAGTTGGAGAATGTGTAATATTCCTAAGAATTCCATTCACGCAGTGCATTTATTGAGACTATCTGCTGTTTTCTTCCAGCTTAAAACATGTTTTCAAACACGGCAGCAATTTCTTTCTCGTACTGAACACGTACACGTGTTCAACTTATCAAATGGGACACGAAGTGCTGGAAACAGCGACTTCTTCAAGTTTTGTTATTATTCTCGAGACAGTATTCAATGGCGCAACAAATATTCGAGCTGAGGAACGACTGGATTTTAGAGCAACACACACCTGAACGCGGTCCTAAAATCGTCAGAATCTGTCGAGAATAGATGAACCAATTTATTGTAACCTGAGTGTCAACCCATCCTAATCTTCGGAACTTATTAAAAACACAGACAGACAGAGAGAGAGATGTTCCAACTAAGTTAACAGTCCTATAATATTTCTTGATCATTTAGACAGGCGTAATACTTCGTTTCTCACTCTGTAAGACAATCCGAACTTGTAAACACTTAGGGAAAGAGATTCAAGAAGATTATTTACAAGCGAGTGGGGCGAAGTAATACTGATAAAGAAAAAAGTTTGTAAACGGTACATTAAGCCTTCAACAGAGAATGCTAAATACCAAGTAGTTCAATTCTGAAAGTTTACTTCAACGTATGTACCAAGTGTTTTAATTATGATGCCTTTAATATTTATGGCTTTTGTATGATTCTCGGAATAAACAGCGATCATTTCCTTAAACAGCGTTAACCAGTTGATCTTCGTAATGGTGAAGAGTTGTGTTTTCTTCGCGGTAGACTGAATTCTTAAATATTATTCAGACGACCTACGGCTTCATGGGGTTAATGATGCTTATTTTTTACATTTCAAAGAGCACACAAAAAGTTAAGTTATGAAACCTCTTAAGAAGGGAATGAATTATTTCAGAAGATTTAGTAGCGGTGAGACTTAATATTAACTGTGTTTTTGTATAAAGAGTATCTAGAGATGTGAATCAGACTGCAGTGACTCACGATAGACTCAAATTTCGGTTTCCTTGCAGTTGTAACCCTTCAGTTTCCATAACAGAGGAATTTCATTGATTAGGAAAATAGATTAGGTACTCAATTTGACGATATTTTATATTACTATACACAGAATAAACTGAAAGTCGACAAAACTGCAATTTTTATTAGCGAAGAGTAATTATAACTGTTATAAATTACGCCTTCATAGTTTTCTGACTCGAGATACTGTAAACTGGTGTAGCTTTAATTCAATATATATCTCTACTGTGTTGCTACAAGTGGACTTGAATATCAACGCACTTCCTCTTGGTCTACGCTCCTGTATTCCATCACCATCCTTCGGGATACAACGCAGAACGATACTTCGTTCTGATGACTACCTCAATCAAGCAAAGGATGTTGAAAATGTTTCTCCATATTTTGGGAAACTCTGCTCTATACAGCGCTACATTCTAACAGCTCTGTCTAATTCCATTACCGCGTAAAGGACGCCTACTCAGTCGCGTCCCTGGTAGACGGCTAATCCAAATCAATACAGACTCCGTACGCAATACTCGGTCCACCTAACACCAACAGCATTTCCTTACGAAATTTATCCAACAGAAATGACGTAAGGACGACCAGTCAGTTTTTTAAAATTTCTGTGTCTATACACGAAGAGAAAGGCTTTGACCAGTTAAACGACTTTCAGCTACAGGATGACTGCCGTACATGTTTACATCAAGAGAGACGCAAGAAACTGGTCTCATACCGCAAGTGTGCGTGTCTATCACGTCTCTGCGATTGTCTGCATTTTCTCCTTTTCCAATTCTCAAATGATCTGTAACTTTTCCTTTCTGTTTCCAACTCATAAAAGAACTCGATTCCTTACCGTACGTAGGGGGGTTTCAAACATTCTTTGATTTTGGCGATATCGGTACCTTCGCGAAATCCCATCCACGCAGACCAGGCTTTACTCAGACACTACATTACCGTCGAGACATAATAATTTCTAATTTCCCACAGAACACTATCTACGAAAGTCATTATAATTTTGAATCGACCTTGAAATAATACATCACCGTACTCACCCGAGTCCATCGCTCACTGGTGCCTCATCGTTTGAGACGTATCGAGCCAGACGACGTCACAGAGCAGCGTCCAGGAGCGAGACGTGGAAAAATCTTCAGGTTCAGAGGTTCACGACGGCGATGAAGAATGATGATATCATAATCACCGTGAATGTGAAGGGGGCTCCGCCAATCACCTCAAAGCAGACATAATGACAAGAATTTATAATTACGTCGCTTCTGTACTGAACCCCCCGAGGAGGAAATTGCCAGATTACGTTACTGAGGCCACGATCGTCCCAGGCCGGGAGGTGGTACGGCTTGGGGGGTGGAGGTAAAGCGGTGAAAAGTCAAAAGAAAACCAAATGAAACTACTTCGAATAACTCCGGCTTGGTATCCAACTCCAGACGCCCAACTCAACCCCCACAAACCCTGACTTGCCTTCCGACTTTCTCCTCGAGTCGTTATCTCTCCGGCGGACACACACAGACTGTCCTAACTGCCCTGCTGTCTGATCAGGGTCTCGAACCCGCCGACTCCAAAGAACTTAGAGAGGGGAGATAAGCCACTTCGAGCCATGAGGCATGGCTCAGTACGTACGCTCTGAAACTTGATCAGTGGGCATTATCTGACAATATCTCACCGGAGTCCTTAGTTCGCTGCTGCTGTAATATAATTTTCGGGTTGACGTGTTAGCGACCTCACGATGCAAGCGGCCGTCATCCTCACCGCTCCGTAAACCTCAAGTCTTGAACGAGTGTCACGTGGTTGTTAACACTGACCTAGAAGGAGACGGAATGCATGGGCAGAATCACAGAACAATCAAAACGTAAAATAGAATAATATCTCAGAATACCTAGTTCAGTGTTGCAACGTCATTTCAGCCATCTTGTCTTGTGTGACGTAGGCCAAGTCACGTTTTATCGGGAACAGCACGCAATATAAGTTTTTCTCTCAACGTACTTTCAGAACTCTCTATTTCAGAGGCTGGAATATTTCATGCAACTCACCTTGAATGACTTAAGCGGGTTCGCGTTGTACAGGACGAAGCACCCGAGGACACACAACAGGACACATGTACTCTCGCATGAGCGTGTCACAGTCCTAGAGAAAAATATATAGACGATCTTATATCACTCCACTTTCTCCATGGAAAAGCGACGTAATTCACCTGTAAAGCCGCCAGAAAGAAATGCCGATAAGTCAGGGTCGTTATCTATCCGACCAGGTTAAATCTGTATTCATTATGATAAGGTCAAATCCAGGAGTCAATTATAATCAATATTACAATTTTCATCGATTTGTGCTTACATTACACGTACAGTGAATGACAAAAGAGGTGGAAATCCACACAATAAGAATTTATTATTATTATTTTCGCTTCAGATTCCAGGATTACATTTTCAATGGTGCAAGGGTTAATAAAATCTAACTCAAAGACGTTTGCAAATTCTAGAGAAAATCGGTTAGTATTTTCACTATCACGAAATCGCCTGCATTATTTAAAGACTCGTACTACCACCACGAAAGCTTCAACGACTTTTTGGCTGTCGAATAAATCGAGAAATAAAGCAAACACAAGCTGAGACGTAATATCAAAATGGCCGACTAAAGCCCCAACTTACGTAAAGACAGCGTACATACGCGCTGTACCGGAGCAGGAGACAGACTAACGGAAAAAACACAACTTGTTCGTTGGAAACAAGTTTCGCGGAGCATGCTGGGAAAGGCAAAGATGATAAACTCATCCAACGCGTGTCGGCAGAGATGACTAAGGGGCAGATAAAATTATACGTCCAGTAATAAAACACTGGAAGCAAAAATACTACGAGCAGCGAAAAATCAATGATTCAATCGAATGAAAACAAATCGCGGGACGGAGTGTCAGCCTCAGACCGTAAATGGTCGTAGAGAATAAAACGAAGCTCGAAAGACGAAAAATAAACGGTAGCGTCCTCTGTGCGGAAACATGGAGACCCACCACAAGCGCCAACCCGCACAGAGGGCGGAAGTTATTCGAAAGTCAATTTTTAAAAAGCAAATATCTACCGATCTGTAGGAATCTGAGAGACAAAACTTATGTCACATTGAGGGAACGTATATGTCAACTTCATGTCAGAGTCACGTCAATGTATGTCGAAGGGTTTGGAGGATAGAGACATTTAAATTTTTCGAGATTATTCGAAAGTCAATTTTTGAAAAGCAAATATCTCCTGATCTGTAGGAATCTGAGAGACAAAACTTATATCACTTTGAGGGAACGCATATGTCATCGTCATGTCAGAGTCACGTCAATGTATGTCCAAGGGTTTGCAGGATAGAGACATTTTAATTTTTCAGGGTTATTCGAAAGTCAATTATTCAAAGGCAAATATCTCCCGATCTGTACGAATGTGAGAGACAAAACTTATGTCACTTTGAGGGAACGTATATGTCAACTTCATGTCAGAATTTCGTTAATGTATGTCCTAGGGTTTGGACGATAGAGACATTTTAATTTTTCGAGATTATTCGAAAGTCAATATTTAAAGGCAAATATCTCCCGATCTGTATGAATCTGAGAGACAAAACTTATGTCACTTTGAGGGAACGTATATGTCAAGTTCATGTCATAGTCTCGTCAATGTATGTCCAAGGGTTTGGAGGATAGAGACTTTTGAATTTTTCGAGATTATTCGAAAGTCAATTTTTGAAAAGGCAAATATCTCCCGATCTGTATTAATCTGAGAGACAAAGCTTATGTCTCTTTGAGGGAACGTATATGTCAACTTCATGTCATAGTCACGTCAATGTATGTCTAAGGGTTTGGAGGATAGAGACATTTAAATTTTTAGATATTATTCGAAAGTCAATTTTTGAAAAGGCAAATATCTCCCGATCTGTAGAAATCTGAGAGACAAAACTTATGTCACTTTGAGGGAACATATATGTCAACTACATGTCAGAATCTCGTCAATGTATGTCCAAGTGTTTGGACGATACAGACATTTTAATTTTTCGAGATTATTCGAAAGTCAATTGTTTAAAGGCAAATATCTCCCGATCTGTAGGCATCTGAGAGACAAAACGTATGTCACTTTGAGGGAACGTATATGTCAACTTCATGTCAGAATCTCGTCAATGTATGTCCAAGGGTTTGGACGATAGAGACATTTGAATTTTTCGAGATTATTCGAAAGTCAATTTTTAAAACGCAAATATCTCCCGATCAGTAGGAATCTGAGAGACAAAACGTATGTCACTTTGAGGGAACATATGTGTCAACTTCCTGTCAGAGTCACGTCAATGTATGTCCAAGGGTTTGGAGGATAGAGACATTTACATTTTTAGAGATTATTCGAAAGTCAATTTTTAAAGGCAAATATCTCCCGATCTGTAGGAACCTGAGAGACAAAACTTATGTCACTTTGAGGGAACGTATATGTCAACTTCCTGTCAGAGTCACGTCAATGTATGTCCAAGGGTTTGGAGGATAGAGACATTTTAATTTTTCGAAATTATTGGAAAGTCAATTTTTAAAAGGCAAATATCTAACGATCTGTAGGAATCTGAGAGACAAAACTTATATCACTTTGAGGGAACGTATATGTCAACTTCATGTCAGAATCTCGTCAATGTATGTCCAAGGGTTTGGACGATAGATACATTTTAATTTTTCGAGATTATTCGAAAATCAATTTTTAAAAGGCAATTATCTCCCGATCTGTAGGAATCTGAGAGACAAAACTTATGTCACTTTGAGGGAACGTATATGTCAACTTCATGTCAGAGTCACGTCAATGTATGTGCAAGGGTTTGGAGGATAGAGACATTTAAATTTTTCGAAATTATTCGAAAGTCAAGTTTTGAAAAGTCAAATATCCTCCGATCTGTAGGAATCTGAGAGACAAAACTTATGTCACTTTAAGGGAACGCATATGTCATCGTCATGTCAGAGTCACGTCAATGTATGTACAAGGGTTTGCAGGATAGAGACATTTTAATTTTTCAGGGTTATTCGAAAGTCAATTATTCAAAGGCATATATCTCTCGATATGTAGGAATCTGAGAGACACAACTCATGTCACTATGAGGACATTTACATATCAACTTCATGTAAGAGTCACGACAATGTACGAAAAAGGGTTTGAAGAATAGAGGTATTTGAATTATTCGAGATTATTCGAAAGCCAATTATTAAAAGGCAAATATCTCCCGATCTGTAGGAATCTGAGAGACAAAACTTATGTCACTTTGAGGGAACGTATATGTCAACTTCCTGTCAGAGTCACGTCAATGTATGTCCAAGGGTTTGGAGGATAGAGACATATAAATTTTTAGAGATTATTCGAAAGTCAATTTTTGAAAAGGCAAATATCTCCCGATCTGTAGAAATCTGAGAGACAAAACTTATGTCACTTTGAGGGAACGTATATGTGAACTTCTTGTCAGAGTCACGTCAATGTATGTCCAAGGGTTTGGAGGATAGAGACATTTAAATTTTTAGAGATTATTCGAAAGTCAATTTTTGAAAAGGCAAATATCTCCCGATCTGTAGGAATCTGAGAGACAAAACTTATGTCACTTTGAGGGAACTTATATGTAAACTTCCTGTCAGAGTCACGCCAATGTATGTCCAAGGGTTTGGAGGATAGAGACATTTTAATTTTTCGAGATTATTGGAAAGTCAATTATTAAAAGGCAAATATCTCCCGATCTGTAGGAATCTGAGAGACAAAACTTATGTCACTTTGAGGGAACGTATATGTCAACTTCATGTCAGAATCTTGTCAATGTATGTCTAAGGGTTTGGACAATAGAGACATTTTAATTATTCGAGATTATTCGAAAGTCAATTTTTAATAGGCAAATATCTCCCGATCTGTAGGCATCTGAGAGACAAACCTTATGTCACTTTGAGGGAACGCATATGTCAACTTCATGTCAGAGTCTCGTCAATGTATGTCCAAGGGTTTGGAGGATAGAGACATTTGAATTTTTCGAGATTATACGATAGTCAATTTTTGAAAAGGCAAATATCTCCCGATCTGTATTAATCTGAGAGACAAAACTTATGTCACTTTAAGGGAACGTATATGTCAACTTCATGTCATAGTCACGTCAATGTATGTCGAAGGGTTTGGAGGATAGAGACATTTAAATTTTTAGAGATTATTCGAAAGTCAATTTTTAAAAGGCAAATATCTCCCGATCTGTAGGAATCTGAGAGACAAAACTTATGTCACTTTGAGGGAACGTATATGTTAACTTCCTGTCAGAGTCACGTCAATGTATGTCCAAGGGGTTGGAGGATAGAGACATTTAAATTTTTAGAGATTATTCGAAAGTCAATTTTTGAAAAGGCAAATATCTCCCGATCTGTAGGAATCTGAGAGACAAAACTTATGTCACTTTGAGGGAACGTATATGTCAACGTCATGTCAGAATCTCGTCAATGTATGTCCAAGTGTTTGGACGATACAGAGATTTGAATTTTTCGAGATTATTCGAAAGTCAATTTTTTAAAGGCAAATATCTCCCGATCTGTAGGCATCTGAGAGACAAAACGTATGTCACTTTGAGGGAATGTATATGTCAACGTCATGTCAAAATCTCGTCAATGTATGTCCAAGGGTTTGGACGATAGAGACATTTTAATTTTTCGAGATTATTCGAAAGTCAATTTTTAAAAGGGAAATATCTACCGATCTGTAGGAATCTGAGAGACAAAACTTATGTCACTTTGAGGGAACGCATATGTCATCGTCATGTCATAGTTACGTCAATGTATGTCCAAGGGTTTGCAGGATAGAGACATTTTAATTTTTCAGGGTTATTCGAAAGTCAATTATTCAAAGGCATATATCTCTCGATATTCAGGAATCTGAGAGACACAACTCATGTCACTATGAGGACATTTACATATCAACTTCATGTCAGAGTCAGGACAATGTACGAAAAAGGGTTTGAAGAATAGAGACATTTGAATTATTCGAGATTATTCGAAAATCAATTTTTGAAAAGGCAAATATCTCCCGATCTGTAGGAATCTGAGAGACAAAACTTATGTCACTTTGAGGGAACGTATATGTCAACTTCATGTCAGAATCTCGTTAATGTATGTCCTAGGGTTTGGACGATAGAGACATTTTAATTTTTCGAGATTATTCGAAAGTCAATATTTAAAGGCATATATCTCCCGATCTGTAGGAATCTGAGAGACAAAACTTATGTCACTTTGAGAGAACGTATTTGTCAACTTCATGTCAGAATCTCGTCAATGTATGTCCTAGGGTTTGGACGATAGAGAAATTTTAATTTTTCGAGATTATTCGAAAGTCAATTTTTAAAAGGCAAATATCTCCCGATCTGTAGGCATCTGAGAGACAAACCTTATGTCACTTTGAGGGAACGCATATGTCAACTTCATGTCAGTGTCTTGTCAATGTATGTCCAAGGGGTTGGAGGATAGAGACATTTAAATTTTTAGAGATTATTCGAAAGTCAATTTTTGAAAAGGCAAATATCTCCCAATCTGTAGGAATCTGAGAGACAAAACTTATGTCACTTTGAGGGAACGTATATGTCAACGTCATGTCAGAATCTCGTCAATATATGTCCAAGTGTTTGGACGATACAGACATTTTAATTTTTCGAGATTATTCGAAAGTCAATTTTTTAAAGGCAAATATCTCCCGATCTGTAGGCATCTGAGAGACAAAACGTATGTCACTTTGAGGGAACGTATATGTCAACTTCATGTCATAGTCACGTCAATGTATGTCCAAGGGTTTGCAGGATAGAAACATTTTAATTTTTAGAGATTATTCGAAAGTCAATTTTTAAAAGGGAAATATCTACCGATCTGTAGGAATCTGAGAGACAAACCTTATATCACTTTGAGGGAACGCATATGTCATCGTCATGTCAGAGTCACGTCAATGTATGTCCAAGGGTTTGCAGGATAGAGACATTTTAATTTTTCAGGGTTATTCGAAAGTCAATTATTCAAAGGCATGTATCTCTCGATATTTAGGAATCTGAGAGACACAACTCATGTCACTATGAGGACATTTACATATCAACTTCATGTCAGAGTCAGGACAATGTACGAAAAAGGGTTTGAAGAATAGAGACATTTGAATTATTCGAGATTATTCGAAAATCATTTTTTGAAAAGGCAAATATCTCCCGATCTGTAGGAATCAGAGAGACAAAACTTATGTCACATTGAGGGAACGTATATGTCAACTTCATGTCAGAGTCACGTCAATGTATGTCCAAGGGTTTGGAGGATAAGAGACATTTTAATTTCTCGAGATTATTCGAAAGTCAATTTTTAAAAGGCAAATATCTCCCGATCTGTAGGAATCTGAGAGACAAAACTTATGTCACTTTGAGGGAACGTATATGTCAACTTCATGTCAGAATCTCGTTAATATATGTCCTAGGGTTTGGACGATAAAGACATTTTAATTTTTCGAGATTATTCGAAAGTCAATATTTAAAGGCAAATATCTCCCGATCTGTATGAATCTGAGAGACAAAACTTATGTCACTTTGAGGGAACGTATATGTCAACTTCATGTCAGAGTCTCGTCAATGTATGTCCAAGGGTTTGGAGGATAGAGACTTTTGAATTTTTCGAGATTATTCGAAAGTCAATTTTTGAAAAGGCAAATATCTCCCGATCTGTATTAATCTGAGAGACAAAGCTTATGTCTCTTTGAGGGAACGTATATGTCAACTTCATGTCATAGTCACGTCAATGTATGTCGAAGGGTTTGGAGGATAGAGACATTTAAATTTTTAGAGATTATTCGAAAGTCAATTCTTAAAAGGCAAATATCTCCCGATCTGTAGGAATCTGAGAGACAAAACTTATGTCACTTTGAGGGAACGTATATGTCAACTTCCTGTCAGAGTCACGTCAATGTATGTCCAAGGGTTTGGAGGATAAAGACATTTAAATTTTTAGAGATTGTTCGAAAGTCAATTTTTAAAAGGCAAATATCTCCCGATCAGTAGGAATCTGAGAGACAAAAATTATGTCACTTTGAGGGAACGTATATGTCAACTTCCTGTCAGAGGTACGCAATGTATGTCCAAGGGGTTGGAGGATAGAGACATTTAAATTTTTAGAGATTATTCGAAAGTCAATTTTTAAAATTCAAATATCTCCCGATCTGTAGGAATCTGAGAGACAAACCTTATGTCACTTTGAGGGAACGCATATGTCAACTTCATGTCAAAGTCACGTCAATGTATGTCGAAGGGTTTGGAGGATAGAGACATTTAAATTTTTAGAGATTATTCGAAAGTCAATTTTTGAAAAGGCAAATATCTCCCAATCTGTAGGAATCTGAGAGACAAAACTTATGTCACTTTGAGGGAACGTATATGTCAACTTCATGGCAGAATCTCGTCAATGTATGTCCAAGTGTTTGGACGATACAGACATTTTAATTTTTCGAGATAATTCGAAAGTCAATTTTAAAGGCAAATATCTCCCTATCTGTAGGCATCTGAGAGACAAAACGTATGTCACTTTGAGGGAACGTATATGTCAACGTCATTTCAAAATCACGTCAATGTATGTCCAAGGGTTTGGACGATAGAGACATTTTAATTTTTCGAGATTATTCGAAAGTCAATATTTAAAGGCAAATATCTCCCGATCTGTAGGAATCTGTGAGACAAAACTTATGTCACTTTGAGGGAACGTATATGTCATCGTCATGTCATAGTCACGTCAATGTATGTCCAAGGGTTTGCAGGATAGAGACATTTTAATTTTTCAGGGTTATTCGAAAGTCAATTATTCAAAGGCATATTTCTCTCGATATTTAGGAATCTGAGAGACACAACTCATGTCACTATGAGGACATTTACATATCAACTTCATGTCAGAGTCAGGACAATGTACGAAAAAGGGTTTGAAGAATAGAGACATTTGAATTATTCGAGATTATTCGAAAATTAATTTTTGAAAAGGCAAATATCTCCCGATCTGTAGGAATCTGAGAGACAAACCTTATGTCACTTTGAGGGAACGTATATGTCAACTTCATGTCAGAATCTCGTTAATGTATGTCCTAGGGTTTGGACGATAGAGACATTTGAATTTTTCGAGATTATTCGAAAGTCAATATTTAAAGGCAAATATCTCCCGATCTGTAGGAATCTGAGAGACAAAACTTATGTCACTTTGAGGGAACGTATATGTCAACTTCATGTCATAGTCACGTAAATGTATGTCGAAGGGTTTGGAGGATAGAGACATTTAAATTTTTAGAGATTATTCGAAAGTCAATTTTTAAAAGGCAAATATCTCCCGATCTGTAGGAATCTGAGAGACAAAACTTATGTCACTTTGAGGGAACGTATATGTGAACTTCTTGTCAGAGTCACGTCAATGTATGTCCAAGGGTTTGGAGGATAGAGACATTTAAATTTTTAAAGATTATTCGAAAGTCAATTTTTGAAAAGGCAAATATCTCCCGATCTGTAGGAATCTGAGAGACAAAACTTATGTCACTTTGACGGAACGTATATGTAAACTTCCTGTCAGAGTCACGCCAATGTATGTCCAAGGGTTTGGAGGATAGAGACATTTTAATTTTTCGAGATTATTGGAAAGTCAATTTTTAAAAGGCAAATATCTCCCGATCTGTAGGAATCTGAGAGACAAAACTTATGTCACTTTGAGGGAACGTATATGTCAACTTCATGTCAGAATCTCGTCAATGTATGTCTAAGGGTTTGGACAATAGAGACATTTTAATTTTTCGAGATTATTCGAAAGTCAATTTTTAATAGGCAAATATCTCCCGATCTGTAGGCATCTGAGAGACAAACCTTATGTCACTTTGAGGGAACGCATATGTCAACTTCATGTCAGAGTCTCGTCAATGTATGTCCAAGGGTTTGGAGGATAGAGACATTTGAATTTTTCGAGATTATACGATAGTCAATTTTTGAAAAGGCAAATATCTCCCGATCTGTATTAATCTGAGAGACAAAACTTATGTCACATTGAGGGAACGTATATGTCAACTTCATGTCATAGTCACGTCAATGTATGTCGAAGGGTTTGGAGGATAGAGACATTTAAATTTTTAGAGATTATTCGAAAGTCAATTTTTGAAAAGGCAAATATCTCCCGATCTGTAGGAACCTGAGAGACAAAACTTATGTCACTTTGAGGGAACGTATATGTCAACGTCATGTCAGAATCTCGTCAATGTATGTCCAAGTGTTTGGACGATACAGACATTTGAATTTTTCGAGATTATTCGAAAGTCAATTTTTTAAGGCAAATATCTCCCGATCTGTAGGCATCTGAGAGACAAAACGTATGTCACATTGAGGGAGTGTATATGTCAACGTCCTGTCAAAACCTCGTCAATGTATGTCCAAGGGTTTGGAAGATAGAGACATTTTAATTTTTCGAGATTATTCGAAAGTCAATTTTTAAAAGGGAAATATCTACCGATCTGTAGGAATCTGAGAGACAAAACTTATGTCACTTTGAGGGAACGCATATGTCATCGTCATGTCATAGTTACGTCAATGTATGTCCAAGGGTTTGCAGGATAGAGACATTTTAATTTTTCAGGGTTATTCGAAAGTCAATTATTCAAAGGCATATATCTCTCGATATTCAGGAATCTGAGAGACACAACTCATGTCACTATGAGGACAATTTCATATCAACTTCATGACAGAGTCAGGACAATGTACGAAAAAGGGTTTGAAGAATAGAGATATTTGAATTATTCGAGATTATTCGAAAATCAATTTTTGAAAAGGCAAATATCTCCCGATCTGTAGGAATCTGAGAGACAAAACTTATGTCACTTTGAGGGATCGTATATGTCAACTTCATGTCAGAATCTCGTTAATGTATGTCCTAGGGTTTGGACGATAGAGACATTTTAATTTTTCGAGATTATTCGAAAGTCAATATTTAAAGGCATATATCTCCCGATCTGTAGGAATCTGAGAGACAAAACTTATGTCACTTTGAGAGAACGTATTTGTCAACTTCATGTCAGAATCTCGTCAATGTATGTCCTAGGGTTTGGACGATAGAGAAATTTTAATTTTTCGAGATTATTCGAAAGTCAATTTTTTAAAGGCAAATATCTCCCGATCTGTAGGCATCTGAGAGACAAACCTTATGTCACTTTGAGGGAACGTATATGTCAACTTCATGTCAGAATCATGTCAATGTATGTCTAAGGGTTTGGACAATAGAGACATTTTAATTATTCGAGATTATTCGAAAGTCAATTTTTAATAGGCAAATATCTCCCGATCTGTAGGCATCTGAGAGACAAACCTTATGTCACTTTGAGGGAACGCATATGTCAACTTCATGTCAGAGTCTCGTCAATGTATGTCCAAGGGTTTGGAGGATAGAGACATTTGAATTTTTCGAGATTATACGATAGTCAATTTTTGAAAAGGCAAATATCTCCCGATCTGTATTAATCTGAGAGACAAAACTTATGTCACTTTAAGGGAACGTATATGTCAACTTCATGTCATAGTCACGTCAATGTATGTCGAAGGGTTTGGATGATAGAGACATTTAAATTTTTAGAGATTATTCGAAAGTCAATTTTTAAAAGGCAAATATCTCCCGATCTGTAGAAATCTGAGAGACAAAACTTATGTCACTTTGAGGGAAGGTATATGTTAACTTCCTGTCAGAGTCACGTCAATGTATGTCCAAGGGGTTGGAGGATAGAGACATTTAAATTTTTAGAGATTATTCGAAAGTCAATTTTTGAAAAGGCAAATATCTCCCGATCTGTAGGAATCTGAGAGACAAAACTTATGTCACTTTGAGGGAACGTATATGTCAACGTCATGTCAGAATCTCGTCAATGTATGTCCAAGTGTTTGGACGATACAGAGATTTGAATTTTTCGAGATTATTCGAAAGTCAATTTTTTAAAGGCAAATATCTCCCGATCTGTAGGCATCTGAGAGACAAAACGTATGTCACTTTGAGGGAATGTATATGTCAACGTCATGTCAAAATCTCGTCAATGTATGTCCAAGGGTTTGGACGATAGAGACATTTTAATTTTTCGAGATTATTCGAAAGTCAATTTTTAAAAGGGAAATATCTACCGATCTGTAGGAATCTGAGAGACAAAACTTATGTCACTTTGAGGGAACGCATATGTCATCGTCATGTCATAGTTACGTCAATGTATGTCCAAGGGTTTGCAGGATAGAGACATTTTAATTTTTCAGGGTTATTCGAAAGTCAATTATTCAAAGGCATATATCTCTCGATATTCAGGAATCTGAGAGACACAACTCATGTCACTATGAGGACATTTACATATCAACTTCATGTCAGAGTCAGGACAATGTACGAAAAAGGGTTTGAAGAATAGAGACATTTGAATTATTCGAGATTATTCGAAAATCAATTTTTGAAAAGGCAAATATCTCCCGATCTGTAGGAATCTGAGAGACAAAACTTATGTCACTTTGAGGGAACGTATATGTCAACTTCATGTCAGAATCTCGTTAATGTATGTCCTAGGGTTTGGACGATAGAGACATTTTAATTTTTCGAGATTATTCGAAAGTCAATATTTAAAGGCATATATCTCCCGATCTGTAGGAATCTGAGAGACAAAACTTATGTCACTTTGAGAGAACGTATTTGTCAACTTCATGTCAGAATCTCGTCAATGTATGTCCTAGGGTTTGGACGATAGAGAAATTTTAATTTTTCGAGATTATTCGAAAGTCAATTTTTAAAAGGCAAATATCTCCCGATCTGTAGGCATCTGAGAGACAAACCTTATGTCACTTTGAGGGAACGCATATGTCAACTTCATGTCAGTGTCTTGTCAATGTATGTCCAAGGGTTTGGAGGATAGAGACATTGAATTTTTCGAGATTATTCGAAAATCAATTTTTGAAGAGGCAAATATCTCCCGATCTGTATTAATCTGAGAGACAAAGCTTATGTCACTTTGAGGGAACGTTTATGTCAACTTCATGTCATAGTCACGTCAATGTATGTCGAAGGGTTTGGAGGAAAGAGACATTTAAATTTTTAGAGATTATTCGAAAGTCAATTTTTAAAAGGCAAATTTCTCCCGATCTGTAGGAATCTGAGAGACAAAACTTATGTCACTTTGAGGGAACGTATATGTCAACTTCCTGTCAGAGTCACGTCAATGTATGTCCAAGGGGTTGGAGGATAGAGACATTTAAATTTTTAGAGATTATTCGAAAGTCAATTTTTGAAAAGGCAAATATCTCCCGATCTGTAGGAATCTGAGAGACAAAACTTATGTCACTTTGAGGGAACGTATGTGTCAACTTCCTGTCAGAGTCACGTCAATGTATGTCCAAGGGGTTGGAGGATAGAGACATTTAAATTTTTAGAGATTATTCGAAAGTCAATTTTTGAAAAGGCAAATATCTCCCAATCTGTAGGAATCTGAGAGACAAAACTTATGTCACTTTGAGGGAACGTATATGTCAACTTCATGTCAGAATCTCGTCAATGTATGTCCAAGTGTTTGGACGATACAGACATTTTAATTTTTCGAGATTATTCGAAAGTCAATTTTTTAAAGGCAAATATCTCCCGATCTGTAGGCATCTGAGAGACAAAACGTATGTCACTTTGAGGGAACGTATATGTCAACTTCATGTCATAGTCACGTCAATGTATGTCCAAGGGTTTGCAGGATAGAAACATTTTAATTTTTAGAGATTATTCGAAAGTCAATTTTTAAAAGGGAAATATCTACCGATCTGTAGGAATCTGAGAGACAAAACTTATATCACTTTGAGGGAACGCATATGTCATCGTCATGTCAGAGTCACGTCAATGTATGTCCAAGGGTTTGCAGGATAGAGACATTTTAATTTTTCAAGGTTATTCGAAAGTCAATTATTCAAAGGCATATATCTCTCGATATTTAGGAATCTGAGAGACACAACTCATGTCACTATGAGGACATTTACATATCAACTTCATGTCAGAGTCAGGACAATGTACGAAAAAGGGTTTGAAGAATAGAGACATTTGAATTATTCGAGATTATTCGAAAATCATTTTTTGAAAAGGCAAATATCTCCCGATCTGTAGGAATCAGAGAGACAAAACTTATGTCACATTGAGGGAACGTATATGTCAACTTCATGTCAGAGTCACGTCAATGTATGTCGAAGGGTTTGGAGGATAAGAGACATTTTAATTTTTCGAGATTATTCGAAAGTCAATATTTAAAGGCAAATATCTCCCGATCTGTATGAATCTGAGAGACAAAACTTATGTCACTTTGAGGGAACGTATATGTCAACTTCATGTCAGAGTCTCGTCAATGTATGTCCAAGGGTTTGGAGGATAGAGACTTTTGAATTTTTCGAGATTATTCGAAAGTCAATTTTTGAAAAGGCAAATATCTCCCGATCTGTATTAATCTGAGAGACAAAGCTTATGTCTCTTTGAGGGAACGTATATGTCAACTTCATGTCATAGTCACGTCAATGTATGTCGAAGGGTTTGGAGGATAGAGACATTTAAATTTTTAGAGATTATTCGAAAGTCAATTCTTAAAAGGCAAATATCTCCCGATCTGTAGGAATCTGAGAGACAAAACTTATGTCACTTTGAGGGAACGTATATGTCAACTTCCTGTCAGAGGTACGCAATGTATGACCAAGGGGTTGGAGGATAGAGACATTTAAATTTTTAGAGATTATTCGAAAGTCAATTTTTAAAATTCAAATATCTCCCGATCTGTAGGAATCTGAGAGACAAACCTTATGTCACTTTGAGGGAACGCATATGTCAACTTCATGTCAAAGTCACGTCAATGTATGTCGAAGGGTTTGGAGGATAGAGACATTTAAATTTTTAGAGATTATTCGAAAGTCAATTTTTGAAAAGGCAAATATCTCCCAATCTGTAGGAATCTGAGAGACAAAACTTATGTCACTTTGAGGGAACGTATATGTCAACTTCATGGCAGAATCTCGTCAATGTATGTCCAAGTGTTTGGACGATACAGACATTTTAATTTTTCGAGATAATTCGAAAGTCAATTTTAATGGCAAATATCTCCCTATCTGTAGGCATCTGAGAGACAAAACGTATGTCACTTTGAGGGAACGTATATGTCAACGTCATTTCAAAATCACGTCAATGTATGTCCAAGGGTTTGGACGATAGAGACATTTTAATTTTTCGAGATTATTCGAAAGTCAATATTTAAAGGCAAATATCTCCCGATCTGTAGGAATCTGAGAGACAAAACTTATGTCACTTTGAGGGAACGTATATGTCATCGTCATGTCATAGTCACGTCAATGTATGTCCAAGGGTTTGCAGGATAGAGACATTTTAATTTTTCAGGGTTATTCGAAAGTCAATTATTCAAAGGCATATTTCTCTCGATATTTAGGAATCTGAGAGACACAACTCATGTCACTATGAGGACATTTACATATCAACTTCATGTCAGAGTCAGGACAATGTACGAAAAAGGGTTTGAAGAATAGAGAAATTTGAATTATTCGAGATTATTCGAAAATTAATTTTTGAAAAGGCAAATATCTCCCGATCTGTAGGAATCTGAGAGACAAACCTTATGTCACTTTGAGGGAACGTATATGTCAACTTCATGTCAGAATCTCGTTAATGTATGTCCTAGGGTTTGGACGATAGAGACATTTTAATTTTTCGAGATTATTCGAAAGTCAATATTTAAAGGCAAATATCTCCCGATCTGTAGGAATCTGAGAGACAAAACTTATGTCACTTTGAGGGAACGTATATGTCAACTTCATGTCATAGTCACGTCAATGTATGACGAAGGGTTTGGAGGATAGAGACATTTAAATTTTTAGAGAATATTCGAAAGTCAATTTTTAAAAGGCAAATATCTCCCGATCTGTAGGAATCTGAGAGACAAAACTTATGTCACTTTGAGGGAACGTATATGTGAACTTCTTGTCAGAGTCACGTCAATGTATGTCCAAGGGTTTGGAGGATAGAGACATTTAAATTTTTAGAGATTATTCGAAAGTCAATTTTTGAAAAGGCAAATATCTCCCGATCTGTAGGAATCTGAGAGACAAAACTTATGTCACTTTGACGGAACGTATATGTAAACTTCCTGTCAGAGTCACGCCAATGTATGTCCAAGGGTTTGGAGGATAGAGACATTTTAATTTTTCGAGATTATTGGAAAGTCAATTTTTAAAAGGCAAATATCTCCCGATCTGTAGGAATCTGAGAGACAAAACTTATGTCACTTTGAGGGAACGTATATGTCAACTTCATGTCAGAATCTCGTCAATGTATGTCTAAGGGTTTGGACAATAGAGACATTTTAATTTTTCGAGATTATTCGAAAGTCAATTTTTAATAGGCAAATATCTCCCGATCTGTAGGCATCTGAGAGACAAACCTTATGTCACTTTGAGGGAACGCATATGTCAACTTTATGTCAGAGTCTCGTCAATGTATGTCCAAGGGTTTGGAGGATAGAGACATTTGAATTTTTCGAGATTATACGATAGTCAATTTTTGAAAAGGCAAATATCTCCCGATCTGTATTAATCTGAGAGACAAAACTTATGTCACATTGAGGGAACGTATATGTCAACTTCATGTCATAGTCACGTCAATGTATGTCGAAGGGTTTGGAGGATAGAGACATTTAAATTTTTAGAGATTATTCGAAAGTCAATTTTTGAAAAGGCAAATATCTCCCGATCTGTAGGAACCTGAGAGACAAAACTTATGTCACTTTGAGGGAACGTATATGTCAACGTCATGTCAGAATCTCGTCAATGTATGTCCAAGTGTTTGGACGATACAGACATTTGAATTTTTCGAGATTATTCGAAAGTCAATTTTTTAAAGGCAAATATCTCCCGATCTGTAGGCATCTGAGAGAAAAAACGTATGTCACATTGAGGGAATGTATATGTCAACGTCATGTCAAAACCTCGTCAATGTATGTCCAAGGGTTTGGATGATAGAGACATTTTAATTTTTCGAGATTATTCGAAAGTCAATTTTTAAAAGGGAAATATCTACCGATCTGTAGGAATCTGAGAGACAAAACTTATGTCACTTTGAGGGAACGCATATGTCATCGTCATGTCATAGTTACGTCAATGTATGTACAAGGGTTTGCAGGATAGAGACATTTTAATTTTTCAGGGTTATTCGAAAGTCAATTATTCAAAGGCATATATCTCTCGATATTCAGGAATCTGAGAGACACAACTCATGTCACTATGAGGACAATTTCATATCAACTTCATGTCAGAGTCAGGACAATGTACGAAAAAGGGTTTGAAGAATAGAGATATTTGAATTATTCGAGATTATTCGAAAATCAATTTTTGAAAAGGCAAATATCTCCCGATCTGTAGGAATCTGAGAGACAAAACTTATGTCACTTTGAGGGAACGTATATGTCAACTTCCTGTCAGAGTCACGTCAATGTATGTCCAAGGGTTTGGAGGATAGAGACATTTAAATTTCTAGAGATTATTCGAAAGTCAATTTTTGAAAAGGCAAATATCTCCCGATCTGTAGGAATCTGAGAGACAAAACTTATGTCACTTTGAGGGAACGTATGTGTCAACTTCCTGTCAGAGTCACGTCAATGTATGTCCAAGGGGTTGGAGGATAGAGACATTTAAATTTTTAGAGATTATTCGAAAGTCAATTTTTGAAAAGGCAAATATCTCCCAATCTGTAGGAATCTGAGAGACAAAACGTATGTCACTTTGAGGGAACGTATATGTCAACTTCATGTCAAAATCTCGTCAATGTATGTCCAAGTGTTTGGACGATAGAGACATTTTAATTTTTCGAGATTATTCGAAAGTCAATTTTTTAAAGGAAAATATCTCCCGATCTGTAGGCATCTGAGAGACAAAACGTATGTCACTTTGAGGGAACGTATATGTCAACTTCATGTCATAGTCACGTCAATGTATGTCGAAGGGTTTGGAGGATAGAGACATTTAAATTTTTAGAGATTATTCGAAAGTCAATTTTTAAAAGGGAAATATCAACCGATCTGTAGGAATCTGAGAGACAAAACTTATATCACTTTGAGGGAACGCATATGTCATCGTCATGTCAGAGTCACGTCAATGTATGTCCAAGGGTTTGCAGGATAGAGACATTTTAATTTTTCAGGGTTATTCGAAAGTCAATTATTCAAAGGCATATATCTCTCGATATTTAGGAATCTGAGAGACACAACTCATGTCACTATGAGGACATTTACATATCAACTTCATGTCAGAGTCAGGACAATGTACGAAAAAGGGTTTGAAGAATATAGACATTTGAATTATTCGAGATTATTCGAAAATCAATTTTTGAAAAGGCAAATATCTCCCGATCTGTAGGAATCAGAGAGACAAAACTTATGTCACATTGAGGGAACGTATATGTCAACTTCATGTCAGAGTCACGTCAATGTATGTCCAAGGGTTTGGAGGATAGAGACATTTTAATTTTTCGAGATTATTCGAAAGTCAATTTTTAAAAGGCAAATATCTCCCGATCTGTAGGAATCTGAGAGACAAAACTTATGTCACTTTGAGGGAACGTATATGTCAACTTCATGTCTGAATCTCGTTAATGTATGTCCTAGGGTTTGGACGATAGAGACATTTTAATTTTTCGAGATTATTCGAAAGTCAATTTTTAAAAGCAAATATCTCCCGATCTGTATGAATCTGAGAGACAAAACTTATGTCACTTTGAGGGAACGTATATGTCAACTTCATGTCAGAGTCTCGTCAATGTATGTCCAAGGGTTTGGAGGATAGAGACTTTTGAATTTTTCGAGATTATTCGAAAGTCAATTTTTGAAAAGGCAAATATCTCCCGATCTGTATTAATCTGAGAGGCAAAGCTTATGTCTCTTTGAGGGAACGTATATGTCAACTTCATGTCATAGTCACGTCAATGTATGTCGAAGGGTTTGGAGGATAGAGACATTTAAATTTTTAGAGATTATTCGAAAGTCAATTCTTAAAAGGCAAATATCTCCCGATCTGTAGGAATCTGAGAGACAAAACTTATGTCACTTTGACGGAACGTATATGTCAACTTCCTGTCAGAGTCACGTCAATGTATGTCCAAGGTTTTGGAGGATAGAGACATTTAAATTTTTAGATATTATTCGAAAGTCAATTTTTGAAAAGGCAAATATCTCCCGATCTGTAGAAATCTGAGAGACAAAACTTATGTCACTTTGAGGGAACATATATGTCAACTTCATGTCAGAATCTCGTCAATGTATGTCCAAGTGTTTGGACGATACAGACATTTTAATTTTTCGAGATTATTCAAAAGTCAATTGTTTAAAGGCAAATATCTCCCGATCTGTAGGCATCTGAGAGACAAAACGTATGTCACTTTGAGGGAACGTATATGTCAACTTCATGTCAGAATCTCGTCAATGTATGTCCAAGGGTTTGGACGATAGAGACATTTGAATTTTTCGAGATTATTCGAAAGTCAATTTTTAAAACGCAAATATCTCCCGATCAGTAGGAATCTGAGAGACAAAACGTATGTCACTTTGAGGGAACATATATGTCAACTTCCTGTCAGAGTCACGTCAATGTATGTCCAAGGGTTTGGAGGATAGAGACATTTACATTTTTAGAGATTACTCGAAAGTAAATTTTTAAAACGCAAATATCTCCCGATCTGTAGGAATCTGAGAGACAAAACTTATATCACTTTGAGGGAACGTATATGTCAACTTCCTGTCAGAGTCACGTCAATGTATGTCCAAGGGTTTGGAGGATAGAGACATTTTAATTTTTCGAAATTATTGGAAAGTTAATTTTTAAAAGGCAAATATCTCCCGATCTGTAGGCATCTGAGAGACAAAACGTATGTCACTTTGAGGGAACGCATATGTCATCGTCATGTCAGAGTCACGTCAATGTATGTCCAAGGGTTTGCAGGATAGAGACATTTTAATTTTTCAGGGTTATTCGAAAGTCAATTATTCAAAGGCATATATCTCTCGATATTTAGGAATCTGAGAGACACAACTCATGTCACTATGAGGACATTTACATATCAACTTCATGTCAGAGTCAGGACAATGTACGAAAAAGGGTTTGAAGAATATAGACATTTGAATTATTCGAGATTATTCGAAAATCAATTTTTGAAAAGGCAAATATCTCCCGATCTGTAGGAATCAGAGAGACAAAACTTATGTCACATTGAGGGAACGTATATGTCAACTTCATGTCAGAGTCACGTCAATGTATGTCCAAGGGTTTGGAGGATAGAGACATTTAAATTTTTAGATATTATTCGAAAGTCAATTTTTGAAAAGGCAAATATCTCCCGATCTGTAGGAATCTGAGAGACAAAACTTATGTCACTTTGAGGGAACGTATATGTCAACTTCATGTCAGAGTCTCGACAATGTATGTCGAAGGGTTTGGAGGATAGAGACATTTAAATTTTTAGAGATTATTCGAAAGTCAATTCTTAAAAGGCAAATATCTCCCGATCTGTAGGAATCTGAGAGACAAAACTTATGTCACTTTGAGGGAACGTATATGTCAACTTCCTGTCAGAGTCACGTCAATGTATGTCCAAGGGTTTGGAGGATAGAGACATTTAAATTTTTAGATATTATTCGAAAGTCAATTTTTGAAAAGGCAAATATCTCCCGATCTGTAGAAATCTGAGGGACAAAACTTATGTCACTTTGAGGGAACATATATGTCAACTTCATGTCAGAATCTCGTCAATGTATGTCCAAGTGTTTGGACGATACAGACATTTTAATTTTTCGAGATTATTCGAAAGTCAATTGTTTAAAGGCAAATATCTCCCGATCTGTAGGCATCTGAGAGACAAAACGTATGTCACTTTGAGGGAACGTATATGTCAACTTCCTGTCAGAGTCACGTCAATGTATGTCCAAGGGTTTGGAGGATAGAGACATTTACATTTTTAGAGATTATTCGAAAGTAAATTATTAAAACGCAAATATCTCCCGATCTGTAGGAATCTGAGAGACAAAACTTATTTCGCTTTGAGGGAACGTATATGTCAACTTCCTGTCAGAGTCACGTCAATGTATGTCCAAGGGTTTGGAGGATAGAGACATTTTAATTTTTCGAAATTATTGGAAAGTTAATTTTTAAAAGGCAAATATCTCCCGATCTGTAGGAATCTGAGAGACAAAACTTATATCACTTTGAGGGAACGTATATGTCAACTTCATGTCAGAATCTCGTCAATGTATGTCCAAGGGTTTGGACGATACAGACATTTAAATTTTTCGAGATTATTCGAAAATCAATTTTTTAAAGGCAAATATCTCCCGATCTGTAGGAATCTGAGAGACAAAACTTATGTCACTTTGAGGGAACGTATATGTCAACTTCATGTCAGAGTCACGTCAATGTATGTCCAAGGGTTTGGAGGATAGAGACATTTTAATTTTTCGAGATTATTCGAAAGTCAAGTTTTGAAAAGTCAAATATCCTCCGATCTGTAGGAATCTGAGAGACAAAACTTATGTCACTTTAAGGGAACGCATATGTCATCGTCATGTCAGAGTCACGTCAATGTATGTCCAAGGGTTTGCAGGATAGAGACATTTTAATTTTTCAGGGTTATTCGAAAGTCAATTATTCAAAGGCATATATCTCTCGATATTTAGGAATCTGAGAGACACAACTCATGTCACTATGAGGACATTTACATATCAACTTCATGTCAGAGTCACGACAATGTACGAAAAAGGGTTTGAAGAATAGAGATATTTGAATTATTCGAGATTATTCGAAAGTCAATTATTAAAAGGCAAATATCTCCCGATCTGCAGTCATCTGAGAGACAAACCTTATGTCACTTTGAGGGAACGCATATGTCAACTTCATGTCAGAGTCTCGTCTATGTATGTCCAAGGGTTTGGAGGATAGAGACATTTTAATTTTTCGAGATTATTCGAAAGTCAATATTTAAAAGGCAAATATCTCCCGATCTGTAGGAATCTGAGAGACAAAACTTATGTCACCTTGAGGGAACGTATATGTCAACTTCATGTCAGAATCTCGTGAATGTATGTCCAAGGGTTTGGACGATAAAGACATTTTAATTTTTCGAGATTATTCAAAAGTCAATTTTTAAAAGGCAAATATCTCTCCTATCTGTAGGCATCTGAGAGACAAACCTTATGTCACTTTAAGGGAATGCATATGTCAACTTCATGTCAGAGTCTCGTCAATGTATGTCCAAGGGTTTCGAGGATAGAGATATTTTAATTTTTCGAGATTATTCGAAAGTCAATTTTTGAAAAGGCAAATATCTCCCGATCTGTATTAATCTGAAAGACAAAACTTATGTCACTTTGAGGGAACGTATATGTCAACTTCATGTCACAATCTCGTCAATGTATGTCCAAGGGTTTGGACGATAGAGACATTTCAATTTTTCGAGATTATTCGAAAGTCAATTTTTAAAAGGCAAATATCTCCCGATCTGTAGGAATCTGAGAGACAAAACTTATGACACTTTGAGGGAACGTATATGTCAACATCATGTCAGAGTCTCGTCACTGTATGTCCAAGGGTTTGGAGGATAGACACATTTTAATGTTTCGAGATTATTCGAAAGTCAATTATTAAAAGGCAAATATCTCCCGATCTGTAGGAATGTTAGAGACAAAACTTATATCACTTTGAGGGAACATATATGTCAACTTCCTGTCAGAGTCACGTCAATGTATGTCCAAGGGTTTGGATTATAGAGACATTTAAATTTTTAGAGATTATTCGAAAGTCAATTATTAAAAGGCAAATATCTCCCGATCTGTAGGAATCTGAGAGACAAAACTTATGTCACATTGAGTGAACGTATATGTCAACTTCATGTCAGAATCTTGTCAATGTATATAAAAGGATTTGGAGGATAGAGACATTTTAATTTTCCGAGATTATTCGAAAGTCAATTTTTGAAAAGGCAAATATCTCCCGATCTGTATTAATGTGAGAGACAAAACTTATGTCACTTTGAGGGAACGTATATGTCAACTTCATGTCATAGTCACGTCAATGTATGTCCAAGGGTTTGGAGGATAGAGACATTTAAATATTTAGAGATTGTTCGAAAGTCAATTTTTAAAAGGCAAATATCTCCCGATCTGTAGAAATCTGAGAGTCAAAACTAATGCCACTTTGAGGGAACGTATATGTCAACTTCCTGTCAGAGTTACGTCAATGTATGTAGAAGGGTTTGGAAGATAGAGACATTTAAATTTTTAGAGATTATTCGAAAGTCCATTTATGAAAAGGCAAATATCTCCCGATCTGTAGGAATCTGAGAGACAAAACTTATGTCACCTTGAGGGAACGTATATGTCAACTTCATGTCAGAATCTCGTGAATGTATGTCCAAGGGTTTGGACGATAAAGACATTTTAATTTTTCGAGATTATTCAAAAGTCAATTTTTAAAAGGCAAATATCTCTCCTATCTGTAGGCATCTGAGAGACAAACCTTATGTCACTTTAAGGGAACGCATATGTCAACTTCATGTCAGAGTCTCGTCAATGTATGTCCAAGGGTTTCGAGGATAGAGATATTTTAATTTTTCGAGATTATTCGAAAGTCAATTTTTGAAAAGGCAAATATCTCCCGATCTGTATTAATCTGAAAGACAAAACTTATGTCACTTTGAGGGAACGTATATGTCAACTTCATGTCACAATCTCGTCAATGTATGTCCAAGGGTTTGGACGATAGAGACATTTTAATTTTTCGAGATTATTCGAAAGTCAATTTTTAAAAGGCAAATATCTCCCGATCTGTAGGAATCTGAGAGACAAAACTTATGACACTTTGAGGGAACGTATATGTCAACTTCATGTCATAGTCACGTCAATGTTTGTCGAAGGGTTTGGAGGATAGAGACATTTAAATTTTTAGAGATTATTCGAAAGTCAATTTTTAAAAGGCAAATATCTCCCGATCTGTAGGCATCTGAGAGACAAAACGTATGTCACTTTGAGGGAACGTATATGTCAACTTCCTGTCAGAGTCACGTCAATGTATGTCCAAGGGTTTGGAGGATAGAGACATTTACATTTTTAGAGATTATTCGAAAGTAAATTTTTAAAACGCAAATATCTCCCGATCTGTAGGAATCTGAGAGACAAAACTTATTTCGCTTTGAGGGAACGTATATGTCAACTTCCTGTCAGAGTCACGTCAATGTATGTCCAAGGGTTTGGAGGATAGAGACATTTTAATTTTTCGAAATTATTGGAAAGTTAATTTTTAAAAGGCAAATATCTCCCGATCTGTAGGAATCTGAGAGACAAAACTTATATCACTTTGAGGGAACGTATATGTCAACTTCATGTCAAAATCTCGTCATAGTATGTCCAAGGGTTTGGACGATACAGACATTTAAATTTTTCGAGATTATTCGAAAATCAATTTTTTAAAGGCAAATATCTCCCGATCTGTAGGAATCTGAGAGACAAAACTTATGTCACTTTGAGGGAACGTATATGTCAACTTCATGTCAGAGTCACGTCAATGTATGTCCAAGGGTTTGGAGGATAGAGACATTTTAATTTTTCGAGATTATTCGAAAGTCAAGTTTTGAAAAGTCAAATATCCTCCGATCTGTAGGAATCTGAGAGACAAAACTTATGTCACTTTAAGGGAACGCATATGTCATCGTCATGTCAGAGTCACGTCAATGTATGTCCAAGGGTTTGCAGGATAGAGACATTTTAATTTTTCAGGGTTATTCGAAAGTCAATTATTCAAAGGCATATATCTCTCGATATTTAGGAATCTGAGAGACACAACTCATGTCACTATGAGGACATTTACATATCAACTTCATGTCAGAGTCACGACAATGTACGAAAAAGGGTTTGAAGAATAGAGATATTTGAATTATTCGAGATTATTCGAAAGTCAATTATTAAAAGGCAAATATCTCCCGATCTGCAGTCATCTGAGAGACAAACCTTATGTCACTTTGAGGGAACGCATATGTCAACTTCATGTCAGAGTCTCGTCTATGTATGTCCAAGGGTTTGGAGGATAGAGACATTTTAATTTTTCGAGATTATTCGAAAGTCAATATTTAAAGGCAACTATCTCCCGATCTGTAGGCATCTGAGAGACAAAACTTATGTCACTTTGAGGAAACGTATATGTCAACATCATGTCAGAGTCTCGTCACTGTATGTCCAAGGGTTTGGAGGATAGAGACATTTTAATGTTTCGAGATTATTCGAAAGTCAATTTTTAAAAGGCAAATATCTCCCGATCTGTAGGAATGTTAGAGACAAAACTTATATCACTTTGAGGGAACATATATGTCAACTTCCTGTCAGAGTCACGTCAATGTATGTCCAAGGGTTTGGATTATAGAGACATTTAAATTTTTAGAGATTATTCGAAAGTCAATTATTAAAAGGCAAATATCTCCCGATCTGTAGGAATCTGAGAGACAAAACTTATGTCACATTGAGTGAACGTATATGTCAACTTCATGTCAGAATCTTGTCAATGTATATAAAAGGATTTGGAGGATAGAGACATTTTAATTTTCCGAGATTATTCGAAAGTCAATTTTTGAAAAGGCAAATATCTCCCGATCTGTATTAATGTGAGAGACAAAACTTATGTCACTTTGAGGGAACGTATATGTCAACTTCATGTCATAGTCACGTCAATGTATGTCCAAGGGTTTGGAGGATAGAGACATTTAAATATTTAGAGATTGTTCGAAAGTCAATTTTTAAAAGGCAAATATCTCCCGATCTGTAGGAATCTGAGAGTCAAAACTAATGCCACTTTGAGGGAACGTATATGTCAACTTCATGTCATAGTCACGTCAATGTTTGTCGAAGGGTTTGGAGGATAGAGACATTTAAATTTTTAGAGATTATTCGAAAGTCCATTTATGAAAAGGCAAATATCTCCCGATCTGTAGGAAATTGAGAGACAAAACTTATGTCACCGTGAGGGAACGTATATGTCAACTTCATGTCAGAATCTCGTGAATGTATGTCCAAGGGTTTGGACGATAAAGACATTTTAATTTTTCGAGATTATTCAAAAGTCAATTTTTAAAAGGCAAATATCTCCCTATCTGTAGGCATCTGAGAGACAAACCTTATGTCACTTTAAGGGAACGCATATGTCAACTTCATGTCAGAGTCTCGTCAATGTATGTCCAAGGGTTTCGAGGATAGAGATATTTTAATTTTTCGAGATTATTCGAAAGTCAATTTTTGAAAAGGCAAATATCTCCCGATCTGTATTAATCTGAAAGACAAAACTTATGTCACTTTGAGGGAACGTATATGTCAACTTCATGTCACAATCTCGTCAATGTATGTCCAAGGGTTTGGACGATAGAGACATTTTAATTTTTCGAGATTATTCGAAAGTCAATTTTTTAAAGGCAAATATCTCCCGATCTGTAGGAATCTGAGAGACAAAACTTATGACACTTTGAGGGAACGTATATGTCAACTTCATGTCATAGTCACGTCAATGTTTGTCGAAGGGTTTGGAGGATAGAGACATTTAAATTTTTAGAGATTATTCGAAAGTCAATTTTTAAAAGGCAAATATCTCCCGACCTGTAGGAATCTGAGAGACAAAACTTATGTCACTTTGAGGGAACGTATATGTCAACTTCATGTCAGAATCTCGTCAATGTATGTAAAAGGGTTTGGACGATAGAGACATTTTAATTTTTCGAGATTATTCGAAAGTCAATTTTTAAAAGGCAAATATCTCCCGATCTGTAGGAATCTGAGAGACAAAACTTATGTCACTTTGAGGGAACGTATATGTCAACTTCATGTCAGAATCTCGTCAATGTATGTAAAAGAGTTTGGACGATAGAGACATTTCAATTTTTCGAGATTATTCGAAAGTCAATTATTAAAAGGCAAATATCTCCCGATCTGTAGGAACCTGAGAGACAAAACTTATGTCACTTTGAGGGAACGTATATGTAAACTTCCTGTCAGAGGCACGTCAATGTATGTCCAAGGGTTTGGAAGATAGAGACATTTTAATTTATCGAGATTATTCGAAAGTCAATTTTTGAAAACCAAATATCTTCCGATCTGTAGGAATCTGAGAGACAAACCTTATGTCACTTTGAGGGAACGTATATGTCAACTTCATGTCAGAATCTCGTCAATGTATGTCCAAGGGTTTGGACGATAGAGACATTTAAATTTTTCGAGATTATTCGAAAGTCAATTTTTAAAATTCAAATATCTCCCGATCTGTAGGAATCTGAGAGACAAAACTTATGTCACTTTGAGGGAACGTATATGTAAACTTCCTGTCAGAGGCACGTCAATGTATGTCCTAGGGTTTGGAGGATAGAGACATTTCAATTTTTCGAGATTATTCGAAAGTCAATTTTTGAAAACCAAATATCTTCCGATCTGTAGGAATCTGAGAGACAAAACTTATGTCACATTGAGTGAACGTATATGTCAACTTCATGTCAGAATCTCGTTAATGTATATAAAAGGATTTGGAGGATAGAGACATTTTAATTTTCCGAGATTATTCGAAAGTCAATTTTTGAAAAGGCAAATATCTTCCGATCTGTATTAATGTGAGAGACAAAACTTATGTCACGTTGAGGGAACGTATATGTCAACTTCATGTCATAGTCACGTCAATGTATGTCCAAGGGTTTGGAGGATAGAGACATTTAAATATTTAGAGATTGTTCGAAAGTCAATTTTTAAAAGGCAAATATCTCCCGATCTGTAGGAATCTGAGAGTCAAAACTAATGCCACTTTGAGGGAACGTATATGTCAACTTCCTGTCAGAGTTACGTCAATGTATGTAGAAGGGTTTGGAAGATAGAGACATTTAAATTTTTAGAGATTATTCGAAAGTCCATTTATGAAAAGGCAAATATCTACCGATGTGTAGGAATCTGAGAGACAAAACTTATGTCACCTTGAGGGAACGTATATGTCAACTTCATGTCAGAATCTAGTCAATGTATGTCCAAGGGTTTGGACGATAGAGACATTTTAATTTTTCGAGATTATTCAAAAGTCAATTTTTAAAAGGCAAATATCTCCCTATCTGTAGGCATCTGAGAGACAAACCTTATGTCACTTTAAGGGAACGCATATGTCAACTTCATGTCAGAGTCTCGTCAATGTATGTCCAAGGGTTTCGAGGATAGAGATATTTTAATTTTTCGAGATTATTCGAAAGTCAATTTTTGAAAAGGCAAATATCTCCCGATCTGTAGGAATCTGAGAGACAAAACTTATGACACTTTGAGGGAACGTATATGTCAACTTCATGTCATAGTCACGTCAATGTTTGTTGAAGGGTTTGGAGGATAGAGACATTTAAATTATTAGAGATTATTCGAAAGTCAATTGTTTAAAGGCAAATATCTCCCGACCTGTAGGAATCTGAGAGACAAAACTTATGTCACTTTGAGGGATCGTATATGTCAACTTCATGTCAGAATCTCGTCAATGTATGTAAAAGGGTTTGGACGATAGAGACATTTTAATTTTTCGAGATTATTCGAAAGTCAATTTTTAAAAGGCAAATATCTCCCGATCTGTAGGAATCTGAGAGACAAAACTTATGTCACTTTGAGGGAACGTATATGTCAACTTCATGTCAGAATCTCGTCAATGTATGTAAAAGAGTTTGGACGATAGAGACATTTTAATTTTTCGAGATTATTCGAAAGTCAATTTTTAAAAGGCAAATATCTCCCGATCTGTAGGAATCTGAGAGACAAAACTTATGTCACTTTGAGGGAACGTATATGTAAACTTCCTGTCAGAGGCACGTCAATGTATGTCCGAGGGTTTGGAAGATAGAGACATTTTAATTTATCGAGATTATTCGAAAGTCAATTTTTGAAAACCAAATATCTTCCGATCTGTAGGAATCTGAGAGACAAACCTTATGTCACTTTGAGGGAACGTATATGTTAACTTCATGTCAGAATCTCGTCAATGTATGTCCAAGGGTTTGGACGATAGAGACATTTAAATTTTTCGAGATTATTCGAAAGTCAATTTTTAAAATTCAAATATCTCCCGATCTGTAGGAATCTGAGAGACAAAACTTATGTCACTTTGAGGGAACGTATATGTAAACTTCCTGTCAGAGGCACGTCAATGTATGTCCTAGGGTTTGGAGGATAGAGACATTTCAATTTTTCGAGATTATTCGAAAGTCAATTTTTGAAAACCAAATATCTTCCGATCTGTAGGAATCTGAGAGACAAAACTTATGTCACATTGAGTGAACGTATATGTCAACTTCATGTCAGAATCTCGTCAATGTATATAAAAGGATTTGGAGGATAGAGACATTTTAATTTTCCGAGATTATTCGAAAGTCAATTTTTGAAAAGGCAAATATCTACCGATCTGTATTAATGTGAGAGACAAAACTTATGTCACTTTGAGGGAACGTATATGTCAACTTCATGTCATAGTCACGTCAATGTATGTCCAAGGGTTTGGAGGATAGAGACATTTAAATATTTAGAGATTGTTCGAAAGTCAATTTTTAAAAGGCAAATATCTCCCGATCTGTAGGAATCTGAGAGTCAAAACTAATGCCACTTTGAGGGAACGTATATGTCAACTTCCTGTCAGAGTTACGTCAATGTATGTAGAAGGGTTTGGAAGATAGAGACATTTAAATTTTTAGAGATTATTCGAAAGTCCATTTATGAAAATGCAAATATCTCCCGATCTGTAGGAATCTGAGAGACAAAACTTATGTCACCTTGAGGGAACGTATATGTCAACTTCATGTCAGAATCTCGTCAATGTATGTCCAATGGTTTGGACGATAGAGACATTTTAATTTTTCGAGATTATTCAAAAGTCAATTTTTAAAAGGCAAATATCTCCCTATCTGTAGGCATCTGAGAGACAAACCTTATGTCACTTTAAGGGAACACATATGTCAACTTCATGTCAGAGTCTCGTCAATGTATGTCCAAGGGTTTCGAGGATAGAGATATTTTAATTTTTCGAGATTATTCGAAAGTCAATTTTTGAAAAGGCAAATATCTCCCGATCTGTATTAATCTGAAAGACAAAACTTATGTCACTTTGAGGGAACGTATATGTCAACTTCATGTCACAATCTCGTCAATGTATGTCCAAGGGTTTGGACGGTAGAGACATTTTAATTTTTCGAGATTATTCGAAAGTCAATTTTTAAAAGGCAAATATCTCCCGGTCTGTAGGAATCTGAGAGACAAAACTTATGACACTTTGAGGGATCGTATATGTCAACTTCATGTCATAGTCACGTCAATGTTTGTTGAAGGGTTTGGAGGATAGAGACATTTAAATTATTAGAGATTATTCGAAAGTCAATTTTTAAAAGGCAAATATCTCCCGACCTGTAGGAATCTGAGAGACAAAACTTATGTCACTTTGAGGGAACGTATATGTCAACTTCATGTCAGAATCTCGTCAATGTATGTAAAAGGGTTTGGACGATAGAGACATTTTAATTTTTCGAGATTATTCGAAAGTCAATTTGTGAAAGGCAAATATCTCCCGATCTGTAGGAATCTGACAGACAAAACTTATGTCACTTTGAGGGAACGTATATGTCAACTTCCTGTCAGAGGTACGTCAATGTATGTCCAAGGGGTTGGAGAATAGAGACATTTAAATTTTTAGAGATTATTCGAAAGTCAATTTTTAAAATTCAAATATCTCCCGATCTGTAGGAATCTGAGAGACAAAACTTATGTCACTTTGAGGGAACGTATATGTCAACTTCATGTCATAGTCACGTCAATGCATGTCGAAGGGTTTGGAAAATAGAGACATTTAAATTTTTAGAGATTATTCGAAAGTCAATTTTTAAAAGGCAAATATCTCCCGATCTGTAGAAATCTGAGAGACGAAACTTATGTCACATTGAGTGAACGTATATGTCAACTTCATGTCAGAATCTCGTCAATGTATATAAAAGGATTTGGAGGATAGAGACATTTTAATTTTCCGAGATTATTCGAAAGTCAATTTTTGAAAAGGCAAATATCTCCCGATCTGTATTAATGTGAGAGACAAAACTTATGTCACTTTGAGGGAACGTATATGTCAACTTCATGTCATAGTCACGTCAATGTATGTATAAGGGTTTGGAGGATAGAGACATTTAAATATTTAGAGATTGTTCGAAAGTCAATTTTTAAAAGGCAAATATCTCCCGATCTGTAGGAATCTGAAGGTCAAAACTAATGCCACTTTGAGGGAACGTATATGTCAACTTCCTGTCAGAGTTACGTCAATGTATGTAAAAGGGTTTGGAAGATAGAGACATTTAAATTTTTAGAGATTATTCGAAAGTCCATTTATGAAAAGGCAAATATCTCCCGATCTGTAGGAATCTGAGAGACAAAACTTATGTCACCTTGAGGGAACGTATATGTCAACTTCATGTCAGAATCTCGTCAATGAATGTCCAAGGGTTTCGAGGATAGAGACATTTTAATTTTTCGAGATTATTCAAAAGTCAATTTTTAAAAGGCAAATATCTCCCTATCTGTAGGCATCTAAGAGACAAACCTTATGTCACTTTAAGGGAACGCATATGTCAACTTCATGTCAGAGTCTCGTCAATGTATGTCCAAGGGTTTCGAGGATAGAGATATTTTAATTTTTCGAGATTATTCGAAAGTCAATTTTTGAAAAGGCAAATATCTCCCGATCTGTATTAATCTGAAAGACAAATCTTATGTCACTTTGAGGGAACGTATATGTCAACTTCATGTCAGAATCTCGTCAATGTATGTCCAAGGGTTTCGAGGATAGAGATATTTTAATTTTTCGAGATTATTCGAAAGTCAATTTTTGAAAAGGCAAATATCTCCCGATCTGTATTAATCTGAAAGACAAATCTTATGTCACTTTGAGGGAACGTATATGTAAACTTCCTGTCAGAGGCACGTCAATGTATGTCCAAGGGTTTGGAAGATAGAGACATTTTAATTTATCAAGATTATTCGAAAGTCAATTTTTGAAAACCAAATATCTTCCGATCTGTAGGAATCTGAGAGACAAAACTTATGTCACTTTGAGGGAACGTATATGTCAACTTCATGTCAGAATCTCGTAAATGTATGTCCAAGGGTTTGGACGATAGAGACATTTAAATTTTTCGAGATTATTCGAAAGTCAATTTTTAAAAGGCAAATATCTCCCTATCTGTAGGCATCTGAGAGACAAACCTTATGTCACTTTAAGGGAACGCATATGTCAACTTCATGTCAGAGTCTCGTCAATGTATGTCCAAGGGTTTCGAGGATAGAGATATTTTAATTTTTCGAGATTATTCGAAAGTCAATTTTTGAAAAGGCAAATATCTCCCGATCTGTATTAATCTGAAAGACAAATCTTATGTCACTTTGAGGGAACGTATATGTCAACTTCATGTCACAATCTCGTCAATGTATGTCCAAGGGTTTGGACGATAGAGACATTTTAATTTTTCGAGATTATTCGAAAGTCAATTTTTAAAAGGCAAATATCTCCCGATCTGTAGGAATCTGAGAGACAAAACTTATGACACTTTGAGGGAACGTATATGTCAACTTCATGTCATAGTCACGTCAATGTTTGTTGAAGGGTTTGGAGGATAGAGACATTTAAATTTCTAGAGATTATTCGAAAGTCAATTTTTAAAAGGCAAATATCTCCCGACCTGTAGGAATCTGAGAGACAAAACTTATGTCACTTTGAGGGAACGTATATGTCAACTTCATGTCAGAATCTCGTCAATGTATGTAAAAGGGTTTGGACGATAGAGACATTTTAATTTTTCGAGATTATTCGAAAGTCAATTTGTGAAAGGCAAATATCTCCCGATCTGTAGGAATCTGACAGACAAAACTTATGTCACTTTGAGGGAACGTATATGTCAACTTCCTGTCAGAGGTACGTCAATGTATGTCCAAGGGGTTGGAGAATAGAGACATTTAAATTTTTAGAGATTATTCGAAAGTCAATTTTTAAAATTCAAATATCTCCCGATCTGTAGGAATCTGAGAGACAAAACTTATGTCACTTTGAGGGAACGTATATGTCAACTTCATGTCATAGTCACGTCAATGCATGTCGAAGGGTTTGGAAAATAGAGACATTTAAATTTTTAGAGATTATTCGAAAGTCAATTTTTAAAAGGCAAATATCTCCCGATCTGTAGAAATCTGAGAGACAAAACTTATGTCACTTTGAGGGAACGTATATGTAAACTTCCTCTCAGAGGCACGTCAAAGTATGTCCTAGGGTTTGGAGGATAGAGACATTTCAATTTTTCGAGATTATTCGAAAGTCAATTTTTGAAAACCAAATATCTTCCGATCTGTAGGAATCTGAGAGACGAAACTTATGTCACATTGAGTGAACGTATATGTCAACTTCATGTCATAATCTCGTCAATGTATATAAAAGGATTTGGAGGATAGAGACATTTTAATTTTCCGAGATTATTCGAAAGTCAATTTTTGAAAAGGCAAATATCTCCCGATCTGTATTAATGTGAGAGACAAAACTTATGTCACTTTGAGGGAACGTATATGTCAACTTCATGTCATAGTCACGTCAATGTATGTATAAGGGTTTGGAGGATAGAGACATTTAAATATTTAGAGATTGTTCGAAAGTCAATTTTTAAAAGGCTAATATCTCCCGATCTGTAGGAATCTGAGAGTCAAAACTAATGCCACTTTGAGGGAACGTATATGTCAACTTCCTGTCAGAGTTACGTCAATGTATGTAAAAGGGTTTGGAAGATAGAGACATTTAAATTTTTAGAGATTATTCGAAAGTCCATTTATGAAAAGGCAAATATCTCCCGATCTGTAGGAATCTGAGAGACAAAACTTATGTCACCTTGAGGGAACGTATATGTCAACTTCATGTCAGAATCTCGTCAATGTATGTCCAAGGGTTTGGACGATAGAGACATTTTAATTTTTCGAGATTATTCAAAAGTCAATTTTTAAAAGGCAAATATCTCCCTATCTGTAGGCATCTAAGAGACAAACCTTATGTCACTTTAAGGGAACGCATATGTCAACTTCATGTCAGAGTCTCGTCAATGTATGTCCAAGGGTTTCGAGGATAGAGATATTTTAATTTTTCGAGATTATTCGAAAGTCAATTTTTGAAAAGGCAAATATCTCCCGATCTGTATTAATCTGAAAGACAAATCTTATGTCACTTTGAAGGAACGTATATGTCAACTTCATGTCACAATCTCGTCAATGTATGTCCAAGGGTTTGGACGATAGAGACATTTTAATTTTTCGAGATTATTCGAAAGTCAATTTTTAAAAGGCAAATATCTCACGATCTGTAGGAATCTGAGATCAAAACTTATGTCACTTTGAGGGAACGTATATGTAAACTTCCTGTCAGAGGCACGTCAATGTATGTCCAAGGGTTTGGAAGATAGAGACATTTTAATTTATCGAGATTATTCGAAAGTCAATTTTTGAAAACCAAATATCTTCCGATCTGTAGGAATCTGAGAGACAAAACTTATGTCACTTTGAGGGAACGTATATGTCAACTTCATGTCAGAATCTCGTCAATGTATGTCCAAGGGTTTGGACGATAGAGACATTTAAATTTTTCGAGATTATTCGAAAGTCAATTTTTAAAAGGCAAATATCTCCCGATCTGTAGGAATCTGAGAGACAAAACTTATGTCACTATGAGGGAACGTATATGTCAACTTCATGTCATAGTCACGTCAATGTATGTCGAAGGGTTTGGAGGATAGAGACATTTAAATTTTTAGAGATTATTCGAAAGTCAATTCTTAAAAGGCAAATATCTCCCGATCTGTAGGAATCTGAGAGACAAAACTTATGTCACTTTGAGGGAACGTATATGTCAACTTCCTGTCAGAGTCACGTCAATGTATGTCCAAGGGTTTGGAGGATAGAGACATTTAAATTTTTAGATATTATTCGAAAGTCAATTTTTGAAAAGGCAAATATCTCCCGATCTGTAGAAATCTGAGAGACAAAACTTATGTCACTTTGAGGGAACATATATGTCAACTTCATGTCAGAATCTCGTCAATGTATGTCCAAGTGTTTGGACGATACAGATATTTTAATTTTTCGAGATTATTCGAAAGTCAATTGTTTAAAGGCAAATATCTCCCGATCTGTAGGCATCTGAGAGATAAAACGTATGTCACTTTGAGGGAACGTATATGTCAACTTCATGTCAGAATCTCGTCAATGTATGTCCAAGGGTTTGGACGATAGAGACATTTGAATTTTTCGAGATTATTCGAAAGTCAATTTTTAAAACGCAAATATCTCCCGATCAGTAGGAATCTGAGAGACAAAACGTATGTCACTTTGAGGGAACATATATGTCAACTTCCTGTCAGAGTCACGTCAATGTATGTCCAAGGGTTTGGAGGATAGAGACATTTTAATTTTTCGAAATTATTGGAAAGTTAATTTTTAAAAGGCAAATATCTCCCGATCTGTAGGCATCTGAGAGACAAAACGTATGTCACTTTGAGGGAACGTATATGTCAACTTCATGTCATAGTCACGTCAATGTATGTCGAAGGGTTTGGAGGATAGAGACATTTAAATTTTTAGAGATTATTCGAAAGTCAATTTTTAAAAGGGAAATATCTACCGATCTGTAGGAATCTGAGAGACAAAACTTATATCACTTTGAGGGAACGCATATGTCATCGTCATGTCAGAGTCACGTCAATGTATGTCCAAGGGTTTGCAGGATAGAGACATTTTAATTTTTCAGGGATATTCGAAAGTCAATTATTCAAAGGCATATATCTCTCGATATTTAGGAATCTGAGAGACACAACTCATGTCACTATGAGGACATTTACATATCAACTTCATGTCAGAGTCAGGACAATGTACGAAAAAGGGTTTGAAGAATATAGACATTTGAATTATTCGAGATTATTCGAAAATCAATTTTTGAAAAGGCAAATATCTCCCGATCTGTAGGAATCAGAGAGACAAAACTTATGTCACATTGAGGGAACGTATATGTCAACTTCATGTCAGAGTCACGTCAATGTATGTCCAAGGGTTTGGAGGATAGAGACATTTTAATTTTTCGAGATTATTCGAAAGTCAATTTTTAAAAGGCAAATATCTGCCGATCTGTAGGAATCTGAGAGACAAAACTTATGTCACTTTGAGGGAACGTATATGTCAACTTCATGTCAGAATCTCGTTAATGTATGTCCTAGGGTTTGGACGATAGAGACATTTTAATTTTTCGAGATTATTCGAAAGTCAATTTTTAAAGGCAAATATCTCCCGATCTGTATGAATCTGAGAGACAAAACTTATGTCACTTTGAGGGAACGTATATGTCAACTTCATGTCAGAGTCTCGTCAATGTATGTCGAAGGGTTTGGAGGATAGAGACATTTAAATTTTTAGAGATTATTCGAAAGTCAATTCTTAAAAGGCAAATATCTCCCGATCTGTAGGAATCTGAGAGACAAAACTTATGTCACTTTGAGGGAACGTATATGTCAACTTCCTGTCAGAGTCACGTCAATGTATGTCCAAGGGTTTGGAGGATAGAGACATTTAAATTTTTAGATATTATTCGAAAGTCAATTTTTGAAGAGGCAAATATCTCCCGATCTGTAGAAATCTGAGAGACAAAACTTATGTCACTTTGAGGGAACATATATGTCAACTTCATGTCAGAATCTCGTCAATGTATGTCCAAGTGTTTGGACGATACAGACATTTTAATTTTTCGAGATTATTCGAAAGTCAATTGTTTAAAGGCAAATATCTCCCGATCTGTAGGCATCTGAGAGACAAAACGTATGTCACTTTGAGGGAACGTATATGTCAACTTCCTGTCAGAGTCACGTCAATGTATGTCCAAGGGTTTGGAGGATAGAGACATTTACATTTTTAGAGATTATTCGAAAGTAAATTTTTAAAACGCAAATATCTCCCGATCTGTAGGAATATGAGAGACAAAACTTATTTCGCTTTGAGGGAACGTATATGTCAACTTCCTGTCAGAGTCACGTCAATGTATGTCCAAGGGTTTGGAGGATAGAGACATTTTAATTTTTCGAAATTATTGGAAAGTTAATTTTTAAAAGGCAAATATCTCCCGATCTGTAGGAATCTGAGAGACAAAACTTATATCACTTTGAGGGAACGTATATGTCAACTTCATGTCAGAATCTCGTCAATGTATGTCCAAGGGTTTGGACGATAGAGACATTTAAATTTTTCGAGATTATTCGAAAATCAATTCTTTAAAGGCAAATATCTCCCGATCTGTAGGAATCTGAGAGACAAAACTTATGTCACTTTGAGGGAACGTATATGTCAACTTCATGTCAGAGTCACGTCAATGTATGTCCAAGGGTTTGGAGGATAGAGACATTTTAATTTTTCGAGATTATTCGAAAGTCAATTTTTAAAAGGCAAATATCTCCCGATCTGTAGGAATCTGAGAGACAAAACTTATGACTCTTTGAGGGAACGTATATGTCAACTTCATGTCATAGTCACGTCAATGTTTGTTGAAGGGTTTGGAGGATAGAGACATTTAAATTATTAGAGATTATTCGAAAGTCAATTTTTAAAAGGCAAATATCTCCCGACCTGTAGGAATCTGAGAGACAAAACTTATGTCACTTTGAGGGAACGTATATGTCAACTTCATGTCAGAATCTCGTCAATGTATGTAAAAGGGTTTGGACGATAGAGACATTTTAATTTTTCGAGATTATTCGAAAGTCAATTTTTAAAAGGCAAATATCTCCCGATCTGTAGGAATCTGAGAGACAAAACTTATGTCACTTTGAGGGAACGTATATGTCAACTTCATGTCAGAATCTCGTCAATGTATGTAAAAGAGTTTGGACGATAGAGACATTTTAATTTTTCGAGATTATTCGAAAGTCAATTTTTAAAAGGCAAATATCTCCCGATCTGTAGGAATCTGAGAGACAAAACTTATGTCACTTTGAGGGAACGTATATGTAAACTTCCTGTCAGAGGCACGTCAATGTATGTCCAAGGGTTTGGAAGATAGAGACATTTTAATTTATCGAGATTATTCGAAAGTCAATTTTTGAAAACCAAATATCTTCCGATCTGTAGGAATCTGAGAGACAAACCTTATGTCACTTTGAGGGAACGTATATGTCAACTTCATGTCAGAATCTCGTCAATGTATGTCCAAGGGTTTGGACGATAGAGACATTTAAATTTTTCGAGATTATTCGAAAGTCAATTTTTAAAATTCAAATATCTCCCGATCTGTAGGAATCTGAGAGACAAAACTTATGTCACTTTGAGGGAACGTATATGTAAACTTCCTGTCAGAGGCACGTCAATGTATGTCCTAGGGTTGGGAGGATAGAGACATTTCAATTTTTCGAGATTATTCGAAAGTCATTTTTGAAAACCAAATATCTTCCGATCTGTAGGAATCTGAGAGACAAAACTTATGTCACATTGAGTGAACGTATATGTCAACTTCATGTCAGAATCTCGTCAATGTATATAAAAGGATTTGGAGGATAGAGACATTTTAATTTTCCGAGATTATTCGAAAGTCAATTTTTGAAAAGGCAAATATCTCCCGATCTGTATTAATGTGAGAGACAAAACTTATGTCACTTTGAGGGAACGTATATGTCAACTTCATGTCATAGTCACGTCAATGTATGTCCAAGGGTTTGGAGGATAGAGACATTTAAATATTTAGAGATTGTTCGAAAGTCAATTTTTAAAAGGCAAATATCTCCCGATCTGTAGGAATCTGAGAGTCAAAACTAATGCCACTTTAAGGGAACGTATATGTCAACTTCCTGTCAGAGTTACGTCAATGTATGTAGAAGGGTTTGGAAGATAGAGACATTTAAATTTTTAGAGATTATTCGAAAGTCCATTTATGAAAATGCAAATATCTCCCGATCTGTAGGAATCTCAGAGACAAAACTTATGTCACCTTGAGGGAACGTATATGTCAACTTCATGTCAGAATCTCGTCAATGTATGTCCAATGGTTTGGACGATAGAGACATTTTAATTTTTCGAGATTATTCAAAAGTCAATTTTTAAAAGGCAAATATCTCCCTATCTGTAGGCATCTGAGAGACAAACCTTATGTCACTTTAAGGGAACGCATATGTCAACTTCATGTCAGAGTCTCGTCAATGTATGTCCAAGGGTTTCGAGGATAGAGATATTTTAATTTTTCGAGATTATTCGAAAGTCAATTTTTGAAAAGGCAAATATCTCCCGATCTGTATTAATCTGAAAGACAAAACTTATGTCACTTTGAGGGAACGTATATGTCAACTTCATGTCACAATCTCGTCAATGTATGTCCAATGGTTTGGACGATAGAGACATTTTAATTTTTCGAGATTATTCAAAAGTCAATTTTTAAAAGGCAAATATCTCCCTATCTGTAGGCATCTGAGAGACAAACCTTATGTCACTTTAAGGGAACGCATATGTCAACTTCATGTCAGAGTCTCGTCAATGTATGTCCAAGGGTTTCGAGGATAGAGACATTTTAATTTTTCGAGATTATTCGAAAGTCAATTTGTGAAAGGCAAATATCTCCCGATCTGTAGGAATCTGACAGACAAAACTTATGTCACTTTGAGGGAACGTATATGTCAACTTCCTGTCAGAGGTACGTCAATGTATGTCCAAGGGGTTGGAGAATAGAGACATTTAAATTTTTAGAGATTATTCGAAAGTCAATTTTTAAAATTCAAATATCTCCCGATCTGTAGGAATCTGAGAGACAAAACTTATGTCACTTTGAGGGAACGTATATGTCAACTTCATGTCATAGTCACGTCAATGCATGTGGAAGGGTTTGGAAAATAGAGACATTTAAATTTTTAGAGATTATTCGAAAGTCAATTTTTAAAAGGCAAATATCTCCCGATCTGTAGAAATCTGAGAGACAAAACTTATGTCACTTTGAGGGAACGTATATGTCAACTTCATGTCATAGTCACGTCAATGTATGTCCAAGGGGTTGGAGAATAGAGACATTTAAATTTTTAGAGATTATTCGAAAGTCAATTTTTAAAATTCAAATATCTCCCGATCTGTAGGAATCTGAGAGACAAAACTTATGTCACTTTGAGGGAACGTATATGTCAACTTCATGTCATAGTCACGTCAATGCATGTCGAAGGGTTTGGAAAATAGAGACATTTAAATTTTTAGAGATTATTCGAAAGTCAATTTTTAAAAGGCAAATATCTCCCGATCTGTAGAAATCTGAGAGACGAAACTTATGTCACATTGAGTGAACGTATATGTCAACTTCATGTCAGAATCTCGTCAATGTATATAAAAGGATTTGGAGGATAGAGACATTTTAATTTTCCGAGATTATTCGAAAGTCAATTTTTGAAAAGGCAAATATCTCCCGATCTGTATTAATGTGAGAGACAAAACTTATGTCACTTTGAGGGAACGTATATGTCAACTTCATGTCATAGTCACGTCAATGTATGTATAAGGGTTTGGAGGATAGAGACATTTAAATATTTAGAGATTGTTCGAAAGTCAATTTTTAAAAGGCAAATATCTCCCGATCTGTAGGAATCTGAAGGTCAAAACTAATGCCACTTTGAGGGAACGTATATGTCAACTTCCTGTCAGAGTAACGTCAATGTATGTAAAAGGGTTTGGAAGATAGAGACATTTAAATTTTTAGGGATTATTCGAAAGTCCATTTATGAAAAGGCAAATATCTCCCGATCGGTAGGAATCTGAGAGAAAACTTATGTCACCTTGAGGGAACGTATATGTCAACTTCATGTCAGAATCTCGTCAATGTATGTCCAAGGGTTTGGACGATAGAGACATTTTAATTTTTCGAGATTATTCAAAAGTCAATTTTTAAAAGGCAAATATCTCCCTATCTGTAGGCATCTAAGAGACAAACCTTATGTCACTTTAAGGGAACGCATATGTCAACTTCATGTCAGAGTCTCGTCAATGTATGTCCAAGGGTTTCGAGGATAGAGATATTTTAATTTTTCGAGATTATTCGAAAGTCAATTTTTGAAAAGGCAAATATCTCCCGATCTGTATTAATCTGAAAGACAAATCTTATGTCACTTTGAGGGAACGTATATGTCAACTTCATGTCAGAATCTCGTCAATGTATGTCCAAGGGTTTGGACGATAGAGACATTTTAATTTTTCGAGATTATTCGAAAGTCAATTTTTAAAAGGCAAATATCTCCCGATCTGTAGGAATCTGAGAGACAAAACTTATGACACTTTGAGGGAACGTATATGTCAACTTCATGTCAGAATCTCGTCAATGTATGTAAAAGGGTTTGGACGATAGAGACATTTTAATTTTTCGAGATTATTCGAAAGTCAATTTTTAAAAGGCAAATATCTCCCGATCTGTAGGAATCTGAGATCAAAACTTATGTCACTTTGAGGGAACGTATATGTAAACTTCCTGTCAGAGGCACGTCAATGTATGTCCAAGGGTTTGGAAGATAGAGACATTTTAATTTATCGAGATTATTCGAAAGTCAATTTTTGAAAACCAAATATCTTCCGATCTGTAGGAATCTCAGAGACTAATCTTATGTCACTTTGAGGGAACGTATATGTCAACTTCATGTCAGAATCTCGTCAATGTATGTCCAAGGGTTTGGACGATAGAGACATTTAAATTTTTCGAGATTATTCGAAAGTCAATTTTTAAAAGGCAAATATCTCCCTATCTGTAGGCATCTGAGAGACAAACCTTATGTCACTTTAAGGGAACGCATATGTCAACTTCATGTCAGAGTCTCGTCAATGTATGTCCAAGGGTTTCGAGGATAGAGATATTTTAATTTTTCGAGATTATTCGAAAGTCAATTTTTGAAAAGGCAAATATCTCCCGATCTGTATTAATCTGAAAGACAAAACTTATGTCACTTTGAGGGAACGTATATGTCAACTTTATGTCACAATCTCGTCAATGTATGTCCAAGGGTTTGGACGATAGAGACATTTTAATTTTTCGAGATTATTCGAAAGTCAATTTTTAAAAGGCAAATATCTCCCGATCTGTAGGAATCTGAGAGACAAAACTTATGACACTTTGAGGGAACGTATATGTCAACTTCATGTCATAGTCACGTCAATGTTTGTTGAAGGGTTTGGAGGATAGAGACATTTAAATTATTAGAGATTATTCGAAAGTCAATTTTTAAAAGGCAAATATCTCCCGACCTGTAGGAATCTGAGAGACAAAACTTATGTCACTTTGAGGGAACGTATATGTCAACTTCATGTCAGAATCTCGTCAATGTATGTAAAAGGGGTTGGACGATAGAGACATTTTAATTTTTCGAGATTATTCGAAAGTCAATTTGTGAAAGGCAAATATCTCCCGATCTGTAGGAATCTGACAGACAAAACTTATGTCACTTTGAGGGAACGTATATGTCAACTTCCTGTCAGAGGTACGTCAATGTATGTCCAAGGGGTTGGAGAATAGAGACATTTAAATTTTTAGAGATTATTCGAAAGTCAATTTTTAAAATTCAAATATCTCCCGATCTGTAGGAATCTGAGAGACAAAACTTATGTCACTTTGAGGGAACGTATATGTCAACTTCATGTCATAGTCACGTCAATGCATGTCGAAGGGTTTGGAAAATAGAGACATTTAAATTTTTAGAGATTATTCGAAAGTCAATTTTTAAAAGGCAAATATCTTCCGATCTGTAGAAATCTGAGAGACAAAACTTATGTCACTTTGAGGGAACGTATATGTAAACTTCCTCTCAGAGGCACGTCAAAGTATGTCCTAGGGTTTGGAGGATAGAGACATTTCAATTTTTCGAGATTATTCGAAAGTCAATTTTTGAAAACCAAATATCTTCCGATCTGTAGGAATCTGAGAGACGAAACTTATGTCACATTGAGTGAACGTATATGTCAACTTCATGTCATAATCTCGTCAATGTATATAAAAGGATTTGGAGGATAGAGACATTTTAATTTTCCGAGATTATTCGAAAGTCAATTTTTGAAAAGGCAAATATCTCCCGATCTGTATTAATGTGAGAGACTAAACTTATGTCACTTTGAGGGAACGTATATGTCAACTTCATGTCATAGTCACGTCAATGTATGTATAAGGGTTTGGAGGATAGAGACATTTAAATATTTAGAGATTGTTCGAAAGTCAATTTTTAAAAGGCTAATATCTCCCGATCTGTAGGAATCTGAGAGTCAAAACTAATGCCACTTTGAGGGAACGTATATGTCAACTTCCTGTCAGAGTTACGTCAATGTATGTAAAAGGGTTTGGAAGATAGAGACATTTAAATTTTTAGAGATTATTCGAAAGTCCATTTATGAAAAGGCAAATATCTCCCGATCTGTAGGAATCTGAGAGACAAAACTTATGTCACCTTGAGGGAACGTATATGTCAACTTCATGTCAGAATCTCGTCAATGTATGTCCAAGGGTTTGGACGATAGAGAAATTTTAATTTTTCGAGATTATTCAAAAGTCAATTTTTAAAAGGCAAATATCTCCCTATCTGTAGGCATCTAAGAGACAAACCTTATGTCACTTTAAGGGAACGCATATGTCAACTTCATGTCAGAGTCTCGTCAATGTATGTCCAAGGGTTTCGAGGATAGAGATATTTTAATTTTTCGAGATTATTCGAAAGTCAATTTTTGAAAAGGCAAATATCTCCCGATCTGTATTAATCTGAAAGACAAATCTTATGTCACTTTGAAGGAACGTATATGTCAACTTCATGTCACAATCTCGTCAATGTATGTCCAAGGGTTTGGACGATAGAGACATTTTAATTTTTCGAGATTATTCGAAAGTCAATTTTTAAAAGGCAAATATCTCCCGATCTGTAGGAATCTGAGAGACAAAACTTATGACACTTTGAGGGAACGTATATGTCAACTTCATGTCAGAATCTCGTCAATGTATGTAAAAGGGTTTGGACGATAGAGACATTTTAATTTTTCGAGATTATTCGAAAGTCAATTTTTAAAAGGCAAATATCTCCCGATCTGTAGGAATCTGAGATCAAAACTTATGTCACTTTGAGGGAACGTATATGTAAACTTCCTGTCAGAGGCACGTCAATGTATGTCCAAGGGTTTGGAAGATAGAGACATTTTAATTTATCGAGATTATTCGAAAGTCAATTTTTGAAAACCAAATATCTTCCGATCTGTAGGAATCTGAGAGACAAAACTTATGTCACTTTGAGGGAACGTATATGTCAACTTCATGTCAGAATCTCGTCAATGTATGTCCAAGGGTTTGGACGATAGAGACATTTAAATTTTTCGAGATTATTCGAAAGTCAATTTTTAAAAGGCAAATATCTCCCGATCTGTAGGAATCTGAGAGACAAAACTTATGTCACTTTGAGGGAACGTATATGTCAACTTCATGTCAGAATCTCGTTAATGTATGTCCTAGGGTTTGGACGATAGAGACATTTTAATTTTTCGAGATTATTCGAAAGTCAATATTTAAAGGCAAATATCTCCCGATCTGTATGAATCTGAGAGACAAAACTTATCTCACTTTGAGGGAACGTATATGTCAACTTCATGTCAGAGTCTCGTCAATGTATGTCCAAGGGTTTGGAGGATAGAGACTTTTGAATTTTTCGAGATTATTCGAAAGTCAATTTTTGAAAAGGCAAATATCTCCCGATCTGTATTAATCTGAGAGACAAAGCTTATGTCTCTTTGAGGGAACGTATATGTCAACTTCATGTCATAGTCACGTCAATGTATGTCGAAGGGTTTGGAGGATAGAGACATTTAAATTTTTAGAGATTATTCGAAAGTCAATTCTTAAAAGGCAAATATCTCCCGATCTGTAGGAATCTGAGAGACAAAACTTATGTCACTTTGAGGGAACGTATATGTCAACTTCCTGTCAGAGTCACGTCAATGTATGTCCAAGGGTTTGGAGGATAGAGACATTTAAATTTTTAGATATTATTCGAAAGTCAATTTTTGAAAAGGCAAATATCTAACGATCTGTAGAAATCTGAGAGACAAAACTTATGTCACTTTGAGGGAACATATATGTCAACTTCATGTCAGAATCTCGTCAATGTATGTCCAAGTGTTTGGACGATACAGACATTTTAATTTTTCGAGATTATTCGAAAGTCAATTGTTTAAAGGCAAATATCTCCCCATCTGTAGGCATCTGAGAGACAAAACGTATGTCACTTTGAGGGAACGTATATGTCAACTTCATGTCAGAATCTCGTCAATGTATGTCCAAGGGTTTGGACGATAGAGACATTTGAATTTTTCGAGATTATTCGAAAGTCAATTTTTAAAACGCAAATATCTCCCGATCAGTAGGAATCTGAGAGACAAAACGTATGTCACTTTGAGGGAACATATATGTCAACTTCCTGTCAGAGTCACGTCAATGTATGTCCAAGGGTTTGGAGGATAGAGACATTTTAATTTTTCGAAATTATTGGAAAGTTAATTTTTAAAAGGCAAATATCTCCCGATCTGTAGGCATCTGAGAGACAAAACGTATGTCACTTTGAGGGAACGTACATGTCAACTTCATGTCATAGTCACGTCAATGTATGTCGAAGGGTTTGGAGGATAGAGACATTTAAATTTTTAGAGATTATTCGAAAGTCAATTTTTAAAAGGGAAATATCTACCGATCTGTAGGAATCTGAGAGACAAAACTTATATCACTTTGAGGGAACGCATATGTCATCGTCATGTCAGAGTCACGTCAATGTATGTCCAAGGGTTTGCAGGATAGAGACATTTTAATTTTTCAGGGTTATTCGAAAGTCAATTATTCAAAGGCATATATCTCTCGATATTTAGGAATCTGAGAGACACAACTCATGTCACTATGAGGACATTTACATATCAACTTCATGTCAGAGTCAGGACAATGTACGAAAAAGGGTTTGAAGAATATAGACATTTGAATTATTCGAGATTATTCGAAAATCAATTTTTGAAAAGGCAAATATCTCCCGATCTGTAGGAATCAGAGAGACAAAACTTATGTCACATTGAGGGAACGTATATGTCAACTTCATGTCAGAATCTCGTCAATGTATGTCCAAGTGTTTGGACGATACAGACATTCTAATTTTTCGAGATTATTCGAAAGTCAATTGTTTAAAGGCAAATATCTCCCGATCTGTAGGCATCTGAGAGACAAAACGTATGTCACTTTGAGGGAACGTATATGTCAACTTCCTGTCAGAGTCACGTCAATGTATGTCCAAGGGTTTGGAGGATAGAGACATTTACATTTTTAGAGATTATTCGAAAGTAAATTTTTAAAACGCAAATATCTCCCGATCTGTAGGAATCTGAGAGACAAAACTTATTTCGCTTTGAGGGAACGTATATGTCAACTTCCTGTCAGAGTCACGTCAATGTATGTCCAAGGGTTTGGAGGATAGAGACATTTTAATTTTTCGAAATTATTGGAAAGTTAATTTTTAAAAGGCAAATATCTCCCGATCTGTAGGAATCTGAGAGACAAAACTTATATCACTTTGAGGGAACGTATATGTCAACTTCATGTCATAATCTCGTCAATGTATGTCCAAGGGTTTGGACGATAGAGACATTTAAATTTTTCGAGATTATTCGAAAATCAATTTTTTAAAGGCAAATATCTCCCGATCTGTAGGAATCTGAGAGACAAAACTTATGTCACTTTGAGGGAACGTATATGTCAACTTCATGTCAGAGTCACGTCAATGTATGTCCAAGGGTTTGGAGGATAGAGACATTTTAATTTTTCGAGATTATTCGAAAGTCAAGTTTTGAAAAGTCAAATATCCTCCGATCTGTAGGAATCTGAGAGACAAAACTTATGTCACTTTAAGGGAACGCATATGTCATCGTCATGTCAGAGTCACGTCAATGTATGTCCAAGGGTTTGCAGGATAGAGACATTTCAATTTTTCAGGGTTATTCGAAAGTCAATTATTCAAAGGCATATATCTCTCGATATTTAGGAATCTGAGAGACACAACTCATGTCACTATGAGGACATTTACATATCAACTTCATGTCAGAGTCACGACAATGTACGAAAAAGGGTTTGAAGAATAGAGATATTTGAATTATTCGAGATTATTCGAAAGTCAATTATTAAAAGGCAAATATCTCCCGATCTGCAGGCATCTGAGAGACAACCCTTATGTCACTTTGAGGGAACGCATATGTCAACTTCATGTCAGAGTCTCGTCTATGTATGTCCAAGGGTTTGGAGGATAGAGACATTTTAATTTTTCGAGATTATTCGAAAGTCAATATTTAAAAGGCAACTATCTCCCGATCTGTAGGCATCTGAGAGACAAAACTTATGTCACTTTGAGGAAACGTATATGTCAACATCATGTCTGAGTCTCGTCACTGTATGTCCAAGGGTTTGGAGGATAGAGACATTTTAATGTTTCGAGATTATTCGAAAGTCAATTTTTAAAAGGCAAATATCTCCCGATCTGTAGGAATGTGAGAGACAAAACTTATATCACTTTGAGGGAACATATATGTCAACTTCCTGTCAGAGTCACGTCAATGTATGTCCAAGGGTTTGGATTATAGAGACATTTAAATTTTTAGAGATTATTCGAAAGTCAATTATTAAAAGGCAAATATCTCCCGATCTGTAGGAATCTGAGAGACAAAACTTATGTCACATTGAGTGAACGTATATGTCAACTTCATGTCAGAATCTTGTCAATGTATATAAAAGGATTTGGAGGATAGAGACATTTTAATTTTCCGAGATTATTCGAAAGTCAATTTTTGAAAAGGCAAATATCTCCCGATCTGTATTAATGTGAGAGACAAAACTTATGTCACTTTGAGGGAACGTATATGTCAACTTCATGTCATAGTCACGTCAATGTATGTCCAAGGGTTTGGAGGATAGAGACATTTAAATATTTAGAGATTGTTCGAAAGTCAATTTTTAAAAGGCAAATATCTCCCGATCTGTAGGAATCTGAGAGTCAAAACTAATGCCACTTTGAGGGAACGTATATGTCAACTTCCTGTCAGAGTTACGTCAATGTATGTAGAAGGGTTTGGAAGATAGAGACATTTAAATTTTTAGAGATTATTCGAAAGTCCATTTATGAAAAGGCAAATATCTCCCGATCTGTAGGAATCTGAGAGACAAAACTTATGTCACCTTGAGGGAACGTATATGTCAACTTCATGTCAGAATCTCGTCAATGTATGTCCAAGGGTTTGGACGATAGAGACATTTTAATTTTTCGAGATTATTCAAAAGTCAATTTTTAAAAGGCAAATATCTCCCTATCTGTAGGCATCTGAGAGACAAACCTTATGTCACTTTAAGGGAACGCATATGTCAACTTCATGTCAGAGTCTCGTCAATGCATGTCCAAGGGTTTCGAGGATAGAGATATTTTAATTTTTCGAGATTATTCGAAAGTCAATTTTTGAAAAGGCAAATATCTCCCGATCTGTATTAATCTGAAAGACAAAACTTAAGTCACTTTGAGGGAACGTATATGTCAACTTCATGTCACAATCTCGTCAATGTATGTCCAAGGGTTTGGACGATAGAGACATTTTAATTTTTCGAGATTATTCGAAAGTCAATTTTTAAAAGGCAAATATCTCCCGATCTGTAGGAATCTGAGAGACAAAACTTATGACACTTTGAGGGAACGTATATGTCAACTTCATGTCATAGTCACGTCAATGTTTGTCGAAGGGTTTGGAGGATAGAGACATTTAAATTTTTAGAGATTATTCGAAAGTCAATTTTTAAAAGGCAAATATCTCCCGACCTGTAGGAATCTGAGAGACAAAACTTATGTCACTTTGAGGGAACGTATATGTCAACTTCATGTCAGAATCTCGTCAATGTATGTAAAAGGGTTTGGACGATAGAGACATTTTAATTTTTCGAGATTATTCGAAAGTCAATTTTTAAAAGGCAAATATCTCCCGATCTGTAGGAATCTGAGAGACAAAACTTATGTCACTTTGAGGGAACGTATATGTCAACTTCATGTCAGAATCTCGTCAATGTATGTAAAAGAGTTTGGACGATAGAGACATTTTAATTTTTCGAGATTATTCGAAAGTCAATTTTTAAAAGGCAAATATCTCCCGATCTGTAGGAATCTGAGAGACAAAACTTATGTCACTTTGAGGGAACGTATATGTAAACTTCCTGTCAGAGGCACGTCAATGTATGTCCAAGGGTTTGGAAGATAGAGACATTTTAATTTATCGAGATTATTCGAAAGTCAATTTTTGAAAACCAAATATCTTCCGATCTGTAGGAATCTGAGAGACAAACCTTATGTCACTTTGATTGAACGTATATGTCAACTTCATGTCAGAATCTCGTCAATGTATGTCCAAGGGTTTGGACGATAGAGACATTTAAATTTTTCGAGATTATTCGAAAGTCAATTTGTGAAAGGCAAATATCTCCCGATCTGTAGGAATCTGACAGACAAAACTTATGTCACTTTGAGGGAACGTATATGTCAACTTCCTGTCAGAGGTACGTCAATGTATGTCCAAGGGGTTGGAGAATAGAGACATTTAAATTTTTAGAGATTATTCGAAAGTCAATTTTTAAAATTCAAATATCTCCCGATCTGTAGGAATCTGAGAGACAAAACTTATGTCACTTTGAGGGAACGTATATGTAAACTTCCTGTCAGAGGCACGTCAATGTATGTCCTAGGGTTTGGAGGATAGAGACATTTCAATTTTTCGAGATTATTCGAAAGTCAATTTTTGAAAACCAAATATCTTCCAATCTGTAGGAATCTGAGAGACAAAACTTATGTCACATTGAGTGAACGTATATGTCAACTTCATGTCAGAATCTCGTCAATGTATATAAAAGGATTTGGAGGATAGAGACATTTTAATTTTCCGAGATTATTCGAAAGTCAATTTTTGAAAAGGCAAATATCTCCCGATCTGTATTAATGTGAGAGACAAAACTTATGTCACTTTGAGGGAACGTATATGTCAACTTCATGTCATAGTCATGTCAATGTATGTCCAAGGGTTTGGAGGATAGAGACATTTAAATATTTAGAGATTTTTCGAAAGTCAATTATTAAAAGGCAAATATCTCCCGATCTGTAGGAATCTGAGAGTCAAAACTAATGCCACTTTGAGGGAACGTATATGTCAACTTCCTGTCAGAGTTACGTCAATGTATGTAGAAGGGTTTGGAAGATAGAGACATTTAAATTTTTAGAGATTATTCGAAAGTCCATTTATGAAAAGGCAAATATCTCCCGATCTGTAGGAATCTGAGAGACAAAACTTATGTCACCTTGAGGGAACGTATATGTCAACTTCATGTCAGAATCTCGTCAATGTATGTCCAAGGGTTTGGACGATAGAGACATTTTAATTTTTCGAGATTATTCAAAAGTCAATTTTTAAAAGGCAAATATCTCCCTATCTGTAGGCATCTGAGAGACAAACCTTATGTCACTTTAAGGGAACGCATATGTCAACTTCATGTCAGAGTCTCGTCAATGTATGTCCAAGGGTTTCGAGGATAGAGATATTTTAATTTTTCGAGATTATTCGAAAGTCAATTTTTGTAAAGGCAAATATCTCCCGATCTGTATTAATCTGAAAGACAAAACTTATGTCACTTTGAGGGAACGTATATGTCAACTTCATGTCACAATCTCGTCAATATATGTCCAAGGGTTTGGACGATAGAGACATTTTAATTTTTCGAGATTATTCGAAAGTCAATTTTTAAAAGGCAAATATCTCCCGATCTGTAGGAATCTGAGAGACAAAACTTATGACACTTTGAGGGAACGTATATGTCAACTTCATGTCATAGTCACGTCAATGTTTGTTGAAGGGTTTGGAGGATAGAGACATTTAAATTATTAGAGATTATTCGAAAGCCAATTTTTAAAAGGCAAATATCTCCCGACCTGTAGGAATCTGAGAGACAAAACTTATGTCACTTTGAGGGAACGTATATGTCAACTTCATGTCAGAATCTCGTCAATGTATGTAAGAGGGTTTGGACGATAGAGACATTTTAATTTTTCGAGATTATTCGAAAGTCAATTTGTGAAAGGCAAATATCTCCCGATCTGTAGGAATCTGACAGACAAAACTTATGTCACTTTGAGGGAACGTATATGTCAACTTCCTGTCAGAGGTACGTCAATGTATGTCCAAGGGGTTGGAGAATAGAGACATTTAAATTTTTAGAGATTATTCGAAAGTCAATTTTTAAAATTCAAATATCTCCCGATCTGTAGGATTCTGAGAGACAAAACTTATGTCACTTTGAGGGAACGTATATGTCAACTTCATGTCATAGTCACGTCAATCCATGTCGAAGGGTTTGGAAAATAGAGACATTTAAATTTTTAGAGATTATTCGAAAGTCAATTTTTAAAAGGCAAATATCTCCCGATCTGTAGAAATCTGAGAGACAAAACTTATGTCACTTTGAGGGAACGTATATGTAAACTTCCTGTCAGAGGCACGTCAATGTATGTCCTAGGGTTTGGAGGATAGAGACATTTCAATTTTTCGAGATTATTCGAAAGTCAATTTTTGAAAACCAAATATCTTCCGATCTGTAGGAATCTGAGAGACGAAACTTATGTCACATTGAGTGAACGTATATGTCAACTTCATGTCAGAATCTCGTCAATGTATATAAAAGGATTTGGAGGATAGAGACATTTTAATTTTCCGAGATTATTCGAAAGTCAATTTTTGAAAAGGCAAATATCTCCCGATCTGTATTAATGTGAGAGACAAAACTTATGTCACTTTGATGGAACGTATATGTCAACTTCATGTCATAGTCACGTCAATGTATGTATAAGGGTTTGGAGGATAGAGACATTTAAATATTTAGAGATTGTTCGAAAGTCAATTTTTAAAAGGCAAATATCTCCCGATCTGTAGGAATCTGAGAGTCAAAACTAATGCCACTTTGAGGGAACGTATATGTCAACTTCCTGTCAGAGTTACGTCAATGTATGTAAAAGGGTTTGGAAGATAGAGACATTTAAATTTTTAGAGATTATTCGAAAGTCCATTTATGAAAAGGCAAATATCTCCCGATCTGTAGGAATCTGAGAGACAAAACTTATGTCACCTTGAGGGAACGTATATGTCAACATCATGTCAGAATCTCGTCAATGTATGTCCAAGGGTTTGGACGATAGAGACATTTTAATTTTTCGAGATTATTCAAAAGTCAATTTTTAAAAGGCAAATATCTCCCTATCTGTAGGCATCTAAGAGACAAACCTTATGTCACTTTAAGGGAACGCATATGTCAACTTCATGTCAGAGTCTCGTCAATGTATGTCCAAGGGTTTCGAGGATAGAGATATTTTAATTTTTCGAGATTATTCGAAAGTCAATTTTTGAAAAGGCAAATATCTCCCGATCTGTATTAATCTGAAAGACAAATCTTATGTCACTTTGAGGGAACGTATATGTCAACTTCATGTCACAATCTCGTCAATGTATGTCCAAGGGTTTGGACGATAGAGACATTTTAATTTTTCGAGATTATTCGAAAGTCAATTATTGAAAGGCAAATATCTCCCGATCTGTAGGAATCTGAGAGACAAAACTTATGACACTTTGAGGGAACGTATATGTCAACTTCATGTCAGAATCTTGTCAATGTATGTAAAAGGGTTTGGACGATAGAGACATTTTAATTTTTCGAGATTATTCGAAAGTCAATTTTTAAAAGGCAAATATCTCCCGACCTGTAGGAATCTGAGAGACAAAACTTATGTCACTTTGAGGGAACGTATATGTCAACTTCATGTCAGAATCTCGTCAATGTATGTAAAAGGGTTTGGACGATAGAGACATTTTAATTTTTCGAGATTATTCGAAAGTCAATTTTTAAAAGGCAAATATCTCCCGATCTGTAGGAATCTGAGAGACAAAACTTATGTCACTTTGAGGGAACGTATATGTCAACTTCATGTCAGAATCTCGTCAATGTATGTAAAAGAGTTTGGACGATAGAGACATTTTAATTTTTCGAGATTATTCGAAAGTCAATTTTTAAAAGGCAAATATCTCCCGATCTGTAGGAATCTGAGAGACAAAACTTATGTCACTTTGAGGGAACGTATATGTAAACTTCCTGTCAGAGGCACGTCAATGTATGTCCAAGGGTTTGGAAGATAGAGACATTTTAATTTATCGAGATTATTCGAAAGTCAATTTTTGAAAACCAAATATCTTCCGATCTGTAGGAATCTGAGAGACAAACCTTATGTCACTTTGAGGGAACGTATATGTCAACTTCATGTCAGAATCTCGTCAATGTATGTCCAAGGGTTTGGACGATAGAGACATTTAAATTTTTCGAGATTATTCGAAAGTCAATTTGTGAAAGGCAAATATCTCCCGATCTGTAGGAATCTGACAGACAAAACTTATGTCACTTTGAGGGAACGTATATGTCAACTTCCTGTCAGAGGTACGTCAATGTATGTCCAAGGGGTTGGAGAATAGAGACATTTAAATTTTTAGAGATTATTCGAAAGTCAATTTTTAAAATTCAAATATCTCCCGATCTGTAGGAATCTGAGAGACAAAACTTATGTCACTTTGAGGGAACGTATATGTAAACTTCCTGTCAGAGGCACGTCAATGTATGTCCTAGGGTTTGGAGGATAGAGACATTTCAATTTTTCGAGATTATTCGAAAGTCAATTTTTGAAAACCAAATATCTTCCAATCTGTAGGAATCTGAGAGACAAAACTTATGTCACATTGAGTGAACGTATATGTCAACTTCATGTCAGAATCTCGTCAATGTATATAAAAGGATTTGGAGGATAGAGACATTTTAATTTTCCGAGATTATTCGAAAGTCAATTTTTGAAAAGGCAAATATCTCCCGATCTGTATTAATGTGAGAGACAAAACTTATGTCACTTTGAGGGAACGTATATGTCAACTTCATGTCATAGTCATGTCAATGTATGTCCAAGGGTTTGGAGGATAGAGACATTTAAATATTTAGAGATTTTTCGAAAGTCAATTATTAAAAGGCAAATATCTCCCGATCTGTAGGAATCTGAGAGTCAAAACTAATGCCACTTTGAGGGAACGTATATGTCAACTTCCTGTCAGAGTTACGTCAATGTATGTAGAAGGGTTTGGAAGATAGAGACATTTAAATTTTTAGAGATTATTCGAAAGTCCATTTATGAAAAGGCAAATATCTCCCGATCTGTAGGAATCTGAGAGACAAAACTTATGTCACCTTGAGGGAACGTATATGTCAACTTCATGTCAGAATCTCGTCAATGTATGTCCAAGGGTTTGGACGATAGAGACATTTTAATTTTTCGAGATTATTCAAAAGTCAATTTTTAAAAGGCAAATATCTCCCTATCTGTAGGCATCTGAGAGACAAACCTTATGTCACTTTAAGGGAACGCATATGTCAACTTCATGTCAGAGTCTCGTCAATGTATGTCCAAGGGTTTCGAGGATAGAGATATTTTAATTTTTCGAGATTATTCGAAAGTCAATTTTTGTAAAGGCAAATATCTCCCGATCTGTATTAATCTGAAAGACAAAACTTATGTCACTTTGAGGGAACGTATATGTCAACTTCATGTCACAATCTCGTCAATATATGTCCAAGGGTTTGGACGATAGAGACATTTTAATTTTTCGAGATTATTCGAAAGTCAATTTTTAAAAGGCAAATATCTCCCGATCTGTAGGAATCTGAGAGACAAAACTTATGACACTTTGAGGGAACGTATATGTCAACTTCATGTCATAGTCACGTCAATGTTTGTTGAAGGGTTTGGAGGATAGAGACATTTAAATTATTAGAGATTATTCGAAAGCCAATTTTTAAAAGGCAAATATCTCCCGACCTGTAGGAATCTGAGAGACAAAACTTATGTCACTTTGAGGGAACGTATATGTCAACTTCATGTCAGAATCTCGTCAATGTATGTAAGAGGGTTTGGACGATAGAGACATTTTAATTTTTCGAGATTATTCGAAAGTCAATTTGTGAAAGGCAAATATCTCCCGATCTGTAGGAATCTGACAGACAAAACTTATGTCACTTTGAGGGATCGTATATGTCAACTTCCTGTCAGAGGTACGTCAATGTATGTCCAAGGGGTTGGAGAATAGAGACATTTAAATTTTTAGAGATTATTCGAAAGTCAATTTTTAAAATTCAAATATCTCCCGATCTGTAGGATTCTGAGAGACAAAACTTATGTCACTTTGAGGGAACGTATATGTCAACTTCATGTCATAGTCACGTCAATGCATGTCGAAGGGTTTGGAAAATAGAGACATTTAAATTTTTAGAGATTATTCGAAAGTCAATTTTTAAAAGGCAAATATCTCCCGATCTGTAGAAATCTGAGAGACAAAACTTATGTCACTTTGAGGGAACGTATATGTAAACTTCCTGTCAGAGGCACGTCAATGTATGTCCTAGGGTTTGGAGGATAGAGACATTTCAATTTTTCGAGATTATTCGAAAGTCAATTTTTGAAAACCAAATATCTTCCGATCTGTAGGAATCTGAGAGACGAAACTTATGTCACATTGAGTGAACGTATATGTCAACTTCATGTCAGAATCTCGTCAATGTATATAAAAGGATTTGGAGGATAGAGACATTTTAATTTTCCGAGATTATTCGAAAGTCAATTTTTGAAAAGGCAAATATCTCCCGATCTGTATTAATGTGAGAGACAAAACTTATGTCACTTTGATGGAACGTATATGTCAACTTCATGTCATAGTCACGTCAATGTATGTATAAGGGTTTGGAGGATAGAGACATTTAAATATTTAGAGATTGTTCGAAAGTCAATTTTTAAAAGGCAAATATCTCCCGATCTGTAGGAATCTGAGAGTCAAAACTAATGCCACTTTGAGGGAACGTATATGTCAACTTCCTGTCAGAGTTACGTCAATGTATGTAAAAGGGTTTGGAAGATAGAGACATTTAAATTTTTAGAGATTATTCGAAAGTCCATTTATGAAAAGGCAAATATCTCCCGATCTGTAGGAATCTGAGAGACAAAACTTATGTCACCTTGAGGGAACGTATATGTCAACATCATGTCAGAATCTCGTCAATGTATGTCCAAGGGTTTGGACGATAGAGACATTTTAATTTTTCGAGATTATTCAAAAGTCAATTTTTAAAAGGCAAATATCTCCCTATCTGTAGGCATCTAAGAGACAAACCTTATGTCACTTTAAGGGAACGCATATGTCAACTTCATGTCAGAGTCTCGTCAATGTATGTCCAAGGGTTTCGAGGATAGAGATATTTTAATTTTTCGAGATTATTCGAAAGTCAATTTTTGAAAAGGCAAATATCTCCCGATCTGTATTAATCTGAAAGACAAATCTTATGTCACTTTGAGGGAACGTATATGTCAACTTCATGTCACAATCTCGTCAATGTATGTCCAAGGGTTTGGACGATAGAGACATTTTAATTTTTCGAGATTATTCGAAAGTCAATTATTGAAAGGCAAATATCTCCCGATCTGTAGGAATCTGAGAGACAAAACTTATGACACTTTGAGGGAACGTATATGTCAACTTCATGTCAGAATCTTGTCAATGTATGTAAAAGGGTTTGGACGATAGAGACATTTTAATTTTTCGAGATTATTCGAAAGTCAATTTTTAAAAGGCAAATATCTCCCGATCTGTAGGAATCTGAGATCAAAACTTATGTCACTTTGAGGGAACGTATATGTAAACTTCCTGTCAGAGGCACGTCAATGTATGTCCAAGGGTTTGGAAGATAGAGACATTTTAATTTATCGAGATTATTCGAAAGTCAATTTTTGAAAACCAAATATCTTCCGATCTGTAGGAATCTGAGAGACAAAACTTATGTCACTTTGAGGGAACGTATATGTCAACTTCATGTCAGAATCTCGTCAATGTATGTCCAAGTGTTTGGACGATAGAGACATTTAAATTTTTCGAGATTATTCGAAAGTCAATTTGTGAAAGGCAAATATCTCCCGATCTGTAGGAATCTGACAGACAAAACTTATTTCGCTTTGAGGGAACGTATATGTCAACTTCCTGTCAGAGTCACGTCAATGTATGTCCAAGGGTTTGGAGGATAGAGACATTTTAATTTTTCGAAATTATTGGAAAGTTAATTTTTAAAAGGCAAATATCTCCCGATCTGTAGGAATCTGAGAGACAAAACTTATATCACTTTGAGGGAACGTATATGTCAACTTCATGTCATAATCTCGTCAATGTATGTCCAAGGGTTTGGACGATAGAGACATTTAAATTTTTCGAGATTATTCGAAAATCAATTTTTTAAAGGCAAATATCTCCCGATCTGTAGGAATCTGAGAGACAAAACTTATGTCACTTTGAGGGAACGTATATGTCAACTTCATGTCAGAGTCACGTCAATGTATGTCCAAGGGTTTGGAGGATAGAGACATTTTAATTTTTCGAGATTATTCGAAAGTCAAGTTTTGAAAAGTCAAATATCCTCCGATCTGTAGGAATCTGAGAGACAAAACTTATGTCACTTTAAGGGAACGCATATGTCATCGTCATGTCAGAGTCACGTCAATGTATGTCCAAGGGTTTGCAGGATAGAGACATTTCAATTTTTCAGGGTTATTCGAAAGTCAATTATTCAAAGGCATATATCTCTCGATATTTAGGAATCTGAGAGACACAACTCATGTCACTATGAGGACATTTACATATCAACTTCATGTCAGAGTCACGACAATGTACGAAAAAGGGTTTGAAGAATAGAGATATTTGAATTATTCGAGATTATTCGAAAGTCAATTATTAAAAGGCAAATATCTCCCGATCTGCAGGCATCTGAGAGACAACCCTTATGTCACTTTGAGGGAACGCATATGTCAACTTCATGTCAGAGTCTCGTCTATGTATGTCCAAGGGTTTGGAGGATAGAGACATTTTAATTTTTCGAGATTATTCGAAAGTCAATATTTAAAAGGCAACTATCTCCCGATCTGTAGGCATCTGAGAGACAAAACTTATGTCACTTTGAGGAAACGTATATGTCAACATCATGTCTGAGTCTCGTCACTGTATGTCCAAGGGTTTGGAGGATAGAGACATTTTAATGTTTCGAGATTATTCGAAAGTCAATTTTTAAAAGGCAAATATCTCCCGATCTGTAGGAATGTGAGAGACAAAACTTATATCACTTTGAGGGAACATATATGTCAACTTCCTGTCAGAGTCACGTCAATGTATGTCCAAGGGTTTGGATTATAGAGACATTTAAATTTTTAGAGATTATTCGAAAGTCAATTATTAAAAGGCAAATATCTCCCGATCTGTAGGAATCTGAGAGACAAAACTTATGTCACATTGAGTGAACGTATATGTCAACTTCATGTCAAAATCTTGTCAATGTATATAAAAGGATTTGGAGGATAGAGACATTTTAATTTTCCGAGATTATTCGAAAGTCAATTTTTGAAAAGGCAAATATCTCCCGATCTGTATTAATGTGAGAGACAAAACTTATGTCACTTTGAGGGAACGTATATGTCAACTTCATGTCATAGTCACGTCAATGTATGTCCAAGGGTTTGGAGGATAGAGACATTTAAATATTTAGAGATTGTTCGAAAGTCAATTTTTAAAAGGCAAATATCTCCCGATCTGTAGGAATCTGAGAGTCAAAACTAATGCCACTTTGAGGGAACGTATATGTCAACTTCCTGTCAGAGTTACGTCAATGTATGTAGAAGGGTTTGGAAGATAGAGACATTTAAATTTTTAGAGATTATTCGAAAGTCCATTTATGAAAAGGCAAATATCTCCCGATCTGTAGGAATCTGAGAGACAAAACTTATGTCACCTGGAGGGAACGTATATGTCAACTTCATGTCAGAATCTCGTCAATGTATGTCCAAGGGTTTGGACGATAGAGACATTTTAATTTTTCGAGATTATTCAAAAGTCAATTTTTAAAAGGCAAATATCTCCCTATCTGTAGGCATCTGAGAGACAAACCTTATGTCACTTTAAGGGAACGCATATGTCAACTTCATGTCAGAGTCTCGTCAATGCATGTCCAAGGGTTTCGAGGATAGAGATATTTTAATTTTTCGAGATTATTCGAAAGTCAATTTTTGAAAAGGCAAATATCTCCCGATCTGTATTAATCTGAAAGACAAAACTTAAGTCACTTTGAGGGAACGTATATGTCAACTTCATGTCACAATCTCGTCAATGTATGTCCAAGGGTTTGGACGATAGAGACATTTTAATTTTTCGAGATTATTCGAAAGTCAATTTTTAAAAGGCAAATATCTCCCGATCTGTAGGAATCTGAGAGACAAAACTTATGACACTTTGAGGGAACGTATATGTCAACTTCATGTCATAGTCACGTCAATGTTTGTAGAAGGGTTTGGAGGATAGAGACATTTAAATTTTTAGAGATTATTCGAAAGTCAATTTTTAAAAGGCAAATATCTCCCGACCTGTAGGAATCTGAGAGACAAAACTTATGTCACTTTGAGGGAACGTATATGTCAACTTCATGTCAGAATCTCGTCAATGTATGTAAAAGGGTTTGGACGATAGAGACATTTTAATTTTTCGAGATTATTCGAAAGTCAATTTTTAAAAGGCAAATATCTCCCGATCTGTAGGAATCTGAGAGACAAAACTTATGTCACTTTGAGGGAACGTATATGTCAACTTCATGTCAGAATCTCGTCAATGTATGTAAAAGAGTTTGGACGATAGAGACATTTTAATTTTTCGAGATTATTCGAAAGTCAATTTTTAAAAGGCAAATATCTCCCGATCTGTAGGAATCTGAGAGACAAAACTTATGTCACTTTGAGGGAACGTATATGTAAACTTCCTGTCAGAGGCACGTCAATGTATGTCCAAGGGTTTGGAAGATAGAGACATTTTAATTTATCGAGATTATTCGAAAGTCAATTTTTGAAAACCAAATATCTTCCGATCTGTAGGAATCTGAGAGACAAACCTTATGTCACTTTGAGGGAACGTATATGTCAACTTCATGTCAGAATCTCGTCAATGTATGTCCAAGGGTTTGGACGATAGAGACATTTAAATTTTTCGAGATTATTCGAAAGTCAATTTGTGAAAGGCAAATATCTCCCGATCTGTAGGAATCTGACAGACAAAACTTATGTCACTTTGAGGGAACGTATATGTCAACTTCCTGTCAGAGGTACGTCAATGTATGTCCAAGGGGTTGGAGAATAGAGACATTTAAATTTTTAGAGATTATTCGAAAGTCAATTATTAAAATTCAAATATCTCCCGATCTGTAGGAATCTGAGAGACAAAACTTATGTCACTTTGAGGGAACGTATATGTAAACTTCCTGTCAGAGGCACGTCAATGTATGTCCTAGGGTTTGGAGGATAGAGACATTTCAATTTTTCGAGATTATTCGAAAGTCAATTTTTGAAAACCAAATATCTTCCAATCTGTAGGAATCTGAGAGACAAAACTTATGTCACATTGAGTGAACGTATATGTCAACTTCATGTCAGAATCTCGTCAATGTATATAAAAGGATTTGGAGGATAGAGACATTTTAATTTTCCGAGATTATTCGAAAGTCAATTTTTGAAAAGGCAAATATCTCCCGATCTGTATTAATGTGAGAGACAAAACTTATGTAAACTTTGAGGGAACGTATATGTCAACTTCATGTCATAGTCATGTCAATGTATGTCCAAGGGTTTGGAGGATAGAGACATTTAAATATTTAGAGATTTTTCGAAAGTCAATTATTAAAAGGCAAATATCTCCCGATCTGTAGGAATCTGAGAGTCAAAACTAATGCCACTTTGAGGGAACGTATATGTCAACTTCCTGTCAGAGTTACGTCAATGTATGTAGAAGGGTTTGGAAGATAGAGACATTTAAATTTTTAGAGATTATTCGAAAGTCCATTTATGAAAAGGCAAATATCTCCCGATCTGTAGGAATCTGAGAGACAAAACTTATGTCACCTTGAGGGAACGTATATGTCAACTTCATGTCAGAATCTCGTCAATGTATGTCCAAGGGTTTGGACGATAGAGACATTTTAATTTTTCGAGATTATTCAAAAGTCAATTTTTAAAAGGCAAATATCTCCCTATCTGTAGGCATCTGAGAGACAAACCTTATGTCACTTTAAGGGAACGCATATGTCAACTTCATGTCAGAGTCTCGTCAATGTATGTCCAAGGGTTTCGAGGATAGAGATATTTTAATTTTTCGAGATTATTCGAAAGTCAATTTTTGAAAAGGCAAATATCTCCCGATCTGTATTAATCTGAAAGACAAAACTTATGTCACTTTGAGGGAACGTATATGTCAACTTCATGTCACAATCTCGTCAATATATGTCCAAGGGTTTGGACGATAGAGACATTTTAATTTTTCGAGATTATTCGAAAGTCAATTTTTAAAAGGCAAATATCTCCCGATCTGTAGGAATCTGAGAGACAAAACTTATGACACTTTGAGGGAACGTATATGTCAACTTCATGTCATAGTCACGTCAATGTTTGTTGAAGGGTTTGGAGGATAGAGACATTTAAATTATTAGAGATTATTCGAAAGCCAATTTTTAAAAGGCAAATATCTCCCGACCTGTAGGAATCTGAGAGACAAAACTTATGTCACTTTGAGGGAACGTATATGTCAACTTCATGTCAGAATCTCGTCAATGTATGTAAGAGGGTTTGGACGATAGAGACATTTTAATTTTTCGAGATTATTCGAAAGTCAATTTGTGAAAGGCAAATATCTCCCGATCTGTAGGAATCTGACAGACAAAACTTATGTCACTTTGAGGGAACGTATATGTCAACTTCCTGTCAGAGGTACGTCAATGTATGTCCAAGGGGTTGGAGAATAGAGACATTTAAATTTTTAGAGATTATTCGAAAGTCAATTTTTAAAATTCAAATATCTCCCGATCTGTAGGATTCTGAGAGACAAAACTTATGTCACTTTGAGGGAACGTATATGTCAACTTCATGTCATAGTCACGTCAATGCATGTCGAAGGGTTTGGAAAATAGAGACATTTAAATTTTTAGAGATTATTCGAAAGTCAATTTTTAAAAGGCAAATATCTCCCGATCTGTAGAAATCTGAGAGACAAAACTTATGTCACTTTGAGGGAACGTATATGTAAACTTCCTGTCAGAGGCACGTCAATGTATGTCCTAGGGTTTGGAGGATAGAGACATTTCAATTTTTCGAGATTATTCGAAAGTCAATTTTTGAAAACCAAATATCTTCCGATCTGTAGGAATCTGAGAGACGAAACTTATGTCACATTGAGTGAACGTATATGTCAACTTCATGTCAGAATCTCGTCAATGTATATAAAAGGATTTGGAGGATAGAGACATTTTAATTTTCCGAGATTATTCGAAAGTCAATTTTTGAAAAGGCAAATATCTCCCGATCTGTATTAATGTGAGAGACAAAACTTATGTCACTTTGATGGAACGTATATGTCAACTTCATGTCATAGTCACGTCAATGTATGTATAAGGGTTTGGAGGATAGAGACATTTAAATATTTAGAGATTGTTCGAAAGTCAATTTTTAAAAGGCAAATATCTCCCGATCTGTAGGAATCTGAGAGTCAAAACTAATGCCACTTTGAGGGAACGTATATGTCAACTTCCTGTCAGAGTTACGTCAATGTATGTAAAAGGGTTTGGAAGATAGAGACATTTAAATTTTTAGAGATTATTCGAAAGTCCATTTATGAAAAGGCAAATATCTCCCGATCTGTAGGAATCTGAGAGACAAAACTTATGTCACCTTGAGGGAACGTATATGTCAACATCATGTCAGAATCTCGTCAATGTATGTCCAAGGGTTTGGACGATAGAGACATTTTAATTTTTCGAGATTATTCAAAAGTCAATTTTTAAAAGGCAAATATCTCCCTATCTGTAGGCATCTAAGAGACAAACCTTATGTCACTTTAAGGGAACGCATATGTCAACTTCATGTCAGAGTCTCGTCAATGTATGTCCAAGGGTTTCGAGGATAGAGATATTTTAATTTTTCGAGATTATTCGAAAGTCAATTTTTGAAAAGGCAAATATCTCCCGATCTGTATTAATCTGAAAGACAAATCTTATGTCACTTTGAGGGAACGTATATGTCAACTTCATGTCACAATCTCGTCAATGTATGTCCAAGGGTTTGGACGATAGAGACATTTTAATTTTTCGAGATTATTCGAAAGTCAATTATTGAAAGGCAAATATCTCCCGATCTGTAGGAATCTGAGAGACAAAACTTATGACACTTTGAGGGAACGTATATGTCAACTTCATGTCAGAATCTTGTCAATGTATGTAAAAGGGTTTGGACGATAGAGACATTTTAATTTTTCGAGATTATTCGAAAGTCAATTTTTAAAAGGCAAATATCTCCCGATCTGTAGGAATCTGAGATCAAAACTTATGTCACTTTGAGGGAACGTATATGTAAACTTCCTGTCAGAGGCACGTCAATGTATGTCCAAGGGTTTGGAAGATAGAGACATTTTAATTTATCGAGATTATTCGAAAGTCAATTTTTGAAAACCAAATATCTTCCGATCTGTAGGAATCTGAGAGACAAAACTTATGTCACTTTGAGGGAACGTATATGTCAACTTCATGTCAGAATCTCGTCAATGTATGTCCAAGTGTTTGGACGATAGAGACATTTAAATTTTTCGAGATTATTCGAAAGTCAATTTGTTAAAGGCAAATATCTCCCGATCTGTAGGAATCTGAGAGACAAAACTTATGTCACTTTTAGGGAACGTATATGTCAACTTCATGTCATAGTCACGTCAATGTATGTCGAAGGGTTTGGAAAATAGAGACATTTAAATTTTTAGAGATTATTCGAAAGTCAATTTTTAAAAGGCAAATATCTCCCGATCTGTAGAAATCTGAGAGACAAAACTTATGTCACTTTGAGGGAACGTACATGTCAACTTCCTGTCAGAGGTACGTCAATGTATGTCCAAGGGTTTGGAGAATAGAGACATTTAAATTTTTAGAGATTATTCGAAATTCAATTTTTAAAAGGCAAATATCTCCCGATCTGTAGGAATCTGAGAGACAAAACTTATGTCACTTTGAGGGAACGCATATGTCATCGTCATGTTAAAGTCTTGTCAATGTATGTCCAAGGGTTTGCAGGATACAGACATTTAAATTTTTCAGGGTTATTCGAAAGTCAATTATTCATAGGCATATATCTCTCGATATGTAGGAATCTGAGAGACACAACTGATGTCACTATGAGGACATTTATATATCTACTTCATGTCAGAGTCACGACTATGTACGAAAAAGGGTTTGAAGGATAGAGACATTTGAATTTTTCGAGATTATTTGAAAGTCAATTTTTTAAAGGCAAATATCTCCCGATCTGTAGGAATCTGAGAGACAAAACTTATGTCACTTTGAGGGTACGTATATGTCAACTTCATGTCAGAATCTCGACAATGTATGTCTAAGGGTTTGGAGGATAGAGACATTGAAATTTTTAGTGATTATTCGATAGTCAATTTTTGAAAAGGCAAATATCTCCCGATCTGTAGGAATCTGAGAGACAAAACTTATGTCTCCTTGAGGGAAGGTATATGTCAACTTCATGTCAGAATCTCGTCAATGTATGTCCAAGGGTTTGGACGATAGAGACATTTTAATTTTTCGAGATTATTCGAAAGTCAATTTTTAAAAGGCAAATATCTCCCGATCTGTAGGAATGTGAGAGACAAAACTTATGTCACTTTGAGGGATTATATATGTCAACTTCCTGTCAGAGTCACGTCAATGTATGTCCAAGGGTTTGGAGGATAGAGACATTTAAATTTTTAGAGATTATTCGAAAGTCAATTTTTAAAAGGCAGATATCTCCCGATCTGTAGGAATCTGAGAGACAAAACTTATGTCACTTTGAGGGAACGTATATGTCAACTTCCTGTCAGAGTCACGTCAATGTATGTCCAAGGGTTTGGAGGATAGGGACATTTTAATTTTTCGAGATTATTGGAAAGTCAATTTTTAAAAGGCAAATATCTCCCGATCTCTAGAATCTGAGAGACAAAACTTATGTCACTTTGAGGGTACGTATATGTCAACTTCATGTCAGAATCTCGTCAATGTATGTCCAAGGGTTTGGACGATAGAGACATTTTAATTTTTCGAGATTATTTGAAAGTCAATTTTTAGAAGGCAAATATCTCCCGATCTGTAGGCATCTGAGAAACAAACCTTATGTCACTTTGAGGGAACGCATATGTCATCGTCATGTTAAAGTCTTGTCAATGTATGTCCAAGGGTTTGCAGGATACAGACATTTTAATTTTGCAGGTTTATTCGAAAGTCAATTATTCAGAGGCATATATCTCTCGATATGTAGGAATCTGAGAGACAAAACTTATGTCACTTTGAGGGAACGTATATGTTAACTTCATGTCATAGTCACGTCTATGTATGTAGAAGGGTTTGAACGATAGAGACATTTTAATTTTTCGAGATTATTCGAAAGAAAATTTTTAAAGGGCAAATATCTCCCGATCTGTAGGAATCTGAGAGACAAAACTTATATCACTTTGAGGGAACGTATATGTCAACGTCCTGTCAGAGTCACGTCAATGTATGTCCAAGGGTCTGGGGGATAAAGACATTTAAATTTTTAGAGATTGTTCGAAAGTCAATTTTTAAAAGGCAAATATCTCCCGATCAGTAGGATTCTGTGAGACAAAAATTATGTCACTTTGAGGGAACGTATATGTCAACTTGCTGTCAGAGTCAAGTCAGTGTATGTCCTAGGGTTTGGAGGATAGAGACATTTAAATTGTTCGAGATTATTCGAAAGTCAATTAGTGAAAGGCAAATATCTCCCGATCTGTAGGAATCTGAGAGACAAAACTTATGTCACTTTGAGGGAACGTATATGTCAACTTCCTGTCAGAGTTACGTCAATGTATGTCCAAGGGGTTGGAGGATAGAGACATTTAAACTTTAGAGATTATTCGAAAGTCAATTTTTAAAATTCAAATATCTCCCGATCTGTAGGAATCTGAGAGACAAAACTTATGTCACTTTGAGGGAACGTATATGTAAACTTCCTGTCAGAGTCACGTCAATGTATGTCCAAGGGTTTGGAGGATAGAGACATTTTAATTTTTCGAGATTATTCGAAAGTCAAGTTTTGAAAAGGCAAATATCTCCCGATCTGTAGGAATCTGAGAGACAAACCTTATGTCACTTTGAGGGAACGCATATGTCATCGCCATGTTAAAGTCTTGTCAATGTATGTCCAAGGGTTTGCAGGATACAGACATTTTAATTTTGCAGGTTTATTCGAAAGTCAATTATTCAGAGGCATATATCTCTCGATATGTAGGAATCTGAGAGACACAACTGATGTCACTATGAGGACATTTATATATCTAGTTCATGTCAGAGTCACGACAATGTACGAAAAAGGGTTTAAAGGATAGAGACATTTGAATTTTTCGAGATTATTCGAAAGTCAATGATTAAAAGGCAAATATCTCCCGATCTGTAGGAATCTGAAAGTCAAGCCTTATGTCACTTTGAGGGAACGTATATGTAAACTTCCTGTCAGAGTCACGTCAATGTATGTCCATGGGTTTGGAGGATAGAGACATCATAATTTTTCGAGATTATTCGAAAGTCAATTTTTAAAAGGCAAATATCTCCCGATCTGTAGGAATCTGAGATACAACACTTTTGTCACTTTGAGGGAACGTATATGTAAACTTCCTGTCAGAGTCACGTCAATGTATGTCCAAGGGTTTGGATTATAGAGACATTTAAATTTTTAGAGATTATTCGAAAGGCAATTTTTAAAAGGCAAATATCTCCCGATCTGTAGGAATCTGAGAGACAAAACTTATGTCACTTTGAGGGAACGTATATGTCAACTTCATGTCATAGTCATGTCAATGTATGTCGAAGGGTTTGGAGGATAGAGACATTTAAATTTTTAGAGATTAATCGAAAGTCAATTTTTAAAATGCAAATATCTCCTGATCTGTAGGAATCTGAGAAACAAAACTTATGTCACTTTTAGGGAACGTATATGTGAACTCCATGTCAGAATCTCGTCAATGTATGTCCAAGGGTTTTTACGATAGAGACATTTTAATTTTTCGAGATTATTCGAAAGTCAATTTTTAAAAGGCAAATATCTCCCGATCTGTAGGCATCTGAGAGACAAACCTTATGTCACTTTGAGGGAACGGATATGTCAACTTCATGTCAGAGTCTCGTCGATGTATATCCAAGGGTTTGGAGGATAGAGACATTTTAATTTTTCGAGATTATTCGAAAGTCAATTTGTGAAAGGCAAATATCTCCCGATCTGTAGGAATCTGAGAGACAAAACTTATGTCACTTTGAGGGAACGCATATGTCAACTTCATGTCAGAGTCACGTCAATGTATGTCCAAGGGTTTGGAGGATAGAGACATTTTAATTTTTCGAGATTATTCGAAAGTCAATTTGTGAAAGGCAAATATCTCCCGATCTGTATGAATCTGAGAGACAAAACTTAAGTCACTTTGAGGGAATGTATATGTCAACTTCATGTCATAGTCACGTCAATGTATGTCGAGGGGTTTCGAGGATAGAGACATTTAAATTTTTAGAGATTAATAGATAGTCAATTTTTAAAAGGCAAATATCTCCCGATCTGTACGAATCTGAGAGACAAAACTTATGTCACTTTGAGGGAACGTATGTCTCAACTTCCTGTCAGAGTCTCGTCAATGTATGTCCAAGGGTTTGTAGGATAGAGACATTTAAATGTTTAGAGATTATTCGAAAGTCAATTTTTAAAGGGCAAATATCTCCCTATCTGTAGGAATCTGAGAAACAAAACTTATGTCACTTTGAGGGAACGTATATGTCAACTTCATAACAGAGTCACGTCAATGTATGTCCAAGGGGTTGGAGGATAGAGCTAACTAACTAACTAGATGGCTTACCGAACCCGAAGGTTCATCACCGAATTAACCAAAGCCCTCCACCGGACCCTGTCCTGGGCCAACAAAATCCAGTTTCCTTCAACTCCTATCTCGGATAGATCCCGCCTGAGATTATCCTCCCATCTACGTCTAGGTCTCCCCAGCGGTCTCTTCCCTTCAGGTTTCCCAACCAGTACCCGGTGCACACCTCTTGTCCCATCCATGCGCGCTACATGTCCCGCCCATCTCACTCTTCTCGACTTAATCACCCTCACAATACTGGGGGAGCAGTACAGATTTTTAAGCTCGTCATTGTGCAGTTTTCTCCACGCCCCATCGTCTTCCCTCTTAGGCCCAAATATCCTCCTCAACACCCGATTCTCAAACACCTGCAATCTGTGTTCCTCCCTCTGAGTGAGAGACCATGTTTCGCACCCATACAAAACAACAGGCAAGATTATTGTTTTGTATACTTTAATTTTCAGGTTCTTAGAAATCAGACGGGAAGACAAAATATTTTGGACTGAGAAGTAGCAAGCATTTCCGGAATTTAGTCTCCTCCTAACTTCCTCACAAGTATCATTTTGATTTGTTATTGTTGTTCCCAAATATTTGAACTTTGTAACCCTTTCAAAGGATTTATTAGCTACCCTAAGATAATTTTGCCCGCCTGTCTTCTGATGACGAGATACTAACATGTACTTAGTTTTTTCTGAATTTACTTCCAGCCCCACTTGTCTACCAGCCTCTAGTAAAACTTCTGCGTTCCTCTTTATTGTATTTATATCGTCCCCCAATAAATTAACATCATCAGCATATGCCAATAGCTGATGTGTCCCGTTCAATTGCAAACCCTCCTGCCTACCTTGGACCTTCCTGATGGCGTATTCTAGCGCAAAGTTAAAGAGCAAGGGAGACAAAGCATCTCCTTGTTTTAGACCGTTCTTGATGAGGAATGTCTCAGATACATATTTACCTACTCGAATTTTGCTGCAGGTTTCATTTAAGCACATTTTTATTAGACCCACTAGCTTCTTTGGTATACCAAATTCAATAAGAATATTATATAGCACTTCTCTCTTCACAGAGTCATAGGCTTTTTTGAAATCTATAAATAACTGATGTACAGTCCCACCGAACTCCCATTTTTTCTCTAGTATCTGACGAATGCAAAAGATCTGATCAATCGTTGATCTGTTTCGTCTGAACCCACACTGATGATCCCCAATAGTTTCATTCGCATATGGGGTTAATCTTGCCAAAAGAATGTTGGATAGAATTTTGTATGAGGTTGATAGCAGCGATATTCCTCGGTAATTACCACACTCAGTCTTGTCCCCCTTCTTATAAATAGGAATAATTATGGATTCCTTCCATTGATGTGGCATCTCTTCCTTATCCCAAATTAACTGAATAAGCTTATGGATCCTCATATGCAACCCTTTGCCACCTGCTTTAATTAATTCGGCCGGAATCTGATCAATTCCTGGAGATTTATAACTTTTCAACTTCCCAATGGCTAGTTCCACTTCATCTAAGCTAGGTTCTGGCACCAACAGTTCAGCTGTATGCATTTTAATCTGTCTAATATCACCAGTATTATGAACATTTAAGAGCTCGCTAAAGAAATTTTTCCACCTATTCACAATTTTTATTGGATCTGCAAGCAAATTGCCACTATCATCCTTTACCAAATTAGTCTGGGGTTGATATCCTTTCTTAAAGTTATTAATGCCTCTGTACAGGTCTCTGATGTTTTTTTCCTTATTATTTGTCTCAAGTTCAGCAATTTTGCCCTTCAGGTATTCCCTTTTCTTAGTCCTAAAGGTTCTACTAGCCTCACGTCTCACGTTACATAGATTATCCGCATTTGTTTTGTTTGGGTTCTGCAACCATTGAAATTTTGTTTGCTTCCTTCGATCTATTAATTTTGAACATTCTTCATCAAACCACGGTTTATTTTGCTTTCTCCTGTAGTATCCTAGTTTCTCTTTTGCTGAAATTTTGATGCAGTTTCTGACATTTTCCCACTCCCTGTTGATGTCCACACTTTCATTATCCTCATTTGTCTCTAAAATTTGAAACCTATTCGAAATTTCAACTTGATATTGTTCCTTTGCCTCTCCCTCACTTAATTTTTTCAAATCAAATCTTTCTGTGTCAAAATTTTGTTTAGTTCGTCTACTTACTGAAAGCCGCTCCCTCACTTTTGCTACCACCAGATAATGATCAGTGTCGCAATCTGCTCCTCTGAATGATCTCACATCAATTACATTTGTCTGCCTTCTCTTATCTACTAAAACATGATCTATTTGATTGTGTGTTCTGCCATCTGGGGAAGTCCAAGTGTATTTATGAACATCACGGTGTGGAAATTTTGTACTTTTTACAATTAAATCTTTTGACGTAGCGAAGGTCACTGCTCTGACGCCATTATCATTACTAAGTGCATGGAGACTCTCGCTGCCTATTGTGGGTTTGAAGACATCCTCCCTCCCAATTTTTGCATTGAAATCTCCTAGCAGAATTTTCATGTGATACTTGCCAAATGTATCAAATACTGATTCCAATTCTTCATAAAAGCTATCCTTGATATCATCGCTTTTGTCTTCAGTTGGGGCATGAACATTAAGGACAATGATGTCGCACCAACGTCCTTCCAAAATTACGTAAGACAACCTGTCACTAACAAATTCTACTCTCTTAACTGCTGCCCTAATTCTGCTATGAACAAAAAAACCCGTCCCTAGCTGATGATTGTCATTCCCCTTTCCATAGAAAAATGTAAAATTGTCCACTGGGATCGTGCCCTCCCCCTCCCATCGCACTTCCTGCACTGCCACTAAGTCTAACTTATAATTCCCTAATTCCCTACACACTGATTTCAGTGCCCCAGCCCTATAGAGGCTCCTAATGTTCCAGGTACCAAATCTCATGTCCTTTTTCAATTGCCGTTGGAGGATAGAGACAATTAAATTTTTCGAGATTATTCGAAATTTCAATTTTTGAAAAGGGAAATATCTCCCGATCTGTAGGAATCTGAGAGTCAAACCTTATGTCACTTTGAGGGAACGTATATGTCAACTTCATGTCAGAATCTTGTCAATGTATGTCTAAGGGTTTGGACAATAGAGACATTTTAATTATTCGAGATTATTCGAAAGTCAATTTTTAATAGGCAAATATCTCCCGATCTGTAGGCATCTGAGAGACAAACCTTATGTCACTTTGAGGGAACGCATATGTCAACTTCATGTCAGAGTCTCGTCAATGTATGTCCAAGGGTTTGGAGGATAGAGACATTTGAATTTTTCGAGATTATACGATAGTCAATTTTTGAAAAGGCAAATATCTCCCGATCTGTATTAATCTGAGAGACAAAACTTATGTCACTTTAAGGGAACGTATATGTCAACTTCATGTCATAGTCACGTCAATGTATGTCGAAGGGTTTGGAGGATAGAGACATTTAAATTTTTAGAGATTATTCGAAAGTCAATTTTTAAAAGGCAAATATCTCCCGATCTGTAGGAATCTGAGAGACAAAACTTATGTCACTTTGAGGGAACGTATATGTTAACTTCCTGTCAGAGTCACGTCAATGTATGTCCAAGGGGTTGGAGGATAGAGACATTTAAATTTTTAGAGATTATTCGAAAGTCAATTTTTGAAAAGGCAAATATCTCCCGATCTGTAGGAATCTGAGAGACAAAACTTATGTCACTTTGAGGGAACGTATATGTCAACGTCATGTCAGAATCTCGTCAATGTATGTCCAAGTGTTTGGACGATACAGAGATTTGAATTTTTCGAGATTATTCGAAAGTCAATTTTTTAAAGGCAAATATCTCCCGATCTGTAGGCATCTGAGAGACAAAACGTATGTCACTTTGAGGGAATGTATATGTCAACGTCATGTCAAAATCTCGTCAATGTATGTCCAAGGGTTTGGACGATAGAGACATTTTAATTTTTCGAGATTATTCGAAAGTCAATTTTTAAAAGGGAAATATCTACCGATCTGTAGGAATCTGAGAGACAAAACTTATGTCACTTTGAGGGAACGCATATGTCATCGTCATGTCATAGTTACGTCAATGTATGTCCAAGGGTTTGCAGGATAGAGACATTTTAATTTTTCAGGGTTATTCGAAAGTCAATTATTCAAAGGCATATATCTCTCGATATTCAGGAATCTGAGAGACACAACTCATGTCACTATGAGGACATTTACATATCAACTTCATGTCAGAGTCAGGACAATGTACGAAAAAGGGTTTGAAGAATAGAGACATTTGAATTATTCGAGATTATTCGAAAATCAATTTTTGAAAAGGCAAATATCTCCCGATCTGTAGGAATCTGAGAGACAAAACTTATGTCACTTTGAGGGAACGTATATGTCAACTTCATGTCAGAATCTCGTTAATGTATGTCCTAGGGTTTGGACGATAGAGACATTTTAATTTTTCGAGATTATTCGAAAGTCAATATTTAAAGGCATATATCTCCCGATCTGTAGGAATCTGAGAGACAAAACTTATGTCACTTTGAGAGAACGTATTTGTCAACTTCATGTCAGAATCTCGTCAATGTATGTCCTAGGGTTTGGACGATAGAGAAATTTTAATTTTTCGAGATTATTCGAAAGTCAATTTTTAAAAGGCAAATATCTCCCGATCTGTAGGCATCTGAGAGACAAACCTTATGTCACTTTGAGGGAACGCATATGTCAACTTCATGTCAGAGTCACGTCAATGTATGTCCAAGAGTTTGGAGGATAGAGACATTTTAATTTTTCGAGATTATTTGAAAGTCAATTTTTGAAAAGGCAAATAAGTCCCGATGTGTAGGAATCTGAGAGAAAAAACTTATGTCACTTTGAGGGAACGTATATGTCAACTTCACGTCAGAGTCACGTCAATGTATGTCCAAGGGTTTGGAGGATAGAGACATTTTAATTTTTCGAGATTATTCGAAAGTCAATTTTTGAAAAGGCAAATATCTCCCGAAATGTAGGAATCTTGAGAGACAAAACTTATGTCACTTTGAGGGAACGTATATGTCAACTTCATGTCAGAGTCTTGTCAATGTATGTCCTTGGGTTTGCAGGATAGAGACATTAAAATTTTTCAGGGTTATTCGAATGTCAATTTTTTAAAGGCATATATCTCGCGATGTGTAGGAATCTGAGAGACAAAACGCATATCACTATGAGGACACTTACATATCAACTTCATGTCAGAGTCAAGACAATGTACGACCAAGGGTTTGAAGGGTAGAGACATTTTAATTTTTCACAGTTATTCGAAAGTCAATTTTTCAAAGGCATATATCTCGCGATGTGTAGGAATCTGAGAGAAACAACTCATGTCACTATGAGGTCACGTATATGTCAACTTCGTGTCAGAGTCACGACAATGTACGTCCAAGATTTTGGAATATTGGGACATTTGAATTTTTCGAGATTATTCGAAAGTCAATTTTTGAAAAGGCAAATATCTCGCGATCTGTAGGAATCTGAGAGACAACACTTATGTCACTTTGAGGGAAGGTATATGTCATAGACATGTCAGAGTCGCGACAATGTAATTCCAATTGTTTGGAGGATAGAGATATTTTAATTTTTCGAGGTTATTCGAAAGTCACTTTTTCAAAGGCATATATCTCGCGATGTGTAGGAATCTGAGAGACAAACCTCATATCAGTGTGAGGACACTTATATGCCAACTTCATGTCAGAGTCACGTCAATGTATGTCCAAGGGTTTGCAGGATAGAGACATTTTAATTTTTCACGGTTATTCGAAAGTCAATTTTTCAAAGGCATTTATCTCGCGATGTGTAGGAATCTGAGAGAAAGAACTCATGTGACTATGGGGTCACGTACATGTCAACTTCATGTCAGAGTCACGACAATGTACGTCCAAGGGTTTGCAGGATAGAGAACTTTTACTTTTTCGCGGGTATTCGAAAGTCAATTTTTCAAAGGCATATATCTTCCGATCTGTAGGAAACTGAGAGACAAATCTCCTGCCGTGTCTTCAAACTGTTGGTAACGTATCTGAAACACGCATGTCATTGCTAAATGTACCTCTGCCTTGTCTTCACGGTGGTACTGTCTTGTCTCAAACTCGTACGTCATAGGTAAATGTACTCTTGTCGTGTCTTATGGAATTCATCGGAATAAAGTATAAATATCACAAAACAACGCACTTGCATACAGCACACCAGCTCAAGGAACACAATACATCTTCATACAGTAGCGTATGACACAATAAATTGCCATTTGAAATATTATAAAATGTCTGTGTTATGTGACTAATTTTTGTCTTAACAAACAAAATACGAGCTACAAAACATGCATGATATGGGTGGGTGCGTGTTTGGGTTAATCTTCGTATGTGTACATAGATTTTAAATACATGAACGGATGGATAGATATATAGTTAGGTAGGCAGACAGATAGATAGAGAGAGAGAGAAACAGATACACAGAGAGAGAGAGATAGAGATATTCAGATAGATAGAATAGATAGATTATATAGGTAGAGAAACCGAGATATCTAAAGCCGGCCTGATAATCTTTTATACTCGTACTATTCTGTGGCCTGAGTGAACAACCGTCTGTCATCAAATGTTATATGAGTAAGGATCGCTTTTCACTACATCCTCGAAGTTAATTCTGAAAATACCTAAACCCCATCTCTAATGAGTATTTGTATTCATAACATATTAATAATATAATTGGCTTCTTTCTCTAACTAACGAAACTAAAATATTTAATCCAAGAATGTATTCCACACATACTCAAGTGTATCCACTCATGTAGCCAAAAATCTATTATGTCATATGAAAAAAGTAACGCAGTCCTAATACACGCCATGTGGGTCGCTTGGCTGGAGAGGCAGTACACAGTTTACACAAAAGAATGGTGCGGTTTCAAACGTTAATAAAAAATTTATTTACCAACTTACATGTGCACAACATACACTGTCAGCGGCGGCAACTCTCAAAGTTTCTCATGCGTTCATTACAATCCTTCATTGTGTGCATCCTGGATCACACGACACACATCCACACGGTAATCAAACTCATCCCAGACCAGCGCTGTGGAAAGACACGGTTGAGAAGCACTCGTACATTCCTGTGAAAATGTCCAGTTGTAGAATGTAATCGTCATAATTGGTATTCAGTTGGAGTAACAACCAGCTTTCCAACATGTCCAGAAATGAGTCGCTGTCTAAGTTGCTTCAGCGAAGAAAGATGGGCCGTGCACTTTTTTGCTGGACACCGCACAGAAAACGTTGACTTTTGGAGAGTCACGCTGGTGCTCGGTTCCCCAGATACGGACATCGTGTATGTTCACCTTGCCACTGATGTGGAATGTGGCTTCATCGGAGAAGATCAGTCTTTCGACGAACCCATCTTCCTCCATTTTGAACCGCATCTCCTCGCAAAAGCGTCGCCTTTTCACTTTGTCTGATGGTTTAAGGGCCTGCACCAATCGCAATCTTGTACGGTTTGGCATGTCCAATTCCCTGCTTCCTCTGGCCACTGACTTGCGGGGACTTCGCTGAAACGCCTCACGAACTCTTTCAATGTTGTCATCAGTCATACGAGGTCGACCAGGACTCTTGCCTTTACAGCATCCAGTTTCTACAAACTGCTTATGTTATTCTTGTGTGGTGCGTCTTTTTGAAACCGTGCACGAAACTCACGCTCTGGACACCTCAAAACGGAGCACACAGAAAGCCTTCTCCTGCTGCAACGCCATCTTTGAAACTGGCCCCGCGGCCACGCAGTAAGCATGAGAAGCTTGGACAGTTGCCGCCGCTGACGGTGTGTATGTTGTGCCCGTGTAAGGTTAGAAATAATTTTGTTATTAACTTTTGAAACCGCACCATTCTTTCTTGTATACCCTGTAATTGTCCTCCTTCACTTCATACATGTCAAAAATTTAAAATTAAACTATATTAAGTACACATTTATTTCTGCAGTAATTTTTAACTAAATTATGATATCAATCTTATACCGCATTGAATCAAAGAAGCTACTCAGGCACCTAGTCTACAAATTATGTCTACCGATGTTCATTCCCGTGTTCACATCAAATTTTATGTCTTCCCTTCGGGGTTTTTTTTCAGACCCAAAATCCGTATTCACTTGTAATTTCTAAGTCATCCCCGATTTTTACCACGATTAATACTTTATTTCTGGACCCCTGCAAGTCCGCGGTTCAACTACCGACAGCGACACAATCAAGTTCGGTCCAATTCAATAATATACACAGAAGATACCGTGAATTTTTCCTTCGGGTAAAACCGGCTGGAACGTGATGCTGTCCATGTATCTCCATCTAGCTAGCTGTTAAAGATGCACGTACCTAAACCTTCAATAACCCATACGCCTTCATGTCGTAGTGCGTAATTAAACACGGACGCAACTTATCTTTAAAAAGAAATTAGTCTATCACGTGTAAGTTATAAGATGAGAAAAAAGAAGATAAAGATAAAGAACGAGAAGATGAAGATTTGCAATTCGTTTTCCTTCAAGGATCGAAATAAGGACTTCATTAGATAAAATCTCTCAACTACGGGATACTTGCAAAAACTAAGCTACAAACTACTACGACTACTGCAACATTGAAGATATAAATTTCACCCACCAGCGATGAACTGGAGGTTTCTCAGATGACGTCGTCGCTGGACATGGCAATCGTCCGTTGTTTCTCGTGTCGTCTGCTACAAGTTCACTCACGTTTCAGAGCTACGCGCTACCTCCATTCACAAAGCAATGAGCAATTTTAGTTGACTTCTTTTTTTTTGGGGGGGGGGGGAGGCTCTCTATGACTTCTGTATTATTTGATTTATATATAATATGAGCGACGTTCTTTGCAAATGACTTGACAATGCGAGCTTTCATAACTCTGAAAGAACAAGGGAATTAATAGAAAGTGTCGGATGCAAAGTTGTATTTTTGCCACCAAACTCGCTAGATTTAAATCCAATTGAGAACTTTTGGTTTGTCATCAATGCACACTTTAATTTGCTAGTACGCTACTCTATAATTAATAATTATAATGTAACAAGTCTTGGAAATTTTAGCTGCTGTTAAAATCTGATCTCATTGAAAGTCAACTCAAATGCGAAAATTTAAAGACGAAATAGTGACATATGTCGTTCTTCTACCTGTTATAAAGAGAGATGGAAACAAGAGGTATACAAGCAAGTGTTACAGTTTTCGATGTTTCTACAATCGGAAAAAATAAAAGTACAAGTTATTTATTTATTTATTTATTAAATAACAATTATAACAATCTGAAAACTTCATTTAAAATCTCAGTGGCGGCGTTTCAATTATTTCGGCTTCAAAAAGCCTGTATTATTTTATTCACACTTAATTTGCATGTGATTTCGTTGTCCACTACGTCTCGTCCCTAATTTCAGTGTCAATCTCCCATCAATCCACACTTTAGTGTCCTAGTACCGATGCCTACGATATTATAAAATTTCAATCATTTCTCAATTACTTTCACTGAATGAACTTTGTCTACGTTAGAGGTGGTCGAATTTGGACTGTACGTCTGTCCTGCAATATGATTGTAATCTAAGGGCAAAGCTATGTAAATAAACAACGATAATGTAGTTTTCAGCCCCATGAAATTTTCCAAATTGAAAATCTTCCCCGCTTTATAGTTTGTGTTAGCAGACGCTTAAGTCACCTCAAAATTACTTAACTTGAAAAGCTAGCCGTTACTCAGATCATCAAAACAGAAAATCCCCACTTTTTAAAATCTGGAAATCTTCTATATATGCTTTACCGAAGCCTACCACTGCAACTTAACGCATGGTCTGTGACCTCACACCCTCAACATTTCTAATATTGTGGGCAAACTAACTGCGTCTTTGCTGGATTCCGCTGATACTCCGTTGCAGCGCAGCGGCTGGACTGCAGGGTCGATGATGTTGTTAGTGGTTAAGAATGCATGCAGCTACAACTCTACACTAACCCGTCTATCCTCTGAGGGTAGGAAGAAGGCGAAAGAGAAGAAAAGAAAGAAGAAGGAGAGTTAATAGAAAGAATCTGAATTCATTTTGCTCAAGGGATGGAAACAAGCAAAACATTAATTGGAGACTCAAAATTAAGGAACATTGGAAGGAGTTTAACCCCTGCACCCCAGGCGTTAGTCGTGTGTTAATTTAAAATTAAAGTAATTCGTTTTACTCGCCAGCAAAGATGGTAGAAACGAAATATGCCGGAGAGATGACCGCCGACACTGGAAACACGACAAGAGTGCAGCGTCCGGGTGGAAGCGGCTGAGGAACTCCGGGTTCCCCGGAGCGTGTAGACGCAACCGCACGGGTGAAAATGCCATGAAGATCCTCCTCTGAGTTTCGGAACCACGAAAATTCACTCGCCTTTCTCCTGAAACCAGACAATGACCCATATAATGACAAGAATTTATATGTAGGGTCTGAAGCTCCATATTATTTAACAGTTTATTAACATTAATTACGATGATAGCAAACCAAATTTAAACATAACAGTGTGTTGTTCATTAATATTTACAACTTTTATTTATCAGACTAGAAGACAAAAGATTCTAAATTCATGATCAACGTTATTTTGATTAGAACATACAAACAGCTTGGTTGAAAGTTATCTCCTAAACACAACACACTCTTTTCTGAAATGCTAGACTAATTATAGAAAAAGCACTTATTAAAAGCAGCTTGGGGGGGGGGGCGGGGGGATGCGGGTATTATCTGTCCCGACACTACGCCTCGGCCTCGCAAGATAGAAATTTGTGCCTTACATCTTCAATCTGCGTGTAAATTGTTATCTCCTTTTCTCACTGTGGTGATTGTGATGATTAAGTTTACCGACGTTTAGGAAGTGATATTGCTACCTCCATCATAACAGCGATGATGGTGGGCCCTTGTGATGACGCAACATCACAAAAGACATTCATAAAACATTCTTCGGTTATGATTATTTGCTCCCAAGTGATTTTGGACCTTACGGGATAACATTTATAAATAACCGTTGCCATGGTAACGCTGCTAAGAGATGTTGGGTCTAATCGGATAATTATTATGATTATTATTGTTTACTACTTTACATTTTTGCCGTCATTCTTAGCGGGCAATTTATTAGTCTCAAAATTTTGCCCGTTATACACCATAAGATGGCAGGATTCTTCTAAAAGATGAACTTGAAATTACATTGAATAAAGCGATAGTTGTCTACATTTAATGTGTCTTAAAATATGCTTCAGAATATTAAAAAGCACGAGAAAGATCTCTAACGATTGTCTGTCGACGGGGAGAGATTCGAACCCGAAACCTATCGAGTAGGACAACTCAATATTTATTTCTTGTATGTTTACTTACCCAACTCTCCTGATCTGTGTAACTAACCCTGACCGATCATTAAACAGACTACGTGCGCGATGAGGGACCATACATCAAAGGAAGACAGTGATTTCTATCTACACCAAGACATTCCAACAGCACCAGGTTCTAGCCAGTGTGCTCAACGGTTAAACGGGTACGGGGTTACTGCGACCTGCGGTAAACATCTGACCAGTAACGACGTATTACGGAACAGAGAATGACGTCCACACGTTCATAATCCCATGCTCTGGCAAAACAGATACGGGTGTAATTTTTCAATATTCGATTTAAAATAAATTGGATAATAATCATTTTATGCGGAAAAGTTTACAAAGATATGAGAGACTCAAAAAAGGAACAGAAATGTGATTAGTCCGTGAAACATTAAACAAGAATAATCTCTTTTAAAATTGACATATTGCAGAGGATATAGAGTCTGGATGTAATGACTCATGCGACTGTGCCATTAGGCGGCCTCATACGACCCGGATTTAAAGAAATCAGATATTATTCGTTCAAGTATCATGTGGAGTAACAAATATTTCCGAGGAACATATTTCTTCCATCCTCAGGGCTAAAGATTGGTGAGCATTAATGTTCCATTCTACAACATTAGGTGTAACTGGGAGGATAATATTAAAATTGTTCTTACGGAAATACTTTTCAAGTTTGCGAAATGGATTAATATAGCTCAGGAAAGACACCAGTGACGGGATTTTGTGAACACTACGCTGAACTTTCCATTCAAGGCGGATAATTTGACTGGCTGAGCCTATTGTCAGCTTCTAACTCCCACCTCAGAAATTCGCAAGACTACCTTTGATGGTCATATCGATGGCAAAGCATGTAAAATTTAAAAAAAAAAGTTGTATGGCATCTGGTGTCATTTCAATAAAATAAATTCTTTCTAAAATAATTAATAATGATATACACGCATACGATAAAAATAGAAATTAAAGTCTCACTGATTATTACAGAAATTTGGACATATAATAATAATAATAATAATAATAATAACAATAATATTTGCTTTAAAGAGTTATTTTGATCTGGGACCATGCACAGCTACTGTATAACTCACAGTCGAACGCACGTATATGTACGATGATGTCCGACGCTACCAGAAGCTTGCTGGAATATCGGATGGATACCGGCCTTGCGATACGACCTTAAGGTCAAAACGTGCCCCCCATTTCCAAACAACCATTCGTAGTCAATACTCTTCGTTTCTAACACGTACTACTAACATTACACAGACCGATTTTCGTCAAATTCGATATTAACTGTATGTCACTATCTGTTACCTTCCATTGGTACTATCAGCCATGACCCTCGTTATTAATTTATGTATTAAAAGTACAAAGCCACGATTAAGAATATTCATAAATTTAAACTTGCATGCATCTAGGACAACAAATTCTGAATGGATTAGGCATTGGACAAGGCAGGTAGCTCCAAAATTGACTTTCGATATTACGCCCGTGCGCACAGACATGTTTAATTTGTTACCATGCACTTGGGCAAACATTACACGGATCCCTAGGGTCAAATAAACAGGTCACGCCGCCATTGTGCCAATTCTTTCAAGTACTGCATAATTTTTTGACGGCGTCTCCATGAACAGCGGAGAATTTTATGGAAGTGCATTAAGACGCACTCTTTCAACGAAGGTCAACAGTTCATTGCACGAAATAACAGAAAAAGATAATTATTTGTCTGAATTCGATTCTACAAGGAATTTAATCCATGGTTACACGTGATATGAGCAATGCGACAAAGTTGGAGAATGTGTAATATTCCTAAGAATTCCATTCACGCAGTGCATTTATTGAGACTATCTGCTGTTTTCTTCCAGCTTAAAACATGTTTTCAAACACGGCAGCAATTTCTTTCTCGTACTGAACACGTACACGTGTTCAACTTATCAAATGGGACACGAAGTGCTGGAAACAGCGACTTCTTCAAGTTTTGTTATTATTCTCGAGGCAGTATTCAATGGCGCAACAAATATTCGAGCTGAGGAACGACTGGATTTTAGAGCAACACACACCTGAACGCGGTCCTAAAATCGTCAGAATCTGTCGAGAATAGATGAACCAATTTATTGTAACCTGAGTGTCAACCCATCCTAATCTTCGGAACTTATTAAAAACACAGACAGACAGAGAGAGAGATGTTCCAACTAAGTTAACAGTCCTATAATATTTCTTGATCATTTAGACAGGCGTAATACTTCGTTTCTCACTCTGTAAGACAATCCGAACTTGTAAACACTTAGGGAAAGAGATTCAAGAAGATTATTTACAAGCGAGTGGGGCGAAGTAATACTGATAAAGAAAAAAGTTTGTAAACGGTACATTAAGCCTTCAACAGAGAATGCTAAATACCAAGTAGTTCAATTCTGAAAGTTTACTTCAACGTATGTACCAAGTGTTTTAATTATGATGCCTTTAATATTTATGGCTTTTGTATGATTCTCGGAATAAACAGCGATCATTTCCTTAAACAGCGTTAACCAGTTGATCTTCGTAATGGTGAAGAGTTGTGTTTTCTTCGCGGTAGACTGAATTCTTAAATATTATTCAGACGACCTACGGCTTCATGGGGTTAATGATGCTTATTTTTTACATTTCAAAGAGCACACAAAAAGTTAAGTTATGAAACCTCTTAAGAAGGGAATGAATTATTTCAGAAGATTTAGTAGCGGTGAGACTTAATATTAACTGTGTTTTTGTATAAAGAGTATCTAGAGATGTGAATCAGACTGCAGTGACTCACGATAGACTCAAATTTCGGTTTCCTTGCAGTTGTAACCCTTCAGTTTCCATAACAGAGGAATTTCATTGATTAGGAAAATAGATTAGGTACTCAATTTGACGATATTTTATATTACTATACACAGAATAAACTGAAAGTCGACAAAACTGCAATTTTTATTAGCGAAGAGTAATTATAACTGTTATAAATTACGCCTTCATAGTTTTCTGACTCGAGATACTGTAAACTGGTGTAGCTTTAATTCAATATATATCTCTACTGTGTTGCTACAAGTGGACTTGAATATCAACGCACTTCCTCTTGGTCTACGCTCCTGTATTCCATCACCATCCTTCGGGATACAACGCAGAACGATACTTCGTTCTGATGACTACCTCAATCAAGCAAAGGATGTTGAAAATGTTTCTCCATATTTTGGGAAACTCTGCTCTATACAGCGCTACATTCTAACAGCTCTGTCTAATTCCATTACCGCGTAAAGGACGCCTACTCAGTCGCGTCCCTGGTAGACGGCTAATCCAAATCAATACAGACTCCGTACGCAATACTCGGTCCACCTAACACCAACAGCATTTCCTTACGAAATTTATCCAACAGAAATGACGTAAGGACGACCAGTCAGTTTTTTAAAATTTCTGTGTCTATACACGAAGAGAAAGGCTTTGACCAGTTAAACGACTTTCAGCTACAGGATGACTGCCGTACATGTTTACATCAAGAGAGACGCAAGAAACTGGTCTCATACCGCAAGTGTGCGTGTCTATCACGTCTCTGCGATTGTCTGCATTTTCTCCTTTTCCAATTCTCAAATGATCTGTAACTTTTCCTTTCTGTTTCCAACTCATAAAAGAACTCGATTCCTTACCGTACGTAGGGGGGTTTCAAACATTCTTTGATTTTGGCGATATCGGTACCTTCGCGAAATCCCATCCACGCAGACCAGGCTTTACTCAGACACTACATTACCGTCGAGACATAATAATTTCTAATTTCCCACAGAACACTATCTACGAAAGTCATTATAATTTTGAATCGACCTTGAAATAATACATCACCGTACTCACCCGAGTCCATCGCTCACTGGTGCCTCATCGTTTGAGACGTATCGAGCCAGACGACGTCACAGAGCAGCGTCCAGGAGCGAGACGTGGAAAAATCTTCAGGTTCAGAGGTTCACGACGGCGATGAAGAATGATGATATCATAATCACCGTGAATGTGAAGGGGGCTCCGCCAATCACCTCAAAGCAGACATAATGACAAGAATTTATAATTACGTCGCTTCTGTACTGAACCCCCCGAGGAGGAAATTGCCAGATTACGTTACTGAGGCCACGATCGTCCCAGGCCGGGAGGTGGTACGGCTTGGGGGGTGGAGGTAAAGCGGTGAAAAGTCAAAAGAAAACCAAATGAAACTACTTCGAATAACTCCGGCTTGGTATCCAACTCCAGACGCCCAACTCAACCCCCACAAACCCTGACTTGCCTTCCGACTTTCTCCTCGAGTCGTTATCTCTCCGGCGGACACACACAGACTGTCCTAACTGCCCTGCTGTCTGATCAGGGTCTCGAACCCGCCGACTCCAAAGAACTTAGAGAGGGGAGATAAGCCACTTCGAGCCATGAGGCATGGCTCAGTACGTACGCTCTGAAACTTGATCAGTGGGCATTATCTGACAATATCTCACCGGAGTCCTTAGTTCGCTGCTGCTGTAATATAATTTTCGGGTTGACGTGTTAGCGACCTCACGATGTAAGCGGCCGTCATCCTCACCGCTCCGTAAACCTCAAGTCTTGAACGAGTGTCACGTGGTTGTTAACACTGACCTAGAAGGAGACGGAATGCATGGGCAGAATCACAGAACAATCAAAACGTAAAATAGAATAATATCTCAGAATACCTAGTTCAGTGTTGCAACGTCATTTCAGCCATCTTGTCTTGTGTGACGTAGGCCAAGTCACGTTTTATCGGGAACAGCACGCAATATAAGTTTTTCTCTCAACGTACTTTCAGAACTCTCTATTTCAGAGGCTGGAATATTTCATGCAACTCACCTTGAATGACTTAAGCGGGTTCGCGTTGTACAGGACGAAGCACCCGAGGACACACAACAGGACACATGTACTCTCGCATGAGCGTGTCACAGTCCTAGAGAAAAATATATAGACGATCTTATATCACTCCACTTTCTCCATGGAAAAGCGACGTAATTCACCTGTAAAGCCGCCAGAAAGAAATGCCGATAAGTCAGGGTCGTTATCTATCCGACCAGGTTAAATCTGTATTCATTATGATAAGGTCAAATCCAGGAGTCAATTATAATCAATATTACAATTTTCATCGATTTGTGCTTACATTACACGTACAGTGAATGACAAAAGAGGTGGAAATCCACACAATAAGAATTTATTATTATTATTTTCGCTTCAGATTCCAGGATTACATTTTCAATGGTGCAAGGGTTAATAAAATCTAACTCAAAGACGTTTGCAAATTCTAGAGAAAATCGGTTAGTATTTTCACTATCACGAAATCGCCTGCATTATTTAAAGACTCGTACTACCACCACGAAAGCTTCAACGACTTTTTGGCTGTCGAATAAATCGAGAAATAAAGCAAACACAAGCTGAGACGTAATATCAAAATGGCCGACTAAAGCCCCAACTTACGTAAAGACAGCGTACATACGCGCTGTACCGGAGCAGGAGACAGACTAACGGAAAAAACACAACTTGTTCGTTGGAAACAAGTTTCGCGGAGCATGCTGGGAAAGGCAAAGATGATAAACTCATCCAACGCGTGTCGGCAGAGATGACTAAGGGGCAGATAAAATTATACGTCCAGTAATAAAACACTGGAAGCAAAAATACTACGAGCAGCGAAAAATCAATGATTCAATCGAATGAAAACAAATCGCGGGACGGAGTGTCAGCCTCAGACCGTAAATGGTCGTAGAGAATAAAACGAAGCTCGAAAGACGAAAAATAAACGGTAGCGTCCTCTGTGCGGAAACATGGAGACCCACCACAAGCGCCAACCCGCACAGAGGGCGGAAGTTATTATTTTTGAAAAGGCAAATATCTCCCGATCTGTAGGAATCTGAGAGACAAAACTTATGTCACTTTGAGGGAACATATATGTCATCGTCATGTCAGAGTCACGTCAATGTATGTCCAAGGGTTTGGAGGATAGAGACATTTAAATTTTTCGAGATTATTCGAAAGTCAATTTTTGAAAAGGCAAATATCTCCCGATCTGTAGGAATCTGAGAGACAAAACTTATGTCGCTTTGAGGAAACGTATATCTCATCGTCATGTCAGAGTCACGTCAATGTATGTTTAAGGGTTTGGAGGATAGAGACATTTTAATTTTTCGAGATTATTCGAAAGTCAATTTTTGAACAGGCAAATATCTCCCGATCTGTAGGAATCTGAGAGACAAAAATTATGTCCCTTTGCGGTAACGTATATGTCAACTTCATGTCAGAGTCACGGCAATGTATGGCCAAGGGTTTGGAGGATAGAGACACTTTAATATTTCGAGATTATTCGAAAGTCAATTTATGTAAAGGCAAATATCTCCCGATCTGTAGGAATCTGAGAGACAAAACTTATGTCACTTTGAGGGAACGTATATCTCATCGTCATGTCAGAGTCACGTCAATGTATGTCCAAGGGTTTGGAGGATAGAGACATTTTAATTTTTCGAGATTATTCGAAAGTCAATTTTTGAAAAGGCAAATATCTCCCGATCTGTAGGAATCTGAGAGACAAAAATTATGTCACCTTGAGGGAACATATATGTCATCGTCATGTTAGAGTGACGTCAATGTATGTAAGAGGGTTTGGAGTATAGAGACATTTTAATTTTTCGAGATTATTCGAAAGTCAATTTTTGAAAAGGCAAATATCTCCCGATCTGTAGGAATCTCAGATACAAAACTTATGTCGCTTTGAGGGAACGTATATGTCATCGTCATGTCATGGTAACGTCAATGTATGTCCAAGGGTTTGGAGGATAGAGACATTTAAATTTTTCGAGATTATTCGAAAGTCAATTTTTAAAAGGCAAATATCTCCCGGTCTGTAGGAATCTGAGACACTAAACTTATGTCACTTTGAGGGAACGTATATGTCAACTTCATGTCATAGTCACGTCATTGTATGTCCAGTGGTTTGGAGGAAAGAGACATTTACGTTTTTAGAGATTATTCGATAGTCAATTTTTAAAAGGCAAATATCTCCCAATCTGTAGGCATCTGAGAGACAACCCTTATGTCACTTTGAGGGACCGTATATATCAACTTCCTGTCAGTGTCACGTCAATGTATGTCCAAGGGTTTGGAGGATAGAGACATTTTAATTTTTCGAGATTATTCGAAAATCAATTTTTGAGAAGGCAATTATCTCCCGATCTGTAGGAATCTGAGAGACAAAACTTATGTCACTTTGAGGGAACGTATACGTCAACTTCATGTCAGATTCACGTCAATGTATGTCCAATGGTTTGGAGGATAGAGACATTTTAATTTGTCGAGATTATTCGAAAGTCAATTTATGAAAAGGCAAATATCTCCTGATCTGTAGGAATATGAGTGACAAATCTTATGTCACTTTGAGGGAACGTATATGTCAACTTCATGTCAGAGTCATGTCAATGTATGTCCAAGGGTTTGGAGAATAGAGACATTTTAATTCTTCGAGATTATTCGAAAGTCAATTTTTGAAAAGGCAAATATCTCCCGATCTGTAGGAATCTGAGAGACAACACTTATGTCACTTTGAGGGAACGTATATGTCAACTTCATGTCATAGTCCCGTCAATGTATGTGCAAGGGTTTGGAGGATAGAGACATTTTAATTTTTCGAGATTATTCGAAAGTCAATTTTTGAAAAGGCAAATATCTCCCGATCTGTAGGAATCTGAGAGACAAAACTTATGTCGCTTTGAGGGAACGTATATGTGAACTCCCTGTCAGAGTCACATCAATGTATGTCAAAGGGTTTGGAGGATAGAGACATTTAAATTTATCGAGATTATTCGAAAGTCAATTTTTAAAAGGCAAATATCTCCCGATCTGTAGGAATCTGAGAGACAAACCTTATGTCACTTTGAGGGAACGTATATGCCAACTTCATGTCAGAGTCACGTCAATGTATGTCCAAGTGTTTGGAGGATAGAGACATTTCAAATTTTCGAGATTATTCGAAAGTCAATTTTTAAAAGGCAAATATCTCCCGATCTGTAGGAATCTTAGAGACAAAACTTATGTCACTTTGAGAGAACGTATATGTCAACTTCATGTCATAGTCACGTCAATGTATGACCAAGGGTTTGGAGGATAGACACATTTAAAGTTTTAGAGATTATTCGAAAGTCAATTTTTAAAAGGCAAATATCTCCCGATCTGTAGGAATCTGAGAGACAAACCTTATGTCACTTTGAGGAAACGCATATGTTAACTTCATGTCAGAGTCACGTTAATGTATGTCCAAGGATTTGGAGGATAGAGGCATTTTAATTTTTCGAGATTATTCGAAAGTCAATTTTAAAATGCAAATATCTCCCGATCTGTAGGCATCTGAAAGACAAACCTTATGTCACTTTGAGGGAACGTATATGTTAACTTCCTGTCAGAGTTACGTCAATGTATGTCCAACGGTTTGGAGGATAGAGATATTTTAATTTTTCGAGATTATTCGAAAGTCAATTTGTTAAAGGCAAATATCTCCCGATCTGTAGGAATCTGAGAGACAAACCTTATGACACTCTGAGGGAACGCATATGTCAACTTCATGTCAGAGTCACGTCAATGTATGACCAAGGGTTTGGAGGATAGAGATATTTAAATTTTTCGAGATTATTCAAAAGTCAATTTTTAAAATGCAAATATCTCCCGATCTGTAGGCATCTGAGAGACAAACCTATTGTCACTTTGAGGGAACGTACATGTCAACTTAATGTCAGAGTTACGTGAATGTATGTCAAAGGGTTTGGAGGATAGAGACATTTTAATTTTTCGAGATTATTCGAAAGTTAATTTGTGAAAGGCAAATATCTCCCGATCTGTAGGAATCTGAAAGACCAACCTTATGTCACTTTCAGGGAACGTATATGTCAACTTCCTGTCAGAGTCACGTCAATGTATGTCCAACGGTTTGGAGGATTGAGACGTTTCAATTTTTCGAGATTATTCGAAAGTCAATTTTTAAAAGGCAAATATCTCCCGATCTGTAGGCATCTGAGAGACAAACCTTATGTCACTTTGAGGGAACGTATATGTTAACTTCCTGTCAGAGTTACGTCAATATATGTCCAACGGTTTGGAGGATAGAGACATTTTAATTTTTCGAGATTATTCGAAAGTCAATTTTTAAAATGCAAATATCTCCCGATCTGTAGGCATCTGAGAGACAAACCTTATGTCACTTTGAGGGAACGTATATGTTAACTTCCTGTCAGAGTTACGTCAATATATGTCAAACGGTTTGGAGGATAGAGACATTTTAATTTTTCGAGATTATTCGAAAAACAATTTGTGAAATTCAAATATCTCCCGATCTGTAGGAATCTGAAAGACCAACCTTATGTCACTTTCAGGGAACGTATATGTCAACTTCCTGTCATAGTCTTGTCAATGTATGTCCAAGGGTTTGGAGGATAGAGACATTTGAATTTTTCGAGATTTTTCGAAAATCAATTTTTAAAAGGCAAATATCTCCCGATCTGTAGGAATCTGAGAGACAAACCTTATGTCACTTTGAGGCAACGCATATGTCAACTTCATGTCAGAGTTACGTCAATGTATGTCCAACGGTTTGGAGGATAGAGACATTTTATTTTTTCGAGATTATTCGAAGTCAATTTGTTAAAGGCAAATATCTCCCGATCTGTAGGATTCTGAGAGACAAACCTTATGTCACTTTGATGGAACGCATATGTCAACTTCATGTCAGAGTCACGTCAATGTATGTCCAAGGGTTTGGAGGATAGAGACATTTAAATTTTTCGAGATTATTCGAAAGTCAATTTTTAAAATGCAAATATCTCCCGATCTGTAGGCATCTGAGAGACAAACCTATTGTCACTTTGAGGGAACGTATATGTCAACTTAATGTCAGAGTTACGTCAATGTATGTCCAAGGGTTTGGAGGATAGAGACATTTTAATTTTTCGAGATTATTCGAAAGTCAATTTGTGAAAGGCAAATATCTCCCGATCTGTAGGAATCTGAGAGACCAACCTTATGTCACTTTCAGGGAACGTATATGTCAACTTCCTGTCAGAGTCACGTCAATGTATGTAAAAGGGTTTGGAGGATAGAGACGTTTAAATTTTTCGAGATTATTCGAAAGTCAATTTTTAAAAGGCAAATATCTCCCGATCTGTAGGAATCTAAGAGGCAAACCTTATGTCACTTTGAGGGAACGTATATGTAAACTTCATGTCAGAGATACGTCAATGTATGTCCAAGGGTTTGGAGGATAGAGACATTTTAATTTTTTGAGATTATTCGATAGTCAATTTTTAAAAGGCAAATACCTCCCGATCTGTAAGAATCTGAGAGACAAAACTTATGTCACTTTGAGGGAACGCATATGCCAACTACATGTCAGAGTTACGTCAATGTATGTCCAAGGGTTTGGAGGATAGAGACATTTTAATTTTTCGAGATTATTTGAAAGTCAATTTTTAAAAGGTAAATATCTCCCGATCTGTAGGAATCTAAGATACAAAACTTATGTCACTTTGAGGGAACGTATATGTCAACTTAATGTCAGAGTCTTGTCAATGTATGTCCAAGGGTTTGGTGGATAGAGACATTTAAATTTTTCGAGATTATTCGAAAGTCAATTTTTAAAAGACAAATATCCCCCGATCTGTAAGAATCTGAGAGAAAAACCTTATGTCACTTTGAGGAAACGTATATGTCAACTTCCTGTGAGAGTTACGTCAATGTATGTCCAAGGGTTTGGAGGATAGAGACATTTTAATTTTTCGAGATTATTCGAAAGTCAATTTGTGAAAGGCAAATATCTCCAGATCTGTAGGAATCTGAGAGACAAACCTTATGTCACTTTGAGGGAACGTATGTGTCAACTTCCTGTCAGAGTCACGTCAATGTATGTCCAAGGGTTTGGAGGAGAGAGACGTTTTAATTTTTCGAGATTATTCGAAAGTCAATTTTTAAGGTAAATATCTCCCGATCTGTAGGAATCTAAGAGACAAAACTTATGTCATTTTGAGGGAACGTATATGTCAACTTCATGTCAGAGTCACGTCAATGTATGTAAAAGGGTTTGGAGGATAGAGACATTTCAATTCTTCGAGATTATTCGAAAGTCAATTTTTAAAAGGCAAATATCTCCCGATCTGTAGGAATGTAAGAGGCAAACCTTATGTCACTTTGAGGGAACGTATATGTGAACTTCATGTCATAGTCTTGTCAATGTATGTCCAAGGGTTTGGAGGATAGAGACATTTAAATTTCTCGAGATTATTCGAAAGTCAATTATTAAAATGCAAATATCTCCCGATCTGTAGGCATCTGAGAGACCAACCTTATGTCACTTTGAGGGAACGTATATGTCAACTTCCTGTCAGAGTTACTTCAATGTATGTCCAAGGGTTTGGAGGATAGAGACATTTAAATTTCTCGAGATTATTCGAAAGTCAATTATTAAAATGCAAATATCTCCCGATCTGTAGGCATCTGAGAGACAAAACTTATGTCACTTTGAGGGAACGCATATGCCAACTACATGTCAGAGTTACGTCAATGTATGTCCAAGGGTTTGGAGGATAGAGACATTTTAATTTTTCGAGATTATTTGAAAGTCAATTTTTAAAAGGTAAATATCTCCCGATCTGTAGGAATCTAAGATACAAAACTTATGTCACTTTGAGGGAACGTATATGTCAACTTCATGTCAAAGTCTTGTCAATGTATGTCCAAGGGTTTGGTGGATAGAGACATTTAAATTTTTCGAGATTATTCGAAAGTCAATTTTTAAAAGGCAAGTATCACCCGATCTGTAGGAATCTGAGAGACAAACCTTATGTCACTTTGAGGAAACGTATATGTCAACTTCCTGTGAGAGTTTTGTCAATGTATGTCCAAGGGTTTGGAGGATAGAGACATTTTAATTTTTCGAGATTATTCGAAAGTCAATTTTTAAAGGTAAATATCTCCCGATCTGTAGGAAGCTAAGAGACAAAACTTATGTCACTCTGAGGGAACGTATATGTCAACTTCATGTCAGAGTCACGTCAATGTATGTCCAAGGGTTTGGAGGATAGAGACATTTCAATTTTTCGAGATTATTCGAAAGTCAATTTTTAAAAGGCAAATATCTCCCGATCTGTAGGAATCTTAGAGACAAAACTTATGTTACATTGAGGGAACGTATATGTCAACTTTATGTCACAGTTACGTCAATGTATGTCAAAAGGTTTGGAGGATAGAGACATTTAAAATTTAGAGATTATTCGAAAGTCAATTTTTAAAAGGCAAATATCTCCCGATCTGTAGGAATCTGAGAGACAAAAATTATGTCACTTTGAGGTAACGTATATATCAACTTCATGTCAGATTCACGTCAATGTATGTCCAAGGGTTTGGAGGATAGACACATTTAAATTTTAGAGATTATCCGAAAGTCAATTTTTAAAAGGCAAATATCTCCCGATCTGTAGGAATCTGAGAGACAAAACTTATGTCACTTTGAGATAACGTATATATCAACTTCGTGTCAGAGTCACGTCAATGTATGTCCAAGGGTTTGGAGGATAGACACATTTAAATTTTTAGAGATTATTCGAAAGTCAATTATTAAAAGGCAAATATCTCCCGATCTGTAGGAATCTAAGAGGCAAACCTTATGTCACTTTGAGGGAACGTATATGTGAACTTCATGTCATAGTCTTGTCAATGTATGTCCAAGGGTTTGGAGGATAGAGACATTTAAATTTCTCGATATTATTCGAAAATCAATTTTTAAAATGCAAATATCTCCCGATCTGTAGGCATCTGAGAGACAAACCTATTGTCACTTTGAGGGAACGTATATGTCAACTTAATGTCAGAGTTACGTCAATGTATGTCAAAGGGTTTGGAGGATAGAGACATTTTAATTTTTCGAGATTATTCGAAAGTCAATTTGTTAAAGGCAAATATCTCCAGATCTGTAGGAATCTGAGAGACAAACCTTATGTCACTTTGAGGGAACGTATGTGTCAACTTCCTGTCAGAGTCACGTCAATGTATGTCCAAGGGTTTGGAGGATAGAGACGTTTCAATTTTTCGAGATTATTCGAAAGTCAATTTTTAAAAGGCAAATATCTCCCGATCTGTAGGAATCTAAGAGGCAAACCTTATGTCACTTTGAGGGAACGCATATGTCAACTTCATGACATAGTCTTGTCAATGTATGTCCAAGGGTTTGGAGGATAGAGACATTTAAATTTCTCGAGATTATTCGAAAGTCAATTATTAAAATGAAAATATCTCCCGATCTGTAGGCATCTGAGAGACCAACCTTATGTCACTTTGAGGGAACGTATATGTCAACTTCATGTCAGAGTTACGTCAATGTATGTCCAAGGGTTTGGAGGATAGAGACATTTAAATTTCTCGAGATTATTCGAAAGTCAGTTATTAAAATGGAAATATCTCCCGATCTGTAGGCATCTGAGAGACAAAACTTATGTCACTTTGAGGGAACGCATATGCCAACTACATGTCAGAGTTACGTCAATGTATGTCCAAGGGTTTGGAGGATAGAGACATTTTAATTTTTCGAGATTATTTGAAAGTCAATTTTTAAAAGGTAAATATCTCCCGATCTGTAGGAATCTAAGATACAAAACTTATGTCACTTTGAGGGAACGTATATGTCAACTTCGTGTCAGAGTCTTGTCAATGTATGTCCAAGGGTTTGGTGGATAGAGACATTTAAATTTTTCGAGATTATTCGAAAGTCAATTTTTAAAAGGCAAATATCTCCCGATCTGTAGGAATCTGAGAGACGAACCTTATGTCACTTTGAGGAAACGTATATGTCAACTTCCTGTGAGAGTTACGTCAATGTATGTCCAAGGGTTTGGAGGATAGAGACATTTTAATTTTTCGAGATTATTCGAAAGTCAATTTGTGAAAGGCAAATATCTCCAGATCTGTAGGAATCTGAGAGACAAACCTTATGTCACTTTGAGGGAACGTATGTGTCAACTTCCTGTCAGAGTCACGTCAATGTATGTCCAAGGGTTTGGAGGATAGAGACGTTTTAATTTTTCGAGATTATTCGAAAGTCAATATTTAAAGGTAAATATCTCCCGATCTGTAGGAATCTAAGAGACAAAACTTATGTCACTCTGAGGGAACGTATATGTCAACTTCATGTCAGAGTCACGTCAATGTATGTCCAAGGGTTTGGAGGATAGAGACATTTCAATTTTTCGAGATTATTCGAAAGTCAATTTTTAAAAGGCAAATATCTCCCGATCTGTAGGAATCTAAGAGGCAAACCTTATGTCACTTTGAGGGAACGTATATGTCAACTTCATGTCATAGTCTTGTCAATGTATGTCCAAGGGTTTGGAGGATAGAGACATTTAAATTTCTCGAGATTATTCGAAAGTCAATTATTAAAATGCAAATATCTCCCGATCTGTAGGCATCTGAGAGACCAACCTTATGTCCCTTTGAGGGAACGTATATGTCAACTTCATGTCAGAGTTACGTCAATGTATGTCCAAGGGTTTGGAGGATAGAGACATTTAAATTTCTCGAGATTATTCGAAAGTCAATTATTAAAATGCAAATATCTCCCGATCTGTAGGCATCTGAGAGACAAAACTTATGTCACTTTGAGGGAACGCATATGCCAACTACATGTCAGGGTTACGTCAATGTATGTCCAAGGGTTTGGAGGATAGAGACATTTTAATTTTTCGAGATTATTTGAAAGTCAATTTTTAAAAGGTAAATATCTCCCGATCTGTAGGAATCTAAGATACAAAACTTATGTCACTTTGAGGGAACGTATGTGTCAACTTCATGTCAGAGTCTTGTCAATGTATGTCCAAGGGTTTGGTGGATAGAGACATTTAAATTTTTCGAGATTATTCGAAAGTCAATTTTTAAAAGGCAAATATCTCCCGATCTGTAGGAATCTGAGAGACAAACCTTATGTCACTTTGAGGAAACGTATATGTCAACTTCCTGTGAGAGTTACGTCAATGTATGTCCAAGGGTTTGGAGGATAGAGACATTTTAATTTTTCGAGATTATTCGAAAGTCAATTTTTAAAGGTAAATATCTCCCGATCTGTAGGAATCTAAGAGACAAAACTTATGTCACTCTGAGGGAACGTATATGTCAACTTCATGTCAGAGTCACGTCAATGTTTGTCCAAGGGTTTGGAGGATAGAGACATTTCAATTTTTCGAGATTATTCGAAAGTCAATTTTTAAAAGGAAAATATCTCCCGATCTGTAGGAATCTTAGAGACAAAACTTATGTCACATTGAGGGAACGTATATGTCAACTTCATGTCATAGTTACGTCAATGTATGTCAAAAGGTTTGGAGGATAGAGACATTTAAAATTTAGAGATTATTCGAAAGTCAATTTTTAAAAGGCAAATATCTCCCGATCTGTAGGAATCTGAGAGACAAACCTTATGTCACTTTGAGGAAACGTATATGTCAACTTCCTGTGAGAGTTACGTCAATGTATGTCCAAGGGTTTGGAGGATAGAGACATTTAAAATTTAGAGATTATTCGAAAGTCAATTTTTAAAAGGCAAATATCTCCCGATCTGTAGGAATCTGAGAGACAAAACTTATGTCACTTTGAGATAACGTATATATCAACTTCGTGTCAGAGTCACGTCAATGTATGTCCAAGGGTTTGGAGGATAGACACATTTAAATTTTTAGAGATTATTCGAAAGTCAATTATTAAAAGGCAAATATCTCCCGATCTGTAGGCATCTGAGAGACAAACCTATTGTCACTTTGAGGGAACGTATATGTCAACTTAATGTCAGAGTTACGTCAATGTATGTCAAAGGGTTTGGAGGATAGAGACATTTTAATTTTTCGAGATTATTCGAAAGTCAATTTGTGAAAGGCAAATATCTCCAGATCTGTAGGAATCTGAGAGACAAACCTTATGTCACTTTGAGGGAACGAATGTGTCAACTTCCTGTCAGAGTCACGTCAATGTATGTCCAAGGGTTTGGAGGATAGAGACGTTTTAATTTTTCGAGATTATTCGAAAGTCAATTTTTAAAGGTAAATATCTCCCGATCTGTAGGAATCTAAGAGACAAAACTTATGTCACTTTGAGGGAACGTATATGTCAACTTCATGTCAGAGTCACGTCAATGTATGTCCAAGGGTTTGGAGGATAGAGACATTTCAATTTTTCGAGATTATTCGAAAGTCAATTTTTAAAAGGCAAATATCTCCCGATCTGTAGGAATCTAAGAGGCAAACCTTATGTCACTTTGAGGGAACGAATATGTCAACTTCATGTCATAGTCTTGTCAATGTATGTCCAAGGGTTTGGAGGATAGAGACATTTAAATTTCTCGAGATTATTCGAAAGTCAATTATTAAAATGAAAATATCTCCCGATCTGTAGTCATCTGAGAGACCAACCTTATGTCACTTTGAGGGAAAGTATATGTCAACTTCATGTCAGAGTTACGTCAATGTATGTCCAAGGGTTTGGAGGATAGAGACATTTAAATTTCTCGAGATTATTCGAAAGTCAATTATTAAAATGCAAATATCTCCCGATCTGTAGGCATCTGAGAGACAAAACGTATGTCACTTTGAGTGAACGCATATGCCAACTACATGTCAGAGTTACGTCAATGTGTGTCCAAGGGTTTGGAGGATAGAGACATTTTAATTTTTCGAGATTATTTGAAAGTCAATTTTTAAAAGGTAAATATCTCCCGATCTGTAGGAATCTAAGATACAAAACTTATGTCACTTTGAGTGAACGTATATGTCAACTTCATGTCAGAGTCTTGTCAATGTATGTCCAAGGGTTTGGTGGATAGAGACATTTAAATTTTTCGAGATTATTCGAAAGTCAATTTTTAAAAGGCAAATATCTCCCGATCTGTAGGAATCTGAGAGACAAACCTTATGTCACTTTGAGGAAACGTATATGTCAACTTCCTGTGAGAGGTACGTCATTGTATGTCCAAGGGTTTGGAGGATAGAGACATTTTAATTTTTCGAGATTATTCGAAAGTTAATTGGTGAAAGGCAAATATCTCCAGATCTGTAGGAATCTGAGAGACAAACCTTATGTCACTTTGAGGGAACGTATGTGTCAACTTCCTGTCAGAGTCACGTCAATGTATATCCAAGGGTTTGGAGGATAGAGACGTTTTAATTTTTCGAGATTATTCGAAAGTCAATTTTTAAAGGTAAATATCTCCCGATCTGTAGGAATCTAAGAGACAAAACTTATGTCACTCTGAGGGAACGTATATGTCAACTTCATGTCCGAGTCACGTCAATGTATGTCCAAGGGTTTGGAGGATAGAGACATTTCAATTTTTCGAGATTATTCGAAAGTCAATTTTTAAAAGGCAAATATCTCCCGATCTGTAGGAATCTTAGAGACAAAACTTATGTCACATTGAGGGAACGTATATGTCAACTTCATGTCATAGTTACGTCAATGTATGTCAAAAGGTTTGGAGGATAGAGACATTTAAAATTTAGAGATTATTCGAAAGTCAATTTTTAAAAGGCAAATATCTCCCGATCTGTAGGAATCTGAGAAACAAAAATTATGTCACTTTGAGGTAACGTATATATCAACTTCATGTCAAGGTCACGTCAATGTATGTCCAAGTGTTTGGAGGATAGACACATTTAAATTTTTAGAGATTATTCGAAAGTCAATTTTTAAAAGGCAAATATCTCCCGATCTGTACTAATCTAAGAGGCAAACCTTATGTCACTTTGAGGGAACGTATATGTCAACTTCATGTCTTAGTCTTGTCAATGTATGTCCATGGGTTTGGAGGATAGAGACATTTAAATTTCTCGAGATTATTCGAAAGTCAATTTTTAAAATGCAAATATCTCCCGATCTGTAGGCATCTGAGAGACAAACCTATTGTCACTTTGAGGGAACGTATATGTCAACTTAATGTCAGAGTTACGTCAATGTATGTCAAAGCGTTTGGAGGATAGAGACATTTTAATTTTTCGAGATTATTCGAAAGTCAATTTGTGAAAGGCAAATATCTCCCGATCTGTAGGAATCTAAAAGACCAACCTTATGTCACTTTCAGGGAACGTATATGTCAACTTCCTGTCAGAGTCACGTCAATGTATGTCCAAGGGTTTGGAGGATAGAGACATTTTAATTTTTCGAGATTATTCGAAAGTCAATTTTTAAAAGGCAAATATCTCCCGATCTATAGGAATCTAAGAGGCAACCCTTATGTCACTTTGAGGGAACGTATATGTCAACTTCATGTCATAGTCTTGTCAATATTTGTCCAAGGGTTTGGAGGATAGAGGCATTTGAATTTTTCGAGATTATTCGAAAGTCAATTATTAAAAGGCAAATATCTCCCGATCTGTAGGAATCTGAGAGACAAACCTTATGTCACTTTGAGGCAACGCATATGTCAACTTCATGTCAGAGTCACGTTAATGTATGTCCAAGGATTTGGAGGATAGAGACATTTTAATTTTTCGAGATTATTCGAAAGTCAATTTTTAAAATGCAAATATCTCCCGATCTGTAGGCATCTGAGAGACAAACCTTATGTCACTTTCAGGGAACGTATATGTCAACTTCCTGTCTGTGTCACGTCAATGTATGTCCAAGGGTTTGGAGGATAGGGACGTTTAAATTTTTCGAGATTATTCGGAAGTCAATTTTTAAAAGGCAAATATCTCCCGATCTGTAGGAATCTAAGAGGCAAACCTTATGTCACTTTGAGGGAACGTATATGTTAACTTCATGTCATAGTCTTGTCAATGTATGTTCAAGGGTTTGGAGGATAGAGACATTTAAATTTCTCGAGATTATTCGAAAGTCAATTATTAAAATGCAAATATCTCCCGATCTGTAGGCATCTGAAAGACAAACCTTATGTCACTTTGAGGGAACGTATATGTCAACTTCATGTCAGAGTAACGTCAATGTATGTCCAAGGGTTTGGAGGATAGAGACATTTTAATTTTTTGAGATTATTCGATAGTCAATTTTTAAAAGGCAAATATCTCCCGATCTGTAAGTATCTGAGAGACAAACCTTATGTCACTTTGAGGGAACGCATATGCCAACTACATGTCAGAGTCACGTCAATGTATGTCCAAGGGTTTGGTGGATAGAGACATTTAAATTTATCGAGATTATTCGAAAGTCAATTTTTAAAAGGCAAATATCTCCCGATCTGAAGGAATCTGAGAGACAAAACTTATGTCACTTTGAGGGAACGCATATGCCAACTACATGTCAGGGTTACGTCAATGTATGTCCAAGGGTTTGGAGGATAGAGACATTTTAATTTTTCGAGATTATTTGAAAGTCAATTTTTAAAAGGTAAATATCTCCCGATCTGTAGGAATCTAAGATACAAAACTTATGTCACTTTGAGGGAACGTATATGTCAACTTCATGTCAGAGTCTTGTCAATGTATGTCCAAGGGTTTGGTGGATAGAGACATTTAAATTTTTCGAGATTATTCGAAAGTCAATTTTTAAAAGGCAAATATCTCCCGATCTGTAGGAATCTGAGAGACAAACCTATCGTCACTTTGAGGGAACGTATATGTCAACTTAATGTCAGAGTTACGTCAATGTATGTCAAAGGGTTTGGAGGATAGAGACATTTTAATTTTTCGAGATTATTCGAAAGTCAATTTGTGAAAGGCAAATATCTCCAGATCTGTAGGAATCTGAGAGACAAACCTTATGTCACTTTGAGGGAACGTATGTGTCAACTTCCTGTCAGAGTCACGTCAATGTATGTCCAAGGGTTTGGAGGATAGAGACGTTTTAATTTTTCGAGATTATTCGAAAGTCAATTTTTAAAGGTAAATATCTTCCGATCTGTAGGAATCTAAGAGACGAAACTTATGTCACTTTGAGGGAACGTATATGTCAACTTCATGTCAGAGTCACGTCAATGTATGTCCAAGGGTTTGGAGGATAGAGACATTTCAATTTTTCGAGATTATTCGAAAGTCAATTTTTAAAAGGCAAATATCTCCCGATCTGTAGGAATCTAAGAGGCAAACCTTATGTCACTTTGAGGGAACGAATATGTCAACTTCATGTCATAGTCTTGTCAATGTATGTCCAAGGGTTTGGAGGATAGAGACATTTAAATTTCTCGAGATTATTCGAAAGTCAATTATTAAAATGAAAATATCTCCCGATCTGTAGTCATCTGAGAGACCAACCTTATGTCACTTTGAGGGAAAGTATATGTCAACTTCATGTCAGAGTTACGTCAATGTATGTCCAATTGTTTGGAGGATAGAGACATTTAAATTTCTCGAGATTATTCGAAAGTCAATTATTAAAATGCAAATATCTCCCGATCTGTAGGCATCTGAGAGACAAAACTTATGTCACTTTGAGTGAACGCATATGCCAACTACATGTCAGAGTTACGTCAATGTATGTCCAAGGGTTTGGAGTATAGAGACATTTTAATTTTTCGAGATTATTTGAAAGTCAATTTTTAAAAGGTAAATATCTCCCGATCTGTAGGAATCTAAGATACAAAACTTATGTCACTTTGAGGGAACGTATATGTCAACTTCATGTCAGAGTCTTGTCAATGTATGTCCAAGGGTTTGGTGGATAGAGACATTTAAATTTTTCGAGATTATTCGAAAGTCAATTTTTAAAAGGCAAATATCTCCCGATCTGTAGGAATCTGAGAGACAAACCTTATGTCACTTTGAGGAAACGTATATGTCAACTTCCTGTGAGAGTTACGTCAATGTATGTCCAAGGGTTTGGAGGATAGAGACATTTTAATTTTTCGAGATTATTCGAAAGTTAATTGGTGAAAGGCAAATATCTCCAGATCTGTAGGAATCTGAGAGACAAACCTTATGTCACTTTGAGGGAACGTATGTGTCAACTTCCTGTCAGAGTCACGTCAATGTATATCCAAGGGTTTGGAGGATAGAGACGTTTTAATTTTTCGAGATTATTCGAAAGTCAATTTTTAAAGGTAAATATCTCCCGATCTGTAGGAATCTAAGAGACAAAACTTATGTCACTCTGAGGGAACGTATATGTCAACTTCATGTCCGAGTCACGTCAATGTATGTCCAAGGGTTTGGAGGATAGAGACATTTCAATTTTTCGAGATTATTCGAAAGTCAATTTTTAAAAGGCAAATATCTCCCGATCTGTAGGAATCTTAGAGACAAAACTTATGTCACATTGAGGGAACGTATATGTCAACTTCATGTCATAGTTACGTCAATGTATGTCAAAAGGTTTGGAGGATAGAGACATTTAAAATTTAGAGATTATTCGAAAGTCAATTTTTAAAAGGCAAATATCTCCCGATCTGTAGGAATCTGAGAAATAAAAATTATGTCACTTTGAGGTAACGTATATATCAACTTCATGTCAAGGTCACGTCAATGTATGTCCAAGGGTTTGGAGGATAGAGACATTTAAAATTTAGAGATTATTCGAAAGTCAATTTTTAAAAGGCAAATATCTCCCGATCTGTAGGAATCTGAGAGACAAAACTTATGTCACTTTGAGATAACGTATATATCAACTTCGTGTCAGAGTCACGTCAATGTATGTCCAAGGGTTTGGAGGATAGACACATTTAAATTTTTAGAGATTATTCGAAAGTCAATTTTTAAAAGGCAAATATCTCCCGATCTGTAGGAATCTAAGAGGCAAACCTTATGTCACTTTGAGGGAACGTATATGTCAACTTCATGTCTTAGTCTTGTCAATGTATGTCCAAGGGTTTGGAGGATAGAGACATTTAAATTTCTCGAGATTATTCGAAAGTCAATTTTTAAAATGCAAATATCTCCCGATCTGTAGGCATCTGAGAGACAAACCTATTGTCACTTTGAGGGAACGTATATGTCAACTTAATGTCAGAGTTACGTCAATGTATGTCAAAGCGTTTGGAGGATAGAGACATTTTAATTTTTCGAGATTATTCGAAAGTCAATTTGTGAAAGGCAAATATCTCCCGATCTGTAGGAATCTAAAAGACCAACCTTATGTCACTTTCAGGGAACGTATATGTCAACTTCCTGTCAGAGTCACGTCAATGTATGTCCAAGGGTTTGGAGGATAGAGACATTTTAATTTTTCGAGATTATTCGAAAGTCAATTTTTAAAAGGCAAATATCTCCCGATCTATAGGAATCTAAGAGGCAACCCTTATGTCACTTTGAGGGAACGTATATGTCAACTTCATGTCATAGTCTTGTCAATGTATGTCCAAGGGTTTGGAGGATAGAGACATTTGAATTTTTCGAGATTATTCGAAAGTCAATTATTAAAAGGCAAATATCTCCCGATCTGTAGGAATCTGAGAGACAAACCTTATGTCACTTTGAGGCAACGCATATGTCAACTTCATGTCAGAGTCACGTTAATGTATGTCCAAGGATTTGGAGGATAGAGACATTTTAATTTTTCGAGATTATTCGAAAGTCAATTTTTAAAATGCAAATATCTCCCGATCTGTAGGCATCTCAGAGACAAACCTTATGTCACTTTCAGGGAACGTTTATGTTAACTTCCTGTCAGAGTTACGTCAATGTATGTCAAACGGTTTGAAGGATAGAGACATTTTAATTTTTCGAGATTATTCGAAAGTCAATTTTTAAAAGGCAAATATCTCCCGATCTGTAGGCATCTGAGAGACAAACCTATTGTCACTTTGAGGGAACGTATATGTCAACCTAATGTCAGAGTTACGTCAATGTATGGCCAAGGGTTTGGACGATAGAGACATTTAAATTTTTCGAGATTATTCGAAAGTCAATTTGTGAAAGGCAAATATCTCCCGATCTGTAGGAATCTGAGAGATCAACCTTATGTCACTTTCAGGGAACGTATATGTCAACTTCCTGTCTGAGTCACGTCAATGTATGTCCAAGGGTTTGGAGGATAGGGACGTCTAAATTTTTCGAGATTATTCGGAAGTCAATTTTTAAAAGGCAAATATCTCCCGATCTGTAGGAATCTAAGAGGCAAACCTTATGTCACTTTGAGGGAACGTATATGTTAACTTCATGTCATAGTCTTGTCAATGTATGTTCAAGGGTTTGGAGGATAGAGACATTTAAATTTCTCGAGATTATTCGAAAGTCAATTATTAAAATGCAAATATCTCCCGATCTGTAGGCATCTGAAAGACAAACCTTATGTCACTTTGAGGGAACGTATATGTCAACTTCATGTCAGAGTAACGTCAATGTATGTCCAAGGGTTTGGAGGATAGAGACATTTTAATTTTTTGAGATTATTCGATAGTCAATTTTTAAAAGGCAAATATCTCCCGATCTGTAAGAATCTGAGAGACAAACCTTATGTCACTTTGAGGGAACGCATATGCCAACTACATGTCAGAGTTACGTCAATGTATGTCCAAGGGTTTGGAGGATAGAGACATTTTAATTTTTCGAGATTATTTGAAAGTCAATTTTTAAAAAGTAAATATCTCCCGATATGTAGGAATCTAAGAGACAAAACTTATGTCACTTTGAGGGAACGTATATGTCAACTTCATGTCAGAGTCACGTCAATGTATGTCCAAGGGTTTGGTGGATAGAGACATTTAAATTTTTCGAGATTATTCGAAAGTCAATTTTTAAAAGGCAAATATCTCCCGATCTGAAGGAATCTGAGAGACAAACCTTATGTCACTTTGAGGAAACGTATATGTCAACTTCCTGTGAGAGTTACGTCAATGTATGTCCAAGGGTTTGGAGGATAGAGAAATTTTAATTTTTCGAGATTATTCGAAAGTCAATTTGTGAAAGGCAAATATCTCCCGATCTGTAGGAATCTGAGAGACAAACCTTATGTCACTTTGAGGGAACGTATGTGTCAACTTCCTGTCAGAGTCACGTCAATGTATGTCCAAGGGTTTGGAGGATAGAGACGTTTTAATTTTTCGAGATTATTCGAAAGTCAATTTTTAAAGGTAAATATCTCCCGATCTGTAGGAATCTAAGAGACAAAACTTATGTCACTTAGAGGGAACGTATATGTCAACTTCATGTCAGAGTCACGTCAATGTATGTCCAAGGGTTTGGAGGATAGAGACATTTCAATTTTTCGAGATTATTCGAAAGTCAATTATTAAAAGGCAAATATCTCCCGATCTGTAGGAATCTTAGAGACAAAACTTATGTCACTTTGAGGGAACGTATGTGTCAACTTCATGTCATAGTTACGTCAATGTATGTCAAAAGGTTTGGAGGATAGAGACATTTAAATTTTAGAGATTATTCGAAAGTCAATTTTTAAAAGGCAAATATCTCCCGATCTGTAGGAATCTGAGAGACAAACCTTATGTCACTTTGAGGGAACGTATATGTCAACTTCATGTCATAGTCACGTCAATGTATGAGCAAAGGTTTGGAGGATAGAGACATTTAAATTTTAGAGATTATTCGAAAGTCAATTTTTAAAAGGCAAATATCTCCCGATCTGTAGGAATCTGGGAGACAAAACTTACGTCACTTTGAGATAACGTATATATCAACTTCGTGTCAGAGTCACGTCAATGTATGTCCAAGGGTTTGGAGGATAAACACATTTAAATTTTTAGAGATTATTCGAAAGTCAATTTTTAAAAGGCAAATATCTCCCGATCTGTAGGAATCTAAGAGGCAAACCTTATGTCACTTTGAGGGAACGTATATGTCAACTTCATGTCATAGTCTTGTCAATGTATGTCCAAGGGTTTGGAGGATAGAGACATTTGAATTTTTCGAGATTATTCGAAAGTCAATTTTTAAAAGGCAAATATCTCCCGATCTGTAGGAATCTGAGAGACAAACCTTATGTCACTTTGAGGCAACGCATATGTCAACTTCATGTCAGAGTCACGTTAATGTATGTCCAAGGATTTGGAGGATAGAGACATTTTACTTTTTCGAGATTATTCGAAAGTCAATTTTTAAAATGCAAATATCTCCCGATCTGTAGGAATCTGAGAGACAAAACTTATGTCACTTTGAGATAACGTATATATCAACTTCGTGTCAGAGTCACGTCAATGTATGTCCAAGGGTTTGGAGGATAGACACATTTAAATTTTTAGAGATTATTCGAAAGTCAATTTTTAAAAGGCAAATATCTCCCGATCTGTAGGAATCTAAGAGGCAAACCTTATGTCACTTTGAGGGAACGTATATGTCAACTTCATGTCTTAGTCTTGTCAATGTATGTCCAAGGGTTTGGAGGATAGAGACATTTAAATTTCTCGAGATTATTCGAAAGTCAATTTTTAAAATGCAAATATCTCCCGATCTGTAGGCATCTGAGAGACAAACCTATTGTCACTTTGAGGGAACGTATATGTCAACTTAATGTCAGAGTTACGTCAATGTATGTCAAAGCGTTTGGAGGATAGAGACATTTTAATTTTTCGAGATTATTCGAAAGTCAATTTGTGAAAGGCAAATATCTCCCGATCTGTAGGAATCTAAAAGACCAACCTTATGTCACTTTCAGGGAACGTATATGTCAACTTCCTGTCAGAGTCACGTCAATGTATGTCCAAGGGTTTGGAGGATAGAGACATTTTAATTTTTCGAGATTATTCGAAAGTCAATTTTTAAAAGGCAAATATCTCCCGATCTATAGGAATCTAAGAGGCAACCCTTATGTCACTTTGAGGGAACGTATATGTCAACTTCATGTCATAGTCTTGTCAATGTATGTCCAAGGGTTTGGAGGATAGAGACATTTGAATTTTTCGAGATTATTCGAAAGTCAATTATTAAAAGGCAAATATCTCCCGATCTGTAGGAATCTGAGAGACAAACCTTATGTCACTTTGAAGCAACGCATATGTCAACTTCATGTCAGAGTCACGTTAATGTATGTCCAAGGATTTGGAGGATAGAGACATTTTAATTTTTCGAGATTATTCGAAAGTCAATTTTTAAAATGCAAATATCTCCCGATCTGTAGGCATCTCAGAGACAAACCTTATGTCACTTTCAGGGAACGTTTATGTTAACTTCCTGTCAGAGTTACGTCAATGTATGTCAAACGGTTTGAAGGATAGAGACATTTTAATTTTTCGAGATTATTCGAAAGTCAATTTTTAAAAGGCAAATATCTCCCGATCTGTAGGCATCTGAGAGACAAACCTATTGTCACTTTGAGGGAACGTATATGTCAACCTAATGTCAGAGTTACGTCAATGTATGGCCAAGGGTTTGGACGATAGAGACATTTAAATTTTTCGAGATTATTCGAAAGTCAATTTGTGAAAGGCAAATATCTCCCGATCTGTAGGAATCTGAGAGATCAACCTTATGTCACTTTCAGGGAACGTATATGTCAACTTCCTGTCTGAGTCACGTCAATGTATGTCCAAGGGTTTGGAGGATAGGGACGTCTAAATTTTTCGAGATTATTCGGAAGTCAATTTTTAAAAGGCAAATATCTCCCGATCTGTAGGAATCTAAGAGGCAAACCTTATGTCACTTTGAGGGAACGTATATGTTAACTTCATGTCATAGTCTTGTTAATGTATGTTCAAGGGTTTGGAGGATAGAGACATTTAAATTTCTCGAGATTATTCGAAAGTCAATTATTAAAATGCAAATATCTCCCGATCTGTAGGCATCTGAAAGACAAACCTTATGTCACTTTGAGGGAACGTATATGTCAACTTCATGTCAGAGTAACGTCAATGTATGTCCAAGGGTTTGGAGGATAGAGACATTTTAATTTTTTGAGATTATTCGATAGTCAATTTTTAAAAGGCAAATATCTCCCGATCTGTAAGAATCTGAGAGACAAACCTTATGTCACTTTGAGGGAACGCATATGCCAACTACATGTCAGAGTTACGTCAATGTATGTCCAAGGGTTTGGAGGATAGAGACATTTTAATTTTTCGAGATTATTTGAAAGTCAATTTTTAAAAGGTAAATATCTCCCGATATGTAGGAATCTAAGAGACAAAACTTATGTCACTTTGAGGGAACGTATATGTCAACTTCATGTCAGAGTCACGTCAATGTATGTCCAAGGGTTTGGTGGATAGAGACATTTAAATTTTTCGAGATTATTCGAAAGTCAATTTTTAAAAGGCAAATATCTCCCGATCTGAAGGAATCTGAGAGACAAACCTTATGTCACTTTGAGGAAACGTATATGTCAACTTCCTGTGAGAGTTACGTCAATGTATGTCCAAGGGTTTGGAGGATAGAGAAATTTTAATTTTTCGAGATTATTCGAAAGTCAATTTGTGAAAGGCAAATATCTCCCGATCTGTAGGAATCTGAGAGACAAACCTTATGTCACTTTGAGGGAACGTATGTGTCAACTTCCTGTCAGAGTCACGTCAATGAATGTCCAAGGGTTTGGAGGATAGAGACGTTTTAATTTTTCGAGATTATTCGAAAGTCAATTTTTAAAGGTAAATATCTCCCGATCTGTAGGAATCTAAGAGACAAAACTTATGTCACTTAGAGGGAACGTATATGTCAACTTCATGTCAGAGTCACGTCAATGTATGTCCAAGGGTTTGGAGGATAGAGACATTTCAATTTTTCGAGATTATTCGAAAGTCAATTATTAAAAGGCAAATATCTCCCGATCTGTAGGAATCTTAGAGACAAAACTTATGTCACTTTGAGGGAACGTATGTGTCAACTTCATGTCATAGTTACGTCAATGTATGTCAAAAGGTTTGGAGGATAGAGACATTTAAACTTTAGAGATTATTCGAAAGTCAATTTTTAAAAGGCAAATATCTCCCGATCTGTAGGAATCTGAGAGACAAACCTTATGTCACTTTGAGGGAACGTATATGTCAACTTCATGTCATAGTCACGTCAATGTATGAGCAAAGGTTTGGAGGATAGAGACATTTAAATTTTAGAGATTATTCGAAAGTCAATTTTTAAAAGGCAAATATCTCCCGATCTGTAGGAATCTGGGAGACAAAACTTACGTCACTTTGAGATAACGTATATATCAACTTCGTGTCAGAGTCACGTCAATGTATGTCCAAGGGTTTGGAGGATAAACACATTTAAATTTTTAGAGATTATTCGAAAGTCAATTTTTAAAAGGCAAATATCTCCCGATCTGTAGGAATCTAAGAGGCAAACCTTATGTCACTTTGAGGGAACGTATATGTCAACTTCATGTCATAGTCTTGTCAATGTATGTCCAAGGGTTTGGAGGATAGAGACATTTGAATTTTTCGAGATTATTCGAAAGTCAATTTTTAAAAGGCAAATATCTCCCGATCTGTAGGAATCTGAGAGACAAACCTTATGTCACTTTGAGGCAACGCATATGTCAACTTCATGTCAGAGTCACGTTAATGTATGTCCAAGGATTTGGAGGATAGAGACATTTTACTTTTTCGAGATTATTCGAAAGTCAATTTTTAAAATGCAAATATTTCCCGATCTGTAGGCATCTGAGAGACAAACCTTATGTCGCTTTGAGGGAACGTATATGTTAACTTCCTGTCAGAGTTACGTCAATGTATGTCCAACGGTTTGGAGGATAGAGACATTTGAATTTTTCGAGATTATTCGAAAGTCAATTTGTTAAAGGCAAATATCTCCCGATCTGTAGGAATCTGAGAGACAAACCTTATGTCACTTTGAGGGAACGCTTATGTCAACTTCATGTCAGAGTCACGTCAATGTATGTCCAAGGGTTTGGAGGATAGAGACATTTAAATTTTTCCAGATTATTCGAAAGTCAATTTTTAAAAGGCAAATATCTCCCGATCTGTAGGCATCTGAGAGACAAACCTATTGTCACTTTGAGGGAACGTATATGTCACCTTAATGTCAGAGTTACGTCAATGTATGTCCAAGGGTTTGGAGGATAGAGACGTTTTAATTTTTCGAGATTATTCGAAAGTCAATTTTTAAAAGGCAAATATCTCCCGATCTGTAGGAATCTAAGAGGCAAACCTTATGTCACTTTGAGGGAACGTATATGTCAACTTCATGTCATAGTCTTGTCAATGTATGTCCAAGGGTTTGGAGGATAGAGACATTTAAATTTCTCGAGATTATTCGAAAGTCAATTATTAAAATGCAAATATTTCCCGATCTGTAGGCATCTGAAAGACAAACCTTATGTCACTTTGAGGGAACGTATATGTCAACTTCATGTCAGAGTTACGTCAATGTATGTCTAAGGGTTTGGAGGATAGAGACATTTAAATTTTTTGAGATTATTCGATAGTCAATTATTAAAAGGCAAATGTCTCCCGATGTGTAAGAATCTGAGAGATAAAACTTATGTCACTTTGAGGGAACGCATATGCCAACTACATGTCAGAGTTACGTCAATGTATGTCCAAGGGTTTGGAGGATAGAGACATTTTAATTTTTCGAGATTATTTGAAAGTCAATTTTTAAAAGGTAAATATCTCCCGATCTGCAGGAATCTAAGAGACAAAACTTATGTCACTTTGAGGGAACGTATATGTCAACTTCATGTCAGAGTCACGTCAATGTATTTCCAAGGGTTTGGAGGATAGAGACATTTAAATTTTTCGAGATTATTCGAAAGTCAATTATTAAAAGGCAAATATCTCCCGATCTGTAGGAATCTGAAAGACAAACCTTATGTCACTTTGAGGAAACGTATATGTCAACTTCCTGTCAGAGTTACGTCAATGTATGTCCAAGGGTTTGGAGGATAGAGACATTTTAATTTTTCGAGATTATTCGAAAGTCAATTTGTGAAAGGCAAATATCTCCCGATCTGTAGGAATCTGAGAGACAAACCTTATGTCACTTTGAGGGAACGTATATGTCAACTTCCTGTCAGAGTCACGTCAATGTATGTCCAAGGGTTTGGAGGATAGAGACGTTTTAATTTTTCGAGATTATTCGAAAGTCAATATTTAAAGGTAAATATCTCCCGATCTTTAGGAATCTAAGAGACAAAACTTATGTCACTTTGAGGGAACGTATATGTCAACTTCATGTCAGAGTCACGTCAATGTATGTCCAAGGGTTTGGAGGATAGAGACATATCAATTTTTCGAGATTATTCGAAAGTCAATTTTTAAAAGGCAAATATCTCCCGATCTGTAGGAATCTTAGAGACAAAACTTATGTCACTTTGAGGGAACGTATATGTCAACTTCATGTCATAGTTACGTCAATGTATGTCAAAAGGTTTGGAGGATAGAGACATTTAAACTTTAGAGATTATTCGAAAGTCAATTTTTAAAAGGCAAATATCTCCCGATCTGTAGGAATCTGAGAGACAAACCTTATGTCACTTTGAGGGAACGTATATGTCAACTTCATGTCATAGTCACGTCAATGTATGTCCAAGGGTTTGGTGGATAGAGACATTTAAATTTTTCGAGATTATTCGAAAGTCAATTTTTAAAAGGCAAATATCTCCCGATCTGAAGGAATCTGAGAGACAAACCTTATGTCACTTTGAGGAAACGTATATGTCAACTTCCTGTGAGAGTTACGTCAATGTATGTCCAAGGGTTTGGAGGATAGAGAAATTTTAATTTTTCGAGATTATTCGAAAGTCAATTTGTGAAAGGCAAATATCTCCCGATCTGTAGGAATCTGAGAGACAAACCTTATGTCACTTTGAGGGAACGTATGTGTCAACTTCCTGTCAGAGTCACGTCAATGTATGTCCAAGGGTTTGGAGGATAGAGACGTTTTAATTTTTCGAGATTATTCGAAAGTCAATTTTTAAAGGTAAATATCTCCCGATCTGTAGGAATCTAAGAGACAAAACTTATGTCACTTAGAGGGAACGTATATGTCAACTTCATGTCAGAGTCACGTCAATATATGTCCAAGGGTTTGGAGGATAGAGACATTTCAATTTTTCGAGATTATTCGAAAGTCAATTTTTAAAAGGCAAATATCTCCCGATCTGTAGGAATCTTAGAGACAAAACTTATGTCACTTTGAGGGAACGTATATGTTAACTTCCTGTCGGAGTTACGTCAATGTATGTCCAACGGTTTGGAGGATAGAGACATTTGAATTTTTCGAGATTATTCGAAAGTCAATTTGTTAAAGGCAAATATCTCCCGATCTGTAGGAATCTGAGAGACAAACCTTATGTCACTTTGAGGGAACGCTTATGTCAACTTCATGTCAGAGTCACGTCAATGTATGTCCAAGGGTTTGGAGGATAGAGACATTTGAATTTTTCGAGATTATTCGAAAGTCAATTTTTAAAAGGCAAATATCTCCCGATCTGTAGGAATCTGAGAGACAAACCTTATGTCACTTTGAGGCAACGCATATGTCAACTTCATGTCAGAGTCACGTTAATGTATGTCCAAGGATTTGGAGGATAGAGACATTTTACTTTTTCGAGATTATTCGAAAGTCAATTTTTAAAATGCAAATATTTCCCGATCTGTAGGCATCTGAGAGACAAACCTTATGTCACTTTGAGGGAACGTATATGTCAACTTCATGTCATAGTCTTGTCAATGTATGTCCAAGGGTTTGGAGGATAGAGACATTTGAATTTTTCGAGATTATTCGAAAGTCAATTTGTTAAAGGCAAATATCTCCCGATCTGTAGGAATCTGAGAGACAAACCTTATGTCACTTTGAGGGAACGCTTATGTCAACTTCATGTCAGAGTCACGTCAATGTATGTCCAAGGGTTTGGAGGATAGAGACATTTAAATTTTTCGAGATTATTCGAAAGTCAATTTTTAAAAGGCAAATATCTCCCGATCTGTAGGCATCTGAGAGACAAACCTATTGTCACTTTGAGGGAACGTATATGTCAACTTAATGTCAGAGTTACGTCAATGTATGTCCAAGGGTTTGGAGGATAGAGACGTTTTAATTTTTCGAGATTATTCGAAAGTCAATTTTTAAAAGGCAAATATCTCCCGATCTGTAGGAATCTAAGAGGCAAACCTTATGTCACTTTGAGGGAACGTATATGTCAACTTCATGTCATAGTCTTGTCAATGTATGTCCAAGGGTTTGGAGGATAGAGACATTTAAATTTCTCGAGATTATTCGAAAGTCAATTATTAAAATGCAAATATTTCCCGATCTGTAGGCATCTGAAAGACAAACCTTATGTCACTTTGAGGGAACGTATATGTCAACTTCATGTCAGAGTTACGTGAATGTATGTCTAAGGGTTTGGAGGATAGAGACATTTAAATTTTTTGAGATTATTCGATAGTCAATTATTAAAAGGCAAATGTCTCCCGATGTGTAAGAATCTGAGAGATAAAACTTATGTCACTTTGAGGGAACGCATATGCCAACTACATGTCAGAGTTACGTCAATGTATGTCCAAGGGTTTGGAGGATAGAGACATTTTAATTTTTCGAGATTATTTGAAAGTCAATTTTTAAAAGGTAAATATCTCCCGATCTGCAGGAATCTAAGAGACAAAACTTATGTCACTTTGAGGGAACGTATATGTCAACTTCATGTCAGAGTCACGTCAATGTATTGCCAAGGGTTTGGAGGATAGAGACATTTAAATTTTTCGAGATTATTCGAAAGTCAATTTTTAAAAGGCAAATATCTCCCGATCTGTAGGAATCTGAGAGACAAACCTTATGTCACTTTGAGGAAACGTATATGTCAACTTCCTGTCAGAGTTACGTCAATGTATGTCCAAAGGTTTGGAGGATAGAGACATTTTAATTTTTCGAGATTATTCGAAAGTCAATTTGTGAAAGGCAAATATCTCCCGATCTGTAGGAATCTGAGAGACAAACCTTATGTCACTTTGAGGGAACGTATATGTCAACTTCCTGTCAGAGTCACGTCAATGTATGTCCAAGGGTTTGGAGGATAGAGACGTTTTAATTTTTCGAGATTATTCGAAAGTCAATATTTAAAGGTAAATATCTCCCGATCTTTAGGAATCTAAGAGACAAAACTTATGTCACTTTGAGGGAACGTATATGTCAACTTCATGTCAGAGTCACGTCAATGTATGTCCAAGGGTTTGGAGGATAGAGACATATCAATTTTTCGAGATTATTCGAAAGTCAATTTTTAAAAGGCAAATATCTCCCGATCTGTAGGAATCTTAGAGACAAAACTTATGTCACTTTGAGGGAACGTATATGTCAACTTCATGTCATAGTTACGTCAATGTATGTCAAAAGGTTTGGAGGATAGAGACATTTAAACTTTAGAGATTATTCGAAAGTCAATTTTTAAAAGGCAAATATCTCCCGATCTGTAGGAATCTGAGAGACAAACCTTATGTCACTTTGAGGGAACGTATATGTCAACTTCATGTCATAGTCACGTCAACGTATGTCCAAGGGTTTGGTGGATAGAGACATTTAAATTTTTCGAGATTATTTGAAAGTCAATTTTTAAAAGGCAAATATCTCCCGATCTGAAGGAATCTGAGAGACAAACCTTATGTCACTTTGAGGAAACGTATATGTCAACTTCCTGTGAGAGTTACGTCAATGTATGTCCAAGGGTTTGGAGGATAGAGAAATTTTAATTTTTCGAGATTATTCGAAAGTCAATTTGTGAAAAGCAAATATCTCCCGATCTGTAGGAATCTGAGAGACAACCCTTATGTCACTTTGAGGGAACGTATGTGTCAACTTCCTGTCAGAGTCACGTCAATGTATGTCCAAGGGTTTGGAGGATAGAGACGTTTTAATTTTTCGAGATTATTCGAAAGTCAATTTTTAAAGGTAAATATCTCCCGATCTGTTGGAATCTAAGAGACAAAACTTGTGTCACTTAGAGGGAAGGTATATGTCAACTTCATGTCAGAGTCACGTCAATGTATGTCAAAAGGTTTGGAGGATAGAGACATTTAAACTTTAGAGATTATTCGAAAGTCAATTTTTAAAAGGCAAATATCTCCCGATCTGTAGGAATCTGAGAGACAAACCTTATGTCACTTTGAGGGAACGTATATGTCAACTTCATGTCATAGTCACGTCAATGTATGACCAAAGGTTTGCAGGATAGAGACATTTAAATTTTAGAGATTATTCGAAAGTCAATTTTTAAAAGGCAAATATCTCCCGATCTGTAGGAATCTGGGAGACAAAACTTATGTCACTTTGAGATAACGTATATATCAACTTCGTGTCAGAGTCACGTCAATGTATGTCCAAGGGTTTGGAGGATAAACACATTTAAATTTTTAGAGATTATTCGAAAGTCAATTTTTAAAAGGCAAATATCTCCCGATCTGTAGGAATCTAAGAGGCAAACCTTATGTCACTTTGAGGGAACGTATATGTCAACTTCATGTCATAGTCTTGTCAATGTATGTCCAAGGGTTTGGAGGATAGAGACATTTGAATTTTTCGAGATTATTCGAAAGTCAATTTTTAAAAGGCAAATATCTCCCGATCTGTAGGAATCTGAGAGACAAACCTTATGTCACTTTGAGGCAACGCATATGTCAACTTCATGTCAGAGTCACGTTAATGTATGTCCAAGGATTTGGAGGATAGAGACATTTTACTTTTTCGAGATTATTCGAAAGTCAATTTTTAAAATGCAAATATTTCCCGATCTGTAGGCATCTGAGAGACAAACCTTATGTCACTTTGAGGGAACGTATATGTTAACTTCCTGTCAGAGTTACGTCAATGTATGTCCTACGGTTTGGAGGATAGAGACATTTGAATTTTTCGAGATTATTCGAAAGTCAATTTGTTAAAGGCAAATATCTCCCGATCTGTAGGAATCTGAGAGACAAACCTTATGTCACTTAGAGGGAACGCTTATGTCAACTTCATGTCAGAGTCACGTCAATGTATGTCCAAGGGTTTGGAGGATAGAGACATTTAAATTTTTCGAGATTATTCGAAAGTCAATTTTTAAAAGGCAAATATCTCCCGATCTGTAGGCATCTGAGAGACAAACCTATTGTCACTTTGAGGGAACGTATATGTCAACTTAATGTCAGAGTTACGTCAATGTATGTCCAAGGGTTTGGAGGATAGAGACGTTTTAATTTTTCGAGATTATTCGAAAGTCAATTTTTAAAAGGCAAATATCTCCCGATCTGTAGGAATCTAAGAGGCAAACCTTATGTCACTTTGAGGGAACGTATATGTGAACTTCATGTCATAGTCTTGTCAATGTATGTCCAAGGGTTTGGAGGATAGAGACATTTAAATTTCTCGAGATTATTCGAAAGTCAATTATTAAAATGAAAATATTTCCCGATCTGTAGGCATCTGAAAGACAAACCTTATGCCACTTTGAGGGAACGTATATGTCAACTTCATGTCAGAGTTACGTCAATGTATGTCTAAGGGTTTGGAGGATAGAGACATTTAAATTTTTTGAGATTATTCGATAGTCAATTATTAAAAGGCAAATGTCTCCCGATGTGTAAGAATCTGAGAGATAAAACTTATGTCACTTTGAGGGAACGCATATGCCAACTACATGTCAGAGTTACGTCAATGTATGTCCAAGGGTTTGGAGGATAGAGACATTTTAATTTTTCGAGATTATTTGAAAGTCAATTTTTAAAAGGCAAATATCTCCCGATCTGTAGGAATCTGAGAGACAAACCTTATGTCACTTTGAGGGAACGTATATGTCAACTTCATGTCATAGTCACGTCAACGTATGTCCAAGGGTTTGGTGGATAGAGACATTTAAATTTTTCGAGATTATTTGAAAGTCAATTTTTAAAAGGCAAATATCTCCCGATCTGAAGGAATCTGAGAGACAAACCTTATGTCACTTTGAGGAAACGTATATGTCAACTTCCTGTGAGAGTTACGTCAATGTATGTCCAAGGGTTTGGAGGATAGAGAAATTTTAATTTTTCGAGATTATTCGAAAGTCAATTTGTGAAAAGCAAATATCTCCCGATCTGTAGGAATCTGAGAGACAACCCTTATGTCACTTTGAGGGAACGTATGTGTCAACTTCCTGTCAGAGTCACGTCAATGTATGTCCAAGGGTTTGGAGGATAGAGACGTTTTAATTTTTCGAGATTATTCGAAAGTCAATTTTTAAAGGTAAATATCTCCCGATCTGTTGGAATCTAAGAGACAAAACTTGTGTCACTTAGAGGGAAGGTATATGTCAACTTCATGTCAGAGTCACGTCAATGTATGTCCAAGGGTTTGGAGGATAGAGACATTTCAATTTTTCGAGATTATTCGAAAGTCAATATTTAAAAGGCAAATATCTCCCGATCTGTAGGAATCTTAGAGACAAAACTTATGTCACTTTGAGGGAACGTATATGTCAACTTCATGTCATAGTTACGTCAATGTATGTCAAAAGGTTTGGAGGATAGAGACATTTAAACTTTAGAGATTATTCGAAAGTCAATTTTTAAAAGGCAAATATCTCCCGATCTGTAGGAATCTGAGAGACAAACCTTATGTCACTTTGAGGGAACGTATATGTCAACTTCATGTCATAGTCACGTCAATGTATGACCAAAGGTTTGCAGGATAGAGACATTTAAATTTTAGAGATTATTCGAAAGTCAATTTTTAAAAGGCAAATATCTCCCGATCTGTAGGAATCTGGGAGACAAAACTTATGTCACTTTGAGATAACGTATATATCAACTTCGTGTCAGAGTCACGTCAATGTATGTCCAAGGGTTTGGAGGATAAACACATTTAAATTTTTAGAGATTATTCGAAAGTCAATTTTTAAAAGGCAAATATCTCCCGATCTGTAGGAATCTAAGAGGCAAACCTTATGTCACTTTGAGGGAACGTATATGTCAACTTCATGTCATAGTCTTGTCAATGTATGTCCAAGGGTTTGGAGGATAGAGACATTTGAATTTTTCGAGATTATTCGAAAGTCAATTTTTAAAAGGCAAATATCTCCCGATCTGTAGGAATCTGAGAGACAAACCTTATGTCACTTTGAGGCAACGCATATGTCAACTTCATGTCAGAGTCACGTTAATGTATGTCCAAGGATTTGGAGGATAGAGACATTTTACTTTTTCGAGATTATTCGAAAGTCAATTTTTAAAATGCAAATATTTCCCGATCTGTAGGCATCTGAGAGACAAACCTTATGTCACTTTGAGGGAACGTATATGTTAACTTCCTGTCAGAGTTACGTCAATGTATGTCCTACGGTTTGGAGGATAGAGACATTTGAATTTTTCGAGATTATTCGAAAGTCAATTTGTTAAAGGCAAATATCTCCCGATCTGTAGGAATCTGAGAGACAAACCTTATGTCACTTAGAGGGAACGCTTATGTCAACTTCATGTCAGAGTCACGTCAATGTATGTCCAAGGGTTTGGAGGATAGAGACATTTAAATTTTTCGAGATTATTCGAAAGTCAATTTTTAAAAGGCAAATATCTCCCGATCTGTAGGCATCTGAGAGACAAACCTATTGTCACTTTGAGGGAACGTATATGTCAACTTAATGTCAGAGTTACGTCAATGTATGTCCAAGGGTTTGGAGGATAGAGACGTTTTAATTTTTCGAGATTATTCGAAAGTCAATTTTTAAAAGGCAAATATCTCCCGATCTGTAGGAATCTAAGAGGCAAACCTTATGTCACTTTGAGGGAACGTATATGTGAACTTCATGTCATAGTCTTGTCAATGTATGTCCAAGGGTTTGGAGGATAGAGACATTTAAATTTCTCGAGATTATTCGAAAGTCAATTATTAAAATGAAAATATTTCCCGATCTGTAGGCATCTGAAAGACAAACCTTATGCCACTTTGAGGGAACGTATATGTCAACTTCATGTCAGAGTTACGTCAATGTATGTCTAAGGGTTTGGAGGATAGAGACATTTAAATTTTTTGAGATTATTCGATAGTCAATTATTAAAAGGCAAATGTCTCCCGATGTGTAAGAATCTGAGAGATAAAACTTATGTCACTTTGAGGGAACGCATATGCCAACTACATGTCAGAGTTACGTCAATGTATGTCCAAGGGTTTGGAGGATAGAGACATTTTAATTTTTCGAGATTATTTGAAAGTCAATTTTTAAAAGGTAAATATCTCCCGATCTGCAGGAATCTAAGAGACAAAACTTATGTCACTTTGAGGGAACGTATATGTCAACTTCATGTCAGAGTCACGTCAATGTATTGCCAAGGGTTTGGAGGATAGAGACATTTAAATTTTTCGAGATTATTCGAAAGTCAATTTTTAAAAGGCAAATATCTCCCGATCTGTAGGAATCTGAGAGACAAACCTTATGTCACTTTGAGGAAACGTATATGTCAACTTACTGTCAGAGTTACGTCAATGTATGTCCAAGGGTTTGGAGGATAGAGACATTTTAATTTTTCGAGATTATTCGAAAGTCAATTTGTGAAAGGCAAATATCTCCCGATCTGTAGGAATCTGAGAGACAAACCTTATGTCACTTTGAGGGAACGTATATGTCAACTTCCTGTCAGAGTCACGTCAATGTATGTCCAAGGGTTTGGAGGATAGAGACGTTTTAATTTTTCGAGATTATTCGAAAGTCAATATTTAAAGGTAAATATCTCCCGATCTTTAGGAATCTAAGAGACAAAACTTATGTCACTTTGAGGGAACGTATATGTCAACTTCATGTCAGAGTCACGTCAATGTATGTCCAAGGGTTTGGAGGATAGAGACATATCAATTTTTCGAGATTATTCGAAAGTCAATTTTTAAAAGGCAAATATCTCCCGATCTGTAGGAATCTTAGAGACAAAACTTATGTCACTTTGAGGGAACGTATATGTCAACTTCATGTCATAGTTACGTCAATGTATGTCAAAAGGTTTGGAGGATAGAGACATTTAAACTTTAGAGATTATTCGAAAGTCAATTTTTAAAAGGCAAATATCTCCCGATCTGTAGGAATCTGAGAGACAAACCTTATGTCACTTTGAGGGAACGTATATGTCAACTTCATGTCATAGTCACGTCAATGTATGTCCAAGGGTTTGGTGGATAGAGGCATTTAAATTTTTCGAGATTATTCGAAAGTCAATTTTTAAAAGGCAAATATCTCCCGATCTGAAGGAATCTGAGAGACAAACCTTATGTCACTTTGAGGAAACGTATATGTCAACTTCCTGTGAGAGTTACGTCAATCTATGTCCAAGGGTTTGGAGGATAGAGAAATTTTAATTTTTCGAGATTATTCGAAAGTCAATTTGTGAAAGGCAAATATCTCCCGATCTGTAGGAATCTGAGAGACAACCCTTATGTCACTTTGAGGGAACGTATGTGTCAACTTCCTGTCAGAGTCACGTCAATGTATGTCCAAGGGTTTGGAGGATAGAGACGTTCTAATTTTTCGAGATTATTCGAAAGTCAATTTTTAAAGGTAAATATCTCCCGATCTGTAGGAATCTAAGAGACAAAACTTATGTCACTTAGAGGGAACGTATATGTCAACTTCATGTCAGAGTCACGTCAATGTATGTCCAAGGGTTTGGAGGATAGAGACATTTCAATTTTTCGAGATTATTCGAAAGTCAATTTTTAAAAGGCAAATATCTCCCGATCTGTAGGAATCTTAGAGACAAAACTTATGTCACTTTGAGGGAACGTATATGTCAACTTCATGTCATAGTTACGTCAATGTATGTCAAAAGGTTTGGAGGATAGAGACATTTAAACTTTAGAGATTATTCGAAAGTCAATTTTTAAAAGGCAAATATCTCCCGATCTGTAGGAATCTGAGAGACAAACCTTATGTCACTTTGAGGGAACGTATATGTCAACTTCATGTCATAGTCTTGTCAATGTATGACCAAAGGTTTGGAGGATAGAGACATTTAAATTTTAGAGATTATTCGAAAGTCAATTTTTAAAAGGCAAATATCTCCCGATCTGTAGGAATCTGGGAGACAAAACTTATGTCACTTTGAGATAACGTATATATCAACTTCGTGTCAGAGTCACGTCAATGTATGTCCAAGGGTTTGGAGGATAAACACATTTAAATTTTTAGAGATTATTCTAAAGTCAATTTTTAAAAGGCAAATATCTCCCGATCTGTAGGAATCTAAGAGGCAAACCTTACGTCACTTTGAGGGAACGTATATGTCAACTTCATGTCATAGTCTTGTCAATGTATGTCCAAGGGTTTGGAGGATAGAGACATTTGAATTTTTCGAGATTATTCGAAAGTCAATTTTTAAAAGGCAAATATCTCCCGATCTGTAGGAATCTGAGAGACAAACCTTATGTCACTTTGAGGCAACGCATATGTCAACTTCATGTCAGAGTCACGTTAATGTATGTCCAAGGATTTGGAGGATAGAGACATTTTACTTTTTCGAGATTATTCGAAAGTCAATTTTTAGAATGCAAATATTTCCCGATCTGTAGGCATCTGAGAGACAAACCTTATGTCACTTTGAGGGAACGTATATGTTAACTTCCTGTCAGAGTTACGTCAATGTATGTCCTACGGTTTGGAGGATAGAGACATTTGAATTTTTCGAGATTATTCGAAAGTCAATTTGTTAAAGGCAAATATCTCCCGATCTGTAGGAATCTGAGAGACAAACCTTATGTCTCTTTGAGGGAACGCTTATGTCAACTTCATGTCAGAGTCACGTCAATGTATGTCCAAGGGTTTGGAGGATAGAGACATTTAAATTTTTCGAGATTATTCGAAAGTCAATTTTTAAAAGGCAAATATCTCCCGATCTGTAGGCATCTGAGAGACAAACCTATTGTCACTTTGAGGGAACGTATATGTCAACTTAATGTCAGAGTTACGTCAATGTATGTCCAAGGGTTTGGAGGATAGAGACGTTTGAATTTTTCGAGATTATTCGAAAGTCAATTCTTAAAAGGCAAATATCTCCCGATCTGTAGGAATCTAAGAGGCAAACCTTATGTCACTTTGAGGGAACGTATATGTCAACTTCATGTCATAGTCTTGTCAATGTATGTCCAAGGGTTTGGAGGATAGAGACATTTAAATTTCTCGAGATTATTCGAAAGTCAATTATTAAAATGCAAATATTTCCCGATCTGTAGGCATCTGAAAGACAAACCTTATGTCACTTTGAGGGAACGTATATGTCAACTTCATGTCAGAGTTACTTCAATGTATGTATAAGGGTTTGGAGGATAGAGACATTTAAATTTTTTGAGATTATTCGATAGTCAATTATTAAAAGGCAAATATCTCCCGATCTGTAAGAATCTGAGAGATAAAACTTATGTCACTTTGAGGGAACGCATATGCCAACTACATGTCAGAGTTACGTCAATGTATATCCAAGGGTTTGGAAGATAGAGACATTTTAATTTTTCGAGATTATTTGAAAGTCAATTTTTAAAAGGTAAATATCTCCCGATCTGTAGGAATCTAAGAGACAAAACTTATGTCACTTTGAGGGAACGTATATGTCAACTTCATGTCAGAGTCACGTCAATGTATTGCCAAGGGTTTGGAGGATAGAGACATTTAAATTTTTCGAGATTATTCGAAAGTCAATTTTTAAAAGGCAAATATCTCCCGATCTGTAGGAATCTGAGAGACAAACCTTATGTCACTTTGAGGAAACGTATATGTCAACTTCCTGTCAGAGTTACGTCAATGTATGTCCAAGGGTTTGGAGGATAGAGACATTTTAATTTTTCGAGATTATTCGAAAGTCAATTTGTGAAAGGCAAATATCTCCCGATCTGTAGGAATCTGAGAGACAAACCTTATGTCACTTTGAGGGAACGTATATGTCAACTTCCTGTCAGAGTCACGTCAATGTATGTCCAAGGGTTTGGAGGATAGAGAAGTTTTAATTTTTCGAGATTATTCGAAAGTCAATATTTAAAGGTAAATATCTCTCGATCTTTAGGAATCTAAGAGACAAAACTTATGTCACTTTGAGGGAACGTATATGTCAACTTCATGTCAGAGTCACGTCAATGTATGTCCAAGGGTTTGGAGGATAGAGACATATCAATTTTTCGAGATTTTTCGAAAGTCAATTTTTAAAAGGCAAATATCTCCCGATCTGTAGGAATCTTAGAGACAAAACTTATGTCACTTTGAGGGAACGTATATGTCAACTTCATGTCATAGTTACGTCAATGTATGTCAAAAGGTTTGGAGGATAGAGACATTTAAAATTTAGAGATTATTCGAAAGTCAATTTTTAAAAGGTAAATATCTCCCGATCTGTAGGAATCTGAGAGACAAACCTTATGTCACTTTGAGGAAATGTATATGTCAACTTCATGTCGGAGTCACGTCAATGTATGTCCAAGGGTTTGGAGGATAGAGACATTTAAATTTTTTCGAGATTATTCGAAAGTCAATTATTAAAATGCAAATATCTCCCGATCTGTAGGCATCTGAGAGACCAACCTTATGTCACTTTGAGGGAACGTATATGTCAACTTCATGTCGGAGTCACGTCAATGTATGTCCAAGGGTTTGGAGGATAGAGACATTTAAATTTTTCGAGATTATTCGAAAGTCAATTATTAAAATGCAAATATCTCCCGATCTGTTTTAATCTGAGAGGCAAACCTTATGTCACTTTGAGGGAACGTATATGTCAACTTCATGTCATAGTCTTGTCAATGTATGTCCAAGGGTTTGGAGGATAGAGACATTTGAATTTTTCGCGATTTTTCGTAAGTCAATTTTTAAAAGGCAAATATCTCCCGATCTGTAGGAATCTGAGAGACAAACCTTATGTCACTTTGAGGCAACGCATATGTCAACTTCATGTCAGAGTTACGTCAATGTATGTCCAACGGTTTGGAGGATAGACACATTTTATTTTTTCGAGATTATTCGAAAGTCAATTTGTTAAAGGCAAATATCTCCCGATCTGTAGGAATCTGAGAGACAAACCTTGTGTCACTTTGAGGGAACGTACATGTCAACTTCATGTCGGTGTCACGTCAATGTATGTCCAAGGGTTTGGAGGATAGAGACATTTAAATTTTTCGAGATTATTCGAAAGTCAATTATTAAAATGCAAATATCTCCCGATCTGTTTTAATCTGAGAGGCAAACCTTATGTCACTTTGAGGGAACGTATATGTCAACTCCATGTCATAGTCTTGTCAATGTATGTCCAAGGGTTTGGAGGATAGAGACATTTGAATTTTTCGAGATTTTTCGAAAGTCAATTTTTAAAAGGCAAATATCTCCCGATCTGTAGGAATCTGAGAGACAAACCTTATGTCACTTTGAGGCAACGCATATGTCAACTTCATGTCAGAGTTACGTCAATGTATGTCCAACGGTTTGGAGGATAGAGACATTTTATTTTTTCGAGATTATTCGAAAGTCAATTTGTTAAAGGCAAATATCTCCCGATCTGTAGGAATCTGAGAGACAAACCTTATGTCACTTTGAGGGAACGCATATGTCAACTTCATGTCAGAGTCACGTTAATGTATGTCCAAGGGTTTGGAGGATAGAGACATTTTAATTTTTCGAGATTATTTGAAAGTCAATTTTTAAAAGGTAAATATCTCCCGATCTGTAGGAATCTAAGAGACAAACCTTATGTCACTTTGAGGGAACGTATATGTCAACTTCATGTCAGAGTTACTTCAATGTATGTCTAAGGGTTTGGAGGATAGAGACATTTAAATTTTTTGAGATTATTCGATAGTCAATTATTAAAAGGCAAATATCTCCCGATCTGTAAGAATCTGAGAGATAAAACTTATGTCACTTTGAGGGAACGCATATGCCAACTACATGTCAGACTTACGTCAATGTATGTCCAAGGGTTTGGAAGATAGAGACATTTTAATTTTTAGAGATTATTTGAAAGTCAATTTTTAAAAGGTAAATATCTCCCGATCTGTAGGAATCTAAGAGACAAACCTTATGTCACTTTGAGGAAACGTATATGTCAACTACCTGTGAGATTTACGTCAATGTATGTTCAAGGGTTTGGAGGATAGAGACATTTAAATTTCTCGAGATTATTCGAAAGTCAATTATTAAAATGCAAATATCTCCCGATCTGTAGGCATCTGAAAGACAAACCTTATGTCACTTTGAGGGAACGTATATGTCAACTTCATGTCAGAGTAACGTCAATGTATGTCCAAGGGTTTGGAGGATAGAGACATTTTAATTTTTTGAGATTATTCGATAGTCAATTTTTAAAAGGCAAATATCTCCCGATCTGTAAGAATCTGAGAGACAAAACTTATGTCACTTTGAGGGAACGCATATGCCAACTACATGTCAGAGTTACGTCAATGTATGTCCAAGGGTTTGGAGGATAGAGACATTTTAATTTTTCGAGATTATTTGAAAGTCAATTTTTAAAAGGTAAATATCTCCCGATATGTAGGAATCTAAGAGACAAAACTTATGTCACTTTGAGGGAACGTATATGTCAACTTCATGTCAGAGTCACGTCAATGTATGTCCAAGGGTTTGGTGGATAGAGACATTTAAATTTTTCGAGATTATTCGAAAGTCAATTTTTAAAAGGCAAATATCTCCCGATCTGAAGGAATCTGAGAGACAAACCTTATGTCACTTTGAGGAAACGTATATGTCAACTTCCTGTGAGAGTTACGTCAATGTATGTCCAAGGGTTTGGAGGATAGAGAAATTTTAATTTTTCGAGATTATTCGAAAGTCAATTTTTAAAAGGCAAATATCTCCCGATCTGTAGGAATCTGAGAGACAAACCTTATGTCACTTTGAGGGAACGCATATGTCAACTTCATGTCAGAGTCACGTTAATGTATGTCCAAGGGTTTGGAGGATAGAGACATTTTAATTTTTCGAGATTATTTGAAAGTCAATTTTTAAAAGGTAAATATCTCCCGATCTGTAGGAATCTAAGAGACAAACCTTACGTCACTTTGAGGGAACGTATATGTCAACTTCATGTCAGAGTTACTTCAATGTATGTCTAAGGGTTTGGAGGATAGAGACATTTAAATTTTTTGAGATTATTCGATAGTCAATTATTAAAAGGCAAATATCTCCCGATCTGTAAGAATCTGAGAGATAAAACTTATGTCACTTTGAGGGAACGCATATGCCAACTACATGTCAGACTTACGTCAATGTATGTCCAAGGGTTTGGAAGATAGAGACATTTTAATTTTTAGAGATTATTTGAAAGTCAATTTTTAAAAGGTAAATATCTCCCGATCTGTAGGAATCTAAGAGACAAAACTTATGTCACTTTGAGGGAACGTATATGTCAATTTCATGTCAGAGTCACGTCAATGTATTGCTAAGGGTTTGGAGGATAGAGACATTTAAATTTTTCGAGATTATTCGAAAGTCAATTTTTAAAAGGCAAATATCTCCCGATCTGTAGGAATCTGAGAGACAAACCTTATGTCACTTTGAGGGAACGTATATGTCAACCTCCTGTCAGAGTCACGTCAATGTATGTCCAAGGGTTTGGAGGATAGAGACGTTTTAATTTTTCGAGATTATTCGAAAGTCAATATTTAAAGGTAAATATCTCCCGATCTTTAGGAATCTAAGAGACAAAACTTATGTCACTTTGAGGGAACGTATATGTCAACTTCATGTCAGAGTCTCGTCAATGTATGTCCAAGGGTTTGGAGGATAGAGACATTTAAATTTCTCGAGATTATTCGAAAGTCAATTATTAAAATGTAAATATCTCCCGATCTGTAGGCATCTGAAAGACAAACCTTATGTCACTTTGAGGGAACGTATATGTCAACTTCATGTCAGAGTAACGTCAATGTATGTCCAAGGGTTTGGAGGATAGAGACATTTTAATTTTTTGAGATTATTCGAAAGTCAATTTTTAAAAGGCAAATATCTCCCGATCTGTAAGAATCTGAGAGACAAAACTTATGTCACTTTGAGGGAACGCATATGCCAACTACATGTCAGAGTTACGTCAATGTATGTCCAAGGGTTTGGAGGATAGAGACATTTTAATTTTTCGAGATTATTTGAAAGTCAATTTTTAAAAGGTAAATATCTCCCGATATGTAGGAATCTAAGAGACAAAACTTATGTCACTTTGAGGGAACGTATATGTCAACTTCATGTCAGAGTCACGTCAATGTATGTCCAAGGGTTTGGTGGATAGAGACATTTAAATTTTTCGAGATTATTCGAAAGTCAATTTTTAAAAGGCAAATATCTCCCGATCTGAAGGAATCTGAGAGACAAACCTTATGTCACTTTGAGGAAACGTATATGTCAACTTCCTGTGAGAGTTACGTCAATGTATGTCCAAGGGTTTGGAGGATAGAGAAATTTTAATTTTTCGAGATTATTCGAAAGTCAATTTTTAAAAGGCAAATATCTCCCGATCTGTAGGAATCTGAGAGACAAACCTTATGTCACTTTGAGGGAACGCATATGTCAACTTCATGTCAGAGTCACGTTAATGTATGTCCAAGGGTTTGGAGGATAGAGACATTTTAATTTTTCGAGATTATTTGAAAGTCAATTTTTAAAAGGTAAATATCTCCCGATCTGTAGGAATCTAAGAGACAAACCTTATGTCACTTTGAGGGAACGTATATGTCAACTTCATGTCAGAGTTACTTCAATGTATGTCTAAGGGTTTGGAGGATAGAGACATTTAAATTTTTTGAGATTATTCGATAGTCAATTATTAAAAGGCAAATATCTCCCGATCTGTAAGAATCTGAGAGATAAAACTTATGTCACTTTGAGGGAACGCATATGCCAACTACATGTCAGACTTACGTCAATGTATGTCCAAGGGTTTGGAAGATAGAGACATTTTAATTTTTAGAGATTATTTGAAAGTCAATTTTTAAAAGGTAAATATCTCCCGATCTGTAGGAATCTAAGAGACAAAACTTATGTCACTTTGAGGGAACGTATATGTCAACTTCATGTCAGAGTCACGTCAATGTATTGCTAAGGGTTTGGAGGATAGAGACATTTAAATTTTTCGAGATTATTCGAAAGTCAATTTTTAAAAGGCAAATATCTCCCGATCTGTAGGAATCTGAGAGACAAACCTTATGTCACTTTGAGGGAACGTATATGTCAACTTCCTGTCAGAGTCACGTCAATGTATGTCCAAGGGTTTGGAGGATAGAGACGTTTTAATTTTTCGAGATTATTCGAAAGTCAATATTTAAAGGTAAATATCTCCCGATCTTTAGGAATCTAAGAGACAAAACTTATGTCACTTTGAGGGAACGTATATGTCAACTTCATGTCAGAGTCACGTCAATGTATGTCCAAGGGTTTGGAGGATAGAGACATATCAATTTTTCGAGATTATTCGAAAGTCAATTTTTAAAAGGCAAATATCTCCCGATCTGTAGGAATCTTAGAGACAAAACTTATGTCACTTTGAGGGAACGTATATGTCAACTTCATGTCATAGTTACGTCAATGTATGTCAAAAGGTTTGGAGGATAGAGACATTTAAAATTTAGAGATTATTCGAAAGTCAATTTTTAAAAGGTAAATATCTCCCGATCTGTAGGAATCTGAGAGACAAACCTTATGTCACTTTGAGGAAATGTATATGTCAACTTCATGTCGGAGTCACGTCAATGCATGTCCAAGGGTTTGGATGATAGAGACATTTAAATTTTTTCGAGATTATTCGAAAGTCAATTATTAAAATGCAAATATCTCCCGATCTGTAGGCATCTGAGAGACCAACCTTATGTCACTTTGAGGGAACGTATATGTCAACTTCATGTCGGAGTCACGTCAATGTATGTCCAAGGGTTTGGAGGATAGAGACATTTAAATTTTTCGAGATTATTCGAAAGTCAATTATTAAAATGCAAATATCTCCCGATCTGTTTTAATCTGAGAGGCAAACCTTATGTCACTTTGAGGGAACGTATATGTCAACTTCATGTCATAGTCTTGTCAATGTATGTCCAAGGGTTTGGAGGATAGAGACATTTGAATTTTTCGCGATTTTTCGTAAGTCAATTTTTAAAAGGCAAATATCTCCCGATCTGTAGGAATCTGAGAGACAAACCTTATGTCACTTTGAGGCAACGCATATGTCAACTTCATGTCAGAGTTACGTCAATGTATGTCCAACGGTTTGGAGGATAGACACATTTTATTTTTTCGAGATTATTCGAAAGTCAATTTGTTAAAGGCAAATATCTCCCGATCTGTAGGAATCTGAGAGACAAACCTTATGTCACTTTGAGGGAACGTACATGTCAACTTCATGTCGGTGTCACGTCAATGTATGTCCAAGGGTTTGGAGGATAGAGACATTTAAATTTTTCGAGATTATTCGAAAGTCAATTATTAAAATGCAAATATCTCCCGATCTGTTTTAATCTGAGAGGCAAACCTTATGTCACTTTGAGGGAACGTATATGTCAACTCCATGTCATAGTCTTGTCAATGTATGTCAAAGGGTTTGGAGGATAGAGACATTTGAATTTTTCGAGATTTTTCGAAAGTCAATTTTTAAAAGGCAAATATCTCCCGATCTGTAGGAATCTGAGAGACAAACCTTATGTCACTTTGAGGCAACGCATATGTCAACTTCATGTCAGAGTTACGTCAATGTATGTCCAACGGTTTGGAGGATAGAGACATTTTATTTTTTCGAGATTATTCGAAAGTCATTTTGTTAAAGGCAAATATCTCCCGATCTGTAGGAATCTGAGAGACAAACCTTATGTCACTTTGAGGGAACGCATATGTCAACTTCATGTCAGAGTCACGTTAATGTATGTCCAAGGGTTTGGAGGATAGAGACATTTTAATTTTTCGAGATTATTTGAAAGTCAATTTTTAAAAGGTAAATATCTCCCGATCTGTAGGAATCTAAGAGACAAAACTTATGTCACTTTGAGGGAACGTATATGTCAACTTCATGTCAGAGTCACGTCAATGTATGTCCAAGGGTTTGGTGGATAGAGACATTTAAATTTTTCGAGATTATTCGAAAGTCAATTTTTAAAAGGCAAATATCTCCCGATCTGAAGGAATCTGAGAGACAAACCTTATGTCACTTTGAGGAAACGTATATGTCAACTTCCTGTGAGAGTTACGTCAATGTATGTCCAAGGGTTTGGAGGATAGAGAAATTTTAATTTTTCGAGATTATTCGAAAGTCAATTTTTAAAAGGCAAATATCTCCCGATCTGAAGGAATCTGAGAGACAAACCTTATGTCACTTTGAGGGAACGTATGTGTCAACTTCCTGTCAGAGTCACGTCAATGTATGTCCAAGGGTTTGGAGGATAGAGACGTTTTAATTTTTCGAGATTATTCGAAAGTCAATTTTTAAAGGTAAATATCTCCCGATCTGTAGGAATCTAAGAGACAAAACTTATGTCACTTAGAGGGAACGTATATGTCAACTTCATGTCAGAGTCACGTCAATGTATGTCTAAGGGTTTGGAGGATAGAGACATTTCAATTTTTCGAGATTATTCGAAAGTCAGTTTTTAAAAGGCAAATATCTCCCGATCTGTAGGAATCTTAGAGACAAAACTTATGTCACTTTGAGGGAACGTATATGTCAACTTCATGTCATAGTTACGTCAATGTATGTCAAAAGGTTTGGAGGATAGAGACATTTAAACTTTAGAGATTATTCGAAAGTCAATTTTTAAAAGGCAAATATCTCCCGATCTGTAGGAATCTGAGAGACAAACCTTATGTCACTTTGAGGGAACGTATATGTCAACTTCATGTCATAGTCACGTCAATGTATGACCAAAGGTTTGGAGGATAGAGACATTTAAATTTTAGAGATTATTCGAAAGTCAATTTTTAAAAGGCAAATATCTCCCGATCTGTAGGAATCTGAGAGACAAAACTTATGTCACTTTGAGATAACGTATATATCAACTTCGTGTCAGAGTCACGTCAATGTATGTCCAAGGGTTTGGAGGATAGACACATTTAAATTTTTAGAGAATATTCGAAAGTCAATTTTTAAAAGGCAAATATCTCCCGATCTGTAGGAATCTAAGAGGCAAACCTTATGTCACTTTGAGGGAACGTATATGTCAACTTCATGTCATAGTCTTGTCAATGTATGTCCAAGGGTTTGGAGGATAGAGACATTTGAATTTTTCGAGATTATTCGAAAGTCAATTTTTAAAAGGCAAATATCTCCCGATCTGTAGGAATCTGAGAGACAAACCTTATGTCACTTTGAGGCAACGCATATGTCAACTTCATGTCAGAGTCACGTTAATGTATGTCCAAGGATTTGGAGGATAGAGACATTTTAATTTTTCGAGATTATTCGAAAGTCAATTTTTAAAATGCAAATATCTCCCGATCTGTAGGCATCTGAGAGACAAACCTTATGTCACTTTGAGGGAACGTATATGTCAACTTCATGTCATAGTCTTGTCAATGTATGTCCAAGGGTTTGGAGGATAGAGACATTTGAATTTTTCGAGATTATTCGAAAGTCAATTTTTAAAAGGCAAATATCTCCCGATCTGTAGGAATCTGAGAGACAAACCTTATGTCACTTTGAGGCAACGCATATGTCAACTTCATGTCAGAGTCACGTTAATGTATGTCCAAGGATTTGGAGGATAGAGACATTTTAATTTTTCGAGATTATTCTAAAGTCAATTTTTAAAATGCAAATATCTCCCAATCTGTAGGCATCTGAGAGACAAACCTTATGTCACTTTGAGGGAACGTATATGTTAACTTCCTGTCAGAGTTACGTCAATGTATGTCCAACGGTTTGGAGGATAGAGACATTTGAATTTTTCGAGATTATTCGAAAGTCAATTTGTTAAAGGCAAATATCTCCCGATCTGTAGGAATCTGAGAGACAAACCTTATGTCACTTTGAGGGAACGCTTATGTCAACTTCATGTCAGAGTCACGTCAATGTATGTCCAAGGGTTTGGAGGATAGAGACATTTAAATTTTTCGAGATTATTCGAAAGTCAATTTTTAAAAGGCAAATATCTCCCGATCTGTAGGCATCTGAGAGACAAACCTATTGTCACTTTGAGGGAACGTATATATCAACTTAATGTCAGAGTTACGTCAATGTATGTCCAAGGGTTTGGAGGATAGAGACGTTTTAATTTTTCGAGATTATTCGAAAGTCAATTTTTAAAAGGCAAATATCTCCCGATCTGTAGGAATCTAAGAGGCAAACCTTATGTCACTTTGAGCGAACGTATATGTCAACTTCATGTCATAGTCTTGTCAATGTATGTCCAAGTGTTTGGAGGATAGAGACATTTAAATTTCTGGAGATTATTCGAAAGTCAATTATTAAAATGCAAATATCTCCCGATCTGTAGGCATCTGAAAGACAAACCTTATGTCACTTTGAGGGAACGTATATGTCAACTTCATGTCAGAGTCACGTCAATGTATGTCCAAGGGTTTGGAGGATAGAGACATTTAAATTTTTTGAGATTATTCGATAGTCAATTATTAAGAGGCAAATATCTCCCGATCTGTAAGAATCTGAGAGATAAAACTTATGTCACTTTTAGGGAACGCATATGCCAACTACATGTCAGAGTTACGTCAATGTATGTCCAAGGGTTTGGAGGACAGAGACATTTTAATTTTTCGAGATTATTTGATAGTCAATTTTTAAAAGGTAAATATCTCCCGATCTGTAGGAATCTAAGAGACAAAACTTATGTCACTTTGAGGGAACGTATATGTCAACTTCATGTCAGAGTCACGTCAATGTATGTCCAAGGGTTTGGAGGATAGAGACATTTAAATTTATCGAGATTATTCGAAAGTCAATTTTTAAAAGGCAAATATCTCCCGATCTGTAGGAATCTGAGAGACAAACCTTACGTCACTTTGAGGAAACGTATATGTCAACTTCCTGTCAGAGTTACGTCAATGTATGTCCAAGGGTTTGGAGGATAGAGACATTTCAATTTTTCGAGATTATTCGAAAGTCAATTTGTGAAAGGCAAATATCTCCCGATCTGTAGGAATCTGAGAGACAAACCTTATGTAACTTTGAGGGAACGTATATGTCAACTTCCTGTCAGAGTCACGTCAATGTATGTCCAAGGGTTTGGAGGATAGAGACGTTTTAATTTTTCGAGATTATTCGAAAGTCAATATTTAAAGGTAAATATCTCCCGATCTTTAGGAATCTAAGAGACAAAACTTATGTCACTTTGAGGGAACGTATATGTCAACTTCATGTCAGAGTCACGTCAATGTATGTCCAAGGGTTTGGAGGATAGAGACATATCAATTTTTCGAGATTATTCGAAAGTCAATTTTTAAAAGGCAAATATCTCCCGATCTGTAGGAATCTTAGAGACAAAACTTATGTCACTTTGAGGGAACGTATATGTCAACTTCATGTCATAGTTACGTCAATGTATGTCAAAAGGTTTGGAGGATAGAGACATTTAAAATTTAGAGATTATTCGAAAGTCAATTTTTAAAAGGCAAATATCTCCCGATCTGTAGGAATCTGAGAGACAAACCTTATGTCACTTTGAGGAAATGTATATGTCAACTTCATGTCGGAGTCACGTCAATGTATGTCCAAGGGTTTGGAGGATAGAGACATTTAAATTTTTTCGAGATTATTCGAAAGTCAATTATTAAAATGCAAATATCGCCCGATCTGTAGGCATCTGAGAGACCAACCTTATGTCACTTTGAGGGAACGTATATGTCAACTTCATGTCAGAGTTACGTCAATGTATGTCCAAGGGTTTGGAGGATAGAGACGTTTTAATTTTTCGAGATTATTCGAAAGTCAATTTTTAAAGGTAAATATCTCCCGATCTGTAGGATTCCAAGAGACAAAACTTATGTCACTTAGAGGGAACGTATATATCAACTTCATGTCAGAGTCACGTCAATGTATGTCCAAGGGTTTGGAGGATAGAGACATTTCAATTTTTCGAGATTATTCGAAAGTCAATTTTTAAAGGCAAATATCTCCCGATCTGTAGGAATCTTAGAGACAAAAATTATGTCACTTTGAGGGAACGTATATGTCAACTTCATGTCATAGTTACGTCAATGTATGTCAAAAGGTTTGGAGGATAGAGACATTTAAACTTTAGAGATTATTCGAAAGTCAATTTTTAAAAGGCAAATATCTCCCGATCTGTAGGAATCTGAGAGACAAACCTTATGTCACTTTGAGGAAACGTATATGTCAATTTCATGTCGGAGTCACGTCAATGTATGTCCAAGGGTTTGGAGGATAAAGACATTTAAATTTTTCGAGATTATTCGAAAGTCAATTATTAAAATGCAAATATCTCCCGATCTGTAAGCATCTAAGAGACAAACCTTATGTCACTTTGAGGGAACGTATATGTCAACTTCATGTCATAGTCACGTCAATGTATGACCAAAGGTTTGGAGGATAGAGACATTTAAATTTTAGAGATTATTCGAAAGTCAATTTTTAAAAGGCAAATATCTCCCGATCTGTAGGAATCTGAGAGACAAAACTTATGTCACTTTGAGATAACGTATATATCAACTTGGTGTCAGAGTCACGTCAATGTATGTCCAAGGGTTTGGAGGATAGACACATTTAAATTTTTAGAGATTATTCGAAAGTCAATTTTTAAAAGGCAAATATCTCCCGATCTGTAGGAATCTAAGAGGCAAACCTTATGTCACTTTGAGGGAACGTATATGTCAACTTCATGTCATAGTTACGTCAATGTATGTCCAACGGTTTGGAGGATAGAGACATTTGAATTTTTCGAGATTATTCGAAAGTCAATTTGTTAAAGGCAAATATCTCCCGATCTGTAGGAATCTGAGAGACAAACCTTATGTCACTTTGAGGGAACGCTTATGTCAACTTCATGTCAGAGTCACGTCAATGTATGTCATAGGGTTTGGAGGATAGAGACATTTAAATTTTTCGAGATTATTCGAAAGTCAATTTTAAAAAGGCAAATATCTCCCGATCTGTAGGCATCTGAGAGACAAACCTATTGTCACTTTGATGGAACGTATATGTCAACTTAATGTCAGAGTTACGTCAATGTATGTCCAAGGGTTTGGAGGATAGAGACATTTTAATTTTTCGAGATTATTCGAAAGTCAATTTGTGAAAGGCAAATATCTCCCGATCTGTAGGAATCTGAGAGACCAACCTTATGTCACTTTCAGGGAACGTATATGTCAACTTCCTGTCAGAGTCACGTCAAAGTATGTACAAGGGTTTGGAGGATAGAGACGTTTTAATTTTTCGAGATTATTCGAAAGTAAATTTTTAAAATTCAAATATCTCCCGATCTGTAGGAATCTAAGAAACAAACCTTATGTCAGTTTGAGGGAACGTATATGTCAACTTCATGTCATAGTCTTGTCAATGTATGTCCAAGGGTTTGGAGGATAGAGACATTTAAATTTCTCGTGATTATTCGAAAGTCAATTATTAAAATGCAAATATCTCCCGATCTGTAGGCATCTGAAAGACAAACCTTATGTCACTTTGAGGGAACGTATATGTTAACTTCATGTCAGAGTTACGTCAATGTATGTCCAAGGGTTTGGAGGATAGAGACATTTAAATTTTTTGAGATTATTCGATACTCAATTATTAAAAGGCAAATATCTCCCGATCTGTAAGAATCTGAGAGATAAAACTTATGTCACTTTGAGGGAACGCATATGCCAACTACATGTCAGAGTTACGTCAATGTATGTCCAAGGGTTTGGAGGATAGAGACATTTAAATTTTTCGAGATTATTTGAAAGTCAATTTTTAAAAGGTAAATATCTCCCGATCTGTAGGAATCTAAGAGACAAAACTTATGTCACTTTGAGGAAACGTATATGTCAACTTCATGTCAGAGTCACGTCAATGTATGTCCAAGGGTTTGGAGGATAGAGACATTTAAATTTTTCGAGATTATTCGAAAGTCAATTTTTAAAAGGCAAATATCTCCCGATCTGTAGGAATCTGAGAGACAAACCTTATGTCACTTTGAGGAAACGTATATGTCAACTTCCTGTCAGAGTTACGTCAATGTATGTCCAAGGGTTTGGATGATAGAGACATTTTAATTTTTCGAAATTATTCGAAAGTCAATTTGTGAAAGGCAAATATCTCCCGATCTGTAGGAATCTGAGAGACAAACCTTATGTCACTTTGAGGGAACGTATATGTCAACTTCCTGTCAGAGTCACGTCAATGTATGTCCAAGGGTTTGGAGGATAGAGACGTTTTAATTTTTCGAGATTATTCGAAAGTCAATATTTAAAGGTAAATATCTCCCGATCTTTAGGAATCTAAGAGACAAAACTTATGTCACTTTGAGGGAACGTATATGTCAACTTCATGTCAGAGTCACGTCAATGTATGTCAAGGGTTTGGAGGATAGAGACATATCAATTTTTCGAGATTATTCGAAAGTCAATTTTTAAAAGGCAAATATCTCCCGATCTGTAGGAATCTTAGAGACAAAACTTATGTCACTTTGAGGGAACGTATATGTCAACTTCATGTCATAGTCTTGTCAATGTATGTCCAAGTGTTTGGAGGATAGAGACATTTAAATTTCTGGAGATTATTCGAAAGTCAATTATTAAAATGCAAATATCTCCCGATCTGTAGGCATCTGAAAGACAAACCTTATGTCACTTTGAGGGAACGTATATGTCAACTTCATGTCAGAGTCACGTCAATGTATGTCCAAGGGTTTGGAGGATAGAGACATTTAAATTTTTTGAGATTATTCGATAGTCAATTATTAAGAGGCAAATATCTCCCGATCTGTAAGAATCTGAGAGATAAAACTTATGTCACTTTTAGGGAACGCATATGCCAACTACATGTCAGAGTTACGTCAATGTATGTCCAAGGGTTTGGAGGACAGAGACATTTTAATTTTTCGAGATTATTTGAAAGTCAATTTTTAAAAGGTAAATATCTCCCGATCTGTAGGAATCTAAGAGACAAAACTTATGTCACTTTGAGGGAACGTATATGTCAACTTCATGTCAGAGTCACGTCAATGTATGTCCAAGGGTTTGGAGGATAGAGACATTTAAATTTATCGAGATTATTCGAAAGTCAATTTTTAAAAGGCAAATATCTCCCGATCTGTAGGAATCTGAGAGACAAACCTTACGTCACTTTGAGGAAACGTATATGTCAACTTCCTGTCAGAGTTACGTCAATGTATGTCCAAGGGTTTGGAGGATAGAGACATTTCAATTTTTCGAGATTATTCGAAAGTCAATTTGTGAAAGGCAAATATCTCCCGATCTGTAGGAATCTGAGAGACAAACCTTATGTCACTTTGAGGGAACGTATATGTCAACTTCCTGTCAGAGTCACGTCAATGTATGTCCAAGGGTTTGGAGGATAGAGACGTTTTAATTTTTCGAGATTATTCGAAAGTCAATATTTAAAGGTAAATATCTCCCGATCTTTAGGAATCTAAGAGACAAAACTTATGTCACTTTGAGGGAACGTATATGTCAACTTCATGTCAGAGTCACGTCAATGTATGTCCAAGGGTTTGGAGGATAGAGACATATCAATTTTTCGAGATTATTCGAAAGTCAATTTTTAAAAGGCAAATATCTCCCGATCTGTAGGAATCTTAGAGACAAAACTTATGTCACTTTGAGGGAACGTATATGTCAACTTCATGTCATAGTTACGTCAATGTATGTCAAAATTTTTGGAGGATAGAGACATTTAAAATTTAGAGATTATTCGAAAGTCAATTTTTAAAAGGCAAATATCTCCCGATCTGTAGGAATCTGAGAGACAAACCTTATGTCACTTTGAGGAAATGTATATGTCAACTTCATGTCGGAGTCACGTCAATGTATGTCCAAGGGTTTGGAGGATAGAGACATTTAAATTTTTTCGAGATTATTCGAAAGTCAATTATTAAAATGCAAATATCGCCCGATCTGTAGGCATCTGAGAGACCAACCTTATGTCACTTTGAGGGAACGTATATGTCAACTTCATGTCAGAGTTACGTCAATGTATGTCCAAGGGTTTGGAGGATAGAGACGTTTTAATTTTTCGAGATTATTCGAAAGTCAATTTTTAAAGGTAAATATCTCCCGATCTGTAGGATTCCAAGAGACAAAACTTATGTCACTTAGAGGGAACGTATATATCAACTTCATGTCAGAGTCACGTCAATGTATGTCCAAGGGTTTGGAGGATAGAGACATTTCAATTTTTCGAGATTATTCGAAAGTCAATTTTTAAAAGGCAAATATCTCCCGATCTGTAGGAATCTTAGAGACAAAAATTATGTCACTTTGAGGGAACGTATATGTCAACTTCATGTCATAGTTACGTCAATGTATGTCAAAAGGTTTGGAGGATAGAGACATTTAAACTTTAGAGATTATTCTAAAGTCAATTTTTAAAAGGCAAATATCTCCCGATCTGTAGGAATCTGAGAGACAAACCTTATGTCACTTTGAGGAAACGTATATGTCAATTTCATGTCGGAGTCACGTCAATGTATGTCCAAGGGTTTGGAGGATAAAGACATTTAAATTTTTCGAGATTATTCGAAAGTCAATTATTAAAATGCAAATATCTCCCGATCTGTAAGCATCTAAGAGACAAACCTTATGTCACTTTGAGGGAACGTATATGTCAACTTCATGTCATAGTCACGTCAATGTATGACCAAAGGTTTGGAGGATAGAGACATTTAAATTTTAGAGATTATTCGAAAGTCAATTTTTAAAAGGCAAATATCTCCCGATCTGTAGGAATCTGAGAGACAAAACTTATGTCACTTTGAGATAACGTATATATCAACTTGGTGTCAGAGTCACGTCAATGTATGTCCAAGGGTTTGGAGGATAGACACATTTAAATTTTTAGAGATTATTCGAAAGTCAATTTTTAAAAGGCAAATATCTCCCGATCTGTAGGAATCTAAGAGGCAAACCTTATGTCACTTTGAGGGAACGTATATGTCAACTTCATGTCATAGTTACGTCAATGTATATCCAACGGTTTGGAGGATAGAGACATTTGAATTTTTAGAGATTATTCGAAAGTCAATTTGTTAAAGGCAAATATCTCCCGATCTGTAGGAATCTGAGAGACAAACCTTATGTCACTTTGAGGGAACGCTTATGTCAACTTCATGTCAGAGTCACGTCAATGTATGTCAAAGGGTTTGGAGGATAGAGACATTTAAATTTTTCGAGATTATTCGAAAGTCAATTTTAAAAAGGCAAATATCTCCCGATCTGTAGGCATCTGAGAGACAAACCTATTGTCACTTTGATGGAACGTATATGTCAACTTAATGTCAGAGTTACGTCAATGTATGTCCAAGGGTTTGGAGGATAGAGACATTTTAATTTTTCGAGATTATTCGAAAGTCAATTTGTGAAAGGCAAATATCTCCCGATCTGTAGGAATCTGAGAGACCAACCTTATGTCACTTTCAGGGAACGTATATGTCAACTTCCTGTCAGAGTCACGTCAAAGTATGTCCAAGGGTTTGGAGGATAGAGACGTTTTAATTTTTCGAGATTATTCGAAAGTCAATTTTTAAAAGGCAAATATCTCCCGATCTGTAGGAATCTAAGAAACAAACCTTATGTCAGTTTGAGGGAACGTATATGTCAACTTCATGTCATAGTCTTGTCAATGTATGTCCAAGGGTTTGGAGGATAGAGACATTTAAATTTCTCGAGATTATTCGAAAGTCAATTATTAAAATGCAAATATCTCCCGATCTGTAGGCATCTGAAAGACAAACCTTATGTCACATTGAGGGAACGTATATGTTAACTTCATGTCAGAGTTACGTCAATGTATGTCCAAGGGTTTGGAGGATAGAGACATTTAAATTTTTTGAGATTATTCGATACTCAATTATTAAAAGGCAAATATCTCCCGATCTGTAAGAATCTGAGAGATAAAACTTATGTCACTTTGAGGGAACGCATATGCCAACTACATGTCAGAGTTACGTCAATGTATGTCCAAGGGTTTGGAGGATAGAGACATTTAAATTTTTCGAGATTATTTGAAAGTCAATTTTTAAAAGGTAAATATCTCCCGATCTGTAGGAATCTAAGAGACAAAACTTATGTCACTTTGAGGAAACGTATATGTCAACTTCATGTCAGAGTCACGTCAATGTATGTCCAAGGGTTTGGAGGATAGAGACATTTAAATTTTTCGAGATTATTCGAAAGTCAATTTTTAAAAGGCAAATATCTCCCGATCTGTAGGAATCTGAGAGACAAACCTTATGTCACTTTGAGGAAACGTATATGTCAACTTCCTGTCAGAGTTACGTCAATGTATGTCCAAGGGTTTGGATGATAGAGACATTTTAATTTTTCGAAATTATTCGAAAGTCAATTTGTGAAAGGCAAATATCTCCCGATCTGTAGGAATCTGAGAGACAAACCTTATGTCACTTTGAGGGAACGTATATGTCAACTTCCTGTCAGAGTCACGTCAATGTATGTCCAAGGGTTTGGAGGATAGAGACGTTTTAATTTTTCGAGATTATTCGAAAGTCAATATTTAAAGGTAAATATCTCCCGATCTTTAGGAATCTAAGAGACAAAACTTATGTCACTTTGAGGGAACGTATATGTCAACTTCATGTCAGAGTCACGTCAATGTATGTCAAGGGTTTGGAGGATAGAGACATATCAATTTTTCGAGATTATTCGAAAGTCAATTTTTAAAAGGCAAATATCTCCCGATCTGTAGGAATCTTAGAGACAAAACTTATGTCACTTTGAGGGAACGTATATGTCAACTTCATGTCATAGTTACGTCAATGTATGTCAAATGTTTGGAGGATAGAGACATTTAAAATTTAGAGATTATTCGAAAGTCAATTTTTAAAAGGCAAATATCTCCCGATCTGTAGGAATCTGAGAGACAAACCTTATGTCACTTTGAGGAAATGTATATGTCAACTTCATGTCGGAGTCACGTCAATGTATGTCCAAGGGTTTGGAGGATAGAGACATTTAAATTTTTTCGAGATTATTCGAAAGTCAATTATTAAAATGCAAATATCTCCCGATCTGTTTTTATCTGAGAGGCAAACCTTATGTCACTTTGAGGGAACGTATATGTCAACTCCATGTCATAGTCTTGTCAATGTACGTCCAAGGGTTTGGAGGATAGAGACATTTGAATTTTTCGAGATTTTTCGAAAGTCAATTTTTAAAAGGCAAATATCTCCCGATCTGTAGGAATCTGAGAGACAAAACTTATGTCACTTTGAGGGAACGCATATGTCAACTTCATGTCAGAGTTACGTCAATGTATGTCCAACGGTTTGGAGGATAGAGACATTTTATTTTTTCGAGATTATTCGAAAGTCAATTTGTTAAAGGAAAATATCTCCCGATCTCTAGGAATCTGAGAGACAAACCTTATGTCACTTTGAGGGAACGTATATGTCAACTTCATGTCGGAGTCACGTCAATGTATGTCCAAGGGTTTGGAGGATAGAGACATTTAAATTTTTCGAGATTATTCGAAAGTCAATTATTAAAATGCAAATATCTCCCGATCTCTTTTAATCTGAGAGGCAAACCTTATGTCACTTTGAGGGAACGTATATGTCAACTTCATGTCATAGTCTTGTCAATGTATGTCCAAGGGTTTGGAGGATAGAGACATTTGAATTTTTCGAGATTTTTCGAAAGTCAATTTTTAAAAGGCAAATATCTCCCGATCTGTAGGAATCTGAGAGACAAACCTTATGTCACTTTGAGGCAACGCATATGTCAACTTCATGTCAGAGTTACGTCAATGTATGTCCAACGGTTTGGAGGATAGAGACATTTTATTTTTTCGAGATTATTCGAAAGTCAATTTTTGAAAAGGCAAATATCTCCCGATCTGTAGGAATCTGAGAGACAACCCTTATGTCACTTTGAGGGAACGCATATGTCAACTTCATGTCAGAGTCACGTTAATGTATGTCCAAGGGTTTGGAGGATAGAGACATTTTAATTTTTCGAGATTATTTGAAAGTCAATTTTTAAAAGGTAAATATCTCCCGATCTGTAGGAATCTAAGAGACAAAACTTATGTCACTTTGAGGGAACGTATATGTCAACTTCATGTCAGAGTCACGTCAATGTATGTCCAAGGGTTTGGAGGATAGAGACATTTAAATTTTTCGAGATGATTCGAAAGACAATTTTTAAAAGGCAAATATCTCCCGATCTGTAGGAATCTGAGAGACAAACCTTATGTCACTTTCAGGAAACGTATATGTCAACTTCCTGTCAGAGTTACGTCAATGTAGGTCAAGGGTTTGGAGGATAGAGACATTTTAATTTTTCGAGATTATTCGAAAGTCAATTTGTGAAAGGCAAATATCTCCCGATCTGTAGGAATCTGAGAGACAACAATTATGTCACTTTGAGGGAACGTATATGTCAACTTCATGTCAGAGTCACGTCAATGTATGTAGAAGGGTTTGGAGGATAGAGACATTTAAATTTATAGAGATTATTCGAAAGTCAATTTTTAAAAGGCAAATATCTCCCGATCTGTAGGAATCTGAGAGACAAACCTTATGTCACTTTGAGGAAACGTATATGTCAACTTCATGTCAGAGTCACGTCAATGTATGTCCAAGGGTTTGGAGGATAGACACATTTAAATTTTTAGAGATTATTCGAAAGTCAATTTTTAAAAGGCAAATATCTCCCGATCTGTAGGAATCTTAAAGACAAAACTTATGTCACTTTGAGCGAACGTGTATGTGAACTTCATGTCATAGTCACGTCAATGTATGTCCAAAGGTTTGGTGGATGCAGACATTTTAATTTTTCGAGATTATTCGAAAGTCAATTTGTGAAAGGCAAATATCTCCCGATCTGTAGGAATCTGAGAGACAAACCTTATGTCACTTTGAGGGAACGCTTATGTCAACTTCATGTCAGAGTCACGTCAATGTATGTCCAAGGGTTTGGAGGATAGAGACATTTAAATTTTTCGAGATTATTCGAAAGTCAATTTTAAAAAGGCAAATATCTCCCGATCTGTAGGCATCTGAGAGACAAACCTATTGTCACTTTGAGGGAACGTATATGTCAACTTAATGTCAGAGTTACGTCAATGTATGTCCAAGGGTTTGGAGGATAGAGACATTTTAATTTTTCGAGATTATTCGAAAGTCAATTTGTGAAAGGCAAATATCTCCCGATCTGTAGGCATCTGAGAGACCAACCTTATGTCACTTTCAGGGAACGTATATGTCAACTTCCTGTCAGAGTCACGTCAAAGTATGTCCAAGGGTTTGGAGGATAGAGACGTTTTAATTTTTCGAGATTATTCGAAAGTCAATTTTTAAAAGGCAAATATCTCCCGATCTGTAGGAATCTAAGAGGCAAACCTTATGTCAGTTTGAGGGAACGTATATGTCAACTTCATGTCATAGTCTTGTCAATGTATGTCCAAGGGTTTGGAGGATAGAGACATTTAAATTTCTCGAGATTATTCGAAAGTCAATTATTAAAATGCAAATATCTCCCGATCTGTAGGCATCTGAAAGACAAACCTTATGTCACTTTGAGGGAACGCATATGTCAACTTCATGTCAGAGTCACGATAATGTATGTCCAAGGGTTTGGAGGATAGAGACATTTTAATTTTTCGAGATTATTTGAAAGTCAATTATTAAAAGGTAAATATCTCCCGATCTGTAGGAATCTAAGAGACAAAACTTATGTCACTTTGAGGGAACGTATATGTCAACTTCATGTCAGAGTCACGTCAATGTATGTCCAAGGGTTTGGAGGATAGAGACATTTAAATTTTTCGAGATTATTCGAAAGTCAATTTTTAAAAGGCAAATATCTCCCGATCTGTAGGAATCTGAGAGACAAACCTTATGTCACTTTCAGGAAACGTATATGTCAACTTCCTGTCAGAGTTACATCAATGTATGTCAAGGGTTTGGAGGATAGAGACATTTTAATTTTTCGAGATTATTCGAAAGTCAATTTGTGAAAGGCAAATATCTCCCGATCTGTAGGAATCTGAAAGACAACAATTATGTCACTTTGAGGGAACGTATATGTCAACTTCATGTCAGAGTCACGTCAATGTATGTCCAAGGGTTTGGAGGATAGAGACATTTTAATTTTTCGAGATTATTTGAAAGTCAATTTTTAAAAGGTAAATATCTCCCGATCTGTAGGAATCTAAGAGACAAAACTTATGTCACTTTGAGGGAACGTATATGTCAACTTCATGTCAGAGTCACGTCAATGTATGTCCAAGGGTTTGGAGGATAGAGACATTTAAATTTTTCGAGATTATTCGAAAGTCAATTTTTAAAAGGCAAATATCTCCCGATCTGTAGGAATCTGAGAACAAACCTTATGTCACTTTGAGGGAAAGTATATGTCAACTTCCTGTCAGAGTCACGTCAATGTATGTCCAAGGGTTTGGAGGATAGAGACGTTTTAATTTTTCGAGATTATTCGAAAGTCAATATTTAAAGGTAAATATCTCCCGATCTTTAGGAATCTAAGAGACAAAACTTATGTCACTTTGAGGGAACGTATATGTCAACTTCATGTCAGAGTCACGTCAATGTATGTCCAAGGGTTTGGAGGATAGAGACATATCAATTTTTCGAGATTATTCGAAAGTCAATTTTTAAAAGGCAAATATCTCCCGATCTGTAGGAATCTTAGAGACAAAACTTATGTCACTTTGAGGGAACGTATATGTCAACTTCATGTCATAGTTACGTCAATGTATGTCAAAAGGTTTGGAGGATAGAGACATTTAAAATTTAGAGATTATTCGAAAGTCAATTTTTAAAAGGCAAATATCTCCCGATCTGTAGGAATCTGAGAGACAAACCTTATGTCACTTTGAGGAAATGTATATGTCAACTTCATGTCGGAGTCACGTCAATGTATGTCCAAGGGTTTGGAGGATAGAGACATTTAAATTTTTTCGAGATTATTCGAAAGTCAATTATTAAAATGCAAATATCTCCCGATCTGTTTTAATCTGAGAGGCAAACCTTATGTCACTTTGAGGGAACGCATATGTCAACTCCATGTCATAGTCTTGTCAATGTATGTCCAAGGGTTTGGAGGATAGAGACATTTGAATTTTTCGAGATTTTTCGAAAGTCAATTTTTAAAAGGCAAATATCTCCCGATCTGTAGGAATCTGAGAGACAAAACTTATGTCACTTTGAGGGAACGCATATGTCAACTTCATGTCAGAGTTACGTCAATGTATGTCCAACGGTTTGGAGGATAGAGACATTTTATTTTTTCGAGATTATTCGAAAGTCAATTTGTTAAAGGAAAATATCTCCCGATCTGTAGGAATCTGAGAGGCAAACCTTATGTCACTTTGAGGGAACGTATATGTCAACTTCATGTCGGAGTCACGTCAATGTATGTCCAAGGGTTTGGAGGATAGAGACATTTAAATTTTTCGAGATTATTCGAAAGTCAATTATTAAAATGCAAATATCTCCCGATCTCTTTTAATCTGAGAGGCAAACCTTATGTCACTTTGAGGGAACGTATATGTCAACTTCATGTCATAGTCTTGTCAATGTATGTCCAAGGGTTTGGAGGATAGAGACATTTGAATTTTTGAAGATTTTTCGAAAGTCAATTTTTAAAAGGCAAATATCTCCCGATCTGTAGGAATCTGAGAGAGAAACCTTATGTCACTTTGAGGCAACGCATATGTCAACTTCATGTCAGAGTTACGTCAATGTATGTCCAACGGTTTGGAGGATAGAGAGATTTTATTTTTTCGAGATTATTCGAAAGTCAATTTTTGAAAAGGCAAATATCTCCCGATCTGTAGGAATCTGAGAGACAAACCTTATGTCACTTTGAGGGAACGCATATGTCAACTTCATGTCAGAGTCACGTTAATGTATGTCCAAGGGTTTGGAGGATAGAGACATTTTAATTTTTCGAGATTATTTGAAAGTCAATTTTTAAAAGGTAAATATCTCCCGATCTGTAGGAATCTAAGAGACAAAACTTATGTCACTTTGAGGGAACGTATATGTCAACTTCATGTCAGAGTCACGTCAATGTATGTCCAAGGGTTTGGAGGATAGAGACATTTAAATTTTTAGAGATTATTCGAAAGTCAATTTTCAAAAGGCAAATATCTCCCGATCTGTAGGAATCTGAGCGACAAACCTTATGTCACTTTCAGGAAACGTATATGTCAACTTCATGTCGGAGTCACGTCAATGTATGTCCAAGGGTTTGGAGGATAGAGACATTTAAATTTTTCGAGATTATTCGAAAGTCAATTATTAAAATGCAAATATCTCCCGATCTGTAGGCATCTGAGAGACCAACCTTATGTCACTTTGAGGGAACGTATATGTCAACTTCATGTCGGAGTCACGTCATTGTATGTAGAAGGGTTTGGAGGATAGAGACATTTAAATTTATAGAGATTATTCGAAAGTCAATTTTTAAAAGGCAAATACCTCCCGATCTGTAGGAATCTGAGAGACAAACCTAATGTCACTTTGAGGAAACGTATATGTCAACTTCATGTCAGAGTCACGTCAATGTATGTCCAAGGGTTTGGAGGATAGAGACATTTAAATTTTTAGAGATTATTCGAAAGTCAATTTTTAAAAGGCAAATATCTCCCGATCTGTAGGATTCTGAGAGACAAACCTTATGTCACTTTGAGGAAACGTATATGTCAATTTCATGTCGGAGTCACGTCAATGTATGTCCAAGGGTTTGGAGGATAAAGACATTTAAATTTTTCGAGATTATTCGAAAGTCAATTATTAAAATGCAAATATCTCCCGATCTGTAGGCATCTGAGAGACCAACCTTATGTCACTTTGAGGGAACGTATATGTCAACTTCATGTCATAGTCACGTCAATGTATGACCAAAGGTTTGGAGGATAGAGACATTTAAATTTTAGAGATTATTCGAAAGTCAATTTTTAAAAGGCAAATATCTCCCGATCTGTAGGAATCTGAGAGACAAAACTTATGTCACTTTGAGATAACGTATATATCAACTTCGTGTCAGAGTCACGTCAATGTATGTCCAAGGGTTTGGAGGATAGACACATTTAAATTTTTAGAGATTATTCGAAAGTCAATTTTTAAAAGGAAATATCTCCCGATCTGTAGGAATCTAAGAGCAAACCTTATGTCACTTTGAGGGAACGTATATGTCAACTTCATGTCATAGTCTTGTCAGTGTATGTCCAAGGGTTTGGAGGATAGAGACATTTGAATTTTTCGAGATTATTCGAAAGTCAATTTTTAAAAGGCAAATATCTCCCGATCTGTAGGAATCTGAGAGACAAACCTTATGTCACTTTGAGGCAACGCATATGTCAACTTCATATCAGAGTCACGTTAATGTATGTCCAAGGATTTGGAGGATAGAGACATTTAAATTTTTCGAGATTATTCGAAAGTCAATTTTTAAAATGCAATTATCTCCCGATCTGTAGGCATCTGAGAGACAAAACTTATGTCACTTTGAGGGAACGTATATGTTAACTTCCTGTCAGAGTTACGTCAATGTATGTCCAACGGTTTGGAGGATAGAGACATTTGAATTTTTCGAGATTATTCGAAAGTCAATTTGTTAAAGGCTAATATCTCCCGATCTGTAGGAATCTGAGAGACAAACCTTATGTCACTTAGAGGGATCGCTTATGTCAACTTCATGTCAGAGTCACGTCAATGTATGTCCAAGGGTTTGGAGGATAGAGACATTTAAATTTTTCGAGATTATTCGAAAGTCAATTTTTAAAAGGCAAATATCTCCCGATCTGTAGGAATCTTAGAGACAAAACTTATGTCACTTTGAGGGAACGTATTTGTCAACTTCATGTCAGAGTCACGTCAATGTATGTCCAAGGGTTTGGAGGATAGAGACATATCAATTTTTCGAGATTATTCGAAAGTCAATTTTTAAAAGGCAAATATCTCCCGATCTGTAGGAATCTTAGAGACAAAACTTATGTCACTTTGAGGGAACGTATATGTCAACATCATGTTATAGTTACGTCAATGTATGTCAAAAGGTTTGGAGTATAGAGACATTTAAAATTTAGAGATTATTCGAAAGTCAATTTTTAAAAGGCAAATATCTCCCGATCTGTAGGAATCTGAGAGACAAACCTTATGTCACTTTGAGGAAATGTATATGTCAACTTCATGTCGGAGTCACGTCAATGTATGTCCAAGGGTTTGGAGGATAGAGACATTTAAATTTTTTCGAGATTATTCGAAAGTCAATTATTAAAATGCAAATATCTCCCGATCTGTAGGCATCTGAGAGACCAACCTTATGTCACTTTGAGGAAATGTATATGTCAACTTCATGTCGGAGTCACGTCAATGTATGTCCAAGGGTTTGGAGGATAGAGACATATCAATTTTTCGAGATTATTCGAAAGTCAATTTTTAAAAGGCAAATATCTCCCGATCTGTAGGAATCTTAGAGACAAAACTTATGTCACTTTGAGGGAACGCATATGTCAACTTCATGTCAGAGTTACGTCAATGTATGTCCAACGGTTTGGAGGATAGAGACATTTTATTTTTTCGAGATTATTCGAAAGTCAATTTGTTAAAGGAAAATATCTCCCGATCTGTAGGAATCTGAGAGACAAACCTTATGTCACTTTGAGCGAACGTATATGTCAACTTCATGTCGGAGTCACGTCAATGTATGTCCAAGGGTTTGTAGGATAGAGACATTTAAATTTTTCGAGATTATTTGAAAGTCAATTTTTAAAAGGTAAATATCTCCCGATCTGTAGGAATCTAAGAGACAAAACTTATGTCACTTTGAGGGAACGTATATGTCAACTTCATGTCAGAGTCACGTCAATGTATGTCCAAGGGTTTGGAGGATAGAGACATTTAAATTTTTCGAGATTATTCGAAAGTCAATTTTTAAAAGGCAAATATCTCCCGATCTGTAGGAATCTGAGAGACAAACCTTATGTCACTTTGAGGAAACGTATATGTCAACATCCTGTCAGAGTCACGTCAATGTATGTCCAAGGGTTTGGAGGATAGAGACATTTAAATTTTTCGAGATTATTCGAAAGTCAATTTTCAAAAGGCAAATATCTCCCGATCTGTAGGAATCTGAGAGACAAACCTTATGTCACTTTGAGGAAACGTATATGTCAACTTCATGTCGGAGTCACGTCAATGTATGTCCAAGGGTTTGGAGGATAGAGACATTTAAATTTTTCGAGATTATTCGAAAGTCAATTATTAAAATGCAAATATCTCCCGATCTGTAGGCATCTGAGAGACCAACCTTATGCCACTTTGAGGGAACGTATATGTCAACTTCATGTCGGAGTCACGTCAATGTATGTACAAGGGTTTGGAGGATAGAGACATTTAAATTTTTCGAGATTATTCGAAAGTCAATTATTAAAATGCAAATATCTCCCGATCTGTTTTAATCTGAGAGGCAAACCTTATGTCACTTTGAGGGAACGTATATGTCAACTTCATGTCATAGTCTTGTCAATGTATGTCCAAGGGTTTGGAGGATAGAGACATTTGAATTTTTCGAGATTTTTCGAAAGTCAATTTTTAAAAGGCAAATATCTCCCGATCTGTAGGAATCTGAGAGACAAACCTTATGTCACTTTGAGGCAACGCATATGTCAACTTCATGTCAGAGTTACGTCAATGTATGTCCAACGGTTTGGAGGATAAAGACATTTTATTTTTTCGAGATTATTCGAAAGTCAATTTGTTAAAGGCAAATATCTCCCGATCTGTAGGAATCTGAGAGACAAACCTTATGTCACTTTGAGGGAACGTATATGTCAACTTCATGTCGGAGTCACGTCAATGTATGTCCAAGGGTTTGGAGGATAGAGACATTTAAATTTTTCGAGATTATTCGAAAGTCAATTATTAAAATGCAAATATCTCCCGATCTGTTTTAATCTGAGAGGCAAACCTTATGTCACTTTGAGGGAACGTATATGTCAACTTCATGTCATAGTCTTGTCAATGTATGTCCAAGGGTTTGGAGGATAGAGACATTTGAATTTTTCGAGATTTTTCGAAAGTCAATTTTTAAAAGGCAAATATCTCCCGATCTGTAGGAATCTGAGAGACAAACCTTATGTCACTTTGAGGCAACGCATATGTCAACTTCATGTCAGAGTTACGTCAATGTATGTCCAACGGTTTGGAGGATAGAGACATTTTATTTTTTCGAGATTATTCGAAAGTCAATTTGTTAAAGGCAAATATCTCCCGATCTGTAGGAATCTGAGAGACAAACCTTATGTCACTTTGAGGGAACGCATATGTCAACTTCATGTCAGAGTTACGTCAATGTATGTCCAACGGTTTGGAGGATAGAGACATTTTATTTTTTCGAGATTATTCGAAAGTCAATTTGTTAAAGGAAAATATCTCCCGATCTGTAGGAATCTGAGAGACAAACCTTATGTCACTTTGAGCGAACGTATATGTCAACTTCATGTCGGAGTCACGTCAATGTATGTCCAAGGGTTTGGAGGATAGAGACATTTAAATTTTTCGAGATTATTCGAAAGTCAATTTTTAAAAGGCAAATATCTCCCGATCTGTAGGAATCTGAGAGACAAACCTTATGTCACTTTGAGGAAACGTATATGTCAACATCCTGTCAGAGTTACGTCAATGTATGTCAAGGGTTTGAAGGATAGAGACATTTTAATTTTTCGAGATTATTCGAAAGTCAATTTGTGAAAGGCAAATATCTCCCGATCTGTAGGAATCTGAGAGACAACAATTATGTCACTTTGAGGGAACGTATATGTCAACTTCATGTCAGAGTCACGTCAATGTATGTCCAAGGGTTTGGAGGATAGAGACATTTAAATTTTTAGAGATTATTCGAAAGTCAATTTTCAAAAGGCAAATATCTCCCGATCTGTAGGAATCTGAGAGACAAACCTTATGTCACTTTGAGGAAACGTATATGTCAACTTCATGTCGGAGTCACGTCAATGTATGTCCAAGGGTTTGGAGGATAGAGACATTTAAATTTTTCGAGATTATTCGAAAGTCAATTATTAAAATGCAAATATCTCCCGATCTGTTTTAATCTGAGAGGCAAACCTTATGTCACTTTGAGGGAACGTATATGTCAACTTCATGTCATAGTCTTGTCAATGTATGTCCAAGGGTTTGGAGGATAGAGACATTTGAATTTTTCGAGATTTTTCGAAAGTCAATTTTTAAAAGGCAAATATCTCCCGATCTGTAGGAATCTGAGAGACAAACCTTATGTCACTTTGAGGCAACGCATATGTCAACTTCATGTCAGAGTTACGTCAATGTATGTCCAACGGTTTGGAGGAAAGAGACATTTTATTTTTTCGAGATTATTCGAAAGTCAATTTGTTAAAGGCAAATATCTCCCGATCTGTAGGAATCTGAGAGACAAACCTTATGTCACTTTGAGGGAACGCATATGTCAACTTCATGTCAGAGTCACGTCAATGTATGTCCAAGAGTTTGGAGGATAGAGACATTTCAATTTTTCGAGATTATTCGAAAGTCAATTTTTAAAAGGCAAATATCTCTCGATCTGTAGGAATCTTAGAGACAAAACTTATGTCACTTTGAGGGAACGTAAATGTCAACTTCATGTCATAGTTACGTCAATGTATGTCAAAAGGTTTGGAGGATAGAGACATTTAAACTTTAGAGATTATTCGAAAGTCAATTTTTAAAAGGCAAATATCTCCCGATCTGTAGGAATCTGAGAGACAAAAATTATGTCACTTTGAGGTAACGTATATGTCAACTACATGTCAGAGTCACGTCAATGTATGTCCAAGGGTTTGGAGGATAGAGACATTTAAATTTATAGAGATTATTCGAAAGTCAATTTTTAAAAGGCAAATATCTCCCGATCTGTAGGAATCTGAGAGACAAACCTTATGTCACTTTGAGGGACCGCTTATGTCAACTTCATGTCGGAGTCACGTCAATGTATGTCCAAGGGTTTGGAGGATAGAGACATTTAAATTTTTCGAGATTATTCGAAAGTCAATTATTAAAAGGCAAATATCTCCCGATCTGTAGGAATCTTAGAGACAAAACTTATGTCACTTTGAGGGAACGTATATGTCAACTTCATGTCAGAGTCACGTCAATGTATGTCCAAGGGTTTGGAGGATAAAAACATATCAATTTTTCGAGATTATTCGAAAGTCAATTTTTAAAAGGCAAATATCTCCCGATCTGTAGGAATCTTAGAGACAAAACTTATGTCACTTTGAGGGAACGTATATGTCAACTTCATGTCATAGTTACGTCAATGTATGTCAAAAGGTTTGGAGTATAGAGACATTTAAAATTTAGAGATTATTCGAAATTCAATTTTTAAAAGGCAAATATCTCCCGATCTGTAGGAATCTGAGAGACAAACCTTATGTCACTTTGAGGAAATGTATATGTCAACTTCATGTCGGTGTCACGTCAATGTATGTCCAAGGGTTTGGAGGATAGAGACATTTAAATTTTTTCGAGATTATTCGAAAGTCAATTATTAAAATGCAAATATCTCCCGATCTGTAGGCATCTGAGAGACCAACCTTATGTCACTTTGAGGGAACGTACATGTCAACTTCATGTCGGAGTCACGTCAATGTATGTCCAAGGGTTTGGATGATAGAGACATTTAAATTTTTCGAGATTATTCGAAAGTCAATTATTAAAATGCAAATATCTCCCGATCTGTTTTAATCTGAGAGGCAAACCTTATGTCACTTTGAGGGAACGTATATGTCAACTCCATGTCATAGTCTTGTCAATGTATGTCCAAGGGTTTGGAGGATAGAGACATTTGAATTTTTCGAGATTTTTCGAAAGTCAATTTTTAAAAGGCAAATATCTCCCGATCTGTAGGAATCTGAGAGACAAAACTTATGTCACTTTGAGGGAACGCATATGTCAACTTCATGTCAGAGCTACGTCAATGTATGTCCAACGGTTTGGAGGATAGAGACATTTTATTTTTTCGAGATTATTCGAAAGTCAATTTGTTAAAGGAAAATATCTCCCGATCTGTAGGAATCTGAGAGACAAACCTTATGTCACTTTGAGCGAACGTATATGTCAACTTCATGTCGGAGTCACGTCAATGTATGTCCAAGGGTTTGGAGGATAGAGACATTTAAATTTTTCGAGATTATTTGAAAGTCAATTTTTAAAAGGTAAATATCTCCCGATCTGTAGGAATCTAAGAGACAAAACTTATGTCACTTTGAGGAAACGTATATGTCAACTTCATGTCATAGTCACGTCAATGTATGACCAAAGGTTTGGAGGATAGAGACATTTAAATTTTAGAGATTATTCGAAAGTCAATTTGTTAAAGGCAAATATCTCCCGATCTGTAGGAATCTGAGAGACAAACCTTATGTCACTTTGAGGGAACGTATATGTCAACTTCATGTCGGAGTCACGTCAATGTATGTCCAAGGGTTTGGAGGATAGAGACATTTAAATTTTTCGAGATTATTCGAAAGTCAATTATTAAAATGCAAATATCTCCCGACCTGTTTTAATCTGAGAGGCAAACCTTATGTCACTTTGAGGGAACGTATATGTCAACTTCATGTCATAGTCTTGTCAATGTATGTCCAAGGGTTTGGAGGATAGAGACATTTGAATTTTTCGAGATTTTTCGAAAGTCAATTTTTAAAAGGCAAATATCTCCCGATCTGTAAGAATCTGAGAGACAAACCTTATGTCACTTTGAGGCAACGCATATGTCAACTTCATGTCAGAGTTACGTCAATGTATGTCCAACGGTTTGGAGGAAAGAGACATTTTATTTTTTCGAGATTATTCGAAAGTCAATTTGTTAAAGGCAAATATCTCCCGATCTGTAGGAATCTGAGAGACAAACCTTATGTCACTTTGAGGGAACGCATATGTCAACTTCATGTCAGAGTCACGTCAATGTATGTCCAAGGGTTTGGAGGATAGAGACATTTCAATTTTTCGAGATTATTCGAAAGTCAATTTTTAAAAGGCAAATATCTCTCGATCTGTAGGAATCTTAGAGACAAAACTTATGTCACTTTGAGGGAACGTAAATGTCAACTTCATGTCATAGTTACGTCAATGTATGTCAAAAGGTTTGGAGGATAGAGACATTTAAACTTTAGAGATTATTCGAAAGTCAATTTTTAAAAGGCAAATATCTCCCGATCTGTAGGAATCTGAGAGACAAAAATTATGTCACTTTGAGGTAACGTATATGTCAACTACATGTCAGAGTCACGTCAATGTATGTCCAAGGGTTTGGAGGATAGAGACATTTAAATTTATAGAGATTATTCGAAAGTCAATTTTTAAAAGGCAAATATCTCCCGATCTGTAGGAATCTGAGAGACAAACCTTATGTCACTTTGAGGGACCGCTTATGTCAACTTCATGTCAGAGTCACGTCAATGTATGTCCAAGGGTTTGGAGGATAGAGACATTTAAATTTTTCGAGATTATTCGAAAGTCAATTATTAAAAGGCAAATATCTCCCGATCTGTAGGAATCTTAGAGACAAAACTTATGTCACTTTGAGGGAACGTATATGTCAACTTCATGTCAGAGTCACGTCAATGTATGTCCAAGGGTTTGGAGGATAGAGACATATCAATTTTTCGAGATTATTCGAAAGTCAATTTTTAAAAGGCAAATATCTCCCGATCTGTAGGAATCTTAGAGACAAAACTTATGTCACTTTGAGGGAACGTATATGTCAACTTCATGTCATAGTTACGTCAATGTATGTCAAAAGGTTTGGAGTATAGAGACATTTAAAATTTAGAGATTATTCGAAAGTCAATTTTTAAAAGGCAAATATCTCCCGATCTGTAGGAATCTGAGAGACAAACCTTATGTCACTTTGAGGAAATGTATATGTCAACTTCATGTCGGTGTCACGTCAATGTATGTCCAAGGGTTTGGAGGATAGAGACATTTAAATTTTTTCGAGATTATTCGAAAGTCAATTATTAAAATGCAAATATCTCCCGATCTGTAGGCATCTGAGAGACCAACCTTATGTCACTTTGAGGGAACGTACATGTCAACTTCATGTCAGAGTCACGTCAATGTATGTAGAAGGGTTTGGATGATAGAGACATTTAAATTTTTCGAGATTATTCGAAAGTCAATTATTAAAATGCAAATATCTCCCGATCTGTTTTAATCTGAGAGGCAAACCTTATGTCACTTTGAGGGAACGTATATGTCAACTCCATGTCATAGTCTTGTCAATGTATGTCCAAGGGTTTGGAGGATAGAGACATTTGAATTTTTCGAGATTTTTCGAAAGTCAATTTTTAAAAGGCAAATATCTCCCGATCTGTAGGAATCTGAGAGACAAAACTTATGTCACTTTGAGGGAACGCATATGTCAACTTCATGTCAGAGCTACGTCAATGTATGTCCAACGGTTTGGAGGATAGAGACATTTTATTTTTTCGAGATTATTCGAAAGTCAATTTGTTAAAGGAAAATATCTCCCGATCTGTAGGAATCTGAGAGACAAACCTTATGTCACTTTGAGCGAACGTATATGTCAACTTCATGTCGGAGTCACGTCAATGTATGTCCAAGGGTTTGGAGGATAGAGACATTTAAATTTTTCGAGATTATTTGAAAGTCAATTTTTAAAAGGTAAATATCTCCCGATCTGTTGGAATCTAAGAGACAAAACTTATGTCACTTTGAGGAAACGTATATGTCAACTTCATGTCATAGTCACGTCAATGTATGACCAAAGGTTTGGAGGATAGAGACATTTAAATTTTAGAGATTATTCGAAAGTCAATTTTTAAAAGGCAAATATCTCAGGATCTGTAGGAATCTGAGAGACAAAACTTATGTCACTTTGAGATAACGTATATATCAACTTCGTGTCAGAGTCACGTCAATGTATGTCCAAGGGTTTGGAGGATAGACACATTTAAATTTTTAGAGATTATTCGAAAGTCAATTTTTAAAAGGCAAATATCTCCCGATCTGTAGGAATCTAAGAGGCAAACCTTATGTCACTTTGAGGGAACGTATATGTCAACTTCATGTCATAGTCTTGTCACTGTATGTCCAAGGGTTTGGAGGATAGAGACATTTGAATTTTTCGAGATTATTCGAAAGCCAATTTTTAAAAGGCAAATATCTCCCGATCTGTAGGAATCTGAGAGACAAACCTTATGTCACTTTGAGGCAACGCATATGTCACCTTCATGTCAGAGTCACGTTAATGTATGTCCAAGGATTTGGAGGATAGAGACATTTTAATTTTTCGAGATTATTCGAAAGTCAATTTTTAAAATGCAAATATCTCCCGATCTGTAGGCATCTGAGAGACAAACCTTATGTCACTTTGAGGGAACGTATATGTTAACTTCCTGTCAGAGTTACGTCAATGTATGTCCAACGGTTTGGAGGATAGAGACATTTGAATTTTTCGAGATTATTCGAAAGTCAATTTGTTAAAGGCAAATATCTCCCGATCTGTATTAATCTGAGAGACAAACCTTATGTCACTTTGAGGGAACGCTTATGTCAACTTCATGTCAGAGTCACGTCAATGTATGTCCAAGGGTTTGGAGGATAGAGACATTTAAATTTTTCGAGATTATTCGAAAGTCAATTTTTAAAAGGCAAATATCTCCCGATCTGTAGGCATCTGAGAGACAAACCTATTGTCACTTTGAGGGAACGTATATGTCAACTTAATGTCAGAGTTACGTCAATGTATGTCGAAGGGTTTGGAGGATAGAGACATTTTAATTTTTCGAGATTATTCGAAAGTCAATTTGTGAAAGGCAAATATCTCCCGATCTGTAGGAATCTGAGAGACCAACCTTATGTCACTTTTAGGGAACGTATGTGTCAACTTCCTGTCAGAGTCACGTCAATGTATGTCCAAGGGTTTGGAGGATAGAGACGTTTTAATTTTTCGAGATTATTCGAAAGTCAATTTTTAAAAGGCAAATATCTCCCGATCTGTGGGAATCTAAGAGGAAAACCTTATGTCACGTTGAGGGAACGTATATGTCAACTTCATGTCATAGTCTTGTCAATGTATGTCCAAGGGTTTGGAGGATAGAGACATTTACATTTCTCGAGATTATTCGAAAGTCAATTATTAAAATGCAAATATCTCCCGATTTGTAGGCATCTGAAAAACAAACCTTACGTCACTTTGAGGGAACGTATATTTCAACTTCATGTCAGAGTTACGTCAATGTATGTCCAAGGGTTTGGAGGATAGAGACATTTTAATTTTTTGAGATTATTCGATAGTCAATTTTTAAAAGGCAAATATCTCCCGATCTGTAAGAATCTGAGAGATAAAACTTATGTCACTTTGAGGGAACGCATATGCCAACTTCATGTCATAGTCTTGTCAATGTATGTCCAAGGGTTTGGAGGATAGAGACATTTGAATTTTTCGAGATTTTTCGAAAGTCAATTTTTAAAAGGCAAATATCTCCCGATCTGTAGGAATCTGAGAGACAAACCTTATGTCACTTTGAGCGAACGTATATGTCAACTTCATGTCGGAGTCACGTCAATGTATGTCCAAGGGTTTGGAGGATAGAGACATTTAAATTTTTCGAGATTATTTGAAAGTCAATTTTTAAAAGGTAAATATCTCCCGATCTGTTGGAATCTAAGAGACAAAACTTATGTCACTTTGAGGAAACGTATATGTCAACTTCATGTCATAGTCACGTCAATGTATGACCAAAGGTTTGGAGGATAGAGAAATTTAAATTTTAGAGATTATTCGAAAGTCAATTTTTAAAAGGCAAATATCTCAGGATCTGTAGGAATCTGAGAGACAAAACTTATGTCACTTTGAGATAACGTATATATCAACTTCGTGTCAGAGTCACGTCAATGTATGTCCAAGGGTTTGGAGGATAGACACATTTAAATTTTTAGAGATTATTCGAAAGTCAATTTTTAAAAGGCAAATATCTCCCGATCTGTAGGAATCTAAGAGGCAAACCTTATGTCACTTTGAGGGAACGTATATGTCAACTTCATGTCATAGTCTTGTCAGTGTATGTCCAAGGGTTTGGAGGATAGAGACATTTGAATTTTTCGAGATTATTCGAAAGCCAATTTTTAAAAGGCAAATATCTCCCGATCTGTAGGAATCTGAGAGACAAACCTTATGTCACTTTGAGGCAACGCATATGTCACCTTCATGTCAGAGTCACGTTAATGTATGTCCAAGGATTTGGAGGATAGAGACATTTCAATTTTTCGAGATTATTCGAAAGTCAATTTTTAAAATGCAAATATCTCCCGATCTGTAGGCATTTGAGAGACAAACCTTATGTCACTTTGAGGGAACGTATATGTTAACTTCCTGTCAGAGTTACGTCAATGTATGTCCAACGGTTTGGAGGATAGAGACATTTGAATTTTTCGAGATTATTCGAAAGTCAATTTGTTAAAGGCAAATATCTCCCGATCTGTATTAATCTGAGAGACAAACCTTATGTCACTTTGAGGGAACGCTTATGTCAACTTCATGTCAGAGTCACGTCAATGTATGTCCAAGGGTTTGGAGGATAGAGACATTTAAATTTTTCGAGATTATTCGAAAGTCAATTTTTAAAAGGCAAATATCTCCCGATCTGTAGGCATCTGAGAGACAAACCTATTGTCACTTTGAGGGAACGTATATGTCAACTTAATGTCAGAGTTACGTCAATGTATGTCGAAGGGTTTGGAGGATAGAGACATTTTAATTTTTCGAGATTATTCGAAAGTCAATTTGTGAAAGGCAAATATCTCCCGATCTGTAGGAATCTGAGAGACCAACCTTATGTCACTTTTAGGGAACGTATGTGTCAACTTCCTGTCAGAGTCACGTCAATGTATGTCCAAGGGTTTGGAGGATAGAGACGTTTTAATTTTTCGAGATTATTCGAAAGTCAATTTTTAAAAGGCAAATATCTCCCGATCTGTGGGAATCTAAGAGGAAAACCTTATGTCACGTTGAGGGAACGTATATGTCAACTTCATGTCATAGTCTTGTCAATGTATGTCCAAGGGTTTGGAGGATAGAGACATTTACATTTCTCGAGATTATTCGAAAGACAATTATTAAAATGCAAATATCTCCCGATCTGTAGGCATCTGAAAAACAAACCTTACGTCACTTTGAGGGAACGTATATTTCAACTTCATGTCAGAGTTACGTCAATGTATGTCCAAGGGTTTGGAGGATAGAGACATTTTAATTTTTTGAGATTATTCGATAGTCAATTTTTAAAAGGCAAATATCTCCCGATCTGTAAGAATCTGAGAGATAAAACTTATGTCACTTTGAGGGAACGCATATGCCAACTTCATGTCATAGTCTTGTCAATGTATGTCCAAGGGTTTGGAGGATAGAGACATTTGAATTTTTCGAGATTTTTCGAAAGTCAATTTTTAAAAGGCAAATATCTCCCGATCTGTAGGAATCTGAGAGACAAACCTTATGTCACTTTGAGGCAACGCATATGTCAACTTCATGTCAGAGTTACGTCAATGTATGTCCAACGGTTTGGAGGATAGAGACATTTTATTTTTTCGAGATTATTCGAAAGTCAATTTGTTAAAGGCAAATATCTCCCGATCTGTAGGAATCTGAGAGACAAACCTTATGTCACTTTGAGGGAACGTATATGTCAACTTCATGTCGGAGTCACGTCAATGTATGTCCAAGGGTTTGGAGGATAGAGACATTTAAATTTTTCGAGATTATTCGAAAGTCAATTATTAAAATGCAAATATCTCCCGATCTGTTATAATCTGAGAGGCAAACCTTATGTCACTTTGAGGGAACGTATATGTCAACTTCATGTCATAGTCTTGTCAATATATGTCCAAGGGTTTGGAGGATAGAGACATTTGAATTTTTCGAGATTTTTCGAAAGTCAATTTTTAAAAGGCAAATATCTCCCGATCTGTAGGAATCTGAGAGACAAACCTTATGTCACTTTGAGGCAACGCATATGTCAACTTCATGTCAGAGTTACGTCAATGTATGTCCAACGGTTTGGAGGATAGAGACATTTTATTTTTTCGAGATTATTCGAAAGTCAATTTGTTAAAGGCAAATATCTCCCGATCTGTAGGAATCTGAGAGACAAACCTTATGTCACTTTGAGGGAACGCATATGTCAACTTCATGTCAGAGTCACGTCAATGTATGTCCAAGGGTTTGGAGGATAGAGACATTTCAATTTTTCGAGATTATTCGAAAGTCAATTTTTAAAAGGCAAATATCTCTCGATCTGTAGGAATCTTAGAGACAAAACTTATGTCACTTTGAGGGAACGTATATGTCAACTTCATGTCATAGTTACGTCAATGTTTGTCAAAAGGTTTGGAGGATAGAGACATTTAAACTTTAGAGATTATTCGAAAGTCAATTTTTAAAAGGCAAATATCTCCCGATCTGTAGGAATCTGAGAGACAAACCTGATGTCACTTTGAGGAAACGTATATGTCAACTTCATGTCGGAGTCACGTCAATGTATGTCCAAGGGTTTGGAGGATAGAGACATTTAAATTTTTCGAGATTATTCGAAAGTCAATTATTAAAATGCAAATATCTCCCGATCTGTAGGCATCTGAGAGACCAACCTTATGTCACTTTGAGGGAACGTATATGTCAACTTCATGTCGGAGTCACGTCATTGTATGTAGAAGGGTTTGGAGGATAGAGACATTTAAATTTATAGAGATTATTCGAAAGTCAATTTTTAAAAGGCAAATATCTCCCGATCTGTAGGAATCTGAGAGACAAACCTTATGTCACTTTGAGGAAACGTATATGTCAACTTCATGTCAGAGTCACGTCAATGTATGTCCAAGGGTTTGGAGGATAGAGACATTTAAATTTTTAGAGATTATTCGAAAGTCAATTTTTAAAAGGCAAATATCTCCCGATCTGTAGGATTCTGAGAGACAAACCTTATGTCACTTTGAGGAAACGTATATGTCAATTTCATGTCGGAGTCACGTCAATGTATGTCCAAGGGTTTGGAGGATAAAGACATTTAAATTTTTCGAGATTATTCGAAAGTCAATTATTAAAATGCAAATAACTCCCGATCTGTAGGCATCTGAGAGACCAACCTTATGTCACTTTGAGGGAACGTATATGTTAACTTCATGTCATAGTCACGTCAATGTATGTCCAAGGGTTTGGAGGATAGACACATTTAAATTTTTAGAGATTATTCGAAAGTCAATTTTTAAAAGGCAAATATCTCCCGATCTGTAGGAATCTAAGATGCAAACCTTATGTCACTTTGAGGGAACGTATATGTCAACTTCCTGTCAGAGTTGTGTCAATGTATGTCCAACGGTTTGGAGGATAGAGACATTTGAATTTTTCGAGATTATTCGAAAGTCAATTTGTTAAAGGCAAATATCTCCCGATCTGTAGGAATCTGAGAGACAAACCTTATGTCACTTTGAGGAAATGTATATGTCAACTTCATGTCGGAGTCACGTCAATGTATGTCCAAGGGTTTGGAGGATAGAGACATTTAAATTTTTTCGAGATTATTCGAAAGTCATTTATTAAAATGCAAATATCTCCCGATCTGTAGGCATCTGAGAGACCAACCTTATGTCACTTTGAGGAAATGTATATGTCAACTTCATGTCGGAGTCACGTCAATGTATGTCCAAGGGTTTGGATGATAGAGACATTTAAATTTTTCGAGATTATTCGAAAGTCAACTATTAAAATGCAAATATCTCCCGATCTGTTTTAATCTGAGAGGCAAACCTTATGTCACTTTGAGGGAACGTATATGTCAACTCCATGTCATAGTCTTGTCAATGTATGTCCAAGGGTTTGGAGGATAGAGACATATCAATTTTTCGAGATTATTCGAAAGTCAATTTTTAAAAGGCAAATATCTCCCGATCTGTAGGAATCTTAGAGACAAAACTTATGTCACTTTGAGGGAACGCATATGTCAACTTCATGTCAGAGTTACGTCAATGTATGTCCAACGGTTTGGAGGATAGAGACATTTTATTTTTTCGAGATTATTCGAAAGTCAATTTGTTAAAGGAAAATATCTCCCGATCTGTAGGATTCTGAGAGACAAACCTTATGTCACTTTGAGCGAACGTATATGTCAACTTCATGTCGGAGTCATGTCAATGTATGTCCAAGGGTTTGGAGGGTAGAGACATTTAAATTTTTCGAGATTATTTGAAAGTCAATTTTTAAAAGGTAAATATCTCCCGATCTGTAGGAATCTAAGAGACAAAACTTATGTCACTTTGAGGGAACGTATATGTCAACTTCATGTCAGAGTCACGTCAATGTATGTCCAAGGGTTTGGAGGATAGAGACATTTAAATTTTTCGAGATTATTCGAAAGTCAATTTTTAAAGGCAAATATCTCCCGATCTGTAGGAATCTGAGAGACAAACCTTATGTCACTTTGAGGAATCGAATATGTCAACATCCTGTCAGAGTTACGTCAATGTATGTCAAGGGTTTGGAGGATAGAGACATTTTAATTTTTCGAGATTATTCGAAAGTCAATTTGTGAAAGGCAAATATCTCCCGATCTGTAGGAATCTGAGAGACAACAATTATGTCACTTTGAGGGAACGTATATGTCAACTTCATGTCAGAGTCACGTCAATGTATGTCCAAGGGTTTGGAGGATAGAGACATTTAAATTTTTAGAGATTATTCGAAAGTCAATTTTCAAAAGGCAAATATCTCCCGATCTGTAGGAATCTGAGAGACAAACCTTATGTCACTTTGAGGAAACGTATATGTCAACTTCATGTCGGAGTCACGTCAATGTATGTCCAAGGGTTTGGAGGATAGAGACATTTAAATTTTTCGAGATTATTCGAAAGTCAATTATTAAAATGCAATTATCTCCCGATCTGTTTTAATCTGAGAGGCAAACCTTATGTCACTTTGAGGGAACGTATATGTCAACTTCATGTCAGAGTCACGTCAATGTATGTCCAAGGGTTTGGAGGATAGAGACATTTGAATTTTTCGAGATTTTTCGAAAGTCAATTTTTAAAAGGCAAATATCTCCCGATCTGTAGGAATCTGAGAGACAAACCTTATGTCACTTTGAGGCAACGCATATGTCAACTTCATGTCAGAGTTACGTCAATGTATGTCCAACGGTTTGGAGGATAGAGACATTTAATTTTTTCGAGATTATTCGAAAGTCAATTTGTTAAAGGCAAATATCTCCCGATCTGTTGGAATCTGAGAGACAAACCTTATGTCACTTTGAGGGAACGTATATGTCAACTTCATGTCGGAGTCACGTCAATGTATGTCCAAGGGTTTGGAGGATAGAGACATTTAAATTTTTCGAGATTATTCGAAAGTCAATTATTAAAATGCAAATATCTCCCGATCTGTTTTAATGTGAGAGGCAAACCTTATGTCACTTTGAGGGAACGTATATGTCAACTTCATGTCATAGTCTTGTCAATGTATGTCCAAGGGTTTGGAGGATAGAGACATTTGAATTTTTCGAGATTTTTCGAAAGTCAATTTTTAAAAGGCAAATATCTCCCGATCTGTAGGAATCTGAGAGACAAACCTTATGTCACTTTGAGGCAACGCATATGTCAACTTCATGTCAGAGTTACGTCAATGTATGTCCAACGGTTTGGAGGATAGAGACATTTTATTTTTTCGAGATTATTCGAAAGTCAATTTGTTAAAGGCAAATATCTCCCGATCTGTAGGAATCTGAGAGACAAACCTTATGTCACTTTGAGGGAACGCATATGTCAACTTCATGTCAGAGTCACGTCAATGTATGTCCAAGGGTTTGGAGGATAGAGACATTTCAATTTTTAGAGATTATTCGAAAGTCAATTTTTAAAAGGCAAATATCTCTCGATCTGTAGGAATCTTAGAGACAAAACTTATGTCACTTTGAGGGAACGTAAATGTCAACTTCATGTCATAGTTACGTCAATGTATGTCAAAAGGTTTGGAGGATAGAGACATTTAAACTTTAGAGATTATTCGAAAGTCAATTTTTAAAAGGCTAATATCTCCCGATCTGTAGGAATCTGAGAGACAAAAATTATGTCACTTTGAGGTAACGTATATGTCAACTACATGTCAGAGTCACGTCAATGTATGTCCAAGGGTTTGGAGGATAGAGACATTTAAATTTATTGAGATTATTCGAAAGTCAATTTTTAAAAGGCAAATATCTCCCGATCTGTAGGAATCTGAGAGACAAACCTTATGTCACTTTGAGGGACCGCTTATGTCAACTTCATGTCAGAGTCACGTCAATGTATGTCCAAGGGTTTGGAGGATAGAGACATTTAAATTTTTCGAGATTATTCGAAAGTCAATTTTTAAAAGGCAAATATCTCCCGATCTGTAGGAATCTTAGAGACAAACCTTATGTCCCTTTGAGGGAACGTATATGTCAACTTCATGTCAGAGTCACGTCAATGTATGTCCAAGGGTTTGGAGGATAGAGACATATCAATTTTTCGAGATTATTCGAATGTCAATTTTTAAAAGGCAAATATCTCCCGATCTGTAGGAATCTTAGAGACAAAACTTATGTCACTTTGAGGGAACGTATATGTCAACTTCATGTCATAGTTACGTCAATGTATGTCAAAAGGTTTGGAGTATAGAGACATTTAAAATTTAGAGATTATTCGAAAGTCAATTTTTAAAAGGCAAATATCTCCCGATCTGTAGGAATCTGAGAGACAAACCTTATGTCACTTTGAGGAAATGTATATGTCAACTTCATGTCGGAGTCACGTCAATGTATGTCCAAGGGTTTGGAGGATAGAGACATTTAAATTTTTTCGAGATTATTCGAAAGTCAATTATTAAAATGCAAATATCTCCCGATCTGTAGGCATCTGAGAGACCAACCTTATGTCACTTTGAGGGAACGTATATGTCAACTTCATGTCGGAGTCACGTCAATGTATGTCCAAGGGTTTGGATGATAGAGACATTTAAATTTTTCGAGATTATTCGAAAGTCAATTATTAAAATGCAAATATCTCCCGATCTGTTTTAATCTGAGAGGCAAACCTTATGTCACTTTGAGGGAACGTATATGTCAACTCCATGTCATAGTCTTGTCAATGTATGTCCAAGGGTTTGGAGGATAGAGACATTTGAATTTTTCGAGATTTTTCGAAAGTCAATTTTTAAAAGGCAAATATCTCCCGATCTGTAGGAATCTGAGAGACAAAACTTATGTCACTTTGAGGGAACGCATATGTCAACTTCATGTCAGAGTTACGTCAATGTATGTCCAACGGTTTGGAGGATAGAGACATTTTATTTTTTCGAGATTATTCGAAAGTCAATTTGTTAAAGGAAAATATCTCCCGATCTGTAGGAATCTGAGAGACAAACCTTATGTCACTTTGAGCGAACGTATATGTCAACTTCATGTCGGAGTCACGTCAATGTATGTCCAAGGGTTTGGAGGATAGAGACATTTAAATTTCTCGAGATTATTTGAAAGTCAATTTTTAAAAGGTAAATATCTCCCGATCTGTAGGAATCTAAGAGACAAAACTTATGTCACTTTGAGGAAACGTATATGTCAACTTCATGTCATAGTCACGTCAATGTATGACCAAAGGTTTGGAGGATAGAGACATTTAAATTTTAGAGATTATTCGAAAGTCAATTTTTAAAAGGCAAATATCTCCCGATCTGTAGGAATCTGAGAGACAAAACTTATGTCACCTTGAGATAACGTATATATCAACTTCGTGTCAGAGTCACGTCAATGTATGTCCAAGGGTTTGGAGGATAGACACATTTAAATTTTTAGAGATTATTCGAAAGTCAATTTTTAAAAGGCAAATATCTCCCGATCTGTAGGAATCTAAGAGGCAAACCTTATGTCACTTTGAGGGAACGTATATGTCAACTTCATGTCATAGTCTTGTCAGTGTATGTCCAAGGGTTTGGAGGATAGAGACATTTGAATTTTTCGAGATTATTCGAAAGCCAATTTTTAAAAGGCAAATATCTCCCGATCTGTAGGAATCTGAGAGACAAACCTTATGTCACTTTGAGGCAACGCATATGTCACCTTCATGTCAGAGTCACGTTAATGTATGTCCAAGGATTTGGAGGATAGAGACATTTTAATTTTTCGAGATTATTCGAAAGTCAATTTTTAAAATGCAAATATCTCCCGATCTGTAGGCATCTGAGAGACAAACCTTATGTCACTTTGAGGGAACGTATATGTTAACTTCCTGACAGAGTTACGTCAATGTATGTCCAACGGTTTGGAGGATAGAGACATTTGAATTTTTCGAGATTATTCGAAAGTCAATTTGTTAAAGGCAAATATCTCCCGATCTGTAGGAATCTGAGAGACAAACCTTATGTCACTTTGAGGGAACGCTTATGTCAACTTCATGTCAGAGTCACGTCAATGTATGTCCAAGGGTTTGGAGGATAGAGACATTTAAATTTTTCGATATTATTCGAAAGTTAATTTTTAAAAGGCAAATATCTCCCGATCTGTAGGCATCTGAGAGACAAACCTATTGTCACTTTGAGGGAACGTATATGTCAACTTAATGTCAGAGTTACGTCAATGTATGTCGAAGGGTTTGGAGGATAGAGACATTTTAATTTTTCGAGATTATTCGAAAGTCAATTTGTGAAAGGCAAATATCTCCCGATCTGTAGGAATCTGAGAGACCAACCTTATGTCACTTTTAGTGAACGTATGTGTCAACTTCCTGTCAGAGTCACGTCAATGTATGTCCAAGGGTTTGTAGGATAGAGACGTTTTAATTTTTCGAGATTATTCGAAAGTCAATTTTTAAAAGGCAAATATCTCCCGATCTGTGGGAATCTGAGAGACAAACCTTATGTCACTTTGAGGCAACGCATATGTCAACTTCATGTCAGAGTTACGTCAATGTATGTCCAACGGTTTGGAGGATAGAGACATTTTATTTTTTCGAGATTATTCGAAAGTCAATTTGTTAAAGGCAAATATCTCCCGATCTGTAGGAATCTGAGAGACAAACCTTATGTCACTTTGAGGGAACGTATATGTCAACTTCATGTCGGAGTCACGTCAATGTATGTCCAAGGGTTTGGAGGATAGAGACATTTAAATTTTTCGAGATTATTCGAAAGTCAATTATTAAAATGCAAATATCTCCCGATCTGTCATAATCTGAGAGGCAAACCTTATGTCACTTTGAGGGAACGTATATGTCAACTTCATGTAATAGTCTTGTCAATGTATGTCCAAGGGTTTGGAGGATAGAGACATTTGAATTTTTCGAGATTTTTCGAAAGTCAATTTTTAAAAGGCAAATATCTCCCGATCTGTAGGAATCTGAGAGACAAACCTTATGTCACTTTGAGGCAACGCATATGTCAACTTCATGTCAGAGTTACGTCAATGTATGTCCAACGGTTTGGAGGATAGAGACATTTTATTTTTTCGAGATTATTCGAAAGTCAATTTGTTAAAGGAAAATATCTCCCGATCTGTAGGAATCTGAGAGACAAACCTTATGTCACTTTGAGGCAACGCATATGTCAACTTCATGTCAGAGTCACGTTAATGTATGTCCAAGGATTTGGAGGATAGAGACATTTTACTTTTTCGAAATTATTCGAAAGTCAATTTTTAAAATGCAAATATCTCCCGATCTGTAGGAATCTGAGAGACAAAACTTATGTCACTTTGAGATAACGTATATATCAACTTCGTGTCAGAGTCACGTCAATGTATGTCCAAGGGTTTGGAGGATAGACACATTTAAATTTTTAGAGATTATTCGAAAGTCAATTTTTAAAAGGCAAATATCTCCCGATCTGTAGGAATCTAAGAGGCAAACCTTATGTCACTTTGAGGGAACGTATATGTCAACTTCATGTCTTAGTCTTGTCAATGTATGTCCAAGGGTTTGGAGGATAGAGACATTTAAATTTCTCGAGATTATTCGAAAGTCAATTTTTAAAATGCAAATATCTCCCGATCTGTAGGCATCTGAGAGACAAACCTATTGTCACTTTGAGGGAACGTATATGTCAACTTAATGTCAGAGTTACGTCAATGTATGTCAAAGCGTTTGGAGGATAGAGACATTTTAATTTTTCGAGATTATTCGAAAGTCAATTTGTGAAAGGCAAATATCTCCCGATCTGTAGGAATCTAAAAGACCAACCTTATGTCACTTTCAGGGAACGTATATGTCAACTTCCTGTCAGAGTCACGTCAATGTATGTCCAAGGGTTTGGAGGATAGAGACATTTTAATTTTTCGAGATTATTCGAAAGTCAATTTTTAAAAGGCAAATATCTCCCGATCTATAGGAATCTAAGAGGCAACCCTTATGTCACTTTGAGGGAACGTATATGTCAACTTCATGTCATAGTCTTGTCAATGTATGTCCAAGGGTTTGGAGGATAGAGACATTTGAATTTTTCGAGATTATTCGAAAGTCAATTATTAAAAGGCAAATATCTCCCGATCTGTAGGAATCTGAGAGACAAACCTTATGTCACTTTGAAGCAACGCATATGTCAACTTCATGTCAGAGTCACGTTAATGTATGTCCAAGGATTTGGAGGATAGAGACATTTTAATTTTTCGAGATTATTCGAAAGTCAATTTTTAAAATGCAAATATCTCCCGATCTGTAGGCATCTCAGAGACAAACCTTATGTCACTTTCAGGGAACGTTTATGTTAACTTCCTGTCAGAGTTACGTCAATGTATGTCAAACGGTTTGAAGGATAGAGACATTTTAATTTTTCGAGATTATTCGAAAGTCAATTTTTAAAAGGCAAATATCTCCCGATCTGTAGGCATCTGAGAGACAAACCTATTGTCACTTTGAGGGAACGTATATGTCAACCTAATGTCAGAGTTACGTCAATGTATGGCCAAGGGTTTGGACGATAGAGACATTTAAATTTTTCGAGATTATTCGAAAGTCAATTTGTGAAAGGCAAATATCTCCCGATCTGTAGGAATCTGAGAGATCAACCTTATGTCACTTTCAGGGAACGTATATGTCAACTTCCTGTCTGAGTCACGTCAATGTATGTCCAAGGGTTTGGAGGATAGGGACGTCTAAATTTTTCGAGATTATTCGGAAGTCAATTTTTAAAAGGCAAATATCTCCCGATCTGTAGGAATCTAAGAGGCAAACCTTATGTCACTTTGAGGGAACGTATATGTTAACTTCATGTCATAGTCTTGTTAATGTATGTTCAAGGGTTTGGAGGATAGAGACATTTAAATTTCTCGAGATTATTCGAAAGTCAATTATTAAAATGCAAATATCTCCCGATCTGTAGGCATCTGAAAGACAAACCTTATGTCACTTTGAGGGAACGTATATGTCAACTTCATGTCAGAGTAACGTCAATGTATGTCCAAGGGTTTGGAGGATAGAGACATTTTAATTTTTTGAGATTATTCGATAGTCAATTTTTAAAAGGCAAATATCTCCCGATCTGTAAGAATCTGAGAGACAAACCTTATGTCACTTTGAGGGAACGCATATGCCAACTACATGTCAGAGTTACGTCAATGTATGTCCAAGGGTTTGGAGGATAGAGACATTTTAATTTTTCGAGATTATTTGAAAGTCAATTTTTAAAAGGTAAATATCTCCCGATATGTAGGAATCTAAGAGACAAAACTTATGTCACTTTGAGGGAACGTATATGTCAACTTCATGTCAGAGTCACGTCAATGTATGTCCAAGGGTTTGGTGGATAGAGACATTTAAATTTTTCGAGATTATTCGAAAGTCAATTTTTAAAAGGCAAATATCTCCCGATCTGAAGGAATCTGAGAGACAAACCTTATGTCACTTTGAGGAAACGTATATGTCAACTTCCTGTGAGAGTTACGTCAATGTATGTCCAAGGGTTTGGAGGATAGAGAAATTTTAATTTTTCGAGATTATTCGAAAGTCAATTTGTGAAAGGCAAATATCTCCCGATCTGTAGGAATCTGAGAGACAAACCTTATGTCACTTTGAGGGAACGTATGTGTCAACTTCCTGTCAGAGTCACGTCAATGTATGTCCAAGGGTTTGGAGGATAGAGACGTTTTAATTTTTCGAGATTATTCGAAAGTCAATTTTTAAAGGTAAATATCTCCCGATCTGTAGGAATCTAAGAGACAAAACTTATGTCACTTAGAGGGAACGTATATGTCAACTTCATGTCAGAGTCACGTCAATGTATGTCCAAGGGTTTGGAGGATAGAGACATTTCAATTTTTCGAGATTATTCGAAAGTCAATTATTAAAAGGCAAATATCTCCCGATCTGTAGGAATCTTAGAGACAAAACTTATGTCACTTTGAGGGAACGTATGTGTCAACTTCATGTCATAGTTACGTCAATGTATGTCAAAAGGTTTGGAGGATAGAGACATTTAAACTTTAGAGATTATTCGAAAGTCAATTTTTAAAAGGCAAATATCTCCCGATCTGTAGGAATCTGAGAGACAAACCTTATGTCACTTTGAGGGAACGTATATGTCAACTTCATGTCATAGTCACGTCAATGTATGAGCAAAGGTTTGGAGGATAGAGACATTTAAATTTTAGAGATTATTCGAAAGTCAATTTTTAAAAGGCAAATATCTCCCGATCTGTAGGAATCTGGGAGACAAAACTTACGTCACTTTGAGATAACGTATATATCAACTTCGTGTCAGAGTCACGTCAATGTATGTCCAAGGGTTTGGAGGATAAACACATTTAAATTTTTAGAGATTATTCGAAAGTCAATTTTTAAAAGGCAAATATCTCCCGATCTGTAGGAATCTAAGAGGCAAACCTTATGTCACTTTGAGGGAACGTATATGTCAACTTCATGTCATAGTCTTGTCAATGTATGTCCAAGGGTTTGGAGGATAGAGACATTTGAATTTTTCGAGATTATTCGAAAGTCAATTTTAAAAGGCAAATATCTCCCGATCTGTAGGAATCTGAGAGACAAACCTTATGTCACTTTGAGGCAACGCATATGTCAACTTCATGTCAGAGTCACGTTAATGTATGTCCAAGGATTTGGAGGATAGAGACATTTTACTTTTTCGAGATTATTCGAAAGTCAATTTTTAAAATGCAAATATTTCCCGATCTGTAGGCATCTGAGAGACAAACCTTATGTCGCTTTGAGGGAACGTATATGTTAACTTCCTGTCAGAGTTACGTCAATGTATGTCCAACGGTTTGGAGGATAGAGACATTTGAATTTTTCGAGATTATTCGAAAGTCAATTTGTTAAAGGCAAATATCTCCCGATCTGTAGGAATCTGAGAGACAAACCTTATGTCACTTTGAGGGAACGCTTATGTCAACTTCATGTCAGAGTCACGTCAATGTATGTCCAAGGGTTTGGAGGATAGAGACATTTAAATTTTTCCAGATTATTCGAAAGTCAATTTTTAAAAGGCAAATATCTCCCGATCTGTAGGCATCTGAGAGACAAACCTATTGTCACTTTGAGGGAACGTATATGTCACCTTAATGTCAGAGTTACGTCAATGTATGTCCAAGGGTTTGGAGGATAGAGACGTTTTAATTTTTCGAGATTATTCGAAAGTCAATTTTTAAAAGGCAAATATCTCCCGATCTGTAGGAATCTAAGAGGCAAACCTTATGTCACTTTGAGGGAACGTATATGTCAACTTCATGTCATAGTCTTGTCAATGTATGTCCAAGGGTTTGGAGGATAGAGACATTTAAATTTCTCGAGATTATTCGAAAGTCAATTATTAAAATGCAAATATTTCCCGATCTGTAGGCATCTGAAAGACAAACCTTATGTCACTTTGAGGGAACGTATATGTCAACTTCATGTCAGAGTTACGTCAATGTATGTCTAAGGGTTTGGAGGATAGAGACATTTAAATTTTTTGAGATTATTCGATAGTCAATTATTAAAAGGCAAATGTCTCCCGATGTGTAAGAATCTGAGAGATAAAACTTATGTCACTTTGAGGGAACGCATATGCCAACTACATGTCAGAGTTACGTCAATGTATGTCCAAGGGTTTGGAGGATAGAGACATTTTAATTTTTCGAGATTATTTGAAAGTCAATTTTTAAAAGGTAAATATCTCCCGATCTGCAGGAATCTAAGAGACAAAACTTATGTCACTTTGAGGGAACGTATATGTCAACTTCATGTCAGAGTCACGTCAATGTATTGCCAAGGGTTTGGAGGATAGAGACATTTAAATTTTTCGAGATTATTCGAAAGTCAATTATTAAAAGGCAAATATCTCCCGATCTGTAGGAATCTGAAAGACAAACCTTATGTCACTTTGAGGAAACGTATATGTCAACTTCCTGTCAGAGTTACGTCAATGTATGTCCAAGGGTTTGGAGGATAGAGACATTTTAATTTTTCGAGATTATTCGAAAGTCAATTTGTGAAAGGCAAATATCTCCCGATCTGTAGGAATCTGAGAGACAAACCTTATGTCACTTTGAGGGAACGTATATGTCAACTTCCTGTCAGAGTCACGTCAATGTATGTCCAAGGGTTTGGAGGATGGAGACGTTTTAATTTTTCGAGATTATTCGAAAGTCAATATTTAAAGGTAAATATCTCCCGATCTTTAGGAATCTAAGAGACAAAACTTATGTCACTTTGAGGGAACGTATATGTCAACTTCATGTCAGAGTCACGTCAATGTATGTCCAAGGGTTTGGAGGATAGAGACATATCAATTTTTCGAGATTATTCGAAAGTCAATTTTTAAAAGGCAAATATCTCCCGATCTGTAGGAATCTTAGAGACAAAACTTATGTCACTTTGAGGGAACGTATATGTCAACTTCATGTCATAGTTACGTCAATGTATGTCAAAAGGTTTGGAGGATAGAGACATTTAAACTTTAGAGATTATTCGAAAGTCAATTTTTAAAAGGCAAATATCTCCCGATCTGTAGGAATCTGAGAGACAAACCTTATGTCACTTTGAGGGAACGTATATGTCAACTTCATGTCATAGTCACGTCAATGTATGTCCAAGGGTTTGGTGGATAGAGACATTTAAATTTTTCGAGATTATTCGAAAGTCAATTTTTAAAAGGCAAATATCTCCCGATCTGAAGGAATCTGAGAGACAAACCTTATGTCACTTTGAGGAAACGTATATGTCAACTTCCTGTGAGAGTTACGTCAATGTATGTCCAAGGGTTTGGAGGATAGAGAAATTTTAATTTTTCGAGATTATTCGAAAGTCAATTTGTGAAAGGCAAATATCTCCCGATCTGTAGGAATCTGAGAGACAAACCTTATGTCACTTTGAGGGAACGTATGTGTCAACTTCCTGTCAGAGTCACGTCAATGTATGTCCAAGGGTTTGGAGGATAGAGACGTTTTAATTTTTCGAGATTATTCGAAAGTCAATTTTTAAAGGTAAATATCTCCCGATCTGTAGGAATCTAAGAGACAAAACTTATGTCACTTAGAGGGAACGTATATGTCAACTTCATGTCAGAGTCACGTCAATATATGTCCAAGGGTTTGGAGGATAGAGACATTTCAATTTTTCGAGATTATTCGAAAGTCAATTTTTAAAAGGCAAATATCTCCCGATCTGTAGGAATCTTAGAGACAAAACTTATGTCACTTTGAGGGAACGTATATGTTAACTTCCTGTCGGAGTTACGTCAATGTATGTCCAACGGTTTGGAGGATAGAGACATTTGAATTTTTCGAGATTATTCGAAAGTCAATTTGTTAAAGGCAAATATCTCCCGATCTGTAGGAATCTGAGAGACAAACCTTATGTCACTTTGAGGGAACGCTTATGTCAACTTCATGTCAGAGTCACGTCAATGTATGTCCAAGGGTTTGGAGGATAGAGACATTTGAATTTTTCGAGATTATTCGAAAGTCAATTTTTAAAAGGCAAATATCTCCCGATCTGTAGGAATCTGAGAGACAAACCTTATGTCACTTTGAGGCAACGCATATGTCAACTTCATGTCAGAGTCACGTTAATGTATGTCCAAGGATTTGGAGGATAGAGACATTTTACTTTTTCGAGATTATTCGAAAGTCAATTTTTAAAATGCAAATATTTCCCGATCTGTAGGCATCTGAGAGACAAACCTTATGTCACTTTGAGGGAACGTATATGTCAACTTCATGTCATAGTCTTGTCAATGTATGTCCAAGGGTTTGGAGGATAGAGACATTTGAATTTTTCGAGATTATTCGAAAGTCAATTTGTTAAAGGCAAATATCTCCCGATCTGTAGGAATCTGAGAGACAAACCTTATGTCACTTTGAGGGAACGCTTATGTCAACTTCATGTCAGAGTCACGTCAATGTATGTCCAAGGGTTTGGAGGATAGAGACATTTAAATTTTTCGAGATTATTCGAAAGTCAATTTTTAAAAGGCAAATATCTCCCGATCTGTAGGCATCTGAGAGACAAACCTATTGTCACTTTGAGGGAACGTATATGTCAACTTAATGTCAGAGTTACGTCAATGTATGTCCAAGGGTTTGGAGGATAGAGACGTTTTAATTTTTCGAGATTATTCGAAAGTCAATTTTTAAAAGGCAAATATCTCCCGATCTGTAGGAATCTAAGAGGCAAACCTTATGTCACTTTGAGGGAACGTATATGTCAACTTCATGTCATAGTCTTGTCAATGTATGTCCAAGGGTTTGGAGGATAGAGACATTTAAATTTCTCGAGATTATTCGAAAGTCAATTATTAAAATGCAAATATTTCCCGATCTGTAGGCATCTGAAAGACAAACCTTATGTCACTTTGAGGGAACGTATATGTCAACTTCAAGTCAGAGTTACGTCAATGTATGTCTAAGGGTTTGGAGGATAGAGACATTTAAATTTTTTGAGATTATTCGATAGTCAATTATTAAAAGGCAAATGTCTCCCGATGTGTAAGAATCTGAGAGATAAAACTTATGTCACTTTGAGGGAACGCATATGCCAACTACATGTCAGAGTTACGTCAATGTATGTCCAAGGGTTTGGAGGATAGAGACATTTTAATTTTTCGAGATTATTTGAAAGTCAATTTTTAAAAGGTAAATATCTCCCGATCTGCAGGAATCTAAGAGACAAAACTTATGTCACTTTGAGGGAACGTATATGTCAACTTCATGTCAGAGTCACGTCAATGTATTGCCAAGGGTTTGGAGGATAGAGACATTTAAATTTTTCGAGATTATTCGAAAGTCAATTTTTAAAAGGCAAATATCTCCCGATCTGTAGGAATCTGAGAGACAAACCTTATGTCACTTTGAGGAAACGTATATGTCAACTTCCTGTCAGAGTTACGTCAATGTATGTCCAAAGGTTTGGAGGATAGAGACATTTTAATTTTTCGAGATTATTCGAAAGTCAATTTGTGAAAGGCAAATATCTCCCGATCTGTAGGAATCTGAGAGACAAACCTTATGTCACTTTGAGGGAACGTATATGTCAACTTCCTGTCAGAGTCACGTCAATGTATGTCCAAGGGTTTGGAGGATAGAGACGTTTTAATTTTTCGAGATTATTCGAAAGTCAATATTTAAAGGTAAATATCTCCCGATCTTTAGGAATCTAAGAGACAAAACTTATGTCACTTTGAGGGAACGTATATGTCAACTTCATGTCAGAGTCACGTCAATGTATGTCCAAGGGTTTGGAGGATAGAGACATATCAATTTTTCGAGATTATTCGAAAGTCAATTTTTAAAAGGCAAATATCTCCCGATCTGTAGGAATCTTAGAGACAAAACTTATGTCACTTTGAGGGAACGTATATGTCAACTTCATGTCATAGTTACGTCAATGTATGTCAAAAGGTTTGGAGGATAGAGACATTTAAACTTTAGAGATTATTCGAAAGTCAATTTTTAAAAGGCAAATATCTCCCGATCTGTAGGAATCTGAGAGACAAACCTTATGTCACTTTGAGGGAACGTATATGTCAACTTCATGTCATAGTCACGTCAACGTATGTCCAAGGGTTTGGTGGATAGAGACATTTAAATTTTTTGAGATTATTTGAAAGTCAATTTTTAAAAGGCAAATATCTCCCGATCTGAAGGAATCTGAGAGACAAACCTTATGTCACTTTGAGGAAACGTATATGTCAACTTCCTGTGAGAGTTACGTCAATGTATGTCCAAGGGTTTGGAGGATAGAGAAATTTTAATTTTTCGAGATTATTCGAAAGTCAATTTGTGAAAAGCAAATATCTCCCGATCTGTAGGAATCTGAGAGACAACCCTTATGTCACTTAGTGGGAACGTATGTGTCAACTTCCTGTCAGAGTCACGTCAATGTATGTCCAAGGGTTTGGAGGATAGAGACGTTTTAATTTTTCGAGATTATTCGAAAGTCAATTTTTAAAGGTAAATATCTCCCGATCTGTTGGAATCTAAGAGACAAAACTTGTGTCACTTAGAGGGAAGGTATATGTCAACTTCATGTCAGAGTCACGTCAATGTATGTCCAAGGGTTTGGAGGATAGAGACATTTCAATTTTTCGAGATTATTCGAAAGTCAATTTTTAAAAGGCAAATATCTCCCGATCTGTAGGAATCTTAGAGACAAAACTTATGTCACTTTGAGGGAACGTATATGTCAACTTCATGTCATAGTTACGTCAATGTATGTCAAAAGGTTTGGAGGATAGAGACATTTAAACTTTAGAGATTATTCGAAAGTCAATTTTTAAAAGGCAAATATCTCCCGATCTGTAGGAATCTGAGAGACAAACCTTATGTCACTTTGAGGGAACGTATATGTCAACTTCATGTCATAGTCACGTCAATGTATGACCAAAGGTTTGCAGGATAGAGACATTTAAATTTTAGAGATTATTCGAAAGTCAATTTTTAAAAGGCAAATATCTCCCGATCTGTAGGAATCTGGGAGACAAAACTTATGTCACTTTGAGATAACGTATATATCAACTTCGTGTCAGAGTCACGTCAATGTATGTCCAAGGGTTTGGAGGATAAACACATTTAAATTTTTAGAGATTATTCGAAAGTCAATTTTTAAAAGGCAAATATCTCCCGATCTGTAGGAATATAAGAGGCAAACCTTATGTCACTTTGAGGGAACGTATATGTCAACTTCATGTCATAGTCTTGTCAATGTATGTCCAAGGGTTTGGAGGATAGAGACATTTGAATTTTTCGAGATTATTCGAAAGTCAATTTTTAAAAGGCAAATATCTCCCGATCTGTAGGAATCTGAGAGACAAACCTTATGTCACTTTGAGGCAACGCATATGTCAACTTCATGTCAGAGTCACGTTAATGTATGTCCAAGGATTTGGAGGATAGAGACATTTTACTTTTTCGAGATTATTCGAAAGTCAATTTTTAAAATGCAAATATTTCCCGATCTGTAGGCATCTGAGAGACAAACCTTATGTCACTTTGAGGGAACGTATATGTTAACTTCCTGTCAGAGTTACGTCAATGTATGTCCTACGGTTTGGAGGATAGAGACATTTGAATTTTTCGAGATTATTCGAAAGTCAATTTGTTAAAGGCAAATATCTCCCGATCTGTAGGAATCTGAGAGACAAACCTTATGTCACTTAGAGGGAACGCTTATGTCAACTTCATGTCAGAGTCACGTCAATGTATGTCCAAGGGTTTGGAGGATAGAGACATTTAAATTTTTCGAGATTATTCGAAAGTCAATTTTTAAAAGGCAAATATCTCCCGATCTGTAGGCATCTGAGAGACAAACCTATTGTCACTTTGAGGGAACGTATATGTCAACTTAATGTCAGAGTTACGTCAATGTATGTCCAAGGGTTTGGAGGATAGAGACGTTTTAATTTTTCGAGATTATTCGAAAGTCAATTTTTAAAAGGCAAATATCTCCCGATCTGTAGGAATCTAAGAGGCAAACCTTATGTCACTTTGAGGGAACGTATATGTGAACTTCATGTCATAGTCTTGTCAATGTATGTCCAAGGGTTTGGAGGATAGAGACATTTAAATTTCTCGAGATTATTCGAAAGTCAATTATTAAAATGAAAATATTTCCCGATCTGTAGGCATCTGAAAGACAAACCTTATGCCACTTTGAGGGAACGTATATGTCAACTTCATGTCAGAGTTACGTCAATGTATGTCTAAGGGTTTGGAGGATAGAGACATTTAAATTTTTTGAGATTATTCGATAGTCAATTATTAAAAGGCAAATGTCTCCCGATGTGTAAGAATCTGAGAGATAAAACTTATGTCACTTTGAGGGAACGCATATGCCAACTACATGTCAGAGTTACGTCAATGTATGAACAAGGGTTTGGAGGATAGAGACATTTTAATTTTTCGAGATTATTTGAAAGTCAATTTTTAAAAGGTAAATATCTCCCGATCTGCAGGAATCTAAGAGACAAAACTTATGTCACTTTGAGGGAACGTATATGTCAACTTCATGTCAGAGTCACGTCAATGTATTGCCAAGGGTTTGGAGGATAGAGACATTTAAATTTTTCGAGATTATTCGAAAGTCAATTTTTAAAAGGCAAATATCTCCCGATCTGTAGGAATCTGAGAGACAAACCTTATGTCACTTTGAGGAAACGTATATGTCAACTTACTGTCAGAGTTACGTCAATGTATGTCCAAGGGTTTGGAGGATAGAGACATTTTAATTTTTCGAGATGATTCGAAAGTCAATTTGTGAAAGGCAAATATCTCCCGATCTGTAGGAATCTGAGAGACAAACCTTATGTCACTTTGAGGGAACGTATATGTCAACTTCCTGTCAGAGTCACGTCAATGTATGTCCAAGGGTTTGGAGGATAGAGACGTTTTAATTTTTCGAGATTATTCGAAAGTCAATATTTAAAGGTAAATATCTCCCGATCTTTAGGAATCTAAGAGACAAAACTTATGTCACTTTGAGGGAACGTATATGTCAACTTCATGTCAGAGTCACGTCAATGTATGTCCAAGGGTTTGGAGGATAGAGACATATCAATTTTTCGAGATTATTCGAAAGTCAATTTTTAAAAGGCAAATATCTCCCGATCTGTAGGAATCTTAGAGACAAAACTTATGTCACTTTGAGGGAACGTATATGTCAACTTCATGTCATAGTTACGTCAATGTATGTCAAAAGGTTTGGAGGATAGAGACATTTAAACTTTAGAGATTATTCGAAAGTCAATTTTTAAAAGGCAAATATCTCCCGATCTGTAGGAATCTGAGAGACAAACCTTATGTCACTTTGAGGGAACGTATATGTCAACTTCATGTCATAGTCACGTCAATGTATGTCCAAGGGTTTGGTGGATAGAGGCATTTAAATTTTTCGAGATTATTCGAAAGTCAATTTTTAAAAGGCAAATATCTCCCGATCTGAAGGAATCTGAGAGACAAACCTTATGTCACTTTGAGGAAACGTATATGTCAACTTCCTGTGAGAGTTACGTCAATCTATGTCCAAGGGTTTGGAGGATAGAGAAATTTTAATTTTTCGAGATTATTCGAAAGTCAATTTGTGAAAGGCAAATATCTCCCGATCTGTAGGAATCTGAGAGACAACCCTTATGTCACTTTGAGGGAACGTATGTGTCAACTTCCTGTCAGAGTCACGTCAATGTATGTCCAAGGGTTTGGAGGATAGAGACGTTCTAATTTTTCGAGATTATTCGAAAGTCAATTTTTAAAGGTAAATATCTCCCGATCTGTAGGAATCTAAGAGACAAAACTTATGTCACTTAGAGGGAACGTATATGTCAACTTCATGTCAGAGTCACGTCAATGTATGTCCAAGGGTTTGGAGGATAGAGACATTTCAATTTTTCGAGATTATTCGAAAGTCAATTTTTAAAAGGCAAATATCTCCCGATCTGTAGGAATCTTAGAGACAAAACTTATGTCACTTTGAGGGAACGTATATGTCAACTTCATGTCATAGTTACGTCAATGTATGTCAAAAGGTTTGGAGGATAGAGACATTTAAACTTTAGAGATTATTCGAAAGTCAATTTTTAAAAGGCAAATATCTCCCGATCTGTAGGAATCTGAGAGACAAACCTTATGTCACTTTGAGGGAACGTATATGTCAACTTCATGTCATAGTCTTGTCAATGTATGACCAAAGGTTTGGAGGATAGAGACATTTAAATTTTAGAGATTATTCGAAAGTCAATTTTTAAAAGGCAAATATCTCCCGATCTGTAGGAATCTGGGAGACAAAACTTATGTCACTTTGAGATAACGTATATATCAACTTCGTGTCAGAGTCACGTCAATGTATGTCCAAGGGTTTGGAGGATAAACACATTTAAATTTTTAGAGATTATTCTAAAGTCAATTTTTAAAAGGCAAATATCTCCCGATCTGTAGGAATCTAAGAGGCAAACCTTACGTCACTTTGAGGGAACGTATATGTCAACTTCATGTCATAGTCTTGTCAATGTATGTCCAAGGGTTTGGAGGATAGAGACATTTGAATTTTTCGAGATTATTCGAAAGTCAATTTTTAAAAGGCAAATATCTCCCGATCTGTAGGAATCTGAGAGACAAACCTTATGTCACTTTGAGGCAACGCATATGTCAACTTCATGTCAGAGTCACGTTAATGTATGTCCAAGGATTTGGAGGATAGAGACATTTTACTTTTTCGAGATTATTCGAAAGTCAATTTTTAGAATGCAAATATTTCCCGATCTGTAGGCATCTGAGAGACAAACCTTATGTCACTTTGAGGGAACGTATATGTTAACTTCCTGTCAGAGTTACGTCAATGTATGTCCTACGGTTTGGAGGATAGAGACATTTGAATTTTTCGAGATTATTCGAAAGTCAATTTGTTAAAGGCAAATATCTCCCGATCTGTAGGAATCTGAGAGACAAACCTTATGTCTCTTTGAGGGAACGCTTATGTCAACTTCATGTCAGAGTCACGTCAATGTATGTCCAAGGGTTTGGAGGATAGAGACATTTAAATTTTTCGAGATTATTCGAAAGTCAATTTTTAAAAGGCAAATATCTCCCGATCTGTAGGCATCTGAGAGACAAACCTATTGTCACTTTGAGGGAACGTATATGTCAACTTAATGTCAGAGTTACGTCAATGTATGTCCAAGGGTTTGGAGGATAGAGACGTTTGAATTTTTCGAGATTATTCGAAAGTCAATTCTTAAAAGGCAAATATCTCCCGATCTGTAGGAATCTAAGAGGCAAACCTTATGTCACTTTGAGGGAACGTATATGTCAACTTCATGTCATAGTCTTGTCAATGTATGTCCAAGGGTTTGGAGGATAGAGACATTTAAATTTCTCGAGATTATTCGAAAGTCAATTATTAAAATGCAAATATTTCCCGATCTGTAGGCATCTGAAAGACAAACCTTATGTCACTTTGAGGGAACGTATATGTCAACTTCATGTCAGAGTTACTTCAATGTATGTATAAGGGTTTGGAGGATAGAGACATTTAAATTTTTTGAGATTATTCGATAGTCAATTATTAAAAGGCAAATATCTCCCGATCTGTAAGAATCTGAGAGATAAAACTTATGTCACTTTGAGGGAACGCATATGCCAACTACATGTCAGAGTTACGTCAATGTATGTCCAAGGGTTTGGAAGATAGAGACATTTTAATTTTTCGAGATTATTTGAAAGTCAATTTTTAAAAGGTAAATATCTCCCGATCTGTAGGAATCTAAGAGACAAAACTTATGTCACTTTGAGGGAACGTATATGTCAACTTCATGTCAGAGTCACGTCAATGTATTGCCAAGGGTTTGGAGGATAGAGACATTTAAATTTTTCGAGATTATTCGAAAGTCAATTTTTAAAAGGCAAATATCTCCCGATCTGTAGGAATCTGAGAGACAAACCTTATGTCACTTTGAGGAAACGTATATGTCAACTTCCTGTCAGAGTTACGTCAATGTATGTCCAAGGGTTTGGAGGATAGAGACATTTTAATTTTTCGAGATTATTCGAAAGTCAATTTGTGAAAGGCAAATATCTCCCGATCTGTAGGAATCTGAGAGACAAACCTTATGTCACTTTGAGGGAACGTATATGTCAACTTCCTGTCAGAGTCACGTCAATGTATGTCCAAGGGTTTGGAGGATAGAGACGTTTTAATTTTTCGAGATTATTCGAAAGTCAATATTTAAAGGTAAATATCTCTCGATCTTTAGGAATCTAAGAGACAAAACTTATGTCACTTTGAGGGAACGTATATGTCAACTTCATGTCAGAGTCACGTCAATGTATGTCCAAGGGTTTGGAGGATAGAGACATATCAATTTTTCGAGATTTTTCGAAAGTCAATTTTTAAAAGGCAAATATCTCCCGATCTGTAGGAATCTTAGAGACAAAACTTATGTCACTTTGAGGGAACGTATATGTCAACTTCATGTCATAGTTACGTCAATGTATGTCAAAAGGTTTGGAGGATAGAGACATTTAAAATTTAGAGATTATTCGAAAGTCAATTTTTAAAAGGTAAATATCTCCCGATCTGTAGGAATCTGAGAGACAAACCTTATGTCACTTTGAGGAAATGTATATGTCAACTTCATGTCGGAGTCACGTCAATGTATGTCCAAGGGTTTGGAGGATAGAGACATTTAAATTTTTTCGAGATTATTCGAAAGTCAATTATTAAAATGCAAATATCTCCCGATCTGTAGGCATCTGAGAGACCAACCTTATGTCACTTTGAGGGAACGTATATGTCAACTTCATGTCGGAGTCACGTCAATGTATGTCCAAGGGTTTGGAGGATAGAGACATTTAAATTTTTCGAGATTATTCGAAAGTCAATTATTAAAATGCAAATATCTCCCGATCTGTTTTAATCTGAGAGGCAAACCTTATGTCACTTTGAGGGAACGTATATGTCAACTTCATGTCATAGTCTTGTCAATGTATGTCCAAGGGTTTGGAGGATAGAGACATTTGAATTTTTCGCGATTTTTCGTAAGTCAATTTTTAAAAGGCAAATATCTCCCGATCTGTAGGAATCTGAGAGACAAACCTTATGTCACTTTGAGGCAACGCATATGTCAACTTCATGTCAGAGTTACGTCAATGTATGTCCAACGGTTTGGAGGATAGACACATTTTATTTTTTCGAGATTATTCGAAAGTCAATTTGTTAAAGGCAAATATCTCCCGATCTGTAGGAATCTGAGAGACAAACCTTGTGTCACTTTGAGGGAACGTACATGTCAACTTCATGTCGGTGTCACGTCAATGTATGTCCAAGGGTTTGGAGGATAGAGACATTTAAATTTTTCGAGATTATTCGAAAGTCAATTATTAAAATGCAAATATCTCCCGATCTGTTTTAATCTGAGAGGCAAACCTTATGTCACTTTGAGGGAACGTATATGTCAACTCCATGTCATAGTCTTGTCAATGTATGTCCAAGGGTTTGGAGGATAGAGACATTTGAATTTTTCGAGATTTTTCGAAAGTCAATTTTTAAAAGGCAAATATCTCCCGATCTGTAGGAATCTGAGAGACAAACCTTATGTCACTTTGAGGCAACGCATATGTCAACTTCATGTCAGAGTTACGTCAATGTATGTCCAACGGTTTGGAGGATAGAGACATTTTATTTTTTCGAGATTATTCGAAAGTCAATTTGTTAAAGGCAAATATCTCCCGATCTGTAGGAATCTGAGAGACAAACCTTATGTCACTTTGAGGGAACGCATATGTCAACTTCATGTCAGAGTCACGTTAATGTATGTCCAAGGGTTTGGAGGATAGAGACATTTTAATTTTTCGAGATTATTTGAAAGTCAATTTTTAAAAGGTAAATATCTCCCGATCTGTAGGAATCTAAGAGACAAACCTTATGTCACTTTGAGGGAACGTATATGTCAACTTCATGTCAGAGTTACTTCAATGTATGTCTAAGGGTTTGGAGGATAGAGACATTTAAATTTTTTGAGATTATTCGATAGTCAATTATTAAAAGGCAAATATCTCCCGATCTGTAAGAATCTGAGAGATAAAACTTATGTCACTTTGAGGGAACGCATATGCCAACTACATGTCAGACTTACGTCAATGTATGTCCAAGGGTTTGGAAGATAGAGACATTTTAATTTTTAGAGATTATTTGAAAGTCAATTTTTAAAAGGTAAATATCTCCCGATCTGTAGGAATCTAAGAGACAAACCTTATGTCACTTTGAGGAAACGTATATGTCAACTACCTGTGAGATTTACGTCAATGTATGTTCAAGGGTTTGGAGGATAGAGACATTTAAATTTCTCGAGATTATTCGAAAGTCAATTATTAAAATGCAAATATCTCCCGATCTGTAGGCATCTGAAAGACAAACCTTATGTCACTTTGAGGGAACGTATATGTCAACTTCATGTCAGAGTAACGTCAATGTATGTCCAAGGGTTTGGAGGATAGAGACATTTTAATTTTTTGAGATTATTCGATAGTCAATTTTTAAAAGGCAAATATCTCCCGATCTGTAAGAATCTGAGAGACAAAACTTATGTCACTTTGAGGGAACGCATATGCCAACTACATGTCAGAGTTACGTCAATGTATGTCCAAGGGTTTGGAGGATAGAGACATTTTAATTTTTCGAGATTATTTGAAAGTCAATTTTTAAAAGGTAAATATCTCCCGATATGTAGGAATCTAAGAGACAAAACTTATGTCACTTTGAGGGAACGTATATGTCAACTTCATGTCAGAGTCACGTCAATGTATGTCCAAGGGTTTGGTGGATAGAGACATTTAAATTTTTCGAGATTATTCGAAAGTCAATTTTTAAAAGGCAAATATCTCCCGATCTGAAGGAATCTGAGAGACAAACCTTATGTCACTTTGAGGAAACGTATATGTCAACTTCCTGTGAGAGTTACGTCAATGTATGTCCAAGGGTTTGGAGGATAGAGAAATTTTAATTTTTCGAGATTATTCGAAAGTCAATTTTTAAAAGGCAAATATCTCCCGATCTGTAGGAATCTGAGAGACAAACCTTATGTCACTTTGAGGGAACGCATATGTCAACTTCATGTCAGAGTCACGTTAATGTATGTCCAAGGGTTTGGAGGATAGAGACATTTTAATTTTTCGAGATTATTTGAAAGTCAATTTTTAAAAGGTAAATATCTCCCGATCTGTAGGAATCTAAGAGACAAACCTTACGTCACTTTGAGGGAACGTATATGTCAACTTCATGTCAGAGTTACTTCAATGTATGTCTAAGGGTTTGGAGGATAGAGACATTTAAATTTTTTGAGATTATTCGATAGTCAATTATTAAAAGGCAAATATCTCCCGATCTGTAAGAATCTGAGAGATAAAACTTATGTCACTTTGAGGGAACGCATATGCCAACTACATGTCAGACTTACGTCAATGTATGTCCAAGGGTTTGGAAGATAGAGACATTTTAATTTTTAGAGATTATTTGAAAGTCAATTTTTAAAAGGTAAATATCTCCCGATCTGTAGGAATCTAAGAAACAAAACTTATGTCACTTTGAGGGAACGTATATGTCAACTTCATGTCAGAGTCACGTCAATGTATTGCTAAGGGTTTGGAGGATAGAGACATTTAAATTTTTCGAGATTATTCGAAAGTCAATTTTTAAAAGGCAAATATCTCCCGATCTGTAGGAATCTGAGAGACAAACCTTATGTCACTTTGAGGGAACGTATATGTCAACTTCCTGTCAGAGTCACGTCAATGTATGTCCAAGGGTTTGGAGGATAGAGACGTTTTAATTTTTCGAGATTATTCGAAAGTCAATATTTAAAGGTAAATATCTCCCGATCTTTAGGAATCTAAGAGACAAAACTTATGTCACTTTGAGGGAACGTATATGTCAACTTCATGTCAGAGTCACGTCAATGTATGTCCAAGGGTTTGGAGGATAGAGACATTTAAATTTCTCGAGATTATTCGAAAGTCAATTATTAAAATGCAAATATCTCCCGATCTGTAGGCATCTGAAAGACAAACCTTATGTCACTTTGAGGGAACGTTTATGTCAACTTCATGTCAGAGTAACGTCAATGTATGTCCAAGGGTTTGGAGGATAGAGACATTTTAATTTTTTGAGATTATTCGAAAGTCAATTTTTAAAAGGCAAATATCTCCCGATCTGTAAGAATCTGAGAGACAAAACTTATGTCACTTTGAGGGAACGCATATGCCAACTACATGTCAGAGTTACGTCAATGTATGTCCAAGGGTTTGGAGGATAGAGACATTTTAATTTTTCGAGATTATTTGAAAGTCAATTTTTAAAAGGTAAATATCTCCCGATATGTAGGAATCTAAGAGACAAAACTTATGTCACTTTGAGGGAACGTATATGTCAACTTCATGTCAGAGTCACGTCAATGTATGTCCAAGGGTTTGGTGGATAGAGACATTTAAATTTTTCGAGATTATTCGAAAGTCAATTTTTAAAAGGCAAATATCTCCCGATCTGAAGGAATCTGAGAGACAAACCTTATGTCACTTTGAGGAAACGTATATGTCAACTTCCTGTGAGAGTTACGTCAATGTATGTCCAAGGGTTTGGAGGATAGAGAAATTTTAATTTTTCGAGATTATTCGAAAGTCAATTTTTAAAAGGCAAATATCTCCCGATCTGTAGGAATCTGAGAGACAAACCTTATGTCACTTTGAGGGAACGCATATGTCAACTTCATGTCAGAGTCACGTTAATGTATGTCCAAGGGTTTGGAGGATAGAGACATTTTAATTTTTCGAGATTATTTGAAAGTCAATTTTTAAAAGGTAAATATCTCCCGATCTGTAGGAATCTAAGAGACAAACCTTATGTCACTTTGAGGGAACGTATATGTCAACTTCATGTCAGAGTTACTTCAATGTATGTCTAAGGGTTTGGAGGATAGAGACATTTAAATTTTTTTAGATTATTCGATAGTCAATTATTAAAAGGCAAATATCTCCCGATCTGTAAGAATCTGAGAGATAAAACTTATGTCACTTTGAGGGAACGCATATGCCAACTACATGTCAGACTTACGTCAATGTATGTCCAAGGGTTTGGAAGATAGAGACATTTTAATTTTTAGAGATTATTTGAAAGTCAATTTTTAAAAGGTAAATATCTCCCGATCTGTAGGAATCTAAGAGACAAAACTTATGTCACTTTGAGGGAACGTATATGTCAACTTCATGTCAGAGTCACGTCAATGTATTGCTAAGGGTTTGGAGGATAGAGACATTTAAATTTTTCGAGATTATTCGAAAGTCAATTTTTAAAAGGCAAATATCTCCCGATCTGTAGGAATCTGAGAGACAAACCTTATGTCACTTTGAGGGAACGTATATGTCAACTTCCTGTCAGAGTCACGTCAATGTATGTCCAAGGGTTTGGAGGATAGAGACGTTTTAATTTTTCGAGATTATTCGAAAGTCAATATTTAAAGGTAAATATCTCCCGATCTTTAGGAATCTAAGAGACAAAACTTATGTCACTTTGAGGGAACGTATATGTCAACTTCATGTCAGAGTCACGTCAATGTATGTCCAAGGGTTTGGAGGATAGAGACATATCAATTTTTCGAGATTATTCGAAAGTCAATTTTTAAAAGGCAAATATCTCCCGATCTGTAGGAATCTTAGAGACAAAACTTATGTCACTTTGAGGGAACGTATATGTCAACTTCATGTCATAGTTACGTCAATGTATGTCAAAAGGTTTGGAGGATAGAGACATTTAAAATTTAGAGATTATTCGAAAGTCAATTTTTAAAAGGTAAATATCTCCCGATCTGTAGGAATCTGAGAGACAAACCTTATGTCACTTTGAGGAAATGTATATGTCAACTTCATGTCGGAGTCACGTCAATGCATGTCCAAGGGTTTGGAGGATAGAGACATTTAAATTTTTTCGAGATTATTCGAAAGTCAATTATTAAAATGCAAATATCTCCCGATCTGTAGGCATCTGAGAGACCAACCTTATGTCACTTTGAGGGAACGTATATGTCAACTTCATGTCGGAGTCACGTCAATGTATGTCCAAGGGTTTGGAGGATAGAGACATTTAAATTTTTCGAGATTATTCGAAAGTCAATTATTAAAATGCAAATATCTCCCGATCTGTTTTAATCTGAGAGGCAAACCTTATGTCACTTTGAGGGAACGTATATGTCAACTTCATGTCATAGTCTTGTCAATGTATGTCCAAGGGTTTGGAGGATAGAGACATTTGAATTTTTCGCGATTTTTCGTAAGTCAATTTTTAAAAGGCAAATATCTCCCGATCTGTAGGAATCTGAGAGACAAACCTTATGTCACTTTGAGGCAACGCATATGTCAACTTCATGTCAGAGTTACGTCAATGTATGTCCAACGGTTTGGAGGATAGACACATTTTATTTTTTCGAGATTATTCGAAAGTCAATTTGTTAAAGGCAAATATCTCCCGATCTGTAGGAATCTGAGAGACAAACCTTATGTCACTTTGAGGGAACGTACATGTCAACTTCATGTCGGTGTCACGTCAATGTATGTCCAAGGGTTTGGAGGATAGAGACATTTAAATTTTTCGAGATTATTCGAAAGTCAATTATTAAAATGCAAATATCTCCCGATCTGTTTTAATCTGAGAGGCAAACCTTATGTCACTTTGAGGGAACGTATATGTCAACTCCATGTCATAGTCTTGTCAATGTATGTCAAAGGGTTTGGAGGATAGAGACATTTGAATTTTTCGAGATTTTTCGAAAGTCAATTTTTAAAAGGCAAATATCTCCCGATCTGTAGGAATCTGAGAGACAAACCTTATGTCACTTTGAGGCAACGCATATGTCAACTTCATGTCAGAGTTACGTCAATGTATGTCCAACGGTTTGGAGGATAGAGACATTTTATTTTTTCGAGATTATTCGAAAGTCATTTTGTTAAAGGCAAATATCTCCCGATCTGTAGGAATCTGAGAGACAAACCTTATGTCACTTTGAGGGAACGCATATGTCAACTTCATGTCAGAGTCACGTTAATGTATGTCCAAGGGTTTGGAGGATAGAGACATTTTAATTTTTCGAGATTATTTGAAAGTCAATTTTTAAAAGGTAAATATCTCCCGATCTGTAGGAATCTAAGAGACAAAACTTATGTCACTTTGAGGGAACGTATATGTCAACTTCATGTCAGAGTCACGTCAATGTATGTCCAAGGGTTTGGTGGATAGAGACATTTAAATTTTTCGAGATTATTCGAAAGTCAATTTTTAAAAGGCAAATATCTCCCGATCTGAAGGAATCTGAGAGACAAACCTTATGTCACTTTGAGGAAACGTATATGTCAACTTCCTGTGAGAGTTACGTCAATGTATGTCCAAGGGTTTGGAGGATAGAGAAATTTTAATTTTTCGAGATTATTCGAAAGTCAATTTTTAAAAGGCAAATATCTCCCGATCTGAAGGAATCTGAGAGACAAACCTTATGTCACTTTGAGGGAACGTATGTGTCAACTTCCTGTCAGAGTCACGTCAATGTATGTCCAAGGGTTTGGAGGATAGAGACGTTTTAATTTTTCGAGATTATTCGAAAGTCAATTTTTAAAGGTAAATATCTCCCGATCTGTAGGAATCTAAGAGACAAAACTTATGTCACTTAGAGGGAACGTATATGTCAACTTCATGTCAGAGTCACGTCAATGTATGTCTAAGGGTTTGGAGGATAGAGACATTTCAATTTTTCGAGATTATTCGAAAGTCAGTTTTTAAAAGGCAAATATCTCCCGATCTGTAGGAATCTTAGAGACAAAACTTATGTCACTTTGAGGGAACGTATATGTCAACTTCATGTCATAGTTACGTCAATGTATGTCAAAAGGTTTGGAGGATAGAGACATTTAAACTTTAGAGATTATTCGTAAGTCAATTTTTAAAAGGCAAATATCTCCCGATCTGTAGGAATCTGAGAGACAAACCTTATGTCACTTTGAGGGAACGTATATGTCAACTTCATGTCATAGTCACGTCAATGTATGACCAAAGGTTTGGAGGATAGAGACATTTAAATTTTAGAGATTATTCGAAAGTCAATTTTTAAAAGGCAAATATCTCCCGATCTGTAGGAATCTGAGAGACAAAACTTATGTCACTTTGAGATAACGTATATATCAACTTCGTGTCAGAGTCACGTCAATGTATGTCCAAGGGTTTGGAGGATAGACACATTTAAATTTTTAGAGAATATTCGAAAGTCAATTTTTAAAAGGCAAATATCTCCCGATCTGTAGGAATCTAAGAGGCAAACCTTATGTCACTTTGAGGGAACGTATATGTCAACTTCATGTCATAGTCTTGTCAATGTATGTCCAAGGGTTTGGAGGATAGAGACATTTGAATTTTTCGAGATTATTCGAAAGTCAATTTTTAAAAGGCAAATATCTCCCGATCTGTAGGAATCTGAGAGACAAACCTTATGTCACTTTGAGGCAACGCATATGTCAACTTCATGTCAGAGTCACGTTAATGTATGTCCAAGGATTTGGAGGATAGAGACATTTTAATTTTTCGAGATTATTCTAAAGTCAATTTTTAAAATGCAAATATCTCCCAATCTGTAGGCATCTGAGAGACAAACCTTATGTCACTTTGAGGGAACGTATATGTTAACTTCCTGTCAGAGTTACGTCAATGTATGTCCAACGGTTTGGAGGATAGAGACATTTGAATTTTTCGAGATTATTCGAAAGTCAATTTGTTAAAGGCAAATATCTCCCGATCTGTAGGAATCTGAGAGACAAACCTTATGTCACTTTGAGGGAACGCTTATGTCAACTTCATGTCAGAGTCACGTCAATGTATGTCCAAGGGTTTGGAGGATAGAGACATTTAAATTTTTCGAGATTATTCGAAAGTCAATTTTTAAAAGGCAAATATCTCCCGATCTGTAGGCATCTGAGAGACAAACCTTATGTCACTTTGAGGGAACGTATATGTCAACTTCATGTCATAGTCTTGTCAATGTATGTCCAAGGGTTTGGAGGATAGAGACATTTGAATTTTTCGAGATTATTCGAAAGTCAATTTTTAAAAGGCAAATATCTCCCGATCTGTAGGAATCTGAGAGACAAACCTTATGTCACTTTGAGGCAACGCATATGTCAACTTCATGTCAGAGTCACGTTAATGTATGTCCAAGGATTTGGAGGATAGAGACATTTTAATTTTTCGAGATTATTCTAAAGTCAATTTTTAAAATGCAAATATCTCCCAATCTGTAGGCATCTGAGAGACAAACCTTATGTCACTTTGAGGGAACGTATATGTTAACTTCCTGTCAGAGTTACGTCAATGTATGTCCAACGGTTTGGAGGATAGAGACATTTGAATTTTTCGAGATTATTCGAAAGTCAATTTGTTAAAGGCAAATATCTCCCGATCTGTAGGAATCTGAGAGACAAAAATTATGTCACTTTGAGGGAACGCTTATGTCAACTTCATGTCAGAGTCACGTCAATGTATGTCCAAGGGTTTGGAGGATAGAGACATTTAAATTTTTCGAGATTATTCGAAAGTCAATTTTTAAAAGGCAAATATCTCCCGATCTGTAGGCATCTGAGAGACAAACCTATTGTCACTTTGAGGGAACGTATATGTCAACTTAATGTCAGAGTTACGTCAATGTATGTCCAAGGGTTTGGAGGATAGAGACGTTTTAATTTTTCGAGATTATTCGAAAGTCAATTTTTAAAAGGCAAATATCTCCCGATCTGTAGGAATCTAAGAGGCAAACCTTATGTCACTTTGAGCGAACGTATATGTCAACTTCATGTCATAGTCTTGTCAATGTATGTCCAAGTGTTTGGAGGATAGAGACATTTAAATTTCTGGAGATTATTCGAAAGTCAATTATTAAAATGCAAATATCTCCCGATCTGTAGGCATCTGAAAGACAAACCTTATGTCACTTTGAGGGAACGTATATGTCAACTTCATGTCAGAGTCACGTCAATGTATGTCCAAGGGTTTGGAGGATAGAGACATTTAAATTTTTTGAGATTATTCGATAGTCAATTATTAAGAGGCAAATATCTCCCGATCTGTAAGAATCTGAGAGATAAAACTTATGTCACTTTTAGGGAACGCATATGCCAACTACATGTCAGAGTTACGTCAATGTATGTCCAAGGGTTTGGAGGACAGAGACATTTTAATTTTTCGAGATTATTTGAAAGTCAATTTTTAAAAGGTAAATATCTCCCGATCTGTAGGAATCTAAGAGACAAAACTTATGTCACTTTGAGGGAACGTATATGTCAACTTCATGTCAGAGTCACGTCAATGTATGTCCAAGGGTTTGGAGGATAGAGACATTTAAATTTATCGAGATTATTCGAAAGTCAATTTTTAAAAGGCAAATATCTCCCGATCTGTAAGAATCTGAGAGACAAACCTTACGTCACTTTGAGGAAACGTATATGTCAACTTCCTGTCAGAGTTACGTCAATGTATGTCCAAGGGTTTGGAGGATAGAGACATTTCAATTTTTCGAGATTATTCGAAAGTCAATTTGTGAAAGGCAAATATCTCCCGATCTGTAGGAATCTGAGAGACAAACCTTATGTAACTTTGAGGGAACGTATATGTCAACTTCCTGTCAGAGTCACGTCAATGTATGTCCAAGGGTTTGGAGGATAGAGACGTTTTAATTTTTCGAGATTATTCGAAAGTCAATATTTAAAGGTAAATATCTCCCGATCTTTAGGAATCTAAGAGACAAAACTTATGTCACTTTGAGGGAACGTATATGTCAACTTCATGTCAGAGTCACGTCAATGTATGTCCAAGGGTTTGGAGGATAGAGACATATCAATTTTTCGAGATTATTCGAAAGTCAATTTTTAAAAGGCAAATATCTCCCGATCTGTAGGAATCTTAGAGACAAAACTTATGTCACTTTGAGGGAACGTATATGTCAACTTCATGTCATAGTTACGTCAATGTATGTCAAAAGGTTTGGAGGATAGAGACATTTAAAATTTAGAGATTATTCGAAAGTCAATTTTTAAAAGGCAAATATCTCCCGATCTGTAGGAATCTGAGAGACAAACCTTATGTCACTTTGAGGAAATGTATATGTCAACTTCATGTCGGAGTCACGTCAATGTATGTCCAAGGGTTTGGAGGATAGAGACATTTAAATTTTTTCGAGATTATTCGAAAGTCAATTATTAAAATGCAAATATCGCCCGATCTGTAGGCATCTGAGAGACCAACCTTATGTCACTTTGAGGGAACGTATATGTCAACTTCATGTCAGAGTTACGTCAATGTATGTCCAAGGGTTTGGAGGATAGAGACGTTTTAATTTTTCGAGATTATTCGAAAGTCAATTTTTAAAGGTAAATATCTCCCGATCTGTAGGATTCCAAGAGACAAAACTTATGTCACTTAGAGGGAACGTATATATCAACTTCATGTCAGAGTCACGTCAATGTATGTCCAAGGGTTTGGAGGATAGAGACATTTCAATTTTTCGAGATTATTCGAAAGTCAATTTTTAAAAGGCAAATATCTCCCGATCTGTATGAATCTTAGAGACAAAAATTATGTCACTTTGAGGGAACGTATATGTCAACTTCATGTCATAGTTACGTCAATGTATGTCAAAAGGTTTGGAGGATAGAGACATTTAAACTTTAGAGATTATTCGAAAGTCAATTTTTAAAAGGCAAATATCTCCCGATCTGTAGGAATCTGAGAGACAAACCTTATGTCACTTTGAGGAAACGTATATGTCAATTTCATGTCGGAGTCACGTCAATGTATGTCCAAGGGTTTGGAGGATAAAGACATTTAAATTTTTCGAGATTATTCGAAAGTCAATTATTAAAATGCAAATATCTCCCGATCTGTAAGCATCTAAGAGACAAACCTTATGTCACTTTGAGGGAACGTATATGTCAACTTCATGTCATAGTCACGTCAATGTATGACCAAAGGTTTGGAGGATAGAGACATTTAAATTTTAGAGATTATTCGAAAGTCAATTTTTAAAAGGCAAATATCTCCCGATCTGTAGGAATCTGAGAGACAAAACTTATGTCACTTTGAGATAACGTATATATCAACTTGGTGTCAGAGTCACGTCAATGTATGTCCAAGGGTTTGGAGGATAGACACATTTAAATTTTTAGAGATTATTCGAAAGTCAATTTTTAAAAGGCAAATATCTCCCGATCTGTAGGAATCTAAGAGGCAAACCTTATGTCACTTTGAGGGAACGTATATGTCAACTTCATGTCATAGTTACGTCAATGTATGTCCAACGGTTTGGAGGATAGAGACATTTGAATTTTTCGAGATTATTCGAAAGTCAATTTGTTAAAGGCAAATATCTCCCGATCTGTAGGAATCTGAGAGACAAACCTTATGTCACTTTGAGGGAACGCTTATGTCAACTTCATGTCAGAGTCACGTCAATGTATGTCAAAGGGTTTGGAGGATAGAGACATTTAAATTTTTCGAGATTATTCGAAAGTCAATTTTAAAAAGGCAAATATCTCCCGATCTGTAGGCATCTGAGAGACAAACCTATTGTCACTTTGATGGAACGTATATGTCAACTTAATGTCAGAGTTACGTCAATGTATGTCCAAGGGTTTGGAGGATAGAGACATTTTAATTTTTCGAGATTATTCGAAAGTCAATTTGTGAAAGGCAAATATCTCCCGATCTGTAGGAATCTGAGAGACCAACCTTATGTCACTTTCAGGGAACGTATATGTCAACTTCCTGTCAGAGTCACGTCAAAGTATGTCCAAGGGTTTGGAGGATAGAGACGTTTTAATTTTTCGAGATTATTCGAAAGTCAATTTTTAAAAGGCAAATATCTCCCGATCTGTAGGAATCTAAGAAACAAACCTTATGTCAGTTTGAGGGAACGTATATGTCAACTTCATGTCATAGTCTTGTCAATGTATGTCCAAGGGTTTGGAGGATAGAGACATTTAAATTTCTCGAGATTATTCGAAAGTCAATTATTAAAATGCAAATATCTCCCGATCTGTAGGCATCTGAAAGACAAACCTTATGTCACTTTGAGGGAACGTATATGTTAACTTCATGTCAGAGTTACGTCAATGTATGTCCAAGGGTTTGGAGGATAGAGACATTTAAATTTTTTGAGATTATTCGATACTCAATTATTAAAAGGCAAATATCTCCCGATCTGTAAGAATCTGAGAGATAAAACTTATGTCACTTTGAGGGAACGCATATGCCAACTACATGTCAGAGTTACGTCAATGTATGTCCAAGGGTTTGGAGGATAGAGACATTTAAATTTTTCGAGATTATTTGAAAGTCAATTTTTAAAAGGTAAATATCTCCCGATCTGTAGGAATCTAAGAGACAAAACTTATGTCACTTTGAGGAAACGTATATGTCAACTTCATGTCAGAGTCACGTCAATGTATGTCCAAGGGTTTGGAGGATAGAGACATTTAAATTTTTCGAGATTATTCGAAAGTCAATTTTTAAAAGGCAAATATCTCCCGATCTGTAGGAATCTGAGAGACAAACCTTATGTCACTTTGAGGAAACGTATATGTCAACTTCCTGTCAGAGTTACGTCAATGTATGTCCAAGGGTTTGGATGATAGAGACATTTTAATTTTTCGAAATTATTCGAAAGTCAATTTGTGAAAGGCAAATATCTCCCGATCTGTAGGAATCTGAGAGACAAACCTTATGTCACTTTGAGGGAACGTATATGTCAACTTCCTGTCAGAGTCACGTCAATGTATGTCCAAGGGTTTGGAGGATAGAGACGTTTTAATTTTTCGAGATTATTCGAAAGTCAATATTTAAAGGTAAATATCTCCCGATCTTTAGGAATCTAAGAGACAAAACTTATGTCACTTTGAGGGAACGTATATGTCAACTTCATGTCAGAGTCACGTCAATGTATGTCAAGGGTTTGGAGGATAGAGACATATCAATTTTTCGAGATTATTCGAAAGTCAATTTTTAAAAGGCAAATATCTCCCGATCTGTAGGAATCTTAGAGACAAAACTTATGTCACTTTGAGGGAACGTATATGTCAACTTCATGTCATAGTCTTGTCAATGTATGTCCAAGTGTTTGGAGGATAGAGACATTTAAATTTCTGGAGATTATTCGAAAGTCAATTATTAAAATGCAAATATCTCCCGATCTGTAGGCATCTGAAAGACAAACCTTATGTCACTTTGAGGGAACGTATATGTCAACTTCATGTCAGAGTCACGTCAATGTATGTCCAAGGGTTTGGAGGATAGAGACATTTAAATTTTTTGAGATTATTCGATAGTCAATTATTAAGAGGCAAATATCTCCCGATCTGTAAGAATCTGAGAGATAAAACTTATGTCACTTTTAGGGAACGCATATGCCAACTACATGTCAGAGTTACGTCAATGTATGTCCAAGGGTTTGGAGGACAGAGACATTTTAATTTTTCGAGATTATTTGAAAGTCAATTTTTAAAAGGTAAATATCTCCCGATCTGTAGGAATCTAAGAGACAAAACTTATGTCACTTTGAGGGAACGTATATGTCAACTTCATGTCAGAGTCTCGTCAATGTATGTCTAAGGGTTTGGAGGATAGAGACATTTAAATTTATCGAGATTATTCGAAAGTCAATTTTTAAAAGGCAAATATCTCCCGATCTGTAGGAATCTGAGAGACAAACCTTACGTCACTTTGAGGAAACGTATATGTCAACTTCCTGTCAGAGTTACGTCAATGTATGTCCAAGGGTTTGGAGGATAGAGACATTTCAATTTTTCGAGATTATTCGAAAGTCAATTTGTGAAAGGCAAATATCTCCCGATCTGTAGGAATCTGAGAGACAAACCTTATGTCACTTTGAGGGAACGTATATGTCAACTTCCTGTCAGAGTCACGTCAATGTATGTCCAAGGGTTTGGAGGATAGAGACGTTTTAATTTTTCGAGATTATTCGAAAGTCAATATTTAAAGGTAAATATCTCCCGATCTTTAGGAATCTAAGAGACAAAACTTATGTCACTTTGAGGGAACGTATATGTCAACTTCATGTCAGAGTCACGTCAATGTATGTCCAAGGGTTTGGAGGATAGAGACATATCAATTTTTCGAGATTATTCGAAAGTCAATTTTTAAAAGGCAAATATCTCCCGATCTGTAGGAATCTTAGAGACAAAACTTATGTCACTTTGAGGGAACGTATATGTCAACTTCATGTCATAGTTACGTCAATGTATGTCAAAATTTTTGGAGGATAGAGACATTTAAAATTTAGAGATTATTCGAAAGTCAATTTTTAAAAGGCAAATATCTCCCGATCTGTAGGAATCTGAGAGACAAACCTTATGTCACTTTGAGGAAATGTATATGTCAACTTCATGTCGGAGTCACGTCAATGTATGTCCAAGGGTTTGGAGGATAGAGACATTTAAATTTTTTCGAGATTATTCGAAAGTCAATTATTAAAATGCAAATATCGCCCTATCTGTAGGCATCTGAGAGACCAACCTTATGTCACTTTGAGGGAACGTATATGTCAACTTCATGTCAGAGTTACGTCAATGTATGTCCAAGGGTTTGGAGGATAGAGACGTTTTAATTTTTCGAGATTATTCGAAAGTCAATTTTTAAAGGTAAATATCTCCCGATCTGTAGGATTCCAAGAGACAAAACTTATGTCACTTAGAGGGAACGTATATATCAACTTCATGTCAGAGTCACGTCAATGTATGTCCAAGGGTTTGGAGGATAGAGACATTTCAATTTTTCGAGATTATTCGAAAGTCAATTTTTGAAAGGCAAATATCTCCCGATCTGTAGGAATCTTAGAGACAAAAATTATGTCACTTTGAGGGAACGTATATGTCAACTTCATGTCATAGTTACGTCAATGTATGTCAAAAGGTTTGGAGGATAGAGACATTTAAACTTTAGAGATTATTCTAAAGTCAATTTTTAAAAGGCAAATATCTCCCGATCTGTAGGAATCTGAGAGACAAACCTTATGTCACTTTGAGGAAACGTATATGTCAATTTCATGTCGGAGTCACGTCAATGTATGTCCAAGGGTTTGGAGGATAAAGACATTTAAATTTTTCGAGATTATTCGAAAGTCAATTATTAAAATGCAAATATCTCCCGATCTGTAAGCATCTAAGAGACAAACCTTATGTCACTTTGAGGGAACGTATATGTCAACTTCATGTCATAGTCACGTCAATGTATGACCAAAGGTTTGGAGGATAGAGACATTTAAATTTTAGAGATTATTCGAAAGTCAATTTTTAAAAGGCAAATATCTCCCGATCTGTAGGAATCTGAGAGACAAAACTTATGTCACTTTGAGATAACGTATATATCAACTTGGTGTCAGAGTCACGTCAATGTATGTCCAAGGGTTTGGAGGATAGACACATTTAAATTTTTAGAGATTATTCGAAAGTCAATTTTTAAAAGGCAAATATCTCCCGATCTGTAGGAATCTAAGAGGCAAACCTTATGTCACTTTGAGGGAACGTATATGTCAACTTCATGTCATAGTTACGTCAATGTATATCCAACGGTTTGGAGGATAGAGACATTTGAATTTTTAGAGATTATTCGAAAGTCAATTTGTTAAAGGCAAATATCTCCCGATCTGTAGGAATCTGAGAGACAAACCTTATGTCACTTTGAGGGAACGCTTATGTCAACTTCATGTCAGAGTCACGTCAATGTATGTCAAAGGGTTTGGAGGATAGAGACATTTAAATTTTTCGAGATTATTCGAAAGTCAATTTTAAAAAGGCAAATATCTCCCGATCTGTAGGCATCTGAGAGACAAACCTATTGTCACTTTGATGGAACGTATATGTCAACTTAATGTCAGAGTTACGTCAATGTATGTCCAAGGGTTTGGAGGATAGAGACATTTTAATTTTTCGAGATTATTCGAAAGTCAATTTGTGAAAGGCAAATATCTCCCGATCTGTAGGAATCTGAGAGACCAACCTTATGTCACTTTCAGGGAACGTATATGTCAACTTCCTGTCAGAGTCACGTCAAAGTATGTCCAAGGGTTTGGAGGATAGAGACGTTTTAATTTTTCGAGATTATTCGAAAGTCAATTTTTAAAAGGCAAATATCTCCCGATCTGTAGGAATCTAAGAAACAAACCTTATGTCAGTTTGAGGGAACGTATATGTCAACTTCATGTCATAGTCTTGTCAATGTATGTCCAAGGGTTTGGAGGATAGAGACATTTAAATTTCTCGAGATTATTCGAAAGTCAATTATTAAAATGCAAATATCTCCCGATCTGTAGGCATCTGAAAGACAAACCTTATGTCACATTGAGGGAACGTATATGTTAACTTCATGTCAGAGTTACGTCAATGTATGTCCAAGGGTTTGGAGGATAGAGACATTTAAATTTTTTGAGATTATTCGATACTCAATTATTAAAAGGCAAATATCTCCCGATCTGTAAGAATCTGAGAGATAAAACTTATGTCACTTTGAGGGAACGCATATGCCAACTACATGTCAGAGTTACGTCAATGTATGTCCAAGGGTTTGGAGGATAGAGACATTTAAATTTTTCGAGATTATTTGAAAGTCAATTTTTAAAAGGTAAATATCTCCCGATCTGTAGGAATCTAAGAGACAAAACTTATGTCACTTTGAGGAAACGTATATGTCAACTTCATGTCAGAGTCACGTCAATGTATGTCCAAGGGTTTGGAGGATAGAGACATTTAAATTTTTCGAGATTATTCGAAAGTCAATTTTTAAAAGGCAAATATCTCCCGATCTGTAGGAATCTGAGAGACAAACCTTATGTCACTTTGAGGAAACGTATATGTCAACTTCCTGTCAGAGTTACGTCAATGTATGTCCAAGGGTTTGGATGATAGAGACATTTTAATTTTTCGAAATTATTCGAAAGTCAATTTGTGAAAGGCAAATATCTCCCGATCTGTAGGAATCTGAGAGACAAACCTTATGTCACTTTGAGGGAACGTATATGTCAACTTCCTGTCAGAGTCACGTCAATGTATGTCCAAGGGTTTGGAGGATAGAGACGTTTTAATTTTTCGAGATTATTCGAAAGTCAATATTTAAAGGTAAATATCTCCCGATCTTTAGGAATCTAAGAGACAAAACTTATGTCACTTTGAGGGAACGTATATGTCAACTTCATGTCAGAGTCACGTCAATGTATGTCAAGGGTTTGGAGGATAGAGACATATCAATTTTTCGAGATTATTCGAAAGTCAATTTTTAAAAGGCAAATATCTCCCGATCTGTAGGAATCTTAGAGACAAAACTTATGTCACTTTGAGGGAACGTATATGTCAACTTCATGTCATAGTTACGTCAATGTATGTGAAATGTTTGGAGGATAGAGACATTTAAAATTTAGAGAATATTCGAAAGTCAATTTTTAAAAGGCAAATATCTCCCGATCTGTAGGAATCTGAGAGACAAACCTTATGTCACTTTGAGGAAATGTATATGTCAACTTCATGTCGGAGTCACGTCAATGTATGTCCAAGGGTTTGGAGGATAGAGACATTTAAATTTTTTCGAGATTATTCGAAAGTCAATTATTAAAATGCAAATATCTCCCGATCTGTTTTTATCTGAGAGGCAAACCTTATGTCACTTTGAGGGAACGTATATGTCAACTCCATGTCATAGTCTTGTCAATGTACGTCCAAGGGTTTGGAGGATAGAGACATTTGAATTTTTCGAGATTTTTCGAAAGTCAATTTTTAAAAGGCAAATATCTCCCGATCTGTAGGAATCTGAGAGACAAAACTTATGTCACTTTGAGGGAACGCATATGTCAACTTCATGTCAGAGTTACGTCAATGTATGTCCAACGGTTTGGAGGATAGAGACATTTTATTTTTTCGAGATTATTCGAAAGTCAATTTGTTAAAGGAAAATATCTCCCGATCTCTAGGAATCTGAGAGACAAACCTTATGTCACTTTGAGGGAACGTATATGTCAACTTCATGTCGGAGTCACGTCAATGTATGTCCAAGGGTTTGGAGGATAGAGACATTTAAATTTTTCGAGATTATTCGAAAGTCAATTATTAAAATGCAAATATCTCCCGATCTCTTTTAATCTGAGAGGCAAACCTTATGTCACTTTGAGGGAACGTATATGTCAACTTCATGTCATAGTCTTGTCAATGTATGTCCAAGGGTTTGGAGGATAGAGACATTTGAATTTTTCGAGATTTTTCGAAAGTCAATTTTTAAAAGGCAAATATCTCCCGATCTGTAGGAATCTGAGAGACAAACCTTATGTCACTTTGAGGCAACGCATATGTCAACTTCATGTCAGAGTTACGTCAATGTATGTCCAACGGTTTGGAGGATAGAGACATTTTATTTTTTCGAGATTATTCGAAAGTCAATTTTTGAAAAGGCAAATATCTCCCGATCTGTAGGAATCTGAGAGACAACCCTTATGTCACTTTGAGGGAACGCATATGTCAACTTCATGTCAGAGTCACGTTAATGTATGTCCAAGGGTTTGGAGGATAGAGACATTTTAATTTTTCGAGATTATTTGAAAGTCAATTTTTAAAAGGTAAATATCTCCCGATCTGTAGGAATCTAAGAGACAAAACTTATGTCACTTTGAGGGAACGTATATGTCAACTTCATGTCAGAGTCACGTCAATGTATGTCCAAGGGTTTGGAGGATAGAGACATTTAAATTTTTCGAGATGATTCGAAAGACAATTTTTAAAAGGCAAATATCTCCCGATCTGTAGGAATCTGAGAGACAAACCTTATGTCACTTTCAGGAAACGTATATGTCAACTTCCTGTCAGAGTTACGTCAATGTAGGTCAAGGGTTTGGAGGATAGAGACATTTTAATTTTTCGAGATTATTCGAAAGTCAATTTGTGAAAGGCAAATATCTCCCGATCTGTAGGAATCTGAGAGACAACAATTATGTCACTTTGAGGGAACGTATATGTCAACTTCATGTCAGAGTCACGTCAATGTATGTCCAAGGGTTTGGAGGATAGAGACATTTAAATTTTTAGAGATTATTCGAAAGTCAATTTTCAAAAGGCAAATATCTCCCGATCTGTAGGAATCTGAGCGACAAACCTTATGTCACTTTGAGGAAACGTATATGTCAACTTCATGTCGGAGTCACGTCAATGTATGTCCAAGGGTTTGGAGGATAGAGACATTTAAATTTTTCGAGATTATTCGAAAGTCAATTATTAAAATGCAAATATCTCCCGATCTGTAGGCATCTGAGAGACCAACCTTATGTCACTTTGAGGGAACGTATATGTCAACTTCATGTCGGAGTCACGTCATTGTATGTAGAAGGGTTTGGAGGATAGAGACATTTAAATTTATAGAGATTATTCGAAAGTCAATTTTTAAAAGGCAAATATCTCCCGATCTGTAGGAATCTGAGAGACAAACCTTATGTCACTTTGAGGAAACGTATATGTCAACTTCATGTCAGAGTCACGTCAATGTATGTCCAAGGGTTTGGAGGATAGACACATTTAAATTTTTAGAGATTATTCGAAAGTCAATTTTTAAAAGGCAAATATCTCCCGATCTGTAGGAATCTTAAAGACAAAACTTATGTCACTTTGAGCGAACGTGTATGTGAACTTCATGTCATAGTCACGTCAATGTATGTCCAAAGGTTTGGTGGATGCAGACATTTTAATTTTTCGAGATTATTCGAAAGTCAATTTGTGAAAGGCAAATATCTCCCGATCTGTAGGAATCTGAGAGACAAACCTTATGTCACTTTGAGGGAACGCTTATGTCAACTTCATGTCAGAGTCACGTCAATGTATGTCCAAGGGTTTGGAGGATAGAGACATTTAAATTTTTCGAGATTATTCGAAAGTCAATTTTAAAAAGGCAAATATCTCCCGATCTGTAGGCATCTGAGAGACAAACCTATTGTCACTTTGAGGGAACGTATATGTCAACTTAATGTCAGAGTTACGTCAATGTATGTCCAAGGGTTTGGAGGATAGAGACATTTTAATTTTTCGAGATTATTCGAAAGTCAATTTGTGAAAGGCAAATATCTCCCGATCTGTAGGCATCTGAGAGACCAACCTTATGTCACTTTCAGGGAACGTATATGTCAACTTCCTGTCAGAGTCACGTCAAAGTATGTCCAAGGGTTTGGAGGATAGAGACGTTTTAATTTTTCGAGATTATTCGAAAGTCAATTTTTAAAAGGCAAATATCTCCCGATCTGTAGGAATCTAAGAGGCAAACCTTATGTCAGTTTGAGGGAACGTATATGTCAACTTCATGTCATAGTCTTGTCAATGTATGTCCAAGGGTTTGGAGGATAGAGACATTTAAATTTCTCGAGATTATTCGAAAGTCAATTATTAAAATGCAAATATCTCCCGATCTGTAGGCATCTGAAAGACAAACCTTATGTCACTTTGAGGGAACGCATATGTCAACTTCATGTCAGAGTCACGATAATGTATGTCCAAGGGTTTGGAGGATAGAGACATTTTAATTTTTCGAGATTATTTGAAAGTCAATTATTAAAAGGTAAATATCTCCCGATCTGTAGGAATCTAAGAGACAAAACTTATGTCACTTTGAGGGAACGTATATGTCAACTTCATGTCAGAGTCACGTCAATGTATGTCCAAGGGTTTGGAGGATAGAGACATTTAAATTTTTCGAGATTATTCGAAAGTCAATTTTTAAAAGGCAAATATCTCCCGATCTGTAGGAATCTGAGAGACAAACCTTATGTCACTTTCAGGAAACGTATATGTCAACTTCCTGTCAGAGTTACATCAATGTATGTCAAGGGTTTGGAGGATAGAGACATTTTAATTTTTCGAGATTATTCGAAAGTCAATTTGTAAAAGGCAAATATCTCCCGATCTGTAGGAATCTGAAAGACAACAATTATGTCACTTTGAGGGAACGTATATGTCAACTTCATGTCAGAGTCACGTCAATGTATGTCCAAGGGTTTGGAGGATAGAGACATTTTAATTTTTCGAGATTATTTGAAAGTCAATTTTTAAAAGGTAAATATCTCCCGATCTGTAGGAATCTAAGAGACAAAACTTATGTCACTTTGAGGGAACGTATATGTCAACTTCATGTCAGAGTCACGTCAATGTATGTCCAAGGGTTTGGAGGATAGAGACATTTAAATTTTTCGAGATTATTCGAAAGTCAATTTTTAAAAGGCAAATATCTCCCGATCTGTAGGAATCTGAGAACAAACCTTATGTCACTTTGAGGGAAAGTATATGTCAACTTCCTGTCAGAGTCACGTCAATGTATGTCCAAGGGTTTGGAGGATAGAGACGTTTTAATTTTTCGAGATTATTCGAAAGTCAATATTTAAAGGTAAATATCTCCCGATCTTTAGGAATCTAAGAGACAAAACTTATGTCACTTTGAGGGAACGTATATGTCAACTTCATGTCAGAGTCACGTCAATGTATGTCCAAGGGTTTGGAGGATAGAGACATATCAATTTTTCGAGATTATTCGAAAGTCAATTTTTAAAAGGCAAATATCTCCCGATCTGTAGGAATCTTAGAGACAAAACTTATGTCACTTTGAGGGAACGTATATGTCAACTTCATGTCATAGTTACGTCAATGTATGTCAAAAGGTTTGGAGGATAGAGACATTTAAAATTTAGAGATTATTCGAAAGTCAATTTTTAAAAGGCAAATATCTCCCGATCTGTAGGAATCTGAGAGACAAACCTTATGTCACTTTGAGGAAATGTATATGTCAACTTCATGTCGGAGTCACGTCAATGTATGTCCAAGGGTTTGGAGGATAGAGACATTTAAATTTTTTCGAGATTATTCGAAAGTCAATTATTAAAATGCAAATATCTCCCGATCTGTTTTAATCTGAGAGGCAAACCTTATGTCACTTTGAGGGAACGTATATGTCAACTCCATGTCATAGTCTTGTCAATGTATGTCCAAGGGTTTGGAGGATAGAGACATTTGAATTTTTCGAGATTTTTCGAAAGTCAATTTTTAAAAGGCAAATATCTCCCGATCTGTAGGAATCTGAGAGACAAAACTTATGTCACTTTGAGGGAACGCATATGTCAACTTCATGTCAGAGTTACGTCAATGTATGTCCAACGGTTTGGAGGATAGAGACATTTTATTTTTTCGAGATTATTCGAAAGTCAATTTGTTAAAGGAAAATATCTCCCGATCTGTAGGAATCTGAGAGGCAAACCTTATGTCACTTTGAGGGAACGTATATGTCAACTTCATGTCGGAGTCACGTCAATGTATGTCCAAGGGTTTGGAGGATAGAGACATTTAAATTTTTCGAGATTATTCGAAAGTCAATTATTAAAATGCAAATATCTCCCGATCTCTTTTAATCTGAGAGGCAAACCTTATGTCACTTTGAGGGAACGTATATGTCAACTTCATGTCATAGTCTTGTCAATGTATGTCCAAGGGTTTGGAGGATAGAGACATTTGAATTTTTGAAGATTTTTCGAAAGTCAATTTTTAAAAGGCAAATATCTCCCGATCTGTAGGAATCTGAGAGAGAAACCTTATGTCACTTTGAGGCAACGCATATGTCAACTTCATGTCAGAGTTACGTCAATGTATGTCCAACGGTTTGGAGGATAGAGAGATTTTATTTTTTCGAGATTATTCGAAAGTCAATTTTTGAAAAGGCAAATATCTCCCGATCTGTAGGAATCTGAGAGACAAACCTTATGTCACTTTGAGGGAACGCATATGTCAACTTCATGTCAGAGTCACGTTAATGTATGTCCAAGGGTTTGGAGGATAGAGACATTTTAATTTTTCGAGATTATTTGAAAGTCAATTTTTAAAAGGTAAATATCTCCCGATCTGTAGGAATCTAAGAGACAAAACTTATGTCACTTTGAGGGAACGTATATGTCAACTTCATGTCAGAGTCACGTCAATGTATGTCCAAGGGTTTGGAGGATAGAGACATTTAAATTTTTAGAGATTATTCGAAAGTCAATTTTCAAAAGGCAAATATCTCCCGATCTGTAGGAATCTGAGCGACAAACCTTATGTCACTTTCAGGAAACGTATATGTCAACTTCATGTCGGAGTCACGTCAATGTATGTCCAAGGGTTTGGAGGATAGAGACATTTAAATTTTTCGAGATTATTCGAAAGTCAATTATTAAAATGCAAATATCTCCCGATCTGTAGGCATCTGAGAGACCAACCTTATGTCACTTTGAGGGAACGTATATGTCAACTTCATGTCGGAGTCACGTCATTGTATGTAGAAGGGTTTGGAGGATAGAGACATTTAAATTTATAGAGATTATTCGAAAGTCAATTTTTAAAAGGCAAATACCTCCCGATCTGTAGGAATCTGAGAGACAAACCTAATGTCACTTTGAGGAAACGTATATGTCAACTTCATGTCAGAGTCACGTCAATGTATGTCCAAGGGTTTGGAGGATAGAGACATTTAAATTTTTAGAGATTATTCGAAAGTCAATTTTTAAAAGGCAAATATCTCCCGATCTGTAGGATTCTGAGAGACAAACCTTATGTCACTTTGAGGAAACGTATATGTCAATTTCATGTCGGAGTCACGTCAATGTATGTCCAAGGGTTTGGAGGATAAAGACATTTAAATTTTTCGAGATTATTCGAAAGTCAATTATTAAAATGCAAATATCTCCCGATCTGTAGGCATCTGAGAGACCAACCTTATGTCACTTTGAGGGAACGTATATGTCAACTTCATGTCATAGTCACGTCAATGTATGACCAAAGGTTTGGAGGATAGAGACATTTAAATTTTAGAGATTATTCGAAAGTCAATTTTTAAAAGGCAAATATCTCCCGATCTGTAGGAATCTGAGAGACAAAACTTATGTCACTTTGAGATAACGTATATATCAACTTCGTGTCAGAGTCACGTCAATGTATGTCCAAGGGTTTGGAGGATAGACACATTTAAATTTTTAGAGATTATTCGAAAGTCAATTTTTAAAAGGAAATATCTCCCGATCTGTAGGAATCTAAGAGCAAACCTTATGTCACTTTGAGGGAACGTATATGTCAACTTCATGTCATAGTCTTGTCAGTGTATGTCCAAGGGTTTGGAGGATAGAGACATTTGAATTTTTCGAGATTATTCGAAAGTCAATTTTTAAAAGGCAAATATCTCCCGATCTGTAGGAATCTGAGAGACAAACCTTATGTCACTTTGAGGCAACGCATATGTCAACTTCATATCAGAGTCACGTTAATGTATGTCCAAGGATTTGGAGGATAGAGACATTTTAATTTTTCGAGATTATTCGAAAGTCAATTTTTAAAATGCAATTATCTCCCGATCTGTAGGCATCTGAGAGACAAACCTTATGTCACTTTGAGGGAACGTATATGTTAACTTCCTGTCAGAGTTACGTCAATGTATGTCCAACGGTTTGGAGGATAGAGACATTTGAATTTTTCGAGATTATTCGAAAGTCAATTTGTTAAAGGCTAATATCTCCCGATCTGTAGGAATCTGAGAGACAAACCTTATGTCACTTAGAGGGATCGCTTATGTCAACTTCATGTCAGAGTCACGTCAATGTATGTCCAAGGGTTTGGAGGATAGAGACATTTAAATTTTTCGAGATTATTCGAAAGTCAATTTTTAAAAGGCAAATATCTCCCGATCTGTAGGAATCTTAGAGACAAAACTTATGTCACTTTGAGGGAACGTATTTGTCAACTTCATGTCAGAGTCACGTCAATGTATGTCCAAGGGTTTGGAGGATAGAGACATATCAATTTTTCGAGATTATTCGAAAGTCAATTTTTAAAAGGCAAATATCTCCCGATCTGTAGGAATCTTAGAGACAAAACTTATGTCACTTTGAGGGAACGTATATGTCAACATCATGTTATAGTTACGTCAATGTATGTCAAAAGGTTTGGAGTATAGAGACATTTAAAATTTAGAGATTATTCGAAAGTCAATTTTTAAAAGGCAAATATCTCCCGATCTGTAGGAATCTGAGAGACAAACCTTATGTCACTTTGAGGAAATGTATATGTCAACTTCATGTCGGAGTCACGTCAATGTATGTCCAAGGGTTTGGAGGATAGAGACATTTAAATTTTTTCGAGATTATTCGAAAGTCAATTATTAAAATGCAAATATCTCCCGATCTGTAGGCATCTGAGAGACCAACCTTATGTCACTTTGAGGAAATGTATATGTCAACTTCATGTCGGAGTCACGTCAATGTATGTCCAAGGGTTTGGAGGATAGAGACATATCAATTTTTCGAGATTATTCGAAAGTCAATTTTTAAAAGGCAAATATCTCCCGATCTGTAGAAATCTTAGAGACAAAACTTATGTCACTTTGAGGGAACGCATATGTCAACTTCATGTCAGAGTTACGTCAATGTATGTCCAACGGTTTGGAGGATAGAGACATTTTATTTTTTCGAGATTATTCGAAAGTCAATTTGTTAAAGGAAAATATCTCCCGATCTGTAGGAATCTGAGAGACAAACCTTATGTCACTTTGAGCGAACGTATATGTCAACTTCATGTCGGAGTCACGTCAATGTATGTCCAAGGGTTTGTAGGATAGAGACATTTAAATTTTTCGAGATTATTTGAAAGTCAATTTTTAAAAGGTAAATATCTCCCGATCTGTAGGAATCTAAGAGACAAAACTTATGTCACTTTGAGGGAACGTATATGTCAACTTCATGTCAGAGTCACGTCAATGTATGTCCAAGGGTTTGGAGGATAGAGACATTTAAATTTTTCGAGATTATTCGAAAGTCAATTTTTAAAAGGCAAATATCTCCCGATCTGTAGGAATCTGAGAGACAAACCTTATGTCACTTTGAGGAAACGTATATGTCAACATCCTGTCAGAGTTACGTCAATGTATGTCAAGGGTTTGGAGGATAGAGACATTTTAATTTTTCGAGATTATTCGAAAGTCAATTTGTGAAAGGCAAATATCTCCCGATCTGTAGGAATCTGAGAGACAACAATTATGTCACTTTGAGGGAACGTATATGTCAACTTCATGTCAGAGTCACGTCAATGTATGTCCAAGGGTTTGGAGGATAGAGACATTTAAATTTTTAAAGATTATTCGAAAGTCAATTTTCAAAAGGCAAATATCTCCCGATCTGTAGGAATCTGAGAGACAAACCTTATGTCACTTTGAGGAAACGTATATGTCAACTTCATGTCGGAGTCACGTCAATGTATGTCCAAGGGTTTGGAGGATAGAGACATTTAAATTTTTCGAGATTATTCGAAAGTCAATTATTAAAATGCAAATATCTCCCGATCTGTAGGCATCTGAGAGACCAACCTTATGCCACTTTGAGGGAACGTATATGTCAACTTCATGTCGGAGTCACGTCAATGTATGTACAAGGGTTTGGAGGATAGAGACATTTAAATTTTTCGAGATTATTCGAAAGTCAATTATTAAAATGCAAATATCTCCCGATCTGTTTTAATCTGAGAGGCAAACCTTATGTCACTTTGAGGGAACGTATATGTCAACTTCATGTCATAGTCTTGTCAATGTATGTCCAAGGGTTTGGAGGATAGAGACATTTGAATTTTTCGAAATTTTTCGAAAGTCAATTTTTAAAAGGCAAATATCTCCCGATCTGTAGGAATCTGAGAGACAAACCTTATGTCACTTTGAGGCAACGCATATGTCAACTTCATGTCAGAGTTACGTCAATGTATGTCCAACGGTTTGGAGGATAAAGACATTTTATTTTTTCGAGATTATTCGAAAGTCAATTTGTTAAAGGCAAATATCTCCCGATCTGTAGGAATCTGAGAGACAAACCTTATGTCACTTTGAGGGAACGTATATGTCAACTTCATGTCGGAGTCACGTCAATGTATGTCCAAGGGTTTGGAGGATAGAGACATTTAAATTTTTCGAGATTATTCGAAAGTCAATTATTAAAATGCAAATATCTCCCGATCTGTTTTAATCTGAGAGGCAAACCTTATGTCACTTTGAGGGAACGTATATGTCAACTTCATGTCATAGTCTTGTCAATGTATGTCCAAGGGTTTGGAGGATAGAGACATTTGAATTTTTCGAGATTTTTCGAAAGTCAATTTTTAAAAGGCAAATATCTCCCGATCTGTAGGAATCTGAGAGACAAACCTTATGTCACTTTGAGGCAACGCATATGTCAACTTCATGTCAGAGTTACGTCAATGTATGTCCAACGGTTTGGAGGATAGAGACATTTTATTTTTTCGAGATTATTCGAAAGTCAATTTGTTAAAGGCAAATATCTCCCGATCTGTAGGAATCTGAGAGACAAACCTTATGTCACTTTGAGGCAACGCATATGTCAACTTCATGTCAGAGTTACGTCAATGTATGTCCAACGGTTTGGAGGATAGAGACAATTTATTTTTTCGAGATTATTCGAAAGTCAATTTGTTAAAGGAAAATATCTCCCGATCTGTAGGAATCTGAGAGACAAACCTTATGTCACTTTGAGCGAACGTATATGTCAACTTCATGTCGGAGTCACGTCAATGTATGTCCAAGGGTTTGGAGGATAGAGACATTTAAATTTTTCGAGATTATTCGAAAGTCAATTTTTAAAAGGCAAATATCTCCCGATCTGTAGGAATCTGAGAGACAAACCTTATGTCACTTTGAGGAAACGTATATGTCAACATCCTGTCAGAGTTACGTCAATGTATGTCAAGGGTTTGAAGGATAGAGACATTTTAATTTTTCGAGATTATTCGAAAGTCAATTTGTGAAAGGCAAATATCTCCCGATCTGTAGGAATCTGAGAAACAACAATTATGTCACTTTGAGGGAACGTATATGTCAACTTCATGTCAGAGTCACGTCAATGTATGTCCAAGGGTTTGGAGGATAGAGACATTTAAATTTTTAGAGATTATTCGAAAGTCAATTTTCAAAAGGCAAATATCTCCCGATCTGTAGGAATCTGAGAGACAAACCTTATGTCACTTTGAGGAAACGTATATGTCAACTTCATGTCGGAGTCACGTCAATGTATGTCCAAGGGTTTGGAGGATAGAGACATTTAAATTTTTCGAGATTATTCGAAAGTCAATTATTAAAATGCAAATATCTCTCAATCTGTAGGCATCTGAGAGACCAACCTTATGTCACTTTGAGGGAACGTATATGTCAACTTCATGTCGCAGTCACGTCAATGTATGTACAAGGGTTTGGAGGATAGAGAAATTTAAATTTTTCGAGATTATTCGAAAGTCAATTATTAAAATGCAAATATCTCCCGATCTGTTTTAATCTGAGAGGCAAACCTTATGTCACTTTGAGGGAACGTATATGTCAACTTCATGTCATAGTCTTGTCAATGTATGTCCAAGGGTTTGGAGGATAGAGACATTTGAATTTTTCGAGATTTTTCGAAAGTCAATTTTTAAAAGGCAAATATCTCCCGATCTGTAGGAATCTGAGAGACAAACCTTATGTCACTTTGAGGCAACGCATATGTCAACTTCATGTCAGAGTTACGTCAATGTATGTCCAACGGTTTGGAGGATAGAGACATTTTATTTTTTCGAGATTATTCGAAAGTCAATTTGTTAAAGGCAAATATCTCCCGATCTGTAGGAATCTGAGAGACAAACCTTATGTCACTTTGAGGGAACGTATATGTCAACTTCATGTCGGAGTCACGTCAATGTATGTCCAAGGGTTTGGAGGATAGAGACATTTAAATTTTTCGAGATTATTCGAAAGTCAATTATTAAAATGCAAATATCTCCCGATCTGTTTTAATCTGAGAGGCAAACCTTATGTCACTTTGAGGGAACGTATATGTCAACTTCATGTCATAGTCTTGTCAATGTATGTCCAAGGGTTTGGAGGATAGAGACATTTGAATTTTTCGAGATTTTTCGAAAGTCAATTTTTAAAAGGCAAATATCTCCCGATCTGTAGGAATCTGAGAGACAAACCTTATGTCACTTTGAGGCAACGCATATGTCAACTTCATGTCAGAGTTACGTCAATGTATGTCCAACGGTTTGGAGGAAAGAGACATTTTATTTTTTCGAGATTATTCGAAAGTCAATTTGTTAAAGGCAAATATCTCCCGATCTGTAGGAATCTGAGAGACAAACCTTATGTCACTTTGAGGGAACGCATATGTCAACTTCATGTCAGAGTCACGTCAATGTATGTCCAAGGGTTTGGAGGATAGAGACATTTCAATTTTTCGAGATTATTCGAAAGTCAATTTTTAAAAGGCAAATATCTCTCGATCTGTAGGAATCTTAGAGACAAAACTTATGTCACTTTGAGGGAACGTAAATGTCAACTTCATGTCATAGTTACGTCAATGTATGTCAAAAGGTTTGGAGGATAGAGACATTTAAACTTTAGAGATTATTCGAAAGTCAATTTTTAAAAGGCAAATATCTCCCGATCTGTAGGAATCTGAGAGACAAAAATTATGTCACTTTGAGGTAACGTATATGTCAACTACATGTCAGAGTCACGTCAATGTATGTCCAAGGGTTTGGAGGATAGAGACATTTAAATTTATAGAGATTATTCGAAAGTCAATTTTTAAAAGGCAAATATCTCCCGATCTGTAGGAATCTGAGAGACAAACCTTATGTCACTTTGAGGGACCGCTTATGTCAACTTCATGTCAGAGTCACGTCAATGTATGTCCAAGGGTTTGGAGGATAGAGACATTTAAATTTTTCGAGATTATTCGAAAGTCAATTATTAAAAGGCAAATATCTCCCGATCTGTAGGAATCTTAGAGACAAAACTTATGTCACTTTGAGGGAACGTATATGTCAACTTCATGTCAGAGTCACGTCAATGTATGTCCAAGGGTTTGGAGGATAGAGACATATCAATTTTTCGAGATTATTCGAAAGTCAATTTTTAAAAGGCAAATATCTCCCGATCTGTAGGAATCTTAGAGACAAAACTTATGTCACTTTGAGGGAACGTATATGTCAACTTCATGTCATAGTTACGTCAATGTATGTCAAAAGGTTTGGAGTATAGAGACATTTAAAATTTAGAGATTATTCGAAAGTCAATTTTTAAAAGGCAAATATCTCCCGATCTGTAGGAATCTGAGAGACAAACCTTATGTCACTTTGAGGAAATGTATATGTCAACTTCATGTCGGTGTCACGTCAATGTATGTCCAAGGGTTTGGAGGATAGAGACATTTAAATTTTTTCGAGATTATTCGAAAGTCAATTATTAAAATGCAAATATCTCCCGATCTGTAGGCATCTGAGAGACCAACCTTATGTCACTTTGAGGGAACGTACATGTCAACTTCATGTCGGAGTCACGTCAATGTATGTCCAAGGGTTTGGATGATAGAGACATTTAAATTTTTCGAGATTATTCGAAAGTCAATTATTAAAATGCAAATATCTCCCGATCTGTTTTAATCTGAGAGGCAAACCTTATGTCACTTTGAGGGAACGTATATGTCAACTCCATGTCATAGTCTTGTCAATGTATGTCCAAGGGTTTGGAGGATAGAGACATTTGAATTTTTCGAGATTTTTCGAAAGTCAATTTTTAAAAGGCAAATATCTCCCGATCTGTAGGAATCTGAGAGACAAAACTTATGTCACTTTGAGGGAACGCATATGTCAACTTCATGTCAGAGCTACGTCAATGTATGTCCAACGGTTTGGAGGATAGAGACATTTTATTTTTTCGAGATTATTCGAAAGTCAATTTGTTAAAGGAAAATATCTCCCGATCTGTAGGAATCTGAGAGACAAACCTTATGTCACTTTGAGCGAACGTATATGTCAACTTCATGTCGGAGTCACGTCAATGTATGTCCAAGGGTTTGGAGGATAGAGACATTTAAATTTTTCGAGATTATTTGAAAGTCAATTTTTAAAAGGTAAATATCTCCCGATCTGTAGGAATCTAAGAGACAAAACTTATGTCACTTTGAGGAAACGTATATGTCAACTTCATGTCATAGTCACGTCAATGTATGACCAAAGGTTTGGAGGATAGAGACATTTAAATTTTAGAGATTATTCGAAAGTCAATTTGTTAAAGGCAAATATCTCCCGATCTGTAGGAATCTGAGAGACAAACCTTATGTCACTTTGAGGGAACGTATATGTCAACTTCATGTCGGAGTCACGTCAATGTATGTCCAAGGGTTTGGAGGATAGAGACATTTAAATTTTTCGAGATTATTCGAAAGTCAATTATTAAAATGCAAATATCTCCCGACCTGTTTTAATCTGAGAGGCAAACCTTATGTCACTTTGAGGGAACGTATATGTCAACTTCATGTCATAGTCTTGTCAATGTATGTCCAAGGGTTTGGAGGATAGAGACATTTGAATTTTTCGAGATTTTTCGAAAGTCAATTTTTAAAAGGCAAATATCTCCCGATCTGTAGGAATCTGAGAGACAAACCTTATGTCACTTTGAGGCAACGCATATGTCAACTTCATGTCAGAGTTACGTCAATGTATGTCCAACGGTTTGGAGGAAAGAGACATTTTATTTTTTCGAGATTATTCGAAAGTCAATTTGTTAAAGGCAAATATCTCCCGATCTGTAGGAATCTGAGAGACAAACCTTATGTCACTTTGAGGGAACGCATATGTCAACTTCATGTCAGAGTCACGTCAATGTATGTCCAAGGGTTTGGAGGATAGAGACATTTCAATTTTTCGAGATTATTCGAAAGTCAATTTTTAAAAGGCAAATATCTCTCGATCTGTAGGAATCTTAGAGACAAAACTTATGTCACTTTGAGGGAACGTAAATGTCAACTTCATGTCATAGTTACGTCAATGTATGTCAAAAGGTTTGGAGGATAGAGACATTTAAACTTTAGAGATTATTCGAAAGTCAATTTTTAAAAGGCAAATATCTCCCGATCTGTAGGAATCTGAGAGACAAAAATTATGTCACTTTGAGGTAACGTATATGTCAACTACATGTCAGAGTCACGTCAATGTATGTCCAAGGGTTTGGAGGATAGAGACATTTAAATTTATAGAGATTATTCGAAAGTCAATTTTTAAAAGGCAAATATCTCCCGATCTGTAGGAATCTGAGAGACAAACCTTATGTCACTTTGAGGGACCGCTTATGTCAACTTCATGTCAGAGTCACGTCAATGTATGTCCAAGGGTTTGGAGGATAGAGACATTTAAATTTTTCGAGATTATTCGAAAGTCAATTATTAAAAGGCAAATATCTCCCGATCTGTAGGAATCTTAGAGACAAAACTTATGTCACTTTGAGGGAACGTATATGTCAACTTCATGTCAGAGTCACGTCAATGTATGTCCAAGGGTTTGGAGGATAGAGACATATCAATTTTTCGAGATTATTCGAAAGTCAATTTTTAAAAGGCAAATATCTCCCGATCTGTAGGAATCTTAGAGACAAAACTTATGTCACTTTGAGGGAACGTATATGTCAACTTCATGTCATAGTTACGTCAATGTATGTCAAAAGGTTTGGAGTATAGAGACATTTAAAATTTAGAGATTATTCGAAAGTCAATTTTTAAAAGGCAAATATCTCCCGATCTGTAGGAATCTGAGAGACAAACCTTATGTCACTTTGAGGAAATGTATATGTCAACTTCATGTCGGTGTCACGTCAATGTATGTCCAAGGGTTTGGAGGATAGAGACATTTAAATTTTTTCGAGATTATTCGAAAGTCAATTATTAAAATGCAAATATCTCCCGATCTGTAGGCATCTGAGAGACCAACCTTATGTCACTTTGAGGGAACGTACATGTCAACTTCATGTCAGAGTCACGTCAATGTATGTCCAAGGGTTTGGATGATAGAGACATTTAAATTCTTCGAGATTATTCGAAAGTCAATTATTAAAATGCAAATATCTCCCGATCTGTTTTAATCTGAGAGGCAAACCTTATGTCACTTTGAGGGAACGTACATGTCAACTCCATGTCATAGTCTTGTCAATGTATGTCCAAGGGTTTGGAGGATAGAGACATTTGAATTTTTCGAGATTTTTCGAAAGTCAATTTTTAAAAGGCAAATATCTCCCGATCTGTAGGAATCTGAGAGACAAAACTTATGTCACTTTGAGGGAACGCATATGTCAACTTCATGTCAGAGCTACGTCAATGTATGTCCAACGGTTTGGAGGATAGAGACATTTTATTTTTTCGAGATTATTCGAAAGTCAATTTGTTAAAGGAAAATATCTCCCGATCTGTAGGAATCTGAGAGACAAACCTTATGTCACTTTGAGCGAACGTATATGTCAACTTCATGTCGGAGTCACGTCAATGTATGTCCAAGGGTTTGGAGGATAGAGACATTTAAATTTTTCGAGATTATTTGAAAGTCAATTTTTAAAAGGTAAATATCTCCCGATCTGTTGGAATCTAAGAGACAAAACTTATGTCACTTTGAGGAAACGTATATGTCAACTTCATGTCATAGTCACGTCAATGTATGACCAAAGGTTTGGAGGATAGAGACATTTAAATTTTAGAGATTATTCGAAAGTCAATTTTTAAAAGGCAAATATCTCAGGATCTGTAGGAATCTGAGAGACAAAACTTATGTCACTTTGAGATAACGTATATATCAACTTCGTGTCAGAGTCACGTCAATGTATGTCCAAGGGTTTGGAGGATAGACACATTTAAATTTTTAGAGATTATTCGAAAGTCAATTTTTAAAAGGCAAATATCTCCCGATCTGTAGGAATCTAAGAGGCAAACCTTATGTCACTTTGAGGGAACGTATATGTCAACTTCATGTCATAGTCTTGTCAGTGTATGTCCAAGGGTTTGGAGGATAGAGACATTTGAATTTTTCGAGATTATTCGAAAGCCAATTTTTAAAAGGCAAATATCTCCCGATCTGTAGGAATCTGAGAGACAAACCTTATGTCACTTTGAGGCAACGCATATGTCACCTTCATGTCAGAGTCACGTTAATGTATGTCCAAGGATTTGGAGGATAGAGACATTTTAATTTTTCGAGATTATTCGAAAGTCAATTTTTAAAATGCAAATATCTCCCGATCTGTAGGCATCTGAGAGACAAACCTTATGTCACTTTGAGGGAACGTATATGTTAACTTCCTGTCAGAGTTACGTCAATGTATGTCCAACGGTTTGGAGGATAGAGACATTTGAATTTTTCGAGATTATTCGAAAGTCAATTTGTTAAAGGCAAATATCTCCCGATCTGTATTAATCTGAGAGACAAACCTTATGTCACTTTGAGGGAACGCTTATGTCAACTTCATGTCAGAGTCACGTCAATGTATGTCCAAGGGTTTGGAGGATAGAGACATTTAAATTTTTCGAGATTATTCGAAAGTCAATTTTTAAAAGGCAAATATCTCCCGATCTGTAGGCATCTGAGAGACAAACCTATTGTCACTTTGAGGGAACGTATATGTCAACTTAATGTCAGAGTTACGTCAATGTATGTCGAAGGGTTTGGAGGATAGAGACATTTTAATTTTTCGAGATTATTCGAAAGTCAATTTGTGAAAGGCAAATATCTCCCGATCTGTAGGAATCTGAGAGACCAACCTTATGTCACTTTTAGGGAACGTATGTGTCAACTTCCTGTCAGAGTCACGTCAATGTATGTCCAAGAGTTTGGAGGATAGAGACGTTTTAATTTTTCGAGATTATTCGAAAGTCAATTTTTAAAAGGCAAATATCTCCCGATCTGTGGGAATCTAAGAGGAAAACCTTATGTCACGTTGAGGGAACGTATATGTCAACTTCATGTCATAGTCTTGTCAATGTATGTCCAAGGGTTTGGAGGATAGAGACATTTACATTTCTCGAGATTATTCGAAAGTCAATTATTAAAATGCAAATATCTCCCGATTTGTAGGCATCTGAAAAACAAACCTTACGTCACTTTGAGGGAACGTATATTTCAACTTCATGTCAGAGTTACGTCAATGTATGTCCAAGGGTTTGGAGGATAGAGACATTTTAATTTTTTGAGATTATTCGATAGTCAATTTTTAAAAGGCAAATATCTCCCGATCTGTAAGAATCTGAGAGATAAAACTTATGTCACTTTGAGGGAACGCATATGCCAACTTCATGTCATAGTCTTGTCAATGTATGTCCAAGGGTTTGGAGGATAGAGACATTTGAATTTTTCGAGATTTTTCGAAAGTCAATTTTTAAAAGGCAAATATCTCCCGATCTGTAGGAATCTGAGAGACAAACCTTATGTCACTTTGAGCGAACGTATATGTCAACTTCATGTCGGAGTCACGTCAATGTATGTCCAAGGGTTTGGAGGATAGAGACATTTAAATTTTTCGAGATTATTTGAAAGTCAATTTTTAAAAGGTAAATATCTCCCGATCTGTTGGAATCTAAGAGACAAAACTTATGTCACTTTGAGGAAACGTATATGTCAACTTCATGTCATAGTCACGTCAATGTATGACCAAAGGTTTGGAGGATAGAGACATTTAAATTTTAGAGATTATTCGAAAGTCAATTTTTAAAAGGCAAATATCTCAGGATCTGTAGGAATCTGAGAGACAAAACTTATGTCACTTTGAGATAACGTATATATCAACTTCGTGTCAGAGTCACGTCAATGTATGTCCAAGGGTTTGGAGGATAGACACATTTAAATTTTTAGAGATTATTCGAAAGTCAATTTTTAAAAGGCAAATATCTCCCGATCTGTAGGAATCTAAGAGGCAAACCTTATGTCACTTTGAGGGAACGTATATGTCAACTTCATGTCATAGTCTTGTCAGTGTATGTCCAAGGGTTTGGAGGATAGAGACATTTGAATTTTTCGAGATTATTCGAAAGCCAATTTTTAAAAGGCAAATATCTCCCGATCTGTAGGAATCTGAGAGACAAACCTTATGTCACTTTGAGGCAACGCATATGTCACCTTCATGTCAGAGTCACGTTAATGTATGTCCAAGGATTTGGAGGATAGAGACATTTTAATTTTTCGAGATTATTCGAAAGTCAATTTTTAAAATGCAAATATCTCCCGATCTGTAGGCATCTGAGAGACAAACCTTATGTCACTTTGAGGGAACGTATATGTTAACTTCCTGTCAGAGTTACGTCAATGTATGTCCAACGGTTTGGAGGATAGAGACATTTGAATTTTTCGAGATTATTCGAAAGTCAATTTGTTAAAGGCAAATATCTCCCGATCTGTATTATCTGAGAGACAAACCTTATGTCACTTTGAGGGAACGCTTATGTCAACTTCATGTCAGAGTCACGTCAATGTATGTCCAAGGGTTTGGAGGATAGAGACATTTAAATTTTTCGAGATTATTCGAAAGTCAATTTTTAAAAGGCAAATATCTCCCGATCTGTAGGCATCTGAGAGACAAACCTATTGTCACTTTGAGGGAACGTATATGTCAACTTAATGTCAGAGTTACGTCAATGTATGTCGAAGGGTTTGGAGGATAGAGACATTTTAATTTTTCGAGATTATTCGAAAGTCAATTTGTGAAAGGCAAATATCTCCCGATCTGTAGGAATCTGAGAGACCAACCTTATGTCACTTTTAGGGAACGTATGTGTCAACTTCCTGTCAGAGTCACGTCAATGTATGTCCAAGGGTTTGGAGGATAGAGACGTTTTAATTTTTCGAGATTATTCGAAAGTCAATTTTTAAAAGGCAAATATCTCCCGATCTGTGGGAATCTAAGAGGAAAACCTTATGTCACGTTGAGGGAACGTATATGTCAACTTCATGTCATAGTCTTGTCAATGTATGTCCAAGGGTTTGGAGGATAGAGACATTTACATTTCTCGAGATTATTCGAAAGTCAATTATTAAAATGCAAATATCTCCCGATCTGTAGGCATCTGAAAAACAAACCTTACGTCACTTTGAGGGAACGTATATTTCAACTTCATGTCAGAGTTACGTCAATGTATGTCCAAGGGTTTGGAGGATAGAGACATTTTAATTTTTTGAGATTATTCGATAGTCAATTTTTAAAAGGCAAATATCTCCCGATCTGTAAGAATCTGAGAGATAAAACTTATGTCACTTTGAGGGAACGCATATGCCAACTTCATGTCATAGTCTTGTCAATGTATGTCCAAGGGTTTGGAGGATAGAGACATTTGAATTTTTCGAGATTTTTCGAAAGTCAATTTTTAAAAGGCAAATATCTCCCGATCTGTAGGAATCTGAGAGACAAACCTTATGTCACTTTGAGGCAACGCATATGTCAACTTCATGTCAGAGTTACGTCAATGTATGTCCAACGGTTTGGAGGATAGAGACATTTTATTTTTTCGAGATTATTCGAAAGTCAATTTGTTAAAGGCAAATATCTCCCGATCTGTAGGAATCTGAGAGACAAACCTTATGTCACTTTGAGGGAACGTATATGTCAACTTCATGTCGGAGTCACGTCAATGTATGTCCAAGGGTTTGGAGGATAGAGACATTTAAATTTTTCGAGATTATTCGAAAGTCAATTATTAAAATGCAAATATCTCCCGATCTGTTATAATCTGAGAGGCAAACCTTATGTCACTTTGAGGGAACGTATATGTCAACTTCATGTCATAGTCTTGTCAATATATGTCCAAGGGTTTGGAGGATAGAGACATTTGAATTTTTCGAGATTTTTCGAAAGTCAATTTTTAAAAGGCAAATATCTCCCGATCTGTAGGAATCTGAGAGACAAACCTTATGTCACTTTGAGGCAACGCATATGTCAACTTCATGTCAGAGTTACGTCAATGTATGTCCAACGGTTTGGAGGATAGAGACATTTTATTTTTTCGAGATTATTCGAAAGTCAATTTGTTAAAGGCAAATATCTCCCGATCTGTAGGAATCTGAGAGACAAACCTTATGTCACTTTGAGGGAACGCATATGTCAACTTCATGTCAGAGTCACGTCAATGTATGTCCAAGGGTTTGGAGGATAGAGACATTTCAATTTTTCGAGATTATTCGAAAGTCAATTTTTAAAAGGCAAATATCTCTCGATCTGTAGGAATCTTAGAGACAAAACTTATGTCACTTTGAGGGAACGTATATGTCAACTTCATGTCATAGTTACGTCAATGTTTGTCAAAAGGTTTGGAGGATAGAGACATTTAAACTTTAGAGATTATTCGAAAGTCAATTTTTAAAAGGCAAATATCTCCCGATCTGTAGGAATCTGAGAGACAAACCTGATGTCACTTTGAGGAAACGTATATGTCAACTTCATGTCAGAGTCACGTCAATGTATGTCCAAGGGTTTGGAGGATAGAGACATTTAAATTTTTAGAGATTATTCGAAAGTCAATTTTCAAAAGGCAAATATCTCCCGATCTGTAGGAATCTGAGCGACAAACCTTATGTCACTTTGAGGAAACGTATATGTCAACTTGCTGTCATAGTCACGTCAATGTATGTAGAAGGGTTTGGAGGATAGAGACATTTAAATTTTTAGAGATTATTCGAAAGTCAATTTTTAAAAGGCAAATATCTCCCAACCTGTAGGAATCTGAAAGTCAAAACGTATGTCACTTTGAGGGAACGTATATGTCAACTTCATGTCGGAGTCACGTCATTGTATGTAGAAGGGTTTGGAGGATAGAGACATTTAAATTTATAGAGATTATTCGAAAGTCAATTTTTAAAAGGCAAATATCTCCCGATCTGTAGGAATCTGAGAGACAAACCTTATGTCACTTTGAGGAAACGTATATGTCAACTTCATGTCAGAGTCACGTCAATGTATGTCCAAGGGTTTGGAGGATAGAGACATTTAAATTTTTAGAGATTATTCGAAAGTCAATTTTTAAAAGGCAAATATCTCCCGATCTGTAGGATTCTGAGAGACAAACCTTATGTCACTTTGAGGAAACGTATATGTCAATTTCATGTCGGAGTCACGTCAATGTATGTCCAAGGGTTTGGAGGATAAAGACATTTAAATTTTTCGAGATTATTCGAAAGTCAATTATTAAAATGCAAATAACTCCCGATCTGTAGGCATCTGAGAGACCAACCTTATGTCACTTTGAGGGAACGTATATGTTAACTTCATGTCATAGTCACGTCAATGTATGTCCAAGGGTTTGGAGGATAGACACATTTAAATTTTTAGAGATTATTCGAAAGTCAATTTTTAAAAGGCAAATATCTCCCGATCTGTAGGAATCTAAGATGCAAACCTTATGTCACTTTGAGGGAACGTATATGTCAACTTCCTGTCAGAGTTGTGTCAATGTATGTCCAACGGTTTGGAGGATAGAGACATTTGAATTTTTCGAGATTATTCGAAAGTCAATTTGTTAAAGGCAAATATCTCCCGATCTGTAGGAATCTGAGAGACAAACCTTATGTCACTTTGAGGAAATGTATATGTCAACTTCATGTCGGAGTCACGTCAATGTATGTCCAAGGGTTTGGAGGATAGAGACATTTAAATTTTTTCGAGATTATTCGAAAGTCATTTATTAAAATGCAAATATCTCCCGATCTGTAGGCATCTGAGAGACCAACCTTATGTCACTTTGAGGAAATGTATATGTCAACTTCATGTCGGAGTCACGTCAATGTATGTCCAAGGGTTTGGATGATAGAGACATTTAAATTTTTCGAGATTATTCGAAAGTCAACTATTAAAATGCAAATATCTCCCGATCTGTTTTAATCTGAGAGGCAAACCTTATGTCACTTTGAGGGAACGTATATGTCAACTCCATGTCATAGTCTTGTCAATGTATGTCCAAGGGTTTGGAGGATAGAGACATATCAATTTTTCGAGATTATTCGAAAGTCAATTTTTAAAAGGCAAATATCTCCCGATCTGTAGGAATCTTAGAGACAAAACTTATGTCACTTTGAGGGAACGCATATGTCAACTTCATGTCAGAGTTACGTCAATGTATGTCCAACGGTTTGGAGGATAGAGACATTTTATTTTTTCGAGATTATTCGAAAGTCAATTTGTTAAAGGAAAATATCTCCCGATCTGTAGGATTCTGAGAGACAAACCTTATGTCACTTTGAGCGAACGTATATGTCAACTTCATGTCGGAGTCATGTCAATGTATGTCCAAGGGTTTGGAGGATAGAGACATTTAAATTTTTCGAGATTATTTGAAAGTCAATTTTTAAAAGGTAAATATCTCCCGATCTGTAGGAATCTAAGAGACAAAACTTATGTCACTTTGAGGGAACGTATATGTCAACTTCATGTCAGAGTCACGTCAATGTATGTCCAAGGGTTTGGAGGATAGAGACATTTAAATTTTTCGAGATTATTCCAAAGTCAATTTTTAAAGGCAAATATCTCCCGATCTGTAGGAATCTGAGAGACAAACCTTATGTCACTTTGAGGAATCGAATATGTCAACATCCTGTCAGAGTTACGTCAATGTATGTCAAGGGTTTGGAGGATAGAGACATTTTAATTTTTCGAGATTATTCGAAAGTCAATTTGTGAAAGGCAAATATCTCCCGATCTGTAGGAATCTGAGAGACAACAATTATGTCACTTTGAGGGAACGTATATGTCAACTTCATGTCAGAGTCACGTCAATGTATGTCCAAGGGTTTGGAGGATAGAGACATTTAAATTTTTAGAGATTATTCGAAAGTCAATTTTCAAAAGGCAAATATCTCCCGATCTGTAGGAATCTGAGAGACAAACCTTATGTCACTTTGAGGAAACGTATATGTCAACTTCATGTCGGAGTCACGTCAATGTATGTCCAAGGGTTTGGAGGATAGAGACATTTAAATTTTTCGAGATTATTCGAAAGTCAATTATTAAAATGCAAATATCTCCCGATCTGTAGGCATCTGAGAGACCAACCTTATGTCACTTTGAGGGAACGTATATGTCAACTTCATGTCGGAGTCACGTCAATGTATGTACAAGGGTTTGGAGGATAGAGACATTTAAATTTTTCGAGATTATTCGAAAGTCAATTATTAAAATGCAATTATCTCCCGATCTGTTTTAATCTGAGAGGCAAACCTTATGTCACTTTGAGGGAACGTATATGTCAACTTCATGTCAGAGTCACGTCAATGTATGTCCAAGGGTTTGGAGGATAGAGACATTTGAATTTTTCGAGATTTTTCGAAAGTCAATTTTTAAAAGGCAAATATCTCCCGATCTGTAGGAATCTGAGAGACAAACCTTATGTCACTTTGAGGCAACGCATATGTCAACTTCATGTCAGAGTTACGTCAATGTATGTCCAACGGTTTGGAGGATAGAGACATTTAATTTTTTCGAGATTATTCGAAAGTCAATTTGTTAAAGGCAAATATCTCCCGATCTGTTGGAATCTGAGAGACAAACCTTATGTCACTTTGAGGGAACGTATATGTCAACTTCATGTCGGAGTCACGTCAATGTATGTCCAAGGGTTTGGAGGATAGAGACATTTAAATTTTTCGAGATTATTCGAAAGTCAATTATTAAAATGCAAATATCTCCCGATCTGTTTTAATGTGAGAGGCAAACCTTATGTCACTTTGAGGGAACGTATATGTCAACTTCATGTCATAGTCTTGTCAATGTATGTCCAAGGGTTTGGAGGATAGAGACATTTGAATTTTTCGAGATTTTTCGAAAGTCAATTTTTAAAAGGCAAATATCTCCCGATCTGTAGGAATCTGAGAGACAAACCTTATGTCACTTTGAGGCAACGCATATGTCAACTTCATGTCAGAGTTACGTCAATGTATGTCCAACGGTTTGGAGGATAGAGACATTTTATTTTTTCGAGATTATTCGAAAGTCAATTTGTTAAAGGCAAATATCTCCCGATCTGTAGGAATCTGAGAGACAAACCTTATGTCACTTTGAGGGAACGCATATGTCAACTTCATGTCAGAGTCACGTCAATGTATGTCCAAGGGTTTGGAGGATAGAGACATTTCAATTTTTAGAGATTATTCGAAAGTCAATTTTTAAAAGGCAAATATCTCTCGATCTGTAGGAATCTTAGAGACAAAACTTATGTCACTTTGAGGAAACGTAAATGTCAACTTCATGTCATAGTTACGTCAATGTATGTCAAAAGGTTTGGAGGATAGAGACATTTAAACTTTAGAGATTATTCGAAAGTCAATTTTTAAAAGGCTAATATCTCCCGATCTGTAGGAATCTGAGAGACAAAAATTATGTCACTTTGAGGTAACGTATATGTCAACTACATGTCAGAGTCACGTCAATGTATGTCCAAGGGTTTGGAGGATAGAGACATTTAAATTTATTGAGATTATTCGAAAGTCAATTTTTAAAAGGCAAATATCTCCCGATCTGTAGGAATCTGAGAGACAAACCTTATGTCACTTTGAGGGACCGCTTATGTCAACTTCATGTCAGAGTCACGTCAATGTATGTCCAAGGGTTTGGAGGATAGAGACATTTAAATTTTTCGAGATTATTCGAAAGTCAATTTTTAAAAGGCAAATATCTCCCGATCTGTAGGAATCTTAGAGACAAACCTTATGTCCCTTTGAGGGAACGTATATGTCAACTTCATGTCAGAGTCACGTCAATGTATGTCCAAGGGTTTGGAGGATAGAGACATATCAATTTTTCGAGATTATTCGAATGTCAATTTTTAAAAGGCAAATATCTCCCGATCTGTAGGAATCTTAGAGACAAAACTTATGTCACTTTGAGGGAACGTATATGTCAACTTCATGTCATAGTTACGTCAATGTATGTCAAAAGGTTTGGAGTATAGAGACATTTAAAATTTAGAGATTATTCGAAAGTCAATTTTTAAAAGGCAAATATCTCCCGATCTGTAGGAATCTGAGAGACAAACCTTATGTCACTTTGAGGAAATGTATATGTCAACTTCATGTCGGAGTCACGTCAATGTATGTCCAAGGGTTTGGAGGATAGAGACATTTAAATTTTTTCGAGATTATTCGAAAGTCAATTATTAAAATGCAAATATCTCCCGATCTGTAGGCATCTGAGAGACCAACCTTATGTCACTTTGAGGGAACGTATATGTCAACTTCATGTCGGAGTCACGTCAATGTATGTCCAAGGGTTTGGATGATAGAGACATTTAAATTTTTCGAGATTATTCGAAAGTCAATTATTAAAATGCAAATATCTCCCGATCTGTTTTAATCTGAGAGGCAAACCTTATGTCACTTTGAGGGAACGTATATGTCAACTCCATGTCATAGTCTTGTCAATGTATGTCCAAGGGTTTGGAGGATAGAGACATTTGAATTTTTCGAGATTTTTCGAAAGTCAATTTTTAAAAGGCAAATATCTCCCGATCTGTAGGAATCTGAGAGACAAAACTTATGTCACTTTGAGGGAACGCATATGTCAACTTCATGTCAGAGTTACGTCAATGTATGTCCAACGGTTTGGAGGATAGAGACATTTTATTTTTTCGAGATTATTCGAAAGTCAATTTGTTAAAGGAAAATATCTCCCGATCTGTAGGAATCTGAGAGACAAACCTTATGTCACTTTGAGCGAACGTATATGTCAACTTCATGTCGGAGTCACGTCAATGTATGTCCAAGGGTTTGGAGGATAGAGACATTTAAATTTCTCGAGATTATTTGAAAGTCAATTTTTAAAAGGTAAATATCTCCCGATCTGTAGGAATCTAAGAGACAAAACTTATGTCACTTTGAGGAAACGTATATGTCAACTTCATGTCATAGTCACGTCAATGTATGACCAAAGGTTTGGAGGATAGAGACATTTAAATTTTAGAGATTATTCGAAAGTCAATTTTTAAAAGGCAAATATCTCCCGATCTGTAGGAATCTGAGAGACAAAACTTATGTCACCTTGAGATAACGTATATATCAACTTCGTGTCAGAGTCACGTCAATGTATGTCCAAGGGTTTGGAGGATAGACACATTTAAATTTTTAGAGATTATTCGAAAGTCAATTTTTAAAAGGCAAATATCTCCCGATCTGTAGGAATCTAAGAGGCAAACCTTATGTCACTTTGAGGGAACGTATATGTCAACTTCATGTCATAGTCTTGTCAGTGTATGTCCAAGGGTTTGGAGGATAGAGACATTTGAATTTTTCGAGATTATTCGAAAGCCAATTTTTAAAAGGCAAATATCTCCCGATCTGTAGGAATCTGAGAGACAAACCTTATGTCACTTTGAGGCAACGCATATGTCACCTTCATGTCAGAGTCACGTTAATGTATGTCCAAGGATTTGGAGGATAGAGACATTTTAATTTTTCGAGATTATTCGAAAGTCAATTTTTAAAATGCAAATATCTCCCGATCTGTAGGCATCTGAGAGACAAACCTTATGTCACTTTGAGGGAACGTATATGTTAACTTCCTGTCAGAGTTACGTCAATGTATGTCCAACGGTTTGGAGGATAGAGACATTTGAATTTTTCGAGATTATTCGAAAGTCAATTTGTTAAAGGCAAATATCTCCCGATCTGTAGGAATCTGAGAGACAAACCTTATGTCACTTTGAGGGAACGCTTATGTCAACTTCATGTCAGAGTCACGTCAATGTATGTCCAAGGGTTTGGAGGATAGAGACATTTAAATTTTTCGAGATTATTCGAAAGTTAATTTTTAAAAGGCAAATATCTCCCGATCTGTAGGCATCTGAGAGACAAACCTATTGTCACTTTGAGGGAACGTATATGTCAACTTAATGTCAGAGTTACGTCAATGTATGTCGAAGGGTTTGGAGGATAGAGACATTTTAATTTTTCGAGATTATTCGAAAGTCAATTTGTGAAAGGCAAATATCTCCCGATCTGTAGGAATCTGAGAGACCAACCTTATGTCACTTTTAGTGAACGTATGTGTCAACTTCCTGTCAGAGTCACGTCAATGTATGTCCAAGGGTTTGTAGGATAGAGACGTTTTAATTTTTCGAGATTATTCGAAAGTCAATTTTTAAAAGGCAAATATCTCCCGATCTGTGGGAATCTAAGAGGAAAACCTTATGTCACTTTGAGGGAACGTATGTGTCAACTTCCTGTCAGAGTTACGTCAATGTATGTCCAAGGGTTTGGAGGATAGAGACATTTTAATTGTTTGAGATTATTCGATAGTCAATTTTTAATAGGCAAATATCTCCCGATCTGTAAGAATCTGAGAGATAAAACTTATGTCACTTTGAGGGAACGCATATGCCAACTTCATGTCATAGTCTTGTCAATGTATGTCCAAGGGTTTGGAGGATAGAGACATTTGAATTTTTCGAGATTTTTCGAAAGTCAATTTTTAAAAGGCAAATATCTCCCGATCTGTAGGAATCTGAGAGACAAACCTTATGTCACTTTGAGGCAACGCATATGTCAACTTCATGTCAGAGTTACGTCAATGTATGTCCAACGGTTTGGAGGATAGAGACATTTTATTTTTTCGAGATTATTCGAAAGTCAATTTGTTAAAGGCAAATATCTCCCGATCTGTAGGAATCTGAGAGACAAACCTTATGTCACTTTGAGGGAACGTATATGTCAACTTCATGTCGGAGTCACGTCAATGTATGTCCAAGGGTTTGGAGGATAGAGACATTTAAATTTTTCGAGATTATTCGAAAGTCAATTATTAAAATGCAAATATCTCCCGATCTGTTATAATCTGAGAGGCAAACCTTATGTCACTTTGAGGGAACGTATATGTCAACTTCATGTAATAGTCTTGTCAATGTATGTCCAAGGGTTTGGAGGATAGAGACATTTGAATTTTTCGAGATTTTTCGAAAGTCAATTTTTAAAAGGCAAATATCTCCCGATCTGTAGGAATCTGAGAGACAAACCTTATGTCACTTTGAGGCAACGCATATGTCAACTTCATGTCAGAGTTACGTCAATGTATGTCCAACGGTTTGGAGGATAGAGACATTTTATTTTTTCGAGATTATTCGAAAGTCAATTTGTTAAAGGAAAATATCTCCCGATCTGTAGGAATCTGAGAGACAAACCTTATGTCACTTTGAGCGAACGTATATGTCAACTTCATGTCGGAGTCATGTCAATGTATGTCCAAGGGTTTGGAGGATAGAGACATTTAAATTTTTCGAGATTATTTGAAAGTCAATTTTTAAAAGGTAAATATCTCCCGATCTGTAGGAATCTAAGAGACAAAACTTATGTCACTTTGAGGGAACGTATATGTCAACTTCATGTCAGAGTCACGTCAATGTATGTCCAAGGGTTTGGAGGATAGAGACATTTAAATTTTTCGAGATTATTCGAAAGTCAATTTTTAAAGGCAAATATCTCCCGATCTGTAGGAATCTGAGAGACAAACCTTATGTCACTTTGAGGAATCGAATATGTCAACATCCTGTCAGAGTTACGTCAATGTATGTCAAGGGTTTGGAGGATAGAGACATTTTAATTTTTCGAGATTATTCGAAAGTCAATTTGTGAAAGGCAAATATCTCCCGATCTGTAGGAATCTGAGAGACAACAATTATGTCACTTTGAGGGAACGTATATGTCAACTTCATGTCAGAGTCACGTCAATGTATGTCCAAGGGTTTGGAGGATAGAGACATTTAAATTTTTAGAGATTATTCGAAAGTCAATTTTCAAAAGGCAAATATCTCCCGATCTGTAGGAATCTGAGAGACAAACCTTATGTCACTTTGAGGAAACGTATATGTCAACTTCATGTCGGAGTCACGTCAATGTATGTCCAAGGGTTTGGAGGATAGAGACATTTCAATTTTTCGAGATTATTCGAAAGTCAATTATTAAAATGCAAATATCTCCCGATCTGTAGGCATCTGAGAGACCAACCTTATGTCACTTTGAGGGAACGTATATGTCAACTTCATGTCGGAGTCACGTCAATGTATGTACAAGGGTTTGGAGGATAGAGACATTTAAATTTTTCGAGATTATTCGAAAGTCAATTATTAAAATGCAATTATCTCCCGATCTGTTTTAATCTGAGAGGCAAACCTTATGTCACTTTGAGGGAACGTATATGTCAACTTCATGTCAGAGTCACGTCAATGTATGTCCAAGGGTTTGGAGGATAGAGACATTTGAATTTTTCGAGATTTTTCGAAAGTCAATTTTTAAAAGGCAAATATCTCCCGATCTGTAGGAATCTGAGAGACAAACCTTATGTCACTTTGAGGCAACGCATATGTCAACTTCATGTCAGAGTTACGTCAATGTATGTCCAACGGTTTGGAGGATAGAGACATTTTATTTTTTCGAGATTATTCGAAAGTCAATTTGTTAAAGGCAAATATCTCCCGATCTGTTGGAATCTGAGAGACAAACCTTATGTCACTTTGAGGGAACGTATATGTCAACTTCATGTCGGAGTCACGTCAATGTATGTCCAAGGGTTTGGAGGATAGAGACATTTAAATTTTTCGAGATTATTCGAAAGTCAATTATTAAAATGCAAATATCTCCCGATCTGTTTTAATGTGAGAGGCAAACCTTATGTCACTTTGAGGGAACGTATATGTCAACTTCATGTCATAGTCTTGTCAATGTATGTCCAAGGGTTTGGAGGATAGAGACATTTGAATTTTTCGAGATTTTTCGAAAGTCAATTTTTAAAAGGCAAATATCTCCCGATCTGTAGGAATCTGAGAGACAAACCTTATGTCACTTTGAGGCAACGCATATGTCAACTTCATGTCAGAGTTACGTCAATGTATGTCCAACGGTTTGGAGGATAGAGACATTTTATTTTTTCGAGATTATTCGAAAGTCAATTTGTTAAAGGCAAATATCTCCCGATCTGTAGGAATCTGAGAGACAAACCTTATGTCACTTTGAGGGAACGCATATGTCAACTTCATGTCAGAGTCACGTCAATGTATGTCCAAGGGTTTGGAGGATAGAGACATTTTAATTGTTTGAGATTATTCGATAGTCAATTTTTAATAGGCAAATATCTCCCGATCTGTAAGAATCTGAGAGATAAAACTTATGTCACTTTGAGGGAACGCATATGCCAACTTCATGTCATAGTCTTGTCAATGTATGTCCAAGGGTTTGGAGGATAGAGACATTTGAATTTTTCGAGATTTTTCGAAAGTCAATTTTTAAAAGGCAAATATCTCCCGATCTGTAGGAATCTGAGAGACAAACCTTATGTCACTTTGAGGCAACGCATATGTCAACTTCATGTCAGAGTTACGTCAATGTATGTCCAACGGTTTGGAGGATAGAGACATTTTATTTTTTCGAGATTATTCGAAAGTCAATTTGTTAAAGGCAAATATCTCCCGATCTGTAGGAATCTGAGAGACAAACCTTATGTCACTTTGAGGGAACGTATATGTCAACTTCATGTCGGAGTCACGTCAATGTATGTCCAAGGGTTTGGAGGATAGAGACATTTAAATTTTTCGAGATTATTCGAAAGTCAATTATTAAAATGCAAATATCTCCCGATCTGTTATAATCTGAGAGGCAAACCTTATGTCACTTTGAGGGAACGTATATGTCAACTTCATGTAATAGTCTTGTCAATGTATGTCCAAGGGTTTGGAGGATAGAGACATTTGAATTTTTCGAGATTTTTCGAAAGTCAATTTTTAAAAGGCAAATATCTCCCGATCTGTAGGAATCTGAGAGACAAACCTTATGTCACTTTGAGGCAACGCATATGTCAACTTCATGTCAGAGTTACGTCAATGTATGTCCAACGGTTTGGAGGATAGAGACATTTTATTTTTTCGAGATTATTCGAAAGTCAATTTGTTAAAGGAAAATATCTCCCGATCTGTAGGAATCTGAGAGACAAACCTTATGTCACTTTGAGCGAACGTATATGTCAACTTCATGTCGGAGTCATGTCAATGTATGTCCAAGGGTTTGGAGGATAGAGACATTTAAATTTTTCGAGATTATTTGAAAGTCAATTTTTAAAAGGTAAATATCTCCCGATCTGTAGGAATCTAAGAGACAAAACTTATGTCACTTTGAGGGAACGTATATGTCAACTTCATGTCAGAGTCACGTCAATGTATGTCCAAGGGTTTGGAGGATAGAGACATTTAAATTTTTCGAGATTATTCGAAAGTCAATTTTTAAAGGCAAATATCTCCCGATCTGTAGGAATCTGAGAGACAAACCTTATGTCACTTTGAGGAATCGAATATGTCAACATCCTGTCAGAGTTACGTCAATGTATGTCAAGGGTTTGGAGGATAGAGACATTTTAATTTTTCGAGATTATTCGAAAGTCAATTTGTGAAAGGCAAATATCTCCCGATCTGTAGGAATCTGAGAGACAACAATTATGTCACTTTGAGGGAACGTATATGTCAACTTCATGTCAGAGTCACGTCAATGTATGTCCAAGGGTTTGGAGGATAGACACATTTAAATTTTTAGAGATTATTCGAAAGTCAATTTTTAAAAGGCAAATATCTCCCGATCTGTAGGAATCTAAGAGGCAAACCTTATGTCACTTTGAGGGAACGTATATGTCAACTTCATGTCATAGTCTTGTCAGTGTATGTCCAAGGGTTTGGAGGATAGAGACATTTGAATTTTTCGAGATTATTCGAAAGCCAATTTTTAAAAGGCAAATATCTCCCGATCTGTAGGAATCTGAGAGACAAACCTTATGTCACTTTGAGGCAACGCATATGTCACCTTCATGTCAGAGTCACGTTAATGTATGTCCAAGGATTTGGAGGATAGAGACATTTTAATTTTTCGAGATTATTCGAAAGTCAATTATTAAAATGCAAATATCTCCCGATCTGTAGGCATCTGAGAGACAAACCTTATGTCACTTTGAGGGAACGTATATGTTAACTTCCTGTCAGAGTTACGTCAATGTATGTCCAACGGTTTGGAGGATAGAGACATTTGAATTTTTTGAGATTATTCGAAAGTCAATTTGTTAAAGGCAAATATCTCCCGATCTGTAGGAATCTGAGAGACAAACCTTATGTCACTTTGAGGGAACGCTTATGTCAACTTCATGTCAGAGTCACGTCAATGTATGTCCAAGGGTTTGGAGGATAGAGACATTTAAATTTTTCGAGATTATTCGAAAGTCAATTTTTAAAAGGCAAATATCTCCCGATCTGTAGGCATCTGAGAGACAAACCTATTGTCACTTTGAGGGAACGTATATGTCAACTTAATGTCAGAGTTACGTCAATGTATGTCGAAGGGTTTGGAGGATAGAGACATTTTAATTTTTCGAGATTATTCGAAAGTCAATTTGTGAAAGGCAAATATCTCCCGATCTGTAGGAATCTGAGAGACCAACCTTATGTCACTTTTAGTGAACGTATGTGTCAACTTCCTGTCAGAGTCACGTCAATGTATGTCCAAGGGTTTGTAGGATAGAGACGTTTTAATTTTTCGAGATTATTCGAAAGTCAATTTTTAAAAGGCAAATATCTCCCGATCTGTGGGAATCTAAGAGGAAAACCTTATGTCACTTTGAGGGAACGTATATGTCAACTTCATGTCATAGTCTTGTCAATGTATGTCCAAGGGTTTGGAGGATAGAGACATTTAAATTTCTCGAGATTATTCGAAAGTCAATTATTAAAATGCAAATATCTCCCGATCTGTAGGCATCTGAAAGACAAACCTTACGTCACTTTGAGGGAACGTATATGTCAACTTCATGTCAGAGTTACGTCAATGTATGTCCAAGGGTTTGGAGGATAGAGACATTTTAATTGTTTGAGATTATTCGATAGTCAATTTTTAATAGGCAAATATCTCCCGATCTGTAAGAATCTGAGAGATAAAACTTATGTCACTTTGAGGGAACGCATATGCCAACTTCATGTCATAGTCTTGTCAATGTATGTCCAAGGGTTTGGAGGATAGAGACATTTGAATTTTTCGAGATTTTTCGAAAGTCAATTTTTAAAAGGCAAATATCTCCCGATCTGTAGGAATCTGAGAGACAAACCTTATGTCACTTTGAGGCAACGCATATGTCAACTTCATGTCAGAGTTACGTCAATGTATGTCCAACGGTTTGGAGGATAGAGACATTTTATTTTTTCGAGATTATTCGAAAGTCAATTTGTTAAAGGCAAATATCTCCCGATCTGTAGGAATCTGAGAGACAAACCTTATGTCACTTTGAGGGAACGTATATGTCAACTTCATGTCGGAGTTACGTCAATGTATGTCCAAGGGTTTGGAGGATAGAGACATTTAAATTTTTCGAGATTATTCGAAAGTCAATTATTAAAATGCAAATATCTCCCGATCTGTTATAATCTGAGAGGCAAACCTTATGTCACTTTGAGGGAACGTATATGTCAACTTCATGTAATAGTCTTGTCAATGTATGTCCAAGGGTTTGGAGGATAGAGACATTTGAATTTTTCGAGATTTTTCGAAAGTCAATTTTTAAAAGGCAAATATCTCCCGATCTGTAGGAATCTGAGAGACAAACCTTATGTCACTTTGAGGCAACGCATATGTCAACTTCATGTCAGAGTTACGTCAATGTATGTCCAACGGTTTGGAGGATAGAGACATTTTATTTTTTCGAGATTATTCGAAAGTCAATTTGTTAAAGGAAAATATCTCCCGATCTGTAGGAATCTGAGAGACAAACCTTATGTCACTTTGAGCGAACGTATATGTCAACTTCATGTCGGAGTCATGTCAATGTATGTCCAAGGGTTTGGAGGATAGAGACATTTAAATTTTTCGAGATTATTTGAAAGTCAATTTTTAAAAGGTAAATATCTCCCGATCTGTAGGAATCTAAGAGACAAAACTTATGTCACTTTGAGGGAACGTATATGTCAACTTCATGTCAGAGTCACGTCAATGTATGTCCAAGGGTTTGGAGGATAGAGACATTTAAAGTTTTCGAGATTATTCGAAAGTCAATTTTTAAAGGCAAATATCTCCCGATCTGTAGGAATCTGAGAGACAAACCTTATGTCACTTTGAGGAATCGAATATGTCAACATCCTGTCAGAGTTACGTCAATGTATGTCAAGGGTTTGGAGGATAGAGACATTTTAATTTTTCGAGATTATTCGAAAGTCAATTTGTGAAAGGCAAATATCTCCCGATCTGTAGGAATCTGAGAGACAACAATTATGTCACTTTGAGGGAACGTATATGTCAACTTCATGTCAGAGTCACGTCAATGTATGTCCAAGGGTTTGGAGGATAGAGACATTTAAATTTTTAGAGATTATTCGAAAGTCAATTTTCAAAAGGCAAATATCTCCCGATCTGTAGGAATCTGAGAGACAAACCTTATGTCACTTTGAGGAAACGTATATGTCAACTTCATGTCGGAGTCACGTCAATGTATGTCCAAGGGTTTGGAGGATAGAGACATTTAAATTTTTCGAGATTATTCGAAAGTCAATTATTAAAATGCAAATATCTCCCGATCTGTAGGCATCTGAGAGACCAACCTTATGTCACTTTGAGGGAACGTATATGTCAACTTCATGTCGGAGTCACGTCAATGTATGTACAAGGGTTTGGAGGATAGAGACATTTAAATTTTTCGAGATTATTCGAAAGTCAATTATTAAAATGCAATTATCTCCCGATCTGTTTTAATCTGAGAGGCAAACCTTATGTCACTTTGAGGGAACGTATATGTCAACTTCATGTCAGAGTCACGTCAATGTATGTCCAAGGGTTTGGAGGATAGAGACATTTGAATTTTTCGAGATTTTTCGAAAGTCAATTTTTAAAAGGCAAATATCTCCCGATCTGTAGGAATCTGAGAGACAAACCTTATGTCACTTTGAGGCAACGCATATGTCAACTTCATGTCAGAGTTACGTCAATGTATGTCCAACGGTTTGGAGGATAGAGACATTTTATTTTTTCGAGATTATTCGAAAGTCAATTTGTTAAAGGCAAATATCTCCCGATCTGTTGGAATCTGAGAGACAAACCTTATGTCACTTTGAGGGAACGTATATGTCAACTTCATGTCGGAGTCACGTCAATGTATGTCCAAGGGTTTGGAGGATAGAGACATTTAAATTTTTCGAGATTATTCGAAAGTCAATTATTAAAATGCAAATATCTCCCGATCTGTTTTAATGTGAGAGGCAAACCTTATGTCACTTTGAGGGAACGTATATGTCAACTTCATGTCATAGTCTTGTCAATGTATGTCCAAGGGTTTGGAGGATAGAGACATTTGAATTTTTCGAGATTTTTCGAAAGTCAATTTTTAAAAGGCAAATATCTCCCGATCTGTAGGAATCTGAGAGACAAACCTTATGTCACTTTGAGGCAACGCATATGTCAACTTCATGTCAGAGTTACGTCAATGTATGTCCAACGGTTTGGAGGATAGAGACATTTTATTTTTTCGAGATTATTCGAAAGTCAATTTGTTAAAGGAAAATATCTCCCGATCTGTAGGAATCTGAGAGACAAACCTTATGTCACTTTGAGCGAACGTATATGTCAACTTCATGTCGGAGTCATGTCAATGTATGTCCAAGGGTTTGGAGGATAGAGACATTTAAATTTTTCGAGATTATTTGAAAGTCAATTTTTAAAAGGTAAATATCTCCCGATCTGTAGGAATCTAAGAGACAAAACTTATGTCACTTTGAGGGAACGTATATGTCAACTTCATGTCAGAGTCACGTCAATGTATGTCCAAGGGTTTGGAGGATAGAGACATTTAAATTTTTCGAGATTACTCGAAAGTCAATTTTTAAAGGCAAATATCTCCCGATCTGTAGGAATCTGAGAGACAAACCTTATGTCACTTTGAGGAATCGAATATGTCAACATCCTGTCAGAGTTACGTCAATGTATGTCAAGGGTTTGGAGGATAGAGACATTTTAATTTTTCGAGATTATTCGAAAGTCAATTTGTGAAAGGCAAATATCTCCCGATCTGTGGGAATCTGAGAGACAACAATTATGTCACTTTGAGGGAACGTATATGTCAACTTCATGTCAGAGTCACGTCAATGTATGTCCAAGGGTTTGGAGGATAGAGACATTTAAATTTTTAGAGATTATTCGAAAGTCAATTTTCAAAAGGCAAATATCTCCCGATCTGTAGGAATCTGAGAGACAAACCTTATGTCACTTTGAGGAAACGTATATGTCAACTTCATGTCGGAGTCACGTCAATGTATGTCCAAGGGTTTGGAGGATAGAGACATTTAAATTTTTCGAGATTATTCGAAAGTCAATTATTAAAATGCAAATATCTCCCGATCTGTAGGCATCTGAGAGACCAACCTTATGTCACTTTGAGGGAACGTATATGTCAACTTCATGTCGGAGTCACGTCAATGTATGTACAAGGGTTTGGAGGATAGAGACATTTAAATTTTTCGAGATTATTCGAAAGTCAATTATTAAAATGCAATTATCTCCCGATCTGTTTTAATCTGAGAGGCAAACCTTATGTCACTTTGAGGGAACGTATATGTCAACTTCATGTCAGAGTCACGTCAATGTATGTCCAAGGGTTTGGAGGATAGAGACATTTGAATTTTTCGAGATTCTTCGAAAGTCAATTTTTAAAAGGCAAATATCTCCCGATCTGTAGGAATCTGAGAGACAAACCTTATGTCACTTTGAGGCAACGCATATGTCAACTTCATGTCAGAGTTACGTCAATGTATGTCCAACGGTTTGGAGGATAGAGACATTTTATTTTTTCGAGATTATTCGAAAGTCAATTTGTTAAAGGCAAATATCTCCCGATCTGTTGGAATCTGAGAGACAAACCTTATGTCACTTTGAGGGAACGTATATGTCAACTTCATGTCGGAGTCACGTCAATGTATGTCCAAGGGTTTGGAGGATAGAGACATTTAAATTTTTCGAGATTATTCGAAAGTCAATTATTAAAATGCAAATATCTCCCGATCTGTTTTAATGTGAGAGGCAAACCTTATGTCACTTTGAGGGAACGTATATGTCAACTTCATGTCATAGTCTTGTCAATGTATGTCCAAGGGTTTGGAGGATAGAGACATTTGAATTTTTCGAGATTTTTCGAAAGTCAATTTTTAAAAGGCAAATATCTCCCGATCTGTAGGAATCTGAGAGACAAACCTTATGTCACTTTGAGGCAACGCATATGTCAACTTCATGTCAGAGTTACGTCAATGTATGTCCAACGGTTTGGAGGATAGAGACATTTTATTTTTTCGAGATTATTCGAAAGTCAATTTGTTAAAGGCAAATATCTCCCGATCTGTAGGAATCTGAGAGACAAACCTTATGTCACTTTGAGGGAACGCATATGTCAACTTCATGTCAGAGTCACGTCAATGTATGTCCAAGGGTTTGGAGGATAGAGACATTTCAATTTTTAGAGATTATTCGAAAGTCAATTTTTAAAAGGCAAATATCTCTCGATCTGTAGGAATCTTAGAGACAAAACTTATGTCACTTTGAGGGAACGTAAATGTCAACTTCATGTCATAGTTACGTCAATGTATGTCAAAAGGTTTGGAGGATAGAGACATTTAAACTTTAGAGATTATTCGAAAGTCAATTTTTAAAAGGCTAATATCTCCCGATCTGTAGGAATCTGAGAGACAAAAATTATGTCACTTTGAGGTAACGTATATGTCAACTACATGTCAGAGTCACGTCAATGTATGTCCAAGGGTTTGGAGGATAGAGACATTTAAATTTATAGAGATTATTCGAAAGTCAATTTTTAAAAGGCAAATATCTCCCGATCTGTAGGAATCTGAGAGACAAACCTTATGTCACTTTGAGGGACCGCTTATGTCAACTTCATGTCAGAGTCACGTCAATGTATGTCCAAGGGTTTGGAGGATAGAGACATTTAAATTTTTCGAGATTATTCGAAAGTCAATTTTTAAAAGGCAAATATCTCCCGATCTGTAGGAATCTTAGAGACAAACCTTATGTCCCTTTGAGGGAACGTATATGTCAACTTCATGTCAGAGTCACGTCAATGTATGTCCAAGGGTTTGGAGGATAGAGACATATCAATTTTTCGAGATTATTCGAAAGTCAATTTTTAAAAGGCAAATATCTCCCGATCTGTAGGAATCTTAGAGACAAAACTTATGTCACTTTGAGGGAACGTATATGTCAACTTCATGTCATAGTTACGTCAATGTATGTCAAAAGGTTTGGAGTATAGAGACATTTAAAATTTAGAGATTATTCGAAAGTCAATTTTTAAAAGGCAAATATCTCCCGATCTGTAGGAATCTGAGAGACAAACCTTATGTCACTTTGAGGAAATGTATATGTCAACTTCATGTCGGAGTCACGTCAATGTATGTCCAAGGGTTTGGAGGATAGAGACATTTAAATTTTTTCGAGATTATTCGAAAGTCAATTATTAAAATGCAAATATCTCCCGATCTGTAGGCATCTGAGAGACCAACCTTATGTCACTTTGAGGGAACGTATATGTCAACTTCATGTCGGAGTCACGTCAATGTATGTCCAAGGGTTTGGATGATAGAGACATTTAAATTTTTCGAGATTATTCGAAAGTCAATTATTAAAATGCAAATATCTCCCGATCTGTTTTAATCTGAGAGGCAAACCTTATGTCACTTTGAGGGAACGTATATGTCAACTCCATGTCATAGTCTTGTCAATGTATGTCCAAGGGTTTGGAGGATAGAGACATTTGAATTTTTCGAGATTTTTCGAAAGTCAATTTTTAAAAGGCAAATATCTCCCGATCTGTAGGAATCTGAGAGACAAAACTTATGTCACTTTGAGGGAACGCATATGTCAACTTCATGTCAGAGTTACGTCAATGTATGTCCAACGGTTTGGAGGATAGACATTTTATTTTTTCGAGATTATTCGAAAGTCAATTTGTTAAAGGAAAATATCTCCCGATCTGTAGGAATCTGAGAGACAAACCTTATGTCACTTTGAGCGAACGTATATGTCAACTTCATGTCGGAGTCACGTCAATGTATGTCCAAGGGTTTGGAGGATAGAGACATTTAAATTTCTCGAGATTATTTGAAAGTCAATTTTTAAAAGGTAAATATCTCCCGATCTGTAGGAATCAAAGAGACAAAACTTATGTCACTTTGAGGAAACGTATATGTCAACTTCATGTCATAGTCACGTTAATGTATGACCAAAGGTTTGGAGGATAGAGACATTTAAATTTTAGAGATTATTCGAAAGTCAATTTTTAAAAGGCAAATATCTCCCGATCTGTAGGAATCTGAGAGACAAAACTTATGTCACTTTGAGATAACGTATATATCAACTTCGTGTCAGAGTCACGTCAATGTATGTCCAAGGGTTTGGAGGATAGACACATTTAAATGTTTAGAGATTATTCGAAAGTCAATTTTTAAAAGGCAAATATCTCCCGATCTGTAGGAATCTAAGAGGCAAACCTTATGTCACTTTGAGGGAACGTATATGTCAACTTCATGTCATAGTCTTGTCAGTGTATGTCCAAGGGTTTGGAGGATAGAGACATTTGAATTTTTCGAGATTATTCGAAAGTCAATTTTTAAAAGGCAAATATCTCCCGATCTGTAGGAATCTGAGAGACAAACCTTATGTCACTTTGAGGCAACGCATATGTCACCTTCATGTCAGAGTCACGTTAATGTATGTCCAAGGATTTGGAGGATAGAGACATTTTAATTTTTCGAGATTATTCGAAAGTCAATTTTTAAAATGCAAATATCTCCCGATCTGTAGGCATCTGAGAGACAAACCTTATGTCACTTTGAGGGAACGTATATGTTAACTTCCTGTCAGAGTTACGTCAATGTATGTCCAACGGTTTGGAGGATAGAGACATTTGAATTTTTCGAGATTATTCGAAAGTCAATTTGTTAAAGGCAAATATCTCCCGATCTGTAGGAATCTGAGAGACAAACCTTATGTCACTTTGAGGGAACGCTTATGTCAACTTCATGTCAGAGTCACGTCAATGTATGTCCAAGGGTTTGGAGGATAGAGACATTTAAATTTTTCGAGATTATTCGAAAGTCAATTATTAAAAGGCAAATATCTCCCGATTTGTAGGCATCTGAGAGACAAACCTTTTGTCACTTTGAGGGAACGTATATGTCAACTTAATGTCAGAGTTACGTCAATGTATGTCGAAGGGTTTGGAGGATAGAGACATTTTAATTTTTCGAGATTATTCGAAAGTCAATTTGTGAAAGGCAAATATCTCCCGATCTGTAGGAATCTGAGAGACAAACCTTATGTCACTTTGAGCGAACGTATATGTCAACTTCATGTCGGAGTCACGTCAATGTATGTCCAAGGGTTTGGAGGATAGAGACATTTAAATTTTTCGAGATTATTCGAAAGTCAATTATTAAAATGCAAATATCTCCCGATCTGTTATAATCTGAGAGGCAAACCTTATGTCACTTTGAGGGAACGTATATGTCAACTTCATGTAATAGTCTTGTCAATGTATGTCCAAGGGTTTGGAGGATAGAGACATTTGAATTTTTCGAGATTTTTCGAAAGTCAATTTTTAAAAGGCAAATATCTCCCGATCTGTAGGAATCTGAGAGACAAACCTTATGTCACTTTGAGGCAACGCATATGTCAACTTCATGTCAGAGTTACGTCAATGTATGTCCAACGGTTTGGAGGATAGAGACATTTTATTTTTTCGAGATTATTCGAAAGTCAATTTGTTAAAGGCAAATATCTCCCGATCTGTAGGAATCTGAGAAACAAACCTTATGTCACTTTGAGGGAACGCATATGTCAACTTCATGTCAGAGTCACGTCAATGTATGTCCAAGGGTTTGGAGGATAGAGACATTTCAATTTTTCGAGATTATTCGAAAGTCAATTTTTAAAAGGCAAATATCTCTCGATCTGTAGGAATCTTAGAGACAAAACTTATGTCACTTTGAGGGAACGTATATGTCAACTTCATGTCATAGTTACGTCAATGTATGTCAAAAGGTTTGGAGGATAGAGACATTTAAACTTTAGAGATTATTCGAAAGTCAATTTTTAAAAGGCAAATATCTCCCGATCTGTAGGAATCTGAGAGACAAAAATTATGTCACTTTGAGGTAACGTATATGTCAACTACATGTCAGAGTCACGTCAATGTATGTCCAAGGGTTTGGAGGATAGAGACATTTAAATTTATAGAGATTATTCGAAAGTCAATTTTTAAAAGGCAAATATCTCCCGATCTGTAGGAATCTGAGAGACAAACCTTATGTCACTTTGAGGAAACGTATATGTCAACTTCATGTCAGAGTCACGTCAATGTATGTCCAAGTGTTTGGAGGATAGAGACATTTAAATTTTTAGAGATTATTCGAAAGTCAATTTTTAAAAGGCAAATATCTCCCGATCTGTAAGCATCTAAGAGACAAACCTTATGTCACTTTGAGGGAACGTATATGTCAACTTCATGTCATAGTCACGTCAATGTATGACCAAAGGTTTGGAGGATAGAGACATTTAAATTTTAGAGATTATTCGAAAGTCAATTTTTAAAAGGCAAATATCTCCCGATCTGTAGGAATCTGAGAGACAAAACTTATGTCACTTTGAGATAACGTATATATCAACTTCGTGTCAGAGTCACGTCAATGTATGTCCAAGGGTTTGGAGGATAGAGACATTTGAATTTTTCGAGATTATTCGAAAGTCAATTTGTTAAAGGCAAATATCTCCCGATCTGTAGGAATCTGAGAGACAAACCTTATGTCACTTTGAGGGAACGCTTATGTCAACTTCATGTCAGAGTCACGTCAATGTATGTCCAAGGGTTTGGAGGATAGAGACATTTAAATTTTTCGAGATTATTCGAAGGTCAATTTTTAAAAGGCAAATATCTCCCGATCTGTAGGCATCTGAGAGACAAACCTATTGTCACTTTGAGGGAACGTATATGTCAACTTAATGTCAGAGATACGTCAATGTATGTCGAAGGGTTTGGAGGATAGAGACATTTTAATTTTTCGAGATTATTCGAAAGTCAATTTGTGAAAGGCAAATATCTCCCGATCTGTAGGAATCTGAGAGACCAACCTTATGTCACTTTCAGGGAACGTATGTGTCAACTTCCTGTCAGAGTCACGTCAATGTATGTCCAAGGGTTTGGAGGATAGAGACGTTTTAATTTTTCGAGATTATTCGAAAGTCAATTTTTAAAAGGCAAATATCTCCCGATCTGTGGGAATCTAAGAGGAAAACCTTATGTCACTTTGAGGGAACGTATATGTCAACTTCATGTCATAGTCTTGTCAATGTATGTCCAAGGGTTTGGAGGATAGAGACATTTTAATTTTTCGAGATTATTCGAAAGTCAATTTTTAAAAGGCAAATATCTCCCGATCTGTAAGAATCTGAGAGATAAAACTTATGTCACTTTGAGGGAACGCATATGCCAACTACATGTCAGAGTTACGTCAATGTATGTCCAAGGGTTTGGAGGATAGAGACATTTTAATTTTTCGAGATTATTTGAAAGTCAATTTTTAAAAGGTAAATATCTCCCGATCTGTAGAAACCTAAGAGACAAAACTTATGTCACTTTGAGGGAACGTATATGTCAACTTCATGTCAGAGTCACGTCAATGTATGTCCAAGGGTTTGGAGGATAGAGACATTTAAATTTTTCGAGATTATTCGAAAGTCAATTTTTAAAAGGCAAATATCTCCCGATCTGTAGGAATCTGAGAGACAAACCTTATGTCACTTTGAGGAAACGTATATGTCAACTTCCTGTCAGAGTTACGTCAATGTATGTCCAAGGGTTTGGAGGATAGAGACATTTTAATTTTTCGAGATTAATCGAAAGTCAATTTGTGAAAGGCAAATATCTCCCGATCTGTAGGAATCTGAGAGACAAACCTTATGTCACTTTGAGGGAACGTATATGTCAACTTCCTGTCAGAGTCACGTCAATGTATATCCAAGGGTTTGGAGGATAGAGACGTTTTAATTTTTCGAGATTATTCGAAAGTCAATATTTAAAGGTAAATATCTCCCGATCTTTAGGAATCTAAGAGACAAAACTTGTCACTTTGAGGGAACGTATATGTCAACTTCATGTCAGAGTCACGTCAATGTATGTCCAAGGGTTTGGAGGATAGAGACATTTCAATTTTTCGAGATTATTCGAAAGACAATTTTTAAAAGGCAAATATCTCCCGATCTGTAGGAATCTTAGAGACAAAACTTATGTCACTTTGAGGGAACGTATATGTCAACTTCATGTCATAGTTACGTCAATGTATGTCAAAGGTTTGGAGGATAGAGACATTTAAAATTTAGAGATTATTCGAAAATCAATTTTTAAAAGGCAAATATCTCCAGATCTGTAGGAATCAGAGACAAAAATTATGTCACTATGAGGGAACGTATATGTCAACTTCATGTCAGAGTCACGTCAATGTATGTCCAAGGGTTTGGAGGATAGAGACATTTAAATTTTTAGAGATTATTCGAAAGTCAATTTTCAAAAGGCAAATATCTCCCGATCTGTAGGAATCTGAGAGACAAACCTTATGTCACTTTGAGGAAATGTATATGTCAACGTCATGTCGGAGTCACGTCAATGTATGTCCAAGGGTTTGGAGGATAGAGACATTTAAATTTTTTCGAGATTATTCGAAAGTCAATTATTAAAATGCAAATATCTCCCGATCTGTAGGCATCTGAGAGACCAACCTTATGTCACTTTGAGGGAACGTATATGTCAACTTCATGTCGGAGAAACGTCAATGTATGTCCAAGGGTTTGGAGGATAGAGACATTTAAATTTTTCGAGATTATTCGAAAGTCAATTATTAAAATGCAAATATCTCCCGATCTGTTTTAATCTGAGAGGCAAACCTTATGTCACTTTGAGGGAACGTATATGTCAACTTCATGTCATAGTCACGTCAATGTATGTCCAAGGGTTTGGAGGATAGAGACATTTGAATTTTTCGAGATTTTTCGAAAGTCAATTTTTAAAAGGCAAATATCTCCCGATCTGTAGGAATCTGAGAGACAAACCTTATGTCACTTTGAGGCAACGCATATGTCAACTTCATGTCAGAGTTACGTCAATGTGTGTCCAACGGTTTGGAGGATAGAGACATTTTATTTTTTCGAGATTATTCGAAAGTCAATTTGTTAAAGGCAAATATCTCCCGATCTGTAGGAATCTGAGAGACAAACCTTATGTCACTTTGAGGGAACGCATATGTCAACTTCATGTCAGAGTCACGTTAATGTATGTCCAAGGGTTTGGAGGATAGAGACATTTTAATTTTTCGAGATTATTTGAAAGTCAATTTTTAAAAGGTAAATATCTCCCGATCTGTAGGAATCTAAGAGACAAAACTTATGTCACTTTGAGGGAACGTATATGTCAACTTCATGTCTTAGTCTTGTCAATGTATGTACAAGGGTTTGGAGGATAGAGAGATTTAAATTTTTCGATATTATTCGAAAGTCAATTTTTAAAAGGCAAATATCTCCCGATCTGTAGGAATCTGAGAGACAAACCTTATGTCACTTTGAGGAAACGTATATGTCAACTTCCTGTCAGAGTTACGTCAATGTATGTCAAGGGTTTGGAGGATAGAGACATTTTAATTTTTCGAGATTATTCGAAAGTCAATTTGTGAAAGGCAAATATCTCCCGATCTGTAGGAATCTGAGAGACAACAATTATGTCACTTTGAGGGAACGTATATGTCAACTTCATGTCAGAGGCACGTCAATATATGTCCAAGGGTTTGGACGATAGAGACATTTAAATTTTTAGAGATTATTCGAAAGTTAATTTTCAAAAGGCAAATATCTCCCGATCTGTAGGAATCTGAGAGACAAACCTTATGTCACTTTGAGGAAACGTATATGTCAACTTCATGTCGGGTCACGTCAATGTATGTCCAAGGGTTTGGAGGATAGAGACATTTAAATTTTTCGAGATTATTCGAAAGTCAATTATTAAAATGCAAATATCTCCCGATCTGTAGGCATCTGAGAGACCAACCTTATGTCACTTTGAGGGAACGTATATGTCAACTTCATGTCATAGTCTTGTCAATGTATGTCCAAGGGTTTGGAGGATAGAGACATTTGAATTTTTCTAGATTTTTCGAAAGTCAATTTTAAAAGGCAAATATCTCCCGATTTGTATTAATCTGAGAGACAAACCTTATGTCACTTTGAGGCAACGCATATGTCAACTTCATGTCAGAGTTACGTCAATGTATGTCCAACGGTTTGGAGGATAGAGACATTTTATTTTTTCGAGATTATTCGAAAGTCAATTTGTTAAAGGCAAATATCTCCCGATCTGTAGGAATCTGAGAGACAAACCTTATGTCACTTTGAGGGAACGCATATGTCAACTTCATGTCAGAGTCACGTCAATGTATGTAGAAGGGTTTGGAGGATAGAGACATTTTAATTTTTCGAGATTATTTGAAAGTCAATTTTTAAAAGGTAAATATCTCCCGATCTGTAGGAATCTAAGAGACAAAACTTATGTCACTTTGAGGGAACGTATATGTCAACTTCATGTCAGAGTCACGTCAATGTATGTCCAAGAGTTTGGAGGATAGAGACATTTAAATTTTTCGAGATTATTCGAAAGTCAATTTTTAAAAGGCAAATATCTCCCGATCTGTAGGAATCTGAGACACAAACCATATGTCACTTTGAGGAAACGTATATGTCAACTTCATGTCGGAGTCACGTCAATGTATGTCCAAGGGTTTGGAGGATAGAGACATTTAAATTTTTCGAGATTATTCGAAAGTCAATTATTAAAATGCAAATATCTCCCGATCTGTAGGCATCTGAGAGACAAACCTATTGTCACTTTGAGGGAACGTATATGTCAACTTAATGTCAGAGTTACGTCAATGTATGTCCAAGGGTTTGGAGGATAGAGACATTTTAATTTTTCGAGATTATTCGAAAGTCAATTTGTGAAAGGCAAATATCTCCCGATCTGTAGGAATCTGAGAGACCAACCTTATGTCACTTTCAGGGAACGTATATGTCAACTTCCTGTCAGAGTCATGTCAATGTATGTCCAAGGGTTTGGAGGATAGAGACGTTTTAATTTTTCGAGATTATTCGAAAGTCAATTTTTAAAAGGCAAATATCTCCCGATCTGTAGGAATCTAAGAGGCAAACCTTATGTCACTTTGAGGGAACGTATATGTCAACTTCATGTCATAGTCTTGTCAATGTATGTCCAAGGGTTTGGAGGATAGAGACATTTAAATTTCTCGAGATTATTCGAAAGTCAATTATTAAAATGCATATATCTCCCGATCTGTAGGCATCTGAGAGACCAACCTTATGGCACGTTGAGGGAACGTACATGTCAACTTCATGTCAGAGTTACGTCAATGTATGTCCAAGGGTTTGGAGGATAGAGACATTTTAATTTTTCGAGATTATTCGAAAGTCAATTTTTAAAAGGCAAATATCTCCCGATCTGTAAGAATCTGAGAGATAAAACTTATGTCACTTTGAGGGAACGCATATGCCAACTACATGTCAGAGTTACGTCAATGTATGTCCAAGGGTTTGGAGGATAGAGACATTTTAATTTTTCGAGATTATTTGAAAGTCAATTTTTAAAAGGTAAATATCTCCCGATCTGTAGAAATCTAAGAGACAAAACTTATGTCACTTTGAGGGAACGTATATGTCAACTTCATGTCAGAGTCACGTCAATGTATGTCCAAGGGTTTGGAGGATAGAGAAATTTAAATTTTTCGAGATTATTCGAAAGTCAATTTTTAAAAGGCAAATATCTCCCGATCTGTAGGAATCTGAGAGACAAACCTTATGTCACTTTGAGGAAACGTATATGTCAACTTCCTGTCAGAGTTACGTCAATGTATGTCCTAGGGTTTGGAGGATAGAGACATTTTAATTTTTCGAGATTAATCGAAAGTCAATTTGTGAAAGGCAAATATCTCCCGATCTGTAGGAATCTGAGAGACAAACCTTATGTCACTTTGAGGGAACGTATATGTCAACTTCCTGTCAGAGTCACGTCAATGTATGTCCAAGGGTTTGGAGGATAGAGACGTTTTAATTTTTCGAGATTATTCGAAAGTCAATATTTAAAGGTAAATATCTCCCGATCTTTAGCAATCTAAAAGACAAAACTTATGTCACTTTGAGGGAACGTATATGTCAACTTCATGTCAGAGTCACGTCAATGTATGTCCAAGGGTTTGGAGGATAGAGACATTTCAATTCTTCGAGATTATTCGAAAGACAATTTTTAAAAGGCAAATATCTCCCGATCTGTAGGAATCTTAGAGACAAAACTTATGTCACTTTGAGGGAACGTATATGTCAACTTCATGTCATAGTTACGTCAATGTATGTCAAAAGGTTTGGAGGATAGAGACATTTAAAATTTAGAGATTATTCGAAAATCAATTTTTAAAAGGCAAATATCTCCAGATCTGTAGGAATCTGAGAGACAAAAATTATGTCACTATGAGGGAACGTATATGTCAACTTCATGTCAGAGTCACGTCAATGTATGTCCAAGGGTTTGGAGGATAGAGACATTTAAATTTTTAGAGATTATTCGAAAGTCAATTTTCAAAAGGCAAATATCTCCCGATCTGTAGGAATCTGAGAGACAAACCTTATGTCACTTTGAGGAAATGTATATGTCAACTTCATGTCGGAGTCACGTCAATGTATGTCCAAGGGTTTGGAGGATAGAGACATTTAAATTTTTTCGAGATTATTCGAAAGTCAATTATTAAAATGCAAATATCTCCCGATCTGTAGGCATCTGAGAAACCAACCTTATGTCACTTTGAGGGAACGTATATGTCAACTTCATGTCGGAGTCACGTCAATGTATGTCCAAGGGTTTGGAGGATAGAGACATTTAAATTTTTCGAGATTATTCGAAAGTCAATTATTAAAATGCAAATATCTCCCGATCTGTTTTAATCTGAGAGGCAAACCTTATGTCACTTTGAGGGAACGTATATGTCAACTTCATGTCATAGTCTTGTCAATGTATGTCCAAGGGTTTGGAGGATAGAGACATTTGAATTTTTCGAGATTTTTCGAAAGTCAATATTTAAAAGGCAAATATCTCCCGATCTGTAGGAATCTGAGAGACAAACCTTATGTCACTTTGAGGCAACTCATATGTCAACTTCATGTCAGAGTTACGTCAATGTGTGTCCAACGGTTTGGAGGATAGAGACATTTTATTTTTTCGAGATTATTCGAAAGTCAATTTGTTAAAGGCAAATATCTCCCGATCTGTAGGAATCTGAGAGACAAACCTTATGTCACTTTGAGGGAACGCATATGTCAACTTCATGTCAGAGTCACGTTAATGTATGTCCAAGGGTTTGGAGGATAGAGACATTTTAATTTTTCGAGATTATTTGAAAGTCAATTTTTAAAAGGTAAATATCTCCCGATCTGTAGGAATCTAAGAGACAAAACTTATGTCACTTTGAGGGAACGTATATGTCAACTTCATGTCATAGTCTTGTCAATGTATGTCCAAGGGTTTGGAGGATAGACACATTTAAATTTTTCGATATTATTCGAAAGTCAATTTTTAAAAGGCAAATATCTCCCGATCTGTAGGAATCTGAGAGACAAACCTTATGTCACTTTGAGGAAACGTATATGTCAACTTCCTGTCAGAGTTACGTCAATGTATGTCAAGGATTTGGAGGATAGAGACATTTTAATTTTTCAAGATTATTCGAAAGTCAATTTGTGAAAGGCAAATATCTCCCGATCTGTAGGAATCTGAGAGACAACAATTATGTCACTTTGAGGGAACGTATATGTCAACTTCATGTCAGAGTCACGTCAATATATGTCCAAGGGTTTGGACGATAAAGACATTTAAATTTTTAGAGATTATTCGAAAGTCAATTTTCAAAAGGCAAATATCTCCCGATCTGTAGGAATCTGAGAGACAAACCTTATGTCACTTTGAGGAAACGTATATGTCAACTTCATGTCGGAGTCACGTCAATGTATGTCCAAGGGTTTGGAGGATAGAGACATTTAAATTTTTCGAGATTATTCGAAAGTCAATTATTAAAATGCAAATATCTCCCGATCTGTAGGCATCTGAGAGACCAACCTTATGTCACTTTGAGGGAACGTATATGTCAACTTCATGTCATAGTCTTGTCAATGTATGTCTAAGGGTTTGGAGGATAGAGACATTTGAATTTTTCGAGATTTTTCGAAAGTCAATTTTAAAAGGCAAATATCTCCCGATTTGTATTAATCTGAGAGACAAACCTTATGTCACTTTGAGGCAACGCATATGTCAACTTCATGTCTGAGTTACGTCAATGTATGTCCAACGGTTTGGAGGATAGAGACATTTTATTTTTTCGAGATTATTCGAAAGTCAATTTGTTAAAGGCAAATATCTCCCGATCTGTAGGAATCTGAGAGACAATCCTTATGTCACTTTGAGGGAACGCATATGTCAACTTCATGTCAGAGTCACGTCAATGTATGTCCAAGGGTTTGGAGGATAGAGACATTTTAATTTTTCGAGATTATTTGAAAGTCAATTTTTAAAAGGTAAATATCTCCCGATCTGTTGGAATCTAAGAGACAAAACTTATGTCACTTTGAGGGAACGTATATGTCAACTTCATGTCAGAGTCACGTCAATGTATGTCCAAGGGTTTGGAGGATAGAGACATTTAAATTTTTCGAGATTATTCGAAAGTCAATTTTTAAAAGGCAAATATCTCCCGATCTGTAGGAATCTGAGAGACAAACCATATGTCACTTTGAGGAAACGTATATGTCAACTTCCTGTCAGAGTTACGTCAATGTATGTCCAAGGGTTTGGAGGATAGAGACATTTTAATTTTTCGAGATTATTCGAAAGTCAATTTGTGAAAGGCAAATATCTCCCGATCTGTAGGAATCTGAGAGACAAACCTTATGTCACTTTGAGGGAACGTACATGTCAAATTCCTGTCAGAGTCACGTCAATGTATGTCCAAGGGTTTGGAGGATAGAGACGTTTTAATTTTTCGAGATTATTTGAAAGTCAATATTTAAAGGTAAATATCTCCCGATCTTTAGGAATCTAAGAGACAAAACTTATGTCACTTTGAGGGAACGTATATGTCAACTTCATGTCAGAGTCACGTCAATGTATGTCCAAGGGTTTGGAGGATAGAGACATTTCAATTTTTCGAGATTATTCGAAAGTCAATTTTTAAAAGGCAAATATCTCCCGATCTGTAGGAATCTTAGAGACAAAACTTATGTCACTTTGAGGGAACGTATATGTCAACTTCATGTCATAGTTACGTCAATGTATGTCAAAAGGTTTGGAGGATAGAGACATTTAAAATTTAGAGATTATTCGAAAGTCAATTTTTAAAAGGCAAATATCTCCCGATCTGTAGGAATCTGAGAGACAAAAATTATGTCACTTTGAGGGAAGGTATATGTCAACTTCATGTCAGGGTCACGTCAATGTATGTCCAAGGGTTTGGAGGATAGAGACATTTAAATTTTTAGAGATTATTCGAAAGTCAATTTTCAAAAGGCAAATATCTCCCGATCTGTAGGAATCTGAGAGACAAACCTTATGTCATTTTGAGGAAACGTATATGTCAACTTCATGTCGGAGTCACGTCAATGTATGTCCAAGGGTTTGGAGGATAGAGACATTTAAATTTTTCGAGATTATTCGAAAGTCAATTATTAAAATGCAAATATCTCCCGATCTGTAGGCATCTGAGATACCAACCTTATGTCACTTTGAGGGAACGTATATGTCAACTTCATGTCGGAGTCACGTCAATGTATGTCCAAGGGTTTGGAGGATAGAGACATTTAAATTTTTCGAGATTATTCGAAAGTCAATTATTAAAATGCAAATATCTCCCGATCTGTAGGCATCTGAGAGACAAACCTATTGTCACTTTGAGGGAACGTATATGTCAACTTAATGTCAGAGTTACGTCAATGTATGTCCAAGGGTTTGGAGGATAGAGACATTTTAATTTTTCGAGATTATTCGAAAGTCAATTTGTGAAAGGCAAATATCTCCCGATCTGTAGGAATCTGAGAGACCAACCTTATGTCACTTTGAGGGAACGTATATGTCAACTTCATGTCATAGTCTTGTCAATGTATGTCCAAGGGTTTGGAGGATAGAGACATTTAAATTTCTCGAGATTATTCGAAAGTCAATTATTAAAATGCATATATCTCCCGATCTGTAGGCATCTGAGAGACCAACCTTATGTCACGTTGAGGGAACGTATATGTCAACTTCATGTCAGAGTTACGTCAATGTATGTCCAAGGGTTTGGAGGATAGAGACATTTTAATTTTTTGAGATTATTCGATAGTCAATTATTAAAAGGCAAATATCTCCCGATCTGTAAGAATCTGAGAGACAAAACTTATGCCACTTTGAGGGAACGCATATGCCAACTACATGTCAGAGTTACGTCAATGTATGTCCAACGGTTTGGAGGATAGAGACATTTTAATTTTTCGAGATGATTTGAAAATCAATTTTTAAAAGGTAAATATCTCCCGATCTGTAGGAATCTAAGATACAAAACTTATGTCACTTTGAGGGAACGTATATGTCAACTTCATGTCAGAGTCTTGTCAATGTATGTCCAAGGGTTTGGTGGATAGAAACATTTAAATTTTTCGAGATTATTCGAAAGTCAATTTTTAAAAGGCAAATATCTCCCGATCTGTAGGAATCTGAGAGACAAACCTTATGTCACTTTGAGGAAACGTATATGTCAACTTCCTGTGAGAGTTACGTCAATGTATGTCCAAGGGTTTGGAGGATAGAGACATTTTAATTTTTCGAGATCATTCGAAAGTCAATTTGTGAAAGGCAAATATCTCCAGATCTGTAGGAATCTGAGAGACAAACCTTATGTCACTTTGAGGGAACGTATGTGTCAACTTCCTATCAGAGTGACGTCAATGTATGTCCAAGGGTTTGAGGGATAGAGACGTTTTAATTTTTCGAGATTATTCGAAAGTCAATTTTTAAAGGTAAATATCTCCCGATCTGTAGGAATCTAAGAGACAAAACTTATGTCACTTTGAGGAAACGTATATGTCAACTTCATGTCAGAGTCACGTCAATGTATGTCCAAGGGTTTGGAGGATAGAGACATTTCAATTTTTCGAGATTATTCGAAAGTCAATTTTTAAAAGGCAAATATTTCCCGATCTGTAGGATTCTTAGAGACAAAACTTATGTCACATTGAGGGAACGTATATGTCAACTTCATGTCATAGTTACGTCAATGTATGTCAAAAGGTTTGGAGGATAGAGACATTTAAAATTTAGAGATTATTCGAAAGTCAATTATTAAAAGGCAAATATCTCCCGATCTGTAGGAATCTGAGAGACAAAAATTATGTCACTTTGAGGTAACGTATATATCAACTTCATGTCAGAGTCACGTCAATGTATGTCCAAAGGTTTGGAGGATAGAGACATTTAAAATTTAGAGATTATTCGAAAGTCAAATTTCAAAAGGCAAATATCTCCCGATCTGTAGCAATCCGAGAGACAAAACTTATGTCACTTTGAGATAACGTATATATCAACTTCGTGTCAGAGTCACGTCAATGTATGTCCAAGGGTTTGGAGGATAGACACATTTAAATTTTTAGAGATTATTCGAAAGTCAATTTTTAAAAGGCAAATATCTCCCGATCTGTAGGAATCTAAGAGGCAAACCTTATGTCACTTTGAGGGAACGTATATGTCAACTTCATGTCATAGTCTTGTCAATGTATGTCCAAGGGTTTGGATGATAGAGACGTTTTAATTTTTCGAGATTATTCGAAAGTCAATTTTTAAAGGTAAATATCTCCCGATCTGTAGGAATCTAAGAGACAAAACTTATGTCACTTTGAGGGAACGTATATGTCAACTTCATGTCAGAGTCACGTCAATGTATGTCCAAGGGTTTGGAGGATAGAGACATTTCAATTTTTCGAGATTATTCGAAAGTCAATTTTTAAAAGGCAAATATTTCCCGATCTGTAGGATTCTTAGAGACAAAACTTATGTCACATTGAGGGAACGTATATGTCAACTTCATGTCATAGTTACGTCAATGTATGTCAAAAGGTTTGGAGGATAGAGACATTTAAAATTTAGAGATTATTCGAAAGTCAATTTTTAAAAGGCAAATATCTCCCGATCTGTAGGAATCTGAGAGACAAAACTTAAGTCACTTTGAGGGAACGTATATGTCAACTTCCTGTCAGAGTCACGTCAATGTATGTCCAAGGATTTGGAGGATAGAGACATTTAAATTTTTAGAGATTATTCGAAAGTCAATTTTTGAAAAGGCAAATATCTCCCGATCTGTAGGAATCTGAGAGACAAAAATTATGTCACTTTGAGGTAACGTATATATCAACTTCATGTCAGAGTCACGTCAATGTATGTCCAAGGGTTTGGAGGATAGAGACATTTAAAATTTAGAGATTATTCGAAAGTCAAATTTCAAAAGGCAAATATCTCCCGATCTGTAGCAATCCGAGAGAAAAAACTTATGTCACTTTGAGATAACGTATATATCAACTTCGTGTCAGAGTCACGTCAATGTATGTCCAAGGGTTTGGAGGATAGACACATTTAAATTTTTAGAGATTATTCGAAAGTCAATTTTTAAAAGGCAAATATCTCCCGATCTGTAGGAATCTAAGAGGCAAACCTTATGTCACTTTGAGGGAACGTATATGTCAACTTCATGTCATAGTCTTGTCAATGTATGTCCAAGGGTTTGGAGGATAGAGACATTTGAATTTTTCGAGATTATTCGAAAGTCAATTTTTAAAAGGCAAATATCTCCCGATCTGTAGGAATCTGAGAGACAAACCTTATGTCACTTTGAGGGAAGGCATATGTCAACTTCATGTCAGAGTCACGTCAATGTATGTCCAAGGGTTTGGAGGATAGAGACATTTTAATTTTTCGAGATTATTCGAAAGTCAATTTGTGAAAGGCAAATATCTCCCGATCTGTAGGAATCTGAGAGACAAACCTTATGTCACTTTGAGGGAACGTATATGTCAAATTCCTGTCAGAGTCACGTCAATGTATGTCCAAGGGTTTGGAGGATAGAGACGTATTAATTTTTCGAGATTATTCGAAAGTCAATATTTAAAGGTAAATATCTCCCGATCTTTAGGAATCTAAGAGACAAAACTTATGTCACTTTTAGGGAACGTATATGTCAACTTCATGTCAGAGTCACGTCAATGTATGTCCAAGGGTTTGGAGGATAGAGACATTTCAATTTTTCGAGATTATTCGAAAGTCAATTTTTAAAAGGCAAATATCTCCCGATCTGTAGGAATCTTAGAGACAAAACTTATGTCACATTGAGGGAACGTATATGTCAACTTCATGTCATAGTTACGTCAATGTATGTCAAAAGGTTTGGAGGATAGAGACATTTAAAATTTAGAGATTATTCGAAAGTCAATTTTTAAAAGGCAAATATCTCCCGATCTGTAGGAATCTGAGAGACAAAAATTATGTCACTTTGAGGTAACGTATATATCAACTTCATGTCAGAGTCACGTCAATGTATGTCCAAAGGTTTGGAGGATAGAGACATTTAAAATTTAGAGATTATTCGAAAGTCAAATTTCAAAAGGCAAATATCTCCCGATCTGTAGCAATCCGAGAGACAAAACTTATGTCACTTTGAGATAACGTATATATCAACTTCGTGTCAGAGTCACGTCAATGTATGTCCAAGGGTTTGGAGGATAGACACATTTAAATTTTTAGAGATTATTCGAAAGTCAATTTTTAAAAGGCAAATATCTCCCGATCTGTAGGAATCTAAGAGGCAAACCTTATGTCACTTTGAGGGAACGTATAGGTCAACTTCATGTCATAGTCTTGTCAATGTATGTCCAAGGGTTTGGAGGATAGAGACGTTTTAATTTTTCGAGATTATTCGAAAGTCAATTTTTAAAGGTAAATATCTCCCGATCTGTAGTAATCTAAGAGACAAAACTTATGTCACTTTGAGGGAACGTATATGTCAACTTCATGTCAGAGTCACGTCAATGTATGTCCAAGGGTTTGGAGGATAGAGACATTTCAATTTTTCGAGATTATTCGAAAGTCAATTTTTAAAAGGCAAATATTTCCCGATCTGTAGGATTCTTAGAGACAAAACTTATGTCACATTGAGGGAACGTATATGTCAACTTCATGTCATAGTTACGTCAATGTATGTCAAAAGGTTTGGAGGATAGAGACATTTAAAATTTAGAGATTATTCGAAAGTCAATTTTTAAAAGGCAAATATCTCCCGATCTGTAGGAATCTGAGAGACAAAACTTAAGTCACTTTGAGGGAACGTATATGTCAACTTCCTGTCAGAGTCACGTCAATGTATGTCCAAGGATTTGGAGGATAGAGACATTTAAATTTTTAGAGATTATTCGAAAGTCAATTTTTGAAAAGGCAAATATCTCCCGATCTGTAGGAATCTGAGAGACAAAAATTATGTCACTTTGAGGTAACGTATATATCAACTTCATGTCAGAGTCACGTCAATGTATGTCCAAGGGTTTGGAGGATAGAGACATTTAAAATTTAGAGATTATTCGAAAGTCAAATTTCAAAAGGCAAATATCTCCCGATCTGTAGCAATCCGAGAGAAAAAACTTATGTCACTTTGAGATAACGTATATATCAACTTCGTGTCAGAGTCACGTCAATGTATGTCCAAGGGTTTGGAGGATAGACACATTTAAATTTTTAGAGATTATTCGAAAGTCAATTTTTAAAAGGCAAATATCTCCCGATCTGTAGGAATCTAAGAGGCAAACCTTATGTCACTTTGAGGGAACGTATATGTCAACTTCATGTCATAGTCTTGTCAATGTATGTCCAAGGGTTTGGAGGATAGAGACATTTGAATTTTTCGAGATTATTCGAAAGTCAATTTTTAAAAGGCAAATATCTCCCGATCTGTAGGAATCTGAGAGACAAACCTTATGTCACTTTGAGGGAAGGCATATGTCAACTTCATGTCAGAGTCACGTCAATGTATGTCCAAGGGTTTGGAGGATAGAGACATTTTAATTTTTCGAGATTATTCGAAAGTCAATTTGTGAAAGGCAAATATCTCCCGATCTGTAGGAATCTGAGAGTCAAACCTTATGTCACTTTGAGGGAACGTATATGTCAAATTCCTGTCAGAGTCACGTCAATGTATGTCCAAGGGTTTGGAGGATAGAGACGTATTAATTTTTCGAGATTATTCGAAAGTCAATATTTAAAGGTAAATATCTCCCGATCTTTAGGAATCTAAGAGACAAAACTTATGTCACTTTTAGGGAACGTATATGTCAACTTCATGTCAGAGTCACGTCAATGTATGTCCAAGGGTTTGGAGGATAGAGACATTTCAATTTTTCGAGATTATTCGAAAGTCAATTTTTAAAAGGCAAATATCTCCCGATCTGTAGGAATCTTAGAGACAAAACTTATGTCACTTTGAGGGAACGTATATGTCAACTCCATGTCATAGTTACGTCAATGTATGTCAAAAGGTTTGGAGGATAGAGACATTTAAAATTTAGAGATTATTCGAAAGTCAATTTTTAAAAGGCAAATATCTCCCGATCTGTAGGAATCTGAGAGACAAAAATTATGTCACTTTGAGGGAATGTATATGTCAACTTCATGTCAGAGTCACGTCAATGTATGTCCAAGGGTTTGGAGGATAGAGACATTTAAATTTTTAGAGATTATTCGAAAGTCAATTTTCAAAAGGCAAATATCTCCCGATCTGTAGGAATCTGAGAGACAAACCTTATGTCACTTTGAGGAAACGTATATGTAAACTTCATGTCGGAGTCACGTCAATGTATGTCCAAGGGTTTGGAGGATAGAGACATTTAAATTTTTCGAGATTATTCGAAAGTCAATTATTAAAATGCAAATATCTCCCGATCTGTAGGCATCTGAGAGACCAACCTTATGTCACTTTGAGGGAACGTATATGTCAACTTCATGTCAGAGTCACGTCAATGTATGTCCAAGGGTTTGGAGGATAGAGACATTTAAATTTTTCGAGATTATTCGAAAGTCAATTTTTAAAAGGTAAATATCTCCCGATCTGTAGGAATCTAAGATACAAAACTTATGTCACTTTGAGGTAACGTATTTGTTAACTTCCTGTCAGAGTTACGTCAATGTATGTCCAACGGTTTGGAGGATAGAGACATTTAAATTTTTCGAGATTATTCGTAAGTCAATTTGTTAAAGGCAAATATCTCCCGATCTGTAGGAATCTGAGAGACAAACCTTATGACACTTTGAGGGAACGCATATGTCAACTTCATGTCAGAGTCACGTCAATGTATGTCCAAGGGTTTGGAGGATAGAGACATTTAAATTTTTCGAGATTATTCAAAAGTCAATTTTTAAAATGCAAATATCTCCCGATCTGTAGGCATCTGAGAAACAAACCTATTGTCACTTTGAGGGAACGTATATGTCAACTTAATGTCAGAGTTACGTCAATGTATGTCCAAGGGTTTGGAGGATAGAGACATTTTAATTTTTCGAGATCATTCGAAAGTCAATTTGTGAAAGGCAAATATCTCCAGATCTGTAGGAATCTGAGAGACAAACCTTATGTCACTTTGAGGGAACGTATGTGTCAACTTCCTATCAGAGTGACGTCAATGTATGTCCAAGGGTTTGAGGGATAGAGACGTTTTAATTTTTCGAGATTATTCGAAAGTCAATTTTTAAAGGTAAATATCTCCCGATCTGTAGGAATCTAAGAGACAAAACTTATGTCACTTTGAGGGAACGTATATGTCAACTTCATGTCAGAGTCACGTCAATGTATGTCCAAGGGTTTGGAGGATAGAGACATTTCAATTTTTCGAGATTATTCGAAAGTCAATTTTTAAAAGGCAAATATTTCCCGATCTGTAGGATTCTTAGAGACAAAACTTATGTCACATTGAGGGAACGTATATGTCAACTTCATGTCATAGTTACGTCAATGTATGTCAAAAGGTTTGGAGGATAGAGACATTTAAAATTTAGAGATTATTCGAAAGTCAATTTTTAAAAGGCAAATATCTTCCGATCTGTAGGAATCTGAGAGACAAAAATTATGTCACTTTGAGGTAACGTATATATCAACTTCGTGTCAGAGTCACGTCAATGTATGTCCAAGGGTTTGGAGGATAGAGACATTTAAATTTTTAGAGATTATTCGAAAGTCAATTTTTAAAAGGCAAATATCTCCCGATCTGTAGGAATCTAAGTGGCAAACCTTATGTCACTTTGAGGGAACGTATATGTCAACTTCATGTCATAGTCTTGTCAATGTATGTCCAAGGGTTTGGAGGATAGAGACATTTGAATTTTTCGAGATTATTCGAAAGTCAATTTTTAAAAGGCAAATATCTCCCGATCTGTAGGAATCTGAGAGACAAACCTTATGTCACTTTGAGGGAAGGCATATGTCAACTTCATGTCAGAATCACGTCAATGTATGTCCAAGGGTTTGGAGGATAGAGACATTTTAATTTTTCGAGATTATTCGAAAGTCAATTTGTGAAAGGCAAATATCTCCCGATCTGTAGGAATCTGAGAGACAAACCTTATGTCACTTTGAGGGAACGTATATGTCAAATTCTTGTCAGAGTCACGTCAATGTATGTCCAAGGGTTTGGAGGATAGAGACGTATTAATTTTTCGAGATTATTCGAAAGTCAATATTTAAAGGTAAATATCTCCCGATCTTTAGGAATCTAAGAGACAAAACTTATGTCACTTTGAGGGAACGTATATGTCAACTTCATGTCAGAGTCACGTCAATGTATGTCCAAGGGTTTGGAGGATAGAGACATTTCAATTTTTCGAGATTATTCGAAAGTCAATTTTTAAAAGGCAAATATCTCCCGATCTGTAGAAATCTTAGAGACAAAACTTATGTCACTTTGAGGGAACGTATATGTCAACTCCATGTCATAGTTACGTCAATGTATGTCAAAAGGTTTGGAGGATAGAGACATTTAAAATTTAGAGATTATTCGAAAGTCAATTTTTAAAAGGCAAATATCTCCCGATCTGTAGGAATCTGAGAGACAAAAATTATGTCACTTTGAGGGAATGTATATGTCAACTTCATGTCAGAGTCACGTCAATGTATGTCCAAGGGTTTGGAGGATAGAGACATTTAAATTTTTAGAGATTATTCGAAAGTCAATTTTCAAAAGGCAAATATCTCCCGATCTGTAGGAATCTGAGAGACAAACCTTATGTCACTTTGAGGAAACGTATATGTAAACTTCATGTCGGAGTCACGTCAATGTATGTCCAAGGGTTTGGAGGATAGAGACATTTAAATTTTTCGAGATTATTCGAAAGTCAATTATTAAAATGCAAATATCTCCCGATCTGTAGGCATCTGAGAGACCAACCTTATGTCACTTTGAGGGAACGTATATGTCAACTTCATGTCAGAGTCACGTCAATGTATGTCCAAGGATTTGGAGGATAGAGACATTTAAATTTTTCGAGATTATTCGAAAGTCAATTTTTAAAAAGTAAATATCTCCCGATCTGTAGGAATCTAAGATACAAAACTTATGTCACTTTGAGGTAACGTATTTGTTAACTTCCTGTCAGAGTTACGTCAATGTATGTCCAACGGTTTGGAGGATAGAGACATTTAAATTTTTCGAGATTATTCGTAAGTCAATTTGTTAAAGGCAAATATCTCCCGATCTGTAGGAATCTGAGAGACAAACCTTATGACACTTTGAGGGAACGCATATGTCAACTTCATGTCAGAGTCACGTCAATGTATGTACAAGGGTTTGGAGGATAGAGACGTTTAAATTTTTCGAGATTATTCGAAAGTCAATTTTTAAAAGGCAAATATCTCCCGATCTATAGGAATCTAAGATACAAACCTTATGTCACTTTGAGGGAACGTATATGTCAACTTCATGTCATAGTCTTGTCAATGTATGTCCAAGGGTTTGGAGGATAGAGACATTTGAATTTTTCGAGATTATTCGAAAGTCAATTATTAAAAGGCAAATATCTCCCGATCTGTAGAAATCTGAGAGACAAACCTTATGTCACTTTGAGGCAACGCATATGTCAACTTCATGTCAGAGTCACGTTAATGTATGTCCAAAGATTTGGAGGATAGAGACATTTAAAATTTAGAGATTATTCGAAAGTCAATTTTTAAAAGGCAAATATCTCCCGATCTGTAGGCATCTGAGAGACAAACCTATTGTCACTTTGAGGGAACGTATATGTCAACTTAATGTCAGAGTTACGTCAATGTATGTCCAAGGGTTTGGAAGATAGAGACATTTTAATTTTTCGAGATTATTCGAAAGTCAATTTGTGAAAGGCAAATATCTCCCGATCTGTAGGAATCTGAGAGACCAACCTTATGTCACTTTAAGGGAACGTATATGTCAACTTCCTGTCTCAGTCACGTCAATGTATGTCCAAGGGTTTGGAGGATAGAGACGTTTTAATTTTTCGAGATTATTCGAAAGTCAATTTTTAAAAGGCAAATATCTCCCGATCTGTAGGAATCTGAGAGACAAAAATTATGTCACTTTGAGGTAACGTATATATCAACTTCATGTCAGAGTCACGTCAATGTATGTCCAAGGGTTTGGAGGATAGAGACATTTAAATTTATAGAGATTATTCGAAAGTCAATTTGTAAAGGCAAATATCTCCCGATCTGTAGGAATCTGAGAGACAAACCTTATGTCACTTTGAGGGAACGCATATGTCAACTTCATGTCAGAGTCACGTCAATGTATGTCCAAGGGTTTGGAGGATAGAGACATTTAAATTTTTCGAGATTATTCGAAAGTCAATTTTTAAAAGGCAAATATCTCCCGATCTGTAGGCATCTGAGAGACAAACCTATTGTCACTTTGAGGGAACGTATATGTCAACTTAATGTCAGAGTTACGTCAATGTATGTCCAAGGGTTTGGAAGATAGAGACATTTTAATTTTTCGAGATTATTCGAAAGTCAATTTGTGAAAGGCAAATATCTCCCGATCTGTAGGAATCTGAGAGACCAACCTTATGTCACTTTAAGGGAACGTATATGTCAACTTTCTGTCTGAGTCACGTCAATGTATGTACAAGGGTTTGGAGGATAGAGACGTTTAAATTTTTCGAGATTATTCGAAAGTCAATTATTAAAAGGCAAATATCTCGCGATCTGTAGGAATCTAAGAGGCAAACCTTATGTCACTTTGAGGGAACGTATATGTTAACTTCATGTCATAGTCTTGTCAATGTATGTCCAAGGGTTTGGAGGATAGAGACATTTAAATTTCTCGAGATTATTCGAAAGTCAATTATTAAAATGCAAATATCTCCCGATCTGTAGGCATCTGAAAGACAAACCTTATGTCACTTTGAGGGAACGTATATGTCAACTTCATGTCAGAGTAACATCAATGTATGTCAAAGGGTTTGGAGGATAGAGACATTTTAATTTTTGAGATTATTCGATAGTCAATTTTTAAAAGGCAAATATCTCCCGATCTGTAAGAATCTGAGAGAAAACTTATGTCACTTTGAGGGAACGCATATGCCAACTACATGTCAGAGTTACGTCAATGTATGTCCAAGGGATTGGAGGATAGAGACATTTAAATTTTTCGAGATTATTTGAAAGTCAATTTTTAAAAGGTAAATATCTCCCGAAATGTAGGAATCTAAGAGACAAAACTTATGTCACTTTGAGGGAACGTATATGTCAACTTCATGTCAGAGTCACGTCAATGTATGTCCAAGGGTTTGGTGGATAGAGACATTTAAATTTTTCGAGATTATTCGAAAGTCAATTATTAAAAGGCAAATATCTCCCGATCTGAAGGAATCTGAGAGACAAACCTTATGTCACTTTGTGGAAACGTATATGTCAACTTCCTGTGAGAGTTACGTCAATGTATGTCCAAGGGTTTGGAGGATAGAGAAATTTTAATTTTTCGAGATTATTCGAAAGTCAATTTGTGAAAGGCAAATATCTCCCGATCTGTAGGAATCTGAGAGACAAACCTTATGTCACTTTGAGGGAACGTATGTGTCAACTTCCTGTCAGAGTCACGTCAATGTATGTCCAAGGGTTTGGAGGAAAGAGACGTTTTAATTTTTCGAGATTATTCGAAAGTCAATTTTTAAAGGTAAATATCTCCCGATCTGTAGGAATCTAAGAGACAAAACTTATGTCACTTAGAGGGAACGTATGTGTCAACTTCATGTCAGAGTCACGTCAATGTATGTCAAAGGGTTTGGAGGATAGAGACATTTCAATTTTTCGAGATTATTCGAAAGTCAATTTTCAAAAGGCAAATATCTCCCGATCTGCTGGAATCTTAGAGACAAAACTTATGTCACTTTGAGGGAACGTATATGTCAACTTCATGTCATAGTTACGTCAATGTATGTCAAAAGGTTTGGAGGATAGAGACATTTAAAATTTAGAGATTATTCGAAAGTCAATTTTTAAAAGGCAAATATCTCCCGATCTGTAGGAATCTGAGAGACAAACCTTATGTCACTTTGAGGAAACGTATATGTCAACTTCATGTCGGAGTCACGTCAATGTATGTCCAAGGGTTTGGAGGATATAGACATTTAAATTTTTCGAGATTATTCGAAAGTCAATTATTAAAATGCAAATATCTCCCGATCTGTAGGCATCTGAGAGGCCAACCTTATGTCACTTTGAGGGAACGTATATGTCAACTTCATGTCGGAGTCACGTCAATGTATGTCGAAGGGTTTGGAGGATAGATACATTTAAATTTTTCGAGATTATTCGAAAGTCAATTATTAAAATGCAAATATCTCCCGATCTGTTTTAATCTGAGAGGCAAACCTTATGTCACTTTGAGGGAACGTATATGTTAACTTCATGTCATAGTCTTGTCAATGTATGTCCAAGGGTTTGGAGGATAGAGACATTTGAATTTTTCGAGATTTTTCGAATGTCAATTTTTAAAAGGCAAATATCTCCCGATCTGTAGGAATCTGAGAGACAAACCTTATGTCACTTTGAGGCAACGCATATGTCAACTTCATGTCAGAGTTACGTCATTGTATGTCCAACGGTTTGGAGGATAGAGACATTTTAGTTTTTCGAGATTATTCGAAAGTCAATTTGTTAAAGGCAAATATCTCCCGATCTGTAGGAATCTGAGAGACAAACCTTATGTCACTTTGAGGGAATGTATATGTCAACTTCATGTCGGAGTCACGTCAATGTATGTCCAAGGGTTTGGAGGATAGAGACATTTAAATTTTTCGAGATTATTCGAAAGTCAATTATTAAAATGCAAATATCTCCCGATCTGTTTTAATCTGAGAGGCAAACCTTATGTCACTTTGAGGGAACGTATATGTCAACTTCATGTCATAGTCTTGTCAATGTATGGCAAAGTGTTTGGAGGATAAACACATTTTAATTTTTCGAGATATTTCGAAAGTCAATTTTTAAAAGGCAAATATCTCCCGATCTGTAGGAATCTGAGAGACAAACCTAATGTCACTTTGAGGCAACGCATATGTCAACTTCATGTCAGAGTTACGTCAATGTATGTCCAACGGTTTGGAGGATAGAGACATTTTATTTTTTCGAGATTATTCGAAAGTCAATTTGTTAAAGGCAAATATCTCCCGATCTGTAGGAATCTGAGAGACAAACCTTATGTCACTTTGAGGGAACGTATGTGTCAACTTCCTGTCAGAGTCACGTCAATGTATGTCCAAGGGTTTGGAGGAAAGAGACGTTTTAATTTTTCGAGATTATTCGAAAGTCAATTTTTAAAGGTAAATATCTCCCGATCTGTAGGAATCTAAGAGACAAAACTTATGTCACTTAGAGGGAACGTATGTGTCAACTTCATGTCAGAGTCACGTCAATGTATGTCAAAGGGTTTGGAGGATAGAGACATTTCAATTTTTCGAGATTATTCGAAAGTCAATTTTCAAAAGGCAAATATCTCCCGATCTGCTGGAATCTTAGAGACAAAACTTATGTCACTTTGAGGGAACGTATATGTCAACTTCATGTCATAGTTACGTCAATGTATGTCAAAAGGTTTGGAGGATAGAGACATTTAAAATTTAGAGATTATTCGAAAGTCAATTTTTAAAAGGCAAATATCTCCCGATCTGTAGGAATCTGAGAGACAAACCTTATGTCACTTTGAGGAAACGTATATGTCAACTTCATGTCGGAGTCACGTCAATGTATGTCCAAGGGTTTGGAGGATATAGACATTTAAATTTTTCGAGATTATTCGAAAGTCAATTATTAAAATGCAAATATCTCCCGATCTGTAGGCATCTGAGAGGCCAACCTTATGTCACTTTGAGGGAACGTATATGTCAACTTCATGTCGGAGTCACGTCAATGTATGTCGAAGGGTTTGGAGGATAGATACATTTAAATTTTTCGAGATTATTCGAAAGTCAATTATTAAAATGCAAATATCTCCCGATCTGTTTTAATCTGAGAGGCAAACCTTATGTCACTTTGAGGGAACGTATATGTTAACTTCATGTCATAGTCTTGTCAATGTATGTCCAAGGGTTTGGAGGATAGAGACATTTGAATTTTTCGAGATTTTTCGAATGTCAATTTTTAAAAGGCAAATATCTCCCGATCTGTAGGAATCTGAGAGACAAACCTTATGTCACTTTGAGGCAACGCATATGTCAACTTCATGTCAGAGTTACGTCATTGTATGTCCAACGGTTTGGAGGATAGAGACATTTTAGTTTTTCGAGATTATTCGAAAGTCAATTTGTTAAAGGCAAATATCTCCCGATCTGTAGGAATCTGAGAGACAAACCTTATGTCACTTTGAGGGAATGTATATGTCAACTTCATGTCGGAGTCACGTCAATGTATGTCCAAGGGTTTGGAGGATAGAGACATTTAAATTTTTCGAGATTATTCGAAAGTCAATTATTAAAATGCAAATATCTCCCGATCTGTTTTAATCTGAGAGGCAAACCTTATGTCACTTTGAGGGAACGTATATGTCAACTTCATGTCATAGTCTTGTCAATGTATGGCAAAGTGTTTGGAGGATAAACACATTTTAATTTTTCGAGATATTTCGAAAGTCAATTTTTAAAAGGCAAATATCTCCCGATCTGTAGGAATCTGAGAGACAAACCTAATGTCACTTTGAGGCAACGCATATGTCAACTTCATGTCAGAGTTACGTCAATGTATGTCCAACGGTTTGGAGGATAGAGACATTTTATTTTTTCGAGATTATTCGAAAGTCAATTTGTTAAAGGCAAATATCTCCCGATCTGTAGGAATCTGAGAGACAAACCTTATGTCACTTTGAGGGAACGCATATGTCAACTTCATGTCAGAGTCACGTCAATGTATGTCCAAGGGTTTGGAGGATAGAGACATTTAAATTTTTCGAGATTATTCGAAAGTCAATTTTTAAAAGGCAAATATCTCCCGATCTGTAGGAATCTGAGAGACAAACCTTATGTCACTTTGAGGGAACGTATATGTCAACTTCATGTCAGAGATACGTCAATGTATGTCCAAGGGTTTGGAGGATAGAGACATTTTAATTTTTTTAGATTATTCGAAAGTCAATTTGTGAAAGGCAAATATCTCCCGATCTGTAGGAATCTGAGAGACAAACCTTATGTCACTTTGAGGGAACGTATATGTCAACTTCCTGTCAGAGTCACGTCAATGTATGTCCAAGGGTTTGGAGGATAGAGACGTTTTAATTTTTCGAGATTATTCGAAAGTCAATATTTAAAGGTAAATATCTCCCGATCTTTAGGAACCTAAGAGACAAAACTTATGTCACTTTGAGGGAACGTATATGTCAACTTCATGTCAGAGTCACGTCAATGTATGTCCAAGGGTTTGGAGGATAGAGACATTTCAATTTTTCGAGATTATTCGAAAGTCAATTTTTAAAAGGCAAATATCTCCAGATCTGTAGGAATCTTAGAGACAAAACTTATGTCACTTTGAGGGAACGTATATGTCAACTTCATGTCATAGGTACGTCATTGTATGTCAAAAGGTTTGGAGGATAGAGACATTTAAATTTTAGAGATTATTCGAAAGTCAATTTTTAAAAGGGAAATATCTCCCGATCTGTAGGAATCTGAGAGACAAAAATTATGTCACTTTGAGGGAACGTATATGTCAACTTCATGTCGGAGTCACGTCAATGTATGTCCAAGGGTTTGGAGGATAGAGACATTTAAATTTTTCGAGATTATTCGAAAGTCAATTATTAAAATGCAAATATCTCCCGATCTGTAGGCATCTGAGAGACCAACCATATGTCACTTTGAGGGAACGTATATGTCAACTTCATGTCGGAGTCACGTCAATGTATGTCCAAGGGTTTGGAGGATAGAGACATTTAAATTTTTCGAGATTATTCGAAAGTCAATTATTAAAATGCAAATATCGCCCGATCTGTAGGCATAAGAGAGACCAACCTTATGTCACTTTGAGGGAACGTATATGTCAACTTCATGTCAGAGTTACGTCAATGTATGTCCAAGGGTTTGGAGGATAGAGACATTTAAATTTTTTGAGATTATTCGATAGTCAATTATTAAAAGGCAAATATCTCCCGATCTCTAAGAATCTGAGAGATAAAACTTATGTCACTTTGAGGGAACGCATATGCCAACTACGTGTCAGAGTTACGTCAATGTATGTCCAAGGGTTTGGAGGATAGAGACATTTTAATTTTTCGTGATTATTTGAAAGTCAATTTTTAAAAGGTAAATATCTCCCGATCTGTAGGAATCTAAGAGACAAAACTCATGTCACTTTGAGGGAACGTATATGTCAACTTCATGTCAGAGTCTCGTCAATGTATGTCCAAGGGTTTGGAGGATAGAGACATTTAAATTTTTCGAGATTATTCGAAAGTCAATTTTTAAAAGGCAAATATCTCCCGATCTGTAGGAATCTGAGAGACAAACCTTATGTCAGTTTGAGGAAACGTATATGTCAACTTCCTGTCAGAGTTACGTCAATGTATGTCCAAGGGTTTGGAGGATAGAGACATTTTAATTTTTCGAGATCATTCGAAAGTCAATTTGTGAAAGGCAAATATCTCCAGATCTGTAGGAATCTGAGAGACAAACCTTATGTCACTTTGAGGGAACGTATGTGTCAACTTCCTATCAGAGTGACGTCAATGTATGTCCAAGGGTTTGAGGGATAGAGACGTTTTAATTTTTCGAGATTATTCGAAAGTCAATTTTTAAAGGTAAATATCTCCCGATCTGTAGGAATCTAAGAGACAAAACTTATGTCACTTTGAGGGAACGTATATGTCAACTTCATGTCAGAGTCACGTCAATGTATGTCCAAGGGTTTGGAGGATAGAGACATTTCAATTTTTCGAGATTATTCGAAAGTCAATTTTTAAAAGGCAAATATTTCCCGATCTGTAGGATTCTTAGAGACAAAACTTATGTCACATTGAGGGAACGTATATGTCAACTTCATGTCATAGTTACGTCAATGTATGTCAAAAGGTTTGGAGGATAGAGACATTTAAAATTTAGAGATTATTCGAAAGTCAATTTTTAAAAGGCAAATATCTCCCGATCTGTAGGAATCTGAGAGACAAAAATTATGTCACTTTGAGGTAACGTATATATCAACTTCATGTCAGAGTCACGTCAATGTATGTCCAAAGGTTTGGAGGATAGAGACATTTAAAATTTAGAGATTATTCGAAAGTCAAATTTCAAAAGGCAAATATCTCCCGATCTGTAGCAATCCGAGAGACAAAACTTATGTCACTTTGAGATAACGTATATATCAACTTCGTGTCAGAGTCACGTCAATGTATGTCCAAGGGTTTGGAGGATAGAGACATTTAAATTTTTAGAGATTATTCGAAAGTCAATTTTTAAAAGGCAAATATCTCCCGATCTGTAGGAATCTAAGAGGCAAACCTTATGTCACTTTGAGGGAACGTATATGTCAACTTCATGTCATAGTCTTGTCAATGTATGTCCAAGGGTTTGGAGGATAGAGACGTTTTAATTTTTCGAGATTATTCGAAAGTCAATTTTTAAAGGTAAATATCTCCCGATCTGTAGGAATCTAAGAGACAAAACTTATGTCACTTTGAGGGAACGTATATGTCAACTTCATGTCAGAGTCACGTCAATGTATGTCCAAGGGTTTGGAGGATAGAGACATTTCAATTTTTCGAGATTATTCGAAAGTCAATTTTTAAAAGGCAAATATTTCCCGATCTGTAGGATTCTTAGAGACAAAACTTATGTCACATTGAGGGAACGTATATGTCAACTTCATGTCATAGTTACGTCAATGTATGTCAAAAGGTTTGGAGGATAGAGACATTTAAAATTTAGAGATTATTCGAAAGTCAATTTTTAAAAGGCAAATATCTCCCGATCTGTAGGAATCTGAGAGACAAAACTTAAGTCACTTTGAGGGAACGTATATGTCAACTTCCTGTCAGAGTCACGTCAATGTATGTCTAAGGATTTGGAGGATAGAGACATTTAAATTTTTAGAGATTATTCGAAAGTCAATTTTTGAAAAGGCAAATATCTCCCGATCTGTAGGAATCTGAGAGACAAAAATTATGTCACTTTGAGGTAACGTATATATCAACTTCATGTCAGAGTCACGTCAATGTATGTCCAAGGGTTTGGAGGATAGAGACATTTAAAATTTAGAGATTATTCGAAAGTCAAATTTCAAAAGGCAAATATCTCCCGATCTGTAGCAATCCGAGAGAAAAAACTTATGTCACTTTGAGATAACGTATATATCAACTTCCTGTCAGAGTCACGTCAATGTATGTCCAAGGGTTTGGAGGATAGACACATTTAAATTTTTAGAGATTATTCGAAAGTCAATTTTTAAAAGGCAAATATCTCCCGATCTGTAGGAATCTAAGAGGCAAACCTTATGTCACTTTGAGGGAACGTATATGTCAACTTCATGTCATAGTCTTGTCAATGTATGTCCAAGGGTTTGGAGGATAGAGACATTTGAATTTTTCGAGATTATTCGAAAGTCAATTTTTAAAAGGCAAATATCTCCCGATCTGTAGGAATCTGAGAGACAAACCTTATGTCACTTTGAGGGAAGGCATATGTCAACTTCATGTCAGAGTCACGTCAATGTATGTCCAAGGGTTTGGAGGATAGAGACATTTTAATTTTTCGAGATTATTCGAAAGTCAATTTGTGAAAGGCAAATATCTCCCGATCTGTAGGAATCTGAGAGACAAACCTTATGTCACTTTGAGGGAACGTATATGTCAAATTCCTGTCAGAGTCACGTCAATGTATGTCCAAGGGTTTGGAGGATAGAGACGTATTAATTTTTCGAGATTATTCGAAAGTCAATATTTAAAGGTAAATATCTCCCGATCTTTAGGAATCTAAGAGACAAAACTTATGTCACTTTTAGGGAACGTATATGTCAACTTCATGTCAGAGTCACGTCAATGTATGTCCAAGGGTTTGGAGGATAGAGACATTTCAATTTTTCGAGATTATTCGAAAGTCAATTTTTAAAAGGCAAATATCTCCCGATCTGTAGGAATGTTAGAGACAAAACTTATGTCACTTTGAGGGAACGTATATGTCAACTCCATGTCATAGTTACGTCAATGTATGTCAAAAGGTTTGGAGGATAGAGACATTTAAAATTTAGAGATTATTCGAAAGTCAATTTTTAAAAGGCAAATATCTCCCGATCTGTAGGAATCTGAGAGACAAAAATTATGTCACTTTGAGGGAATGTATATGTCAACTTCATGTCAGAGTCACGTCAATGTATGTCCAAGGGTTTGGAGGATAGAGACATTTAAATTTTTAGAGATTATTCGAAAGTCAATTTTCAAAAGGCAAATATCTCCCGATCTGTAGGAATCTGAGAGACAAACCTTATGTCACTTTGAGGAAACGTATATGTAAACTTCATGTCGGAGTCACGTCAATGTATGTCCAAGGGTTTGGAGGATAGAGACATTTAAATTTTTCGAGATTATTCGAAAGTCAATTATTAAAATGCAAATATCTCCCGATCTGTAGGCATCTGAGAGACCAACCTTATGTCACTTTGAGGGAACGTATATGTCAACTTCATGTCAGAGTCACGTCAATGTATGTCCAAGGGTTTGGAGGATAGAGACATTTAAATTTTTCGAGATTATTCGAAAGTCAATTATTAAAAGGTAAATATCTCCCGATCTGTAGGAATCTAAGATACAAAACTTATGTCACTTTGAGGTAACGTATTTGTTAACTTCCTGTCAGAGTTACGTCAATGTATGTCCAACGGTTTGGAGGATAGAGACATTTAAAGTTTTCGAGATTATTCGTAAGTCAATTTGTTAAAGGCAAATATCTCCCGATCTGTAGGAATCTGAGAGACAAACCTTATGACACTTTGAGGGAACGCATATGTCAACTTCATGTCAGAGTCACGTCAATGTATGTCCAAGGGTTTGGAGGATAGAGACATTTAAATTTTTCGAGATTATTCAAAAGTCAATTTTTAAAATGCAAATATCTCCCGATCTGTAGGCATCTGAGAAACAAACCTATTGTCACTTTGAGGGAACGTATATGTCAACTTAATGTCAGAGTTACGTCAATGTATGTCCAAGGGTTTGGAGGATAGAGACATTTAAAGTTTTCGAGATTATTCGTAAGTCAATTTGTTAAAGGCAAATATCTCCAGATCTGTAGGAATCTGAGAGACAAACCTTATGTCACTTTGAGGGAACGTATGCGTCAACTTCCTATCAGAGTGACGTCAATGTATGTCCAAGGGTTTGAGGGATAGAGACGTTTTAATTTTTCGAGATTATTCGAACGTCAATTTTTAAAGGTAAATATCTCCCGATCTGTAGGAATCTAAGAGACAAAACTTATGTCACTTTGAGGGAACGTATATGTCAACTTCATGTCAGAGTCACGTCAATGTATGTCCAAGGGTTTGGAGGATAGAGACATTTCAATTTTTCGAGATTATTCGAAAGTCAATTTTTAAAAGGCAAATATTTCCCGATCTGTAGGATTCTTAGAGACAAAACTTATGTCACATTGAGGGAACGTATATGTCAACTTCATGTCATAGTTACGTCAATGTATGTCAAAAGGTTTGGAGGATAGAGACATTTAAAATTTAGAGATTATTCGAAAGTCAATTTTTAAAAGGCAAATATCTTCCGATCTGTAGGAATCTGAGAGACAAAAATTATGTCACTTTGAGGTAACGTATATATCAACTTCGTGTCAGAGTCACGTCAATGTATGTCCAAGGGTTTGGAGGATAGAGACATTTAAATTTTTAGAGATTATTCGAAAGTCAATTTTTAAAAGGCAAATATCTCCCGATCTGTAGGAATCTAAGAGGCAAACCTTATTTCACTTTGAGGGAACGTATATGTCAACTTCATGTCATAGTCTTGTCAATGTATGGCAAAGTGTTTGGAGGATAAACACATTTTAATTTTTCGAGATATTTCGAAAGTCAATTTTTAAAAGGCAAATATCTCCCGATCTGTAGGAATCTGAGAGACAAACCTAATGTCACTTTGAGGCAACGCATATGTCAACTTCATGTCAGAGTTACGTCAATGTATGTCCAACGGTTTGGAGGATAGAGACATTTTATTTTTTCGAGATTATTCGAAAGTCAATTTGTTAAAGGCAAATATCTCCCGATCTGTAGGAATCTGAGAGACAAACCTTATGTCACTTTGAGGGAACGCATATGTCAACTTCATGTCAGAGTCACGTCAATGTATGTCCAAGGGTTTGGAGGATAGAGACATTTAAATTTTTCGAGATTATTCGAAAGTCAATTTTTAAAAGGCAAATATCTCCCGATCTGTAGGAATCTGAGAGACAAACCTTATGTCACTTTGAGGGAACGTATATGTCAACTTCATGTCAGAGATACGTCAATGTATGTCCAAGGGTTTGGAGGATAGAGACATTTTAATTTTTTTAGATTATTCGAAAGTCAATTTGTGAAAGGCAAATATCTCCCGATCTGTAGGAATCTGAGAGACAAACCTTATGTCACTTTGAGGGAACGTATATGTCAACTTCCTGTCAGAGTCACGTCAATGTATGTCCAAGGGTTTGGAGGATAGAGACGTTTTAATTTTTCGAGATTATTCGAAAGTCAATATTTAAAGGTAAATATCTCCCGATCTTTAGGAACCTAAGAGACAAAACTTATGTCACTTTGAGGGAACGTATATGTCAACTTCATGTCAGAGTCACGTCAATGTATGTCCAAGGGTTTGGAGGATAGAGACATTTCAATTTTTCGAGATTATTCGAAAGTCAATTTTTAAAAGGCAAATATCTCCAGATCTGTAGGAATCTTAGAGACAAAACTTATGTCACTTTGAGGGAACGTATATGTCAACTTCATGTCATAGGTACGTCATTGTATGTCAAAAGGTTTGGAGGATAGAGACATTTAAATTTTAGAGATTATTCGAAAGTCAATTTTTAAAAGGGAAATATCTCCCGATCTGTAGGAATCTGAGAGACAAAAATTATGTCACTTTGAGGGAACGTATATGTCAACTTCATGTCGGAGTCACGTCAATGTATGTCCAAGGGTTTGGAGGATAGAGACATTTAAATTTTTCGAGATTATTCGAAAGTCAATTATTAAAATGCAAATATCTCCCGATCTGTAGGCATCTGAGAGACCAACCATATGTCACTTTGAGGGAACGTATATGTCAACTTCATGTCGGAGTCACGTCAATGTATGTCCAAGGGTTTGGAGGATAGAGACATTTAAATTTTTCGAGATTATTCGAAAGTCAATTATTAAAATGCAAATATCGCCCGATCTGTAGGCATAAGAGAGACCAACCTTATGTCACTTTGAGGGAACGTATATGTCAACTTCATGTCAGAGTTACGTCAATGTATGTCCAAGGGTTTGGAGGATAGAGACATTTAAATTTTTTGAGATTATTCGATAGTCAATTATTAAAAGGCAAATATCTCCCGATCTCTAAGAATCTGAGAGATAAAACTTATGTCACTTTGAGGGAACGCATATGCCAACTACGTGTCAGAGTTACGTCAATGTATGTCCAAGGGTTTGGAGGATAGAGACATTTTAATTTTTCGTGATTATTTGAAAGTCAATTTTTAAAAGGTAAATATCTCCCGATCTGTAGGAATCTAAGAGACAAAACTCATGTCACTTTGAGGGAACGTATATGTCAACTTCATGTCAGAGTCTCGTCAATGTATGTCCAAGGGTTTGGAGGATAGAGACATTTAAATTTTTCGAGATTATTCGAAAGTCAATTTTTAAAAGGCAAATATCTCCCGATCTGTAGGAATCTGAGAGACAAACCTTATGTCAGTTTGAGGAAACGTATATGTCAACTTCCTGTCAGAGTTACGTCAATGTATGTCCAAGGGTTTGGAGGATAGAGACATTTTAATTTTTCGAGATCATTCGAAAGTCAATTTGTGAAAGGCAAATATCTCCAGATCTGTAGGAATCTGAGAGACAAACCTTATGTCACTTTGAGGGAACGTATGTGTCAACTTCCTATCAGAGTGACGTCAATGTATGTCCAAGGGTTTGAGGGATAGAGACGTTTTAATTTTTCGAGATTATTCGAAAGTCAATTTTTAAAGGTAAATATCTCCCGATCTGTAGGAATCTAAGAGACAAAACTTATGTCACTTTGAGGGAACGTATATGTCAACTTCATGTCAGAGTCACGTCAATGTATGTCCAAGGGTTTGGAGGATAGAGACATTTCAATTTTTCGAGATTATTCGAAAGTCAATTTTTAAAAGGCAAATATTTCCCGATCTGTAGGATTCTTAGAGACAAAACTTATGTCACATTGAGGGAACGTATATGTCAACTTCATGTCATAGTTACGTCAATGTATGTCAAAAGGTTTGGAGGATAGAGACATTTAAAATTTAGAGATTATTCGAAAGTCAATTTTTAAAAGGCAAATATCTCCCGATCTGTAGGAATCTGAGAGACAAAAATTATGTCACTTTGAGGTAACGTATATATCAACTTCATGTCAGAGTCACGTCAATGTATGTCCAAAGGTTTGGAGGATAGAGACATTTAAAATTTAGAGATTATTCGAAAGTCAAATTTCAAAAGGCAAATATCTCCCGATCTGTAGCAATCCGAGAGACAAAACTTATGTCACTTTGAGATAACGTATATATCAACTTCGTGTCAGAGTCACGTCAATGTATGTCCAAGGGTTTGGAGGATAGAGACATTTAAATTTTTAGAGATTATTCGAAAGTCAATTTTTAAAAGGCAAATATCTCCCGATCTGTAGGAATCTAAGAGGCAAACCTTATGTCACTTTGAGGGAACGTATATGTCAACTTCATGTCATAGTCTTGTCAATGTATGTCCAAGGGTTTGGAGGATAGAGACGTTTTAATTTTTCGAGATTATTCGAAAGTCAATTTTTAAAGGTAAATATCTCCCGATCTGTAGGAATCTAAGAGACAAAACTTATGTCACTTTGAGGGAACGTATATGTCAACTTCATGTCAGAGTCACGTCAATGTATGTCCAAGGGTTTGGAGGATAGAGACATTTCAATTTTTCGAGATTATTCGAAAGTCAATTTTTAAAAGGCAAATATTTCCCGATCTGTAGGATTCTTAGAGACAAAACTTATGTCACATTGAGGGAACGTATATGTCAACTTCATGTCATAGTTACGTCAATGTATGTCAAAAGGTTTGGAGGATAGAGACATTTAAAATTTAGAGATTATTCGAAAGTCAATTTTTAAAAGGCAAATATCTCCCGATCTGTAGGAATCTGAGAGACAAAACTTAAGTCACTTTGAGGGAACGTATATGTCAACTTCCTGTCAGAGTCACGTCAATGTATGTCTAAGGATTTGGAGGATAGAGACATTTAAATTTTTAGAGATTATTCGAAAGTCAATTTTTGAAAAGGCAAATATCTCCCGATCTGTAGGAATCTGAGAGACAAAAATTATGTCACTTTGAGGTAACGTATATATCAACTTCATGTCAGAGTCACGTCAATGTATGTCCAAGGGTTTGGAGGATAGAGACATTTAAAATTTAGAGATTATTCGAAAGTCAAATTTCAAAAGGCAAATATCTCCCGATCTGTAGCAATCCGAGAGAAAAAACTTATGTCACTTTGAGATAACGTATATATCAACTTCCTGTCAGAGTCACGTCAATGTATGTCCAAGGGTTTGGAGGATAGACACATTTAAATTTTTAGAGATTATTCGAAAGTCAATTTTTAAAAGGCAAATATCTCCCGATCTGTAGGAATCTAAGAGGCAAACCTTATGTCACTTTGAGGGAACGTATATGTCAACTTCATGTCATAGTCTTGTCAATGTATGTCCAAGGGTTTGGAGGATAGAGACATTTGAATTTTTCGAGATTATTCGAAAGTCAATTTTTAAAAGGCAAATATCTCCCGATCTGTAGGAATCTGAGAGACAAACCTTATGTCACTTTGAGGGAAGGCATATGTCAACTTCATGTCAGAGTCACGTCAATGTATGTCCAAGGGTTTGGAGGATAGAGACATTTTAATTTTTCGAGATTATTCGAAAGTCAATTTGTGAAAGGCAAATATCTCCCGATCTGTAGGAATCTGAGAGACAAACCTTATGTCACTTTGAGGGAACGTATATGTCAAATTCCTGTCAGAGTCACGTCAATGTATGTCCAAGGGTTTGGAGGATAGAGACGTATTAATTTTTCGAGATTATTCGAAAGTCAATATTTAAAGGTAAATATCTCCCGATCTTTAGGAATCTAAGAGACAAAACTTATGTCACTTTTAGGGAACGTATATGTCAACTTCATGTCAGAGTCACGTCAATGTATGTCCAAGGGTTTGGAGGATAGAGACATTTCAATTTTTCGAGATTATTCGAAAGTCAATTTTTAAAAGGCAAATATCTCCCGATCTGTAGGAATGTTAGAGACAAAACTTATGTCACTTTGAGGGAACGTATATGTCAACTCCATGTCATAGTTACGTCAATGTATGTCAAAAGGTTTGGAGGATAGAGACATTTAAAATTTAGAGATTATTCGAAAGTCAATTTTTAAAAGGCAAATATCTCCCGATCTGTAGGAATCTGAGAGACAAAAATTATGTCACTTTGAGGGAATGTATATGTCAACTTCATGTCAGAGTCACGTCAATGTATGTCCAAGGGTTTGGAGGATAGAGACATTTAAATTTTTAGAGATTATTCGAAAGTCAATTTTCAAAAGGCAAATATCTCCCGATCTGTAGGAATCTGAGAGACAAACCTTATGTCACTTTGAGGAAACGTATATGTAAACTTCATGTCGGAGTCACGTCAATGTATGTCCAAGGGTTTGGAGGATAGAGACATTTAAATTTTTCGAGATTATTCGAAAGTCAATTATTAAAATGCAAATATCTCCCGATCTGTAGGCATCTGAGAGACCAACCTTATGTCACTTTGAGGGAACGTATATGTCAACTTCATGTCAGAGTCACGTCAATGTATGTCCAAGGGTTTGGAGGATAGAGACATTTAAATTTTTCGAGATTATTCGAAAGTCAATTATTAAAAGGTAAATATCTCCCGATCTGTAGGAATCTAAGATACAAAACTTATGTCACTTTGAGGTAACGTATTTGTTAACTTCCTGTCAGAGTTACGTCAATGTATGTCCAACGGTTTGGAGGATAGAGACATTTAAAGTTTTCGAGATTATTCGTAAGTCAATTTGTTAAAGGCAAATATCTCCCGATCTGTAGGAATCTGAGAGACAAACCTTATGACACTTTGAGGGAACGCATATGTCAACTTCATGTCAGAGTCACGTCAATGTATGTCCAAGGGTTTGGAGGATAGAGACATTTAAATTTTTCGAGATTATTCAAAAGTCAATTTTTAAAATGCAAATATCTCCCGATCTGTAGGCATCTGAGAAACAAACCTATTGTCACTTTGAGGGAACGTATATGTCAACTTAATGTCAGAGTTACGTCAATGTATGTCCAAGGGTTTGGAGGATAGAGACATTTAAAGTTTTCGAGATTATTCGTAAGTCAATTTGTTAAAGGCAAATATCTCCAGATCTGTAGGAATCTGAGAGACAAACCTTATGTCACTTTGAGGGAACGTATGCGTCAACTTCCTATCAGAGTGACGTCAATGTATGTCCAAGGGTTTGAGGGATAGAGACGTTTTAATTTTTCGAGATTATTCGAACGTCAATTTTTAAAGGTAAATATCTCCCGATCTGTAGGAATCTAAGAGACAAAACTTATGTCACTTTGAGGGAACGTATATGTCAACTTCATGTCAGAGTCACGTCAATGTATGTCCAAGGGTTTGGAGGATAGAGACATTTCAATTTTTCGAGATTATTCGAAAGTCAATTTTTAAAAGGCAAATATTTCCCGATCTGTAGGATTCTTAGAGACAAAACTTATGTCACATTGAGGGAACGTATATGTCAACTTCATGTCATAGTTACGTCAATGTATGTCAAAAGGTTTGGAGGATAGAGACATTTAAAATTTAGAGATTATTCGAAAGTCAATTTTTAAAAGGCAAATATCTTCCGATCTGTAGGAATCTGAGAGACAAAAATTATGTCACTTTGAGGTAACGTATATATCAACTTCGTGTCAGAGTCACGTCAATGTATGTCCAAGGGTTTGGAGGATAGAGACATTTAAATTTTTAGAGATTATTCGAAAGTCAATTTTTAAAAGGCAAATATCTCCCGATCTGTAGGAATCTAAGAGGCAAACCTTATTTCACTTTGAGGGAACGTATATGTCAACTTCATGTCATAGTCTTGTCAATGTATGTCCAAGGGTTTGGAGGATAGAAACGTTTTAATTTTTCGAGATTATTCGAAAGTCAATTTTTAAAGGTAAATATCTCCCGATCTGTAGGCATCTAAGAGACAAAACTTATGTCACTTTGAGGGAACGTATATGTCAACTTCATGTCAGAGTCACGTCAATGTATGTCCAAGGGTTTGGAGGATAGAGACATTTCAATTTTTCGAGATTATTCGAAAGTCAATTTTTAAAAGGCAAATATTTCCCGATCTGTAGGATTCTTAGAGACAAAACTTATGTCACATTGAGGGAACGTATATGTCAACTTCATGTCATAGTTACGTCAATGTATGTCAAAAGGTTTGGAGGATAGAGACATTTAAAATTTAGAGATTATTCGAAAGTCAATTTTTAAAAGGCAAATATCTCCCGATCTGTAGGAATCTGAGAGACAAAACTTAAGTCACTTTGAGGGAACGTATATGTCAACTTCCTGTCAGAGTCACGTCAATGTATGTCCAAGGATTTGGAGGATAGAGACATTTAAATTTTTAGAGATTATTCGAAAGTCAATTTTTGAAAAGGCAAATATCTCCCGATCTGTAGGAATCTGTGAGACAAAAATTATGTCACTTTGAGGTAACGTATATATCAACTTCATGTCAGAGTCACGTCAATGTATGTCCAAGGGTTTGGAGGATAGAGACATTTAAAATTTAGAGATTATTCGAAAGTCAAATTTCAAAAGGCAAATATCTCCCGATCTGTAGCAATCCGAGAGAAAAAACTTATGTCACTTTGAGATAACGTATATATCAACTTCGTGTCAGAGTCACGTCAATGTATGTCCAAGGGTTTGGAGGATAGACACATTTAAATTTTTAGAGATTATTCGAAAGTCAATTTTTAAAAGGCAAATATCTCCCGATCTGTAGGAATCTAAGAGGCAAACCTTATGTCACTTTGAGGGAACGTATATGTCAACTTCATGTCATAGTCTTGTCAATGTATGTCCAAGGGTTTGGAGGATAGAGACATTTGAATTTTTCGAGATTATTCGAAAGTCAATTTTTAAAAGGCAAATATCTCCCGATCTGTAGGAATCTGAGAGACAAACCTTATGTCACTTTGAGGGAAGGCATATGTCAACTTCATGTCAGAGTCACGTCAATGTATGTCCAAGGGTTTGGAGGATAGAGACATTTTAATTTTTCGAGATTATTCGAAAGTCAATTTGTGAAAGGCAAATATCTCCCGATCTGTAGGAATCTGAGAGACAAACCTTATGTCACTTTGAGGGAACGTATATGTCAAATTCCTGTCAGAGTCACGTCAATGTATGTCCAAGGGTTTGGAGGATAGAGACGTATTAATTTTTCGAGATTATTCGAAAGTCAATATTTAAAGGTAAATATCTCCCGATCTTTAGGAATCTAAGAGACAAAACTTATGTCACTTTTAGGGAACGTATATGTCAACTTCATGTCAGAGTCACGTCAATGTATGTCCAAGGGTTTGGAGGATAGAGACATTTCAATTTTTCGAGATTATTCGAAAGTCAATTTTTAAAAGGCAAATATCTCCCGATCTTTAGGAATCTTAGAGACAAAACTTATGTCACTTTGAGGGAACGTATATGTCAACTCCATGTCATAGTTACGTCAATGTATGTCAAAAGGTTTGGAGGATAGAGACATTTAAAATTTAGAGATTATTCGAAAGTCAATTTTTAAAAGGCAAATATCTCCCGATCTGTAGGAATCTGAGAGACAAAAATTATGTCACTTTGAGGGAACGTATATGTAAACTTCATGTCGGAGTCACGTCAATGTATGTCCAAGGGTTTGGAGGATAGAGACATTTAAATTTTTCGAGATTATTCGAAAGTCAATTATTAAAATGCAAATATCTCACGATCTGTAGGCATCTGAGAGACCAACCTTATGTCACTTTGAGGGAACGTATATGTCAACTTCATGTCAGAGTCACGTCAATGTATGTCCAAGGGTTTGGAGGATAGAGACATTTAAATTTTTCGAGATTATTCGTAAGTCAATTTGTTAAAGGCAAATATCTCCCGATCTGTAGGAATCTGAGAGACAAACCTTATGACACTTTGAGGGAACGCATATGTCAACTTCATGTCAGAGTCACGTCAATGTATGTCCAAGGGTTTGGAGGATAGAGACATTTAAATTTTTCGAGATTATTCAAAAGTCAATTTTTAAAATGCAAATATCTCCCGATCTGTAGGCATCTGAGAAACAAACCTATTGTCACTTTGAGGGAACGTATATGTCAACTTAATGTCAGAGTTACGTCAATGTATGTCCAAGGGTTTGGAGGATAGAGACATTTTAATTTTTCGAGATCATTCGAAAGTCAATTTGTGAAAGGCAAATATCTCCAGATCTGTAGGAATCTGAGAGACAAACCTTATGTCACTTTGAGGGAACGTATGTGTCAACTTCCTATCAGAGTGACGTCAATGTATGTCCAAGGGTTTGAGGGATAGAGACGTTTTAATTTTTCGAGATTATTCGAAAGTCAATTTTTAAAGGTAAATATCTCCCGATCTGTAGGAATCTAAGAGACAAAACTTATGTCACTTTGAAGGAACGTATATGTCAACTTCATGTCAGAGTCACGTCAATGTATGTCCAAGGGTTTGGAGGATAGAGACATTTCAATTTTTAGAGATTATTCGAAAGTCAATTTTTAAAAGGCAAATATCTCCCGATCTGTAGGAATCTAAGAGGCAAACCTTATGTCACTTTGAGGGAACGTATATGTCAACTTCATGTCATAGTTACGTCAATGTATGTCAAAAGGTTTGGAGGATAGAGACATTTAAAATTTAGAGATTATTCGAAAGTCAATTTTTAAAAGGCAAATATCTTCCGATCTGTAGGAATCTGAGAGACAAAAATTATGTCACTTTGAGGTAACGTATATATCAACTTCGTGTCAGAGTCACGTCAATGTATGTCCAAGGGTTTGGAGGATAGAGACATTTAAATTTTTAGAGATTATTCGAAAGTCAATTTTTAAAAGGCAAATATCTCCCGATCTGTAGGAATCTAAGAGGCAAACCTTATGTCACTTTGAGGGAACGTATATGTCAACTTCATGTCAGAGTTACGTCAATGTATGTCCAAGGGTTTGGAGGATAGAGACATTTGAATTTTTCGAGATTATTCGAAAGTCAATTTTTAAAAGGCAAATATCTCCCGATCTGTAGGAATCTGAGAGACAAACCTTATGTCACTTTGAGGGAAGGCATATGTCAACTTCATGTCAGAGTCACGTCAATGTATGTCCAAGGGTTTGGAGGATAGAGACATTTTAATTTTTCGAGATTATTCGAAAGTCAATTTGTGAAAGGCAAATATCTCCCGATCTGTAGGAATCTGAGAGACAAACCTTATGTCACTTTGAGGGAACGTATATGTCAAATTCCTGTCAGAGTCACGTCAATGTATGTCCAAGGGTTTGGAGGATAGAGACGTATTAATTTTTCGAGATTATTCGAAAGTCAATATTTAAAGGTAAATATCTCCCGATCTTTAGGAATCTAAGAGACAAAACTTATGTCACTTTGAGGGAACGTATATGTCAACTTCATGTCAGAGTCACGTCAATGTATGTCCAAGGGTTTGGAGGATAGAGACATTTCAATTTTTCGAGATTATTCGAAAGTCAATTTTTAAAAGGCAAATATCTCCCGATCTGTAGGAATCTTAGAGACAAAACTTATGTCACTTTGAGGGAACGTATATGTCAACTTCATGTCATAGGTACGTCATTGTATGTCAAAAGGTTTGGAGGATAGAGACATTTAAATTTTAGAGATTATTCGAAAGTCAATTTTTAAAAGGGAAATATCTCCCGATCTGTAGGAATCTGAGAGACAAAAATTATGTCACTTTGAGGGAACGTATATGTCAACTTCATGTCGGAGTCACGTCAATGTATGTCCAAGGGTTTGGAGGATAGAGACATTTAAATTTTTCGAGATTATTCGAAAGTCAATTATTAAAATGCAAATATCTCCCGATCTGTAGGCATCTGAGACACCAACCATATGTCACTTTGAGGGAACGTATATGTCAACTTCATGTCGGAGTCACGTCAATGTATGTCCAAGGGTTTGGAGGATAGAGACATTTAAATTTTTCGAGATTATTCGAAAGTCAATTATTAAAATGCAAATATCGCCCGATCTGTAGGCATCTGAGAGACCAACCTTATGTCACTTTGAGGGAACGTATATGTCAACTTCATGTCAGAGTTACGTCAATGTATGTCCAAGGGTTTGGAGGATAGAGACATTTAAATTTTTTGAGATTATTCGATAGTCAATTATTAAAAGGCAAATATCTCCCGATCTCTAAGAATCTGAGAGATAAAACTTATGTCACTTTGAGGGAACGCATATGCCAACTACATGTCAGAGTTACGTCAATGTATGTCCAAGGGTTTGGAGGATAGAGACATTTTAATTTTTCGAGATTATTTGAAAGTCAATTCTTAAAAGGTAAATATCTCCCGATCTGTAGGAATCTAAGAGACAAAACTTATGTCACTTTGAGGGAACGTATATGTCAACTTCATGTCAGAGTCACGTCAATGTATGTCCAAGGGTTTGGAGGATAGAGACATTTAAATTTTTCGAGATTATTCGAAAGTCAATTTTTAAAAGGCAAATATCTCCCGATCTGTAGGAATCTGAGAGACAAACCTTATGTCAGTTTGAGGAAACGTATATGTCAACTTCCTGTCAGAGTTACGTCAATGTATGTCCAAGGGTTTGGAGGATAGAGACATTTTAATTTTTCGAGATCATTCGAAAGTCAATTTGTGAAAGGCAAATATCTCCAGATCTGTAGGAATCTGAGAGACAAACCTTATGTCACTTTGAGGGAACGTATGTGTCAACTTCCTATCAGAGTGACGTCAATGTATGTGCAAGGGTTTGAGGGATAGAGACGTTTTAATTTTTCGAGATTATTCGAAAGTCAATTTTTAAAGGTAAATATCTCCCGATCTGTAGGAATCTAAGAGACAAAACTTATGTCACTTTGAGGGAACGTATATGTCAACTTCATGTCAGAGTCACGTCAATGTATGTCCAAGGGTTTGGAGGATAGAGACATTTCAATTTTTCGAGATTATTCGAAAGTCAATTTTTAAAAGGCAAATATTTCCCGATCTGTAGGATTCTTAGAGACAAAACTTATGTCACATTGAGGGAACGTATATGTCAACTTCATGTCATAGTTACGTCAATGTATGTCAAAAGGTTTGGAGGATAGAGACATTTAAAATTTAGAGATTATTCGAAAGTCAATTTTTAAAAGGCAAATATCTCCCGATCTGTAGGAATCTGAGAGACAAAAATTATGTCACTTTGAGGTAACGTATATATCAACTTCATGTCAGAGTCACGTCAATGTATGTCCAAAGGTTTGGAGGATAGAGACATTTAAAATTTAGAGATTATTCGAAAGTCAAATTTCAAAAGGCAAATATCTCCCGATCTGTAGCAATCCGAGAGACAAAACTTATGTCACTTTGAGATAACGAATATATCAACTTCGTGTCAGAGTCACGTCAATGTATGTCCAAGGGTTTGGAGGATAGACACATTTAAATTTTTAGAGATTATTCGAAAGTCAATTTTTAAAAGGCAAATATCTCCCGATCTGTAGGAATCTAAGAGGCAAACCTTATGTCACTTTGAGGGAACGTATATGTCAACTTCATGTCATAGTCTTGTCAATGTATGTCCAAGGGTTTGGAGGATAGAGACGTTTTAATTTTTCGAGATTATTCGAAAGTCAATTTTTAAAGGTAAATATCTCCCGATCTGTAGGAATCTAAGAGACAAAACTTATGTCACTTTGAGGGAACGTATATGTCAACTTCATGTCAGAGTCACGTCAATGTATGTCAAAAGGTTTGGAGGATAGAGACATTTAAATTTTAGAGATTATTCGAAAGTCAATTTTTAAAAGGGAAATATCTCCCGATCTGTAGGAATCTGAGAGACAAAAATTATGTCACTTTGAGGGAACGTATATGTCAACTTCATGTCGGAGTCACGTCAATGTATGTCCAAGGGTTTGGAGGATAGAGACATTTAAATTTTTCGAGATTATTCGAAAGTCAATTATTAAAATGCAAATATCTCCCGATCTGTAGGCATCTGAGACACCAACCATATGTCACTTTGAGGGAACGTATATGTCAACTTCATGTCGGAGTCACGTCAATGTATGTCCAAGGGTTTGGAGGATAGAGACATTTAAATTTTTCGAGATTATTCGAAAGTCAATTATTAAAATGCAAATATCGCCCGATCTGTAGGCATCTGAGAGACCAACCTTATGTCACTTTGAGGGAACGTATATGTCAACTTCATGTCAGAGTTACGTCAATGTATGTCCAAGGGTTTGGAGGATAGAGACATTTAAATTTTTTGAGATTATTCGATAGTCAATTATTAAAAGGCAAATATCTCCCGATCTCTAAGAATCTGAGAGATAAAACTTATGTCACTTTGAGGGAACGCATATGCCAACTACATGTCAGAGTTACGTCAATGTATGTCCAAGGGTTTGGAGGATAGAGACATTTTAATTTTTCGAGATTATTTGAAAGTCAATTCTTAAAAGGTAAATATCTCCCGATCTGTAGGAATCTAAGAGACAAAACTTATGTCACTTTGAGGGAACGTATATGTCAACTTCATGTCAGAGTCACGTCAATGTATGTCCAAGGGTTTGGAGGATAGAGACATTTAAATTTTTCGAGATTATTCGAAAGTCAATTTTTAAAAGGCAAATATCTCCCGATCTGTAGGAATCTGAGAGACAAACCTTATGTCAGTTTGAGGAAACGTATATGTCAACTTCCTGTCAGAGTTACGTCAATGTATGTCCAAGGGTTTGGAGGATAGAGACATTTTAATTTTTCGAGATCATTCGAAAGTCAATTTGTGAAAGGCAAATATCTCCAGATCTGTAGGAATCTGAGAGACAAACCTTATGTCACTTTGAGGGAACGTATGTGTCAACTTCCTATCAGAGTGACGTCAATGTATGTGCAAGGGTTTGAGGGATAGAGACGTTTTAATTTTTCGAGATTATTCGAAAGTCAATTTTTAAAGGTAAATATCTCCCGATCTGTAGGAATCTAAGAGACAAAACTTATGTCACTTTGAGGGAACGTATATGTCAACTTCATGTCAGAGTCACGTCAATGTATGTCCAAGGGTTTGGAGGATAGAGACATTTCAATTTTTCGAGATTATTCGAAAGTCAATTTTTAAAAGGCAAATATTTCCCGATCTGTAGGATTCTTAGAGACAAAACTTATGTCACATTGAGGGAACGTATATGTCAACTTCATGTCATAGTTACGTCAATGTATGTCAAAAGGTTTGGAGGATAGAGACATTTAAAATTTAGAGATTATTCGAAAGTCAATTTTTAAAAGGCAAATATCTCCCGATCTGTAGAAATCTGAGAGACAAAAATTATGTCACTTTGAGGTAACGTATATATCAACTTCATGTCAGAGTCACGTCAATGTATGTCCAAAGGTTTGGAGGATAGAGACATTTAAAATTTAGAGATTATTCGAAAGTCAAATTTCAAAAGGCAAATATCTCCCGATCTGTAGCAATCCGAGAGACAAAACTTATGTCACTTTGAGATAACGAATATATCAACTTCGTGTCAGAGTCACGTCAATGTATGTCCAAGGGTTTGGAGGATAGACACATTTAAATTTTTAGAGATTATTCGAAAGTCAATTTTTAAAAGGCAAATATCTCCCGATCTGTAGGAATCTAAGAGGCAAACCTTATGTCACTTTGAGGGAACGTATATGTCAACTTCATGTCATAGTCTTGTCAATGTATGTCCAAGGGTTTGGAGGATAGAGACGTTTTAATTTTTCGAGATTATTCGAAAGTCAATTTTTAAAGGTAAATATCTCCCGATCTGTAGGAATCTAAGAGACAAAACTTATGTCACTTTGAGGGAACGTATATGTCAACTTCATGTCAGAGTCACGTCAATGTATGTCCAAGGGTTTGGAGGATAGAGACATTTCAATTTTTCGAGATTATTCGAAAGTCAATTTTTAAAAGGCAAATATTTCCCGATCTGTAGGATTCTTAGAGACAAAACTTATGTCACATTGAGGGAACGTATATGTCAACTTCATGTCATAGTTACGTCAATGTATGTCAAAAGGTTTGGAGGATAGAGACATTTAAAATTTAGAGATTATTCGAAAGTCAATTTTTAAAAGGCAAATATCTCCCGATCTGTAGGAATCTGAGAGACAAAACTTAAGTCACTTTGAGGGAACGTATATGTCAACTTCCTGTCAGAGTCACGTCAATGTATGTCCAAGGATTTGGAGGATAGAGACATTTAAATTTTTAGAGATTATTCGAAAGTCAATTTTTGAAAAGGCAAATATCTCCCGATCTGTAGGAATCTGAGAGACAAAAATTATGTCACTTTGAGGTAACGTATATATCAACTTCATGTCAGAGTCACGTCAATGTATGTCCAAGGGTTTGGAGGATAGAGACATTTAAAATTTAGAGATTATTCGAAAGTCAAATTTCAAAAGGCAAATATCTCCCGATCTGTAGCAATCCGAGAGAAAAAACTTATGTCACTTTGAGATAACGTATATATCAACTTCGTGTCAGAGTCACGTCAATGTATGTCCAAGGGTTTGGAGGATAGACACATTTAAATTTTTAGAGATTATTCGAAAGTCAATTTTTAAAAGGCAAATATCTCCCGATCTGTAGGAATCTAAGAGGCAAACCTTATGTCACTTTGAGGGAACGTATATGTCAACTTCATGTCATAGTCTTGTCAATGTATGTGCAAGGGTTTGGAGGATAGAGACATTTGAATTTTTCGAGATTATTCGAAAGTCAATTTTTAAAAGGCAAATATCTCCCGATCTGTAGGAATCTGAGAGACAAACCTTATGTCACTTTGAGGGAAGGCATATGTCAACTTCATGTCAGAGTCACGTCAATGTATGTCCAAGGGTTTGGAGGATAGAGACATTTTAATTTTTCGAGATTATTCGAAAGTCAATTTGTGAAAGGCAAATATCTCCCGATCTGTAGGAATCTGAGAGACAAACCTTATGTCACTTTGAGGGAACGTATATGTCAAATTCCTGTCAGAGTCACGTCAATGTATGTCCAAGGGTTTGGAGGATAGAGACGTATTAATTTTTCGAGATTATTCGAAAGTCAATATTTAAAGGTAAATATCTCCCGATCTTTAGGAATCTAAGAGACAAAACTTATGTCACTTTTAGGGAACGTATATGTCAACTTCATGTCAGAGTCACGTCAATGTATGTCCAAGGGTTTGGAGGATAGAGACATTTCAATTTTTCGAGATTATTCGAAAGTCAATTTTTAAAAGGCAAATATCTCCCGATCTGTAGGAATCTTAGAGACATAACTTATGTCACTTTGAGGGAACGTATATGTCAACTCCATGTCATAGTTACGTCAATGTATGTCAAAAGGTTTGGAGGATAGAGACATTTAAAATTTAGAGATTATTCGAAAGTCAATTTTTAAAAGGCAAATATTTCCCGATCTGTAGGAATCTGAGAGACAAAAATTATGTCACTTTGAGGGAATGTATATGTCAACTTCATGTCAGAGTCACGTCAATGTATGTCCAAGGGTTTGGAGGATAGAGACATTTAAATTTTTAGAGATTATTCGAAAGTCAATTTTCAAAAGGCAAATATCTCCCGATCTGTAGGAATCTGAGAGACAAACCTTATGTCACTTTGAGGAAACGTATATGTAAACTTCATGTCGGAGTCACGTCAATGTATGTCCAAGGGTTTGGAGGATAGAGACATTTAAATTTTTCGAGATTATTCGAAAGTCAATTATTAAAATGCAAATATCTCCCGATCTGTAGGCATCTGAGAGACCAACCTTATGTCACTTTGAGGGAAAGTATATGTCAACTTCATGTCAGAGTCACGTCAATGTATGTCCAAGGGTTTGGAGGATAGAGTCATTTAAATTTTTCGAGATTATTCGAAAGTCAATTTTTAAAAGGTAAATATCTCCCGATCTGTAGGAATCTAAGATACAAAACTTATGTCACTTTGAGGTAACGTATTTGTTAACTTCCTGTCAGAGTTACGTCAATGTATGTCCAACGGTTTGGAGGATAGAGACATTTAAATTTTTCGAGATTATTCGTAAGTCAATTTGTTAAAGGCAAATATCTCCCGATCTGTAGGAATCTGAGAGACAAACCTTATGACACTTTGAGGGAACGCATATGTCAACTTCATGTCAGAGTCACGTCAATGTATGTCCAAGGGTTTGGAGGATAGAGACATTTAAATTTTTCGAGATTATTCAAAAGTCAATTTTTAAAATGCAAATATCTCCCGATCTGTAGGCATCTGAGAAACAAACCTATTGTCACTTTGAGGGAACGTATATGTCAACTTAATGTCAGAGTTACGTCAATGTATGTCCAAGGGTTTGGAGGATAGAGACATTTTAATTTTTCGAGATCATTCGAAAGTCAATTTGTGAAAAGCAAATATCTCCAGATCTGTAGGAATCTGAGAGACAAACCTTATCTCACTTTGAGGGAACGTATGTGTCAACTTCCTATCAGAGTGACGTCAATGTATGTCCAAGGGTTTGAGGGATAGAGACGTTTTAATTTTTCGAGATTATTCGAAAGTCAATTTTTAAAGGTAAATATCTCCCGATCTGTAGGAATCTAAGAGACAAAACTTATGTCACTTTGAGGGAACGTATATGTCAACTTCATGTCAGAGTCACGTCAATGTATGTCCAAGGGTTTGGAGGATAGAGACATTTCAATTTTTCGAGATTATTCGAAAGTCAATTTTTAAAAGGCAAATATTTCCCGATCTGTAGGATTCTTAGAGACAAAACTTATGTCACATTGAGGGAACGTATATGTCAACTTCATGTCATAGTTACGTCAATGTATGTCAAAAGGTTTGGAGGATAGAGACATTTAAAATTTAGAGATTATTCGAAAGTCAATTTTTAAAAGGCAAATATCTTCCGATCTGTAGGAATCTGAGAGACAAAAATTATGTCACTTTGAGGTAACGTATATATCAACTTCGTGTCACAGTCACGTCAATGTATGTCCAAGGGTTTGGAGGATAGAGACATTTAAATTTTTAGAGATTATTCGAAAGTCAATTTTTAAAAGGCAAATATCTCCCGATCTGTAGGAATCTAAGAGGCAAACCTTATGTCACTTTGAGGGAACGTATATGTCAACTTCATGTCAGAGTCACGTCAATGTATGTCCAAGGGTTTGGAGGATAGAGACATTTCAATTTTTCGAGATTATTCGAAAGTCAATTTTTAAAAGGCAAATATTTCCCGATCTGTAGGATTCTTAGAGACAAAACTTATGTGACATTGAGGGAACGTATATGTCAACTTCATGTCATAGTTACGTCAATGTATGTCAAAAGGTTTGGAGGATAGAGACATTTAAAATTTAGAGATTATTCGAAAGTCAATTTTTAAAAGGCAAATATCTCCCGATCTGTAGGAATCTGAGAGACAAAACTTAAGTCACTTTGAGGGAACGTATATGTCAACTTCCTGTCAGAGTCACGTCAATGTATGTCCAAGGATATGGAGGATAGAGACATTTAAATTTTAAGAGATTATTCGAAAGTCAATTTTTGAAAAGGCAAATATCTCCCGATCTGTAGGAATCTGAGAGACAAAAATTATGTCACTTTGAGGTAACGTATATATCAACTTCATGTCAGAGTCACGTCAATGTATGTCCAAGGGTTTGGAGGATAGAGACATTTAAAATATAGAGATTATTCGAAAGTCAAATTTCAAAAGGCAAATATCTCCCGATCTGTAGCAATCCGAGAGAAAAAACTTATGTCACTTTGAGATAACGTATATATCAACTTCGTGTCAGAGTCACGTCAATGTATGTCCAAGGGTTTGGAGGATAGACACATTTAAATTTTTAGAGATTATTCGAAAGTCAATTTTTAAAAGGCAAATATCTCCCGATCTGTAGGAATCTAAGAGTCAAACCTTATGTCACTTTGAGGGAACGTATATGTCAACTTCATGTCATAGTCTTGTCAATGTATGTCCAAGGGTTTGGAGGATAGAGACATTTGAATTTTTCGAGATTATTCGAAAGTCAATTTTTAAAAGGCAAATATCTCCCGATCTGTAGGAATCTGAGAGACAAACCTTATGTCACTTTGAGGGAAGGCATATGTCAACTTCATGTCAGAGTCACGTCAATGTATGTCCAAGGGTTTGGAGGATAGAGACATTTTAATTTTTCGAGATTATTCGAAAGTCAATTTGTGAAAGGCAAATATCTCCCGATCTGTAGGAATCTGAGAGACAAACCTTATGTCACTTTGAGGGAACGTATATGTCAAATTCCTGTCAGAGTCACGTCAATGTATGTCCAAGGGTTTGGAGGATAGAGACGTATTAATTTTTCGAGATTATTCGAAAGTCAATATTTAAAGGTAAATATCTCCCGATCTTTAGGAATCTAAGAGACAAAACTTATGTCACTTTTAGGGAACGTATATGTCAACTTCATGTCAGAGTCACGTCAATGTATGTCCAAGGGTTTGGAGGATAGAGACATTTCAATTTTTCGAGATTATTCGAAAGTCAATTTTTAAAAGGCAAATATCTCCCGATCTGTAGGAATCTTAGAGACATAACTTATGTCACTTTGAGGGAACGTATATGTCAACTCCATGTCATAGTTACGTCAATGTATGTCAAAAGGTTTGGAGGATAGAGACATTTAAAATTTAGAGATTATTCGAAAGTCAATTTTTAAAAGGCAAATATCTCCCGATCTGTAGGAATCTGAGAGACAAAAATTATGTCACTTTGAGGGAATGTATATGTCAACTTCATGTCAGAGTCATGTCAATGTATGTCCAAGGGTTTGGAGGATAGAGACATTTAAATTTTTAGAGATTATTCGAAAGTCAATTTTCAAAAGGCAAATATCTCCCGATCTGTAGGAATCTGAGAGACAAACCTTATGTCACTTTGAGGAAACGTATATGTAAACTTCATGTCGGAGTCACGTCAATGTATGTCCAAGGGTTTGGAGGATAGAGACATTTAAATTTTTCGAGATTATTCGAAAGTCAATTATTAAAATGCAAATATCTCCCGATCTGTAGGCATCTGAGAGACCAACCTTATGTCACTTTGAGGGAAAGTATATGTCAACTTCATGTCAGAGTCACGTCAATGTATGTCCAAGGGTTTGGAGGATAGAGACATTTAAATTTTTCGAGATTATTCGAAAGTCAATTTTTAAAAGGTAAATATCTCCCGATCTGTAGGAATCTAAGATACAAAACTTATGTCACTTTGAGGTAACGTATTTGTTAACTTCCTGTCAGAGTTACGTCAATGTATGTCCAACGGTTTGGAGGATAGAGACATTTAAATTTTTCGAGATTATTCGTAAGTCAATTTGTTAAAGGCAAATATCTCCCGATCTGTAGGAATCTGAGAGACAAAACTTATGACACTTTGAGGGAACGCATATGTCAACTTCATGTCAGAGTCACGTCAATGTATGTCCAAGGGTTTGGAGGATAGAGACATTTAAATTTTTCGAGATTATTCAAAAGTCAATTTTTAAAATGCAAATATCTCCCGATCTGTAGGCATCTGAGAAACAAACCTATTGTCACTTTGAGGGAACGTATATGTCAACTTAATGTCAGAGTTACGTCAATGTATGTCCAAGGGTTTGGAGGATAGAGAGATTTTAATTTTTCGAGATCATTCGAAAGTCAATTTGTGAAAGGCAAATATCTCCAGATCTGTAGGAATCTGAGAGACAAACCTTATCTCACTTTGAGGGAACGTATGTGTCAACTTCCTATCAGAGTGACGTCAATGTATGTCCAAGGGTTTGAGGGATAGAGACGTTTTAATTTTTCGAGATTATTCGAAAGTCAATTTTTAAAGGTAAATATCTCCCGATCTGTAGGAATCTAAGAGACAAAACTTATGTCACTTTGAGGGAACGTATATGTCAACTTCATGTCAGAGTCACGTCAATGTATGTCCAAGGGTTTGGAGGATAGAGACATTTCAATTTTTCGAGATTATTCGAAAGTCAATTTTTAAAAGGCAAATATTTCCCGATCTGTAGGATTCTTAGAGACAAAACTTATGTCACATTGAGGGAACGTATATGTCAACTTCATGTCATAGTTACGTCAATGTATGTCAAAAGGTTTGGAGGATAGAGACATTTAAAATTTAGAGATTATTCGAAAGTCAATTTTTAAAAGGCAAATATCTTCCGATCTGTAGGAATCTGAGAGACAAAAATTATGTCACTTTGAGGTAACGTATATATCAACTTCGTGTCAGAGTCACGTCAATGTACGTCCAAGGGTTTGGAGGATAGAGACATTTAAATTTTTAGAGATTATTCGAAAGTCAATTTTTAAAAGGCAAATATCTCCCGATCTGTAGGAATCTAAGAGGCAAACCTTATGTCACTTTGAGGGAACGTATATGTCAACTTCATGTCATAGTCTTGTCAATGTATGTCCAAGGGTTTGGAGGATAGAGACGTTTTAATTTTTCGAGATTATTCGAAAGTCAATTTTTAAAGGTAAATATCTCCCGATCTGTAGGAATCTAAGAGACAAAACTTATGTCACTTTGAGGGAACGTATATGTCAACTTCATGTCAGAGTCACGTCAATGTATGTCCAAGGGTTTGGAGGATAGAGACATTTCAATTTTTCGAGATTATTCGAAAGTCAATTTTTAAAAGGCAAATATTTCCCGATCTGTAGGATTCTTAGAGACAAAACTTATGTGACATTGAGGGAACGTATATGTCAACTTCATGTCATAGTTACGTCAATGTATGTCAAAAGGTTTGGAGGATAGAGACATTTAAAATTTAGAGATTATTCGAAAGTCAATTTTTAAAAGGCAAATATCTCCCGATCTGTAGGAATCTGAGAGACAAAACTTAAGTCACTTTGAGGGAACGTATATGTCAACTTCCTGTCAGAGTCACGTCAATGTATGTCCAAGGATTTGGAGGATAGAGACATTTAAATTTTTAGAGATTATTCGAAAGTCAATTTTTGAAAAGGCAAATATCTCCCGATCTGTAGGAATCTGAGAGACAAAAATTATGTCACTTTGAGGTAACGTATATATCAACTTCATGTCAGAGTCACGTCAATGTATGTCCAAGGGTTTGGAGGATAGAGACATTTAAAATTTAGAGATTATTCGAAAGTCAAATTTCAAAAGGCAAATATCTCCCGATCTGTAGCAATCCGAGAGAAAAAACTTATGTCACTTTGAGATAACGTATATATCAACTTCGTGTCAGAGTCACGTCAATGTATGTCCAAGGGTTTGGAGGATAGACACATTTAAATTTTTAGAGATTATTCGAAAGTCAATTTTTAAAAGGCAAATATCTCCCGATCTGTAGGAATCTAAGAGGCAAACCTTATGTCACTTTGAGGGAACGTATATGTCAACTTCATGTCATAGTCTTGTCAATGTATGTCCAAGGGTTTGGAGGATAGAGACATTTGAATTTTTCGAGATTATTCGAAAGTCAATTTTTAAAAGGCAAATATCTCCCGATCTGTAGGAATCTGAGAGACAAACCTTATGTCACTTTGAGGGAAGGCATATGTCAACTTCATGTCAGAGTCACGTCAATGTATGTCCAAAGGTTTGGAGGATAGAGACATTTTAATTTTTCGAGATTATTCGAAAGTCAATTTGTGAAAGGCAAATATCTCCCGATCTGTAGGAATCTGAGAGACAAACCTTATGTCACTTTGAGGGAACGTATATGTCAAATTCCTGTCAGAGTCACGTCAATGTATGTCCAAGGGTTTGGAGGATAGAGACGTATTAATTTTTCGAGATTATTCGAAAGTCAATATTTAAAGGTAAATATCTCCCGATCTTTAGGAATCTAAGAGACAAAACTTATGTCACTTTTAGGGAACGTATATGTCAACTTCATGTCAGAGTCACGTCAATGTATGTCCAAGGGTTTGGAGGATAGAGACATTTCAATTTTTCGAGATTATTCGAAAGTCAATTTTTAAAAGGCAAATATCTCCCGATCTGTAGGAATCTTAGAGACAAAACTTATGTCACTTTGAGGGAACGTATATGTCAACTCCATGTCATAGTTACGTCAATGTATGTCAAAAGGTTTGGAGGATAGAGACATATAAAATTTAGAGATTAGTCGAAAGTCAATTTTTAAAAGGCAAATATCTCCCGATCTGTAGGAATCTGAGAGACAAAAATTATGTCACTTTGAGGGAATGTATACGTCAACTTCATGTCAGAGTCACGTCAATGTATGTCCAAGGGTTTGGAGGATAGAGACATTTAAATTTTTAGAGATTATTCGAAAGTCAATTTTCAAAAGGCAAATATCTCCCGATCTGTAGGAATCTGAGAGACAAACCTTATGTCACTTTGAGGAAACGTATATGTAAACTTCATGTCGGAGTCACGTCAATGTATGTCCAAGGGTTTGGAGGATAGAGACATTTAAATTTTTCGAGATTATTCGAAAGTCAATTATTAAAATGCAAATATCTCCCGATCTGTAGGCATCTGAGAGACCAACCTTATGTCACTTTGAGGGAACGTATATGTCAACTTCATGTCAGAGTCACGTCAATGTATGTCCAAGGGTTTGGAGGATAGAGACATTTAAATTTTTCGAGATTATTCGAAAGTCAATTTTTAAAAGGTAAAAATCTCCCGATCTGTAGGAATCTAAGATACAAAACTTATGTCACTTTGAGGTAACGTATTTGTTAACTTCCTGTCAGAGTTACGTCAATGTATGTCCAACGGTTTGGAGGATAGAGACATTTAAATTTTTCGAGATTATTCGTAAGTCAATTTGTTAAAGGCAAATATCTCCCGATCTGTAGGAATCTGAGAGACAAACCTTATGACACTTTGAGGGAACGCATATGTCAACTTCATGTCAGAGTCACGTCAATGTATGTCCAAGGGTTTGGAGGATAGAGACATTTAAATTTTTCGAGATTATTCAAAAGTCAATTTTTAAAATGCAAATATCTCCCGATCTGTAGGCATCTGAGAAACAAACCTATTGTCACTTTGAGGGAACGTATATGTCAACTTAATGTCAGAGTTACGTCAATGTATGTCCAAGGGTTTGGAGGATAGAGACATTTTAATTTTTCGAGATCATTCGAAAGTCAATTTGTGAAAGGCAAATATCTCCAGATCTGTAGGAATCTGAGAGACAAACCTTATCTCACTTTGAGGGAACGTATGTGTCAACTTCCTATCAGAGTGACGTCAATGTATGTCCAAGGGTTTGAGGGATAGAGACGTTTTAATTTTTCGAGATTATTCGAAAGTCAATTTTTAAAGGTAAATATCTCCCGATCTGTAGGAATCTAAGAGACAAAACTTATGTCACTTTGAGGGAACGTATATGTCAACTTCATGTCAGAGTCACGTCAATGTATGTCCAAGGGTTTGGAGGATAGAGACATTTCAATTTTTCGAGATTATTCGAAAGTCAATTTTTAAAAGGCAAATATTTCCCGATCTGTAGGATTCTTAGAGACAAAACTTATGTCACATTGAGGGAACGTATATGTCAACTTCATGTCATAGTTACGTCAATGTATGTCAAAAGGTTTGGAGGATAGAGACATTTAAAATTTAGAGATTATTCGAAAGTCAATTTTTAAAAGGCAAATATCTTCCGATCTGTAGGAATCTGAGAGACAAAAATTATGTCACTTTGAGGTAACGTATATATCAACTTCGTGTCAGAGTCACGTCAATGTATGTCCAAGGGTTTGGAGGATAGAGACATTTAAATTTTTAGAGATTATTCGAAAGTCAATTTTTAAAAGGCAAATATCTCCCGATCTGTAGGAATCTAAGAGGCAAACCTTATGTCACTTTGAGGGAACGTATATGTCAACTTCATGTCATAGTCTTGTCAATGTATGTCCAAGGGTTTGGAGGATAGAGACGTTTTAATTTTTCGAGATTATTCGAAAGTCAATTTTTAAAGGTAAATATCTCCCGATCTGTAGGAATCTAAGAGACAAAACTTATGTCACTTTGAGGGAACGTATATGTCAACTTCATGTCAGAGTCACGTCAATGTATGTCCAAGGGTTTGGAGGATAGAGACATTTCAATTTTTCGAGATTATTCGAAAGTCAATTTTTAAAAGGCAAATATTTCCCGATCTGTAGGATTCTTAGAGACAAAACTTATGTGACATTGAGGGAACGTATATGTCAACTTCATGTCATAGTTACGTCAATGTATGTCAAAAGGTTTGGAGGATAGAGACATTTAAAATTTAGAGATTATTCGAAAGTCAATTTTTAAAAGGCAAATATCTCCCGATCTGTAGGAATCTGAGAGACAAAACTTAAGTCACTTTGAGGGAACGTATATGTCAACTTCCTGTCAGAGTCACGTCAATGTATGTCCAAGGATTTGGAGGATAGAGACATTTAAATTTTTAGAGATTATTCGAAAGTCAATTTTTGAAAAGGCAAATATCTCCCGATCTGTAGGAATCTGAGAGACAAAAATTATGTCACTTTGAGGTAACGTATATATCAACTTCATGTCAGAGTCACGTCAATGTATGTCCAAGGGTTTGGAGGATAGAGACATTTAAAATTTAGAGATTATTCGAAAGTCAAATTTCAAAAGGCAAATATCTCCCGATCTGTAGCAATCCGAGAGAAAAAACTTATGTCACTTTGAGATAACGTATATATCAACTTCGTGTCAGAGTCACGTCAATGTATGTCCAAGGGTTTGGAGGATAGACACATTTAAATTTTTAGAGATTATTCGAAAGTCAATTTTTAAAAGGCAAATATCTCCCGATCTGTAGGAATCTAAGAGGCAAACCTTATGTCACTTTGAGGGAACGTATATGTCAACTTCATGTCATAGTCTTGTCAATGTATGTCCAAGGGTTTGGAGGATAGAGACATTTGAATTTTTCGAGATTATTCGAAAGTCAATTTTTAAAAGGCAAATATCTCCCGATCTGTAGGAATCTGAGAGACAAACCTTATGTCACTTTGAGGGAAGGCATATGTCAACTTCATGTCAGAGTCACGTCAATGTATGTCCAAAGGTTTGGAGGATAGAGACATTTTAATTTTTCGAGATTATTCGAAAGTCAATTTGTGAAAGGCAAATATCTCCCGATCTGTAGGAATCTGAGAGACAAACCTTATGTCACTTTGAGGGAACGTATATGTCAAATTCCTGTCAGAGTCACGTCAATGTATGTCCAAGGGTTTGGAGGATAGAGACGTATTAATTTTTCGAGATTATTCGAAAGTCAATATTTAAAGGTAAATATCTCCCGATCTTTAGGAATCTAAGAGACAAAACTTATGTCACTTTTAGGGAACGTATATGTCAACTTCATGTCAGAGTCACGTCAATGTATGTCCAAGGGTTTGGAGGATAGAGACATTTCAATTTTTCGAGATTATTCGAAAGTCAATTTTTAAAAGGCAAATATCTCCCGATCTGTAGGAATCTTAGAGACAAAACTTATGTCACTTTGAGGGAACGTATATGTCAACTCCATGTCATAGTTACGTCAATGTATGTCAAAAGGTTTGGAGGATAGAGACATATAAAATTTAGAGATTAGTCGAAAGTCAATTTTTAAAAGGCAAATATCTCCCGATCTGTAGGAATCTGAGAGACAAAAATTATGTCACTTTGAGGGAATGTATACGTCAACTTCATGTCAGAGTCACGTCAATGTATGTCCAAGGGTTTGGAGGATAGAGACATTTAAATTTTTAGAGATTATTCGAAAGTCAATTTTCAAAAGGCAAATATCTCCCGATCTGTAGGAATCTGAGAGACAAACCTTATGTCACTTTGAGGAAACGTATATGTAAACTTCATGTCGGAGTCACGTCAATGTATGTCCAAGGGTTTGGAGGATAGAGACATTTAAATTTTTCGAGATTATTCGAAAGTCAATTATTAAAATGCAAATATCTCCCGATCTGTAGGCATCTGAGAGACCAACCTTATGTCACTTTGAGGGAACGTATATGTCAACTTCATGTCAGAGTCACGTCAATGTATGTCCAAGGGTTTGGAGGATAGAGACATTTAAATTTTTCGAGATTATTCGAAAGTCAATTTTTAAAAGGTAAAAATCTCCCGATCTGTAGGAATCTAAGATACAAAACTTATGTCACTTTGAGGTAACGTATTTGTTAACTTCCTGTCAGAGTTACGTCAATGTATGTCCAAGGGTTTGGAGGATAGAGACATTTCAATTTTTCGAGATTATTCGTAAGTCAATTTGTTAAAGGCAAATATCTCCCGATCTGTAGGAATCTGAGAGACAAACCTTATGACACTTTGAGGGAACGCATATGTCAACTTCATGTCAGAGTAACGTCAATGTATGTCCAAGGGTTTGGAGGATAGAGACATTTAAATTTTTCGAGATTATTCAAAAGTCAATTTTTAAAATGCAAATATCTCCCGATCTGTAGGCATCTGAGAAACAAACCTATTGTCACTTTGAGGGAACGTATATGTCAACTTAATGTCAGAGTTACGTCAATGTATGTCCAAGGGTTTGGAGGATAGAGACATTTTAATTTTTCGAGATCATTCGAAAGTCAATTTGTGAAAGGCAAATATCTCCAGATCTGTAGGAATCTGAGAGACAAACCTTATGTCACTTTGAGGGAACGTATGTGTCAACTTCCTATCAGAGTGACGTCAATGTATGTCCAAGGGTTTGAGGGATAGAGACGTTTTAATTTTTCGAGATTATTCGAAAGTCAATTTTTAAAGGTAAATATCTCCCGATCTGTAGGAATCTAAGAGACAAAACTTATGTCACTTTGAGGGAACGTATATGTCAACTTCATGTCAGAGTCACGTCAATGTATGTCCAAGGGTTTGGAGGATAGAGACGTATTAATTTTTCGAGATTATTCGAAAGTCAATATTTAAAGGTAAATATCTCCCGATCTTTAGGAATCTAAGAGACAAAACTTATGTCACTTTTAGGGAACGTATATGTCAACTTCATGTCAGAGTCACGTCAATGTATGTCCAAGGGTTTGGAGGATAGAGACATTTCAATTTTTCGAGATTATTCGAAAGTCAATTTTTAAAAGGCAAATATCTCCCGATCTGTAGGAATCTTAGAGACATAACTTATGTCACTTTGAGGGAACGTATATGTCAACTCCATGTCATAGTTATGTCAATGTATGTCAAAAGGTTTGGAGGATAGAGACATTTAAAATTTAGAGATTATTCGAAAGTCAATTTTTAAAAGGCAAATATCTCCCGATCTGTAGGAATCTGAGAGACAAAAATTATGTCACTTTGAGGGAATGTATATGTCAACTTCATGTCAGAGTCACGTCAATGTATGTCCAAGGGTTTGGAGGATAGAGACATTTAAATTATTCGAGATTATTCAAAAGTCAATTTTTAAAATGCAAATATCTCCCGATCTGTAGGCATCTGAGAAACAAACCTATTGTCACTTTGAGGGAACGTATATGTCAACTTAATGTCAGAGTTACGTCAATGTATGTCCAAGGGTTTGGAGGATAGAGACATTTTAATTTTTCGAGATCATTCGAAAGTCAATTTGTGAAAGGCAAATATCTCCAGATCTGTAGGAATCTGAGAGACAAACCTTATGTCACTTTGAGGGAACGTATGTGTCAACTTCCTATCAGAGTGACGTCAATGTATGTCCAAGGGTTTGAGGGATAGAGACGTTTTAATTTTTCGAGATTATTCGAAAGTCAATTTTTAAAGGTAAATATCTCCCGATCTGTAGGAATCTAAGAGACAAAACTTATGTCACTTTGAGGGAACGTATATGTCAACTTCATGTCAGAGTCACGTCAATGTATGTCCAAGGGTTTGGAGGATAGAGACATTTTAATTTTTCGAGATTATTCGAAAGTCAATTTTTAAAAGGCAAATATTTCCCGATCTGTAGGATTCTTAGAGACAAAACTTATGTCACATTGAGGGAACGTATATGTCAACTTCATGTCATAGTTACGTCAATGTATGTCAAAAGGTTTGGAGGATAGAGACATTTAAAATTTAGAGATTATTCGAAAGTTAATTTTTAAAAGGCAAATATCTTCCGATCTGTAGGAATCTGAGAGACAAAAATTATGTCACTTTGAGGTAACGTATATATCAACTTCGTGTCAGAGTCACGTCAATGTATGTCCAAGGGTTTGGAGGATAGAGACATTTAAATTTTTAGAGATTATTCGAAAGTCAATTTTCAAAAGGCAAATATCTCCCGATCTGTAGGAATCTGAGAGACAAACCTTATGTCACTTTGAGGAAACGTATATGTCAACTTCATGTCATAGTCTTGTCAATGTATGTCCAAGGGTTTGGAGGATAGAGACATTTGAATTTTTCGAGATTATTCGAAAGTCAATTTTTAAAAGGCAAATATCTCCCGATCTGTAGGAATCTGAGAGACAAACCTTATGTCACTTTGAGGGAAGGCATATGTCAACTTCATGTCAGAGTCACGTCAATGTATGTCCAAGGGTTTGGAGGATAGAGACATTTTAATTTTTCGAGATTATTCGAAAGTCAATTTGTGAAAGGCAAATATCTCCCGATCTGTAGGAATCTGAGAGACAAACCTTATGTCACTTTGAGGGAACGTATATGTCAAATTCCTGTCAGAGTCACGTCAATGTATGTCCAAGGGTTTGGAAGATAGAGACGTATTAATTTTTCGAGATTATTCGAAAGTCAATATTTAAAGGTAAATATCTCCCGATCTTTAGGAATCTAAGAGACAAAACTTATGTCACTTTGAGGGAACGTATATGTCAACTTCATGTCAGAGTCACGTCAATGTATGTCCAAGGGTTTGGAGGATAGAGACATTTCAATTTTTCGAGATTATTCGAAAGTCAATTTTTAAAAGGCAAATATCTCCCGATCTGTAGGAATCTTAGAGACAAAACTTATGTCACTTTGAGGGAACGTATATGTCAACTCCATGTCATAGTTACGTCAATGTATGTCAAAAGGTTTGGAGGATAGAGACATTTAAAATTTAGAGATTATTCGAAAGTCAATTTTTAAAAGGCAAATATCTCCCGATCTGTAGGAATCTGAGAGACAAAAATTATGTCACTTTGAGGGAATGTATATGTCAACTTCATGTCAGAGTCACGTCAATGTATGTCCAAGGGTTTGGAGGATAGAGACATTTAAATTTTTAGAGATTATTCGAAAGTCAATTTTCAAAAGGCAAATATCTCCCGATCTGTAGGAATCTGAGAGACAAACCTTATGTCACTTTGAGGAAACGTATATGTAAACTTCATGTCGGAGTCACGTCAATGTATGTCCAAGGGTTTGGAGGATAGAGACATTTAAATTTTTCGAGATTATTCGAAAGTCAATTATTAAAATGCAAATATCTCCCGATCTGTAGGCATCTGAGAGACCAACCTTATGTCACTTTGAGGGAACGTATATGTCAACTTCATGTCAGAGTCACGTCAATGTATGTCCAAGGGTTTGGAGGATAGAGACATTTAAATTTTTCGAGATTATTCGAAAGTCAATTTTTAAAAGGTAAATATCTCCCGATCTGTAGGAATCTGAGAGACAAACCTTATGACACTTTGAGGGAACGCATATGTCAACTTCATGTCAGAGTCACGTCAATGTATGTCCAAGGGTTTGGAGGATAGAGACATTTAAATTTTTCGAGATTATTCAAAAGTCAATTTTTAAAATGCAAATATCTCCCGATCTGTAGGCATCTGAGAGACAAACCTATTGTCACTTTGAGGGAACGTATATGTCAACTTAATGTCAGAGTTACGTCAATGTATGTCAAAGGGTTTGGAGGATAGAGACATTTTAATTTTTCGAGATTATTCAAAAGTCAATTTGTGAAAGGCAAATATCTCCCGATCTGTAGGAATCTGAAAGACCAACCTTATGTCACTTTCAGGGAACGTATATGTCAACTTCCTGTCAGAGTCACGTCAATGTATGTACAAGGGTTTGGAGGATAGAGACGTTTAAATTTTTCGAGATTATTCGAAAGTCAATTTTTAAAAGGCAAATATCTCCCGATCTATAGGAATCTAAGATACAAACCTTATGTCACTTTGAGGGAACGTATATGTCAACTTCATGTCATAGTCTTGTCAATGTATGTCCAAGGGTTTGGAGGATAGAGACATTTGAATTTTTCGAGATTATTCGAAAGTCAATTATTAAAAGGCAAATATCTCCCGATCTGTAGAAATCTGAGAGACAAACCTTATGTCACTTTGAGGCAACGCATATGTCAACTTCATGTCAGAGTCACGTTAATGTATGTCCAAAGATTTGGAGGATAGAGACATTTAAAATTTAGAGATTATTCGAAAGTCAATTTTTAAAAGGCAAATATCTCCCGATCTGTAGGCATCTGAGAGACAAACCTATTGTCACTTTGAGGGAACGTATATGTCAACTTAATGTCAGAGTTACGTCAATGTATGTCCAAGGGTTTGGAAGATAGAGACATTTTAATTTTTCGAGATTATTCGAAAGTCAATTTGTGAAAGGCAAATATCTCCCGATCTGTAGGAATCTGAGAGACCAACCTTATGTCACTTTAAGGGAACGTATATGTCAACTTTCTGTCTGAGTCACGTCAATGTATGTCCAAGGGTTTGGAGGATAGAGACGTTTTAATTTTTCGAGATTATTCGAAAGTCAATTTTTAAAAGGCAAATATCTCCCGATCTGTAGGAATCTGAGAGACAAAAATTATGTCACTTTGAGGTAACGTATATATCAACTTCATGTCAGAGTCACGTCAATGTATGTCCAAGGGTTTGGAGGATAGAGACATTTAAATTTATAGAGATTATTCGAAAGTCAATTTGTAAAGGCAAATATCTCCCGATCTGTAGGAATCTGAGAGACAAACCTTATGTCACTTTGAGGGAACGCATATGTCAACTTCATGTCAGAGTCACGTCAATGTATGTCCAAGGGTTTGGAGGATAGAGACATTTAAATTTTTCGAGATTATTCGAAAGTCAATTTTTAAAAGGCAAATATCTCCCGATCTGTAGGCATCTGAGAGACAAACCTATTGTCACTTTGAGGGAACGTATATGTCAACTTAATGTCAGAGTTACGTCAATGTATGTCCAAGGGTTTGGAAGATAGAGACATTTTAATTTTTCGAGATTATTCGAAAGTCAATTTGTGAAAGGCAAATATCTCCCGATCTGTAGGAATCTGAGAGACCAACCTTATGTCACTTTGAGGGAACGTATATGTCAACTTCATGTCAGAGTAACATCAATGTATGTCAAAGGGTTTGGAGGATAGAGACATTTTAATTTTTGAGATTATTCGATAGTCAATTTTTAAAAGGCAAAAATCTCCCGATCTGTAAGAATCTGAGAGAAAACTTATGTCACTTTGAGGGAACGCATATGCCAACTACATGTCAGAGTTACGTCAATGTATGTCCAAGGGATTGGAGGATAGAGACATTTAAATTTTTCGAGATTATTTGAAAGTCAATTTTTAAAAGGTAAATATCTCCCGAAATGTAGGAATCTAAGAGACAAAACTTATGTCACTTTGAGGGAACGTATATGTCAACTTCATGTCAGAGTCACGTCAATGTATGTCCAAGGGTTTGGTGGATAGAGACATTTAAATTTTTCGAGATTATTCGAAAGTCAATTATTAAAAGGCAAATATCTCCCGATCTGAAGGAATCTGAGAGACAAACCTTATGTCACTTTGTGGAAACGTATATGTCAACTTCCTGTGAGAGTTACGTCAATGTATGTCCAAGGGTTTGGAGGATAGAGAAATTTTAATTTTTCGAGATTATTCGAAAGTCAATTTGTGAAAGGCAAATATCTCCCGATCTGTAGGAATCTGAGAGACAAACCTTATGTCACTTTGAGGGAACGTATGTGTCAACTTCCTGTCAGAGTCACGTCAATGTATGTCCAAGGGTTTGGAGGATAGAGACGTTTTAATTTTTCGAGATTATTCGAAAGTCAATTTTTAAAGGTAAATATCTCCCGATCTGTAGGAATCTAAGAGACAAAACTTATGTCACTTAGAGGGAACGTATGTGTCAACTTCATGTCAGAGTCACGTCAATGTATGTCAAAGGGTTTGGAGGATAGAGACATTTCAATTTTTCGAGATTATTCGAAAGTCAATTTTCAAAAGGCAAATATCTCCCGATCTGCTGGAATCTTAGAGACAAAACTTATGTCACTTTGAGGGAACGTATATGTCAACTTCATGTCATAGTTACGTCAATGTATGTCAAAAGGTTTGGAGGATAGAGACATTTAAAATTTAGAGATTATTCGAAAGTCAATTTTTAAAAGGCAAATATCTCCCGATCTGTAGGAATCTGAGAGACAAACCTTATGTCACTTTGAGGAAACGTATATGTCAACTTCATGTCGGAGTCACGTCAATGTATGTCCAAGGGTTTGGAGGATATAGACATTTAAATTTTTCGAGATTATTCGAAAGTCAATTATTAAAATGCAAATATCTCCCGATCTGTTTTAATCTGAGAGGCAAACCTTATGTCACTTTGAGGGAACGTATATGTTAACTTCATGTCATAGTCTTGTCAATGTATGTCCAAGGGTTTGGAGGATAGAGACATTTGAATTTTTCGAGATTTTTCGAATGTCAATTTTTAAAAGGCAAATATCTCCCGATCTGTAGGAATCTGAGAGACAAACCTTATGTCACTTTGAGGCAACGCATATGTCAACTTCATGTCAGAGTTACGTCATTGTATGTCCAACGGTTTGGAGGATAGAGACAATTTAGTTTTTCGAGATTATTCGAAAGTCAATTTGTTAAAGGCAAATATCTCCCGATCTGTAGGAATCTGAGAGACAAACCTTATGTCACTTTGAGGGAATGTATATGTCAACTTCATGTCGGAGTCACGTCAATGTATGTCCAAGGGTTTGGAGGATAGAGACATTTAAATTTTTCGAGATTATTCGAAAGTCAATTATTAAAATGCAAATATCTCCCGATCTGTTTTAATCTGAGAGGCAAACCTTATGTCACTTTGAGGGAACGTATGTGTCAACTTCATGTCATAGTCTTGTCAATGTATGGCAAAGTGTTTGGAGGATAAACACATTTTAATTTTTCGAGATATTTCGAAAGTCAATTTTTAAAAGGCAAATATCTCCCGATCTGTAGGAATCTGAGAGACAAACCTAATGTCACTTTGAGGCAACGCATATGTCAACTTCATGTCAGAGTTACGTCAATGTATGTCCAACGGTTTGGAGGATAGAGACATTTTATTTTTTCGAGATTATTCGAAAGTCAATTTGTTAAAGGCAAATATCTCCCGATCTGTAGGAATCTGAGAGACAAACCTTATGTCACTTTGAGGGAACGCATATGTCAACTTCATGTCAGAGTCACGTCAATGTATGTCCAAGGGTTTGGAGGATAGAGACATTTAAATTTTTCGAGATTATTCGAAAGTCAATTTTTAAAAGGCAAATATCTCCCGATCTGTAGGAATCTGAGAGACAAACCTTATGTCACTTTGAGGGAACGTATATGTCAACTTCATGTCAGAGATACGTCAATGTATGTCCAAGGGTTTGGAGGATAGAGACATTTTAATTTTTTTAGATTATTCGAAAGTCAATTTGTGAAAGGCAAATATCTCCCGATCTGTAGGAATCTGAGAGACAAACCTTATGTCACTTTGAGGGAACGTATATGTCAACTTCCTGTCAGAGTCACGTCAATGTATGTCCAAGGGTTTGGAGGATAGAGACGTTTTAATTTTTCGAGATTATTCGAAAGTCAATATTTAAAGGTAAATATCTCCCGATCTTTAGGAACCTAAGAGACAAAACTTATGTCACTTTGAGGGAACGTATATGTCAACTTCATGTCAGAGTCACGTCAATGTATGTCCAAGGGTTTGGAGGATAGAGACATTTCAATTTTTCGAGATTATTCGAAAGTCAATTTTTAAAAGGCAAATATCTCCAGATCTGTAGGAATCTTAGAGACAAAACTTATGTCACTTTGAGGGAACGTATATGTCAACTTCATGTCATAGGTACGTCATTGTATGTCAAAAGGTTTGGAGGATAGAGACATTTAAATTTTAGAGATTATTCGAAAGTCAATTTTTAAAAGGGAAATATCTCCCGATCTGTAGGAATCTGAGAGACAAAAATTATGTCACTTTGAGGGAACGTATATGTCAACTTCATGTCGGAGTCACGTCAATGTATGTCCAAGGGTTTGGAGGATAGAGACATTTAAAATTTTCGAGATTATTCGAAAGTCAATTATTAAAATGCAAATATCGCCCGATCTGTAGGCATCTGAGAGACCAACCTTATGTCACTTTGAGGGAACGTATATGTCAACTTCATGTCAGAGTTACGTCAATGTATGTCCAAGGGTTTGGAGGATAGAGACATTTAAATTTTTTGAGATTATTCGATAGTCAATTATTAAAAGGCAAATATCTCCCGATCTCTAAGAATCTGAGAGATAAAACTTATGTCACTTTGAGGGAACGCATATGCCAACTACATGTCAGAGTTACGTCAATGTATGTCCAAGGGTTTGGAGGATAGAGACATTTTAATTTTTCGAGATTATTTGAAAGTCAATTTTTAAAAGGTAAATATCTCCCGATCTGTAGGAATCTAAGAGACAAAACTTATGTCACTTTGAGGGAACGTATATGTCAACTTCATGTCAGAGTCACGTCAATGTATGTCCAAGGGTTTGGAGGATAGAGACATTTAAATTTTTCGAGATTATTCGAAAGTCAATTTTTAAAAGGCAAATATCTCCCGATCTGTAGGAATCTGAGAGACAAACCTTATGTCAGTTTGACGAAACGTATATGTCAACTTCCTGTCAGAGTTACGTCAATGTATGTCCAAGGGTTTGGAGGATAGAGACATTTTAATTTTTCGAGATTATTCGAAAGTCAATTTGTGAAAGGCAAATATCTCCCGATCTGTAGGAATCTGAAAGACCAACCTTATGTCACTTTCAGGAAACGTATATGTCAACTTCCTGTCAGAGTCACGTCAATGTATGTCCAAGGGTTTGGAGGATAGAGACATTTGAATTTTTCGAGATTATTCGAAAGTCAATTATTAAAAGGCAAATATCTCCCGATCTGTAGGAATCTGAGAGACAAACCTTATGTCACTTTGAGGCAACGCATATGTCAACTTCATGTCAGAGTCACGTTAATGTATGTTCAAGGATTTGGAGGATAGAGACATTTTAATTTTTCGAGATTATTCGAAAGTCAATTTTTAAAATGCAAATATCTCCCGATCTGTAGGCATCTGAGAGACAAACCTTATGTCACTTTGAGGGAACGTATATGTCAACTTCCTGTCAGAGTCACGTCAATGTATGTCCAAGGGTTTGGAGGATAGAGACGTTTTAATTTTTCGAGATTATTCGAAAGTCAATATTTAAAGGTAAATATCTCCCGATCTTTAGGAATCTAAGAGACAAAACTTATGTCACTTTGAGGGAACGTATATGTCAACTTCATGTCAGAGTCACGTCAATGTATGTCCAAGGGTTTGGAGGATAGAGACATTTCAATTTTTCGAGATTATTCGAAAGTCAATTTTCAAAAGGCAAATATCTCCCGATCTGCTGGAATCTTAGAGACAAAACTTATGTCACTTTGAGGGAACGTATATGTCAACTTCATGTCATAGTTACGTCAATGTATGTCAAAAGGTTTGGAGGATAGAGACATTTAAAATTTAGAGATTATTCGAAAGTCAATTTTTAAAAGGCAAATATCTCCCGATCTGTAGGAATCTGAGAGACAAAAATTATGTCACTTTGAGGGAACGTATATATCAACTTCATGTCATAGTTACGTCATTGTATGTCAAAAGGTTTGGAGGATAGAGACATTTAAAATTTAGAGATTATTCGAAAGTCAATTTTTAAAAGGCAAATATCTCCCGATCTGTAGGAATCTGAGAGACAAAAATTATGTCACTTTGAGGGAACGTATATGTCAACTTCATGTCAGAGTCACGTCAATGTATGTCCAAGGGTTTGGAGGATAGAGACATTTAAATTTTTAGAGATTATTCGAAAGTCAATTTTCAAAAGGCAAATATCTCCCGATCTGTAGGAATCTGAGAGAAAAACCTTATGTCACTTTGAGGAAACGTATATGTCAACTTCATGTCGAAGTCACGTTAATGTATGTCCAAGGGTTTGGAGGATAGAGACATTTAAATTTTTCGAGATTATTCGAAAGTCAATTATTAAAATGCAAATATCTCTCGATCTGTAGGCATCTGAGAGACCAACCTTATGTCACTTTGAGGGAACGTATATGTCAACTTCATGTCGGAGTCACGTCAATGTATGTCCAAGGGTTTGGAGGATAGAGACATTTAAATTTTTCGAGATTATTCGAAAGTCAATTATTAAAATGCAAATATCTCCCGATCTGTTTTAATCTGAGAGGCAAACCTTATGTCACTTTGAGGGAACGTATATGTCAACTTCATGTCATAGTCTTGTCAATGTATGTCCAAGGGTTTGGAGGATAGAGACATTTGAATTTTTCGAGATTTTTCGAAAGTCAATTTTTAAAAGGCAAATATCTCCCGATCTGTAGGAATTTGAGAGACAAACCTTATGTCACTTTGAGGCAACGCATATGTCAACTTCATGTCAGAGTTACGTCAATGTATGTCCAACGGTTTGGAGGATAGAGACATTTTAATTTTTCGAGATTATTCGTAAGTCAATTTGTTAGAGGCAAATATCTCCCGATCTGTAGGAATCTGAGAGACAAACCTTATGACACTTTGAGGGAACGCATATGTCAACTTCATGTCAGAGTCACGTCAATGTATGTCCAAGGGTTTGGAGGATAGAGACATTTAAAATTTAGAGATTATTCGAAAGTTAATTTTTAAAAGGCAAATATCTTCCGATCTGTAGGAATCTGAGAGACAAAAATTATGTCACTTTGAGGTAACGTATATATCAACTTCGTGTCAGAGTCACGTCAATGTATGTCCAAGGGTTTGGAGGATAGAGACATTTAAATTTTTAGAGATTATTCGAAAGTCAATTTTCAAAAGGCAAATATCTCCCGATCTGTAGGAATCTGAGAGACAAACCTTATGTCACTTTGAGGAAACGTATATGTCAACTTCATGTCATAGTCTTGTCAATGTATGTCCAAGAGTTTAGAGGATAGAGACATTTGAATTTTTCGAGATTATTCGAAAGTCAATTTTTAAAAGGCAAATATCTCCCGATCTGTAGGAATCTGAGAGACAAACCTTATGTCACTTTGAGGGAAGGCATATGTCAACTTCATGTCAGAGTCACGTCAATGTATGTCCAAGGGTTTGGAGGATAGAGACATTTTAATTTTTCGAGATTATTCGAAAGTCAATTTGTGAAAGGCAAATATCTCCCGATCTGTAGGAATCTGAGAGACAAACCTTATGTCACTTTGAGGGAACGTATATGTCAAATTCCTGTCAGAGTCACGTCAATGTATGTCCAAGGGTTTGGAGGATAGAGACGTATTAATTTTTCGAGATTATTCGAAAGTCAATATTTAAAGGTAAATATCTCCCGATCTTTAGGAATCTAAGAGACAAAACTTATGTCACTTTGAGGGAACGTATATGTCAACTTCATGTCAGAGTCACGTCAATGTATGTCCAAGGGTTTGGAGGATAGAGACATTTCAATTTTTCGAGATTATTCGAAAGTCAATTTTTAAAAGGCAAATATCTCCCGATCTGTAGGAATCTTAGAGACAAAACTTATGTCACTTTGAGGGAACGTATATGTCAACTCCATGTCATAGTTACGTCAATGTATGTCAAAAGGTTTGGAGGATAGAGACATTTAAAATTTAGAGATTATTCGAAAGTCAATTTTTAAAAGGCAAATATCTCCCGATCTGTAGGAATCTGAGACAAAAATTATGTCACTTTGAGGGAATGTATATGTCAACTTCATGTCAGAGTCACGTCAATGTATGTCCAAGGGTTTGGAGGATAGAGACATTTAAATTTTTAGAGATTATTCGAAAGTCAATTTTCAAAAGGCAAATATCTCCCGATCTGTAGGAATCTGAGAGACAAACCTTATGTCACTTTGAGGAAACGTATATGTAAACTTCATGTCGGAGTCACGTCAATGTATGTCCAAGGGTTTGGAGGATAGAGACATTTAAATTTTTCGAGATTATTCGAAAGTCAATTATTAAAATGCAAATATCTCCCGATCTGTAGGCATCTGAGAGACCAACCTTATGTCACTTTGAGGGAACGTATATGTCAACTTCATGTCAGAGTCACGTCAATGTATGTCCAAGGGTTTGGAGGATAGAGACATTTAAATTTCTCGAGATTATTCGAAAGTCAATTTTTAAAAGGTAAATATCTCCCGATCTGTAGGAATCTAAGAGACAAACCTTATGACACTTTGAGGGAACGCATATGTCAACTTCATGTCAGAGTCACGTCAATGTATGTCCAAGGGTTTGGAGGATAGAGACATTTAAATTTTTCGAGATTATTCAAAAGTCAATTTTTAAAATGCAAATATCTCCCGATCTGTAGGCATCTGAGAGACAAACCTATTGTCACTTTGAGGGAACGTATATGTCAACTTAATGTCAGAGTTACGTCAATGTATGTCAAAGGGTTTGGAGGATAGAGACATTTTAATTTTTCGAGATTATTCAAAAGTCAATTTGTGAAAGGCAAATATCTCCCGATCTGTAGGAATCTGAAAGACCAACCTTATGTCACTTTCAGGGAACGTATATGTCAACTTCCTGTCAGAGTCACGTCAATGTATGTACAAGGGTTTGGAGGATAGAGACGTTTAAATTTTTCGAGATTATTCGAAAGTCAATTTTTAAAAGGCAAATATCTCCCGATCTATAGGAATCTAAGATACAAACCTTATGTCACTTTGAGGGAACGTATATGTCAACTTCATGTCATAGTCTTGTCAATGTATGTCCAAGGGTTTGGAGGATAGAGACATTTGAATTTTTCGAGATTATTCGAAAGTCAATTATTAAAAGGCAAATATCTCCCGATCTGTAGAAATCTGAGAGACAAACCTTATGTCACTTTGAGGCAACGCATATGTCAACTTCATGTCAGAGTCACGTTAATGTATGTCCAAAGATTTGGAGGATAGAGACATTTAAAATTTAGAGATTATTCGAAAGTCAATTTTTAAAAGGCAAATATCTCCCGATCTGTAGGCATCTGAGAGACAAACCTATTGTCACTTTGAGGGAACGTATATGTCAACTTAATGTCAGAGTTACGTCAATGTATGTCCAAGGGTTTGGAAGATAGAGACATTTTAATTTTTCGAGATTATTCGAAAGTCAATTTGTGAAAGGCAAATATCTCCCGATCTGTAGGAATCTGAGAGACCAACCTTATGTCACTTTAAGGGAACGTATATGTCAACTTCCTGTCTGAGTCACGTCAATGTATGTCCAAGGGTTTGGAGGATAGAGACGTTTTAATTTTTCGAGATTATTCGAAAGTCAATTTTTAAAAGGCAAATATCTCCCGATCTGTAGGAATCTGAGAGACAAAAATTATGTCACTTTGAGGTAACGTATATATCAACTTCATGTCAGAGTCACGTCAATGTATGTCCAACGGTTTGGAGGATAGAGACATTTAAATTTATAGAGATTATTCGAAAGTCAATTTGTAAAGGCAAATATCTCCCGATCTGTAGGAATCTGAGAGACAAACCTTATGTCACTTTGAGGGAACGCATATGTCAACTTCATGTCAGAGTCACGTCAATGTATGTCCAAGGGTTTGGAGGATAGAGACATTTAAATTTTTCGAGATTATTCGAAAGTCAATTTTTAAAAGGCAAATATCTCCCGATCTGTAGGCATCTGAGAGACAAACCTATTGTCACTTTGAGGGAACGTATATGTCAACTTAATGTCAGAGTTACGTCAATGTATGTCCAAGGGTTTGGAAGATAGAGACATTTTAATTTTTCGAGATTATTCGAAAGTCAATTTGTGAAAGGCAAATATCTCCCGATCTGTAGGAATCTGAGAGACCAACCTTATGTCACTTTAAGGGAACGTATATGTCAACTTTCTGTCTGAGTCACGTCAATGTATGTACAAGGGTTTGGAGGATAGAGACGTTTAAATTTTTCGAGATTATTCGAAAGTCAATTATTAAAAGGCAAATATCTCGCGATCTGTAGGAATCTAAGAGGCAAACCTTATGTCACTTTGAGGGAACGTATATGTTAACTTCATGTCATAGTCTTGTCAATGTATGTCCAAGGGTTTGGAGGATAGAGACATTTAAATTTCTCGAGATTATTCGAAAGTCAATTATTAAAATGCAAATAGCTCCCGATCTGTAGGCATCTGAAAGACAAACCTTATGTCACTTTGAGGGAACGTATATGTCAACTTCATGTCAGAGTAACATCAATGTATGTCAAAGGGTTTGGAGGATAGAGACATTTTAATTTTTGAGATTATTCGATAGTCAATTTTTAAAAGGCAAAAATCTCCCGATCTGTAAGAATCTGAGAGAAAACTTATGTCACTTTGAGGGAACGCATATGCCAACTACATGTCAGAGTTACGTCAATGTATGTCCAAGGGATTGGAGGATAGAGACATTTAAATTTTTCGAGATTATTTGAAAGTCAATTTTTAAAAGGTAAATACCTCCCGAAATGTAGGAATCTAAGAGACAAAACTTATGTCACTTTGAGGGAACGTATATGTCAACTTCATGTCAGAGTCACGTCAATGTATGTCCAAGGGTTTGGTGGATAGAGACATTTAAATTTTTCGAGATTATTCGAAAGTCAATTATTAAAAGGCAAATATCTCCCGATCTGAAGGAATCTGAGAGACAAACCTTATGTCACTTTGTGGAAACGTATATGTCAACTTCCTGTGAGAGTTACGTCAATGTATGTCCAAGGGTTTGGAGGATAGAGAAATTTTAATTTTTCGAGATTATTCGAAAGTCAATTTGTGAAAGGCAAATATCTCCCGATCTGTAGGAATCTGAGAGACAAACCTTATGTCACTTTGAGGGAACGTATGTGTCAACTTCCTGTCAGAGTCACGTCAATGTATGTCCAAGGGTTTGGAGGATAGAGACGTTTTAATTTTTCGAGATTATTCGAAAGTCAATTTTTAAAGGTAAATATCTCCCGATCTGTAGGAATCTAAGAGACAAAACTTATGTCACTTAGAGGGAACGTATGTGTCAACTTCATGTCAGAGTCACGTCAATGTATGTCAAAGGGTTTGGAGGATAGAGACATTTCAATTTTTCGAGATTATTCGAAAGTCAATTTTCAAAAGGCAAATATCTCCCGATCTGCGGGAATCTTAGAGACAAAACTTATGTCACTTTGAGGGAACGTATATGTCAACTTCATGTCATAGTTACGTCAATGTATGTCAAAAGGTTTGGAGGATAGAGACATTTAAAATTTAGAGATTATTCGAAAGTCAATTTTTAAAAGGCAAATATCTCCCGATCTGTAGGAATCTGAGAGACAAACCTTATGTCACTTTGAGGAAACGTATATGTCAACTTCATGTCGGAGTCACGTCAATGTATGTCCAAGGGTTTGGAGGATATAGACATTTAAATTTTTCGAGATTATTCGAAAGTCAATTATTAAAATGCAAATATCTCCCGATCTGTAGGCATCTGAGAGGCCAACCTTATGTCACTTTGAGGGAACGTATATGTCAACTTCATGTCGGAGTCACGTCAATGTATGTCCAAGGGTTTGGAGGATAGAGACATTTAAATTTTTCGAGATTATTCGAAAGTCAATTATTAAAATGCAAATATCTCCCGATCTGTTTTAATCTGAGAGGCAAACCTTATGTCACTTTGAGGGAACGTATATGTTAACTTCATGTCATAGTCTTGTCAATGTATGTCCAAGGGTTTGGAGGATAGAGACATTTGAATTTTTCGAGATTTTTCGAATGTCAATTTTTAAAAGGCAAATATCTCCCGATCTGTAGGAATCTGAGAGACAAACCTTATGTCACTTTGAGGCAACGCATATGTCAACTTCATGTCAGAGTTACGTCATTGTATGTCCAACGGTTTGGAGGATAGAGACATTTTAGTTTTTCGAGATTATTCGAAAGTCAATTTGTTAAAGGCAAATATCTCCCGATCTGTAGGAATCTGAGAGACAAACCTTATGTCACTTTGAGGGAATGTATATGTCAACTTCATGTCGGAGTCACGTCAATGTATGTCCAAGGGTTTGGAGGATAGAGACATTTAAATTTTTCGAGATTATTCGAAAGTCAATTATTAAAATGCAAATATCTCCCGATCTGTTTTAATCTGAGAGGCAAACCTTATGTCACTTTGAGGGAACGTATGTGTCAACTTCATGTCATAGTCTTGTCAATGTATGGCAAAGTGTTTGGAGGATAAACACATTTTAATTTTTCGAGATATTTCGAAAGTCAATTTTTAAAAGGCAAATATCTCCCGATCTGTAGGAATCTGAGAGACAAACCTAATGTCACTTTGAGGCAACGCATATGTCAACTTCATGTCAGAGTTACGTCAATGTATGTCCAACGGTTTGGAGGATAGAGACATTTTATTTTTTCGAGATTATTCGAAAGTCAATTTGTTAAAGGCAAATATCTCCCGATCTGTAGGAATCTGAGAGACAAACCTTATGTCACTTTGAGGGAACGCATATGTCAACTTCATGTCAGAGTCACGTCAATGTATGTCCAAGGGTTTGGAGGATAGAGACATTTAAATTTTTCGAGATTATTCGAAAGTCAATTTTTAAAAGGCAAATATCTCCCGATCTGTAGGAATCTGAGAGACAAACCTTATGTCACTTTGAGGGAACGTATATGTCAACTTCATGTCAGAGATACGTCAATGTATGTCCAAGGGTTTGGAGGATAGAGACATTTTAATTTTTTTAGATTATTCGAAAGTCAATTTGTGAAAGGCAAATATCTCCCGATCTGTAGGAATCTGAGAGACAAACCTTATGTCACTTTGAGGGAACGTATATGTCAACTTCCTGTCAGAGTCACGTCAATGTATGTCCAAGGGTTTGGAGGATAGAGACGTTTTAATTTTTCGAGATTATTCGAAAGTCAATATTTAAAGGTAAATATCTCCCGATCTTTAGGAACCTAAGAGACAAAACTTATGTCACTTTGAGGGAACGTATATGTCAACTTCATGTCAGAGTCACGTCAATGTATGTCCAAGGGTTTGGAGGATAGAGACATTTCAATTTTTCGAGATTATTCGAAAGTCAATTTTTAAAAGGCAAATATCTCCAGATCTGTAGGAATCTTAGAGACAAAACTTATGTCACTTTGAGGGAACGTTTATGTCAACTTCATGTCATAGGTACGTCATTGTATGTCAAAAGGTTTGGAGGATAGAGACATTTAAATTTTAGAGATTATTCGAAAGTCAATTTTTAAAAGGGAAATATCTCCCGATCTGTAGGAATCTGAGAGACAAAAATTATGTCACTTTGAGGGAACGTATATGTCAACTTCATGTCGGAGTCACGTCAATGTATGTCCAAGGGTTTGGAGGATAGAGACATTTAAAATTTTCGAGATTATTCGAAAGTCAATTATTAAAATGCAAATATCTCCCGATCTGTAGGCATCTGAGAGACCAACCATATGTCACTTTGAGGGAACGTATATGTCAACTTCATGTCGGAGTCACGTCAATATATGTCCAAGGGTTTGGAGGATAGAGACATTTAAATTTTTCGAGATTATTCGAAAGTCAATTATTAAAATGCAAATATCGCCCGATCTGTAGGCATCTGAGAGACCAACCTTATGTCACTTTGAGGGAACGTATATGTCAACTTCATGTCAGAGTTACGTCAATGTATGTCCAAGGGTTTGGAGGATAGAGACATTTAAATTTTTTGAGATTATTCGATAGTCAATTATTAAAAGGCAAATATCTCCCGATCTCTAAGAATCTGAGAGATAAAACTTATGTCACTTTGAGGGAACGCATATGCCAACTACATGTCAGAGTTACGTCAATGTATGTCCAAGGGTTTGGAGGATAGAGACATTTTAATTTTTCGAGATTATTTGAAAGTCAATTTTTAAAAGGTAAATATCTCCCGATCTGTAGGAATCTAAGAGACAAAACTTATGTCACTTTGAGGGAACGTATATGTCAACTTCATGTCAGAGTCACGTCAATGTATGTCCAAGGGTTTGGAGGATAGAGACATTTAAATTTTTCGAGATTATTCGAAAGTCAATTTTTAAAAGGCAAATATCTCCCGATCTGTAGGAATCTGAGAGACAAACCTTATGTCAGTTTGAGGAAACGTATATGTCAACTTCCTGTCAGAGTTACGTCAATGTATGTCCAAGGGTTTGGAGGATAGAGACATTTTAATTTTTCGAGATTATTCGAAAGTCAATTTGTGAAAGGCAAATATCTCCCGATCTGTAGGAATCTGAAAGACCAACCTTATGTCACTTTCAGGGAACGTATATGTCAACTTCCTGTCAGAGTCACGTCAATGTATGTCCAAGGGTTTGGAGGATAGAGACATTTGAATTTTTCGAGATTATTCGAAAGTCAATTATTAAAAGGCAAATATCTCCCGATCTGTAGGAATCTGAGAGACAAACCTTATGTCACTTTGAGGCAACGCATATGTCAACTTCATGTCAGAGTCACGTTAATGTATGTTCAAGGATTTGGAGGATAGAGACATTTTAATTTTTCGAGATTATTCGAAAGTCAATTTTTAAAATGCAAATATCTCCCGATCTGTAGGCATCTGAGAGACAAACCTTATGTCACTTTGAGGGAACGTATATGTCAACTTCCTGTCAGAGTCACGTCAATGTATGTCCAAGGGTTTGGAGGATAGAGACGTTTTAATTTTTCGAGATTATTCGAAAGTCAATATTTAAAGGTAAATATCTCCCGATCTTTAGGAATCTAAGAGACAAAACTTATGTCACTTTGAGGGAACGTATATGTCAACTTCATGTCAGAGTCACGTCAATGTATGTCCAAGGGTTTGGAGGATAGAGACATTTCAATTTTTCGAGATTATTCGAAAGTCAATTTTCAAAAGGCAAATATCTCCCGATCTGCTGGAATCTTAGAGACAAAACTTATGTCACTTTGAGGGAACGTATATGTCAACTACATGTCATAGTTACGTCAATGTATGTCAAAAGGTTTGGAGGATAGAGACATTTAAAATTTAGAGATTATTCGAAAGTCAATTTTTAAAAGGCAAATATCTCCCGATCTGTAGGAATCTGAGAGACAAAAATTATGTCACTTTGAGGGAACGTATATATCAACTTCATGTCATAGTTACGTCATTGTATGTCAAAAGGTTTGGAGGATAGAGACATTTAAAATTTAGAGATTATTCGAAAGTCAATTTTTAAAAGGCAAATATCTCCCGATCTGTAGGAATCTGAGAGACAAAAATTATGTCACTTTGAGGGAACGTATATGTCAACTTCATGTCAGAGTCACGTCAATGTATGTCCAAGGGTTTGGAGGATAGAGACATTTAAATTTTTAGAGATTATTCGAAAGTCAATTTTCAAAAGGCAAATATCTCCCGATCTGTAGGAATCTGAGAGAAAAACCTTATGTCACTTTGAGGAAACGTATATGTCAACTTCATGTCGAAGTCACGTTAATGTATGTCCAAGGGTTTGGAGGATAGAGACATTTAAATTTTTCGAGATTATTCGAAAGTCAATTATTAAAATGCAAATATCTCCCGATCTGTAGGCATCTGAGAGACCAACCTTATGTCACTTTGAGGGAACGTATATGTCAACTTCATGTCGGAGTCACGTCAATGTATGTCCAAGGGTTTGGAGGATAGAGACATTTAAATTTTTCGAGATTATTCGAAAGTCAATTATTAAAATGCAAATATCTCCCGATCTGTTTTAATCTGAGAGGCAAACCTTATGTCACTTTGAGGGAACGTATATGTCAACTTCATGTCATAGTCTTGTCAATGTATGTCCAAGGGTTTGGAGGATAGAGACATTTGAATTTTTCGAGATTTTTCGAAAGTCAATTTTTAAAAGGCAAATATCTCCCGATCTGTAGGAATCTGAGAGACAAACCTTATGTCACTTTGAGGCAACGCATATGTCAACTTCATGTCAGAGTTACGTCAATGTATGTCCAACGGTTTGGAGGATAGAGACATTTTAATTTTTCGAGATTATTCGTAAGTCAATTTGTTAGAGGCAAATATCTCCCGATCTGTAGGAATCTGAGAGACAAACCTTATGACACTTTGAGGGAACGCATATGTCAACTTCATGTCAGAGTCACGTCAATGTATGTCCAAGGGTTTGGAGGATAGAGACATTTAAATTTTTCGAGATTATTCAAATTCAATTTTTAAAATGCAAATATCTCCCGATCTGTATGCATCTGAGAGACAAACCTATTGTCACTTTGAGGGAACGTATATGTCAACTTAATGTCAGAGTTACGTCAATGTATGTCAAAGGGTTTGGAGGATAGAGACATTTTAATTTTTCGAGATTATTCGAAAGTCAATTTGTGAAAGGCAAATATCTCCCGATCTGTAGGAATCTGAAAGACCAACCTTATGTCACTTTCAGGGAACGTATATGTCAACTTCCTGTCAGAGTCACGTCAATGTATGTCCAAGGGTTTGGAGGATAGAGACGTTTTAATTTTTCGAGATTATTCGAAAGTCAATTTTTAAAAGGCAAATATCTCCCGATCTATAGGAATCTAAGAGGCAAACCTTATGTCACTTTGAGGGAACGTATTTGTCAACTTCATGTCATAGTCTTGTCAATGTATGTCCAAGGGTTTGGAGGATAGAGACTTTTGAATTTTTCGAGATTATTCGAAAGTCAATTATTAAAAGGCAAATATCTCCCGATCTGTAGGAATCTGAGAGACAAACCTTATGTCACTTTGAGGCAACGCATATGTCAACTTCATGTCAGAATCACGTTAATGTATGTCCAAGGATTTGGAGGATAGGGACATTTTAATTTTTCGAGATTATTCGAAAGACAATTTTTAAAATGCAAATATCTCCCGATCTGTAGGCATCTGAGAGACCAACCTTATGTCACTTTGAGGGAACGTATATGTCAACTTCATGTCGGAGTCACGTCAATGTATGTCCAAGGGTTTGGAGGATAGAGACATTTAAATTTTTCGAGATTATTCGAAAGTCAATTATTAAAATGCAAATATCTCCCGATCTGTTTTAATCTGAGAGGCAAACCTTATGTCACTTTGAGGGAACGTATATGTTAACTTCATGTCATAGTCTTGTCAATGTATGTCCAAGGGTTTGGAGGATAGAGACATTTGAATTTTTCGAGACTTTTCGAAAGTCAATTTTTAAAAGGCAAATATCTCCCGATCTGTAGGAATCTGAGAGACAAACCTTATGTCACTTTGAGGCAACGCATATGTCAACTTCATGTCAGAGTTACGTCATTGTATGTCCAACGGTTTGGAGGATAGAGACATTTTATTTTTTCGAGATTATTCGAAAGTCAATTTGTTAAAGGCAAATATCTCCCGATCTGTAGGAATCTGAGAGACAAACCTTATGTCACTTTGAGGGAATGTATATGTCAACTTCATGTCGGAGTCACGTCAATGTATGTCCAAGGGTTTGGAGGATAGAGACATTTAAATTTTTCGAGATTATTCGAAAGTCAATTATTAAAATGCAAATATCTCCCGATCTGTTTTAATCTGAGAGGCAAACCTTATGTCACTTTGAGGGAACGTATATGTCAACTTCATGTCATAGTCTTGTCAATGTATGTCCAAGGGTTTGGAGGATAGAGACATTTGAATTTCTCGAGATATTTCGAAAGTGAATTTTTTAAAGGCAAATATCTCCCGATCTGTAGGAATCTGAGAGACAAACCTTATGTCACTTTGAGGGAACGCATATGTCAACTTCACGTCAGAGTCACGTCAATGTATGTCCAAGGGTTTGGAGGATAGAGACATTTTAATTTTTTGAGATTATTTGAAAGTCAATTTTTAAAAGGTAAATATCTCCCGATCTGTAGGAATCTAAGAAACAAAACTTATGTCACTTTGAGGGAACGTATATGTCAACTTCATGTCAGAGTCACGTCAATGTATGTCCAAGGGTTTGGAGGATAGAGACATTTAAATTTTTCGAGATTATTCGAAAGTCAATTTTTAAAAGGCAAATATCTCCCGATCTGTAGGAATCTGAGAGACAAACCTTATGTCACTTTGGGGAAACGTATATGTCAACTTCCTGTCAGAGGTACGTCATTGTATGTCCAAGGGTTTGGAGGATAGAGACATTTTAATTTTTTTAGATTATTCGAAAGTCAATTTGTGAAAGGCAAATATCTCCCGATCTGTAGGAATCTGAGAGACAAACCTTATGTCACTTTGAGGGAACGTATATGTCTACTTCCTGTCAGAGTCACGTCAATGTATGTCCAAGGGTTTGGAGGATAGAGACGTTTTAATTTTTCGAGATTATTCGAAAGTCAATATTTAAAGGTAAATATCTCCCGATCTTTAGGAATCTAAGAGACAAAACTTATGTCACTTTGAGGGAACGTATATGTCAACTTCATGTCAGAGTCACGTCAATGTATGTCCAAGGGTTTGGAGGATAGAGACATTTCAATTTTTCGAGATTATTCGAAAGTCAATTATTAAAATGCAAATATCTCCCGATCTGTTTTAATCTGAGAGGCAGACCTTATGTCACTTTGAGGGAACGTATATGTCAACTTCATGTCATAGTCTTGTCAATGTATGTCCAAGGGTTTGGAGGATAGAGACATTTGAATTTTTCGAGATTTTTCGAAAGTCAATTTTTAAAAGGCAAATATCTCCCGATCTGTAGGAATCTGAGAGACAAAAATTATGTCACTTTGAGGGAACGTATATGTCAACTTCATGTCAGAGTCACGTCAATGTATGTCCAAGGGTTTGGAGGATAGAGACATTTAAATTTTTAGAGATTATTCGAAAGTCAATTTTCAAAAGGCAAATATCTCCCGATCTGTAGGAATCTGAGAGAAAAACCTTACGTCACTTTGAGGGAACGTATATGTCAACTTCATGTCGGAGTCACGTCAATGTATGTCTAAGGGTTTGGAGGATAGAGACATTTAAATTTTTCGAGATTATTCGAAAGTCAATTATTAAAATGCAAATATCTCCCGATCTGTTTTAATCTGAGAGGCAGACCTTATGTCACTTTGAGGGAACGTATATGTCAACTTCATGTCATAGTCTTGTCAATGTATGTCCAAGGGTTTGGAGGATAGAGACATTTGAATTTTTCGAGATTTTTCGAAAGTCAATTTTTAAAAGGCAAATATCTCCCGATCTGTAGGAATCTGAGAGACAAACCTTATGTCACTTTGAGGCAACGCATATGTCAACTTCATGTCAGAGTTACGTCAATGTATGTCCAACGGGTTGGAGGATAGAGACATTTTAATTTTTTCGAGATTATTCGTAAGTCAATTTGTTAAAGGCAAATATCTCCCGATCTGTAGGAATCTGAGAGACAAACCTTATGACACTTTGAGGGAACGCATATGTCAAATTCATGGCAGAGTCACGTCAATGTATGTCCAAGGGTTTGGAGGATAGAGACATTTAAATTTTTCGAGATTATTCAAAAGTCAATTTTTAAAATGCAAATATCTCCCGATCTGTAGGCATCTGAGAGACAAACCTATTGTCACTTTGAGGGAACGTATATGTCAACTTAATGTCAGAGTTACGTCAATGTATGTCAAAGGGTTTGGAGGATAGAGACATTTTAATTTTTCGAGATTATTCGAAAGTCAATTTGTGAAAGGCAAATATCTCCCGATCTGTAGGAATCTGAAAGACCAACCTTATGTCACTTTCAGGGAACGTATATGTCAACTTCCTGTCAGAGTCACGTCAATGTATGTCCAAGGGTTTGGAGGATAGAAACGTTTTAATTTTTCGAGATTATTCGAAAGTCAATTTTTAAAAGGCAAATATCTCCCGATCTATAGGAATCTAAGAGGCAAACCTTATGTCACTTTGAGGGAACGTATGTGTCAACTTCATGTCATAGTCTTGTCAATGTATGTCCAAGGGTTTGGAGGATAGAGACATTTGAATTTTTCGAGATTATTCGAAAGTCAATTTGTAAAGGCAGATATCTCCCGATCTGTAGGAATCTGAGAGACAAACCTTATGTCACTTTGAGGGAACGCATATGTCAACTTCATGTCAGAGTCACGTCAATGTATGTCCAAGGGTTTGGAGGATAGAGACATTTAAATTTTTCGAGATTATTCGAAAGTCAATTTTTAAAAGGCTAATATCTCCCGATCTGTAAGAATCTGAGAGACAAAACTTATGTCACTTTGAGGGAACGTATATGTCAACTTCATGTCAGAGTCACGTCAATGTATGTCCAAGGGTTTGGAGGATAGAGACATTTAAATTTTTCGAGATTATTCGAAAGTCAATTTTTAAAAGGCAAATCTCTCCCGATCTGTAGGAATCTGAGAGACAAACCTTATGTCACTTTGAGGGAACGTATATGTCAACTTCCTGTCAGAGTCACGTCAATGTATGTCCAAGGGTTTGGAGGATAGAGACGTTTTAATTTTTCGAGATTATTCGAAAGTCAATATTTAAAGGTAAATATCTCCCGATCTTTAGGAATCTAAGAGACAAAACTTATGTCACTTTGAGGGAACGTATATGTCAACTTCATGTCAGAGTCACGTCAATGTATGTCCAAGGGTTTGGAGGATAGAGACATTTAAATTTTTCGAGATTATTCGAAAGTCAATTATTAAAATGCAAATATCTCCCGATCTGTAGGAATCTGAGAGACAAAAATTATGTCACTTTGAGGGAACGTATATGTCAACTTCATGTCAGAGTCACGTCAATGTATGTCCAAGGGTTTGGAGGATAGAGACATTTAAATTTTTAGAGATTATTCGAAAGTCAATTTTCAAAAGGCAAATATCTCCCGATCTGTAGGAATCTGAGAGAAAAACCTTATGTCACTTTGAGGAAACGTATATGTCAACTTCATGTCGAAGTCACGTTAATGTATGTCCAAGGGTTTGGAGGATAGAGACATTTAAATTTTTCGAGATTATTCGAAAGTCAATTATTAAAATGCAAATATCTCCCGATCTGTAGGCATCTGAGAGACCAACCTTATGTCACTTTGAGGGAACGTATATGTCAACTTCATGTCGGAGTCACGTCAATGTATGTCCAAGGGTTTGGAGGATAGAGACATTTAAATTTTTCGAGATTATTCGAAAGTCAATTATTAAAATGCAAATATCTCCCGATCTGTTTTATTCTGAGAGGCAAACCTTATGTCACTTTGAGGGAACGTATATGTCAACTTCATGTCATAGTCTTGTCAATGTATGTCCAAGGGTTTGGAGGATAGAGACATTTGAATTTTTCGAGATTTTTCGAAAGTCAATTTTTAAAAGGCAAATATCTCCCGATCTGTAGGAATCTGAGAGACAAACCTTATGTCACTTTGAGGCAACGCATATGTCAACTTCATGTCAGAGTTACGTCAATGTATGTCCAACGGTTTGGAGGATAGAGACATTTTAATTTTTCGAGATTATTCGTAAGTCAATTTGTTAAAGGCAAATATCTCCCGATCTGTAGGAATCTGAGAGACAAACCTTATGACACTTTGAGGGAACGCATATGTCAACTTCATGTCAGAGTCACGTCAATGTATGTCCAAGGGTTTGGAGGATAGAGACATTTAAATTTTTCGAGATTATTCAAAAGTCAATTTTTAAAATGCAAATATCTCCCGATCTGTATGCATCAGAGAGACAAACCTATTGTCACTTTGAGGGAACGTATATGTCAACTTAATGTCAGAGTTACGTCAATGTATGTCAAAGGGTTTGGAGGATAGAGACATTTTAATTTTTCGAGATTATTCGAAAGTCAATTTGTGAAAGGCAAATATCTCCCGATCTGTAGGAATCTGAAAGACCAACCTTATGTCACTTTCAGGGAACGTATATGTCAACTTCCTGTCAGAGTCACGTCAATGTATGTCCAAGGGTTTGGAGGATAGAGACGTTTTAATTTTTCGAGATTATTCGAAAGTCAATTTTTAAAAGGCAAATATCTCCCGATCTATAGGAATCTAAGAGGCAAACCTTATGTCACTTTGAGGGAACGTATGTGTCAACTTCATGTCATAGTCTTGTCAATGTATGTCCAAGGGTTTGGAGGATAGAGACATTTGAATTTTTCGAGATTATTCGAAAGTCAATTATTAAAAGGCAAATATCTCCCGATCTGTAGGAATCTGAGAGACAAACCTTATGTCACTTTGAGGCAACGCATATGTCAACTTCATGTCAGAGTCACGTTAATGTATGTCCAAGGATTTGGAGGATAGAGACATTTTAATTTTTCGAGATTATTCGAAAGTCAATTTTTAAAATGCAAATATCTCCCGATCTGTAGGCATCTGAGAGACAAACCTTATGTCACTTTGAGGGAACGTATATGTCAACTTCATGTCTGAGTCACGTCAATGTATGTCCAAGGGTTTGGAGGATAGAGACATTTAAATTTTTCGAGATTATTCGAAAGTCAATTATTAAAATGCAAATATCTCCCGATCTGTTTTAATCTGAGAGGCAAACCTTATGTCACTTTGAGGGAACGTATATGTTAACTTCATGTCATAGTCTTGTCAATGTATGTAAAAGGGTTTGGAGGATAGAGACATTTGAATTTTTCGAGACTTTTCGAAAGTCAATTTTTAAAAGGCAAATATCTCCCGATCTGTAGGAATCTGAGAGACAAACCTTATGTCACTTTGAGGGAACGTATATGTCAACTTCATGTCATAGTTACGTCAATGTATGTCAAAAGGTTTGGAGGATAGAGACATTTAAAATTTAGAGATTATTCGAAAGTCAATTTTTAAAAGGCAAATATCTCCCGATCTGTAGGAATCTGAGAGACAAAAATTATGTCACTTTGAGGGAACGTATATGTCAACTTCATGTCATAGTTACGTCATTGTATGTCAAAAGGTTTGGAGGATAGAGACATTTAAAATTTAGAGATTATTCGAAAGTCAATTTTTAAAAGGCAAATATCTCCCGATCTGTAGGAATCTGAGAGACAAAAATTATGTCACATTGAGGGAACGTATATGTCAACTTCATGTCAGAGTCACGTCAATGTATGTCCAAGGGTTTGGAGGATAGAGACATTTAAATTTTTAGAGATTATTCGAAAGTCAATTTTCAAAAGGCAAATATCTCCCGATCTGTAGGAATCTGAGAGAAAAACCTTATGTCACTTTGAGGAAACGTATATGTCAACTTCATGTCGAAGTCACGTTAATGTATGTCCAAGGGTTTGGAGGATAGAGACATTTAAATTTTTCGAGATTATTCGAAAGTCAATTATTAAAATGCAAATATCTCCCGATCTGTAGGCATCTGAGAGACCAACCTTATGTCACTTTGAGGGAACGTATATGTCAACTTCATGTCGGAGTCACGTCAATGTGTGTCCAAGGGTTTGGAGAATAGAGACATTTAAATTTTTCGAGATTATTCGAAAGTCAATTATTAAAATGCAAATATCTCCCGATCTGTTTTAATCTGAGAGGCAAACCTTATGTCACTTTGAGGGAACGTATATGTCAACTTCATGTCATAGTCTTGTCAATGTATGTCCAAGGGTTTGGAGGATAGAGACATTTGAATTTTTCGAGATTTTTCGAAAGTCAATTTTTAAAAGGCAAATATCTCCCGATCTGTAGGAATCTGAGAGACAAACCTTATGTCACTTTGAGGCAACGCATATGTCAACTTCATGTCAGAGTTACGTCAATGTATGTCCAACGGTTTGGAGGATAGAGACATTTTAATTTTTCGAGATTATTCGTAAGTCAATTTGTTAAAGGCAAATATCTCCCGATCTGTAGGAATCTGAGAGACAAACCTTATGACACTTTGAGGGAACGCATATGTCAACTTCATGTCAGAGTCACGTCAATGTATGTCCAAGGGTTTGGAGGATAGAGACATTTAAATTTTTCGAGATTATTCAAAAGTCAATTTTTAAAATGCAAATATCTCCCGATCTGTATGCATCTGAGAGACAAACCTATTGTCACTTTGAGGGAACGTATATGTCAACTTAATGTCAGAGTTACGTCAATGTATGTCAAAGGGTTTGGAGGATAGAGACATTTTAATTTTTCGAGATTATTCGAAAGTCAATTTGTGAAAGGCAAATATCTCCCGATCTGTAGGAATCTGAAAGACCAACCTTATGTCACTTTCAGGGAACGTATATGTCAACTTCCTGTCAGAGTCACGTCAATGTATGTCCAAGGGTTTGGAGGATAGAGACGTTTTAATTTTTCGAGATTATTCGAAAGTCAATTTTTAAAAGGCAAATATCTCCCGATCTATAGGAATCTAAGAGGCAAACCTTATGTCACTTTGAGGGAACGTATGTGTCAACTTCATGTCATAGTCTTGTCAATGTATGTCCAAGGGTTTGGAGGATAGAGACATTTGAATTTTTCGAGATTATTCGAAAGTCAATTATTAAAAGGCAAATATCTCCCGATCTGTAGGAATCTGAGAGACAAACCTTATGTCACTTTGAGGCAACGCATATGTCAACTTCATGTCAGAGTCACGTTAATGTATGTCCAAGGATTTGGAGGATAGAGACATTTTAATTTTTCGAGATTATTCGAAAGTCAATTTTTAAAATGCAAATATCTCCCGATCTGTAGGCATCTGAGAGACCAACCTTATGTCACTTTGAGGGAACGTATATGTCAACTTCATGTCTGAGTCACGTCAATGTATGTCCAAGGGTTTGGAGGATAGAGACATTTAAATTTTTCGAGATTATTCGAAAGTCAATTATTAAAATGCAAATATCTCCCGATCTGTTTTAATCTGAGAGGCAAACCTTATGTCACTTTGAGGGAACGTATATGTTAACTTCATGTCATAGTCTTGTCAATGTATGTAAAAGGGTTTGGAGGATAGAGACATTTGAATTTTTCGAGACTTTTCGAAAGTCAATTTTTAAAAGGCAAATATCTCCCGATCTGTAGGAATCTGAGAGACAAACCTTATGTCACTTTGAGGCAACGCATATGTCAACTTCATGTCAGAGTTACGTCAATGTATGTCCAACGGTTTGGAGGATAGAGACATTTTAATTTTTCGAGATTATTCGTAAGTCAATTTGTTAAAGGCAAATATCTCCCGATCTGTAGGAATCTGAGAGACAAACCTTATGACACTTTGAGGGAACGCATATGTCAACTTCATGTCAGAGTCACGTCAATGTATGTCCAAGGGTTTGGAGGATAGAGACATTCAAATTTTTCGAGATTATTCAAAAGTCAATTTTTAAAATGTAAATATCTCCCGATCTGTATGCATCTGAGAGACAAACCTATTGTCACTTTGAGGGAACGTATATGTCAACTTAATGTCAGAGTTACGTCAATGTATGTCAAAGGGTTTGGAGGATAGAGACATTTTAATTTTTCGAGATTATTCGAAAGTCAATTTGTGAAAGGCAAATATCTCCCGATGTGTAGGAATCTGAAAGACCAACCTTATGTCACTTTCAGGGAACGTATATGTCAACTTCCTGTCAGAGTCACGTCAATGTATGTCCAAGGGTTTGGAGGATAGAGACGTTTTAATTTTTCGAGATTATTCGAAAGTCAATTTTTAAAAGGCAAATATCTCCCGATCTATAGGAATCTAAGAGGCAAACCTAATGTCACTTTGAGGGAACGTATGTGTCAACTTCATGTCATAGTCTTGTCAATGTATGTCCAAGGGTTTGGAGGATAGAGACATTTGAATTTTTCGAGATTATTCGAAAGTCAATTATTAAAAGGCAAATATCTCCCGATCTGTAGGAATCTGAGAGACAAACCTTATGTCACTTTGAGGCAACGCATATGTCAACTTCATGTCAGAGTCACGTTAATGTATGTCCAAGGATTTGGAGGATAGAGACATTTTAATTTTTCGAGATTATTCGAAAGTCAATTTTTAAAATGCAAATATCTCCCGATCTGTAGGCATCTGAGAGACCAACCTTATGTCACTTTGAGGGAACGTATATGTCAACTTCATGTCTGAGTCACGTCAATGTATGTCCAAGGGTTTGGAGGATAGAGACATTTAAATTTTTCGAGATTATTCGAAAGTCAATTATTAAAATGCAAATATCTCCCGATCTGTTTTAATCTGAGAGGCAAACCTTATGTCACTTTGAGGGAACGTATATGTTAACTTCATGTCATAGTCTTGTCAATGTATGTCCAAGGGTTTGGAGGATAGAGACATTTGAATTTTTCGAGACTTTTCGAAAGTCAATTTTTAAAAGGCAAATATCTCCCGATCTGTAGGAATCTGAGAGACAAACCTTATGTCACTTTGAGGCAACGCATATGTCAACTTCATGTCAGAGTTACGTCATTGTATGTCCAACGGTTTGGAGGATAGAGACATTTTATTTTTTCGAGATTATTCGAAAGTCAATTTGTTAAAGGCAAATATCTCCCGATCTGTAGGAATCTGAGAGACAAACCTTATGTCACTTTGAGGGAATGTATATGTCAACTTCATGTCGGAGTCACGTCAATGTATGTCCAAGGGTTTGGAGGATAGAGACATTTAAATTTTTCGAGATTATTCGAAAGTCAATTATTAAAATGCAAATATCTCCCGATCTGTTTTAATCTGAGAGGCAAACCTTATGTCACTTTGAGGGAACGTATATGTCAACTTCATGTCATAGTCTTGTCAATGTATGTCCAAGGGTTTGGAGGATAGAGACATTTGAATTTCTCGAGATATTTCGAAAGTGAATTATTTAAAGGCAAATATCTCCCGATCTGTAGGAATCTGAGAGACAAACCTTATGTCACTTTGAGGGAACGCATATGTCAACTTCACGTCAGAGTCACGTCAATGTATGTCCAAGGGTTTGGAGGATAGACACATTTTAATTTTTCGAGATTATTTGAAAGTCAATTATTAAAAGGTAAATATCTCCCGATCTGTAGGAATCTAAGAGACAAAACTTATGTCACTTTGAGGGAACGTATATGTCAACTTCATGTCAGAGTCACGTCAATGTATGTCCAAGGGTTTGGAGGATAGAGACATTTAAATTTTTCGAGATTATTCGAAAGTCAATTTTTAAAAGGCAAATATCTCCCGATCTGTAGGAATCTGAGAGACAAACCTTATGTCACTTTGAGGAAACGTATATGTCAACTTCCTGTCAGAGGTACGTCAATGTATGTCCAAGGGTTTGGAGGATAGAGACATTTTAATTTTTTTAGATTATTCGAAAGTCAATTTGTGAAAGGCAAATATCTCCCGATCTGTAGGAATCTGAGAGACAAACCTTATGTCACTTTGAGGGAACGTATATGTCTACTTCCTGTCAGAGTCACGTCAATGTATGTCCAAGGGTTTGGAGGATAGAGACGTTTTAATTTTTCGAGATTATTCGAAAGTCAATATTTAAAGGTAAATATCTCCCGATCTTTAGGAATCTGAGAGACAAAACTTATGTCACTTTGAGGGAACGTATATGTCAACTTCATGTCAGAGTCACGTCAATGTATGTCCAAGGGTTTGGAGGATAGAGACATTTCAATTTTTCGAGATTATTCGAAAGTCAATTTTTAAAAGGCAAATATCTCCCGATCTGTAGTAATCTTAGAGACAAAACTTATGTCACTTTGAGGGAACGTATATGTCAACTTCATGTCATAGTTACGTCAATGTATGTCAAAAGGTTTGGAGGATAGAGACATTTTAAATTTAGAGATTATTCGAAAGTCAATTTTTAAAAGGCAAATATCTCCCGATCTGTAGGAATCTGAGAGACAAAAATTATGTCACTTTGAGGGAACGTATATGTCAACTTCATGTCAGAGTCACGTCAATGTATGTCCAAGGGTTTGGAGGATAGAGACATTTAAATTTTTAGAGATTATTCGAAAGTCATTTTTCAAAAGGCAAATATCTCCCGATCTGTAGGAATCTGAGAGAAAAACCTTATGTCACTTTGAGGAAACGTATATGTCAACTTCATGTCGGAGTCACGTCAATGTATGTCCAAGGGTTTGGAGGATAGAGACATTTAAATTTTTCGAGATTATTCGAAAGTCAATTATTAAAATGCAAATATCTCCCGATCTGTAGGCATCTGAGAGACCAACCTTATGTCACTTTGAGGGAACGTATATGTCAACTTCATGTCGGAGTCACGTCAATGTATGTCTAAGGGTTTGGAGGATAGAGACATTTAAATTTTTCGAGATTATTCGAAAGTCAATTATTAAAATGCAAATATCTCCCGATCTGTTTTAATCTGAGAGGCAGACCTTATGTCACTTTGAGGGAACGTATATGTCAACTTCATGTCATAGTCTTGTCAATGTATGTCCAAGGGTTTGGAGGATAGAGACATTTGAATTTTTCAAGATTTTTCGAAAGTCAATTTTTAAAAGGCAAATATCTCCCGATCTGTAGGAATCTGAGAGACAAACCTTATGTCACTTTGAGGCAACGCATATGTCAACTTCATGTCAGAGTTACGTCAATGTATGTCCAACGGGTTGGAGGATAGAGACATTTTAATTTTTTCGAGATTATTCGTAAGTCAATTTGTTAAAGGCAAATATCTCCCGATCTGTAGGAATCTGAGAGACAAACCTTATGACACTTTGAGGGAACGCATATGTCAAATTCATGTCAGAGTCACGTCAATGTATGTCCAAGGGTTTGGAGGATAGAGACATTTAAATTTTTCGAGATTATTCAAAAGTCAATTTTTAAAATGCAAATATCTCCCGATCTGTAGGCATCTGAGAGACAAACCTATTGTCACTTTGAGGGAACGTATATGTCAACTTAATGTCAGAGTTACGTCAATGTATGTCAAAGGGTTTGGAGGATAGAGACATTTTAATTTTTCGAGATTATTCGAAAGTCAATTTGTGAAAGGCAAATATCTCCCGATCTGTAGGAATCTGAAAGACCAACCTTATGACACTTTGAGGGAACGCATATGTCAAATTCATGTCAGAGTCACGTCAATGTATGTCCAAGGGTTTGGAGGATAGAGACATTTAAATTTTTCGAGATTATTCAAAAGTCAATTTTTAAAATGCAAATATCTCCCGATCTGTAGGCATCTGAGAGACAAACCTATTGTCACTTTGAGGGAACGTATATGTCAACTTAATGTCAGAGTTACGTCAATGTATGTCTAAGGGTTTGGAGGATAGAGACATTTAAATTTTTCGAGATTATTCGAAAGTCAATTATTAAAATGCAAATATCTCCCGATCTGTTTTAATCTGAGAGGCAGACCTTATGTCACTTTGAGGGAACGTATATGTCAACTTCATGTCAGAGTCACGTCAATGTATGTCCAAGGGTTTGGAGGATAGAGACATTTAAATTTTTCGAGATTATTCAAAAGTCAATTTTTAAAATGCAAATATCTCCCGATCTGTAGGCATCTGAGAGACAAACCTATTGTCACTTTGAGGGAACGTATATGTCAACTTCCTGTCAGAGTCACGTCAATGTATGTCCAAGGGTTTGGAGGATAGAGACGTTTTAATTTTTCGAGATTATTCGAAAGTCAATTTTTAAAAGGCAAATATCTCTCGATCTATAGGAATCTAAGAGGCAAACCTTATGTCACTTTGAGGGAACGTATGTGTCAACTTCATGTCATAGTCTTGTCAATGTATGTCCAAGGGTTTGGAGGATAGAGACATTTGAATTTTTCGAGATTATTCGAAAGTCAATTATTAAAAGGCAAATATCTCCCGATCTGTAGGAATCTGAGAGACAAACCTTATGTCACTTTGAGGCAACGCATATGTCAACCTCATGTCAGAGTCACGTTAATGTATGTCCAAGGATTTGGAGGATAGAGACATTTTAATTTTTCGAGATTATTCGAAAGTCAATTTTTAAAATGCAAATATCTCCCGATCTGTAGGCATCTGAGAGACCAACCTTATGTCACTTTGAGGGAACGTATATGTCAACTTCATGTCGGAGTCACGTCAATGTATGTCAAAGGGTTTGGAGGATAGAGACATTTAAATTTTTCGAGATTATTCGAAAGTCAATTATTAAAATGCAAATATCTCCCGATCTGTAGGCATCTGAGAGACCAACCTTATGTCACTTTGAGGGAACGTATATGTCAACTTCATGTCATAGTCTTGTCAATGTATGTCCAAGGGTTTGGAGGATAGAGACATTTGAATTTCTCGAGATATTTCGAAAGTGAATTTTTTAAAGGCAAATATCTCCCGATCTGTAGGAATCTGAGAGACAAACCTTATGTCACTTTGAGGGAACGCATATGTCAACTTCACGTCAGAGTCACGTCAATGTATGTCCAAGGGTTTGGAGGATAGAGACATTTTAATTTTTCGAGATTATTTGAAAGTCAATTTTTAAAAGGTAAATATCTCCCGATCTGTAGGAATCTAAGAGACAAAACTTATGTGACTTTGAGGGAACGTATATGTCAACTTCATGTCAGAGTCACGTCAATGTATGTCCAAGGGTTTGGAGGATAGAGACATTTAAATTTTTCGAGATTATTCGAAAGTCAATTTTTAAAAGGCAAATATCTCCCGATCTGTAGGAATCTGAGAGACAAACCTTATGTCACTTTGAGGAAACGTATATGTCAACTTCCTGTCAGAGGTACGTCAATGTATGTCCAAGGGTTTGGAGGATAGAGACATTTTAATTTTTTTAGATTATTCGAAAGTCAATTTGTGAAAGGCAAATATCTCCCGATCTGTAGGAATCTGAGAGACAAACCTTATGTCACTTTGAGGGAACGTATATGTCAACTTCCTGTCAGAGTCACGTCAATGTATGTCCAAGGGTTTGGAGGATAGAGACGTTTTAATTTTTCGAGATTATTCGAAAGTCAATATTTAAAGGTAAATATCTCCCGATCTTTAGGAATCTAAGAGACAAAACTTATGTCACTTTGAGGGAACGTATATGTCAACTTCATGTCAGAGTTACGTCAATGTATGTCAAAAGGTTTGGAGGATAGAGTCATTTAAAATTTAGAGATTATTCGAAAGTCAATTTTTAAAAGGCAAATATCTCCCGATCTGTAGGAATCTGAGAGACAAAAATTATGTCACTTTGAGGGAACGTATATGTCAACTTCATGTCAGAGTCACGTCAATGTATGTCCAAGGGTTTGGAGGATAGAGACATTTAAATTTTTAGAGATTATTCGAAAGTCAATTTTCAAAAGGCAAATATCTCCCGATCTGTAGGAATCTGAGAGAAAAACCTTATGTCACTTTGAGGAAACGTATATGTCAACTTCATGTCGGAGTCACGTCAATGTATGTCCAAGGGTTTGGAGGATAGAGACATTTAAATTTTTCGAGATTATTCGAAAGTCAATTATTAAAATGCAAATATCTCCCGATCTGTTTTAATCTGAGAGGCAGACCTTATGTCACTTTGAGGGAACGTATATGTCAACTTCATGTCATAGTCTTGTCAATGTATGTCCAAGGGTTTGGAGGATAGAGACATTTAAATTTCTCGAGATTATTCGAAAGTCAATTATTAAAATGCAAATATCTCCCGATCTGTAGGCATCTAAAAGACAAACCTTATGTCACTTTGAGGGAACGTATATGTCAACTTCATGTCAGAGTTACGTCAATGTATGTCCAAGGGTTTGGAGGATAGAGACATTTTAATTTTTTGAGATTATTCGAAAGTCAATTATTAAAATGCAAATATCTCCCGATCTGTAGGCATCTGAAAGACAAACCTTATGTCACTTTGAGGGAACGTATATGTCAACTTCATGTCTGAGTAACGTCAATGTATGTCCAAGGGTTTGGAGGATAGAGACATTTTAATTTTTTGAGATTATTCGATAGTCAATTTTTAAAAGGCAAATATCTCCCGATCTGTAAGAATCTGAGAGACAAAACTTATGTCACTTTGAGGGAACGCATGTGCCAACTACATGTCAGAGTTACGTCAATGTATGTCCAAGGGTTTGGAGGATAGAGACATTTTAATTTTTCGAGATTATTTGAAAGTCAATTTTTAAAAGGTAAATATCTCCCGATATGTAGGAATCTAAGAGACAAAACTTATGTCACGTTGAGGGAACGTATATGTCAACTTCATGTCAGAGTCACGTCAATGTATGTCCAAGGGTTTGGTGGATAGAGACATTTAAATTTTTCGAGATTATTCGAAAGTCAATTATTAAAAGGCAAATATCTCCCGATCTGAAGGAATCTGAGAGACAAACCTTATGTCACTTTGAGGAAACGTATATGTCAACTTCCTGTGAGAGTTACGTCAATGTATGTCCAAGGGTTTGGAGGATAGAGAAATTTTAATTTTTCGAGATTATTCGAAAGTCAATTTGTGAAAGGCAAATATCTCCCGATCTGTAGGAATCTGAGAGACAAACCTTATGTCACTTTGAGGGAACGTATATGTCAACTTCATGTCAGAGTCACGTCAATGTATGTCCAAGGGTTTGGAGGATAGAGACATTTCAATTTTTCGAGATTATTCGAAAGTCAATTTTTAAAAGGCAAATATCTCCCGATCTGTAGGAATCTTAGAGACAAAACTTATGTCACTTTGAGGGAACGTATATGTCAACTTCATGTCATAGTTACGTCAATGTATGTCAAAAGGTTTGGAGGATAGAGACATTTAAATTTAGAGATTATTCGAAAGTCAATTTTTAAAAGGCAAATATCTCCCGATCTGTAGGAATCTGAGAGACAAAAATTATGACACTTTGAGGTAACGTATATATCAACTTCATGTCAGAGTCACGTCAATGTATGTCCAAGGGTTTGGAGGATAGAAACATTTAAATTTATAGAGATTATTCGAAAATCAATTATTAAAAGGCAAATATCTCCCGATCTGTAGGAATCTGATAGACAAACCTTATGTCACTTTGAGGAAACGTATATGTCAACTTCATGTCAGAGTCACGTCAATGTATGTCCAAGGGTTTGGAGGATAGAGACATTTAAATTTATAGATTATTCGAAAGTCAATTTTTAAAAGGCAAATATCTCCCGATCTGTAAGCATCTAAGAGACAAACCTTATGTCACTTTGAGGGAACGTATATGTCAACTTCATGTCGGAGTCACGTCAATGAATGTCCAACGGTTTGGAGGATAGAGACATTTAAATTTTTCGAGATTATTCGAAAGTCAATTTTTAAAATGCAAATATCTCCCGATCTGTAAGCATCTAAGAGACAAACCTTATGTCACTTTGAGGGAACGTATATGTCAACTTCATGTCATAGTCACGTCAATATATGACCAAAGGTTTGGAGGATAGAGACATTTAAATTTTAGAGATTATTCGAAAATCAATTTTTAAAAGGCAAATATCTCCCGATCTGTAGGAATCTGAGAGACAAAACTTATGTCACTTTGAGATAACGTATATATCAACTTCGTGTCAGAGTCACGTCAATGTATGTCCAAGGGTTTGGAGGATAGACACATTTAAATTTTTAGAGATTATTCGAAAGTCAATTTTTAAAAGGCAAATATCTCCCGATCTGTAGGAATCTAAGAGGCAAACCTTATGCCACTTTGAGAGAACGTATATGTCAACTTCATGTCATAGTCTTGTCAATGTATGTCCAAGGGTTTGGAGGATAGAGACATTTGAATTTTTCGAGATTATTCGAAAGTCAATTTGTTAAAGGCAAATATCTCCCGATCTGTAGGAATCTGAGAGACAAACCTTATGTCACTTTGAGGGAACGCATATGTCAACTTCATGTCAGAGTCACATCAATGTATGTCCAAGGGTTTGGAGGATAGAGACATTTAAATTTTTCGAGATTATTCGAAAGTCAATTTTTAAAATGCAAATATCTCCCGATGTGTAGGCATCTGAGAGACAAACCTATTGTCACTTTGAGGGAACGTATATGTCAACTTAATGTCAGAGTTACGTCAATGTATGTCCAAGGGTTTGGAGGATAGAGACATTTTAATTTTTCGAGATTATTCGAAAGTCAATATGTTAAAGGCAAATATCTCCCGATCTGTAGGAATCTGAGAGACCAACCTTATGTCACTTTCAGGGAACGTATATGTCAACTTCCTGTCAGAGTCACGTCAATGTATGTCCAAGGGTTTGGAGGATAGAGACGTTTTAATTTTTCGAGATTATTCGAAAGTCAATTTTTAAAAGGCAAATATCTCCCGATCTGTAGGAATCTAAGAGGCAAACCTTATGTCACTTTGAGGGAACGTATATGTCAACTTCATGTCATAGTCTTGTCAATGTATGTCCAAGGGTTTGGAGGATAGAGACATTTAAATTTCTCGAGATTATTCGAAAGTCAATTATTAAAATGCAAATATCTCCCGATCTGTAGGCATCTGAAAGACAAACCTTATGTCACTTTGAGGGAACGTATATGTCAACTTCATGTCAGAGTTACGTCAATGTATGTCCAAGGGTTTGGAGGATAGAGACATTTTAATTTTTTGAGATTATTCGATAGTCAATTTTTAAAAGGCAAATATCTCCCGATCTGTAAGAATCTGAGAGATAAAAATTATGTCACTTTGAGGGAACGCATATGCCAACTACATGTCAGAGTTACGTCAATGTATGTCCAAGGGTTTGGAGGATAGAGACATTTTAATTTTTCGAGATTATTTGAAAGTCAATTTTTAAAAGGTAAATATCTCCCGATCTGTAAGAATCTAAGAGACAAAACTTATGTCACTTTGAGGGAACGTATATGTCAACTTCATGTCAGAGTCACGTCAATGTATGTCCAAGGGTTTGGAGGATAGAGACATTTAAATTTTTAGAGATTATTCGAAAGTCAATTTTTAAAAGGCAAATATCTCCCGATCTGTAGGAATCTGAGAGACAAACCTTATGTCACTTTGAGGAAACGTATATGTCAACTTCCTGTCAGAGTTACGTCAATGTATGTCCAAGGGTTTGGAGGATAGAGACATTTAAATTTTTCGAGATTATTCGAAAGTCAATTATTAAAATGCAAATATCTCCCGATCTGTAGGCATCTGAGAGACCAACCTTATGTCACTTTGAGGGAACGTATATGTGAACTTCATGTCGGAGTCACGTCAATGTATGTCCAAGGGTTTGGAGGATAGAGACATTTAAATTTTTCGAGATTATTCGAAAGTCAATTATTAAAATGCAAATATCTCCCGATCTGTTTTAATCTGAGAGGCAAACCTTATGTAACTTTGAGGGAACGTATATGTTAACTTCATGTCATAGTCTTGTCAATGTATGTCCAAGGGTTTGGAGGATAGAGACATTTGAATTTTTCGAGATTTTTCGAAAGTCAATTCTTAAAAGGCAAATATCTCCCGATCAGTAGGAATCTGAGAGACAAACCTTATGTCACTTTGAGGCAACGCATATGTCAACTTCATGTCAGAGTTACGTCAATGTATGTCCAACGGTTTGGAGGATAGAGACATTTTATTTTTTCGAGATTATTCGAAAGTCAATTTGTTAAAGGCAAATATCTCCCGATCTGTAGGAATCTGAGAAACAAACCTTATGTCACCTTGAGGGAACGTATATGTCAACTTCATGTCGGAGTCACGTCAATGTATGTCCAAGGGTTTGGAGGATAGAGACATTTAAATTTTTCGAGATTATTCGAAAGTCAATTATTAAAATGCAAATATCTCCCGATCTGTTTTAATCTGAGGGGCAAACCGTATGTCACTTTGAGGGAACGTATATGTCAACTTCATGTCATAGTCTTGTCAATGTATGTCCAAGGGTTTGGAGGATAGAGACATTTGAATTTATCGAGATATTTCGAAAGTCAATTTTTAAAAGGCAAATATCTCCTGATCTGTAGGAATCTGAGAGACAAACCTTATGTCACTTTGAGGCAACGCATATGTCAACTTCATGTCAGAGTTACGTCAATTTATGTCCAACGGTTTGGAGGATAGAGACATTTTATTTTTTCGAGATTATTCGAAAGTCAATTTGTTAAAGGCAAATATCTCCCGATCTGTAGGAATCTGAGAGACAAACCTTATGTCACTTTGAGGGAACGCATATGTCAACTTCATGTAAGAGTCACGTCAATGTATGTCCAAGGGTTTGGAGGATAGAGACATTTTAATTTTTCGAGATTATTTGAAAGTCAATTTTTAAAAGGTAAATATCTCCCGATCTGTAGGAATCTAAGAGACAAAACTTATGTCACTTTGAGGGAACGTATATGTCAACTTCATGTCAGAGTCACGTCAATGTATGTCCAAGGGTTTGGAGGATAGAGACATTTAAATTTTTCGAGATTATTCGAAAGTCAATTTTTAAAAGGCAAATATCTCCCGATCTGTAGGAATCTGAGAGACAAACCTTATGTCACTTTGAGGAAACGTATATGTCAACTTCCTGTCAGAGTTACGTCAATGTATGTCCAAGGGTTTGGAGGATAGAGACATTTTAATTTTTTTAGATTATTCGAAAGTCAATTTGTGAAAGGCAAATATTTCCCGATCTGTAGGAATCTGAGAGACAAACCTTATGTCACTTTGAGGGAACGTATATGCCAACTTCCTGTCAGAGTCACGTCAATGTATGTCCAAGGGTTTGGAGGATAGAGAAGTTTTAATTTTTCGAGATTATTCGAAAGTCAATATTTAAAGGTAAATATCTCCCGATCTTTAGGAATCTAAGAGACAAAACTTATGTCACTTTGAGGGAACGTATATGTCAACTTCATGTCAGAGTCACGTCAATGTATGTCCAAGGGTTTGGAGGATAGAGACATTTCAATTTTTCGAGATTATTCGAAAGTCAATTTTTAAAAGGAAAATATCTCCCGATCTGTAGGAATCTTAGAGACAAAACTTATGTCACATTGAGGGAACGTATATGTCAACTTCATGTCATAGTTACGTCAATGTATGTCAAAAGGTTTGGAGGATAGAGACATTTAAAATTTAGAGATTATTCGAAAGTCAATTATTAAAAGGCAAATATCTCCCGATCTGTAGGATTCTGAGAGACAAACCTTATGACACTTTGAGGAAACGTATATGTCAACTTCATGTCGGAGTCACGTCAATGAATGTCCAACGGTTTGGAGGATAGAGACATTTAAATTTTTCGAGATTATTCGAAAGTCAATTTTTAAAATGCAAATATCTCCCGATCTGTAAGCATCTAAGAGACAAACCTTATGTCACTTTGAGGGAACGTATATGTCAACTTCATGTCATAGTCACGTCAATATATGACCAAAGGTTTGGAGGATAGAGACATTTAAATTTTAGAGATTATTCGAAAATCAATTTTTAAAAGGCAAATATCTCCCGATCTGTAGGAATCTGAGAGACAAAACTTATGTCACTTTGAGATAACGTATATATCAACTTCGTGTCAGAGTCACGTCAATGTATGTCCAAGGGTTTGGAGGATAGACACATTTAAATTTTTAGAGATTATTCGAAAGTCAATTTTTAAAAGGCAAATATCTCCCGATCTGTAGGAATCTAAGAGGCAAACCTTATGTCACTTTGAGAGAACGTATATGTCAACTTCATGTCATAGTCTTGTCAATGTATGTCCAAGGGTTTGGAGGATAGAGACATTTGAATTTTTCGAGATTATTCGAAAGTCAATTTTTAAAAGGCAAATATCTCCTGATCTGTAGGAATCTGAGAGACAAACCTTATGTCACTTTGAGGCAACGCATATGTCAACTTCATGTCAGAGTCACGTTAATGTATGTCCAAGGATTTGGAGGATAGAGACATTTTAATTTTTCGAGATTATTCGAAAGTCAATTTTTAAAATGCAAATATCTCCCGATCTGTAGGCATCTGAGAGACAACCCTTATGTCACTTTGAGGGAACGTATATGTTAACTTCCTGTCAGAGTTACGTCAATGTATGTCCAACGGTTTGGAGGATAGAGACATTTTAATTTTTCGAGATTATTCGAAAGTCAATTTGTTAAAGGCAAATATCTCCCGATCTGTAGGAATCTGAGAGACAAACCTTATGTCACTTTGAGGGAACGCATATGTCAACTTCATGTCAGAGTCACATCAATGTATGTCCAAGGGTTTGGAGGATAGAGACATTTAAATTTTTCGAGATTATTCGAAAGTCAATTTTTAAAATGCAAATATCTCCCGATGTGTAGGCATCTGAGAGACAAACCTATTGTCACTTTGAGGGAACGTATATGTCAACTTAATGTCAGAGTTACGTCAATGTATGTCCAAGGGTTTGGAGGATAGAGACATTTTAATTTTTCGAGATTATTCGAAAGTCAATTTGTTAAAGGCAAATATCTCCCGATCTGTAGGAATCTGAGAGACCAACCTTATGTCACTTTCAGGGAACGTATATGTCAACTTCCTGTCAGAGTCACGTCAATGTATGTCCAAGGGTTTGGAGGATAGAGACGTTTTAATTTTTCGAGATTATTCGAAAGTCAATTTTTAAAAGGCAAATATCTCCCGATCTGTAGGAATCTAAGAGGCAAACCTTATGTCACCTTGAGGAAACGTATATGTCAACTTCATGTCGGAGACACGTCAATGTATGTCCAAGGGTTTGGAGGATAGAGACATTTAAATTTTTCGAGATTATTCGAAAGTCAATTATTAAAATGCAAATATCTCCCGATCTGTAGGCATCTGAGAGACCAACCTTATGTCACTTTGAGGGAACGTATATGTCAACTTCATGTCGGAGTCACGTCAATGTATGTCCAAGGGTTTGGAGGATAGAGACATTTAAATTTTTCGAGATTATTCGAAAGTCAATTATTAAAATGCAAATATCTCCCGATCTGTTTTAATCTGAGAGGCAAACCTTATGTCACTTTGAGGGAACGTATATGTCAACTTCATGTCATAGTCTTGTCAATGTATGTCCAAGGGTTTGGAGGATAGAGACATTTGAATTTTTCGAGATTTTTCGAAAGTCAATTTTTAAAAGGCAAATATCTCCCGATCTGTAGGAATCTGAGAGACAAACCTTATGTCATTTTGAGGCAACGCATATGTCAACTTCATGTCAGAGTTACGTCAATGTATGTCCAACGGTTTGGAGGATAGAGACATTTTATTTTTTCGAGATTATTCGAAAGTCAATTTGTTAAAGGCAAATATCTCCCGATCTGTAGGAACCTGAGAGACAAACCTTATGTCAATTTGAGGGAACGCATATGTCAACTTCATGTCAGAGTCACGTCAATGTATGTCCAAGGGTTTGGAGGATAGAGACATTTAAATTTTTCGAGATTATTCGAAAGTCAATTTTTAAAATGCAAATATCTCCCGATGTGTAGGCATCTGAGAGACAAACCTATTGTCACTTTGAGGGAACGTATATGTCAACTTAATGTCAGAGTTACGTCAATGTATGTCCAAGGGTTTGGAGGATAGAGACATTTTAATTTTTCGAGATTATTCGAAAGTCAATTTGTGAAAGGCAAATATCTCCCGATCTGTAGGAATCTGAGAGACCAACCTTATGTCACTTTCAGGGAACGTATATGTCAACTTCCTGTCAGAGTCATGTCAATGTATGTCCAAGGGTTTGGAGGATAGAGACGTTTTAATTTTTCGAGATTATTCGAAAATCAATTTTTAAAAGGCAAATATCTCCCGATCTGTAGGAATCTAAGAGGCAAACCTTATGTCACTTTGAGGGACCGTATATGTCAACTTCATGTCATAGTCTTGTCAATGTCTGTCAAAGGGTTTGGAGGATAGAGACATTTAAATTTCTCGAGATTATTCGAAAGTCAATTATTAAAATGCAAATATCTCCCGATCTGTAGGCATCTGAGAGACCAACCTTATGTCACTTTGAGGGAACGTAATGTCAACTTCATGTCAGAGTTACGTCAATGTATGTCCAAGGGTTTGGAGGATAGAGACATTTTAATTTTTTGAGATTATTCGATAGACAATTTTTAAAAGGCAAATATCACCCGATCTGTAAGAATCTGAGAGACAAAACTTATGTCACTTTGAGGGAACGCATATGCCAACTACATGTCAGAGTTACGTCAATGTATGTCCAAGGGTTTGGAGGATAGAGACATTTTAATTTTTCGAGATTATTTGAAAGTCAATTTTTAAAAGGTAAATATCTCCCGATCTGTAGGAATCTAAGATACAAAACTTATGTCACTTTGAGGAAAAGTATATGTCAACTTCCTGTGAGAGTTACGTCAATGTATGTCAAAGTGTTTGGAGGATAGAGACATTTTAATTTTTCGAGATTATTCGAAAGTCAATTTGTGAAAGGCAAATATCTCCAGATCTGTACGAATCTGAGAGACAAACCTTATGTCACTTTGAGGGAACGTATGTGTCAACTTCCTGTCAGAGTCACGTCAATGTATGTCCAAGGGTTTGGAGGATAGAGACGTTTTAATTTTTCGAGATTATTCGAAAGTCAATTTTTAAAGGTAAATATCTCCCGATCTGTAGGAATCTAAGAGACAAAACTTATGTCACTTTGAGGGAACGTATATGTCAACTTCATGTCAGAGTCACGTCAATGTATGTCCAAGGGTTTGGAGGATAGACACATTTAAATTTTTAGAGATTATTCGAAAGTCAATTTTTAAAAGGCAAATATCTCCCGATCTGTAGGAATCTAAGAGGCAAACCATATGTCACTTTGAGGGAACGTATATGTCAACTTCATGTCATAGTCTTGTCAATGTATGTCCAAGGGTTTGGAGGATAGAGACATTTGAATTTTTCGAGATTATTCGAAAGTCAATTTTTAAAAGGCAAATATCTCCCGATCTGTAGGAATCTGAGAGACAAACCTAATGTCACTTTGAGGCAACGCATATGTCAACTTCATGTCAGAGTCACGTTAATGTATGTCCAAGGATTTGGAGTATAGAGACATTTTAATTTTTCGAGATTATTCGAAAGTCAATTATTAAAATGCAAATATCTCCCGATCTGTAGGCATCTGAGAGACAAACCTTTTGTCACTTTGAGGGAACGTATATGTTAACTTCCTGTCAGAGTTACATCAATGTATGTCCAACGGTTTGGAGGATAGAGACATTTTAATTTTTCGAGATTATTCGTAAGTCAATTTGTTAAAGGCAAATATCTCCCGATCTGTAGGAATCTGAGAGACAAACCTTATGACACTTTGAGGGAACGCATATGTCAACTTCATGTCAGAGTCACGTCAATGTATGTCCAACGGTTTGGAGGATAGAGACATTTAAATTTTTCGAGATTATTCAAAACGCAATTTTTAAAATGCAAATATCTCCCCATCTGTAGGCATCTGAGAGACAAACTTATTGTCACTTTGAGGGAACGTATATGTCAACTTAATGTCATAGTTACGTCAATGTATGTCAAAGGGTTTGGAGGATAGAGACATTTTAATTTTTCGAGATTATTCGAAAGTCAATTTGTGAAAGGCAAATATCTCCCGATCTGTAGGAATCTGAAAGACCAACCTTATGTCACTTTCAGGGAACGTATATGTCAACTTCCTGTCAGAGTCCGGTCAATGTATGTCCAAGGGTTTGGAGGATAGAGACGTTTTAATTTTTTGAGATTATTCGAAAGTCAGTTTTTAAAAGGCAAATATCTCCCGATCTATAGGAATCTAAGAGGCAAACCTTATGTCACTTTGAGGGAACGTATATGTCAACTTCATGTCATAGTCTTGTCAATGTATGTCCAAGGGTTTGGAGGATAGAGACATTTGAATTTTTCGAGATTATTCGAAAGTCAATTATTAAAAGGCAAATATCTCCCGATCTGTAGGAATCTGAGAGACAAACCTTATGTCACTATGAGGCAAAGCATATGTCAACTTCATGTCAGAGTCACGTTAATGTATGACCAAGGATTTGGAGGATAGAGACATTTTAATTTTTCGAGATTATTCGAAAGTCAATTTTTAAAATGCAAATATCTCCCGATCTGTAGGCATCTGAGAGACAAACCTTATGTCACTTTGAGGGAACGTATATGTTAACTTCCTGTCAGAGTTACGTCAATGTATGTCCAACGGTTTGGAGGATAGAGACATTTTAATTTTTCGAGATTATTCGAAAGTCAATTTGTTAAAGGCAAATATCTCCCGATCTGTAGGAATCTGAGAGACAAACCTTATGTCACTTTGAGGGAACGCATATGTCAACTTCATGTCAGAGTCACGTCAATGTATGTCCAAGGGTTTGGAGGATAGAGACATTTAAATTTTTCGAGATTATTCGAAAGTCAATTATTAAAAGGCAAATATCTCCCGATCTGTAGGCATCTGAGAGACAAACCTATTGTCACTTTGAGGGAACGTATATGTCAACTTAATGTCAGAGTTACGTCAATGTATGTCCAAGGGTTTGGAGGATAGAGACATTTTAATTTTTCGAGATTATTCGAAAGTCAATTTGTGAAAGGCAAATATCTCCCGATCTGTAGGAATCTGAGAGACCAACCTTATGTCACTTTCAGGGAACGTATATGTCAACTTCCTGTCTGAGTCACGTCAATGTATGTCCAAGGGTTTGGAGGATAGAGACGTTTTAATTTTTCGAGATTATTCGAAAGTCAATTTTTAAAAGGCAAATATCTCCCGATCTGTAGGAATCTAAGAGGCAAACCTTATGTCACTTTGAGGGAACGTATATGTTAACTTCATGTCATAGTCTTGTCAATGTATGTCCAAGGGTTTGGAGGATAGAGACATTTAAATTTCTCGAGATTATTCGAAAGTCAATTATTAAAATGCAAATATCTCCCGATCTGTAGGCATCTGAAAGACAAACCTTATGTCACTTTGAGGGAACGTATATGTCAACTTCATGTCAAAGTAACGTCAATGTATGTCCAAGGGTTTGGAGGATAGAGACATTTTAATTTTTTGAGATTATTCGATAGTCAATTTTTAAAAGGCAAATATCTCACGATCTGTAAGAATCTGAGAGACAAAACTTATGTCACTTTGAGGGAACGCATATGCCAACTACATGTCAGAGTTACGTCAATGTATGTCCAAGGGTTTGGAGGATAGAGACATTTTAATTTTTCGAGATTATTTGAAAGTCAATTTTTAAAAGGTAAATATCTCCCGATATGTAGGAATCTAAGAGACAAAACTTATGTCACTTTGAGGGAACGTATGTGTCAACTTCATGTCAGAGTCACGTCAATGTATGTCCAAGGGTTTGGTGGATAGAGACATTTAAATTTTTCGAGATTATTCGAAAGTCAATTATTAAAAGGCAAATATCTCCCGATCTAAAGGAATCTGAGAGACAAACCTTATGTCACTTTGAGGAAACGTATATGTCAACTTCCTGTGAGAGTTACGTCAATGTATGTCCAAGGGTTTGGAGGATAGAGACATTTTAATTTTTCGAGATTATTCGAAAGTCAATTTGTGAAAGGCAAATATCTCCCGATCTGTAGGAATCTGAGAGACAAACCTTATGTCACTTTGAGGGAACGTATGTGTCAACTTCCTGTCAGAGTCACGTCAATGTATGTCCAAGGGTTTGGAGGATAGAGACGTTTAAATTTTTCGAGATTATTCGAAAGTCAATTTTTAAAAGGCAAATATCTCCCGATCTGTAGGAATCTAAGAGACAAAACTTATGTCACTTTGAGGGAACGTATATGTCAACTTCATGTCAGAGTCACGTCAATGTATGTCGAAGGGTTTGGAGGATAGAGACATTTCAATTTTTCGAGATTATTCGAAAGTCAATTTTTAAAAGGCAAATATCTCCCGATCTGTAGGAATCTCAGAGACAAAACTTATGTCACTTTGAGGGAACGTATATGTCAACTTCATGTCATAGTTACGTCAATGTATGTCAAAAGGTTTGGAGGATAGAGACATTTAAAATTTAGAGATTATTCGAAAGTCAATTTTTAAAAGGCAAATATCTCCCGATCTGTAGGAATCTGAGAGACAAAAATTATGTCACTATGAGGGAACGTATATGTCAACTTCGTGTCAGAGTCACGTCAATGTATGTCCAAGGGTTTGGAGGATAGAGACATTTAAATTTATAGAGATTATTCGAAAGTCAATTTTTAAAAGGCAAATATCTCCCGATCTGTAGGAATCTGAGAGACAAACCTTATGTCACTTTGAGGAAACGTATATGTCAACTTCATGTCAGAGTCACGTCAATGTATGTCCAAGGGTTTGGAGGATAGAGACATTTAAATTTTTAGAGATTATTCGAAAGTCAATTTTTAATAGGCAAATATCTCCCGATCTGTAGGATTCTGAGAGACCAACCTTATGACACTTTGAGGGACGCATATGTCAACTTCATGTCAGAGTCACGTCAATGTATGTCCAACGGTTTGGAGGATAGAGACATTTAAATTTTTCGAGATTATTCAAAACGCAATTTTTAAAATGCAAATATCTCCCCATCTGTAGGCATCTGAGAGACAAACTTATTGTCACTTTGAGGGAACGTATATGTCAACTTAATGTCAGAGTTACGTCAATGTATGTCAAAGGGTTTGGAGGATAGAGACATTTTAATTTTTCGAGATTATTCGAAAGTCAATTTGTGAAAGGCAAATATCTCCCGATCTGTAGGAATCTGAAAGACCAACCTTATGTCACTTTCAGGGAACGTATATGTCAACTTCCTGTCAGAGTCCGGTCAATGTATGTAAAAGGGTTTGGAGGATAGAGACGTTTTAATTTTTTGAGATTATTCGAAAGTCAGTTTTTAAAAGGCAAATATCTCCCGATCTATAGGAATCTAAGAGGCAAACCTTATGTCACTTTGAGGGAACGTATATGTCAACTTCATGTCATAGTCTTGTCAATGTATGTCCAAGGGTTTGGAGGATAGAGACATTTGAATTTTTCGAGATTATTCGAAAGTCAATTATTAAAAGGCAAATATCTCCCGATCTGTAGGAATCTGAGAGACAAACCTTATGTCACTTTGAGGCAACGCATATGTCAACTTCATGTCAGAGTCACGTTAATGTATGACCAAGGATTTGGAGGATAGAGACATTTTAATTTTTCGAGATTATTCGAAAGTCAATTTTTAAAATGCAAATATCTCCCGATCTGTAGGCATCTGAGAGACAAACCTTATGTCACTTTGAGGGAACGTATATGTTAACTTCCTGTCAGAGTTACGTCAATGTATGTCCAACGGTTTGGAGGATAGAGACATTTTAATTTTTCGAGATTATTCGAAAGTCAATTTGTTAAAGGCAAATATCTCCCGATCTGTAGGAATCTGAGAGACAAACCTTATGTCACTTTGAGGGAACGCATATGTCAACTTCATGTCAGAGTCACATCAATGTATGTCCAAGGGTTTGGAGGATAGAGACATTTAAATTTTTCGAGATTATTCGAAAGTCAATTTTTAAAATGCAAATATCTCCCGATGTGTAGGCATCTGAGAGACAAACCTATTGTCACTTTGAGGGAACGTATATGTCAACTTAATGTCAGAGTTACGTCAATGTATGTCCAAGGGTTTGGAGGATAGAGACATTTTAATTTTTCGAGATTATTCGAAAGTCAATTTGTTAAAGGCAAATATCTCCCGATCTGTAGGAATCTGAGAGACCAACCTTATGTCACTTTCAGGGAACGTATATGTCAACTTCCTGTCAGAGTCACGTCAATGTATGTCCAAGGGTTTGGAGGATAGAGACGTTTTAATTTTTCGAGATTATTCGAAAGTCAATTTTTAAAAGGCAAATATCTCCCGATCTGTAGGAATCTAAGAGGCAAACCTTATGTCACCTTGAGGAAACGTATATGTCAACTTCATGTCGGAGACACGTCAATGTATGTCCAAGGGTTTGGAGGATAGAGACATTTAAATTTTTCGAGATTATTCGAAAGTCAATTATTAAAATGCAAATATCTCCCGATCTGTAGGCATCTGAGAGACCAACCTTATGTCACTTTGAGGGAACGTATATGTCAACTTCATGTCGGAGTCACGTCAATGTATGTCCAAGGGTTTGGAGGATAGAGACATTTAAATTTTTCGAGATTATTCGAAAGTCAATTATTAAAATGCAAATATCTCCCGATCTGTTTTAATCTGAGAGGCAAACCTTATGTCACTTTGAGGGAACATATATGTCAACTTCATGTCATAGTCTTGTCAATGTATGTCCAAGGGTTTGGAGGATAGAGACATTTGAATTTTTCGAGATTTTTCGAAAGTCAATTTTTAAAAGGCAAATATCTCCCGATCTGTAGGAATCTGAGAGACAAACCTTATGTCATTTTGAGGCAACGCATATGTCAACTTCATGTCAGAGTTACGTCAATGTATGTCCAACGGTTTGGAGGATAGAGACATTTTATTTTTTCGAGATTATTCGAAAGTCAATTTGTTAAAGGCAAATATCTCCCGATCTGTAGGAACCTGAGAGACAAACCTTATGTCACTTTGAGGGAACGCATATGTCAACTTCATGTCAGAGTCACGTCAATGTATGTCCAAGGGTTTGGAGGATAGAGACATTTAAATTTTTCGAGATTATTCGAAAGTCAATTTTTAAAATGCAAATATCTCCCGATCTGTAGGCATCTGAGAGACAAACCTATTGTCACTTTGAGGGAACGTATATGTCAACTTAATGTCAGAGTTACGTCAATGTATGTCCAAGGGTTTGGAGGATAGAGACATTTTAATTTTTCGAGATTATTCGAAAGTCAATTTGTGAAAGGCAAATATCTCCCGATCTGTAGGAATCTGAGAGACCAACCTTATGTCACTTTCAGGGAACGTATATGTCAACTTCCTGTCAGAGTCATGTCAATGTATGTCCAAGGGTTTGGAGGATAGAGACGTTTTAATTTTTCGAGATTATTCGAAAATCAATTTTTAAAAGGCAAATATCTCCCGATCTGTAGGAATCTAAGAGGCAAACCTTATGTCACTTTGAGGGACCGTATATGTCAACTTCATGTCATAGTCTTGTCAATGTCTGTCAAAGGGTTTGGAGGATAGAGACATTTAAATTTCTCGAGATTATTCGAAAGTCAATTATTAAAATGCAAATATCTCCCGATCTGTAGGCATCTGAGAGACCAACCTTATGTCACTTTGAGGGAACGTAATGTCAACTTCATGTCAGAGTTACGTCAATGTATGTCCAAGGGTTTGGAGGATAGAGACATTTTAATTTTTTGAGATTATTCGATAGACAATTTTTAAAAGGCAAATATCACCCGATCTGTAAGAATCTGAGAGACAAAACTTATGTCACTTTGAGGGAACGCATATGCCAACTACATGTCAGAGTTACGTCAATGTATGTCCAAGGGTTTGGAGGATAGAGACATTTTAATTTTTCGAGATTATTTGAAAGTCAATTTTTAAAAGGTAAATATCTCCCGATCTGTAGGAATCTAAGATACAAAACTTATGTCACTTTGAGGAAAAGTATATGTCAACTTCCTGTGAGAGTTACGTCAATGTATGTCAAAGTGTTTGGAGGATAGAGACATTTTAATTTTTCGAGATTATTCGAAAGTCAATTTGTGAAAGGCAAATATCTCCAGATCTGTACGAATCTGAGAGACAAACCTTATGTCACTTTGAGGGAACGTATGTGTCAACTTCCTGTCAGAGTCACGTCAATGTATGTCCAAGGGTTTGGAGGATAGAGACGTTTTAATTTTTCGAGATTATTCGAAAGTCAATTTTTAAAGGTAAATATCTCCCGATCTGTAGGAATCTAAGAGACAAAACTTATGTCACTTTGAGGGAACGTATATGTCAACTTCATGTCAGAGTCACGTCAATGTATGTCCAAGGGTTTGGAGGATAGACACATTTAAATTTTTAGAGATTATTCGAAAGTCAATTTTTAAAAGGCAAATATCTCCCGATCTGTAGGAATCTAAGAGGCAAACCATATGTCACTTTGAGGGAACGTATATGTCAACTTCATGTCATAGTCTTGTCAATGTATGTCCAAGGGTTTGGAGGATAGAGACATTTGAATTTTTCGAGATTATTCGAAAGTCAATTTTTAAAAGGCAAATATCTCCCGATCTGTAGGAATCTGAGAGACAAACCTAATGTCACTTTGAGGCAACGCATATGTCAACTTCATGTCAGAGTCACGTTAATGTATGTCCAAGGATTTGGAGTATAGAGACATTTTAATTTTTCGAGATTATTCGAAAGTCAATTATTAAAATGCAAATATCTCCCGATCTGTAGGCATCTGAGAGACAAACCTTTTGTCACTTTGAGGGAACGTATATGTTAACTTCCTGTCAGAGTTACATCAATGTATGTCCAACGGTTTGGAGGATAGAGACATTTTAATTTTTCGAGATTATTCGTAAGTCAATTTGTTAAAGGCAAATATCTCCCGATCTGTAGGAATCTGAGAGACAAACCTTATGACACTTTGAGGGAACGCATATGTCAACTTCATGTCAGAGTCACGTCAATGTATGTCCAACGGTTTGGAGGATAGAGACATTTAAATTTTTCGAGATTATTCAAAACGCAATTTTTAAAATGCAAATATCTCCCCATCTGTAGGCATCTGAGAGACAAACTTATTGTCACTTTGAGGGAACGTATATGTCAACTTAATGTCAGAGTTACGTCAATGTATGTCAAAGGGTTTGGAGGATAGAGACATTTTAATTTTTCGAGATTATTCGAAAGTCAATTTGTGAAAGGCAAATATCTCCCGATCTGTAGGAATCTGAAAGACCAACCTTATGTCACTTTCAGGGAACGTATATGTCAACTTCCTGTCAGAGTCCGGTCAATGTATGTCCAAGGGTTTGGAGGATAGAGACGTTTTAATTTTTTGAGATTATTCGAAAGTCAGTTTTTAAAAGGCAAATATCTCCCGATCTATAGGAATCTAAGAGGCAAACCTTATGTCACTTTGAGGGAACGTATATGTCAACTTCATGTCATAGTCTTGTGAATGTATGTCCAAGGGTTTGGAGGATAGAGACATTTGAATTTTTCGAGATTATTCGAAAGTCAATTATTAAAAGGCAAATATCTCCCGATCTGTAGGAATCTGAGAGACAAACCTTATGTCACTTTGAGGCAACGCATATGTCAACTTCATGTCAGAGTCACGTTAATGTATGACCAAGGATTTGGAGGATAGAGACATTTTAATTTTTCGAGATTATTCGAAAGTCAATTTTTAAAATGCAAATATCTCCCGATCTGTAGGCATCTGAGAGACAAACCTTATGTCACTTTGAGGGAACGTATATGTTAACTTCCTGTCAGAGTTACGTCAATGTATGTCCAACGGTTTGGAGGATAGAGATATTTTAATTTTTCGAGATTATTCGAAAGTCAATTTGTTAAAGGCAAATATCTCCCGATCTGTAGGAATCTGAGAGACAAACCTTATGTCACTTTGAGGGAACGCATATGTCAACTTCATGTCAGAGTCACGTCAATGTATGTCCAAGGGTTTGGAGGATAGAGACATTTAAATTTTTCGAGATTATTCGAAAGTCAATTTTTAAAAGGCAAATATCTCCCGATCTGTAGGCATCTGAGAGACAAACCTATTGTCACTTTGAGGGAACGTATATGTCAACTTAATGTCAGAGTTACGTCAATGTATGTCCAAGGGTTTGGAGGATAGAGACATTTTAATTTTTCGAGATTATTCGAAAGTCAATTTGTGAAAGGCAAATATCTCCCGATCTGTAGGAATCTGAGAGACCAACCTTATGTAACTTTCAGGGAATGTATATGTCAACTTCCTGTCTGAGTCACGTCAATGTATGTCCAAGGGTTTGGAGGATAGAGACGTTTTAATTTTTCGAGATTATTCGAAAGTCAATTTTTAAAAGGCAAATATCTCCCGATCTGTAGGAATCTAAGAGGCAAACCTTATGTCACTTTGAGGGAACGTATATGTTAACTTCATGTCATAGTCTTGTCAATGTATGTCCAAGGGTTTGGAGGATAGAGACATTTAAATTTCTCGAGATTATTCGAAAGTCAATTATTAAAATGCAAATATCTCCCGATCTGTAGACATCTGAAAGACAAACCTTATGTCACTTTGAGGGAACGTATATGTCAACTTCATGTCAAAGTAACGTCAATGTATGTCCAAGGGTTTGGAGGATAGAGACATTTTAATTTTTTGAGATTATTCGATAGTCAATTTTTAAAAGGCAAATATCTCACGATCTGTAAGAATCTGAGAGACAAAACTTATGTCACTTTGAGGGAACGCATATGCCAACTACATGTCAGAGTTACGTCAATGTATGTCCAAGGGTTTGGAGGATAGAGACATTTTAATTTTTCGAGATTATTTGAAAGTCAATTTTTAAAAGGTAAATATCTCCCGATATGTAGGAATCTAAGAGACAAAACTTATGTCACTTTGAGGGAACGTATGTGTCAACTTCATGTCAGAGTCACGTCAATGTATGTCCAAGGGTTTGGTGGATAGAGACATTTAAATTTTTCGAGATTATTCGAAAGTCAATTATTAAAAGGCAAATATCTCCCGATCTAAAGGAATCTGAGAGACAAACCTTATGTCACTTTGAGGAAACGTATATGTCAACTTCCTGTGAGAGTTACGTCAATGTATGTCCAAGGGTTTGGAGGATAGAGACATTTTAATTTTTCGAGATTATTCGAAAGTCAATTTGTGAAAGGCAAATATCTCCCGATCTGTAGGAATCTGAGAGACAAACCTTATGTCACTTTGAGGGAACGTATGTGTCAACTTCCTGTCAGAGTCACGTCAATGTATGTCCAAGGGTTTGGAGGATAGAGACGTTTAAATTTTTCGAGATTATTCGAAAGTCAATTTTTAAAAGGCAAATATCTCCCGATCTGCAGGAATCTAAGAGACAAAACTTATGTCACTTTGAGGGAACGTATATGTCAACTTCATGTCAGAGTCACGTCAATGTATGTCCAAGGGTTTGGAGGATAGAGACATTTCAATTTTTCGAGATTATTCGAAAGTCAATTTTTAAAAGGCAAATATCTCCCGATCTGTAGGAATCTTAGAGACAAAACTTATGTCACTTTGAGGGAACGTATATGTCAACTTCATGTCATAGTTACGTCAATGTATGTCAAAAGGTTTGGAGGATAGAGACATTTAAAATTTAGAGATTATTCGAAAGTCAATTTTTAAAAGGCAAATATCTCCCGATCTGTAGGAATCTGAGAGACAAAAATTATGTCACTATGAGGGAACGTATATGTCAACTTCGTGTCAGAGTCACGTCAATGTATGTCCAAGGGTTTGGAGGATAGAGACATTTAAATTTATAGAGATTATTCGAAAGTCAATTTTTAAAAGGCAAATATCTTCCGATCTGTAGGAATCTGAGAGACAAACCTTATGTCACTTTGAGGAAACGTATATGTCAACTTCATGTCAGAGTCACGTCAATGTATGTCCAAGGGTTTGGAGGATAGAGACATTTAAATTTTTAGAGATTATTCGAAAGTCAATTTTTAATAGGCAAATATCTCCCCATCTGTAGGCATCTGAGAGACAAACTTATTGTCACTTTGAGGGAACGTATATGTCAACTTAATGTCAGAGTTACGTCAATGTATGTCCAAGGGTTTGGAGGATAGAGACATTTTAATTTTTCGAGATTATTCGAAAGTCAATTTGTGAAAGGCAAATATCTCCCGATCTGTAGGAATCTGAGAGACAAACCTTATGTCACTTTGAGGCAACGCATATGTCAACTTCATGTCAGAGTCACGTTAATGTATGACCAAGGATTTGGAGGATAGAGACATTTTAATTTTTCGAGATTATTCGAAAGTCAATTTTTAAAATGCAAATATCTCCCGATCTGTAGGCATCTGAGAGACAAACCTTATGTCACTTTGAGGGAACGTATATGTTAACTTCCTGTCAGAGTTACGTCAATGTATGTCCAACGGTTTGGAGGATAGAGATATTTTAATTTTTCGAGATTATTCGAAAGTCAATTTGTTAAAGGCAAATATCTCCCGATCTGTAGGAATCTGAGAGACAAACCTTATGTCACTTTGAGGGAACGCATATGTCAACTTCATGTCAGAGTCACGTCAATGTATGTCCAAGGGTTTGGAGGATAGAGACATTTAAATTTTTCGAGATTATTCGAAAGTCAATTTTTAAAAGGCAAATATCTCCCGATCTGTAGGCATCTGAGAGACAAACCTATTGTCACTTTGAGGGAACGTATATGTCAACTTAATGTCAGAGTTACGTCAATGTATGTCCAAGGGTTTGGAGGATAGAGACATTTTAATTTTTCGAGATTATTCGAAAGTCAATTTGTGAAAGGCAAATATCTCCCGATCTGTAGGAATCTGAGAGACCAACCTTATGTAACTTTCAGGGAATGTATATGTCAACTTCCTGTCTGAGTCACGTCAATGTATGTCCAAGGGTTTGGAGGATAGAGACGTTTTAATTTTTCGAGATTATTCGAAAGTCAATTTTTAAAAGGCAAATATCTCCCGATCTGTAGGAATCTAAGAGGCAAACCTTATGTCACTTTGAGGGAACGTATATGTTAACTTCATGTCATAGTCTTGTCAATGTATGTCCAAGGGTTTGGAGGATAGAGACATTTAAATTTCTCGAGATTATTCGAAAGTCAATTATTAAAATGCAAATATCTCCCGATCTGTAGGCATCTGAAAGACAAACCTTATGTCACTTTGAGGGAACGTATATGTCAACTTCATGTCAAAGTAACGTCAATGTATGTCCAAGGGTTTGGAGGATAGAGACATTTTAATTTTTTGAGATTATTCGATAGTCAATTTTTAAAAGGCAAATATCTCACGATCTGTAAGAATCTGAGAGACAAAACTTATGTCACTTTGAGGGAACGCATATGCCAACTACATGTCAGAGTTACGTCAATGTATGTCCAAGGGTTTGGAGGATAGAGACATTTTAATTTTTCGAGATTATTTGAAAGTCAATTTTTAAAAGGTAAATATCTCCCGATATGTAGGAATCTAAGAGACAAAACTTATGTCACTTTGAGGGAACGTATGTGTCAACTTCATGTCAGAGTCACGTCAATGTATGTCCAAGGGTTTGGTGGATAGAGACATTTAAATTTTTCGAGATTATTCGAAAGTCAATTATTAAAAGGCAAATATCTCCCGATCTAAAGGAATCTGAGAGACAAACCTTATGTCACTTTGAGGAAACGTATATGTCAACTTCCTGTGAGAGTTACGTCAATGTATGTCCAAGGGTTTGGAGGATAGAGACATTTTAATTTTTCGAGATTATTCGAAAGTCAATTTGTGAAAGGCAAATATCTCCCGATCTGTAGGAATCTGAGAGACAAACCTTATGTCACTTTGAGGGAACGGATGTGTCAACTTCCTGTCAGAGTCACGTCAATGTATGTCCAAGGGTTTGGAGGATAGAGACGTTTAAATTTTTCGAGATTATTCGAAAGTCAATTTTTAAAAGGCAAATATCTCCCGATCTGCAGGAATCTAAGAGACAAAACTTATGTCACTTTGAGGGAACGTATATGTCAACTTCATGTCAGAGTCACGTCAATGTATGTCCAAGGGTTTGGAGGATAGAGACATTTCAATTTTTCGAGATTATTCGAAAGTCAATTTTTAAAAGGCAAATATCTCCCGATCTGTAGGAATCTTAGAGACAAAACTTATGTCACTTTGAGGGAACGTATATGTCAACTTCATGTCATAGTTACGTCAATGTATGTCAAAAGGTTTGGAGGATAGAGACATTTAAAATTTAGAGATTATTCGAAAGTCAATTTTTAAAAGGCAAATATCTCCCGATCTGTAGGAATCTGAGAGACAAAAATTATGTCACTATGAGGGAACGTATATGTCAACTTCGTGTCAGAGTCACGTCAATGTATGTCCAAGGGTTTGGAGGATAGAGACATTTAAATTTATAGAGATTATTCGAAAGTCAATTTTTAAAAGGCAAATATCTCCCGATCTGTAGGAATCTGAGAGACAAACCTTATGTCACTTTGAGGAAACGTATATGTCAACTTCATGTCAGAGTCACGTCAATGTATGTCCAAGGGTTTGGAGGATAGAGACATTTAAATTTTTAGAGATTATTCGAAAGTCAATTTTTAATAGGCAAATATCTCCCGATCTGTAGGATTCTGAGAGACCAACCTTATGACACTTTGAGGGAACGCATATGTCAACTTCATGTCAGAGTCACGTCAATGTATGTCCAACGGTTTGGAGGATAGAGACATTTAAATTTTTCGAGATTATTCAAAACGCAATTTTTAAAATGCAAATATCTCCCCATCTGTAGGCATCTGAGAGACAAACTTATTGTCACTTTGAGGGAACGTATATGTCAACTTAATGTCAGAGTTACGTCAATGTATGTCCAAGGGTTTGGAGGATAGAGACATTTTAATTTTTCGAGATTATTCGAAAGTCAATTTGTGAAAGGCAAATATCTCCCGATCTGTAGGAATCTGAAAGACCAACCTTATGTCACTTTCAGGGAACGTATATGTCAACTTCCTGTCAGAGTCCGGTCAATGTATGTCCAAGGGTTTGGAGGATAGAGACGTTTTAATTTTTTGAGATTATTCGAAAGTCAGTTTTTAAAAGGCAAATATCTCCCGATCTATAGGAATCTAAGAGGCAAACCTTATGTCACTTTGAGGGAACGTATATGTCAACTTCATGTCATAGTCTTGTCAATGTATGTCCAAGGGTTTGGAGGATAGAGACATTTGAATTTTTCGAGATTATTCGAAAGTCAATTATTAAAAGGCAAATATCTCCCGATCTGTAGGAATCTGAGAGACAAACCTTATGTCACTTTGAGGCAACGCATATGTCAACTTCATGTCAGAGTCACGTTAATGTATGACCAAGGATTTGGAGGATAGAGACATTTTAATTTTTCGAGATTATTCGAAAGTCAATTTTTAAAATGCAAATATCTCCCGATCTGTAGGCATCTGAGAGACAAACCTTATGTCACTTTGAGGGAACGTATATGTTAACTTCCTGTCAGAGTTACGTCAATGTATGTCCAACGGTTTGGAGGATAGAGACATTTTAATTTTTCGAGATTATTCGAAAGTCAATTTGTTAAAGGCAAATATCTCCCGATCTGTAGGAATCTGAGAGACAAACCTTATGTCACTTTGAGGGAACGCATATGTCAACTTCGTGTCAGAGTCACGTCAATGTATGTCCAAGGGTTTGGAGGATAGAGACATTTAAATTTATAGAGATTATTCGAAAGTCAATTTTTAAAAGGCAAATATCTTCCGATCTGTAGGAATCTGAGAGACAAACCTTATGTCACTTTGAGGAAACGTATATGTCAACTTCATGTCAGAGTCACGTCAATGTATGTCCAAGGGTTTGGAGGATAGAGACATTTAAATTTTTAGAGATTATTCGAAAGTCAATTTTTAATAGGCAAATATCTCCCGATCTGTAGGATTCTGAGAGACCAACCTTATGACACTTTGAGGGAACGCATATGTCAACTTCATGTCAGAGTCACGTCAATGTATGTCCAACGGTTTGGAGGATAGAGACATTTAAATTTTTCGAGATTATTCAAATCGCAATTTTTAAAATGCAAATATCTCCCCATCTGTAGGCATCTGAGAGACAAACTTATTGTCACTTTGAGGGAACGTATATGTCAACTTAATGTCAGAGTTACGTCAATGTATGTCCAAGGGTTTGGAGGATAGAGACATTTTAATTTTTCGAGATTATTCGAAAGTCAATTTGTGAAAGGCAAATATCTCCCGATCTGTAGGAATCTGAGAGACAAACCTTATGTCACTTTGAGGCAACGCATATGTCAACTTCATGTCAGAGTCACGTTAATGTATGACCAAGGATTTGGAGGATAGAGACATTTTAATTTTTCGAGATTATTCGAAAGTCAATTTTTAAAATGCAAATATCTCCCGATCTGTAGGCATCTGAGAGACAAACCTTATGTCACTTTGAGGGAACGTATATGTTAACTTCCTGTCAGAGTTACGTCAATGTATGTCCAACGGTTTGGAGGATAGAGATATTTTAATTTTTCGAGATTATTCGAAAGTCAATTTGTTAAAGGCAAATATCTCCCGATCTGTAGGAATCTGAGAGACAAACCTTATGTCACTTTGAGGGAACGCATATGTCAACTTCATGTCAGAGTCACGTCAATGTATGTCCAAGGGTTTGGAGGATAGAGACATTTAAATTTTTCGAGATTATTCGAAAGTCAATTTTTAAAAGGCAAATATCTCCCGATCTGTAGGCATCTGAGAGACAAACCTATTGTCACTTTGAGGGAACGTATATGTCAACTTAATGTCAGAGTTACGTCAATGTATGTCCAAGGGTTTGGAGGATAGAGACATTTTAATTTTTCGAGATTATTCGAAAGTCAATTTGTGAAAGGCAAATATCTCCCGATCTGTAGGAATCTGAGAGACCAACCTTATGTAACTTTCAGGGAATGTATATGTCAACTTCCTGTCTGAGTCACGTCAATGTATGTCCAAGGGTTTGGAGGATAGAGACGTTTTAATTTTTCGAGATTATTCGAAAGTCAATTTTTAAAAGGCAAATATCTCCCGATCTGTAGGAATCTAAGAGGCAAACCTTATGTCACTTTGAGGGAACGTATATGTTAACTTCATGTCATAGTCTTGTCAATGTATGTCCAAGGGTTTGGAGGATAGAGACATTTAAATTTCTCGAGATTATTCGAAAGTCAATTATTAAAATGCAAATATCTCCCGATCTGTAGGCATCTGAAAGACAAACCTTATGTCACTTTGAGGGAACGTATATGTCAACTTCATGTCAAAGTAACGTCAATGTATGTCCAAGGGTTTGGAGGATAGAGACATTTTAATTTTTTGAGATTATTCGATAGTCAATTTTTAAAAGGCAAATATCTCACGATCTGTAAGAATCTGAGAGACAAAACTTATGTCACTTTGAGGGAACGCATATGCCAACTACATGTCAGAGTTACGTCAATGTATGTCCAAGGGTTTGGAGGATAGAGACATTTTAATTTTTCGAGATTATTTGAAAGTCAATTTTTAAAAGGTAAATATCTCCCGATATGTAGGAATCTAAGAGACAAAACTTATGTCACTTTGAGGGAACGTATGTGTCAACTTCATGTCAGAGTCACGTCAATGTATGTCCAAGGGTTTGGTGGATAGAGACATTTAAATTTTTCGAGATTATTCGAAAGTCAATTATTAAAAGGCAAATATCTCCCGATCTAAAGGAATCTGAGAGACAAACCTTATGTCACTTTGAGGAAACGTATATGTCAACTTCCTGTGAGAGTTACGTCAATGTATGTCCAAGGGTTTGGAGGATAGAGACATTTTAATTTTTCGAGATTATTCGAAAGTCAATTTGTGAAAGGCAAATATCTCCCGATCTGTAGGAATCTGAGAGACAAACCTTATGTCACTTTGAGGGAACGGATGTGTCAACTTCCTGTCAGAGTCACGTCAATGTATGTCCAAGGGTTTGGAGGATAGAGACGTTTAAATTTTTCGAGATTATTCGAAAGTCAATTTTTAAAAGGCAAATATCTCCCGATCTGCAGGAATCTAAGAGACAAAACTTATGTCACTTTGAGGGAACGTATATGTCAACTTCATGTCAGAGTCACGTCAATGTATGTCCAAGGGTTTGGAGGATAGAGACATTTCAATTTTTCGAGATTATTCGAAAGTCAATTTTTAAAAGGCAAATATCTCCCGATCTGTAGGAATCTTAGAGACAAAACTTATGTCACTTTGAGGGAACGTATATGTCAACTTCATGTCATAGTTACGTCAATGTATGTCAAAAGGTTTGGAGGATAGAGACATTTAAAATTTAGAGATTATTCGAAAGTCAATTTTTAAAAGGCAAATATCTCCCGATCTGTAGGAATCTGAGAGACAAAAATTATGTCACTATGAGGGAACGTATATGTCAACTTCGTGTCAGAGTCACGTCAATGTATGTCCAAGGGTTTGGAGGATAGAGACATTTAAATTTATAGAGATTATTCGAAAGTCAATTTTTAAAAGGCAAATATCTCCCGATCTGTAGGAATCTGAGAGACAAACCTTATGTCACTTTGAGGAAACGTATATGTCAACTTCATGTCAGAGTCACGTCAATGTATGTCCAAGGGTTTGGAGGATAGAGACATTTAAATTTTTAGAGATTATTCGAAAGTCAATTTTTAATAGGCAAATATCTCCCGATCTGTAGGATTCTGAGAGACCAACCTTATGACACTTTGAGGGAACGCATATGTCAACTTCATGTCAGAGTCACGTCAATGTATGTCCAACGGTTTGGAGGATAGAGACATTTAAATTTTTCGAGATTATTCAAAACGCAATTTTTAAAATGCAAATATCTCCCCATCTGTAGGCATCTGAGAGACAAACTTATTGTCACTTTGAGGGAACGTATATGTCAACTTAATGTCAGAGTTACGTCAATGTATGTCCAAGGGTTTGGAGGATAGAGACATTTTAATTTTTCGAGATTATTCGAAAGTCAATTTGTGAAAGGCAAATATCTCCCGATCTGTAGGAATCTGAAAGACCAACCTTATGTCACTTTCAGGGAACGTATATGTCAACTTCCTGTCAGAGTCCGGTCAATGTATGTCCAAGGGTTTGGAGGATAGAGACGTTTTAATTTTTTGAGATTATTCGAAAGTCAGTTTTTAAAAGGCAAATATCTCCCGATCTATAGGAATCTAAGAGGCAAACCTTATGTCACTTTGAGGGAACGTATATGTCAACTTCATGTCATAGTCTTGTCAATGTATGTCCAAGGGTTTGGAGGATAGAGACATTTGAATTTTTCGAGATTATTCGAAAGTCAATTATTAAAAGGCAAATATCTCCCGATCTGTAGGAATCTGAGAGACAAACCTTATGTCACTTTGAGGCAACGCATATGTCAACTTCATGTCAGAGTCACGTTAATGTATGACCAAGGATTTGGAGGATAGAGACATTTTAATTTTTCGAGATTATTCGAAAGTCAATTTTTAAAATGCAAATATCTCCCGATCTGTAGGCATCTGAGAGACAAACCTTATGTCACTTTGAGGGAACGTATATGTTAACTTCCTGTCAGAGTTACGTCAATGTATGTCCAACGGTTTGGAGGATAGAGACATTTTAATTTTTCGAGATTATTCGAAAGTCAATTTGTTAAAGGCAAATATCTCCCGATCTGTAGGAATCTGAGAGACAAACCTTATGTCACTTTGAGGGAACGCATATGTCAACTTCATGTCAGAGTCACGTCAATGTATGTCCAAGGGTTTGGAGGATAGAGACATTTAAATTTTTCGAGATTATTCGAAAGTCAATTTTTAAAAGGCAAATATCTCCCGATCTGTAGGCATCTGAGAGACAAACCTATTGTCACTTTGAGGGAACGTATATGTCAACTTAATGTCAGAGTTACGTCAATGTATGTCCAAGGGTTTGGAGGATAGAGACATTTTAATTTTTCGAGATTATTCGAAAGTCAATTTGTGAAAGGCAAATATCTCCCGATCTGTAGGAATCTGAGAGACCAACCTTATGTCACTTTCAGGGAACGTATATGTCAACTTCCTGTCTGAGTCACGTCAATGTATGTCCAAGGGTTTGGAGGATAGAGACGTTTTAATTTTTCGAGATTATTCGAAAGTCAATTTTTAAAAGGCAAATATCTCCCGATCTGTAGGAATCTAAGAGGCAAACCTTATGTCACTTTGAGGGAACGTATATGTTAACTTCATGTCATAGTCTTGTCAATGTATGTCCAAGGGTTTGGAGGATAGAGACATTTAAATTTCTCGAGATTATTCGAAAGTCAATTATTAAAATGCAAATATCTCCCGATCTGTAGGCATCTGAAAGACAAACCTTATGTTACTTTGAGGGAACGTATATGTCAACTTCATGTCAAAGTAACGTCAATGTATGTCCAAGGGTTTGGAGGATAGAGACATTTTAATTTTTTGAGATTATTCGATAGTCAATTTTTAAAAGGCAAATATCTCACGATCTGTAAGAATCTGAGAGACAAAACTTATGTCACTTTGAGGGAACGCATATGCCAACTACATGTCAGAGTTACGTCAATGTATGTCCAAGGGTTTGGAGGATAGAGACATTTTAATTTTTCGAGATTATTTGAAAGTCAATTTTTAAAAGGTAAATATCTCCCGATATGTAGGAATCTAAGAGACAAAACTTATGTCACTTTGAGGGAACGTATGTGTCAACTTCATGTCAGAGTCACGTCAATGTATGTCCAAGGGTTTGGTGGATAGAGACATTTAAATTTTTCGAGATTATTCGAAAGTCAATTATTAAAAGGCAAATATCTCCCGATCTAAAGGAATCTGAGAGACAAACCTTATGTCACTTTGAGGAAACGTATATGTCAACTTCCTGTGAGAGTTACGTCAATGTATGTCCAAGGGTTTGGAGGATAGAGACATTTTAATTTTTCGAGATTATTCGAAAGTCAATTTGTGAAAGGCAAATATCTCCCGATCTGTAGGAATCTGAGAGACAAACCTTATGTCACTTTGAGGGAACGTATGTGTCAACTTCCTGTCAGAGTCACGTCAATGTATGTCCAAGGGTTTGGAGGATAGAGACGTTTAAATTTTTCGAGATTATTCGAAAGTCAATTTTTAAAAGGCAAATATCTCCCGATCTGTAGGAATCTAAGAGACAAAACTTATGTCACTTTGAGGGAACGTATATGTCAACTTCATGTCAGAGTCACGTCAATGTATGTCCAAGGGTTTGGAGGATAGAGACATTTCAATTTTTCGAGATTATTCGAAAGTCAATTTTTAAAAGGCAAATATCTCCCGATCTGTATGAATCTTAGAGACAAAACTTATGTCACTTTGAGGGAACGTATATGTCAACTTCATGTCATAGTTACGTCAATGTATGTCAAAAGGTTTGGAGGATAGAGACATTTAAAATTTAGAGATTATTCGAAAGTCAATTTTTAAAAGGCAAATATCTCCCGATCTGTAGGAATCTGAGAGACAAAAATTATGTCACTATGAGGGAACGTATATGTCAACTTCGTGTCAGAGTCACGTCAATGTATGTCCAAGGGTTTGGAGGATAGAGACATTTAAATTTATAGAGATTATTCGAAAGTCAATTTTTAAAAGGCAAATATCTCCCGATCTGTAGGAATCTGAGAGACAAACCTTATGCCACTTTGAGGAAACGTATATGTCAACTTCATGTCAGAGTCACGTCAATGTATGTCCAAGGGTTTGGAGGATAGAGACATTTAAATTTTTAGAGATTATTCGAAAGTCAATTTTTAATAGGCAAATATCTCCCGATCTGTAGGATTCTGAGAGACCAACCTTATGTCACTTTGAGGAAACGTATATGTCAACTTCATGTCATAGTCACGTCAATGTATGACCAAAGGTTTGGAGGATAGAGACATTTAAATTTTAGAGATTATTCGAAAGTCAATTTTTAAAAGGCAAATATCTCCCGATCTGTAGGAATCTGAGAGACAAAACTTATGTCACTTTGAGATAACGTATATATCAACTTCGTGTCAGAGTCACGTCAATGTATGTCCAAGGGTTTGGAGGATAGACAAATTTAAATTTTTAGAGATTATTCGAAAGTCAATTTTTAAAAGGCAAATATCTCCCGATCTGTAGGAATCTAAGAGGCAAACCTTATGTCACTTTGAGTTAACGTATATGTCAACTTCATGTCATAGTCTTGTCAATGTATGTCCAAGGGTTTGGAGGATAGAGACATTTGAATTTTTCGAGATTATTCGAAAGTCAATTTTTAAAAGGCAAATATCTCCCGATCTGTAGGAATCTGAGAGACAAACCTTATGTCACTTTGAGGCAACGCATATGTCAACTTCATGTCAGAGTCACGTTAATGTATGTAAAAGGATTTGGAGGATAGAGACATTTTAATTTTTCGAGATTATTCGAAAGTCAATTTTTAAAATGCAAATATCTCCCGATCTGTAGGCATCTGAGAGACAAACCTTATGTCACTTTGAGGGAACGTATATGTTAACTTCCTGTCAGAGTTACGTCAATGTATGTCCAACGGTTTGGAGGATAGAGACATTTTAATTTTTCGAGATTATTCGAAAGTCAATTTGTTAAAGGCAAATATCTCCCGATCTGTAGGAATCTGAGAGACAAACCTTATGTCACTTTGAGGGAACGCATATGTCAACTTCATGTCAGAGTCACGTCAATGTATGTCCAAGGGTTTGGAGGATAGAGACATTTAAATTTTTCGAGATTATTCGAAAGTCAATTTTTAAAAGGCAAATATCTCCCGATCTGTAGGCATCTGAGAGACAAACCTATTGTCACTTTGAGGGAACGTATATGTCAACTTAATGTCAGAGTTACGTCAATGTATGTCCAAGGGTTTGGAGGATAGAGACATTTTAATTTTTCGAGATTATTCGAAAGTCAATTTGTGAAAGGCAAATATCTCCCGATCTGTAGGAATCTGAGAGACCAACCTTATGTCACTTTCAGGGAACGTATATGTCAACTTCCTGTCAGAGTCACGTCAATGTATGTCCAAGGGTTTGGAGGATAGAGACGTTTTAATTTTTCGAGATTATTCAAAAGTCAATTTTTAAAAGGCAAATATCTCCCGATCTGTAGGAATCTAAGAGGCAAACCTTATGTCACTTTGAGGGAACGTATATGTCAACTTCATGTCATAGTCTTGTCAATGTATGTCCAAGGGTTTGGAGGATAGAGACATTTAAATTTCTCGAGATTATTCGAAAGTCAATTATTAAAATGCAATTATCTCCCGATCTGTAGGCATCTGAAAGACAAACCTTATGTCACTTTGAGGGAACGTATATGTAAACTTCATGTCAGAGTTACGTCAATGTATGTCCAAGGGTTTGGAGGATAGAGACATTTTAATTTTTTGAGATTATTCGATAGTCAATTTTTAAAAGGCAAATATCTCCCGATCTGTAAGAATCTGAGAGACAAAACTTATGTCACTTTGAGGGAACGCATATGCCAACTACATGTCAGAGTTACGTCAATGTATGTCCAAGGGTTTGGAGGATAGAGACATTTTAATTTTTCGAGATTATTTGAAAGTCAATTTTTAAAAGGTAAATATCTCCCGATCTGTAGGAATCTAAGAGACAAAACTTATGTCACTTTGAGGGAACGTATATGTCAACTTCATGTCAGAGTCACGTCAATGTATGTCCAAGGGTTTGGAGGATAGAGACATTTAAATTTTTCGAGATTATTCGAAAGTCAATTTTTAAAAGGCAAATATCTCCCGATCTGTAGGAATCTGAGAGACAAACCTTATGTCACTTTGAGGAAACGTATATGTCAACTTCCTGTCAGAGTTACGTCAATGTATGTCCAAGGGTTTGGAGGATAGAGACATTTTAATTTTTCCAGATTATTCGAAAGTCAATTTGTGAAAGGCAAATATCTCCCGATCTGTAGGAATCTGAGAGACAAACCTTATGTCACTTTGAGGGAACGTATATGTCAACTTCCTGTCAGAGTCACGTCAATGTATGTCCAAGGGTTTGGAGGATAGAGACGTTTTAATTTTTCGAGATTATTCGAAAGTCAATATTTAAAGGTAAATATCTCCCGATCTTTAGGAATCTAAGAGACAAAACTTATGTCACTTTGAGGGAACGTATATGTCAACTTCATGTCAGAGTCACGTCAATGTATGTCCAAGGGTTTGAAGGATAGAGATATTTCAATTTTTCGAGATTATTCGAAAGTCAATTTTTAAAAGGCAAATATCTCCCGATCTGTAGGAACCTTAGAGACAAAACTTATGTCACTTTGAGGGAACGTATATGTCAACTTCATGTCATAGTTACGTCAATGTATGTCAAAAGGTTTGGAGGATAGAGACATTTAAATTTTAGAGATTATTCGAAAGTCAATTTTTAAAAGGCAAATATCTCCCGATCTGTAGGAATCTGAGAGACAAAAATTATGTCACTTTGAGGGAACGTATATGTCAATTTCATGTCAGAGTCACGTCAATGTATGTCCAAGGGTTTGGAGGATAGAGACATTTAAATTTTTAGAGATTATTCGAAAGTCAATTTTCAAAAGGCAAATATCTCCCGATCTGTAGGAATCTGAGAGACAAACCTTATGTCACTTTGAGGAAACGTATATGTCAACTTCATGTCGGAGTCACGTCAATGTATGTCCAAGGGTTTGGAGGATAGAGACATTTAAATTTTTCGAGATTATTCGAAAGTCAATTTGTGAAAGGCAAATATCTCCCGATCTGTAGGAATCTGAGAGACAAAAGTTATGTCACTTTGAGGGAACGTATATGTCAACTTCCTGTCAGAGTCACGTCAATGTATGTCAAAGGGTTTGGACGATAGGGACGTTTTAATTTTTCGAGATTATTCGAAAGTCAATTTTTAAAAGGCAAGTATCTCCCGATCTGTAGGAATCTAAGAGGCAAACCTTATGTCACTTTGAGGGAACGTATATGTCAACTTCATGTCATAGTCTTGTCAATGTATGTAGAAGGGTTTGGAGGATAGAGACATTTGAATTTTTCGAGATTATTCGAAAGTCAATTTTTAAAAGACAAATATCTCCCGATCTATAGGAATCTGAGAGACTAACCTTATGTCACTTTGAGGCAACGCATATGTCAACTTCATGTCATAGTCTTGTCAATGTATGTCCAAGGGTTTGGAGGATAGAGACATTTGAATTTTTCGAGATTATTCGAAAGTCAATTTTTAAAAGGCAAATATGTCCCGATCTGTATTAATCTGAGAGACAAACCTTATGTCACTTTGAGGGAACGTATATGTCAACTTCCTGTCAGAGTTACGTCAATGTATGTCCAACGGTTTGGAGGATAGAGACATTTTAATTTTTCGACATTATTCCGAAAGTCAATTTGTTAAAGGCAAATATCTCCCGATCTGTAGGAATCTGAGAGACAAACCTTATGTCACTTTGAGGGAACGCATATTTCAACTTCATGTCAGAGTCAAGTCAATGTATGTCCAAGGGTTTGGAGGATAGAGACATTTCAATTTTTCGAGATTATTCGAAAGTCAATTTTTAAAAGGCAAATATCTCCCGATCTGTAGGCATCTGAGAGACAAACCTTATGTCACTTTGAGGGAACGTATATGTCAACTTCCTGTCAGAGTTACGTCAATGTATGTCCAACGGTTTGGAGGATAGAGACATTTTAATTTTTCGAGATTATTCCGAAAGTCAATTTGTTAAAGGCAAATATCTCCCGATCTGTAGGAATCTGAGAGACAAACCTTATGTCACTTTGAGGGAACGCATATTTCAACTTCATGTCAGAGTCACGTCAATGTATGTCCAAGGGTTTGGAGGATAGAGACATTTCAATTTTTCGAGATTATTCGAAAGTCAATTTTTAAAAGGCAAATATCTCCCGATCTGTAGGAATCTTAAAGACAAAACTTATGTCACTTTGAGCGAACGTGTATGTGAACTTCATGTCATAGTCACGTCAATGTATGTCCAAAGGTTTGGTGGATGCAGACATTTAAAATTAAGAGATTATTCGAAAGTCAATTTTAAAAGGGAAATATCTCCCGATCTGTAGGAATCTGAGAGACAAACCTTATGTCACTTTGAGCGAACGTATATGTCAACTTCATGTCGGAGTCACGACAATGTATGTCCAAGGGTTTGGAGGATAGAGACATTTAAATTTCTCGAGATTATTCGAAAGTCAATTTTTAAAATTAAAATATCTCCAGATCTGTAGGCATCTGAGAGACAAACCTTATGTCACTTTGAGGGAACGTATATGTCAAATTCATGTCAGAGTTACGTTAAAGTATGTCCAAGGGTTTGGAGGATAGAGACATTTAAATTTTTTGAGATTATTCGATAGTCAATTTTTAAAAGGCAAATATCTCCCGATCTGTAGGAATCTGAGAGACAAAACTTATGTCACTTTGAGGGAACGTTTATGCCAACTACATGTCAGAGTTTTGTCTTTGTATGTCCAAGGGTTTGGAGGATAGAGACATTTTAATTTTTCGAGATTATTCGAAAGTCAATTTTTAAAAGGCAAATATCTCCCGATCTGTAGGAACCTAAGAGACAAAACTTATGTCACTTTGTTGTAACGTATATGTCAACTTCCTGTCAGAGTCACGTCAATGTATGTCCAACGGTTTGGAGGATAGAGACGTTTAAATTTTTCGAGATTATTCGAAAGTCAATTTTTAAAAGGCAAATATCTCCCGATCTGTAGGAATCTAAGAGGCAAACCTTATGTCACTTTGAGGGAACGTATATGTTAACTTCCTGTCAGAGTTACGTCAATGTATGTCCAAGGGTTTGGAGGATAGAGACGTTTTAATTTTTCGAGATTATTCGAAAGTCAATTTTTAAAAGGCAAATATCTCTCGATCTATAGGAATCTAAGAGGCAAACCTTATGTCACTTTGAGGGAACGTATATGTCAACTTCATGTCATAGTCTTGTCAATGTATGTCCAAGGGTTTGGAGGATAGAGACATTTGAATTTTTCGAGATTATTCGAAAGTCAATTTTTAAAAGGCAAATATGTCCCGATCTGTATTAATCTGAGAGACAAACCTTATGTCACTTTGAGGCAACGCATATGTCAACTTCATGTCAGAGTCACGTTAATGTATGTCCAAGGATTTGGAGGATAGAGACATTTTAATTTTTCGAGATTATTCGAAAGTCAATTTTTAAAATGCAAATATCTCCCGATCTGTAAGCATCTGAGAGACAAACCTTATGTCACTTTGAGGGAACGTATATGTTAACTTCCTGTCAGAGTTACGTCAATGTATGTCCAACGGTTTGGAGGATAGAGACATTTTAATTTTTCGAGATTATTCGAAAGTCAATTTGTTAAAGGCAAATATCTCCCGATCTGTGGGAATCTGATAGACAAACCTTATGTCTCTTTGAGGGAACGCATATGTCAACTTCACGTCAGAGTCACGTCAATGTATGTCCAAGGGTTTGGAGGATAGAGACATTTAAATTTTTCGAGATTATTCGAAAGTCAGTTTTTAAAATGCAAATATCTCCCGATCTGTAGGCATCTGAGAGACAAACCTATTGTCACTTTGAGGGAACGTATATGTCAACTTAATGTCAGAGTTACGTCAATGTATGTCCAAGGGTTTGGAGGATAGAGACATTTTAATTTTTCGAGATTATTCGAAAGTCAATTTGTGAAAGGCAAATATCTCCCGATCTGTAGCAATCTGAGAGACCAACCTTATGTCACTTTCAGGGAACGTATATGTCAACTTCCTGTCATAGTCACGTCAATGTATGTCCAAGGGTTTGGAGGATAGAGACGTTTTAATTTTTCGAGATTATTCGAAAGTCATTTTTTAAAAAACAAATATCTCCCGATCTGTAGGAATCTAAGAGGCAAACCTGATGTCGCTTTGAGGGAACGTATATGTCAACTTCATGTAATAGTCTTGTTAATGTATGTCCAAGGGTTTGGAGGATAGAGACATTTAAATTTCTCGAGATTATTCGAAAGTCAATTATTAAAATGCAAATATCTCCCGATCTGTAGGCATCTGAAAGACAAACTTTATGTCACTTTGAGGGAACGTATATGTCAACTTCATATCAGAGTTACGTCAATGTATGTCCTAGGGTTTGGAGGATAGAGACATTTAAATTTTTTGAGATTATTCGATAGTCAATTTTTAAAAGGCAAATATCTCCCGATCTGTAAGAATCTGAGAGACAAAACTAATGTCACTTTGAGGGAACGCATATGCCAACTACATGTCAGAGTTACGTCAATGTATGTCCAAGGGTTTGGAGGATAGAGACATTTTAATTTTTCGAGATTATTTGAAAGTCAATTTTTAAAAGGTAAATATCTCCCGATCTGTAGGAATCTAAGAGACAAAACTTATGTCACTTTGAGGGAACGTATATGTAAACTTAATGTCAGAGACAAGTCAATGTATGTCCAAGGGTTTGGAGGATAGAGACATTTAAATTTTTCGAGATTATTCGAAAGTCAATTTTTAAAAGGCAAATATCTCCCGATCTGTAGGAATCTGAGAGACAAACCTTATGTCACTTTGAGGGAACGTATATGTCAAATTCATGTCAGAGTTACGTTAAAGTATGTCCAAGGGTTTGGAGGATAGAGACATTTAAATTTTTTGAGATTATTCGATAGTCAATTTTTAAAAGGCAATTATCTCCCGATCTGTAGGAATCTGAGAGACAAAACTTATGTCACTTTGAGGGAACGTTTATGCCAACTACATGTCAGAGTTTTGTCTTTGTATGTCCAAGGGTTTGGAGGATAGAGACATTTTAATTTTTCGAGATTATTCGAAAGTCAATTTTTAAAAGGCAAATATCTCCCGATCTGTAGGAACCTAAGAGACAAAACTTATGTCACTTTGTTGGAACGTATATGTCAACTTCCTGTCAGAGTCACGTCAATGTATGTCCAACGGTTTGGAGGATAGAGACGTTTAAAATTTTCGAGATTATTCGAAAGTCAATTTTTAAAAGGCAAATATCTCCCGATCTGTAGGAATCTAAGAGGCAAACCTTATCTCACTTTGAGGGAACGTATATGTTAACTTCCTGTCAGAGTTACGTCAATGTATGTCCAAGGGTTTGGAGGATAGAGACGTTTTAATTTTTCGAGATTATTCGAAAGTCAATTTTTAAAAGGCAAATATCTCTCGATCTATAGGAATCTAAGAGGCAAACCTTATGTCACTTTGAGGGAACGTATATGTCAACTTCATGTCATAGTCTTGTCAATGTATGTCCAAGGGTTTGGAGGATAGAGACATTTGAATTTTTCGAGATTATTCGAAAGTCAATTTTTAAAAGGCAAATATGTCCCGATCTGTATTAATCTGAGAGACAAACCTTATGTCACTTTGAGGCAACGCATATGTCAACTTCATGTCAGAGTCACGTTAATGTATGTCCAAGGATTTGGAGGATAGAGACATTTTAATTTTTCGAGATTATTCGAAAGTCAATTTTTAAAATGCAAATATCTCCCGATCTGTAAGCATCTGAGAGACAAACCTTATGTCACTTTGAGGGAACGTATATGTTAACTTCCTGTCAGAGTTACGTCAATGTATGTCCAACGGTTTGGAGGATAGAGACATTTTAATTTTTCGAGATTATTCGAAAGTCAATTTGTTAAAGGCAAATATCTCCCGATCTGTGGGAATCTGATAGACAAACCTTATGTCTCTTTGAGGGAACGCATATGTCAACTTCACGTCAGAGTCACGTCAATGTATGTCCAAGGGTTTGGAGGATAGAGACATTTAAATTTTTCGAGATTATTCGAAAGTCAGTTTTTAAAATGCAAATATCTCCCGATCTGTAGGCATCTGAGAGACAAACCTATTGTCACTTTGAGGGAACGTATATGTCAACTTAATGTCAGAGTTACGTCAATGTATGTCCAAGGGTTTGGAGGATAGAGACATTTTAATTTTTCGAGATTATTCGAAAGTCAATTTGTGAAAGGCAAATATCTCCCGATCTGTAGCAATCTGAGAGACCAACCTTATGTCACTTTCAGGGAACGTATATGTCAACTTCCTGTCATAGTCACGTCAATGTATGTCCAAGGGTTTGGAGGATAGAGACGTTTTAATTTTTCGAGATTATTCGAAAGTCATTTTTTAAAAAACAAATATCTCCCGATCTGTAGGAATCTAAGAGGCAAACCTGATGTCGCTTTGAGGGAACGTATATGTCAACTTCATGTAATAGTCTTGTCAATGTATGTCCAAGGGTTTGGAGGATAGAGACATTTAAATTTCTCGAGATTATTCGAAAGTCAATTATTAAAATGCAAATATCTCCCGATCTGTAGGCATCTGAAAGACAAACTTTATGTCACTTTGAGGGAACGTATATGTCAACTTCATGTCAGAGTTACGTCAATGTATGTCCTAGGGTTTGGAGGATAAAGACATTTAAATTTTTTGAGATTATTCGATAGTCAATTTTTAAAAGGCAAATATCTCCCGATCTGTAAGAATCTGAGAGACAAAACTAATGTCACTTTGAGGGAACGCATATGCCAACTACATGTCAGAGTTACGTCAATGTATGTCCAAGGGTTTGGAGGATAGAGACATTTTAATTTTTCGAGATTATTTGAAAGTCAATTTTTAAAAGGTAAATATCTCCCGATCTGTAGGAATCTAAGAGACAAAACTTATGTCACTTTGAGGGAACGTATATGTAAACTTAATGTCAGAGACAAGTCAATGTATGTCCAAGGGTTTGGAGGATAGAGACATTTAAATTTTTCGAGATTATTCGAAAGTCAATTTTTAAAAGGCAAATATCTCCCGATCTGTAGGAATCTGAGAGACAAAACTTATGTCACTTTGAGGAAACGTATATGTCAACTTCCTGTCAGAGTTACGTCAATGTATGTCCAAGGGTTTGGAGGATAGAGACATTTGAATTTTTCGAGATTATTCGAAAGTCAGTTTTTAAAAGGCAAATATCTCCCGATCTGTAGGAATCTGAGAGACAAACCTTATGTCTCTTTGAGGGAACGCATATGTCAACTTCATGTCAGAGTCACGTCAATGTATGTCCAAGGGTTTGGAGGATAGAGACATTTTAATTCTTCGAGATTAATCGAAAGTCAATTTTTAAAAGGCAAATATCTCCCGATCTGTAGGAACCTTAGAGGCAAACCTTATGTCACTTTGAGGGAACGTATATGCCAACTTCATGTCATAGTCTTGTCAATGTATGTCCAAGGGTTTGGAGGATAGAGACATTTGAATTTTTCGAGATTATTCGTAAGTCAATTTTTAAAAGGCAAATATCTCCCGATCTGTAGGAATCTGAGAGACAAACCTTATGTCTCTTTGAGGGAACGCATATGTCAACTTCATGTCAGAGTCACGTCAAAGTATGTCCAAGGGTTTGGAGGATAGAGACATTTGAATTTTTCGAGATTATTCGTAAGTCAATTTTTAAAAGGCAAATATCTCCCGATCTGTAGGAATCTTAGAGACAAAACTTATGTCACTTTGAGGGAACGTATATGTCAACTTCATGTCATAGTTACGTCAATGTATGTCAAAAGGTTTGGAGGATAGAGACATTTAAAATTTAGAGATTATTCGAAAGTCAATTTTTAAAAGGCAAATATCTCCCGATCTGTAGGAATCTGAGAGACAAAAATTATGTCACTTTGAGGGAACGTATATGTCAACTTCATGTCAGAGTCAAGTCAATGTATGTCCAAGGGTTAGGAGGATAGAGACATTTAAATTTTTAGAGATTATTCGAAAGTCAATTTTCAAAAGGCAAATATGTCCCGATCTGTATTAATCTGAGAGACAAACCTTATGTCACTTTGAGGCAACGCATATGTCAACTTCATGTCAGAGTCACGTTAATGTATGTCCAAGGATTTGGAGGATAGAGACATTTTAATTTTTCGAGATTATTCGAAAGTCAATTTTTAAAATGCAAATATCTCCCGATCTGTAAGCATCTGAGAGACAAACCTTATGTCACTTTGAGGGAACGTATATGTTAACTTCCTGTCAGAGTTACGTCAATGTATGTCCAACGGTTTGGAGGATACAGACATTTTAAATTTTTCGAGATTATTCGAAAGTCAATGTGTTAAAGGCAAATATCTCCCGATCTGTGGGAATCTGAGAGACAAACCTTATGTCTCTTTGAGGGAACGCATATGTCAACTTCACGTCAGAGTCACGTCAATGTATGTCCAAGGGTTTGGAGGATAGAGACATTTAAATTTTTCGAGATTATTCGAAAGTCAGTTTTTAAAATGCAAATATCTCCCGATCTGTAGGCATCTGAGAGACAAACCTATTGTCACTTTGAGGGAACGTATATGTCAACTTAATGTCAGAGTTACGTCAATGTATGTCCAAGGGTTTGGAGGATAGAGACATTTTAATTTTTCGAGATTATTCGAAAGTCAATTTGTGAAAGGCAAATATCTCCCGATCTGTAGGAATCTGAGAGACCAACCTTATGTCACTTTCAGGGAACGTATATGTCAACTTCCTGTCAGAGTCATGTCAATGTATGTCCAAGGGTTTGGAGGATAGAGACGTTTTAATTTTTCGAGATTATTCAAAATCAATTTTTAAAAGGCAAATATCTCCCGATCTGTAGGAATCTAAGAGGCAAACCTTATGTCACTTTGAGGGACCGTATATGTCAACTTCATGTCATAGTCTTGTCAATGTATGTCCAAGGGTTTGGAGGATAGAGACATTTAAATTTCTCGAGATTATTCGAAAGTCAATTATTAAAATGCAAATATCTCCCGATCTGTAGGCATCTGAGAGACCAACCTTATGTCACTTTGAGGGAACGTAATGTCAACTTCATGTCAGAGTTACGTCAATGTATGTCCAAGGGTTTGGAGGATAGAGACATTTTAATTTTTTGAGATTATTCGATAGACAATTTTTAAAAGGCAAATATCTCCCGATCTGTAAGAATCTGAGAGACAAAACTTATGTCACTTTGAGGGAACGCATATGCCAACTACATGTCAGAGTTACGTCAATGTATGTCCAAGGGTTTGGAGGATAGAGACATTTTAATTTTTCGAGATTATTTGAAAGTCAATTTTTAAAAGGTAAATATCTCTCGATCTGTAGGAATCTAAGATACAAAACTTATGTCACTTTGAGGAAAAGTATATGTCAACTTCCTGTGAGAGTTACGTCAATGTATGTCAAAGTGTTTGGAGGATAGAGACATTTTAATTTTTCGAGATTATTCGAAAGTCAATTTTTAAAAGGCAAATATCTCCCGATCTGTAGGAATCTGAGAGACAAACCTTATGTCACTTTGAGGCAACGCATATGTCAACTTCATGTCAGAGTCACGTTAATGTATGTCCAAGGATTTGGAGGATAGAGACATTTTAATTTTTCGAGATTATTCGAAAGTCAATTATTAAAATGCAAATATCTCCCGATCTGTAGGCATCTGAGAGACAAATCTTTTGTCACTTTGAGGGAACGTATATGTTAACTTCCTGTCAGAGGTACATCAATGTATGTCCAACGGTTTGGAGGATAGAGACATTTTAATTTTTCGAGATTATTCGAAAGTCAATTTGTTAAAGGCAAATATCTCCCGATCTGTAGGAATCTGAGAGACAAACCTTATGACACTTTGAGGGAACGCATATGTCAACTTCATGTCAGAGTCACGTCAATGTATGTCCAAGGGTTTGGAGGATAGAGACATTTAAATTTTTCGAGATTATTCAAAACGCAATTTTTAAAATGCAAATATCTCCCCATCTGTAGGCATCTGAGAGACAAACCTATTGTCACTTTGAGGGAACGTATATGTCAACTTAATGTCAGAGTTACGTTAATGTATGTCAAAGGGTTTGGAGGATAGAGACGTTTTAATTTTTCGAGATTATTCGAAAGTCAGTTTTTAAAAGGCAAATATCTCCCGATCTATAGGAATCTAAGAGGCAAACCTTATGTCACTTTGAGGGAACGTATATGTCAACTTCATGTCATAGTCTTGTCAATGTATGTCCAAGGGTTTGGAGGATAGAGACATTTGAATTTTTCGAGATTATTCGAAAGTCAATTTTTAAAATGCAAATATCTCCCGATCTGTAGGCATCTGAGAGACAAACCTTATGTCACTTTCAGGGAACGTATATGTTAACTTCTTGCCAGAGTTACGTCAATGTATGTCCAACGGTTTGGAGGATAGAGACATTTTAATTTTTCGAGATTATTCGAAAGTCAATTTGTTAAAGGCAAATATCTCCCGATCTGTAGGAATCTGAGAGACAAACCTTATGTCACTTTGAGGGAACGCATATGTCAACTTCATGTCAGAGTCACGTCAATGTATGTCCAAGGGTTTGGAGGATAGAGACATTTAAATTTTTCGAGATTATTCGAAAGTCAATTTTTAAAAGGCAAATATCTCCCGATCTGTAGGCATCTGAGAGACAAACCTATTGTCACTTTGAGGGAACGTATATGTCAACTTAATTTCAGAGTTACGTCAATGTATGTCCAAGGGTTTGGAGGATAGAGACATTTTAATTTTTCGAGATTATTCGAAAGTCAATTTGTGAAAGGCAAATATCTCCCGATCTGTAGGAATCTGAGAGACCAACCTTATGTCACTTTCAGGGAACGTATATGTCAACTTCCTGTCTGAGTCACGTCAATGTATGTCCAAGGGTTTGGAGGATAGAGACGTTTTAATTTTTCGAGATTATTCGAAAGTCAATATTTAAAAGGCAAATATCTACCGATCTGTAGGAATCTAAGAGGCAAACCTTATGTCACTTTGAGGGAACGTATATGTTAACTTCATGTCATAGTCTTGTCAATGTATGTCCAAGGGTTTGGAGGATAGAGTCATTTAAATTTCTCGAGATTATTCGAAAGTCAATTATTAAAATGCAAATATCTCCCGATCTGTAGGCATCTGAAAGACAAACCTTATGTCACTTTGAGGGAACGTATATGTCAACTTCATGTCAAAGTAACGTCAATGTATGTCCAAGGGTTTGGAGGATAGAGACATTTTAATTTTTTGAGATTATGCGATAGTCAATTTTTAAAAGGCAAATATCTCACGATCTGTAAGAATCTGAGAGACAAAACTTATGTCACTTTGAGGGAACGCATATGGCAACTACATGTCAGAGTTACGTCAATGTATGTCCAAGGGTTTGGAGGATAGAGACATTTGAATTTTTCGAGATTATTCGTAAGTCAATTTTTAAAAGGCAAATATCTCCCGATCTGTAGGAATCTTAGAGACAAAACTTATGTCACTTTGAGGGAACGTATATGTCAACTTCATGTCATAGTTACGTCAATGTATGTCAAAAGGTTTGGAGGATAGAGACATTTAAAATTTAGAGATTATTCGAAAGTCAATTTTTAAAAGGCAAATATCTCCCGATCTGTAGGAATCTGAGAGACAAAAATTATGTCACTTTGAGGGAACGTATATGTCAACTTCATGTCAGAGTCAAGTCAATGTATGTCCAAGGGTTTGGAGGATAGAGACATTTAAATTTTTAGAGATTATTCGAAAGTCAATTTTCAAAAGGCAAATATCTCCCGATCTGTAGGAATCTGAGAGACAAACCTTATGTCACTTTGAGGAAACGTATATGTCAACTTCATGTCGGAGTCACGTCAATGTATGTCAAAGGGTTTGGAGGATAGAGACATTTAAATTTTTCGAGATTATTCGAAAGTCAATTATTAAAATGCAAATATCTCCCGATCTGTAGGCATCTGAGAGACCAACCTTATGTCACTTTGAGGGAACGTACATGTCAACTTCATGTCGGAGTCACGTCAATGTATGTCCAAGGGTTTGGAGGATAGAGACATTTAAATTTTTCGAGATTATTCGAAAGTCAATTATTAAAATGCAAATATCTCCCGATCTGTTTTAATCTGAGAGGCAAACCTTATGTCACTTTGAGGGAACGTATATGTCAACTTCAAGTCATAGTCTTGTCAATGTATGTCCAAGGGTTTGGAGGATAGAGACATTTAAATTTTTCGAGATTTTTCGAAAGTCAATTTTTAAAAGGCAAATATCTCCCGATCTGTAGGAATCTGAGAGACAAACCTTATGTCATTTTGAGGCAACGCATATGTGAACTTCATGTCAGAGTTACGTCAATGTATGTCCAACGGTTTGGAGGATAGAGACATTTTATTTTTTCGAGATTATTCGAAAGTCAATTCGTTAAAGGCAAATATCTCCCGATCTGTAGGAATCTGAGAGACAAACCTTATGTCACTTTGAGGGAACGCATATGTCAACTTCATGTCAGAGTCACGTCAATGTATGTCCAAGGGTTTGGAGGATAGAGACATTTAAATTTTTCGAGATTATTCGAAAGTCAATTTTTAAAATGCAAATATCTCCCGATCTGTAGGCATCTGAGAGACAAACCTATTGTCACTTTGAGGGAACGTATATGTCAACTTAATGTCAGAGTTACGTCAATGTATGTCCAAGGGTTTGGAGGATAGAGACATTTTAATTTTTCGAGATTATTCGAAAGTCAATTTGTGAAAGGCAAATATCTCCCGATCTGTAGGAATCTGAGAGACCAACCTTATGTCACTTTCAGGGAACGTATATGTCAACTTCCTGTCAGAGTCATGTCAATGTATGTCCAAGGGTTTGGAGGATAGAGACGTTTTAATTTTTCGAGATTATTCGAAAATCAATTTTTAAAAGGCAAATATCTCCCGATCTGTAGGAATCTAAGAGGCAAACCTTATGTCACTTTGAGGGACCGTATATGTCAACTTCATGTCATAGTCTTGTCAATGTATGTCCAAGGGTTTGGAGGATAGAGACATTTAAATTTCTCGAGATTATTCGAAAGTCAATTATTAAAATGCAAATATCTCCCGATCTGTAGGCATCTGAGAGACCAACCTTATGTCACTTTGAGGGAACGTAATGTCAACTTCATGTCAGAGTTACGTCAATGTATGTCCAAGGGTTTGGAGGATAGAGACATTTTAATTTTTTGAGATTATTCGATAGACAATTTTTAAAAGGCAAATATCTCCCGATCTGTAAGAATCTGAGAGACAAAACTTATGTCACTTTGAGGGAACGCATATGCCAACTACATGTCAGAGTTACGTCAATGTATGTCCAAGGGTTTGGAGGATAGAGACATTTTAATTTTTCGAGATTATTTGAAAGTCAATTTTTAAAAGGTAAATATCTCTCGATCTGTAGGAATCTAAGATACAAAACTTATGTCACTTTGAGGAAAAGTATATGTCAACTTCCTGTGAGAGTTACGTCAATGTATGTCAAAGTGTTTGGAGGATAGAGACATTTTAATTTTTCGAGATTATTCGAAAGTCAATTTTTAAAAGGCAAATATCTCCCGATCTGTAGGAATCTGAGAGACAAACCTTATGTCACTTTAAGGCAACGCATATGTCAACTTCATGTCAGAGTCACGTTAATGTATGTCCAAGGATTTGGAGGATAGAGACATTTTAATTTTTCGAGATTATTCGAAAGTCAATTATTAAAATGCAAATATCTCCCGATCTGTAGGCATCTGAGAGACAAACCTTTTGTCACTTTGAGGGAACGTATATGTTAACTTCCTGTCAGAGGTACATCAATGTATGTCCAACGGTTTGGAGGATAGAGACATTTTAATTTTTCGAGATTATTCGAAAGTCAATTTGTTAAAGGCAAATATCTCCCGATCTGTAGGAATCTGAGAGACAAACCTTATGACACTTTGAGGGAACGCATATGTCAACTTCATGTCAGAGTCACGTCAATGTATGTCCAAGGGTTTGGAGGATAGAGACATTTAAATTTTTCGAGATTATTCAAAACGCAATTTTTAAAATGCAAATATCTCCCCATCTGTAGGCATCTGAGAGACAAACCTATTGTCACTTTGAGGGAACGTATATGTCAACTTAATGTCAGAGTTACGTTAATGTATGTCAAAGGGTTTGGAGGATAGAGACGTTTTAATTTTTCGAGATTATTCGAAAGTCAGTTTTTAAAAGGCAAATATCTCCCGATCTATAGGAATCTAAGAGGCAAACCTTATGTCACTTTGAGGGAACGTATATGTCAACTTCATGTCATAGTCTTGTCAATGTATGTCCAAGGGTTTGGAGGATAGAGACATTTGAATTCTTCGAGATTATTCGAAAGTCAATTTTTAAAATGCAAATATCTCCCGATCTGTAGGCATCTGAGAGACAAACCTTATGTCACTTTCAGGGAACGTATATGTTAACTTCCTGCCAGAGTTACGTCAATGTATGTCCAACGGTTTGGAGGATAGAGACATTTTAATTTTTCGAGATTATTCGAAAGTCAATTTGTTAAAGGCAAATATCTCCCGATCTGTAGGAATCTGAGAGACAAACCTTATGTCACTTTGAGGGAACGCATATGACAACTTCATGTCAGAGTCACGTCAATGTATGTCCAAGGGTTTGGAGGATAGAGACATTTAAATTTTTCGAGATTATTCGAAAGTCAATTTTTAAAAGGCAAATATCTCCCGATCTGTAGGCATCTGAGAGACAAACCTATTGTCACTTTGAGGGAACGTATATGTCAACTTAATTTCAGAGTTACGTCAATGTATGTCCAAGGGTTTGGAGGATAGAGACATTTTAATTTTTCGAGATTATTCGAAAGTCAATTTGTGAAAGGCAAATATCTCCCGATCTGTAGGAATCTGAGAGACCAACCTTATGTCACTTTCAGGGAACGTATATGTCAACTTCCTGTCTGAGTCACGTCAATGTATGTCCAAGGGTTTGGAGGATAGAGACGTTTTAATTTTTCGAGATTATTCGAAAGTCAATATTTAAAAGGCAAATATCTACCGATCTGTAGGAATCTAAGAGGCAAACCTTATGTCACTTTGAGGGAACGTATATGTTAACTTCATGTCATAGTCTTGTCAATGTATGTCCAAGGGTTTGGAGGATAGAGACATTTAAATTTCTCGAGATTATTCGAAAGTCAATAATTAAAATGCAAATATCTCCCGATCTGTAGGCATCTGAAAGACAAACCTTATGTCACTTTGAGGGAACGTATATGTCAACTTCATGTCAAAGTAACGTCAATGTATGTCCAAGGGTTTGGAGGATAGAGACATTTTAATTTTTTGAGATTATGCGATAGTCAATTTTTAAAAGGCAAATATCTCACGATCTGTAAGAATCTGAGAGACAAAACTTATGTCACTTTGAGGGAACGCATATGGCAACTACATGTCAGAGTTACGTCAATGTATGTCCAAGGGTTTGGAGGATAGAGACATTTTAATTTTTCGAGATTATTTGAAAGTCAATTTTTAAAAGGTAAATATCTCCCGATATGTAGGAATCTAAGAGACAAAACTTATGTCACTTTGAGGGAACGTATATGTCAACTTCATGTCAGAGTCACGTCAATGTATGTCCAAGGGTTTGGTGGATAGAGACATTTAAATTTTTCGAGATTATTCGAAAGTCAATTTTTAAAATGCAAATATCTCCCGATCTGTAAGCATCTGAGAGACAAACCTATTGTCACTTTGAGGGAACGTATATGTCAACTTAATGTCAGAGTTACGTCAATGTATGTCCAAGGGTTTGGAGGATAGAGACATTTTAATTTTTCGAGATTATTCGAAAGTCAATTTGTGAAAGGCAAATATCTCCCGATCTGTAGCAATCTGAGAGACCAACCTTATGTCACTTTCAGGGAACGTATATGTCAACTTCCTGTCATAGTCACGTCAATGTATGTCCAAGGGTTTGGAGGATAGAGACGTTTTAATTTTTCGAGATTATTCGAAAGTCATTTTTTAAAAAACAAATATCTCCCGATCTGTAGGAATCTAAGAGGCAAACCTGATGTCGCTTTGAGGGAACGTATATGTCAACTTCATGTAATAGTCTTGTCAATGTATGTCCAAGGGTTTGGAGGATAGAGACATTTAAATTTCTCGAGATTATTCGAAAGTCAATTATTAAAATGCAAATATCTCCCGATCTGTAGGCATCTGAAAGACAAACTTTATGTCACTTTGAGGGAACGTATATGTCAACTTCATGTCAGAGTTACGTCAATGTATGTCCTAGGGTTTGGAGGATAAAGACATTTAAATTTTTTGAGATTATTCGATAGTCAATTTTTAAAAGGCAAATATCTCCCGATCTGTAAGAATCTGAGAGACAAAACTAATGTCACTTTGAGGGAACGCATATGCCAACTACATGTCAGAGTTACGTCAATGTATGTCCAAGGGTTTGGAGGATAGAGACATTTTAATTTTTCGAGATTATTTGAAAGTCAATTTTTAAAAGGTAAATATCTCCCGATCTGTAGGAATCTAAGAGACAAAACTTATGTCACTTTGAGGGAACGTATATGTAAACTTAATGTCAGAGACAAGTCAATGTATGTCCAAGGGTTTGGAGGATAGAGACATTTAAATTTTTCGAGATTATTCGAAAGTCAATTTTTAAAAGGCAAATATCTCCCGATCTGTAGGAATCTGAGAGACAAAACTTATGTCACTTTGAGGAAACGTATATGTCAACTTCCTGTCAGAGTTACGTCAATGTATGTCCAAGGGTTTGGAGGATAGAGACATTTGAATTTTTCGAGATTATTCGAAAGTCAGTTTTTAAAAGGCAAATATCTCCCGATCTGTAGGAATCTGAGAGACAAACCTTATGTCTCTTTGAGGGAACGCATATGTCAACTTCATGTCAGAGTCACGTCAATGTATGTCCAAGGGTTTGGAGGATAGAGACATTTTAATTCTTTGAGATTAATCGAAAGTCAATTTTTAAAAGGCAAATATCTCCCGATCTGTAGGAACCTTAGAGGCAAACCTTATGTCACTTTGAGGGAACGTATATGCCAACTTCATGTCATAGTCTTGTCAATGTATGTCCAAGGGTTTGGAGGATAGAGACATTTGAATTTTTCGAGATTATTCGTAAGTCAATTTTTAAAAGGCAAATATCTCCCGATCTGTAGGAATCTGAGAGACAAACCTTATGTCTCTTTGAGGGAACGCATATGTCAACTTCATGTCAGAGTCACGTCAAAGTATGTCCAAGGGTTTGGAGGATAGAGACATTTGAATTTTTCGAGATTATTCGTAAGTCAATTTTTAAAAGGCAAATATCTCCCGATCTGTAGGAATCTTAGAGACAAAACTTATGTCACTTTGAGGGAACGTATATGTCAACTTCATGTCATAGTTACGTCAATGTATGTCAAAAGGTTTGGAGGATAGAGACATTTAAAATTTAGAGATTATTCGAAAGTCAATTTTTAAAAGGCAAATATCTCCCGATCTGTAGGAATCTGAGAGACAAAAATTATGTCACTTTGAGGGAACGTATATGTCAACTTCATGTCAGAGTCAAGTCAATGTATGTCCAAGGGTTTGGAGGATAGAGACATTTAAATTTTTAGAGATTATTCGAAAGTCAATTTTCAAAAGGCAAATATGTCCCGATCTGTATTAATCTGAGAGACAAACCTTATGTCACTTTGAGGCAACGCATATGTCAACTTCATGTCAGAGTCACGTTAATGTATGTCCAAGGATTTGGAGGATAGAGACATTTTAATTTTTCGAGATTATTCGAAAGTCAATTTTTAAAATGCAAATATCTCCCGATCTGTAAGCATCTGAGAGACAAACCTTATGTCACTTTGAGGGAACGTATATGTTAACTTCCTGTCAGAGTTACGTCAATGTATGTCCAACGGTTTGGAGGATAGAGACATTTTAAATTTTTCGAGATTATTCGAAAGTCAATTTGTTAAAGGCAAATATCTCCCGATCTGTGGGAATCTGAGAGACAAACCTTATGTCTCTTTGAGGGAACGCATATGTCAACTTCACGTCAGAGTCACGTCAATGTATGTCCAAGGGTTTGGAGGATAGAGACATTTAAATTTTTCGAGATTATTCGAAAGTCAGTTTTTAAAATGCAAATATCTCCCGATCTGTAGGCATCTGAGAGACAAACCTATTGTCACTTTGAGGGAACGTATATGTCAACTTAATGTCAGAGTTACGTCAATGTATGTCCAAGGGTTTGGAGGATAGAGACATTTTAATTTTTCGAGATTATTCGAAAGTCAATTTGTGAAAGGCAAATATCTCCCGATCTGTAGGAATCTGAGAGACCAACCTTATGTCACTTTCAGGGAACGTATATGTCAACTTCCTGTCAGAGTCATGTCAATGTATGTCCAAGGGTTTGGAGGATAGAGACGTTTTAATTTTTCGAGATTATTCAAAATCAATTTTTAAAAGGCAAATATCTCCCGATCTGTAGGAATCTAAGAGGCAAACCTTATGTCACTTTGAGGGACCGTATATGTCAACTTCATGTCATAGTCTTGTCAATGTATGTCCAAGGGTTTGGAGGATAGAGACATTTAAATTTCTCGAGATTATTCGAAAGTCAATTATTAAAATGCAAATATCTCCCGATCTGTAGGCATCTGAGAGACCAACCTTATGTCACTTTGAGGGAACGTAATGTCAACTTCATGTCAGAGTTACGTCAATGTATGTCCAAGGGTTTGGAGGATAGAGACATTTTAATTTTTTGAGATTATTCGATAGACAATTTTTAAAAGGCAAATATCTCCCGATCTGTAAGAATCTGAGAGACAAAACTTATGTCACTTTGAGGGAACGCATATGCCAACTACATGTCAGAGTTACGTCAATGTATGTCCAAGGGTTTGGAGGATAGAGACATTTTAATTTTTCGAGATTATTTGAAAGTCAATTTTTAAAAGGTAAATATCTCTCGATCTGTAGGAATCTAAGATACAAAACTTATGTCACTTTGAGGAAAAGTATATGTCAACTTCCTGTGAGAGTTACGTCAATGTATGTCAAAGTGTTTGGAGGATAGAGACATTTTAATTTTTCGAGATTATTCGAAAGTCAATTTTTAAAAGGCAAATATCTCCCGATCTGTAGGAATCTGAGAGACAAACCTTATGTCACTTTGAGGCAACGCATATGTCAACTTCATGTCAGAGTCACGTTAATGTATGTCCAAGGATTTGGAGGATAGAGACATTTTAATTTTTCGAGATTATTCGAAAGTCAATTATTAAAATGCAAATATCTCCCGATCTGTAGGCATCTGAGAGACAAATCTTTTGTCACTTTGAGGGAACGTATATGTTAACTTCCTGTCAGAGGTACATCAATGTATGTCCAACGGTTTGGAGGATAGAGACATTTTAATTTTTCGAGATTATTCGAAAGTCAATTTGTTAAAGGCAAATATCTCCCGATCTGTAGGAATCTGAGAGACAAACCTTATGACACTTTGAGGGAACGCATATGTCAACTTCATGTCAGAGTCACGTCAATGTATGTCCAAGGGTTTGGAGGATAGAGACATTTAAATTTTTCGAGATTATTCAAAACGCAATTTTTAAAATGCAAATATCTCCCCATCTGTAGGCATCTGAGAGACAAACCTATTGTCACTTTGAGGGAACGTATATGTCAACTTAATGTCAGAGTTACGTTAATGTATGTCAAAGGGTTTGGAGGATAGAGACGTTTTAATTTTTCGAGATTATTCGAAAGTCAGTTTTTAAAAGGCAAATATCTCCCGATCTATAGGAATCTAAGAGGCAAACCTTATGTCACTTTGAGGGAACGTATATGTCAACTTCATGTCATAGTCTTGTCAATGTATGTCCAAGGGTTTGGAGGATAGAGACATTTGAATTTTTCGAGATTATTCGAAAGTCAATTTTTAAAATGCAAATATCTCCCGATCTGTAGGCATCTGAGAGACAAACCTTATGTCACTTTCAGGGAACGTATATGTTAACTTCTTGCCAGAGTTACGTCAATGTATGTCCAACGGTTTGGAGGATAGAGACATTTTAATTTTTCGAGATTATTCGAAAGTCAATTTGTTAAAGGCAAATATCTCCCGATCTGTAGGAATCTGAGAGACAAACCTTATGTCACTTTGAGGGAACGCATATGTCAACTTCATGTCAGAGTCACGTCAATGTATGTCCAAGGGTTTGGAGGATAGAGACATTTAAATTTTTCGAGATTATTCGAAAGTCAATTTTTAAAAGGCAAATATCTCCCGATCTGTAGGCATCTGAGAGACAAACCTATTGTCACTTTGAGGGAACGTATATGTCAACTTAATTTCAGAGTTACGTCAATGTATGTCCAAGGGTTTGGAGGATAGAGACATTTTAATTTTTCGAGATTATTCGAAAGTCAATTTGTGAAAGGCAAATATCTCCCGATCTGTAGGAATCTGAGAGACCAACCTTATGTCACTTTCAGGGAACGTATATGTCAACTTCCTGTCTGAGTCACGTCAATGTATGTCCAAGGGTTTGGAGGATAGAGACGTTTTAATTTTTCGAGATTATTCGAAAGTCAATATTTTAAAGGCAAATATCTACCGATCTGTAGGAATCTAAGAGGCAAACCTTATGTCACTTTGAGGGAACGTATATGTTAACTTCATGTCATAGTCTTGTCAATGTATGTCCAAGGGTTTGGAGGATAGAGTCATTTAAATTTCTCGAGATTATTCGAAAGTCAATTATTAAAATGCAAATATCTCCCGATCTGTAGGCATCTGAAAGACAAACCTTATGTCACTTTGAGGGAACGTATATGTCAACTTCATGTCAAAGTAACGTCAATGTATGTCCAAGGGTTTGGAGGATAGAGACATTTTAATTTTTTGAGATTATGCGATAGTCAATTTTTAAAAGGCAAATATCTCACGATCTGTAAGAATCTGAGAGACAAAACTTATGTCACTTTGAGGGAACGCATATGGCAACTACATGTCAGAGTTACGTCAATGTATGTCCAAGGGTTTGGAGGATAGAGACATTTGAATTTTTCGAGATTATTCGTAAGTCAATTTTTAAAAGGCAAATATCTCCCGATCTGTAGGAATCTTAGAGACAAAACTTATGTCACTTTGAGGGAACGTATATGTCAACTTCATGTCATAGTTACGTCAATGTATGTCAAAAGGTTTGGAGGATAGAGACATTTAAAATTTAGAGATTATTCGAAAGTCAATTTTTAAAAGGCAAATATCTCCCGATCTGTAGGAATCTGAGAGACAAAAATTATGTCACTTTGAGGGAACGTATATGTCAACTTCATGTCAGAGTCAAGTCAATGTATGTCCAAGGGTTTGGAGGATAGAGACATTTAAATTTTTAGAGATTATTCGAAAGTCAATTTTCAAAAGGCAAATATCTCCCGATCTGTAGGAATCTGAGAGACAAACCTTATGTCACTTTGAGGAAACGTATATGTCAACTTCATGTCGGAGTCACGTCAATGTATGTCAAAGGGTTTGGAGGATAGAGACATTTAAATTTTTCGAGATTATTCGAAAGTCAATTATTAAAATGCAAATATCTCCCGATCTGTAGGCATCTGAGAGACCAACCTTATGTCACTTTGAGGGAACGTACATGTCAACTTCATGTCGGAGTCACGTCAATGTATGTCCAAGGGTTTGGAGGATAGAGACATTTAAATTTTTCGAGATTATTCGAAAGTCAATTATTAAAATGCAAATATCTCCCGATCTGTTTTAATCTGAGAGGCAAACCTTATGTCACTTTGAGGGAACGTATATGTCAACTTCAAGTCATAGTCTTGTCAATGTATGTCCAAGGGTTTGGAGGATAGAGACATTTAAATTTTTCGAGATTTTTCGAAAGTCAATTTTTAAAAGGCAAATATCTCCCGATCTGTAGGAATCTGAGAGACAAACCTTATGTCATTTTGAGGCAACGCATATGTGAACTTCATGTCAGAGTTACGTCAATGTATGTCCAACGGTTTGGAGGATAGAGACATTTTATTTTTTCGAGATTATTCGAAAGTCAATTTGTTAAAGGCAAATATCTCCCGATCTGTAGGAATCTGAGAGACAAACCTTATGTCACTTTGAGGGAACGCATATGTCAACTTCATGTCAGAGTCACGTCAATGTATGTCCAAGGGTTTGGAGGATAGAGACATTTAAATTTTTCGAGATTATTCGAAAGTCAATTTTTAAAATGCAAATATCTCCCGATCTGTAGGCATCTGAGAGACAAACCTATTGTCACTTTGAGGGAACGTATATGTCAACTTAATGTCAGAGTTACGTCAATGTATGTCCAAGGGTTTGGAGGATAGAGACATTTTAATTTTTCGAGATTATTCGAAAGTCAATTTGTGAAAGGCAAATATCTCCCGATCTGTAGGAATCTGAGAGACCAACCTTATGTCACTTTCAGGGAACGTATATGTCAACTTCCTGTCAGAGTCATGTCAATGTATGTCCAAGGGTTTGGAGGATAGAGACGTTTTAATTTTTCGAGATTATTCGAAAATCAATTTTTAAAAGGCAAATATCTCCCGATCTGTAGGAATCTAAGAGGCAAACCTTATGTCACTTTGAGGGACCGTATATGTCAACTTCATGTCATAGTCTTGTCAATGTATGTCCAAGGGTTTGGAGGATAGAGACATTTAAATTTCTCGAGATTATTCGAAAGTCAATTATTAAAATGCAAATATCTCCCGATCTGTAGGCATCTGAGAGACCAACCTTATGTCACTTTGAGGGAACGTAATGTCAACTTCATGTCAGAGTTACGTCAATGTATGTCCAAGGGTTTGGAGGATAGAGACATTTTAATTTTTTGAGATTATTCGATAGACAATTTTTAAAAGGCAAATATCTCCCGATCTGTAAGAATCTGAGAGACAAAACTTATGTCACTTTGAGGGAACGCATATGCCAACTACATGTCAGAGTTACGTCAATGTATGTCTAAGGGTTTGGAGGATAGAGACATTTTAATTTTTCGAGATTATTTGAAAGTCAATTTTTAAAAGGTAAATATCTCTCGATCTGTAGGAATCTAAGATACAAAACTTATGTCACTTTGAGGAAAAGTATATGTCAACTTCCTGTGAGAGTTACGTCAATGTATGTCAAAGTGTTTGGAGGATAGAGACATTTTAATTTTTCGAGATTATTCGAAAGTCAATTTTTAAAAGGCAAATATCTCCCGATCTGTAGGAATCTGAGAGACAAACCTTATGTCACTTTAAGGCAACGCATATGTCAACTTCATGTCAGAGTCACGTTAATGTATGTCCAAGGATTTGGAGGATAGAGACATTTTAATTTTTCGAGATTATTCGAAAGTCAATTATTAAAATGCAAATATCTCCCGATCTGTAGGCATCTGAGAGACAAACCTTTTGTCACTTTGAGGGAACGTATATGTTAACTTCCTGTCAGAGGTACATCAATGTATGTCCAACGGTTTGGAGGATAGAGACATTTTAATTTTTCGAGATTATTCGAAAGTCAATTTGTTAAAGGCAAATATCTCCCGATCTGTAGGAATCTGAGAGACAAACCTTATGACACTTTGAGGGAACGCATATGTCAACTTCATGTCAGAGTCACGTCAATGTATGTCCAAGGGTTTGGAGGATAGAGACATTTAAATTTTTCGAGATTATTCAAAACGCAATTTTTAAAATGCAAATATCTCCCCATCTGTAGGCATCTGAGAGACAAACCTATTGTCACTTTGAGGGAACGTATATGTCAACTTAATGTCAGAGTTACGTTAATGTATGTCAAAGGGTTTGGAGGATAGAGACGTTTTAATTTTTCGAGATTATTCGAAAGTCAGTTTTTAAAAGGCAAATATCTCCCGATCTATAGGAATCTAAGAGGCAAACCTTATGTCACTTTGAGGGAACGTATATGTCAACTTCATGTCATAGTCTTGTCAATGTATGTCCAAGGGTTTGGAGGATAGAGACATTTGAATTTTTCGAGATTATTCGAAAGTCAATTTTTAAAATGCAAATATCTCCCGATCTGTAGGCATCTGAGAGACAAACCTTATGTCACTTTCAGGGAACGTATATGTTAACTTCCTGCCAGAGTTACGTCAATGTATGTCCAACGGTTTGGAGGATAGAGACATTTTAATTTTTCGAGATTATTCGAAAGTCAATTTGTTAAAGGCAAATATCTCCCGATCTGTAGGAATCTGAGAGACAAACCTTATGTCACTTTGAGGGAACGCATATGACAACTTCATGTCAGAGTCACGTCAATGTATGTCCAAGGGTTTGGAGGATAGAGACATTTAAATTTTTCGAGATTATTCGAAAGTCAATTTTTAAAAGGCAAATATCTCCCGATCTGTAGGCATCTGAGAGACAAACCTATTGTCACTTTGAGGGAACGTATATGTCAACTTAATTTCAGAGTTACGTCAATGTATGTCCAAGGGTTTGGAGGATAGAGACATTTTAATTTTTCGAGATTATTCGAAAGTCAATTTGTGAAAGGCAAATATCTCCCGATCTGTAGGAATCTGAGAGACCAACCTTATGTCACTTTCAGGGAACGTATATGTCAACTTCCTGTCTGAGTCACGTCAATGTATGTCCAAGGGTTTGGAGGATAGAGACGTTTTAATTTTTCGAGATTATTCGAAAGTCAATATTTAAAAGGCAAATATCTACCGATCTGTAGGAATCTAAGAGGCAAACCTTATGTCACTTTGAGGGAACGTATATGTTAACTTCATGTCATAGTCTTGTCAATGTATGTCCAAGGGTTTGGAGGATAGAGACATTTAAATTTCTCGAGATTATTCGAAAGTCAATAATTAAAATGCAAATATCTCCCGATCTGTAGGCATCTGAAAGACAAACCTTATGTCACTTTGAGGGAACGTATATGTCAACTTCATGTCAAAGTAACGTCAATGTATGTCCAAGGGTTTGGAGGATAGAGACATTTTAATTTTTTGAGATTATGCGATAGTCAATTTTTAAAAGGCAAATATCTCACGATCTGTAAGAATCTGAGAGACAAAACTTATGTCACTTTGAGGGAACGCATATGGCAACTACATGTCAGAGTTACGTCAATGTATGTCCAAGGGTTTGGAGGATAGAGACATTTTAATTTTTCGAGATTATTTGAAAGTCAATTTTTAAAAGGTAAATATCTCCCGATATGTAGGAATCTAAGAGACAAAACTTATGTCACTTTGAGGGAACGTATATGTCAACTTCATGTCAGAGTCACGTCAATGTATGTCCAAGGGTTTGGTGGATAGAGACATTTAAATTTTTCGAGATTATTCGAAAGTCAATTTTTAAAATGCAAATATCTCCCGATCTGTAAGCATCTAAGAGACAAACCTTATGTCACTTTGAGGGAACGTATATGTCAACTTCATGTCATAGTCACGTCAATGTATGACCAAAGGTTTGGAGGATAGAGACATTTAAATTTTAGAGATTATTCGAAAGTCAATTTTTAAAAGGCAAATATCTCCCGATCTGTAGGAATCTGAGAGACAAAAATTATGTCACTATGAGGGAACGTATATGTCAACTTCGTGTGAGAGTCACGTCAATGTATGTCCAAGGGTTTGGAGGATAGAGACATTTAAATTTATAGAGATTATTCGAAAGTCAATTTTTAAAAGGCAAATATCTCCCGATCTGTAGGAATCTGAGAGAAAAACCTTATGTCACTTTGAGGAAACGTATATGTCAACTTCATGTCAGAGTCACGTCAATGTATGTCCAAGGGTTTGGAGGATAGAGACATTTAAATTTTTAGAGATTATTCGAAAGTCAATTTTTAATAGGCAAATATCTCCCGATCTGTAGGATTCTGAGAGACCAACCTTATGTCACTTTGAGGAAACGTATATGTCAACTTCATGTCGGAGTCACGTCAATGTATGTCCAAGGGTTTGGAGGATAGAGACATTTAAATTTTTCGAGATTATTCGAAAGTCAATTTTTAAAATGCAAATATCTCCCGATCTGTAAGCATCTAAGAGACAAACCTTATGTCACTTTGAGGAAACGTATATGTCAACTTCATGTCATAGTCACGTCAATGTATGACCAAAGGTTTGGAGGATAGAGACATTTTAATTTTAGAGATTATTCGAAAGTCAATTTTTAAAAGGCAAATATCTCCCGATCTGTAGGAATCTGAGAGACAAAACTTATGTCACTTTGAGATAACGTATATATCAACTTCGTGTCAGAGTCACGTCAATGTATGTCCAAGGGTTTGGAGGATAGACACATTTAAATTTTTCGAGATTATTCGAAAGTCAATTTTTAAAAGGCAAATATCTCCCGATCTGTAGGAATCTGAGAGACAAACCTTATGTCACTTTGAGGCAACGCATATGTCAACTTCATGTCAGAGTCACGTTAATGTATGTAAAAGGATTTGGAGGATAGAGACATTTTAATTTTTCGAGATTATTCGAAAGTCAATTTTTAAAATGCAAATATCTCCCGATCTGTAGGCATCTGAGAGACAAACCTTATGTCACTTTGAGGGAACGTATATGTTAACTTCCTGTCAGAGTTACGTCAATGTATGTCCAACGGTTTGGAGGATAGAGACATTTTAATTTTTCGAGATTATTCGAAAGTCAATTTGTTAAAGGCAAATATCTCCCGATCTGTAGGAATCTGAGAGACAAACCTTATGTCACTTTGAGGGAACGCATATGTCAACTTCATGTCAGAGTCACGTCAATGTATGTCCAAGGGTTTGGAGGATAGAGACATTTAAATTTTTCGAGATTATTCGAAAGTCAATTTGTGAAAGGCAAATATCTCCCGATCTGTAGGAATCTGAGAGACCAACCTTATGTCACTTTCAGGGAACGTATATGTCAACTTCCTGTCAGAGTCACGTCAATGTATGTCCAAGGGTTTGGAGGATAGAGACGTTTTAATTTTTCGAGATTATTCGAAAGTCAATTTTTAAAAGGCAAATATCTCCCGATCTGTAGGAATCTAAGAGGCAAACCTTATGTCACTTTGAGGGAACGTATATGTCAACTTCATGTCATAGTCTTGTCAATGTATGTCCAAGGGTTTGGAGGATAGAGACATTTAAATTTCTCGAGATTATTCCAAAGTCAATTATTAAAATGCAAATATCTCCCGATCTGCAGGCATCTGAAAGACAAACCTTATGTCACTTTGAGGGAACGTATATGTCAACTTCATGTCAGAGTTACGTCAATGTATGTCCAAGGGTTTGGAGGATAGAGACATTTTAATTTTTTGAGATTATTCGATAGTCAATTTTTAAAAGGCAAATATCTCCCGATCTGTAAGAATCTGAGAGACAAAACTTATGTCCCTTTGAGGGAACGCATATGCCAACTACATGTCAGAGTTACGTCAATGTATGTCCAAGGGTTTGGAGGATAGAGACATTTTAATTTTTCGAGATTATTTGAAAGTCAATTTTTAAAAGGTAAATATCTCCCGATCTGTAGGAATCTAAGAGACAAAACTTATGTCACTTTGAGGGAACGTATATGTCAACTTCATGTCAGAGTCACGTCAATGTATGTCCAAGGGTTTGGAGGATAGAGACATTTAAATTTTTCGAGATTATTCGAAAGTCAATTTTTAAAAGGCAAATATCTCCCGATCTGTAGGAATCTGAGAGACAAACCTTATGTCACTTTGAGGAAACGTATATGTCAACTTCCTGTCAGAGTTACGTCAATGTATGTCCAAGGGTTTGGAGGATAGAGACATTTTAATTTTTCGAGATTATTCGAAAGTCAATTTGTGAAAGGCAAATATCTCCCGATCTGTAGGAATCTGAGAGACAAACCTTATGTCACTTTGAGGGAACGTATATGTCAACTTCCTGTCAGAGTCACGTCAATGTATGTCCAAGGGTTTGGAGGATAGAGACGTTTTAATTTTTCGAGATTATTCGAAAGTCAATATTTAAAGGTATATATCTCCCGATCTTTAGGAATCTAAGAGACAAAACTTATGTCACTTTGAGGGAACGTATATGTCAACTTCATGTCAGAGTCACGTCAATGTATGTCCAAGGGTTTGCAGGATAGAGACATTTCAATTTTTCGAGATTATTCGAAAGTCAATTTTTAAAAGGCAAATATCTCCCGATCTGTAGGAATCTTAGAGACAAAACTTATGTCACTTTGAGGGAACGTATATGTCAACTTCATGTCATAGTTACGTCAATGTATGTCAAAAGGTTTGGAGGATAGAGACATTTAAAATTTAGAGATTATTCGAAAGTCAATTTTTAAAAGGCAAATATCTCCCGATCTGTAGGAATCTGAGAGACAAAAATTATGTCACTTTGAGGGAACGTATATGTCAACTTCATGTCAGAGTCACGTCAATGTATGTCCAAGGGTTTGGAGGATAGAGACATTTAAATTTTTAGAGATTATTCGAAAGTCAATTTTCAAAAGGCAAATATCTCCCGATCTGTAGGAATCTGAGAGACAAACCTTATGTCACTTTGAGGAAACGTATATGTCAACTTCATGTCGGAGTCACGTCAATGTATGTCCAAGGGTTTGGAGGATAGAGACATTTAAATTTTTCGAGATTATTCGAAAGTCAATTTGTGAAAGGCAAATATCTCCCGATCTGTAAGAATCTAAGAGGCAAACCTTATGTCACTTTGAGGGAACGTATATGTCAACTTCATGTCATAGTCTTGTCAATGTATGTAGAAGGGTTTGGAGGATAAAGACATTTGAATTTTTCGAGATTATTCGAAAGTCAATTTTTGAAAGGTAAATATCTCCCGATCTGTAGGAATATAAGAGACAAAACTTATGTCACTTTGAGGGAACGTATATGTCAACTTAATGTCAGAGACAAGTCAATGTATGTCCAAGGGTTTGGAGGATAGAGACATTTAAATTTTTCGAGATTATTCGAAAGTCAATTTTTAAAAGGCAAATATCTCCCGATCTGTAGGAATCTGAGAGACAAAACTTATGTCACTTTGAGGAAACGTATATGTCAACTTCCTGTCAGAGTTACGTCAATGTATGTCCAAGGGTTTGGAGGATAGAGACATTTGAATTTTTCGAGATTATTCGAAAGTCAATTTTTAAAAGGCAAATATCTCCCGATCTGTAGGAATCTGTGAGACAAACCTTATGTCTCTTTGAGGGAACGCATATGTCAACTTCATGTCAGAGTCACGTCAATGTATGTCCAAGGGTTTGGAGGATAGAGACATTTTAATTTTTCGAGATTAATCGAAAGTCAATTTTTAAAAGGCAAATATCTCCCGATCTGTAGGAACCTTAGAGGCAAACCTTATGTCACTTTGAGGGAACGTATATGCCAACTTCATGTCATAGTCTTGTCAATGTATGTCCAAGGGTTTGGAGGATAGAGACATTTGAATTTTTCGAGATTATTCGTAAGTCAATTTTTAAAAGGCAAATATCTCCCGATCTGTAGGAATCTGAGAGACAAACCTTATGTCTCTTTGAGGGAACGCATATGTCAACTTCATGTCAGAGTCACGTCAAAGTATGTCCAAGGGTTTGGAGGATAGAGACATTTGAATTTTTCGAGATTATTCGTAAGTCAATTTTTAAAAGGCAAATATCTCCCGATCTGTAGGAATCTTAGAGACAAAACTTATGTCACTTTGAGGGAACGTATATGTCAACTTCATGTCATAGTTACGTCAATGTATGTCAAAAGGTTTGGAGGATAGAGACATTTAAAATTTAGAGATTATTCGAAAGTCAATTTTTAAAAGGCAAATATCTCTCGATCTGTAGGAATCTGAGAGACAAAACTTATGTCACTTTGAGATAACGTATATATCAACTTCGTGTCAGAGTCACGTCAATGTATGTCCAAGGGTTTGGAGGATAGACACATTTAAGTTTTTAGAGATTATTCGAAAGTCAATTTTTAATAGGCAAATATCTCCCGATCTGTAGGAATCTAAGAGGCAAACCTTATGTCACTTTGAGGGAACGTATATGTCAACTTCATGTCATAGTCTTGTCAATGTATGTCCAAGGGTTTGGAGGATAGACACATTTGAATTTTTCGAGATTATTCGAAAGTCAATTTTTAAAAGGCAAATATCTCCCGATCTGTAGGAATCTGAGAGACAAACCTTATGTCACTTTGAGGCAACGCATATGTCAACTTCATGTCAGAGTCACGTTAATGTATGTCCAAGGATTTGGAGGATAGAGACATTTTAATTTTTCGAGATTATTCGAAAGTCAATTTTTAAAAGGCAAATATCTCCCGATCTGTAGGAATCTTAGAGACAAAACTTATGTCACTTTGAGGGAACGTATATGTCAACTTCATGTCATAGTTACGTCAATGTATGTCAAAAGGTTTGGAGGATAGAGACATTTAAAATTTAGAGATTATTCGAAAGTCAATTTTTAAAAGGCAAATATCTCCCGATCTGTAGGAATCTGAGAGACAAAAATTATGTCACTTTGAGGGAACGTATATGTCAACTTCATGTCAGAGTCACGTCAATGTATGTCCAAGGGTTTGGAGGATAGAGACATTTAAATTTTTAGAGATTATTCGAAAGTCAATTTTCAAAAGGCAAATATCTCCCGATCTGTAGGAATCTGAGAGACAAACCTTATGTCACTTTGAGGAAACGTATATGTCAACTTCATGTCGGAGTCACGTCAATGTATGTCCAAGGGTTTGGAGGATAGAGACATTTAAATTTTTCGAGATTATTCGAAAGTCAATTTGTGAAAGGCAAATATCTCCCGATCTGTAAGAATCTAAGAGGCAAACCTTATGTCACTTTGAGGGAACGTATATGTCAACTTCATGTCATAGTCTTGTCAATGTATGTAGAAGGGTTTGGAGGATAAAGACATTTGAATTTTTCGAGATTATTCGAAAGTCAATTTTTGAAAGGTAAATATCTCCCGATCTGTAGGAATCTAAGAGACAAAACTTATGTCACTTTGAGGGAACGTATATGTCAACTTAATGTCAGAGACAAGTCAATGTATGTCCAAGGGTTTGGAGGATAGAGACATTTAAATTTTTCGAGATTATTCGAAAGTCAATTTTTAAAAGGCAAATATCTCCCGATCTGTAGGAATCTGAGAGACAAAACTTATGTCACTTTGAGGAAACGTATATGTCAACTTCCTGTCAGAGTTACGTCAATGTATGTCCAAGGGTTTGGAGGATAGAGACATTTGAATTTTTCGAGATTATTCGAAAGTCAATTTTTAAAAGGCAAATATCTCCCGATCTGTAGGAATCTGTGAGACAAACCTTATGTCTCTTTGAGGGAACGCATATGTCAACTTCATGTCAGAGTCACGTCAATGTATGTCCAAGGGTTTGGAGGATAGAGACATTTTAATTTTTCGAGATTAATCGAAAGTCAATTTTTAAAAGGCAAATATCTAACGATCTGTAGGAACCTTAGAGGCAAACCTTATGTCACTTTGAGGGAACGTATATGCCAACTTCATGTCATAGTCTTGTCAATGTATGTCCAAGGGTTTGGAGGATAGAGACATTTGAATTTTTCGAGATTATTCGTAAGTCAATTTTTAAAAGGCAAATATCTCCCGATCTGTAGGAATCTGAGAGACAAACCTTATGTCTCTTTGAGGGAACGCATATGTCAACTTCATGTCAGAGTCACGTCAAAGTATGTCCAAGGGTTTGGAGGATAGAGACATTTGAATTTTTCGAGATTATTCGTAAGTCAATTTTTAAAAGGCAAATATCTCCCGATCTGTAGGAATCTTAGAGACAAAACTTATGTCACTTTGAGGGAACGTATATGTCAACTTCATGTCATAGTTACGTCAATGTATGTCAAAAGGTTTGGAGGATAGAGACATTTAAAATTTAGAGATTATTCGAAAGTCAATTTTTAAAAGGCAAATATCTCTCGATCTGTAGGAATCTGAGAGACAAAACTTATGTCACTTTGAGATAACGTATATATCAACTTCGTGTCAGAGTCACGTCAATGTATGTCCAAGGGTTTGGAGGATAGACACATTTAAGTTTTTAGAGATTATTCGAAAGTCAATTTTTAATAGGCAAATATCTCCCGATCTGTAGGAATCTAAGAGGCAAACCTTATGTCACTTTGAGGGAACGTATATGTCAACTTCATGTCATAGTCTTGTCAATGTATGTCCAAGGGTTTGGAGGATAGACACATTTGACTTTTTCGAGATTATTCGAAAGTCAATTTTTAAAAGGCAAATATCTCCCGATCTGTAGGAATCTGAGAGACAAACCTTATGTCACTTTGAGGCAACGCATATGTCAACTTCATGTCAGAGTCACGTTAATGTATGTCCAAGGATTTGGAGGATAGAGACATTTTAATTTTTCGAGATTATTCGAAAGTCAATTTGTGAAAGGCAAATATCTCCCGATCTGTAGGAATCTGAGAGACAAACCTTATGTCACTTTGAGGGAACGTATATGTCAACTTCCTGTCAGAGTCACGTCAATGTATGTCCAAGGGTTTGGAGGATAGAGACGTTTTAATTTTTCGAGATTATTCGAAAGTCAATATTTAAAGGTATATATCTCCCGATCTTTAGGAATCTAAGAGACAAAACTTATGTCACTTTGAGGGAACGTATATGTCAACTTCATGTCAGAGTCACGTCAATGTATGTCCAAGGGTTTGCAGGATAGAGACATTTCAATTTTTCGAGATTATTCGAAAGTCAATTTTTAAAAGGCAAATATCTCCCGATCTGTAGGAATCTTAGAGACAAAACTTATGTCACTTTGAGGGAACGTATATGTCAACTTCATGTCATAGTTACGTCAATGTATGTCAAAAGGTTTGGAGGATAGAGACATTTAAAATGTAGAGATTATTCGAAAGTCAATTTTTAAAAGGCAAATATCTCCCGATCTGTAGGAATCTGAGAGACAAAAATTATGTCACTTTGAGGGAACGTATATGTCAACTTCATGTCAGAGTCACGTCAATGTATGTCCAAGGGTTTGGAGGATAGAGACATTTAAATTTTTAGAGATTATTCGAAAGTCAATTTTCAAAAGGCAAATATCTCCCGATCTGTAGGAATCTGAGAGACAAACCTTATGTCACTTTGAGGAAACGTATATGTCAACTTCATGTCGGAGTCACGTCAATGTATGTCCAAGGGTTTGGAGGATAGAGACATTTAAATTTTTCGAGATTATTCGAAAGTCAATTTGTGAAAGGCAAATATCTCCCGATCTGTAAGAATCTAAGAGGCAAACCTTATGTCACTTTGAGGGAACGTATATGTCAACTTCATGTCATAGTCTTGTCAATGTATGTAGAAGGGTTTGGAGGATAAAGACATTTGAATTTTTCGAGATTATTCGAAAGTCAATTTTTGAAAGGTAAATATCTCCCGATCTGTAGGAATATAAGAGACAAAACTTATGTCACTTTGAGGGAACGTATATGTCAACTTAATGTCAGAGACAAGTCAATGTATGTCCAAGGGTTTGGAGGATAGAGACATTTAAATTTTTCGAGATTATTCGAAAGTCAATTTTTAAAAGGCAAATATCTCCCGATCTGTAGGAATCTGAGAGACAAAACTTATGTCACTTTGAGGAAACGTATATGTCAACTTCCTGTCAGAGTTACGTCAATGTATGTCCAAGGGTTTGGAGGATAGAGACATTTGAATTTTTCGAGATTATTCGAAAGTCAATTTTTAAAAGGCAAATATCTCCCGATCTGTAGGAATCTGTGAGACAAACCTTATGTCTCTTTGAGGGAACGCATATGTCAACTTCATGTCAGAGTCACGTCAATGTATGTCCAAGGGTTTGGAGGATAGAGACATTTTAATTTTTCGAGATTAATCGAAAGTCAATTTTTAAAAGGCAAATATCTCCCGATCTGTAGGAACCTTAGAGGCAAACCTTATGTCACTTTGAGGGAACGTATATGCCAACTTCATGTCATAGTCTTGTCAATGTATGTCCAAGGGTTTGGAGGATAGAGACATTTGAATTTTTCGAGATTATTCGTAAGTCAATTTTTAAAAGGCAAATATCTCCCGATCTGTAGGAATCTGAGAGACAAACCTTATGTCTCTTTGAGGGAACGCATATGTCAACTTCATGTCAGAGTCACGTCAAAGTATGTCCAAGGGTTTGGAGGATAGAGACATTTGAATTTTTCGAGATTATTCGTAAGTCAATTTTTAAAAGGCAAATATCTCCCGATCTGTAGGAATCTTAGAGACAAAACTTATGTCACTTTGAGGGAACGTATATGTCAACTTCATGTCATAGTTACGTCAATGTATGTCAAAAGGTTTGGAGGATAGAGACATTTAAAATTTAGAGATTATTCGAAAGTCAATTTTTAAAAGGCAAATATCTCTCGATCTGTAGGAATCTGAGAGACAAAACTTATGTCACTTTGAGATAACGTATATATCAACTTCGTGTCAGAGTCACGTCAATGTATGTCCAAGGGTTTGGAGGATAGACACATTTAAGTTTTTAGAGATTATTCGAAAGTCAATTTTTAATAGGCAAATATCTCCCGATCTGTAGGAATCTAAGAGGCAAACCTTATGTCACTTTGAGGGAACGTATATGTCAACTTCATGTCATAGTCTTGTCAATGTATGTCCAAGGGTTTGGAGGATAGACACATTTGAATTTTTCGAGATTATTCGAAAGTCAATTTTTAAAAGGCAAATATCTCCCGATCTGTAGGAATCTGAGAGACAAACCTTATGTCACTTTGAGGCAACGCATATGTCAACTTCATGTCAGAGTCACGTTAATGTATGTCCAAGGATTTGGAGGATAGAGACATTTTAATTTTTCGAGATTATTCGAAAGTCAATTTTTAAAAGGCAAATATCTCCCGATCTGTAGGAATCTTAGAGACAAAACTTATGTCACTTTGAGGGAACGTATATGTCAACTTCATGTCATAGTTACGTCAATGTATGTCAAAAGGTTTGGAGGATAGAGACATTTAAAATTTAGAGATTATTCGAAAGTCAATTTTTAAAAGGCAAATATCTCCCGATCTGTAGGAATCTGAGAGACAAAAATTATGTCACTTTGAGGGAACGTATATGTCAACTTCATGTCAGAGTCACGTCAATGTATGTCCAAGGGTTTGGAGGATAGAGACATTTAAATTTTTAGAGATTATTCGAAAGTCAATTTTCAAAAGGCAAATATCTCCCGATCTGTAGGAATCTGAGAGACAAACCTTATGTCACTTTGAGGAAACGTATATGTCAACTTCATGTCGGAGTCACGTCAATGTATGTCCAAGGGTTTGGAGGATAGAGACATTTAAATTTTTCGAGATTATTCGAAAGTCAATTTGTGAAAGGCAAATATCTCCCGATCTGTAAGAATCTAAGAGGCAAACCTTATGTCACTTTGAGGGAACGTATATGTCAACTTCATGTCATAGTCTTGTCAATGTATGTAGAAGGGTTTGGAGGATAAAGACATTTGAATTTTTCGAGATTATTCGAAAGTCAATTTTTGAAAGGTAAATATCTCCCGATCTGTAGGAATCTAAGAGACAAAACTTATGTCACTTTGAGGGAACGTATATGTCAACTTAATGTCAGAGACAAGTCAATGTATGTCCAAGGGTTTGGGGGATAGAGACATTTAAATTTTTCGAGATTATTCGAAAGTCAATTTTTAAAAGGCAAATATCTCCCGATCTGTAGGAATCTGAGAGACAAAACTTATGTCACTTTGAGGAAACGTATATGTCAACTTCCTGTCAGAGTTACGTCAATGTATGTCCAAGGGTTTGGAGGATAGAGACATTTGAATTTTTCGAGATTATTCGAAAGTCAATTTTTAAAAGGCAAATATCTCCCGATCTGTAGGAATCTGTGAGACAAACCTTATGTCTCTTTGAGGGAACGCATATGTCAACTTCATGTCAGAGTCACGTCAATGTATGTCCAAGGGTTTGGAGGATAGAGACATTTTAATTTTTCGAGATTAATCGAAAGTCAATTTTTAAAAGGCAAATATCTCCCGATCTGTAGGAACCTTAGAGGCAAACCTTATGTCACTTTGAGGGAACGTATATGCCAACTTCATGTCATAGTCTTGTCAATGTATGTCCAAGGGTTTGGAGGATAGAGACATTTGAATTTTTCGAGATTATTCGTAAGTCAATTTTTAAAAGGCAAATATCTCCCGATCTGTAGGAATCTGAGAGACAAACCTTATGTCTCTTTGAGGGAACGCATATGTCAACTTCATGTCAGAGTCACGTCAAAGTATGTCCAAGGGTTTGGAGGATAGAGACATTTGAATTTTTCGAGATTATTCGTAAGTCAATTTTTAAAAGGCAAATATCTCCCGATCTGTAGGAATCTTAGAGACAAAACTTATGTCACTTTGAGGGAACGTATATGTCAACTTCATGTCATAGTTACGTCAATGTATGTCAAAAGGTTTGGAGGATAGAGACATTTAAAATTTAGAGATTATTCGAAAGTCAATTTTTAAAAGGCAAATATCTCTCGATCTGTAGGAATCTGAGAGACAAAACTTATGTCACTTTGAGATAACGTATATATCAACTTCGTGTCAGAGTCACGTCAATGTATGTCCAAGGGTTTGGAGGATAGACACATTTAAGTTTTTAGAGATTATTCGAAAGTCAATTTTTAATAGGCAAATATCTCCCGATCTGTAGGAATCTAAGAGGCAAACCTTATGTCACTTTGAGGGAACGTATATGTCAACTTCATGTCATAGTCTTGTCAATGTATGTCCAAGGGTTTGGAGGATAGACACATTTGACTTTTTCGAGATTATTCGAAAGTCAATTTTTAAAAGGCAAATATCTCCCGATCTGTAGGAATCTGAGAGACAAACCTTATGTCACTTTGAGGCAACGCATATGTCAACTTCATGTCAGAGTCACGTTAATGTATGTCCAAGGATTTGGAGGATAGAGACATTTTAATTTTTCGAGATTATTCGAAAGTCAATTTTTAAAATGCAAATATCTCCCGATCTGTAGACATCTGAGAGACAAACCTTATGTCACTTTGAGGGAACGTATATGTTAACTTCCTGTCAGAGTTACGTCAATGTATGTCCGACGGTTTGGAGGATAGAGACATTTTAATTTTTCGAGATTATTCAAAAGTCAATTTGTTAAAGGCAAATATCTCCCGATCTGTAGGAATCTGAGAGACAAACCTTATGTCACTTTGAGGGAACGCATATGTCAACTTCATGTCAGAGTCACGTCAATGTATGTCCAAGGGTTTGGAGGATAGAGACATTTAAATTTTTCGAGATTATTCGAAAGTCAATTTTTAAAAGGCAAATATCTCCCGATCTGTAGGCATCTGAGAGACAAACCTATTGTCACTTTGAGGGAACGTATATGTCAACTTAATGTCAGAGTTACGTCAATGTATGTCCAAGGGTTTGGAGGATAGAGACATTTTAATTTTTCGAGATTATTCGAAAGTCAATTTGTGAAAGGCAAATATCTCCCGATCTGTAGGCATCTAAGAGGCAAACCTTATGTCACTTTGAGGGAACGTATATGTCAACTTCATGTCATAGTCTTGTCAATGTATGTCCAAGGGTTTGGAGGATAGAGACATTTAAATTTCTCGAGATTATTCGAAAGTCAATTATTGAAATGCAAATATCTCCCGATCTGTAGGCATCTGAAAGACAAACCTTATGTCACTTTGATGGAACGTATATGTCAACTTCATGTCAGAGTTACGTCAATGTATGTCCAAGGGTTTGGAGGATAGAGACATTTTAATTTTTTGAGATTATTCGATAGTCAATTTTTAAAAGGCAAATATCTCCCGATCTGTAAGAATCTGAGAGACAAAACTTATGTCACTTTGAGGGAACGCATATGCCAACTACATGTCAGAGTTACGTCAATGTATGTCCAAGGGTTTGGAGGATAGAGACATTTTAATTTTCCGAGATTATTTGAATGTCAATTTTTAAAAGGTAAATATCTCCCGATCTGTAGGAATCTAAGAGACAAAACTTATGTCACTTTGAGGGAACGTATATGTCAACTTCATGTCAGAGTCACGTCAATGTATGTCCAAGGGTTTGGAGGATAGAGACATTTAAATTTTTCGAGATTATTCGAAAGTCAATTTTTAAAAGGCAAATATCTCCCGATCTGTAGAAATCTGAGAGACAAACCTTATGTCACTTTGAGGAAACGTATATGTCAACTTCCTGTCAGAGTTACGTCAATGTATGTCCAAGGGTTTGGAGGATAGAGACATTTTAATTTTTCGAGATTATTCGAAAGTCAATTTGTGAAAGGCAAATATCTCCCGATCTGTAGGAATCTGAGAGACAAACCTTATGTCACTTTGAGGGAACGTATATGTCAACTTCCTGTCAGAGTCACGTCAATGTATGTCCAAGGGTTTGGAGGATAGAGAAGTTTTAATTTTTCGAGATTATTCGAAAGTCAATATTTAAAGGTAAATATCTCCCGATCTTTAGGAATCTAATAGACAAAACTTATGTCACTTTGAGGGAACGTATATGTCAACTTCATGTCAGAGTCACGTCAATGTATGTCCAAGGGTTTGGAGGATAGAGACATTTAAAATTTAGAGATTATTCGAAAGTCAATTATTAAAAGGCAAATATCTCCCGATCTGTAGGAATCTGAGAGACAAAAATTATGTCACTTTGAGGGAACGTATATGTCAACTTCATGTAAGAGTCACGTCAATGTATGTCCAAGGGTTTGGAGGATAGAGACATTTAAATTTTTAGAGATTATTCGAAAGTCAATTTTGAAAAGGCAAATATCTCCCGATCTGTAGGAATCTGAGAGACAAACCTTATGTCACTTTGAGGAAACGTATATGTCAACTTCATGTCGGAGTCACGTCAATGTATGTCCAAGGGTTTGGAGGATAGAGACATTTAAATTTTTCGAGATTATTCGAAAGTCAATTTCTGAAAGGCAAATATCTCCCGATCTGTAGGAATCTGAGAGACAAAAGTTATGTCACTTTGAGGGAACGTATATGTCAACTTCCTTTCAGAGTCTCGTCAATGTATGTCCAAGGGTTTGGAGGATAGGGACGTTTTAATTTTTCGAGATTATTCGAAAGTCAATTTTTAAAAGGCAAGTATCTCCCGATCTGTAGGAATCTAAGAGGCAAACCTTATGTCACTTTGAGGGAACGTATATGTCAACTTCATGTCATAGTCTTGTCAATGTATGTAGAAGGGTTTGGAGGATAGAGACATTTGAATTTTTCGAGATTATTCGAAAGTCAATTTTTAAAAGGCAAATATCTCCCGATCTGTAGGAATCTGAGAGACTAACCTTATGTCACTTTGAGGCAACGCATATGTCAACTTCATGTCAGAGTCACGTTAATGTATGTCTAAGGATTTGGAGGATAGAGACATTTTAATTTTTCGAGATTATTCGAAAGTCAATTTTTAAGATGCAAATATCTCCCGATCTGTAGGCATCTGAGAGACAAACCTTATGTCACTTTGAGGGAACGTATATGTCAACTTCCTGTCAGAGTTACGTCAATGTATGTCCAACGGTTTGGAGGATAGAGACATTTTAATTTTTCGAGATTATTCCGAAAGTCAATTTGTTAAAGGCAAATATCTCCCGATCTGTAGGAATCTGAGAGACAAACCTTATGTCACTTTGAGGGAACGCATATTTCAACTTCATGTCAGAGTCACGTCAATGTATGTCCAAGGGTTTGGAGGATAGAGACATTTCAATTTTTCGAGATTATTCGAAAGTCAATTTTTAAAAGGCAAATATCTCCCGATCTGTAGGAATCTTAAAGACAAAACTTATGTCACTTTGAGCGAACGTGTATGTGAACTTCATGTCATAGTCACGTCAATGTATGTCCAAAGGTTTGGTGGATGCAGACATTTAAAATTAAGAGATTAATCGAAAGTCAATTTTTAAAAGGCAAATATCTCCCGATCTGTAGGAATCTGAGAGACAAAACTTATGTCACTTTGAGGTAACGTATATATCAACTTCATGTCAGAGTCACATCAATGTATGTCCAAGGGTTTGGAGGATAAAGACATTTTAATTTTTAAGAGATTATTCGAAAGTCAATTTTTAAAAGGCAAATATCTCCCGATCTGTAGGAATCTGAGAGACAAACCTTATGTCACTTTGAGCGAACGTATATGTCAACTTCATGTCGGAGTCACGACAATGTATGTCCAAGGGTTTGGAGGATAGAGACATTTAAATTTCTCGAGATTATTCGAAAGTCAATTTTTAAAATTCAAATATCTCCAGATCTGTAGGCATCTGAGAGACAAACCTTATGTCACTTTGAGGGAACGTATATGTCAACTTCATGTCAGAGTTACGTTAAAGTATGTCCAAGGGTTTGGAGGATAGAGACATTTAAATTTTTTGAGATTATTCGATAGTCAATTTTTAAAAGGCAAATATCTCCCGATCTGTAGGAATCTGAGAGACAAAACTTATGTCACTTTGAGGGAACGTTTATGCCAACTACATGTCAGAGTTTTGTCAATGTATGTCCAAGGGTTTGGAGGATAGAGACATTTTAATTTTTCGAGATTATTCGAAAGTCAATTTTTAAAAGGCAAATATCTCCCGATCTGTAGGAACCTAAGAGACAAAACTTATGTCACTTTGTTGGAACGTATATGTCAACTTCCTGTCAGAGTCACGTCAATGTATGTCCAACGGTTTGGAGGATAGAGACGTTTAAATTTTTCGAGATTATTCGAAAGTCAATTTTTAAAAGGCAAATATCTCCCGATCTGTAGGAATCTAAGAGGCAAACCTTATGTCACTTTGAGGGAACGTATATGTTAACTTCCTGTCAGAGTTACGTTAATGTATGTCCAAGGGTTTGGAGGATAGAGACGTTTTAATTTTTCGAGATTATTCGAAAGTCAATTTTTAAAAGGCAAATATCTCTCGATCTATAGGAATCTAAGAGGCAAACCTTATGTCACTTTGAGGGAACGTATATGTCAACTTCATGTCATAGTCTTGTCAATGTATGTCCAAGGGTTTGGAGGATAGAGACATTTGAATTTTTCGAGATTATTCGAAAGTCAATTTTTAAAAGGCAAATATGTCCCGATCTGTATTAATCTGAGAGACAAACCTTATGTCACTTTGAGACAACGCATATGTCAACTTCATGTCAGAGTCACGTTAATGTATGTCCAAGGATTTGGAGGATAGAGACATTTTAATTTTTCGAGATTATTCGAAAGTCAATTTTTAAAATGCAAATATCTCCCGATCTGTAGGCATCTGAGAGACAAACCTTGTGTCACTTTGAGGGAACGTATATGTTAACTTCCTGTCAGAGTTACGTCAATGTATGTCCAAGGGTTTGGAGGATAGAGACATTTTAATTTTTCGAGATTATTCGAAAGTCAATTTGTTAAAGGCAAATATCTCCCGATCTGTGGGAATCTGAGAGACAAACCTTATGTCTCTTTGAGGGAACGCATATGTCAACTTCATGTCAGAGTCACGTCAATGTATGTCCAAGGGTTTGGAGGATAGAGACATTTAAATTTTTCGAGATTATTCGAAAGTCAGTTTTTAAAATGCAAATATCTCCCGATCTGTAGGCATCTGAGAGACAAACCTATTGTCACTTTGAGGGAACGTATATGTCAACTTAATGTCAGAGTTACGTCAATGTATGTCCAAGGGTTTGGAGGATAGAGACATTTTAATTTTTCGAGATTATTCGAAAGTCAATTTGTGAAAGGCAAATATCTCCCGATCTGTAGCAATCTGAGAGACCAACCTTATGTCACTTTCAGGGAACGTATATGTCAACTTCCTGTCAGAGTCACGTCAATGTATGTCCAAGGGTTTGGAGGATAGAGACGTTTTAATTTTTCGAGATTATTCGAAAGTCATTTTTTAAAAAACAAATATCTCCCGATCTGTAGGAATCTAAGAGGCAAACCTGATGTCGCTTTGAGGGAACGTATATGTCAACTTCATGTAATAGTCTTGTCAATGTATGTCCAAGGGTTTGGAGGATAGAGACATTTAAATTTCTCGAGATTATTCGAAAGTCAATTATTAAAATGCAAATATCTCCCGATCTGTAGGCATCTGAAAGACAAACTTTATGTCACTTTGAGGGAACGTATATGTCAACTTTATGTCAGAGTTACGTCAATGTATGTCCTAGGGTTTGGAGGATAGAGACATTTAAATTTTTTGAGATTATTCGATAGTCAATTTTTAAAAGGCAAATATATCCCGATCTGTAAGAATCTGAGAGACAAAACTAATGTCACTTTGAGGGAACGCATATGTCAACTTCCTGTCAGAGTCACGTCAATGTATGTCCAAGGGTTTGGAGGATAGAGACATTTAAATTTTTCGAGATTATTCGAAAGTCAATTTTTAAAAGGCAAATATCTCCCGATCTGTAGGAATCTGAGAGACAAAACTTATGTCACTTTGAGGAAACGTATATGTCAACTTCCTGTCAGAGTTACGTCAATGTATGTCCAAGGGTTTGGAGGATAGAGACATTTGAATTTTTCGAGATTATTCGAAAGTCAATTTTTAAAAGGCAAATATCTCCCGATCTGTAGGAATCTGAGAGACAAACCTTCTGTCTCTTTGAGGGAACGCATATGTCAACTTCATGTCAGAGTCACGTCAATGTATGTCCAAGGGTTTGGAGGATAGAGACATTTTAATTTTTCGAGATTAATCGAAAGTCAATTTTTAAAAGGCAAATATCTCCCGATCTGTAGGAACCTTAGAGGCAAACCTTATGTCACTTTGAGGGAACGTATATGCCAACTTCATGTCATAGTCTTGTCAATGTATGTCCAAGGGTTTGGAGGATAGAGACATTTGAATTTTTCGAGATTATTCGTAAGTCAATTTTTAAAAGGCAAATATCTCCCGATCTGTAGGAATCTGAGAGACAAACCTTATGTCTCTTTGAGGGAACGCATATGTCAACTTCATGTCAGAGTCACGTCAAAGTATGTCCAAGGGTTTGGAGGATAGAGACATTTGAATTTTTCGAGATTATTCGTAAGTCAATTTTTAAAAGGCAAATATCTCCCGATCTGTAGGAATCTTAGAGACAAAACTTATGTCACTTTGAGGGAACGTATATGTCAACTTCATGTCATAGTTACGTCAATGTATGTCAAAAGGTTTGGAGGATAGAGACATTTAAAATTTAGAGATTATTCGAAAGTCAATTTTTAAAAGGCAAATATCTCCCGATCTGTAGGAATCTGAGAGACAAAACTTATGTCACTTTGAGATAACGTATATATCAACTTCGTGTCAGAGTCACGTCAATGTATGTCCAAGGGTTTGGAGGATAGACACATTTAAATTTTTAGAGATTATTCGAAAGTCAATTTTTAAAAGGCAAATATCTCCCGATCTGTAGGAATCTAAGAGGCAAACCTTATGTCACTTTGAGGGAACGTATATGTCAACTTCATGTCATAGTCTTGTCAATGTATGTCCAAGGGTTTGGAGGATAGACACATTTGAATTTTTCGAGATTATTCGAAAGTCAATTTTTAAAAGGCAAATATCTCCCGATCTGTAGGAATCTGAGAGACAAACCTTATGTCACTTTCAGGGAACGTATATGTCAACTTCCTGTCAGAGTCACGTCAATGTATGTCCAAGGGTTTGGAGGATAGAGACGTTTTAATTTTTCGAGATTATTCGAAAGTCATTTTTAAAAAAACAAATATCTCCCGATCTGTAGGAATCTAAGAGGCAAACCTGATGTCGCTTTGAGGGAACGTATATGTCAACTTCATGTAATAGTCTTGTCAATGTATGTCCAAGGGTTTGGAGGATAGAGACATTTAAATTTCTCGAGATTATTCGAAAGTCAATTATTAAAATGCAAATATCTCCCGATTTGTAGGCATCTGAAAGACAAACTTTATGTCACTTTGAGGGAACGTATATGTCAACTTCATGTCAGAGTTACGTCAATGTATGTCCTAGGGTTTGGAGGATAGAGACATTTAAATTTTTTGAGATTATTCGATAGTCAATTTTTAAAAGGCAAATATCTCCCGATCTGTAAGAATCTGAGAGACAAAACTAATGTCACTTTGAGGGAACGCATATGTCAACTTCCTGTCAGAGTCACGTCAATGTATGTCCAAGGGTTTGGAGGATAGAGACATTTAAATTTTTAGAGATTATTCGAAAGTCAATTTTTGAAAGGTAAATATCTCCCGATCTGTAGGAATCTAAGAGACAAAACTTATGTCACTTTGAGGGAACGTATATGTCAACTTAATGTCAGAGACAAGTCAATGTATGTCCAAGGGTTTGGAGGATAGAGACATTTGAATTTTTCGAGATTATTCGAAAGTCAATTTTTAAAAGGCAAATATCTCCCGATCTGTAGGAATCTGAGAGACAAACCTTCTGTCTCTTTGAGGGAACGCATATGTCAACTTCATGTCAGAGTCACGTCAATGTATGTCCAAGGGTTTGGAGGATAGAGACATTTTAATTTTTCGAGATTAATCGAAAGTCAATTTTTAAAAGGCAAATATCTCCCGATCTGTAGGAACCTTAGAGGCAAACCTTATGTCACTTTGAGGGAACGTATATGCCAACTTCATGTCATAGTCTTGTCAATGTATGTCCAAGGGTTTGGAGGATAGAGACATTTGAATTTTTCGAGATTATTCGTAAGTCAATTTTTAAAAGGCAAATATCTCCCGATCTGTAGGAATCTGAGAGACAAACCTTATGTCTCTTTGAGGGAACGCATATGTCAACTTCATGTCAGAGTCACGTCAAAGTATGTCCAAGGGTTTGGAGGATAGAGACATTTGAATTTTTCGAGATTATTCGTAAGTCAATTTTTAAAAGGCAAATATCTCCCGATCTGTAGGAATCTTAGAGACAAAACTTATGTCACTTTGAGGGAACGTATATGTCAACTTCATGTCATAGTTACGTCAATGTATGTCAAAAGGTTTGGAGGATAGAGACATTTAAAATTTAGAGATTATTCGAAAGTCAATTTTTAAAAGGCAAATATCTCCCGATCTGTAGGAATCTGAGAGACAAAACTTATGTCACTTTGAGATAACGTATATATCAACTTCGTGTCAGAGTCACGTCAATGTATGTCCAAGGGTTTGGAGGATAGACACATTTAAATTTTTAGAGATTATTCGAAAGTCAATTTTTAAAAGGCAAATATCTCCCGATCTGTAGGAATCTAAGAGGCAAACCTTATGTCACTTTGAGGGAACGTATATGTCAACTTCATGTCATAGTCTTGTCAATGTATGTCCAAGGGTTTGGAGGATAGACACATTTGAATTTTTCGAGATTATTCGAAAGTCAATTTTTAAAAGGCAAATATCTCCCGATCTGTAGGAATCTGAGAGACAAACCTTATGTCACTTTGAGGCAACGCATATGTCAACTTCATGTCAGAGTCACGTTAATGTATGTCCAAGGATTTGGAGGATAGAGACATTTTAATTTTTAGAGATTATTCGAAAGTCAATTTTTAAAATGCAAATATCTCCCGATCTGTAGACATCTGAGAGACAAAACTTATGTCACTTTGAGGGAACGTATATGTTAACTTCCTGTCAGAGTTACGTCAATGTATGTCCAACGGTTTGGAGGATAGAGACATTTTAATTTTTCGAGATTATTCGAAAGTCAATTTGTTAAAGGCAAATATCTCCCGATCTGTAGGAATCTGAGAGACAAACCTTATGTCACTTTGAGGGAACGCATATGTCAACTTCATGTCAGAGTCACGTCAATGTATGTCCAAGGGTTTGGAGGATGGAGACATTTAAATTTTTCGAGATTATTCGAAAGTCAATTTTTAAAAGGCAAATATCTCCCGATCTGTGGGAATCTGAGAGACAAACCTTATGTCTCTTTGAGGGAACGCATATGTCAACTTCATGTCAGAGTCACGTCAATGTATGTCCAAGGGTTTGGAGGATAGAGACATTTAAATTTTTCGAGATTATTCGAAAGTCAGTTTTTAAAATGCAAATATCTCCCGATCTGTAGGCATCTGAGAGACAAACCTATTGTCACTTTGAGGGAACGTATATGTCAACTTAATGTCAGAGTTACGTCAATGTATGTCCAAGGGTTTGGAGGATAGAGACATTTTAATTTTTCGAGATTATTCGAAAGTCAATTTGTGAAAGGCAAATATCTCCCGATCTGTAGCAATCTGAGAGACCAACCTTATGTCACTTTCAGGGAACGTATATGTCAACTTCCTGTCAGAGTCACGTCAATGTATGTCCAAGGGTTTGGAGGATAGAGACGTTTTAATTTTTCGAGATTATTCGAAAGTCATTTTTTAAAAAACAAATATCTCCCGATCTGTAGGAATCTAAGAGGCAAACCTGATGTCGCTTTGAGGGAACGTATATGTCAACTTCATGTAATAGTCTTGTCAATGTATGTCCAAGGGTTTGGAGGATAGAGACATTTAAATTTCTCGAGATTATTCGAAAGTCAATTATTAAAATGCAAATATCTCCCGATCTGTAGGCATCTGAAAGACAAACTTTATGTCACTTTGAGGGAACGTATATGTCAACTTCATGTCAGAGTTACGTCAATGTATGTCCTAGGGTTTGGAGGATAGAGACATTTAAATTTTTTGAGATTATTCGATAGTCAATTTTTAAAAGGAAAATATATCCCGATCTGTAAGAATCTGAGAGACAAAACTAATGTCACTTTGAGGGAACGCATATGTCAACTTCCTGTCAGAGTCACGTCAATGTATGTCCAAGGGTTTGGAGGATAGAGACATTTAAATTTTTCGAGATTATTCGAAAGTCAATTTTTAAAAGGCAAATATCTCCCGATCTGTAGGAATCTGAGAGACAAAACTTATGTCACTTTGAGGAAACGTATATGTCAACTTCCTGTCAGAGTTACGTCAATGTATGTCCAAGGGTTTGGAGGATAGAGACATTTGAATTTTTCGAGATTATTCGAAAGTCAATTTTTAAAAGGCAAATATCTCCCGATCTGTAGGAATCTGAGAGACAAACCTTCTGTCTCTTTGAGGGAACGCATATGTCAACTTCATGTCAGAGTCACGTCAAAGTATGTCCAAGGGTTTGGAGGATAGAGACATTTGAATTTTTCGAGATTATTCGTAAGTCAATTTTTAAAAGGCAAATATCTCCCGATCTGTAGGAATCTTAGAGACAAAACTTATGTCACTTTGAGGGAACGTATATGTCAACTTCATGTCATAGTTACGTCAATGTATGTCAAAAGGTTTGGAGGATAGAGACATTTAAAATTTAGAGATTATTCGAAAGTCAATTTTTAAAAGGCAAATATCTCCCGATCTGTAGGAATCTGAGAGACAAAACTTATGTCACTTTGAGATAACGTATATATCAACTTCGTGTCAGAGTCACGTCAATGTATGTCCAAGGGTTTGGAGGATAGACACATTTAAATTTTTAGAGATTATTCGAAAGTCAATTTTTAAAAGGCAAATATCTCCCGATCTGTAGGAATCTAAGAGGCAAACCTTATGTCACTTTGAGGGAACGTATATGTCAACTTCATGTCATAGTCTTGTCAATGTATGTCCAAGGGTTTGGAGGATAGACACATTTGAATTTTTCGAGATTATTCGAAAGTCAATTTTTAAAAGGCAAATATCTCCCGATCTGTAGGAATCTGAGAGACAAACCTTATGTCACTTTGAGGCAACGCATATGTCAACTTCATGTCAGAGTCACGTTAATGTATGTCCAAGGATTTGGAGGATAGAGACATTTTAATTTTTAGAGATTATTCGAAAGTCAATTTTTAAAATGCAAATATCTCCCGATCTGTAGACATCTGAGAGACAAAACTTATGTCACTTTGAGGGAACGTATATGTTAACTTCCTGTCAGAGTTACGTCAATGTATGTCCAACGGTTTGGAGGATAGAGACATTTTAATTTTTCGAGATTATTCGAAAGTCAATTTGTTAAAGGCAAATATCTCCCGATCTGTAGGAATCTGAGAGACAAACCTTATGTCACTTTGAGGGAACGCATATGTCAACTTCATGTCAGAGTCACGTCAATGTATGTCCAAGGGTTTGGAGGATGGAGACATTTAAATTTTTCGAGATTATTCGAAAGTCAATTTTTAAAAGGCAAATATCTCCCGATCTGTGGGAATCTGAGAGACAAACCTTATGTCTCTTTGAGGGAACGCATATGTCAACTTCATGTCAGAGTCACGTCAATGTATGTCCAAGGGTTTGGAGGATAGAGACATTTAAATTTTTCGAGATTATTCGAAAGTCAGTTTTTAAAATGCAAATATCTCCCGATCTGTAGGCATCTGAGAGACAAACCTATTGTCACTTTGAGGGAACGTATATGTCAACTTAATGTCAGAGTTACGTCAATGTATGTCCAAGGGTTTGGAGGATAGAGACATTTTAATTTTTCGAGATTATTCGAAAGTCAATTTGTGAAAGGCAAATATCTCCCGATCTGTAGCAATCTGAGAGACCAACCTTATGTCACTTTCAGGGAACGTATATGTCAACTTCCTGTCAGAGTCACGTCAATGTATGTCCAAGGGTTTGGAGGATAGAGACGTTTTAATTTTTCGAGATTATTCGAAAGTCATTTTTTAAAAAACAAATATCTCCCGATCTGTAGGAATCTAAGAGGCAAACCTGATGTCGCTTTGAGGGAACGTATATGTCAACTTCATGTAATAGTCTTGTCAATGTATGTCCAAGGGTTTGGAGGATAGAGACATTTAAATTTCTCGAGATTATTCGAAAGTCAATTATTAAAATGCAAATATCTCCCGATCTGTAGGCATCTGAAAGACAAACTTTATGTCACTTTGAGGGAACGTATATGTCAACTTCATGTCAGAGTTACGTCAATGTATGTCCTAGGGTTTGGAGGATAGAGACATTTAAATTTTTTGAGATTATTCGATAGTCAATTTTTAAAAGGCAAATATATCCCGATCTGTAAGAATCTGAGAGACAAAACTAATGTCACTTTGAGGGAACGCATATGTCAACTTCCTGTCAGAGTCACGTCAATGTATGTCCAAGGGTTTGGAGGATAGAGACATTTAAATTTTTCGAGATTATTCGAAAGTCAATTTTTAAAAGGCAAATATCTCCCGATCTGTAGGAATCTGAGAGACAAAACTTATGTCACTTTGAGGAAACGTATATGTCAACTTCCTGTCAGAGTTACGTCAATGTATGTCCAAGGGTTTGGAGGATAGAGACATTTGAATTTTTCGAGATTATTCGAAAGTCAATTTTTAAAAGGCAAATATCTCCCGATCTGTAGGAATCTGAGAGACAAACCTTCTGTCTCTTTGAGGGAACGCATATGTCAACTTCATGTCAGAGTCACGTCAATGTATGTCCAAGGGTTTGGAGGATAGAGACATTTTAATTTTTCGAGATTAATCGAAAGTCAATTTTTAAAAGGCAAATATCTCCCGATCTGTAGGAACCTTAGAGGCAAACCTTATGTCACTTTGAGGGAACGTATATGCCAACTTCATGTCATAGTCTTGTCAATGTATGTCCAAGGGTTTGGAGGATAGAGACATTTGAATTTTTCGAGATTATTCGTAAGTCAATTTTTAAAAGGCAAATATCTCCCGATCTGTAGGAATCTGAGAGATAAACCTTATGTCTCTTTGAGGGAACGCATATGTCAACTTCATGTCAGAGTCACGTCAAAGTATGTCCAAGGGTTTGGAGGATAGAGACATTTGAATTTTTCGAGATTATTCGTAAGTCAATTTTTAAAAGGCAAATATCTCCCGATATGTAGGAATCTTAGAGACAAAACTTATGTCACTTTGAGGGAACGTATATGTCAACTTCATGTCATAGTTACGTCAATGTATGTCAAAAGGTTTGGAGGATAGAGACATTTAAAATTTAGAGATTATTCGAAAGTCAATTTTTAAAAGGCAAATATCTCCCGATCTGTAGGAATCTGAGAGACAAAACTTATGTCACTTTGAGATAACGTATATATCAACTTCGTGTCAGAGTCACGTCAATGTATGTCCAAGGGTTTGGAGGATAGACACATTTAAATTTTTAGAGATTATTCGAAATTCAATTTTTAAAAGGCAAATATCTCCCGATCTGTAGGAATCTAAGAGGCAAACCTTATGTCACTTTGAGGGAACGTATATGTCAACTTCATGTCATAGTCTTGTCAATGTATGTCCAAGGGTTTGGAGGATAGACACATTTGAATTTTTCGAGATTATTCGAAAGTCAATTTTTAAAAGGCAAATATCTCCCGATCTGTAGGAATCTGAGAGACAAACCTTATGTCACTTTCAGGGAACGTATATGTCAACTTCCTGTCAGAGTCACGTCAATGTATGTCCAAGGGTTTGGAGGATAGAGACGTTTTAATTTTTCGAGATTATTCGAAAGTCATTTTTAAAAAACAAATATCTCCCGATCTGTAGGAATCTAAGAGGCAAACCTGATGTCGCTTTGAGGGAACGTATATGTCAACTTCATGTAATAGTCTTGTCAATGTATGTCCAAGGGTTTGGAGGATAGAGACATTTAAATTTCTCGAGATTATCCGAAAGTCAATTATTAAAATGCAAATATCTCCCGATCTGTAGGCATCTGAAAGACAAACTTTATGTCACTTTGAGGGAACGTATATGTCAACTTCATGTCAGAGTTACGTCAATGTATGTCCTAGGGTTTGGAGGATAGAGACATTTAAATTTTTTGAGATTATTCGATAGTCAATTTTTAAAAGGCAAATATCTCCCGATCTGTAAGAATCTGAGAGACAAAACTAATGTCACTTTGAGGGAACGCATATGTCAACTTCCTGTCAGAGTCACGTCAATGTATGTCCAAGGGTTTGGAGGATAGAGACATTTAAATTTTTAGAGATTATTCGAAAGTCAATTTTTGAAAGGTAAATATCTCCCGATCTGTAGGAATCTAAGAGACAAAACTTATGTCACTTTGAGGGAACGTATATGTCAACTTAATGTCAGAGACAAGTCAATGTATGTCCAAGGGTTTGGAGGATAGAGACATTTGAATTTTTCGAGATTATTCGAAAGTCAATTTTTAAAAGGCAAATATCTCCCGATCTGTAGGAATCTGAGAGACAAACCTTCTGTCTCTTTGAGGGAACGCATATGTCAACTTCATGTCAGAGTCACGTCAATGTATGTCCAAGGGTTTGGAGGATAGAGACATTTTAATTTTTCGAGATTAATCGAAAGTCAATTTTTAAAAGGCAAATATCTCCCGATCTGTAGGAACCTTAGAGGCAAACCTTATGTCACTTTGAGGGAACGTATATGCCAACTTCATGTCATAGTCTTGTCAATGTATGTCCAAGGGTTTGGAGGATAGAGACATTTGAATTTTTCGAGATTATTCGTAAGTCAATTTTTAAAAGGCAAATATCTCCCGATCTGTAGGAATCTGAGAGACAAACCTTATGTCTCTTTGAGGGAACGCATATGTCAACTTCATGTCAGAGTCACGTCAAAGTATGTCCAAGGGTTTGGAGGATAGAGACATTTGAATTTTTCGAGATTATTCGTAAGTCAATTTTTAAAAGGCAAATATCTCCCGATCTGTAGGAATCTTAGAGACAAAATTTATGTCACTTTGAGGGAACGTATATGTCAACTTCATGTCATAGTTACGTCAATGTATGTCAAAAGGTTTGGAGGATAGAGACATTTAAAATTTAGAGATTATTCGAAAGTCAATTTTTAAAAGGCAAATATCTCCCGATCTGTAGGAATCTGAGAGACAAAACTTATGTCACTTTGAGATAACGTATATATCAACTTCGTGTCAGAGTCACGTCAATGTATGTCCAAGGGTTTGGAGGATAGACACATTTAAATTTTTAGAGATTATTCGAAAGTCAATTTTTAAAAGGCAAATATCTCCCGATCTGTAGGAATCTAAGAGGCAAACCTTATGTCACTTTGAGGGAACGTATATGTCAACTTCATGTCATAGTCTTGTCAATGTATGTCCAAGGGTTTGGAGGATAGACACATTTGAATTTTTCGAGATTATTCGAAAGTCAATTTTTAAAAGGCAAATATCTCCCGATCTGTAGGAATCTGAGAGACAAACCTTATGTCACTTTGAGGCAACGCATATGTCAACTTCATGTCAGAGTCACGTTAATGTATGTCCAAGGATTTGGAGGATAGAGACATTTTAATTTTTCGAGATTATTCGAAAGTCAATTTTTAAAATGCAAATATCTCCCGATCTGTAGACATCTGAGAGACAAAACTTATGTCACTTTGAGGGAACGTATATGTTAACTTCCTGTCAGAGTTACGTCAATGTATGTCCAACGGTTTGGAGGATAGAGACATTTTAATTTTTCGAGATTATTCGAAAGTCAATTTGTTAAAGGCAAATATCTCCCGATCTGTAGGAATCTGAGAGACAAACCTTATGTCACTTTGAGGGAACGCATATGTCAACTTCATGTCAGAGTCACGTCAATGTATGTCCAAGGGTTTGGAGGATGGAGACATTTAAATTTTTCGAGATTATTCGAAAGTCAATTTTTAAAAGGCAAATATCTCCCGATCTGTAGGCATCTGAGAGACAAACCTATTGTCACTTTGAGGGAACGTATATGTCAACTTAATGTCAGAGTTACGTCAATGTATGTCCAAGGGTTTGGAGGATAGAGACATTTTAATTTTTCGAGATTATTCGAAAGTCAATTTGTGAAAGGCAAATATCTCCCGATCTGTAGGCATCTAAGAGGCAAACCTTATGTCACTTTGAGGGAACGTATATGTCAACTTCATGTCATAGTCTTGTCAATGTATGTCCAAGGGTTTGGAGGATAGAGACATTTAAATTTCTCGAGATTATTCGAAAGTCAATTATTGAAATGCAAATATCTCCCGATCTGTAGGCATCTGAAAGACAAAAATTATGTCACTTTGAGGGAACGTATATGTCAACTTCATGTCAGAGTTACGTCAATGTATGTCCAAGGGTTTGGAGGATAGAGACATTTTAATTTTTTGAGATTATTCGATAGTCAATTTTTAAAAAGCAAATATCTCCCGATCTGTAAGAATCTGAGAGACAAAACTTATGTCACTTTGAGGGAACGCATATGCCAACTACATGTCAGAGTTACGTCAATGTATGTCCAAGGGTTTGGAGGATAGAGACATTTTAATTTTCCGAGATTATTTGAAAGTCAATTTTTAAAAGGTAAATATCTCCCGATCTGTAGGAATCTAAGAGACAAAACTTATGTCACTTTGAGGGAACGTATATGTCAACTTCATGTCAGAGTCACGTCAATGTATGTCCAAGGGTTTGGAGGATAGAGACATTTAAATTTTTCGAGATTATTCGAAAGTCAATTTTTAAAAGGCAAATATCTCCCGATCTGTAGAAATCTGTGAGACAAACCTTATGTCACTTTGAGGAAACGTATATGTCAACTTCCTGTCAGAGTTACGTCAACGTATGTCCAAGGGTTTGGAGGATAGAGACATTTTAATTTTTCGAGATTATTCGAAAGTCAATTTGTGAAAGGCAAATATCTCCCGATCTGTAGGAATCTGAGAGACAAACCTTATGTCACTTTGAGGGAACGTATATGTCAACTTCCTGTCAGAGTCACGTCAATGTATGTCCAAGGGTTTGGAGGATAGAGACGTTTTAATTTTTCGAGATTATTCGAAAGTCAATATTTAAAGGTAAATATCTCCCGATCTTTAGGAATCTAATAGACAAAACTTATGTCACTTTGAGGGAACGTATATGTCAACTTCATGTCAGAGTCACGTCAATGTATGTCCAAGGGTTTGGAGGATAGAGACATTTAAATTTTTCGAGATTATTCGAAAGTCAATTTTTAAAAGGCAAATATCTCCCGATCTGTAGGAATCTTAGAGACAAAACATATGTCACTTTGAGGGAACGTATATGTCAACTTCATGTCATAGTTACGTCAATGTATGTCAAAAGGTTTGGAGGATAGAGACATTTAAAATTTAGAGATTATTCGAAAGTCAATTTTTAAAAGGCAAATATCTCCCGATCTGTAGGAATCTAAGAGGCAAACCTTATGTCACTTTGAGGGAACGTATATGTCAACTTCATGTCATAGTCTTGTCAATGTATGTCCAAGGGTTTGGAGGATAGACACATTTGAATTTTTCGAGATTATTCGAAAGTCAATTTTTAAAAGGCAAATATCTCCCGATCTGTAGGAATCTGAGAGACAAACCTTATGTAACTTTGAGGCAACGCATATGTCAACTTCATGTCAGAGTCACGTTAATGTATGTCCAAGGATTTGGAGGATAGAGACATTTTAATTTTTCGAGATTATTCGAAAGTCAATTTTTAAAATGCAAATATCTCCCGATCTGTAGACATCTGAGAGACAAAACTTATGTCACTTTGAGGGAACGTATATGTTAACTTCCTGTCAGAGTTACGTCAATGTATGTCCAACGGTTTGGAGGATAGAGACATTTTAATTTTTCGAGATTATTCGAAAGTCAATTTGTTAAAGGCAAATATCTCCCGATCTGTAGGAATCTGAGAGACAAACCTTATGTCACTTTGAGGGAACGCATATGTCAACTTCATGTCAGAGTCACGTCAATGTATGTCCAAGGGTTTGGAGGATGGAGACATTTAAATTTTTCGAGATTATTCGAAAGTCAATTTTTAAAAGGCAAATATCTCCCGATCTGTAGGCATCTGAGAGACAAACCTATTGTCACTTTGAGGGAACGTATATGTCAACTTAATGTCAGAGTTACGTCAATGTATGTCCAAGGGTTTGGAGGATAGAGACATTTTAATTTTTCGAGATTATTCGAAAGTCAATTTGTGAAAGGCAAATATCTCCCGATCTGTAGGCATCTAAGAGGCAAACCTTATGTCACTTTGAGGGAACGTATATGTCAACTTCATGTCATAGTCTTGTCAATGTATGTCCAAGGGTTTGGAGGATAGAGACATTTAAATTTCTCGAGATTATTCGAAAGTCAATTATTGAAATGCAAATATCTCCCGATCTGTAGGCATCTGAAAGACAAAAATTATGTCACTTTGAGGGAACGTATATGTCAACTTCATGTCAGAGTTACGTCAATGTATGTCCAAGGGTTTGGAGGATAGAGACATTTTAATTTTTTGAGATTATTCGATAGTCAATTTTTAAAAAGCAAATATCTCCCGATCTGTAAGAATCTGAGAGACAAAACTTATGTCACTTTGAGGGAACGCATATGCCAACTACATGTCAGAGTTACGTCAATGTATGTCCAAGGGTTTGGAGGATAGAGACATTTTAATTTTCCGAGATTATTTGAAAGTCAATTTTTAAAAGGTAAATATCTCCCGATCTGTAGGAATCTAAGAGACAAAACTTATGTCACTTTGAGGGAACGTATATGTCAACTTCATGTCAGAGTCACGTCAATGTATGTCCAAGGGTTTGGAGGATAGAGACATTTAAATTTTTCGAGATTATTCGAAAGTCAATTTTTAAAAGGCAAATATCTCCCGATCTGTAGAAATCTGTGAGACAAACCTTATGTCACTTTGAGGAAACGTATATGTCAACTTCCTGTCAGAGTTACGTCAACGTATGTCCAAGGGTTTGGAGGATAGAGACATTTTAATTTTTCGAGATTATTCGAAAGTCAATTTGTGAAAGGCAAATATCTCCCGATCTGTAGGAATCTGAGAGACAAACCTTATGTCACTTTGAGGGAACGTATATGTCAACTTCCTGTCAGAGTCACGTCAATGTATGTCCAAGGGTTTGGAGGATAGAGACGTTTTAATTTTTCGAGATTATTCGAAAGTCAATATTTAAAGGTAAATATCTCCCGATCTTTAGGAATCTAATAGACAAAACTTATGTCACTTTGAGGGAACGTATATGTCAACTTCATGTCAGAGTCACGTCAATGTATGTCCAAGGGTTTGGAGGATAGAGACATTTAAATTTTTCGAGATTATTCGAAAGTCAATTTTTAAAAGGCAAATATCTCCCGATCTGTAGGAATCTTAGAGACAAAACATATGTCACTTTGAGGGAACGTATATGTCAACTTCATGTCATAGTTACGTCAATGTATGTCAAAAGGTTTGGAGGATAGAGACATTTAAAATTTAGAGATTATTCGAAAGTCAATTTTTAAAAGGCAAATATCTCCCGATCTGTAGGAATCTGAGAGACAAAAATTATGTCACTTTGAGGGAACGTATATGTCAACTTCATGTCAGAGTCACGTCAATGTATGTCCAAGGGTTTGGAGGATAGAGACATTTAAATTTTTAGAGATTATTCGAAAGTCAATTTGTTAAAGGCAAATATCTCCCGATCTGTAGGAATCTGAGAGACAAACCTTATGTCACTTTGAGGAAACGTATATGTCAACTTCCTTTCAGAGTCTCGTCAATGTATGTCCAAGGGTTTGGAGGATAGGGACGTTTTAATTTTTCGAGATTATTCGAAAGTCAATTTTTAAAAGGCAAGTATCTCCCGATCTGTAGGAATCTAAGAGGCAAACCTTATGTCACTTTGAGGGAACGTATATGTCAACTTCATGTCATAGTCTTGTCAATGTATGTAGAAGGGTTTGGAGGATAGAGATATTTGAATTTTTCGAGATTATTCGAAAGTCAATTTTAAAAGGCAAATATCTCCCGATCTGTAGGAATCTGAGAGACTAACCTTATGTCACTTTGAGGCAACGCATATGTCAACTTCATGTCAGAGTCACGTTAATGAATGTCCAAGGATTTGGAGGATAGAGACATTTTAATTTTTCGAGATTATTCGAAAGTCAATTATTAAAATGCAAATATCTCCCGATCTGTAGGCATCTGAGAGACAAACCTTATGTCACTTTGAGGGAACGTATATGTCAACTTCCTGTCAGAGTTACGTCAATGTATGTCCAACGGTTTGGAGGATAGAGACATTTTAATTTTTCGAGATTATTCCGAAAGTCAATTTGTTAAAGGCAAATATCTCCCGATCTGTAGGAATCTGAGAGACAAACCTTATGTCACTTTGAGGGAACGCATATTTCAACTTCATGTCAGAGTCACGTCAATGTATGTCCAAAGGTTTGGTGGATGAAGACATTTAAAATTAAGAGATTAATCGAAAGTCAATTTTTAAAAGGCAAATATCTCCCGATCTGTAGGAATCTGAGAGACAAAACGTATGTCACTTTGAGGTAACGTATATATCAACTTCATGTCAGAGTCACGTCAATGTATGTCCAAGGGTTTGGAGGATAGAGACATTTTAATTTTTAAGAGATTATTCGAAAGTCAATTTTTAAAAGGCAAATATCTCCCGATCTGTAGGAATCTGAGAGACAAACCTGATGTCACTTTGAGCGAACGTATATGTCAACTTCATGTCGGAGTCACGACAATGTATGTCCAAGGGTTTGGAGGTTAGAGACATTTAAATTTCTCGAGATTATTCGAAAGTCAATTTTTAAAATTCAAATATCTCCAGATCTGTAGGCATCTGAGAGACAAACCTTATGTCACTTTGAGGGAACGTATATGTCAACTTCATGTCAGAGTTACGTTAGTGTATGTCCAAGGGTTTGGAGGATAGAGAAATTTAAATTTTTTGAGATTATTCGATAGTCAATTTTTAAAAAGCAAATATCTCCTGATCTGTAGTAATCTGAGAGACAGAACTTATGTCACTTTGAGGGAACGTTTATGCCAACTACATGTCAGAGTTTTGTCAATGTATGTCCAAGGGTTTGGAGGATAGAGACATTTTAATTTTTCGAGATTATTCGAAAGTCAATTTTTAAAAGGCAAATATCTCCCGACTCGTAGGAATCTAAGAGACAAAACTTATGTCACTTTGTTGGAACGTATATGTCAACTTCCTGTCAGAGTCACGTCAATGTATGTCCAACGGTTTGGAGGATAGAGACGTTTAAATTTTTCGAGATTATTCGAAAGTCAATTTTTAAAAGGCAAATATCTCCCGATCTGTAGGAATCTAAGAGGCAAACCTTATGTCACTTTGAGGGAACGTTTATGTTAACTTCCTGTCAGAGTTACGTCAATGTATGTCCAAGGGTTTGGAGGATAGAGACGTTTTATTTTTCGAGATTATTCGAAAGTCAATTTTTAAAAGGCAAATATCTCCCGATCTATAGGAATCTAAGAGGCAAACCTTATGTCACTTTGAGGGAACGTATATGTCAGCTTCATGTCATAGTCTTGTCAATGTATGTCCAAGGGTTTGGAGGATAGAGACATTTGAATTTTTCGAGATTATTCGAAAGTCAATTTTTAAAAGGCAAATTTGTCCCGATCTGTATTAATCTGAGAGACAAACCTTATGTCACTTTGAGGCAACGCATATGTCAACTTCATGTCAGAGTCACGTTAATGTATGTCCAAGGATTTGGAGGATAGAGACATTTTAATTTTTCGAGATTATTCGAAAGTCAATTTTTAAAATGCAAATATCTCCCGATCTGTAGGCATCTGAGAGACAAACCTTATGTCACTTTGAGGGAACGTATATGTTAACTTCCTGTCAGAGTTACGTCAATGTATGTCCAACGGTTTGGAGGATAGAGACATTTAAATTTTTAGAGATTATTCAAAAGTCAATTTTGAAAAGGCAAATATCTCCCGATCTGTAGGAATCTGAGAGACAAACCTTATGTCACTTTGAGGAAACGTATATGTCAACTTCATGTCGGAGTCACGTCAATGTATGTCCAAGGGTTTGGAGGATAGAGACATTTAAATTTTTCGAGATTATTAGAAAGTTAATTTCTGAAAGGCAAATATCTCCCGATTTGTAGGAATCTGAGAGACAAAAGTTATGTCACTTTGAGGGAACGTATATGTCAACTTCCTTTCAGAGTCTCGTCAATGTATGTCCAAGGGTTTGGAGGATAGGGACGTTTTAATTTTTCGAGGTTATTCGAAAGTCAATTTTTAAAAGGCAAGTATCTCCCGATCTGTAGGAATCTAAGAGGCAAACCTTATGTCACTTTGATGGAACGTATATGTCAACTTCATGTCATAGTCTTGTCAATGTATGTAGAAGGGTTTGGAGGATAGAGACATTTGAATTTTTCGAGATTATTCGAAAGTCAATTTTTAAAAGGCAAATATCTCCCGATCTGTAGGAATCTGAGAGACTAACCTTATGTCACTTTGAGGCAACGCATATGTCAACTTCATGTCAGAGTCACGTTAATGTATGTCCAAGGATTTGGAGGATAGAGATATTTTAATTTTTCGAGATTATTCAAAAGTCAATTATTAAAATGCAAATATCTCTCGATCTGTAGGCATCTGAGAGACAAACCTTATGTCACTTTGAGGGAACGTATATGTCAACTTCCTGTCAGAGTTACGTCAATGTATGTCCAAGGGTTTGGAGGATAGAGACATTTTAATTTTTCGAGATTATTCGAAAGTCAATTTGTGAAAGGCAAATATCTCCCGATCTGTAGGCATCTAAGAGGCAAACCTTATGTCACTTTGAGGGAACGTATATGTCAACTTCATGTCATAGTCTTGTCAATGTATGTCCAAGGGTTTGGAGGATAGAGACATTTAAATTTCTCGAGATTATTCGAAAGTCAATTATTGAAATGCAAATATCTCCCGATCTGTAGGCATCTGAAAGACAAAAATTATGTCACTTTGAGGGAACGTATATGTCAACTTCATGTCAGAGTTACGTCAATGTATGTCCAAGGGTTTGGAGGATAGAGACATTTTAATTTTTTGAGATTATTCGATAGTCAATTTTTAAAAAGCAAATATCTCCCGATCTGTAAGAATCTGAGAGACAAAACTTATGTCACTTTGAGGGAACGCATATGCCAACTACATGTCAGAGTTACGTCAATGTATGTCCAAGGGTTTGGAGGATAGAGACATTTTAATTTTCCGAGATTATTTGAAAGTCAATTTTTAAAAGGTAAATATCTCCCGATCTGTAGGAATCTAAGAGACAAAACTTATGTCACTTTGAGGGAACGTATATGTCAACTTCATGTCAGAGTCACGTCAATGTATGTCCAAGGGTTTGGAGGATAGAGACATTTAAATTTTTCGAGATTATTCGAAAGTCAATTTTTAAAAGGCAAATATCTCCCGATCTGTAGAAATCTGTGAGACAAACCTTATGTCACTTTGAGGAAACGTATATGTCAACTTCCTGTCAGAGTTACGTCAACGTATGTCCAAGGGTTTGGAGGATAGAGACATTTTAATTTCTCGAGATTATTCGAAAGTCAATTTGTGAAAGGCAAATATCTCCCGATCTGTAGGAATCTGAGAGACAAACCTTATGTCACTTTGAGGGAACGTATATGTCAACTTCCTGTCAGAGTCACGTCAATGTATGTCCAAGGGTTTGGAGGATAGAGACGTTTTAATTTTTCGAGATTATTCGAAAGTCAATATTTAAAGGTAAATATCTCCCGATCTTTAGGAATCTAATAGACAAAACTTATGTCACTTTGAGGGAACGTATATGTCAACTTCATGTCAGAGTCACGTCAATGTATGTCCAAGGGTTTGGAGGATAGAGACATTTAAATTTTTCGAGATTATTCGAAAGTCAATTTTTAAAAGGCAAATATCTCCCGATCTGTAGGAATCTTAGAGACAAAACATATGTCACTTTGAGGGAACGTATATGTCAACTTCATGTCATAGTTACGTCAATGTATGTCAAAAGGTTTGGAGGATAGAGACATTTAAAATTTAGAGATTATTCGAAAGTCAATTTTTAAAAGGCAAATATCTCCCGATCTGTAGGAATCTGAGAGACAAAAATTATGTCACTTTGAGGGAACGTATATGTCAACTTCATGTCAGAGTCACGTCAATGTATGTCCAAGGGTTTGGAGGATAGAGACATTTAAATTTTTAGAGATTATTCGAAAGTCAATTTGTTAAAGGCAAATATCTCCCGATCTGTAGGAATCTGAGAGACAAACCTTATGTCACTTTGAGGAAACGTATATGTCAACTTCCTTTCAGAGTCTCGTCAATGTATGTCCAAGGGTTTGGAGGATAGGGACGTTTTAATTTTTCGAGATTATTCGAAAGTCAATTTTTAAAAGGCAAGTATCTCCCGATCTGTAGGAATCTAAGAGGCAAACCTTATGTCACTTTGAGGGAACGTATATGTCAACTTCATGTCATAGTCTTGTCAATGTATGTAGAAGGGTTTGGAGGATAGAGATATTTGAATTTTTCGAGATTATTCGAAAGTCAATTTTAAAAGGCAAATATCTCCCGATCTGTAGGAATCTGAGAGACTAACCTTATGTCACTTTGAGGCAACGCATATGTCAACTTCATGTCAGAGTCACGTTAATGAATGTCCAAGGATTTGGAGGATAGAGACATTTTAATTTTTCGAGATTATTCGAAAGTCAATTATTAAAATGCAAATATCTCCCGATCTGTAGGCATCTGAGAGACAAACCTTATGTCACTTTGAGGGAACGTATATGTCAACTTCCTGTCAGAGTTACGTCAATGTATGTCCAACGGTTTGGAGGATAGAGACATTTTAATTTTTCGAGATTATTCCGAAAGTCAATTTGTTAAAGGCAAATATCTCCCGATCTGTAGGAATCTGAGAGACAAACCTTATGTCACTTTGAGGGAACGCATATTTCAACTTCATGTCAGAGTCACGTCAATGTATGTCCAAAGGTTTGGTGGATGAAGACATTTAAAATTAAGAGATTAATCGAAAGTCAATTTTTAAAAGGCAAATATCTCCCGATCTGTAGGAATCTGAGAGACAAAACGTATGTCACTTTGAGGTAACGTATATATCAACTTCATGTCAGAGTCACGTCAATGTATGTCCAAGGGTTTGGAGGATAGAGACATTTTAATTTTTAAGAGATTATTCGAAAGTCAATTTTTAAAAGGCAAATATCTCCCGATCTGTAGGAATCTGAGAGACAAACCTGATGTCACTTTGAGCGAACGTATATGTCAACTTCATGTCGGAGTCACGACAATGTATGTCCAAGGGTTTGGAGGTTAGAGACATTTAAATTTCTCGAGATTATTCGAAAGTCAATTTTTAAAATTCAAATATCTCCAGATCTGTAGGCATCTGAGAGACAAACCTTATGTCACTTTGAGGGAACGTATATGTCAACTTCATGTCAGAGTTACGTTAGTGTATGTCCAAGGGTTTGGAGGATAGAGAAATTTAAATTTTTTGAGATTATTCGATAGTCAATTTTTAAAAAGCAAATATCTCCCGATCTGTAGTAATCTGAGAGACAGAACTTATGTCACTTTGAGGGAACGTTTATGCCAACTACATGTCAGAGTTTTGTCAATGTATGTCCAAGGGTTTGGAGGATAGAGACATTTTAATTTTTCGAGATTATTCGAAAGTCAATTTTTAAAAGGCAAATATCTCCCGACTCGTAGGAATCTAAGAGACAAAACTTATGTCACTTTGTTGGAACGTATATGTCAACTTCCTGTCAGAGTCACGTCAATGTATGTCCAACGGTTTGGAGGATAGAGACGTTTAAATTTTTCGAGATTATTCGAAAGTCAATTTTTAAAAGGCAAATATCTCCCGATCTGTAGGAATCTAAGAGGCAAACCTTATGTCACTTTGAGGGAACGTTTATGTTAACTTCCTGTCAGAGTTACGTCAATGTATGTCCAAGGGTTTGGAGGATAGAGACGTTTTATTTTTCGAGATTATTCGAAAGTCAATTTTTAAAAGGCAAATATCTCCCGATCTATAGGAATCTAAGAGGCAAACCTTATGTCACTTTGAGGGAACGTATATGTCAGCTTCATGTCATAGTCTTGTCAATGTATGTCCAAGGGTTTGGAGGATAGAGACATTTGAATTTTTCGAGATTATTCGAAAGTCAATTTTTAAAAGGCAAATTTGTCCCGATCTGTATTAATCTGAGAGACAAACCTTATGTCACTTTGAGGCAACGCATATGTCAACTTCATGTCAGAGTCACGTTAATGTATGTCCAAGGATTTGGAGGATAGAGACATTTTAATTTTTCGAGATTATTCGAAAGTCAATTTTTAAAATGCAAATATCTCCCGATCTGTAGGCATCTGAGAGACAAACCTTATGTCACTTTGAGGGAACGTATATGTTAACTTCCTGTCAGAGTTACGTCAATGTATGTCCAACGGTTTGGAGGATAGAGACATTTAAATTTCTCGAGATTATTCGAAAGTCAATTATTAAAATGCAAATATCTCCCGATCTGTAGGCATCTGAAAGACAAACTTTATGTCACTTTGAGGGAACGTATATGTCAACTTCATGTCAGAGTTACGTCAATGTATGTCCTAGGGTTTGGAGGATAGAGACATTTAAATTTTTTGAGATTATTCGATAGTCAATTTTTAAAAGGCAAATATCTCCCGATCTGTAAGAATCTGAGAGACAAAACTAATGTCACTTTGAGGGAACGCATATGCCAACTACATGTCAGAGTTACGTCAATGTATGTCCAAGGGTTTGGAGGATAGAGACATTTTAATTTTTCGAGATTATTTGAAAGTCAATTTTTAAAAGGTAAATATCTCACGATCTGTAGGAATCTAAGAGATAAACTTATGTCACTTTGAGGGAACGTATATGTCAACTTCCTGTCAGAGTTACGTCAATGTATGTCCAAGGGTTTGGAGGATAGAGACATTTTAATTTTTCGAGATTATTCGAAAGTCAATTTGTGAAAGGCAAATATCTCCCGATCTGTAGGAATCTGAGAGACAAACCTTATGTCACTTTGAGGGAACGTATATGTCAACTTCCTGTCAGAGTCACGTCAATGTATGTCCAAGGGTTTGGAGGATAGAGACATCTCAATTTTTCGAGATTATTCGAAATCAATTTTTCAAAGGCAAATATCTCCCGATCTGTAGGAATCTTAGAGACAAAACTTATGTCACTTTGAGGGAACGTATATGTCAACTTCATGTCATAGTTACGTCAATGTATGTCAAAAGGTTTGGAAGATAGAGAAATTTAAAATTTAGAGATTATTCGAAAGTCAATTTTTAAATGGCAAGTATCTCCCGATCTGTAGGAATCTGAGAGACAAAAATTATGTCACTTTGAGGTAACGTATATATCAACTTCATGTCAGAGTCACGTCAATGTATGTCCAAGGGTTTGGAGGATAGAGACATTTTAATTTTTCGAGATTATTCGAAAGTCAATTTTTAAAATGCAAATATCTCCCGATCTGTAGGCATCTGAGAGACAAACCTTATGTCACTTTGAGGGAACGCATATTTCAACTTCATGTCAGAGTCACGTCAATGTATGTCCAAAGGTTTGGTGGATGAAGACATTTAAAATTAAGAGATTAATCGAAAGTCAATTTTTAAAAGGCAAATATCTCCCGATCTGTAGGAATCTGAGAGACAAAACTTATGTCACTTTGAGGTAACGTATATATCAACTTCATGTCAGAGTCACGTCAATGTATGTCCAAGGGTTTGGAGGATAGAGACATTTTAATTTTTCGAGATTATTCGAAAGTCAATTTTTAAAATGCAAATATCTCCCGATCTGTAGGCATCTGAGAGACAAACCTTATGTCACTTTGAGGGAACGTATATGTTAACTTCCTGTCAGAGTTACGTCAATGTATGTCCAACGGTTTGGAGGATAGAGACATTTAAATTTTTCGAGATTATTAGAAAGTTAATTTCTGAAAGGCAAATATCTCCCGATCTGTAGGAATCTGAGAGACAAAAGTTATGTCACTTTGAGGGAACGTATATGTCAACTTCCTTTCAGAGTCTCGTCAATGTATGTCCAAGGGTTTGGAGGATAGGGACGTTTTAATTTTTCGAGGTTATTCGAAAGTCAATTTTTAAAAGGCAAGTATCTCCCGATCTGTAGGAATCTAAGAGGCAAACCTTATGTCACTTTGATGGAACGTATATGTCAACTTCATGTCATAGTCTTGTCAATGTATGTAGAAGGGTTTGGAGGATAGAGACATTTGAATTTTTCGAGATTATTCGAAAGTCAATTTTTAAAAGGCAAATATCTCCCGATCTGTAGGAATCTGAGAGACTAACCTTATGTCACTTTGAGGCAACGCATATGTCAACTTCATGTCAGAGTCACGTTAATGTATGTCCAAGGATTTGGAGGATAGAGATATTTTAATTTTTCGAGATTATTCAAAAGTCAATTATTAAAATGCAAATATCTCCCGATCTGTAGGCATCTGAGAGACAAACCTTATGTCACTTTGAGGGAACGTATATGTCAACTTCCTGTCAGAGTTACGTCAATGTATGTCCAACGGTTTGGAGGATAGAGACATTTTAATTTTTCGAGATTATTCCGAAAGTCAATTTGTTAAAGGCAAATATCTCCCGATCTGTAGGAATCTGAGAGACAAACCTTATGTCACTTTGAGGGAACGCATATTTCAACTTCATGTCAGAGTCACGTCAATGTATGTCCAAAGGTTTGGTGGATGAAGACATTTAAAATTAAGAGATTAATCGAAAGTCAATTTTTAAAAGGCAAATATCTCCCGATCTGTAGGAATCTGAGAGACAAAACTTATGTCACTTTGAGGTAACGTATATATCAACTTCATGTCAGAGTCACGTCAATGTATGTCCAAGGGTTTGGAGGATAGAGACATTTTAATTTTTAAGAGATTATTCGAAAGTCAATTTTTAAAAGGCAAATATCTCCCGATCTGTAGGAATCTGAGAGACAAACCTTATGTCACTTTGAGCGAACGTATATGTCAACTTCATGTCGGAGTCACGACAATGTATGTCCAAGGGTTTGGAGGTTAGAGACATTTAAATTTCTCGAGATTATTCGAAAGTCAATTTTTAAAATTCAAATATCTCCAGATCTGTAGGCATCTGAGAGACAAACCTTATGTCACTTTGAGGGAACGTATATGTCAACTTCATGTCAGAGTTACGTTAAAGTATGTCCAAGGGTTTGGAGGATAGAGACATTTAAATGTTTTGAGATTATTCGATAGTCAATTTTTAAAAGGCAAATATCTCCCGATCTGTAGTAATCTGAGAGACAGAACTTATGTCACTTTGAGGGAACGTTTATGCCAACTACATGTCAGAGTTTTGTCAATGTATGTCCAAGGGTTTGGACGATAGACACATTTTAATTTTTCGAGATTATTCGAAAGTCAATTTTTAAAAGGCAAATATATCCCGATGTGTAGGCATCTGAGAGACAAACCTTATGTCACTTTGAGGGAACGCATATGTCAACTTCATGTCAGAGTCTCGTCACTGTATGTCCAAGGGTTTGGAGGATAGAGACATTTTAATTTTTTGGGATTATTCGAAAGTCAATTTTTAAAAGGCAAATATCTCCCGATCTGTAGGAATCTGAGAGACAAAACTTATGTAACTTTGAGGGATCATATATGTCAACTTCCTGTCAGAGTCACGTCAATGTATGTCGAAGGGTTTGGACGATAGACACATTTTAATTTTTCGAGATTATTCGAAAGTCAATTTTTAAAAGGCAAATATCTCCCGATCTGTAGGAATCTAAGAGACAAAACTTATGTCACTTTGTTGGAACGTATATGTCAACTTCCTGTCAGAGTCACGTCAATGTATGTCCAACGGTTTGGAGGATAGAGACGTTTAAATTTTTCGAGATTATTCGAAAGTCAATTTTTAAAAGGCAAATATCTCCCGATCTGTAGGAATCTAAGAGGCAAACCTTATGTCACTTTGAGGGAACGTTTATGTTAACTTCCTGTCAGAGTTACGTCAATGTATGTCCAAGGGTTTGGAGGATAGAGACGTTTAAATTTTTCGAGATTATTCGAAAGTCAATTTTTAAAAGGCAAATATCTCCCGATCTATAGGAATCTAAGAGGCAAACCTTATGTCACTTTGAGGGAACGTATATGTCAACTTCATGTCATAGTCTTGTCAATGTATGTCCAAGGGTTTGGAGGATAGAGACATTTGAATTTTTCGAGATTATTCGAAAGTCAATTTTTAAAAGGCAAATATGTCCCGATCTGTATTAATCTGAGAGACAAACCTTATGTCACTTTGAGGCAACGCATATGTCAACTTCATGTCAGAGTCACGTTAATGTATGTCCAAGGATTTGGAGGATAGAGACATTTTAATTTTTCGAGATTATTCGAAAGTCAATTTTTAAAATGCAAATATCTCCCGATCTGTAGGCATCTGAGAGACAAACCTTATGTCACTTTGAGGGAACGTGTATGTTAACTTCCTGTCAGAGTTACGTCAATGTATGTCCAACGGTTTGGAGGATAGAGACATTTTAATTTTTCGAGATTATTCGAAAGTCAATTTGTTAAAGGCAAATATCTCCCGATCTGTAGGAATCTGAGAGACAAACCTTATGTCTCTTTGAGGGAACGCATATGTCAACTTCATGTCAGAGTCACGTCAATGTATGTCCAAGGGTTTGGAGGATAGAGACATTTAAATTTTTCGAGATTATTCGAAAGTCAGTTTTTAAAATGCAAATATCTCCCGATCTGTAGGCATCTGAGAGACAAACCTATTGTCACTCTGAGGGAACGTATATATCAACTTAATGTCAGAGTTACGTCAATGTATGTCCAAGGGTTTGGAGGATAGAGACATTTTAATTTTTCGAGATTATTCGAAAGTCAATTTGTGAAAGGCAAATATCTCCCGATCTGTAGCAATCTGAGAGACCAACCTTATGTCACTTTCAGGGAACGTATATTTCAACTTCCTGTCAGAGTCACGTCAATGTATGTCCAAGGGTTTGGAGGATAGAGACGTTTTAATTTTTCGAGATTATTCGAAAGTCATTTTTTAAAAAACAAATATCTCCCGATCTGTAGGAATCTAAGAGGCAAACCTGATGTCGCTTTGAGGGAACGTATATGTCAACTTCATGTAATAGTCTTGTCAATGTATGTCCAAGGGTTTGGAGGATAGAGACATTTAAATTTCTCGAGATTATTCGAAAGTCAATTATTAAAATGCAAATATCTCCCGATCTGTAGGCATCTGAAAGACAAACTTTATGTCACTTTGAGGGAACGTATATGTCAACTTCATGTCAGAGTTACGTCAATGTATGTCCTAGGGTTTGGAGGATAGAGACATTTAAATTTTTTGAGATTATTCGATAGTCAATTTTTAAAAGGCAAATATCTCCCGATCTGTAAGAATCTGAGAGACAAAACTAATGTCACTTTGAGGGAACGCATATGCCAACTACATGTCAGAGTTACGTCAATGTATGTCCAAGGGTTTGGAGGATAGAGACATTTTAATTTTTCGAGATTATTCGAAAGTAAATTTTTAAAAGGCAAATATCTCCCGATCTGTAGGAATCTGAGAGACAAAACTTATGTCACTTTGAGGAAACGTATATGTCAACTTCATGTCAGAGTTACGTCAATGTATGTCCAAGGGTTTGGAGGATAGAGACATTTTAATTTTTCGAGATTATTCGAAAGTCAATTTGTGAAAGGCAAATATCTCCCGATCTGTAGGAATCTGAGAGACAAACCTTATGTCACTTTGAGGGAACGTATATGTCAACTTCCTGTCAGAGTCACGTCAATGTATGTCCAAGGGTTTGGAGGATAGAGACATCTCAATTTTTCGAGATTATTCGAAATCAATTTTTCAAAGGCAAATATCTCCCGATCTGTAGGAATCTTAGAGACAAAACTTATGTCACTTTGAGGGAACGTATATGTCAACTTCATGTCATAGTTACGTCAATGTATGTCAAAAGGTTTGGAAGATAGAGAAATTTAAAATTTAGAGATTATTCGAAAGTCAATTTTTAAATGGCAAGTATCTCCCGATCTGTAGGAATCTGAGAGACAAAAATTATGTCACTTTGAGGTAACGTATATATCAACTTCATGTCAGAGTCACGTCAATGTATGTCCAAGGGTTTGGAGGATAGAGACATTTAAATTTTTAGAGATTATTCGAAAGTCAATTATTAAAAGGCAAATATCTCCCGATCTGTAGGAATCTGAGAGACAAACCTTATGTCGCTTTGAGGGAACGTATATGTCAACTTCATGTAATAGTCTTGTCAATGTATGTCCAAGGGTTTGGAGGATAGAGACATTTTAATTTTTCGAGATTATTCGAAAGTCAATTTGTGAAAGGCAAATATCTCCCGATCTGTAGCAATCTGAGAGACCAACCTTATGTCACTTTCAGGGAACGTATATGTCAACTTCCTGTCAGAGTCACGTCAATGTATGTCCAAGGGTTTGGAGGATAGAGACGTTTTAATTTTTCGAGATTATTCGAAAGTCATTTTTTAAAAAACAAATATCTCCCGATCTGTAGGAATCTAAGAGGCAAACCTGATGTCGCTTTGAGGGAACGTATATGTCAACTTCATGTAATAGTCTTGTCAATGTATGTCCAAGGGTTTGGAGGATAGAGACATTTAAATTTCTCGAGATTATTCGAAAGTCAATTATTAAAATGCAAATATCTCCCGATCTGTAGGCATCTGAAAGACAAACTTTATGTCACTTTGAGGGAACGTATATGTCAACTTCATGTCAGAGTTACGTCAATGTATGTCCTAGGGTTTGGAGGATAGAGACATTTAATTTTTTTGAGATTATTCGATAGTCAATTTTTAAAAGGCAAATATCTCCCGATCTGTAAGAATCTGAGAGCCAAAACTAATGTCACTTTGAGGGAACGCATATGCCAACTACATGTCAGAGTTACGTCAATGTATGTCCAAGGGTTGGAGGATAGAGACATTTTAATTTTTCGAGATTATTTGAAAGTCAATTTGTGAAAGGCAAATATCTCCCGATCTGTAGGAATCTGAGAGACAAACCTTATGTCACTTTGAGGGAACGTATATGTCAACTTCCTGTCAGAGTCACGTCAATGTATGTCCAAGGGTTTGGAGGATAGAGACGTTTTAATTTTTCGAGATTATTCGAAAGTCAATATTTAAAGGTAAATATCTCCCGATCTTTAGGAATCTAATAGACAAAACTTATGTCACTTTGAGGGAACGTATATGTCAACTTCATGTCAGAGTCACGTCAATGTATGTCCAAGGGTTTGGAGGATAGAGACATTTCAATTTTTCGAGATTATTCGAAAGTCAATTTTTAAAAGGCAAATATCTCCCGATCTGTAGGAATCTTAGAGACAAAACTTATGTCACTTTGAGGGAACGTATATGTCAACTTCATGTCATAGTTACGTCAATGTATGTCAAAAGGTTTGGAGGATAGAGACATTTAAAATTTAGAGATTATTCGAAAGTCAATTTTTAAAAGGCAAATATCTCCCGATCTGTAGGAATCTGAGAGACAAAAATTATGTCACTTTGAGGGAACGTATATGTCAACTTCATGTCAGAGTCACGTCAATGTATGTCCAAGGGTTTGGAGGATAGAGACATTTAAATTTTTAGAGATTATTCAAAAGTCAATTTTGAAAAGGCAAATATCTCCCGATCTGTAGGAATCTGAGAGACAAACCTTATGTCACTTTGAGGAAACGTATATGTCAACTTCCTTTCAGAGTCTCGTCAATGTATGTCCAAGGGTTTGGAGGATAGGGACGTTTTAATTTTTCGAGGTTATTCGAAAGTCAATTTTTAAAAGGCAAGTATCTCCCGATCTGTAGGAATCTAAGAGGCAAACCTTATGTCACTTTGATGGAACGTATATGTCAACTTCATGTCATAGTCTTGTCAATGTATGTAGAAGGGTTTGGAGGATAGAGACATTTGAATTTTTCGAGATTATTCGAAAGTCAATTTTTAAAAGGCAAATATCTCCCGATCTGTAGGAATCTGAGAGACTAACCTTATGTCACTTTGAGGCAACGCATATGTCAACTTCATGTCAGAGTCACGTTAATGTATGTCCAAGGATTTGGAGGATAGAGATATTTTAATTTTTCGAGATTATTCGAAAGTCAATTATTAAAATGCAAATATCTCCCGATCTGTAGGCATCTGAGAGACAAACCTTATGTCACTTTGAGGGAACGTATATGTCAACTTCCTGTCATAGTTACGTCAATGTATGTCCAACGGTTTGGAGGATAGAGACATTTTAATTTTTCGAGATTATTCCGAAAGTCAATTTGTTAAAGGCAAATATCTCCCGATCTGTAGGAATCTGAGAGACAAACCTTATGTCACTTTGAGGGAACGCATATTTCAACTTCATGTCAGAGTCACGTCAATGTATGTCCAAAGGTTTGGTGGATGAAGACATTTAAAATTAAGAGATTAATCGAAAGTCAATTTTTAAAAGGCAAATATCTCCCGATCTGTAGGAATCTGAGAGACAAAACTTATGTCACTTTGAGGTAACGTATATATCAACTTCATGTCAGAGTCACGTCAATGTATGTCCAAGGGTTTGGAGGATAGAGACATTTTAATTTTTAAGAGATTATTCGAAAGTCAATTTTTAAAAGGCAAATATCTCCCGATCTGTAGGAATCTGAGAGACAAACCTTATGTCACTTTGAGCGAACGTATATGTCAACTTCATGTCGGAGTCACGACAATGTATGTCCAAGGGTTTGGAGGTTAGAGACATTTAAATTTCTCGAGATTATTCGAAAGTCAATTTTTAAAATTCAAATATCTCCAGATCTGTAGGCATCTGAGAGACAAACCTTATGTCACTTTGAGGGAACGTATATGTCAACTTCATGTCAGAGTTACGTTAAAGTATGTCCAAGGGTTTGGAGGATAGAGACATTTAAATGTTTTGAGATTATTCGATAGTCAATTTTTAAAAGGCAAATATCTCCCGATCTGTAGTAATCTGAGAGACAGAACTTATGTCACTTTGAGGGAACGTTTATGCCAACTACATGTCAGAGTTTTGTCAATGTATGTCCAAGGGTTTGGACGATAGACACATTTTAATTTTTCGAGATTATTCGAAAGTCAATTTTTAAAAGGCAAATATATCCCGATGTGTAGGCATCTGAGAGACAAACCTTATGTCACTTTGAGGGAACGCATATGTCAACTTCATGTCAGAGTCTCGTCACTGTATGTCCAAGGGTTTGGAGGATAGAGACATTTTAATTTTTTGGGATTATTCGAAAGTCAATTTTTAAAAGGCAAATATCTCCTGATCTGTAGGAATCTGAGAGACAAAACTTATGTAACTTTGAGGGATCATATATGTCAACTTCCTGTCAGAGTCACGTCAATGAATGTCGAAGGGTTTGGACGATAGACACATTTTAATTTTTCGAGATTATTCGAAAGTCAATTTTTAAAAGGCAAATATCTCCCGATCTGTAGGAATCTAAGAGACAAAACTTATGTCACTTTGTTGGAACGTATATGTCAACTTCCTGTCAGAGTCACGTCAATGTATGTCCAACGGTTTGGAGGATAGAGACGTTTAAATTTTTCGAGATTATTCGAAAGTCAATTTTTAAAAGGCAAATATCTCCCGATCTGTAGGAATCTAAGAGGCAAACCTTATGTCACTTTGAGGGAACGTTTATGTTAACTTCCTGTCAGAGTTACGTCAATGTATGTCCAAGGGTTTGGAGGATAGAGACGTTTTAATTTTTCGAGATTATTCGAAAGTCAATTTTTAAAAGGCAAATATCTCCCGATCTATAGGAATCTAAGAGGCAAACCTTATGTCACTTTGAGGGAACGTATATGTCAACTTCATGTCATAGTCTTGTCAATGTATGTCCAAGGGTTTGGAGGATAGAGACATTTGAATTTTAAGAGATTATTCGAAAGTCAATTTTTAAAAGGCAAATATGTCCCGATCTGTATTAATCTGAGAGACAAACCTTATGTCTTTTTGAGGCAACGCATATGTCAACTTCATGTCAGAGTCACGTTAATGTATGTCCAAGGATTTGGAGGATAGAGACATTTTAATTTTTCGAGATTATTCGAAAGTCAATTTTTAAAATGCAAATATCTCCCGATCTGTAGGCATCTGAGAGACAAACCTTATGTCAGTTTGAGGGAACGTGTATGTTAACTTCCTGTCAGAGTTACGTCAATGTATGTCCAACGGTTTGGAGGATAGAGACATTTTAATTTTTCGAGATTATTCGAAAGTCAATTTGTTAAAGGCAAATATCTCCCGATCTGTAGGAATCTCAGAGACAAACCTTATGTCTCTTTGAGGGAACGCATATGTCAACTTCATGTCAGAGTCACGTCAATGTATGTCCAAGGGTTTGGAGGATAGAGACATTTAAATTTTTCGAGATTATTCGAAAGTCAGTTTTTAAAATGCAAATATCTCCCGATCTGTAGGCATCTGAGAGACAAACCTATTGTCTCTCTGAGGGAACGTATATATCAACTTAATGTCAGAGTTACGTCAATGTATGTCCAAGGGTTTGGAGGATAGAGACATTTTAATTTTTCGAGATTATTCGAAAGTCAATTTGTGAAAGGCAAATATCTCCCGATCTGTAGCAATCTGAGAGACCAACCTTATGTCACTTTCAGGGAACGTATATTTCAACTTCCTGTCAGAGTCACGTCAATGTATGTCCAAGGGTTTGGAGGATAGAGACGTTTTAATTTTTCGAGATTATTCGAAAGTCATTTTTTAAAAAACAAATATCTCCCGATCTGTAGGAATCTAAGAGGCAAACCTGATGTCGCTTTGAGGGAACGTATATGTCAACTTCATGTAATAGTCTTCTCAATGTATGTCCAAGGGTTTGGAGGATAGAGACATTTAAATTTCTCGAGATTATTCGAAAGTCAATTATTAAAATGCAAATATCTCCCGATCTGTAGGCATCTGAAAGACAAACTTTATGTCACTTTGAGGGAACGTATATGTCAACTTCATGTCAGAGTTACGTCAATGTATGTCCTAGGGTTTGGAGGATAGAGACATTTAAATTTTTTGAGATTATTCGATAGTCAATTTTTAAAAGGCAAATATCTCCCGATCTGTAAGAATCTGAGAGACAAAACTAATGTCACTTTGAGGGAACGCATATGCCAACTACATGTCAGAGTTACGTCAATGTATGTCCAAGGGTTTGGAGGATAGAGACATTTTAATTTTTCGAGATTATTTGAAAGTCAATTTTTAAAAGGTAAATATCTCACGATCTGTAGGAATCTAAGAGACAAAACTTATGTCACTTTGAGGGAACGTATATGTCAACTTAATGTCAGAGTCACGTCAATGTATGTCCAAGGGTTTGGAGGATAGAGACATTTAAATTTTTCGAGATTATTCGAAAGTCAATTTTTAAAAGGCAAATATCTCCCGATCTGTAGGAATCTGAGAGACAAAACTTATGTCACTTTGAGGAAACGTATATGTCAACTTCCTGTCAGAGTTACGTCAATGTATGTCCAAGGGTTTGGAGGATAGAGACATTTTAATTTTTCGAGATTATTCGAAAGTCAATTTGTGAAAGGCAAATATCTCCCGATCTGTAGGAATCTGAGAGACAAACCTTATGTCACTTTGAGGGAACGTATATGTCAACTTCCTGTCAGAGTCACGTCAATGTATGTCCAAGGGTTTGGAGGATAGAGACATCTCAATTTTTCGAGATTATTCGAAATCAATTTTTCAAAGGCAAATATCTCCCGATCTGTAGGAATCTTAGAGACAAAACTTATGTCACTTTGAGGGAACGTATATGTCAACTTCATGTCATAGTTACGTCAATGTATGTCAAAAGGTTTGGAAGATAGAGAAATTTAAAATTTAGAGATTATTCGAAAGTCAATTTTTAAATGGCAAGTATCTCCCGATCTGTAGGAATCTGAGAGACAAAAATTATGTCACTTTGAGGTAACGTATATATCAACTTCATGTCAGAGTCACGTCAATGTATGTCCAAGGGTTTGGAGGATAGAGACGTTTTAATTTTTCGAGATTATTCGAAAGTCATTTTTTAAAAAACAAATATCTCCCGATCTGTAGGAATCTAAGAGGCAAACCTGATGTCGCTTTGAGGGAACGTATATGTCAACTTCATGTAATAGTCTTGTCAATGTATGTCCAAGGGTTTGGAGGATAGAGACATTTAAATTTCTCGAGATTATTCGAAAGTCAATTATTAAAATGCAAATATCTCCCGATCTGCAGGCATCTGAAAGACAAACTTTATGTCACTTTGAGGGAACGTATATGTCAACTTCATGTCAGAGTTACGTCAATGTATGTCCTAGGGTTTGGAGGATAGAGACATTTAAATTTTTTGAGATTATTCGATAGTCAATTTTTAAAAGGCAAATATCTCCCGATCTGTAAGAATCTGAGAGACAAAACTAATGTCACTTTGAGGGAACGCATATGCCAACTACATGTCAGAGTTACGTCAATGTATGTCCAAGGGTTTGGAGGATAGAGACATTTTAATTTTTCGAGATTATTTGAAAGTCATTTTTAAAAGGTAAATATCTCACGATCTGTAGGAATCTAAGAGACAAAACTTATGTCACTTTGAGGGAACGTATATGTCAACTTAATGTCAGAGTCACGTCAATGTATGACCAAGGGTTTGGAGGATAGAGACATTTAAATTTTTCGAGATTAATCGAAAGTCAATTTGTGAAAGGCAAATATCTCCCGATCTGTAGGAATCTGAGAGACAAACCTTATGTCACTTTGAGGGAACGTATATGTCAACTTCCTGTCAGAGTCACGTCAATGTATGTCCAAGGGTTTGGAGGATAGAGACATCTCAATTTTTCGAGATTATTCGAAATCAATTTTTCAAAGGCAAATATCTCCCGATCTGTAGGAATCTTAGAGACAAAACTTATGACACTTTGAGGGAACGTATATGTCAACTTCATGTCATAGTTACGTCAATGTATGTCAAAAGGTTTGGAAGATAGAGAAATTTAAAATTTAGAGATTATTAGAAAGTCAATTTTTAAATGGCAAGTATCTCCCGATCTGTAGGAATCTGAGAGACAAAAATTATGTCACTTTGAGGTAACGTATATATCAACTTCATGTCAGAGTCACGTCAATGTATGTCCAAGGGTTTGGAGGATAGAGACATTTAAATTTTTAGAGATTATTCGAAAGTCAATTATTAAAAGGCAAATATCTCCCGATCTGTAGGAATCTGAGAGACAAACCTTATGTCACTTTGAGGAAACGTATATGTCAACTTCATGTCGGAGTTACGTCAATGTATGTCGAAGGGTTTGGAGGATAGAGACATTTAAATTTTTCGAGATTATTCGAAAGTCAATTTGTGAAAGGCAAATATCTCCCGATCTGTAGGAATCTGAGAGACAACAGTTATGTCACTTTGAGGGAACGTATATGTCAACTTCCTGTCAGAGTCACGTCAATGTATGTCCAAGGGTTTGGAGGATAGAGACATTTTAATTTTTCGAGATTATTTGAAAGTCAATTTTTAAAAGGTAAATATCTTACGATCTGTAGGAATCTAAGAGACAAAACTTATGTCACTTTGAGGGAACGTATATGTCAACATAATGTCAGAGTCACGTCAATGTATGTCCAAGGGTTTGGAGGATAGAGACATTTAAATTTTTCGAGATTATTCGAAAGTCAATTTTTAAAAGGCAAATATCTCCCGATCTGTAGGAATCTGAGAGACAAAACTTATGTCACTTTGAGGAAACGTATATGTCAACTTCATGTCATAGTCACGTCAATGTATGTAGAAGGGTTTGGAGGATAGAGACATTTTAATTTTTCGAGATTATTCGAAAGTCAATTTGTTAAAGGCAAATATCTCTCGATCTGTAGCAATCTGAAAGACCAACCTTATGTCACTTTCAGGGAACGTATATGTCAACTTCCTGTCAGAGTCACGTCAATGTATGTCCAAGGGTTTGGAGGATAGAGACGTTTTAATTTTTCGAGATTATTCGAAAGTCAATTTTTAAAAGGCAAATATCTCCCGATCTGTAGGAATCTAAGAGGCAAACCTTATGTCACTTTGAGGGAACGTATATGTCAACTTCATGTAATAGTCTTGTCAATGTATGTCCAAGGGTTTGGAGGATAGAGACATTTAAATTTCTCGAGATTATTCGAAAGTCAATTATTAAAATGCAAATATCTCCCGATCTGTAGGCATCTGAAAGACAAACCTTATGTCACTTTGAGGGAACGTATATGTCAACTTCATGTCAGAGTTACGTCAATGTATGTCCAAGGGTTTGGAGGATAGAGACATTTAAATTTTTTGAGATTATTCGATAGTGAATTTTTAAAAGGCAAATGTCTCCCAATCTGTAAGAATCTGAGAGACAAAACTTATGTCACTTTGAGGGAACGCATATGCCAATTACATGTCAGAGTTACGTCAATGTATGTCCAAGGGTTTGGAGGATAGAGACATTTTAATTTTGAATTTTTGAGTGTTTAATAATTTACAATTAACCATATCGAGCTCAAGGTGCCCTCTCATGCGCACGTCATACGACTGCACCGCGCAACGTCTGCGCAGGTGCCTCACTAACCTAACCTAACCTAACCTAACCTAACCTAACCCAAACCAACCAAAACGGTGTAATCCGCATTAGTGCAAAATAGTTTCCTGCGCACGAATTTTGGAAAAAACGAATGGATGCTCAGAAATTATTGAAATTTTGTATGGACGTCATGCCACAGGTAAGTTAATGATATTCATACTCTATTATGTCTTATTGCTTTTTAGAAATTCGCACGAAGCCATCAAAGTCGTGAGGTGGAGGATGCGCAAAGTCGGCCACGACCACTTATCAATAATGATATTACGCGCTCACACAATCCCCATATAACACAAATAGTGCTTATATGCGTGTAATACATCATAACACGTCTAAAATTACATAATGTTTCCACAAGAATTATTTCCTGCAAAATTGATGCAGTGTAGATGTTGACGCAAATACGTAGGAGATTCATGCGTAACGATGTCCCAATCTAACTCACTATAAATAAGTATCATGTAACGAAAGAATTGGAATAAACATACGTGAATGATAGTACGCCACTAATTAATATAAATCGCCTCACAAAAAAATTTAATATAAATCTCTGGTACATTAATTGCAATGATTGGTTGGCGCGGAATTCGTGGCGCACGTCAAACTTGTGGTAACAATTTGGTGTCCTATGTCAAATGTCAAAAAATATATCGAAAATATTGCCTCACATTTACTCGAGGACACGACGTACAAACACAGAGACGCAGTCCATCGGAGAAATACGGAACCAAAGATATGACGTGCCACCTGTGATGACCTCAATGGAAAGAAATCAATACTTTCGAATGACATCGAGGACCAATCGGAAGTTAGTCAGTACAGATTTTGTCTTGGAACAGTCGGCTGGTCCCGGTTGAATACTCTCCATTAAACGGCGCTTGGAATTATTTGATTTCGGTCGGTCAGTATCAACGTAAATTTGTGCTCTAGAAATAGAGTTCTTCGGGACCATTAACAAGATTAATTACCACCGTTCAATCACGTATTAACGGGTGCTACATGCAGTGAATCTCAGTGAAAGGATGTCTTCACCGTGACGTGTGAGAATTGAAACAAGTGAACACCAATCCAACATAACATGCAAGAATAAGTGCGGTTCGACACATTGAGATATACGACTTCAGTGAAAGGACATTTGCATGCCATGTGTGCTCAGTAGAGACGTTTGTACGAGTTAGTAACACGTAAATCATATACAGATATCGCGTATGTGCAGAAGCTGGAACTACGTAATTTGAAAACATTTATTCTTTATAACGATGACGGGTCACTGTAGTAATTACATGTAGAGTAATTTAAAATTAAATAAATATTTTAATAAATTCTTCTTTGGTGTGACAACATATATACTTCCACAATGAAACATTCAATACCATCATATTTAAGTGATAAGTCATTGGTGTACTTGCAATTACTGAAAATATGTGTCCAATAAAATATCCTTGTAAAAAAATTTAATTAGGTATGAAAGTGAAGCCCAGAATATAATATACTTCTTAAGGTGACGAAATCGAATTTTTGAGTGTTTAATAATTTACAATTAACCATATCGAGCTCAAGGTGCCCTCACATGCGCACGTCATACGACTGCACTGCGCAACAACGTCTGCGCAGGTGCCTCACTAACCTAACCTAACCTAACCTAACCTAACCTAACCTAACCCAAACCAACCAAAACGGTGTAATCCGCATCAGTGCAAAATAGTTCCCTGCGCACGAATTTTGGAAAAAACGAATGGATGCTCAGAAATTATTGAAATTTTGTATGGACGTCATGCCACAGGTAAGTTAATGATATTCATACTCTATTATATCATATTGCTTTTTAGAAATTCGCACGAAGCCATCAAAGTCGTGAGGTGGAGGATGCGCAAAGTCGGCCACGACAACTTATCAATAATGATATTACGCGCTCACACAATCCCCACATAACACAAATAGTGCTTATATGCACGTAATACATCATAACACGTCTAAAATTACATAATGTTTCCACAAGAATTATTTCCTGCAAATTCATGCAGTGTAGATGTTGACGCAAGTACGTAGCAGATTCATGCGTAACGATGACCCAATCTAACTCACTATAAATAAGTATCATGTAACGAAAGAATTGGAATAAACATACGTGAATGATAGTACGCCACTAATTAATATAAATCGCCTCACAAAAAAAATTTGATATAAATCTCTGGTACATTAATTGCAATGATTGGTGGGCGCGGAATTCGTGGCGCACGTCAAACTTGTGGTAACATATTGGTGTCCTATGTCAAATGTCAAAAAATATATCGAAAATATTGCCTCACATTTACTCGAGGACACGACGTACAAACACAGAGACGCAGTCCATCGGAGAAATACGGAACCAAAGATATGACGTGCCACCTGTGATGACCTCAATGGAAAGAAATCAATACTTTCGAATGACATCGAGGACCAATCGGAAGTCAGTCAGTACAAATTTTGTCTTGGAACAGTCGGCTTGTCCCGGTTGAATACTCTCCATTAAACGGCGCTTGGAATTATTTGATTTCGGTCGGTCAGTATCAACGTAAATTTGTGCTCTAGAAATAGAGTTCTTCGGGACCATTAACAAGATTAATTACCACCGTTCAATCACGTATTAACGGGTGCTACATGCAGTGAATCTAAGTGAAAGGATGTCTTCACCGTGACGTGTGAGAATTGAAACAAGTGAACACCAATCCAACATAACATGCAAGAATAAGTGCGGTTCGACACATTGAGATATACGACTTCAGTGAAAGGACATTTGCATGCCATGTGTGCTCAGTAGAGACGTTTGTACGAGTTAGTAACACGTAAATCATATACAGATATCGCGTATGTGCAGAAGCTGGAACTACGTAATTTGAAAACATTTATTCTTTATAACGATGACGGGTCACTGTAGTAATTACATGTAGAGTAATTTAAAATTAAATAAATATTTTAATAAATTCTTCTTTGGTGTGACAACATATATACTTCCACATTGAAACATTCAATAGCATCATATTTAAGTAATAAGTCATTGGTGTACTTGCAATTACTGAAAATATGTGTCCAATAAAATATCCTTGTAAAAAAATTTAATTAGGTATGAAAGTGAAGCACAGAATATAATATACTTCTTAAGGTGACGGAATCGAATTTTTGAGTGTTTAATAATTTACAATTAACCATATCGAGCTCAAGGTGCCCTCACATGCGCACGTTATACGACTGCACTGCGCAACAACGTCTGCGCAGTTGCCTCACTAACCTAACCTAACATAACCTAACCCAAACCAACCAAAACGGTGTAATCCGCATCAGTGCAAAATAGTTTCCTGCGCACGAATTTTGGAAAAAACGAATGGATGCTCAGAAATTATTGAAATTTTGTATGGACGTCATGCCACAGGTAAGTTAATGATATTCATACTCTATTATGTCTTATTGCTTTTTAGAAATTCGCACGAAGCCATCAAAGTCGTGAGGTGGAGGAAGCGCAAAGTCGGCCACGACCACTTACCAATAATGATATTACGCGCTCACACAATCCCCATATAACACAAATAGTGCTTATATGCGTGTAATACATCATAACACGTCTGAAATTATATAATGTTTCCACAAGAATTATTTCCTGCAAAATTGATGCAGTGTAGATGTTGACGCAAGTACGTAGCAGATTCATGAGTAACGATGATCCAATCTAACTCACTATAAATAAGTATCATGTAACGAAAGAATTGGAATAAACATACCTGAATGATAGTACGCCATTAATTAATATAAATCGCCTCAAAAAAAAAATTGAATATAAATCTCTGGTACATTAATTGCAATGATTGGTGGGCGCGGAATTCGTGGCGCACGTCAAACTTGTGGTAACATATTGGTGTCCTATGTCAAATGTCAAAAAATATATCGAGAATATTGCCTCACATTTACTCGAGGACACGAAGTACAAACACAGAGACGCAGTCCATCGGAGAAATACGGAACCAAAGATATGACGTGCCACCTGTGATGACCTCAATGGAAAGAAATCAATACTTTCGAATGGCATCGAGGACCAATCGGAAGTCAGTCAGTACAGATTTTGTCTTGGAACAGTCGGCTGGTCCCGGTTGAATACTCTCCATTAAACGGCGGTTGGAATTATTTGATTTCGGTCGGTCAGTATCAACGTAAATTTGTGCTCTAGAAATGGAGTCCTTCGGGACTATTAACAAGATTAATTACCACCGTTCAATCACGTATTAACGGGTGCTACATGCAGTGAATCTCAGAGAAAGGATGTCTTCTCCGTGACGTGTGAGAATAGAAACAAGTGAACACCAATCCAACATAACATGCAAGAATAAGTGCGGTTCGCCACATTGAGATATACGACTTCAGTGAAAGGACATTTGCATGCCATGTGTGCTCAGTAGAGACGTTTGTACGAGTTAGTAACACGTAAATCATATACAGATATCGCGTATGTGCAGAAGCTGGAACTACGTAATTTGAAAACATTTATTCTTTATAACGATGACTGGGGTCACTGTAGTAATTACATGTAGAGTAATTTAAAATTAAATAAATATTTTAATAAATTCTTCTTTGGTGTGACAACATATATACTTCCACAATGAAACATTCAATAGCATCATATTTAAGTGATAAGTCATTGGTGTACTTGCAATTACTGAAAGTATGTGTCCAATAAAATATCCTTGTAAAAACATTTAATTAGGTATGAAAGTGAAGCCCAGAATATAATATACTTCTTAAGGTGACGGAATCGAATTTTTGAGAGTTTAATAATTTACAATTAACCATATCGAGCTCAAGGTGCCCTCACATGCGCACGTCATACGACTGCACTGCGCAACAACGTCTGCGCAGGTGCCTCACTAACCTCACCTAACCTAGCCTAACCTAACCCAAACCAACCAAAAAGTTGTAATCCGCATCAGTGCAAAATAGTTTCCTGCGCACGAATTTTGGAAAAAACGAATGGATGCTCAGAAATTATTGAAATTTTGTATGGACGTCATGCCACAGGTAAGTTAATGATATTCATACTCTATTACGTCTTATTGCTTTTGAGAAATTCGCACGAAGCCATCAAAGTCGTGAGGTGGAGGATGCGCAAAGTCGGCCACGACCACTTATCAATAATGATATTACGCGCTCACACAATCCCCATATAACACAAATAGTGCTTATATGCGTGTAATACATCATAACACGTCTAAAATTACATAATGTTTCCACAAGAATTATTTCCTGCAAAATTGATGCAGTGTAGATGTTGACGCAAGTACGTAGCAGATTCATGCGTAACGATGACCCAATCTAAATCACTATAAATAAGTATCATGTAACGAAAGAATTGCAATAAACATACGTGAATGATAGTACGCCATTAATTAATATAAATCGCCTCACAAAAAAAATTGAATATAAATCTCTGGTACATTAATTGCAATGATTGGTGGGCGCGGAATTCGTGGCGCACGTCAAACTTGTGGTAACATATTGGTGTCCTATGTCAAATGTCAAAAAATATATCGAAAATATTGCCTCACATTTACTCGAGGACACGACGTACAAACACAGAGACGCAGTCCATCGGAGAAATACGGAACCAAATATATGACGTGCCACCTGTGATGACCTCAATGGAAAGAAATCAATTCTTTCGAATGGCATCGAGGACCAATCGGAAGTCAGTCAGTACAGATTTTGTCTTGGAACAGTCGGCTGGTCCCGGTTGAATACTCGCCATTAAAAGGCGGTTGGAATTATTTCATTTCGGTCGGTCAGTATCAACGTAAATTTGTGCTCTAGAAATGGAGTCCTTCGGGACTATTAACAAGATTAATTACCACCGTTCAATCACGTATTAACGGGTGCTACATGCAGTGAATCTCAGTGAAAGGATGTCTTCTCCGTGACGTGTGAGAATAGAAACAAGTGAACACCAATCCAACATAACATGCAAGAATAAGTGCGGTTCGACACATTGAGATATACGACTTCAGTGAAAGGACATTTGCATGCCATGTGTGCTCAGTAAAGACGTTTGTACGAGTTAGTAACACGTAAATCATATACAGATATCGCGTATGTGCAGAAGCTGGAACTACGTAATTTGAAAACATTTATTCTTTATAACGATGACTGGGGTCCCTGTAGTAATTACATGTAGAGTAATTTAAAATTAAATAAATATTTTAATAAATTCTTCTTTGGTGTGACAACATATATACTTCCACAATGAAACATTCAATAGCATCATATTTAAGTGATAAGTCATTGGTGTACTTGCAATTACTGAAAGTATGTGTCCAATTAAATATCCTTGTAAAAAAATTTAATTAGGTATGAAAGTGAAGCCCAGAATATAATATACTTCTTAAGGTGACGGAATCGAATTTTTGAGTGTTTAATAATTTACAATTAACCATATCGAGCTCAAGGTGCCCTCACATGCGCACGTCATACGACTGCACTGCGCAACAACGTCTGCGCAGGTGCCTCACTAACCTAACCTAACCTAGCCTAACCTAACCCAAACCAACCAAAAAGTTGTAATCCGCATCAGTGCAAAATAGTTTCCTGCGCACGAATATTGGAAAAAACGAATGGATGCTCAGAAATTATTGAAATTTTTTATGGACGTCATGCCACAGGTAAGTTAATGATATTCATACTCTATTATGTCTTATTGCTTTTTAGAAATTCGCACGAAGCCATCAAAGTCGTGAGGTGGAGGATGCGCAAAGTCGGCCACGACCACTTATCAATAATGATATTACGCGCTCACACAATCCCCATATAACACAAATAGTGCTTATATGCGTGTAATACATCATAACACGTCTAAAATTACATAATGTTTCCACAAGAATTATTTCCTGCAAAATTGATGCAGTGTAGATGTTGACGCAAATACGTAGCAGATTCATGCTTAACGATGACCCAATCTAACTCACTATAAATAAGTATCATGTAACGAAAGAATTGGAATAAACATACGTGAATGATAGTACGCCATTAATTAATATAAATCGCCTCACAAAAAAAATTGAATATAAATCTCTGGTACATTAATTGCAATGATTGGTGGGCGCGGAATTCGTGGCGCACGTCAAACTTGTGGTAACATATTGGTGTCCTATGTCAAATGTCAAAAAATATATCGAAAATATTGCCTCACATTTACTCGAGGACACGACGTACAAACACAGAGACGCAGTCCATCGGAGAAATACGGAACCAAAGATATGACGTGCCACCTGTGATGACCTCAATGGAAAGAAATCAATACTTTCGAATGGCATCGAGGACCAATCGCAAGTCAGTCAGTACAGATTTTGTCTTGGAACAGTCGGCTGGTCCCGGTTGAATACTCTCCATTAGACGGCGGTTGGAATTATTTGATTTCGGTCGGTCAGTATCAACGCAAATTTGTGCTCTAGAAATGGAGTTCTTCGGGACCATTAAGAAGATTAATTACCACCGTTCAATCACGTATTAACGGGTGCTACATGCAGTGAATCTCAGTGAAAGGATGTCTTCTCCGTGACGTGTGAGAATAGAAACAAGTGAACACCAATCCAACATAACATGCAAGAATAAGTGCGGTTCGACACATTGAGATATACGACTTCAGTGAAAGGACATTTGCATGCCATGTGTGCTCAGTAGAGACGTTTGTACGAGTTAGTAACACGTAAATCATATACAGATATCGCGTATGTGCAGAAGCTGGAACTACGTAATTTGAAAACATTTATTCTTTATAACGATGACTGGGGTCACTGTAGTAATTACGTGTAGAGTAATTTAAAATTAAATAAATATTTTAATAAATTCTTCTTTGGTGTGACAACATATATACTTCCACAATGAAACATTCAATAGCATCATATTTAAGTGATAAGTCATTGGTGTACTTGCAATTACTGAAAATATGTGTCCAATAAAATATCCTTGTAAAAAAATTTAATTAGGTATGAAAATGAAGCCCAGAATATAATATACTTCTTAAGGTGACGGAATCGAATTTTTGAGTGTTTAATAATTTACAATTAACCATATCGAGCTCAAGGTGCCCTCACATGCGCACGTCATACGACTGCACTGCGCAACAACGTCTGCGCAGGTGCCTCACTAACCTAACCTAACCTAACCTAACCTAACTAACCCAAACCAACCAAAACGGTGTAATCCGCATCAGTGCAAAATAGTTTCATGCGCACGAATTTTGGAAAAAACGAATGGATGCTCAGAAATTATTGAAATTTTGTATGGACGTCATGCCACAGGTAAGTTAATGATATTCATACTCTATTATGTCTTATTGCTTTTTAGAAATTCGCACGAAGCCATCAAAGTCGTGAGGTGGAGGATGCGCAAAGTCGGCCACGACCACTTATCAATAATGATATTACGCGCTCACACAATCCCCATATAACACAAATAGTGCTTATATGCGTGTAATACATCATAACACGTCTAAAATTACATAATGTTTCCACAAGAATTATTTCCTGCAAAATTGATGCAGTGTAGATGTTGACGCAAGTACGTAGCAGATTCATGCGTAACGATGACCCAATCTAACTCACTATAAATAAGTATCATGTAACGAAAGAATTGCAATAAACATACGTGAATGATAGTACGCCATTAATTAATATAAATCGCCTCACAAAAAAAAATTAATATAAATCTCTGGTACATTAATTGCAATGATTGGTGTGCGCGGAATTCGTGGCGCACGTCAAACTTGTGGTAACATATTGGTGTCCTATGTCAAATGTCAAAAAATATATCGAAAATATTGCCTCACATTTACTCGAGGACACGACGTACAAACACAGAGACGCAGTCCATCGGAGAAATACGGAACCAAAGATATTTCGTGCCACCTGTGATGACCTCAATGGAAAGAAATCAATACTTTCGAATGGCATTGAGGACCAGTCGGAAGTCAGTCAGTACAGATTTTGTCTTGGAACAGTCGGCTGGTCCCGGTTGAATACTCTCCATTAAACGGCGCTTGGAATTATTTGATTTCGGTCGGTCAGTATCAACGTAAATTTGTGCTCTAGAAATAGAGTTCTTCGGGACCATTAACAAGATTAATTACCACCGTTCAATCACGTATTAACGGGTGCTACATGCAGTGAATCTCAGTGAAAGGATGTCTTCTCCGTGACGTGTGAGAATAGAAACAAGTGAACACCAATCCAACATAACATGCAAGAATAAGTGTGGTTCGACAAATTGAGATATACGACTTCAGTGAAAGGACATTTGCATGCCATGTGTGCTCAGTAGAGACGTTTGTACGAGTTAGTAACACGTAAATCATATACAGATATAGCGTATGTGCAGAAGCTGGAACTACGTAATTTGAAAACATTTATTCTTTATAACGATGACGGGTCACTGTAGTAATTACATGTAGAGTAATTTAAAATTAAATAAATATTTTAATAAATTCTTCTTTGGTGTGACAACATATATACTTCCACTATGAAACATTCAATAGCATCATATTTAAGTGATAAGTCATTGGTGTACTTGCAATTACTGAAAGTATGTGTCCAATAAAATATCCTTGTAAAAAAATTTAATTAGGTATGAAAGTGAAGCCCAGAATATAATATACTTCTTAAGGTGACGGAATCGAATTTTTGAGTGTTTAATAATTTACAATTAACCATATCGAGCTCAAGGTGCCCTCACATGCGCACGTCATACGACTGCACTGCGCAACAACGTCTGCGCAGGTGCCTCACTAACCTAACCTAACCTAACCCAACCTAACCCAAACCAACCAAAACGGTGTAATCCGCATCAGTGCAAAATAGTTTCCTGCGCACGAATTTTGGAAAAAACGAATGGATGCTCAGAAATTATTGAAATTTTGTATGGACGTCACGCCACAGGTAAATTAATGATATTCATACTCAATTATGTCTTATTGCTTTTTAGAAATTCGCACGAAGCCATCAAAGTCGTGAGGTGGAGGATGCGCAAAGTCGGCCACGACCACTTATCAATAATGATATTACGCGCTCACACAATCCCCATATAACACAAATAGTGCTTATATGCGTGTAATACATCATAACACGTCTAAAATTACATAATGTTTCCACAAGAATTATTTCCTGCAAAATTGATGCAGTGTAGATGTTGACGCAAGTACGTAGCAGATTCATGCGTAACGATGACCCAATCGAACTCACTATAAATAAGTATCATGTAACGAAAGAATTGCAATAAACATACGTGAATGATAGTACGCCATTAATTAATATAAATCGCCTCACAAAAAAAATTGAATATAAATCTCTGGTACATTAATTGCAATGCTTATTTGACGCGGAATTCGTGGCGCACGTCAATCTTGTGGTAACATATTGGTGTCCTATGTCAAATGTCAAAAAATATATCGAAAATATTGCCTCACATTTACTCGAGGACACGACGTACAAACACAGAGACGCAGTCCATCGGAGAAATAAGGAACCAAAGATATGACGTGCCACCTGTGATGACCTCAATGGAAAGAAATCAATAATTTTGAATGGCATCGAGGACCAATCGGAAGTCAGTCAGTACAGATTTTCTCTTGGAACAGTCGGCTGGTCCCGGTTGAATACTCTCCATTAAACGGCGGTTGGAATTATTTGATTTCGGTCGGTCAGTATCAACGTAAATTTGTGATCTAGAAATAGAGTTCTTCGGGACCATTAACAAGATTAATTACCACCGTTCAATCACGTATTAACGGGTGCTACATGCAGTGAATCTCAGTGAAAGGATGTCTTCTCCGTGACGTGTGAGAATAGAAACAAGTGAACACCAATCCAACATAACATGGAAGAATAAGTGCGGTTCGACACATTGAGATATACGACTTCAGTGAAAGGACATTTGCATGCCATGTGTGCTCAGTAAAGACGTTTGTACGAGTTAGTAACACGTAAATCATATACAGATATCGCGTATGTGCAGAAGCTGGAACTACGTAATTTGAAAACATTTATTCTTTATAACGATGACGGGTCACTGTAGTAATTACATGTAGAGTAATTTAAAATTAAATAAATATTTTAATAAATTCTTCTTTGGTGTGACAACATATATACTTCCACAATGAAACATTCAATAGCATCATATTTAAGTGATAAGTCATTGGTGTACTTGCAATTACTGAAAGTATGTGTCCAATAAAATATCCTTGTAAAAAAAATTTAATTAGGTATGAAAGTGAAGCCCAGAATATAATATACTTCTTAAGGTGACGGAATCGAATTTTTGAGTGTTTAATAATTTACAATTAACCATATCGAGCTCAAGGTGCCCTCACATGCGCACGTCATACGACTGCACTGCGCAACATCTGTGCAGGTGCCTCACTAACCTAACCTAACCTAACCTAACCTAACCTAACCCAAACCAACCAAAACGGTGTAATCCGCATCAGTGCAAAATAGGTTCCTGCGCACGAATTTTCGAAAAACCAATGGATGCTCAGAAATTATTGAAATTTTGTATGGACGTCATGCCACAGGTAAGTTAATAATATTCATACTCTATTATGTCTTATTGCTTTTTAGAAATTCGCACGAAGCCATCAAAGTCGTGAGGTGGAGGATGCGCAAAGTCGGCCATGACCACTTATCAATAATGATATTACGCGCTCACACAATCCCCATATAACACAAATAGTGCTTATATGCCTGTAATACATCATAACACGTCTAAAATTACATGTTTCCACAAGAATTATTTCCTGCAAAATTGATGCAGTGTAGATGTTGACGCAAATACGTAGCAGATTCATGCGTAACGATGACCCAATCTAAATCACTATAAATAAGTATCATGTAACGAAAGAATTGCAATAAACATTCGTGAATGATAGTACGCCATTAATTAATATAAATCGTATCACAAAAAAATATTGAATATAAATCTCTGGTACATTAATTGCAATGATTGGTGGGCGCGGAATTCGTGGCGCACGTCAAACTTGTGGTAACATATTGGTGTCCTATGTCAAATGTCAAAAAATATATCGAAAATATTGCCTCACATTTACTCGAGGACACGACGTACAAACACAGAGACGCAGTCCATCGGAGAAATACGGAACCAAAGATATGACGTGCCACCTGTGATGACCTCAATGGAAAGAAATCAATACTTTCGAATGGCATCGAGGACCAATCGGAAGTCAGTCAGTACAGATTTTGTCTTGGAACAGTCGGCTGGTCCCGGTTGAATACTCTCCATTAAACGGCGCTTGGAATTATTTGATTTCGGTCGGTCAGTATCAACGTAAATTTGTACTCTAGAAATAGAGTTGTTCGGGACCATTAACAAGATTAATTACCACCGTTCAATCACGTATTAACGGGTGCTACATGCAGTGAATCTCAGTGAAAGGATGTCTTCTCCGTGACGTGTGAGAATAGAAACAAGTGAACACCAATCCAACATAACATGCAAGAATAAGTTCGGTTCGACACATTGAGATATACGACTTCAGTGAAAGGACATTTGCATGCCATGTGTGCTTAGTAGAGACGTTTGTACGAGTTAGTAACACGTAAATCATATACAGATATCGCGTATGTGCAGAAGCTGGAACTACGTAATTTGAAAACATTTATTCTTTATAACGATGACGGGTCACTGTAGTAATTACATGTAGAGTAATTTAAAATTAAATAAATATTTTAATAAATTCTTCTTTGGTGTGACAACATATATACTTCCACAATGAAACATTCAATAGCATCATATTTAAGTGATAAGTCATTGGTGTACTTGCAATTACTGAAAGTATGTGTCCAATAAAATATCCTTGTAAAAAAAATTTAATTAGGTATGAAAGTGAAGCCCAGAATATAATATACTTCTTAAGGTGACGGAATCGAATTTTTGAGTGTTTAATAATTTACAATTAACCATATCGAGCTCAAGGTGCCCTCACATGCGCACGTCATACGACTGCACTGCGCAACATCTGTGCAGGTGCCTCACTAACCTAACCTAACCTAACCTAACCTAACCTAACCCAAACCAACCAAAACGGTGTAATCCGCATCAGTGCAAAATAGGTTCCTGCGCACGAATTTTCGAAAAACCAATGGATGCTCAGAAATTATTGAAATTTTGTATGGACGTCATGCCACAGGTAAGTTAATAATATTCATACTCTATTATGTCTTATTGCTTTTTAGAAATTCGCACGAAGCCATCAAAGTCGTGAGGTGGAGGATGCGCAAAGTCGGCCATGACCACTTATCAATAATGATATTACGCGCTCACACAATCCCCATATAACACAAATAGTGCTTATATGCCTGTAATACATCATAACACGTCTAAAATTACATGTTTCCACAAGAATTATTTCCTGCAAAATTGGTGCAGTGTAGATGTTAACGCAAGTACGTAGCAGATTCATGCGTAACGATGACCCAATCTAACTCACTATAAATAAGTATCATGTAACGAAAGAATTGCAATAAACATACGTGAATGATAGTACGCCATTAATTAATATAAATCGCCTCACAAAAAAAATTGAATATAAATCTCTGGTACATTAATTGCAATGATTGGTGGGCGCGGAATTCGTGGCGCACGTCAAACTTGTGGTAACATATTGGTGTCCTATGTCAAATGTCAAAAAATATATCGAAAATATTGCCTCACATTTACTCGAGGACACGACGTACAAACACAGAGACGCAGTCCATCGGAGAAATACGGAACCAAAGATATGACGTGCCACCTGTGATGACCTCAATGGAAGAATTCAATACTTTCGAATGGCATCGAGGACCAATCGGAAGTCAGTCAGTACAGATTTTGTCTTGGAACAGTCGGCTGGTCCCGGTTGAATACTCTCCATTAAACGGCGGTTAGAATTATTTGATTTCGGTCGGTCAGTATCAACGTAAATTTGTGCTCTAGAAATAGAGTTCTTCGGGACCATTAACAAGATTAATTACCACCGTTCAATCACGTATTAACGGGTGCTACATGCAGTGAATCTCAATGAAAGGATGTCTTCTCCGTGACGTGTGAGAATAGAAACAAGTGAACACCAATCCAACATAACATGCAAGAATAAGTGCGGTTCGACACATTGAGATATACGACTTCACTGAAAGGACATTTGCATGCCATGTGTGCTCAGTAAAGACGTTTGTACGAGTTAGTAACACGTAAATCATATACAGATATCGCGTATGTGCAGAAGCTGGAACTACGTAATTTGAAAACATTTATTCTTTATAACGATGACTGGGGTCACTGTAGTAATTACATGTAGAGTAATTTAAAATTAAATAAATATTTTAATAAATTCTTCTCTGGTGTGACAACATATATACTTCCACAATGAAACATTCAATAGCATCATATTTAAGTGATAAGTCATTGGTGTACTTGCAATTACTGAAAGTATGTGTCCAATAAAATATCCTTGTAAAAAAATTTAATTAGGTATGAAAGTGAAGCCCAGAATATAATATACTTCTTAAGGTGACGGAATCGAATTTTTGAGTGTTTAATAATTTACAATTAACCATATCGAGCTCAAGGTGCCCTCACATGCGCACGTCATACGACTGCACTGCGCAACAACGTCTGCGCAGGTGCCTCACTAACCTAACCTAACCTAACCTAACCTAACCTAACCTAACCCAAACCAACCAAAACGGTGTAATCCGCATCAGTGCAAAATAGTTTCCTGCGAACGAATTTTGGAAAAAACGAATGGATGCTCAGAAATTATTGAAATTTTGTATGGACGTCATGCCACAGGTAAGTTAATGATATTCATAATCTATTATGTCTTATTGCTTTTTAGAAATTCGCACGAAGCCATCAAAGTCGTGAGGTGGAGGATGCGCAAAGTCGGCCACGACCACTTATCAATAATGATATTACGCGCTCACACAATCCCCATATAACACAAATAGTGCTTATATGCGTGTAATACATCATAACACGTCTAAAATTACATGTTTCCACGAGAATTATTTCCTGCAAAATTGATGCAGTGTAGATGTTGACGCAACTACGTAGGAGATTCATGCGTAACGATGACCCAATCTAACTCACTATAAATAAGTATCATGTAACGAAAGAATTGCAATAAACATACGTGAATGATAGTACGCCATTAATTAATATAAATCGCCTCACAAAAGAAATTGATTATAAATCTCTGGTACATTAATTGCAATGATTGGTGGGCGCGGAATTCGTGGCGCACGTCAAACTTGTGGTAACATATTGGTGTCCTATGTCAAATGTCAAAAAATATATCGAAAATATTGCCTCACATTTACTCGAGGACACGACGTACAAACACAGAGACGCAGTCCATCGGAGAAATACGGAACCAAAGATATGACGTGCCACCTGTGATGACCTCAATGGAAAGAAATCAATACTTTCGAATGGCATCGAGGACCAATCGCAAGTCAGTCAGTACAGATTTTGTCTTGGAACAGTCGGCTGGTCCCGGTTGAATACTCTCCATTAAACGGCGCTTGGAATTATTTGATTTCGGCCGGTAAGTATCAACGTAAATTTGTACTCTAGATATAGAGTTGTTCGGTCCCATTAACAAGATTAATTACCACCGTTCAATCACGTATTAACGGGTGCTACATGCAGTGAATCTCAGTGAAAGGATGTCTTCTCCGTGACGTGTGAGAATAGAAACAAGTGAACACCAATCCAACATAACATGCAAGAATAAGTTCGGTTCGACACATTGAGATATACGACTTCAGTGAAAGGACATTTGCATGCCATGTGTGCTTAGTAGAGACGTTTGTACGAGTTAGTAACACGTAAATCATATACAGATATCGCGTATGTGCAGAAGCTGGAACTACGTAATTTGAAAACATTTATTCTTTATAACGATGACGGGTCACTGTAGTAATTACATGTAGAGTAATTTAAAATTAAATAAATATTTTAATAAATTCTTCTTTGGTGTGACAACATATATACTTCCACAATGAAACATTCAATAGCATCATATTTAAGTGATAAGTCATTGGTGTACTTGCAATTACTGAAAGTATGTGTCCAATAAAATATCCTTGTAAAAAAATTTAATTAGGTATGAAAGTGAAGCCCAGAATATAATATACTTCTTAAGGTGACGGAATCGAATTTTTGAGGGTTTAATAATTTACAATTAACCATATCGAGCTCAAGGTGCCCTCACATGCGCACGTCATACGACTGCACTGCGCAACAACGTCTGCGCAGGTGCCTCACTAACCTAACCTAACCTAACCTAACCTAACCTAACCTAACCCAAACCAACCAAAACGGTGTAATCCGCATCAGTGCAAAATAGTTTCCTGCGAACGAATTTTGGAAAAAACGAATGGATGCTCAGAAATTATTGAAATTTTGTATGGACGTCATGCCACAGGTAAGTTAATGATATTCATAATCTATTATGTCTTATTGCTTTTTAGAAATTCGCATGAAGCCATCAAAGTCGTGAGGTGGAGGATGCGCAAAGTCGGCCACGACCACTTATCAATAATGATATTACGCGCTCACACAATCCCCATATAACACAAATAGTGCTTATATGCGTGTAATACATCATAACACGTCTAAAATTACATGTTTCCACGAGAATTATTTCCTGCAAAATTGATGCAGTGTAGATGTTGACGCAAATACGTAGCAGATTCATGCGTAACGATGACCCAATCAAACTCACTATAGATAAGTATCATGTAACGAAAGAATTGCAATAAACATTCGTGAATGATAGTACGCCATTAATTAATATAAATCGCCTCACAAAAAAAATTGAATATAAATCTCTGGTACATTAATTGCAATGCTTATTGGGCGCGGAATTCGTGGCGCACGTCAATCTTGTGGTAACATATTGGTGTCCTATGTCAAATGTCAAAAAATATATCGAAAATATTGCCTCACATTTACTCGAGGACACGACGTACAAACACAGAGAAGCAGTCCATCGGAGAAATACGGAACCAAAGATATGACGTGCCACCTGTGATGACCTCAATGGAAAGAAATCAATACTTTCGAATGGCATCGAGGACCAATCGGAATTCAGTCAGTACAGATTTTGTCTTGGAACAGTCGGCTGGTCCCGGTTGAATACTCTCCATTAAACGGCGGTTGGAATTATTTTATTTTGGTCGGTCAGTATCAACGTAAATTTGTGCTCTAGAAATAGAGTTCTTCGGCACCATTAACAAGATTAATTACCACCGTTCAATCACGTATTAACGTGTGCTACATGCAGTGAATCTCAGTGAAAGGATGTCTTCTCCGTGACGTGTGAGAATAGAAACAAGTGAACACCAATCCAACATAACATGCAAGAATAAGTGCGGTTCGACACATTGAGATATACGACTTCAGTGAAAGGACATTTGCATGCCATGTGTGCTCAGTAAAGACGTTTGTACGAGTTAGTAACACGCAAATCATATACAGATATCGCGTATGTGCAGAAGCTGGAACTACGTAATTTGAAAACATTTATTCTTTATAACGATAACTGGAGTCACTGTAGTAATTACATGTAGAGTAATTTAAAATTAAATAAATATTTTAATAAATTCTTCTTTGGTGTGACAACATATATACTTCCACAATGAAACATTCAATAGCATCATATCTAAGTGATAAGTCATTGATGTACTTCCAATTACTGAAAGTGTGTGTCCAATAAAATATCCTTGTAAAAAAATTTAATTAGGTATGAAAGTGAAGCCCAGAATATAATATACTTCTTAAGGTGACGGAATCGAATTTTTGAGTGTTTAATAATTTACAATTAACCATATCGAGCTCAAGGTTCCCTCACATGCGCACGTCATACGACTGCACTGCGCAACAACGTCTGCGCAGGTGCCTCACTAACCTAACCTAACCTAACCTAAAACAAACAAACCAAAGCGGTGTAATCCGCATCAGTGCAAAATACTTTCCTGCGCACGAATTTTGGAAAAAACGAATGAATGCTCAGAAATTATTGATATTTTGTATGGACGTCATGCCACAGGTAAGTTAATGATATTCATACTCTATTATGTCTTATTGCTTTTTAGAAATTCGCACGAAGCCATCAAAGTCGTAAGGTGGAGGATGCGCAAAGTCGGCCACGACCACTTATCAATAATGATATTACGCGCTCACACAATCCCCATATAACACAAATAGTGCTTATATGCGTGTAATACATCATAACACGTCTAAAATTACATAATGTTTCCACAAGAATTATTTCCTGCAAAATTGACGAAGTGTAGATGTTGACGCAAATACGTAGCAGAATCATGCGTAACGATGACCCAATCAAACTCACTATAAAGAAGTATCATGTAACGAAAGAACTGGAATAAACATACGTGAATGATAGTACGCCATTAATTAATATAAATCGCCTCACAAAAAAAATTGAATATAAATCTCTGGTACATTAATTGCAATGATTGGTGGGCGCGGAATTCGTGGCGCACGTCAAACTTGTGGTAACATATTGATGTCCTATGTCAAATGTCAAAAAATATATCGAAAATATTGCCTCACATTTACTCGAGGACACGACGTACAAACACAGACGCAGTCCATCGGAGAAATACGGAACCAAAGATATGACGTGCCACCTGTGATGACCTCAATGGAAAGAAATCAATACTTTCGAATGGCATCAAGGACCAATCGCAAGTCAGTCAGTACAGATTTTGTCTTGGAACAGTCGGCTGGTCCCGGTTGAATACTCTCCAATAAACGGCGGTTGGAATTATTTGATTTCGGTCGGTCAGTATCAACGTAAATTTGTGCTCTAGAAATGGAGTTCTTCGGGACCATTAACAAGATTAATTACCACCGTTCAATCACGTATTAACGGGTGCTACATGCAGTGAATCTCAGTGAAAGGATGTCTTCTCCGTGACGTGTGAGAATAGAAACAAGTGAACACCAATCCAACATAACATGCAAGAATAGGTGCGGTTCGACACATTGAGATATACGACTTCAGTGAAAGGACATTTGCATGCCATGTGTGCTTAGTAGAGACGTTTGTACGAGTTAGTAACACGTAAATCATATACAGATATCGCGTATGTGCAGAAGCTGGAACTACGTAATTTGAAAACATTTATTCTTTATAACGATGACTGCGGTCACTGTAGTAATTACATGTAGAGTAATTTAAAATTAAATAAATATTTTAATAAATTCTTCTTTGGTGTGACAACATATATACTTCCACAACGAAACATTCAATAGCATCATATTTAAGTGATAAGTCATTGGTGTACTTGCAATTACTGAAAGTATGTGTCCAATAAAATATCCTTGTAAAAAAATTTAATTAGGTATGAAAGTGAAGCCCAGAATATAATATACTTCTTAAGGTGACGGAATCGAATTTTTGAGTGTTTAATAATTTACAATTAACCATATCGAGCTCAAGGTGCCCTCACATGCGCACGTCATACGACTGCACTGCGCAACAACATCTGTGCAGGTGCCTCACTAACCTAACCTAACCTAACCTAACCTAACCTAACCCAAACCAATCAAAACGGTGTAATCCGCATCAGTGCAAAATTGGTTCCTGCGCACGAATTTTGGAAAAAAAAATGGATGCTCAGAAATTATTGAAATTTTGTATGGACGTCATGCCACACGTAAGTTAATGATATTCATACTGTATTATGTCTTATTGCTTTTTAGAAATTCGCACGAACCCATCAAAGTCGTGAGGTGGAGGATGCGCAAAGTCGGCCACGACCACTTATCAATAATGATATTACGCGCTCACACAATCCCCATATAACACAAATAGTGCTTATATGCGTGTAATACATCATAACACGTCTAAAATTACATAATGTTTCCACAAGAATTATTTCCTGCAAAATTGATGCAGTGTAGATGTTGACGCAAATACGTAGCAGAATCATGCGTAACGATGACCCAATCAAACTCACTATAAAGAAGTATCATGTAACGAAAGAACTGGAATAAACATACGTGAATGATAGTACGCCATTAATTAATATAAATCGCCTCACAAAAAAAATTGAATATAAATCTCTGGTACATTAATTGCAATGATTGGTGGGCGCGGAATTCGTGGCGCACGCCAAACTTGTGGTAACATATTGATGTCCTATGTCAAATGTCAAAAAATATATCGAAAATATTGCCTCACATTTACTCGAGGACACGACGTACAAACACAGACGCAGTCCATCGGAGAAATACGGAACCAAAGATATGACGAGCCACCTGTGATGACCTCAATGGAAAGAAATCAATACTTTCGAATGGCATCGAGGACCAATCGGAAGTCAGTCAGTACAGATTTTGTCTTGGAACAGTCGGCTGGTCCCGGTTGAATACTCTCCATTAAACGGCGCTTGGAATTATTTGATTTCGGTCGGTCAGTATCAACGTAAATTTGTGCTCTAGAAATAGAGTTCTTCGGGACCATTAACAAGATTAATTACCACCGTTCAATCACGTATTAACGTGTGCTACATGCAGTGAATATCAGTGAAAGGATGTCTTCTCCGTGACGTGTGAGAATAGAAACAAGTGAACACCAATCCAACATAACATGCAAGAATAAGTGCCGTTCGACACATTGAGATATACGACTTCAGTGAAAGGACATTTGCATGCCATGTGTGCTCAGTAAAGACGTTTGTACGAGTTAGTAACACGTAAATCATATACAGATATCGCGTATGTGCAGAAGCTGGAACTACGTAATTTGAAAACATTTATTCTTTATAACGATGACTGGGGTCACTGTAGTAATTACATGTAGAGTAATTTAAAATTAAATAAATATTTTAATAAATACTTCTTTGGTGTGACAACATATATACTTCCACAATGAAACATTCAATAGCATCATATTTAAGTGATAAGTCATTGATGTACTTGCAATTACTGAAAGTGTGTGTCCAATAAAATATCCTTGTAAAAAAATTTAATTAGGTATGAAAGTGAAGCCCAGAATATAATATACTTCTTAAGGTGACGGAATCGAATTTTTGAGTGTTTAATAATTTACAATTAACCATATCGAGCTCAAGGTGCCCTCACATGCGCACGTCATACGACTGCACTGCGCAACAACGTCTGCGCAGGTGCCTCACTAACCTAACCTAACCTAACCCAAACCAACCAAAACGGTGTAGTCCGCATCAGTGCAAAATAGTTTCCTGCGCACGAATTTTGGAAAAAACGAATGGATGCTCAGAAATTATTGAAATTTTGTATGGACGTCATGCCACAGGTAAGTTAATGATATTTATACTCTATTATGTCTTATTGCTTTTTAGAAATTCGCACGAAGCCATCAAAGTCGTGAGGTGGAGGATGCGCAAAGTCGGCCACGACCACTTATCAATAATGATATTACGCGCTCACACAATCCCCATATAACACAAATAGTGCTTATATGCGTGTAATACATCATAACACGTCTAAAATTACATAATGTTTCCACAAGAATTTTTTCCTGCAAAATTGATGAAGTGTAGATGTTGACGCAAATACGTAGCAGATTCATGCGTAACGATGACCAAATCAAACTCACTATAAATAAGTATCATGTAATGAAAGAATTGCAATAAACATTCGTGAATGATAGTACGCCATTAATTAATATAAATCGCCTCACAAAAAAAATTGAATATAAATCTCTGGTACATTAATTGCAATGCTTATTGGGCGCGGAATTCGTGGCGCACGTCAATCTTGTGGTAACATATTGGTATCCTATGTCAAATGTCAAAAAATATATCGAAAATATTGCCTCACATTTACTCGAGGACACGACGTACAAACACAGAGACGCAGTCCATCGGAGAAATACGGAACCAAAGATATGACGTGCCACCTGTGATGACCTCAATGGAAAGAAATCAATACTTTCGAATGGCATCGAGGACCAATCGGAAGTCAGTCAGTACAGATTTTGTCTTGGAACAGTCGGCTGGTCCCGGTTGAATACTCTCCATTAAACGGCGGTTGGAATTATTTGATTTCGGTCGGTCAGTATCAACGTAAATTTGTGCTCTAGAAATAGAGTTCCTCCGGACCATTAACAAGATTAATTACCACCGTTCAATCACGTATTAACGTGTGCTACATGCAGTGAATCTCAGTGAAAGGATGTCTTCTCCGTGACGTGTGAGAATAGAAACAAGTGAACACCAATCCAACATAACATGCAAGAATAAGTGCGGTTCGACACATTGAGATATACGACTTCAGTGAAAGGACATTTGCATGCCATGTGTGCTCAGTAAAGACGTTTGTACGAGTTAGTAACACGTAAATCATATACAGATATCGCGTATGTGCAGAAGCTGGAACTACGTAATTTGAAAACATTTATTCTTTATAACGATGACTGGGGTCACTGTAGTAATTACATGTAGAGTAATTTAAAATTAAATAAATATTTTAATAAATTCTTCTTTGGTGTGACAACATATATACTTCCACAATGAAACATTCAATAGCATCATATTTAAGTGATAAGTCATTGATGTACTTGCAATTACTGAAAGTGTGTGTCCAATAAAATATCCTTGTAAAAAAATTTAATTAGGTATGAAAGCGAAGCCCAGAATATAATATACTTCTTAAGGTGACGGAATCGAATTTTTGAGTGTTTAATAATTTACAATTAACCATATCGAGCTCAAGGTGCCCTCACATGCGCACGTCATACGACTGCACTGCGCAACAACGTCTGCGCAGGTGCCTCACTAACCTAACCTAACCTAACCCAAACCAACCAAAACGGTGTAGTCCGCATCAGTGTAAAATAGTTTCCTGCGCACGAATTTTGGAAAAAACGAATGGATGCTCAGAAATTATTGAAATTTTGTATGGACGTCATGCCACAGGTAAGTTAATGATATTTATACTCTATTATGTCTTATTGCTTTTTAGAAATTCGCACGAAGCCATCAAAGTCGTGAGGTGGAAGATGCGCAAAGTCGGCCACGACCACTTATCAATAATGATATTACGCGCTCACACAATCCCCATATAACACAAATAGTGCTTATATGCCTGTAATACATCATAACACGTCTAAAATTACATAATGTTTCCACAAGAATTATTTCCTGCAAAATTGATGCAGTGTAGATGTTGACGCAAATACGTAGGAGATTCATGCGTAACAATGACCCAATCTAACTCACTATAAATAAGTATCATGTAACGAAAGAATTGGAATAAACATACCTGAATGATAGTACGCCATTAATTAATATAAATCGCCTTAAAAAAATTTAATTTAATCTCTGGTACATTAATTGCAATGATTGGTGGGCGCGGAATTCGTGGCGCACGTCAAACTTGTGGTAACATATTGGTGTCCTATGTCAAATGTCAAAAAATATATCGAAAATATTGCCTCACATTTACTCGAGGACACGACGTACAAACACAGAGACGCAGTCCATCGGAGAAATACGGAACCAAAGATATGACGTGCCACCTGTGATGACCTCAATGGAAAGAAATCAATACTTTCGAATGGCATCGAGGACCAATCGGAAGTCAGTCAGTACAGATTTTGTCTTGGAACAGTCGGCTGGTCCCGGTTGAATACTCTCCATTAAACGACGGTTGGAATTATTCGATTTCGGTTGGTCAGTATCAACGTAAATTTGTGCTCTAGAAATAGAGTTCTTCGGGACCATTAACAAGATTAATTACCACCGTTCAATCACGTATTAACGGGTGCTACATGCAGTGAATCTCAGTGAAAGGATGTCTTCTCCGTGACGTGTGAGAATAGAAACAAGTGAACACCAATCCAACATAACATGCAAGAATAAGTGCGGTTCGACACATTGAGATATACGACTTCAGTGAAAGGACATTTGCATGCCATGTGTGCTCAGTAGAGACGTTTGTACGAGTTAGTAACACGTAAATCATATACAGATATCGCGTATGTGCAGAAGCTGGAACTACGTAATTTGAAAACATTTATTCTTTATAACGATGACTGGGGTCACTGTAGTAATTACATGTAGAGTAATTTAAAATTAAATAAATATTTTAATAAATTCTTCTTTGGTGTGACAACATATATACTTCCACAATGAAACATTCAATAGCATCATATTTAAGTGATAAGTCATTGGTGTACTTGCAATTACTGAAAGTATGTGTCCCATAAAATATCCTTGTAAAAAAATTTAATTAGGTATGAAAGTGAAGCCCAGAATATAATATACTTCTTAAGGTGACGGAATCGAATTTTTTAGTGTTTAATAATTTACAATTAACCATATCGAGCTCAAGGTGCCCTCACATGCGCACGTCATACGACTGCACTGCGCAACAACGTCTGCGCAGGTGCCTCACTAACCTAACCTAACCTAACCTAACCTAACCCAAACCAACCAAAACGGTGTAATCCGCATCAGTGCAAAATAGTTTCCTGCGCACGAATTTTGGAAAAAACGAATGGATGCTCAGAAATTATTGAAATTTTGTATGGACGTCATGCCACAGGTAAGTTAATGATATTTATACTCTATTATGTCTTATTGCTTTTTAGAAATTCGCACGAAGCCATCAAAGTCGTGAGGTGGAGGATGCGCAAAGTCGGCCACGACAACTTATCAATAATGATATTACGCGCTCACACAATCCCCATATAACACAAATAGTGCTTATATGCCTGTAATACATCATAACACGTCTAAAATTACATAATGTTCCCACAAGAATTATTTACTGCAAAATTGATGCAGTGTAGATGTTGACGCAAGTACGTAGCAAATTCATGCGTAACGATGACCCAATCTAACTCACTATAAATAAGTATCATGTAACGAAAGAATTGGAATAAATATACGTGAATGATAGTACGCCATTAATTAATATAAATAGCCTCACAAAAAAAAATTAATATAAATCTCTGGTACATTAATTGCAATGCTTGGTGGGCGCAGAATTCGTGGCGCACGTCAAACTTGTGGTAACATATTGGTGTCCTATGTCAAATGTCAAAAAATATATCGAAAATATTGCCTCACATTTACTCGAGGACACGACGTACAAACACAGAGACGCAGTCCATCGGAGAAATACGGAACCAAAGATATGACGTGCCACCTGTGATGACCTCAATGAAAAGAAATCAATACTTTCGAATGGCATCGAGGACCAATCGGAAGTCAGTCAGTACAGATTTTGTCTTGGAACAGTCGGCTGGTCCCGGTTGAATACTCTCCATTAAACGGCGGTTAGAATTATTTGTTTCGGTCGGTCAGTATCAACGTAAATTTGTGCTCTAGAAATAGACTTCTTCGGGACCATTAACAAGATTAATTACCACCGTTCAATCACGTATTAACGGGTGCTACATGCAGTGAATCTCAGTGAAAGGATGTCTTCTCCGTGACGTGTGAGAATAGAAACAAGTGAACACCAATCCAACATAACATGCAAGAATAAGTGCGGTTCGACACATTGAGATATACGACTTCAGTGAAAGGACATTTGCATGCCATGTGTGCTCAGTAAAGACGTTTGTACGAGTTAGTAACACGTAAATCATATACAGACTGGAACTACGTAATTTGAAAACATTTATTCTTTATAACGATGACTGGGGTCACTGTAGTAATTACATGTAGAGTAATTTAAAATTAAATAAATATTTTAATAAATTCTTCTTTGGTGTGACAACATATATACTTCCACAATGAAACATTCAATAGCATCATATTTAAGTCATAAGTCATTGGTGTACTTGCAATTACTGAAAGTATGTGTCCAATAAAATATCCTTGTAAAAAAATTTAATTAGGTATGAAAGTGAAGCCCAGAATATAATATACTTCTTAAGGTGACGGAATCGAATTTTTGAGTGTTTAATAATTTACAATTAACCATATCGAGCTCAAGATGCCCTCACATGCGCACGTCATACGACTGCACTGCGCAACAACGTCTGCGCAGGTGCCTCACTAACCTAACCTAACCTAACCTAACCTAACCTAACCTAACCTAACCTAACCTAACCCAAACCAACCAAAACGGTGTAATCCGCATCAGTGCAAAATAGTTTCCTGCGCACGAATTTTGGAAAAAACGAATGGATGCTCAGAAATTGTTGAAATTTTGTATGGACGTCATGCCACAGGTAAGTTAATGATATTCATACTCTATTATGTCTTATTGCTTTTTAGAAATTCGCACGAAGCCATCAAAGTCGTGAGGTGGAGGATGCGCAAAGTCGGCCACGACCACTTATCAATAATGATATTACGAGCTCACACAATCCCCATATAACAAAAATAGTGCTTATATGCGTGTAATATATCATAACACGTCTAAAATTACATGTTTCCACAAGAATTATTTCCTGCAAAATTGATGCAGTGTAGATGTTGACGCAAGTACGTAGCAGATTCATGCGTAACGATGACCCAATCTAACTCACTATAAATAAGTAACATGTAACGAAAGAATTGAAATAAACATACGTGAATGATAGTACGCCATTAATTAATATAAATCGCCTCACAAAAAAATTGAATATAAATCTCTGGTACATTAATTGCAATGCTTATTGGGCGCGGAATTCGTGGCGCACGTCAATCTTGTGGTAACATATTGGTGTCCTATGTCAAATGTCAAAAAATATATCGAAAATATTGCCTCACATTTACTCGAGGACACGACGTACAAACACAGAGACGCAGTCCATCGGAGAAATAAGGAACCAAAGATATGACGTGCCACCTGTGATGACCTCAATGGAAAGAAATCAATACTTTCGAATGGCATCGAGGACCAATCGCAAGTCAGTCAGTACAGATTTTGTCTTGGAACAGTCGGCTGGTCCCGGTTGAATACTCTCCATTAAACGGCGGTTGGAATTATTTGATTTCGGTCGGTCAGTATCAACGTAAATTTGTGATCTAGAAATAGAGTTCTTCGGGACCATTAACAAGATTAATTACCACCGTTCAATCACGTATTAACGGGTGCTACATGCAGTGAAACTCAGTGAAAGGATGTCATCTCGGTGACGTGTGAGAATAGAAACAAGTGAACACCAATCCAACATAACATGCAAGAATAAGTGCGGTTCGACACATTGAGATATACGACTTCAGTGAAAGGACATTTGCATGCCATGTGTGCTCAGTAAAGACGTTTGTACGAGTTAGTAACACGTAAATCATATACAGACTGGAACTACGTAATTTGAAAACATTTATTCTTTATAACGATGACTGGGGTCACTGTAGTAATTACATGTAGAGTAATTTAAAATTAAATAAATATTTTAATAAATTCTTCTTTGGTGTGGCAACATATATACTTCCACAATGAAACATTCAATAGCATCATATTTAAGTGATAAGTCATTGATGTACTTGCAATTACTGAAAGTATGTGTCCAATAAAATATCCTTGTAAAAAAATTTAATTAGGTATGAAAGTGAAGCCCAGAATATAATATACTTCTTAAGGTGACGGAATCGAATTTTTGAGTGTTTAATAATTTACAATTAACCATATCGAGCTCAAGGTGCCCTCACATGCGCACGTCATACGACTGCACTGCGCAACAACGTCTGCGCAGGTGCCTCACTAACCTAACCTAACCTAACCTAACCTAACCTAACCTAACCTAACCCAAACCAACCAAAACGGTGTAATCCGCATCAGTGCAAAATAGTTTCCTGCGCACGAATTTTGGAAAAAACGAATGGATGCTCAGAAATTATTGTAATTTTGTATGGACGTCATGCCACAGGTAAGTTAATGATATTCATACTCTATCATGTCTTATTGCTTTTTAGAAATTCGCACGAAGCCATCAAAGTCGTGAGGTGGAGGATGCGCAAAGTCGGCCACGACCACTTATCAATAATGATATTACGCGCTCACACAATCCCCATATAACACAAATAGTGCTTATATGCGTGTAATACATCATAACACGTCTAAAATTACATAATGTTTCCACCAGAATTATTTCCTGCAAAATTGATGCAGTGTAGATGTTGACGCAAATACGTAGCAGATTCATGCGTAACGATGACCCAATCTAACTCGCTATAAATAAGTATCATGTAACGAAAGAATTGCAATAAACATACGTGAATGATAGTACGCCATTAATTAATATAAATCGCCTCACAAAAAAAATTGATTATAAATCTCTGGTACATTAATTGCAATGATTGGTGGGCGCGGAATTCGTGGCGCACGTCAAACTTGTGGTAACATATTGGTGTCCTATGTCAAATGTCAAAAAATATATCCAAAATATTGCCTCACATTTACTCGAGGACACGACGTACAAACACAGAGACGCAGTCCATCGGAGAAATACGGAACCAAAGATATGACGTGCCACCTGTGATGACCTCAATGGAAAGAAATCAATACTTTCGAATGGCATCGAGGACCAATCGGAAGTCAGTCAGTACAGACTTTGTCTTGGAACAGTCGGCTAGTCCCGGTTGAATACTCTCCATTAAACGACGGTTGGAATTATTCGATTTCGGTCGGTCAGTATCAACGTAAATTTGTGCTCTAGAAAGAGAGTTCTTCGGGACCATTAACAAGATTAATTACCACCGTTCAATCACGTATTAACGGGTGCTAAATGCAGTGAATCTCAGTGAAAGGATGTCTTCTCCGTGACGTGTGAGAATAGAAACAAGTGAACACCAATCCAACATAACATGCAAGAATAAGTGCGGTTCAACACATTGAGATATACGACATCAGTGAAAGGACATTTGCATGCCATGTGTGCTCAGTAAAGACGTTTGTACGAGTTAGTAACACGTAAATCATATACAGATATCGCGTATGTGCAGAAGCTGGAACTACGTAATTTGAAAACATTTATTCTTTATAACGATGACTGGGGTCACTGTAGTAATTACATGTAGAGTAATTTAAAATTAAATAAATATTTTAATAAATTCTTCTTTGGTGTGACAACATATATACTTCCACAATGAAACATTCAATAGCATCATATCTAAGTGATAAGTCATTGATGTACTTCCAATTACTGAAAGTGTGTGTCCAATAAAATATCCTTGTAAAAAAATTTAATTAGGTATGAAAGTGAAGCCCAGAATATAATATACTTCTTAAGGTGACGGAATCGAATTTTTGAGTGTTTAATAATTTACAATTAACCATATCGAGCTCAAGGTGCCCTCACATGCGCACGTCATACGACTGCACTGCGCAACGTCTGCGCAGGTGCCTCACTAACCTAACCTAACCTAACCTAACCCAAACCAACCAAAACGGTGTAATCCGCATCAGTGCAAAATAGTTTCCTGCGCACGAATTTTGGAAAAAACGAATGGATGCTCAGAAATTATTGAAATTTTGTATGGACGTCATGCCACAGGTAAGGTAATGATATTCATAATCTATTATGTCTTATTGCGTTTTAGAAATTCGCACGAAGCCATCAAAGTCGTGAGGTGGAGGATGCGCAAAGTCGGCCACGACCACTTATCAATAATGATATTACGCGCTCACACAATCCCCATATAACACAAATAGTGCTTATATGCGTGTAATACATCATAACACGTCTAAAATTACTTAATGTTTCCACAAGAATTATTTCCTGCAAAATTGATGCAGTGTAGATGTTGACGCAAATACGTAGCAGATTCATGCGTAACGATGACCCAATCTAACTCACTATAAATAAGTATCATGTAACGAAAGAATTGCAATAAACATACGTGAATGATAGTACGCCATTAATTAATATAAATCGCCTCACAAAAAAAATTGAATATAAATCTCTGGTACATTAATTGCAATGCTTGGTGGGCGCGGAATTCGTGGCGCACGTCAAACTTGTGGTAACATATTGGTGTCCTATGTCAAATGTCAAAAAATATATCGAAAATATTGCCTCACATTTACTCGAGGACACGACGTACAAACACAGAGACGCAGTCCATCGGAGAAATACGGAACCAAAGATATGACGTACCACCTGTGATGACCTCAATGGAAAGAAATCAATACTTTCGAATGGCATCGAGGACCAATCGGAAGTCAGTCAGTACAGATTTTGTCTTGGAACAGTCGGCTGGTCCCGGTTGAATACTCTCCATTAAACGGCGGTTGGAATTATTTGATTTCGGTCGGTCAGTATCAACGTAAATTTGTGGTCTAGAAATAGAGTTCTTCGGGACCATTAACAAGATTAATTACCACCGTTCGATCATGTATTAACGGGTGCTACATGCAGTGAATCTCAGTGAAAGGATGTCTTCTCCGTGACGTGTGAGAATAGAAACAAGTGAACACCAATCCAACATAACATGCAAGAATAAGTGCGGTTCGACACATTGAGATATACGACTTCAGTGAAAGGACATTTGCATGCCATGTGTGCTCAGTAGAGACGTTTGTACGAGTTAGTAACACGTAAATCATATACAGATATCGCGTATGTGCAGAAGCTGGAACTACGTAATTTGAAAACATTTATTCTTTATAACGATGACTGGGGTCACTGTAGTAATTACATGTAGAGTAATTTAAAATTAAATAAATATTTTAATAAATTCTTCTTTGGTGTGACAACATATATACTTCCACAATGAAACATTCAATAGCATCATATTTAAGTGATAAGTCATTGGTGTACTTGCAATTACTGAAAGTATGTGTCCCATAAAATATCCTTGTAAAAAAATTTAATTAGGTATGAAAGTGAAGCCCAGAATATAATATACTTCTTAAGGTGACGGAATCGAATTTTTTAGTGTTTAATAATTTACAATTAACCATATCGAGCTCAAGGTGCCCTCACATGCGCACGTCATACGACTGCACTGCGCAACAACGTCTGCGCAGGTGCCTCACTAACCTAACCTAACCTAACCTAACCTAACCCAAACCAACCAAAACGGTGTAATCCGCATCAGTGCAAAATAGTTTCCTGCGCACGAATTTTGGAAAAAACGAATGGATGCTCAGAAATTATTGAAATTTTGTATGGACGTCATGCCACAGGTAAGGTAATGATATTTATACTCTATTATGTCTTATTGCTTTTTAGAAATTCGCACGAAGCCATCAAAGTCGTGAGGTGGAGGATGCGCAAAGTCGGCCACGACCACTTATCAATAATGATATTACGCGCTCACACAATCCCCATATAACACAAATAGTGCTTATATGCGTGTAATACATCATAACACGTCTAAAATTACATAATGTTTCCACAAGAATTATTTCCTGCAAAATTGATGCAGTGTAGATGTTGACGCAAATACGTAGGAGATTCATGCGTAACGATGACCCAATCTAACTCACTATAAATAAGTATCATGTAACGAAAGAATTGGAATAAACATACCTGAATGATAGTACGCCATTAATTATTATAAATTGCCTCACAAAAAAATTTAATATAAATCTCTGGTACATTAATTGCAATGCTTGGTGGGCGCGGAATTCGTGGCGCACGTCAAACTTGTGGTAACATATTGGTGTCCTATGTCAAATGTCAAAAAATATATCGAAAATATTGCCTCACATTTACTCGAGGACACGACGTACAAACACAGAGACGCAGTCCATCGGAGAAATACGGAACCAAAGATATGACGTACCACCTGTGATGACCTCAATGGAAAGAAATCAATACTTTCGAATGGCATCGAGGACCAATCGGAAGTCAGTCAGTACAGATTTTGTCTTGGAACAGTCGGCTGGTCCCGGTTGAATACTCTCCATTAAACGGCGCTTGGAATTATTTGATTTCGGTCGGTCAGTATCAACGTAAATTTGTGGTCTAGAAATAGAGTTCTTCGGGACCATTAACAAGATTAATTACCACCGTTCGATCATGTATTAACGGGTGCTACATGCAGTGAATCTCAGTGAAAGGATGTCTTCTCCGTGACGTGTGAGAATAGAAACAAGTGAACACCAATCCAACATAACATGCAAGAATAAGTGCGGTTCGACACATTGAGATATACGACTTCAGTGAAAGGACATTTGCATGCCATGTGTGCTCAGTAGAGACGTTTGTACGAGTTAGTAACACGTAAATCATATACAGATATCGCGTATGTGCAGAAGCTGGAACTACGTAATTTGAAAACATTTATTCTTTATAACGATGACTGGGGTCACTGTAGTAATTACATGTAGAGTAATTTAAAATTAAATAAATATTTTAATAAATTCTTCTTTGGTGTGACAACATATATACTTCCACAATGAAACATTCAATAGCATCATATTTAAGTGATAAGTCATTGGTGTACTTGCAATTACTGAAAGTATGTGTCCCATAAAATATCCTTGTAAAAAAATTTAATTAGGTATGAAAGTGAAGCCCAGAATATAATATACTTCTTAAGGTGACGGAATCGAATTTTTTAGTGTTTAATAATTTACAATTAACCATATCGAGCTCAAGGTGCCCTCACATGCGCACGTCATACGACTGCACTGCGCAACAACGTCTGCGCAGGTGCCTCACTAACCTAACCTAACCTAACCTAACCTAACCCAAACCAACCAAAACGGTGTAATCCGCATCAGTGCAAAATAGTTTCCTGCGCACGAATTTTGGAAAAAACGAATGGATGCTCAGAAATTATTGAAATTTTGTATGGACGTCATGCCACAGGTAAGGTAATGATATTTATACTCTATTATGTCTTATTGCTTTTTAGAAATTCGCACGAAGCCATCAAAGTCGTGAGGTGGAGGATGCGCAAAGTCGGCCACGACCACTTATCAATAATGATATTACGCGCTCACACAATCCCCATATAACACAAATAGTGCTTATATGCGTGTAATACATCATAACACGTCTAAAATTACATAATGTTTCCACAAGAATTATTTCCTGCAAAATTGATGCAGTGTAGATGTTGACGCAAATACGTAGGAGATTCATGCGTAACGATGACCCAATCTAACTCACTATAAATAAGTATCATGTAACGAAAGAATTGGAATAAACATACCTGAATGATAGTACGCCATTAATTATTATAAATTGCCTCACAAAAAAATTTAATATAAATCTCTGGTACATTAATTGCAATGCTTGGTGGGCGCGGAATTCGTGGCGCACGTCAAACTTGTGGTAACATATTGGTGTCCTATGTCAAATGTCAAAAAATATATCCAAAATATTGCCTCACATTTACTCGAGGACACGACGTACAAACACAGAGACGCAGTCCATCGGAGAAATACGGAACCAAAGATATGACGTGCCACCTGTGATGACCTCAATGGAAAGAAATCAATACTTTCGAATGGCATCGAGGACCAATCGGAAGTCAGTCAGTACAGATTTTGTCTTGGAACAGTCGGCTGGTCCCGGTTGAATACTCTCCATTAAACGGCGGTTGGAATTATTTGATTTCGGTCGGTCAGTATCAACGTAACTTTGTGCTCTAGAAATAGAGTTCTTCGGGACCATTAACAAGATTAACTACCACCGTTCAATCACGTATTAACAGGTGCTACCTACAGTGAATCTCAGTGTAAGGATGTCTTCTCGGTGACGTGTGAGAATAGAAACAAGTGAAACACCAATCCAACATAAAATGCACGAATATGTGCGGTTCGCCACATTGAGACATACGACTTCATTGAAAGGACATTTGAATGCCATGTGTGCTCAGTAAAGACGTTTGTACGAGTTAGTAACACGTAAATCATATACAGATATCGCGTATCCGCAGTAGCTGGAACTATGTAATTTGAAAACATTTATTATTTATAACGATGACTGGGGTCACTGTAGTAATTACATGTAGAGTAATTTAAAATTAAATAAATATTTTAATAAATTCTTCTTTGGTGTGACAACATATATACTTCCACAATGAAACATTCAATAGCATCATATTTAAGTGATAAGTCATTGATGTACTTGCAATTACTGAAAGTGTGTGTCTAATAAAATATCCTTGTAAAAAAATTAAATTAGGTATGAAAGTGAAGCCCAGAATATAATATACTTTTTAAAGTGACGGAATCGACTTTTTGAGTGTTTAATAATTTACAATTAACCATAACGAGCTCAAGGTGCCTTCACATGCTCACGTCATATGACTGCACTGCGCAACAACGTCTGCTCAGGTTCCCCACTAACCTAACCCAAACCAACCAAAACGGGGTAATCTGCATCAGTGCAAAATGGTTTCCTGCGCACGAATTTTGTAAAAAGCGAATGGATGCTCAGAAATTATTGAAATTTTGTATGGACGTCATGCCATAGGTAAGTTAATGATATTCATACTCGATTATATCTTATCGCTTTCTATAAATTCGCACGAAGGCATCAAAATCGTGAGGTGGAGGATGCGCAATGTCGGCCACGACCACTTAGCAATAACGATATTACGCGCTCACACAATCCCCATATAACACAAATAGTGCTTATATGCTTGTAATACATCATAACACGTCTAAAATTACATAATGTTTCCACAAGAATTATTTCAACATAGACAACATGCATCAAATCACTGCGCATCACCTACTGCGCAGATGCCCACTAACTTAACCTAACCTAACCCAACCCAATTCAACCCAACAGGGGTAATCAGCGTCACCTCAACATGGAGACCTGCGCACGAATTTTCGAAATAGATCATGGATGGTCGGAAATTGCTTAAATTTTGTATGGATGTCGTGCCACAGGTAAGTAATAAAAATTCATACCCTTACGTGTCACAACACTTGTAATAAATTCACACGAAGGCATCAAAGTCGCGAGGTTGAAGAAACGCTAAATCGGCCACGGTCAACAACATCCGACTTTATCAGCAAGGAATTATGCACAGGGACGTTTCTTTATAATTTCCAAATGGTGCCTATACGTGCACAGATACGTCATCACACTAACAAATTCAAAAAATGGCTGCAGAAATGTTTTTATGGCGAGGAAACAAATAGTGACTACGGTTATCTAAACGTGTTGTAGCTGCATACATAATGATTCAAGCACACAATTCACCATACGTAAATAAAGGTGTTACAATTGAATCGAAACACATTCAATTGACGGAAATTAAGAAAAACAATTTAATATTCAATATGAATTGCAATGATCAAAAACGTTTTCGATAATTACGCAACTGTTCGTACGCATTGAAACTAACGTACAGATGGCAGCATGTGTAAAAGGACTTTCCGAATTAGAATGCTGTGACGTAATGTTCCAGTCAGGTAAATCAATAATCCTTCTACGTAGCGATTGTCCTATATCAGGGCACACAAACTAACGCACTCTAACGGAGAAAGCTGTAAACTGAAAGTTACGTGTATCGATTTGATTGGAAGGACCAGTACACAAGCTTTCACATACGTGAGATAGATGTCAGCCCCGGAAGTCAAAGTCAGTCGTTATTGATATTTGTCGAGAGGCAGTGCACTCTCCGTGATTCAATGTTAGCCTTGGAATTTAGCTAAGAGTTATTCAACTTCTTAACATCAAGTTTTCGAACGTCGGTACTCAAACAAATATGTTCATCCACATAATTAACATTATTTATTGACTGCGATACACATAAAACTACTGTGTGCTTCGTAAGGTGAACACGAGAGGACGTTCACCCTTCCAGTGACGTATGCAAGATGGAGACAAGTAGAACATTACATTTACGGTCTAATGGACGTGTGCGTATGAATTGCAGAGATGTGGCGTTAAACTCCGTGAATTAACTTTCGACACAACACGTCTGCACAAAAGAGGCGTGTGTTTCCTATGGTGACAGCCAAATAAATTTCACATGTATCTGATATAGAGAAGTTGGAAAAGTCTAAATGTAACATTTGTATGCATATGTATACATATATATTTCTGACAATCCGGATCTTTGTAATATCTCGACACAATTTTAAATAAACTTATAACATGTGTACTAATAATTATTAACATAAATTACTTATGCCTGTTGTCTATTAACCAAAGGCACCAATATGTCTTCCTAAGTTTAAGAGAAACGTAGATTAGTGTCAGTGACTTTCCCGGTAAAATCCGAGGATATACCGATGTGATATTCGAAAGATAATGTCTAAATGTTAGGTAGCAGAGCGTTGTCAGTTGATCGTATTATTTCTCACACGCATTTTCACTGAAAATTTTGTACTGAATTCGTACGGCTAAAGGTGCAAGGGAACAGGCGTCATTTTTATTTTATTTTTCCACGAGTTATCGATCACTGTCATTCTGATTTGAAGATTTCGTGCTCGAATCTAATTGTAAACGAACAATTTTATTCCCAAAAGACACAAAATTTAGAACCGGTTTTGCTTCGTAAAGTATAATTACTTATAGAAAACATGAATTGGTATTTTAGCCCTTAAAATGGTTGATTTAAGGACCCGGCATCTCTAATAAGACGTCTGGAATCCTCGAGCCTAACCTAATTCATTTCAAGTGTCTAATTTTGCTTTACAGACTGTACACAAGCCTGTGCATTCGCGTGTCCTACTCTGTATTTCATTGCTTCAACGAACACACAATGGACGCTGTACAGACCGCCCTGAGAGTTTTAGTCCCGTAAAAGTGTCGTCATCTCGAGGTGTTTAAGTATTTATCATTCTCTACGGTCTTTATGAACGTGCATTGAGAATGTGCACGCGTAGACATCGAAAGGATAGCACATGGCGTCACTAGCTGCTATGCATACTGAAAACACGCTAATTCAAATGCATCAAAACAGTTAATCTCACGAAGGTCTGTGTACATAACGAATTAACTAAACTCATGGATTTTAACCCGACTTAAAAAGGTTTTAGAACGGGCTTGTGAGAATAATATTTGGGTTTATAAGTGACAAAGTGGAGAAATTTGAATAGTGAGGATGTTCATCATCTGTACGCATCAAGACAAGAAATGTTTTTAGAATACGGGCGGGGGAAAGGAGAAATTCGTATAAAATATATGTCGTAAAATCTGAAGGGAAGACCCAGGCGAAGATGTTAAGGACAGCGGATGGGATGCTGTGCACTTGTTTCATCTGTCTCAGAACAGGGACCGACAAAGCATTTTGCGAACACAGCAGTAAGCCCTCAATTTGCACACAACTCGGGACATTTCTTTACTAAATAAGTGACTATCGGTTTCTCAGGAACGACCCTGCTGTACGGAATCAGTCAATTCGTCCGTTCTTTACAGACGTACTAAATAGAACACCGACTGTGGGATCAAATTTTGAAACATCCGTGATATCAGAAAATATTCCCTTACAAAACGACGTCTTTCGGAAAGGAAGAGTACTAGCAATGCTCCTGAAAAGAGCAAATATTTGACGATAATGACAATGAACAAAGGACTGATGCCAAAGGCCAGAGAAGAGCCTCATGTTTCAAAGAAATCGAAGATAAATATGATTCTCACTTTAGCGTCAACAATCTAAGCTAACTAAAAACCTGAAACCCCAGGGGAGGTTCAGTTCAATAAAAAAAATTTCTCTCACGAGATTCTTTGGAGAGAGAGAGAGAGATGAATGTTTGAAGTATATAAGATATCACACCAAAATGAACTGAACGATATTTTTAAAAAACATATCTTCGAAACAACATGTGAAGAATGCCGAATCTCAACACTGCAATTTCCACCCTCGATTTTACATAAAGAATAAATAAATTTAACTAACTCAAATTTATTCGACGACTCTGAATCATTCTCCCAATTCAGCCCACTCGGCCCCATATTCCACTCCACGGAAGTCCGGTATCACCAGCAAACAGAATTCAAATTAACTTAATCATAAAACACAGAAATTCAATGCCTCATGCCGCAGGACCTCCAACGAGATCAAACCGGCCAAAACTGAAAAAAAAAACCTGCAAAATACGTCCACAGCGAGAAAAGTGTGATTCCTCAAGCTAGCCTTTCACCTGGCTCTAAACCCCACTTCCTAAATCACTGGCACAAAGCAGTCCGGAATACTTCCGGCAGATGTCAGAACAATTCGGCTGACTGACGCGACAGGCCGATAGATGGCTGGACACAACATACCTGTAAGATGAAGATGGCCGTCTACTTACTGTAGAAAGCTCCTGTGAAATGTCGGCAAAAAAAACTTCTGCCAGACTACACGACGCAGCATCACAAAGAACAATTCATCTTCGTTCCCCGGCCGTGAGAACCTGAAATCACAAAAGTAAGGAGTTTTTCGCTTACGACAGCTTAAGGAACGCCTCAACTGACAGGCAACGTACATAACAGTGCGTCTGCTCTTTTGACCACGAGTGAATATCGGAAACACATAAGCTATATCAAAGTTACATTGGAGCAAGACATCTCAAAATGCACAAACACTCAAGCTTCGTTTTCAGCTGCACACAAATTATTTCAGTATATAAATGCTGGAATTCACAACGAAATTATAATACGATCCTGTTTCTTGGCATTTCTTTGACCGTTCATTTATGCCACGTATCCTTCTTTTATACGCGACCACAAAATTCCCCAATTTCATCACAGAGAATGATTTATGTCATTAATAACACAACTGAACGGAAAAGGCTTTGATAATATCTGTGTAAACTGGCAATGCTACATCATTTGTTCCAGAGAAGTAACACATTTCTAGACAAAATTTTGAATGAACTCTCTTGAGACAAGGGTGGTCCTACTTTTTTTCCATCAGGTGAAGAATAGTTTTCCTGTTGGGCCAAGAAACCCCACATATTACTACTTTTGAAAACTAAGTAAATTTTCTTTATCGTTAACAATACTTATTCTTAAATGAAATGAATTAATAGAATTAACAAAAGTAACATAAACTTTTCCTCTGGTGAACTATTTGGAGTCTTCATCCCTAAAAAAAATAGTAATGACATGAAATGGTCACATGCAGTTCTTGCAGAATATTGAGTTCCCCTGTCCTTCTCTGTCATCTGCTGTAATTCTTTTTACCTGACCAAGAAATCTGGGAAGTGGGACATTATTCAAACTATTCTTGAACACGTTCTGGTGTAATTGTCTTCCTGATTCAATGCTGTCTTATGCACTTATTACAGCTGTGGTCAACACAGAGTGAAAAAACCACAGGCCAATAGTGAGGTTTTTCTTGCAACAACATAGGAGGCAAACATTTAGTTAGACGCGTCTGCACCACCTTTTAATGTGACTACCTCAGGCTTGCATTTGTGACCAGAGTAATAAAAAGAAGAATCTCTTCTGTGACATTACTTTAGGGAAAAGCATAAAGCCCATTGTCTCTTCGCTCGAAGATCATCTGCATTCAAATGGTTTCAATGCATTACTGCTGTGAGGTGCAAAATACCAGCCAGGGCTTTTTGATTTTCTTGTAAATTTTACATCTCTTTCTCTTGAATACAATTCTTTGTCTGGGTCTGTAAATTTGTAAGTGAACTCAACTACAACCTTGAATATTTTTTCAGTGAATAGCTAATTCCAGCTATCAACTGGGTTTGTAGCTTGCTCGGTGCTTATAAAACGGTAAGTTATATTGCAAAAATAAGTCTAGATACTTGTAGGTGGGGTTTCTTTCTTCCATTCAGTTGTTTTATATTTCCTGAGGTAATAACTGTTCATTTATGTCTTCTACTTCCTTTCCAGTACCACCTTCAGAACTTATTTCTTGTTGTGTCCATGCTTTTTTCCGTTGCCTCCAACGCATCCTCATCTTTTGTCTGCTCCATCATTGTCAACATCTGAAATGGGCTTGGTTGATAACTGAAGTGTTTTGTCAGTTCCGAGAGAATTTACTTTATCCATATTGCCTATACGTACAGTGAATATGAGAAATACCTCAAAACAAAAAAAATCCCATCAGCGTTTGACAATCACGCCAACACAAATTTGAAACATACGTTAGCAAAAAATGACATGAGACGGTGCACGTGCCTGACAGAACCAAAGGCAGAAACATTTAAAATCTATGTGCACGGCTAGACTGAGGCCCATTTAGGACAACTTGAAACATGTATAACCCACTGAGTTTCAAGTGATTCTACCGGCTGGAAATAATAAGAGTGGTATAAGGAAGTGATAAAAGAGTCTTTACTACCCTCAAGTATACAATACAAACATTTCGTTTGGTACCGGACGCTCAAGCCAAGCATACCCCCTCGAAGGCTAAAAAAATAGCATTATAAAATTGGCCAACTAATACACAAATTTGTTATTGCAGAATTTTTTTTTAAATTGGGAATTATCACAAACTTCCCTGCACATTTTTAATTTATTTTGCATTTCACCATTATGTTCACTTACATATGATTACTCTGAGAAAGACTTCTTGCGTACTTCATATTTATTAGGTTCCTCTGAAGTATGAGCGTGAATGTTAACTGCGAGCTTAAAATATTTTGTACCTGAATGATTCGTCTCCTGTACATCTGCACGAGTGCTCTGAAAATCCTGAGCAACACAAAAACACCTGTCCCTATTCATCACACAGTATTTGAGTAACACATCTCACATACTTTACATGTACACAGGTTTTCATCTAAATGAGAATGTCAATGGATTTCAAAGTGAGAAGACTTTGGGGAAAACCTCACAGCAAACTTCAGACTTACACAAGAGATTTTTACAAAACAGTGTTCTTATGGGTTGTGACACCGTGTGCATTCACAGGCAGAAACAGAATGTATCTCCTAAATGAGTCCACATGGCATCAGAACCCAAACATGTTCAACAAAATGGGACTCGTCTGAGAAATTATTTTCATACGACACATATGGATGGCTTCTCTCCTAAGTGAAAAAGTAACTTGACAGGATCCCACTTCCCGAAAATGCCTCGTTCCACACACTGCACTTTTGAGACCAGCATTCTTCTTGTTCATAATCCATCATTATTCAGGTATAGAGATTAAAAAGAGTCTTTTGCATTTTCTCTTTCTGTTTGAATTTGTCAGTCTTGGCAATATAAAATGGAGTAGCAGAGTGCTCCAAGCGCTACTTCAGGGAACTTATACAAATGCTTAGTTCTGTTCTTCTACTTTGCTTTGCTACAGAAATCTTCATCAGGACTCAGACAAATGTCAGATATTCGTAAATCAGAATGATAAATGAACACTGCCCTGTCTGTCAACTGCAATGTCAGACTTGCAGACAGGACAACTACTACTAGCTTATGGAGGACACAATACCCACATGGAAAAGTGACTCAAACAGTAACAGCATAAAAGGCAAACACTGTTATGTATTTTCATTTATTCTTTATTTTACCCCTGCTCTAGTAAATATTTTAATCTCTATAACTCACATATCTTTAAAAACTTGATTTTGAGCCATTATTAACACAATTTTTATTGATCAAAAACACTGATATTTTAACTAGTAGTTTTCCAATACAATATAATTTGTACAAACCAAATATTTTAGGTAATTTTAAACATGGTGGATTTATTTTATGTTTAAATTTGCTTCAGATATAACATCTAGAGACTAAAATATGAAGCTCTGAAAAATACTTATTATTAAATAAAAGAATTGGTTTTGAGGACGTAATGAACAGACATCGATGAATGCTAGTGTTCTGATGAGGAAACAATTTATGCACCTAAATTTGGTAACATACTGAAGCATGTGGGCAGTTTCTAAAATATCAGCATCAGGAACAGTGGTTTGAAGTTGGCTGTATGACCTCTGGTTAGAGGTTATAAGGACAAGCCTGAGACTGACAAAACAGCATTAATCCTGCGAAAACGTTCAACTACTCTTAAACAGACTGAAGGTTTACTCTATTTGTAACTTTAGAATAATCTACTTTGTAGGGAAATGTTCTGTAGATCCAAAATATTAATAAGAATGAAATATGTATAGAAAATCATGTACATGATATCATCTGCTTTGAGTAATAAATAAATCTGTCCTCTATATTTACTGAAGATAACTAGGAGTCAACTGTATCTTCATTCGTAAGTCAGTGTACAAGTTTCTTACATGTGTCATGGTGGACTTCTTGAAATATCTGTGTTTGTTTCACTATAACGTACCATATTCATGACATCATGTTCACGCATAGATCCAACTGTAATGTATAGTCTTATATATATGAAATTTAATACAATAAATTGTGTTCAGATATAACTTTAAATCCAGAAGATTGAAGATACATTATTATGGCACCAATGTACAGAGAAAAATAACCTAAAAAAAGTGGGGAAGTTTAAAAATTTCAGGACCCTTCATTAATTGACAGCAGTGACACTCACCTCCAAAGATTGCACGCTGACAAATTCTCCCTTATCCTCCCCAGGTAATAATCATTCACCATCTCACATAATTTGATATTACATAACTCCCATAATGCATATAGCATCATAAATCAACTGGCCCATGGCTAACTTATTTTGTTCTCAAGAACACTTTAATGATGGCAGCAATTCTTTAGCTCAGAATAACACGTGCCTTTACAAGGAACCAGATATGATTACAGTCTCTCCTATGTCTAGTGAGTACTGCTATATAATTAGCAGGTTAGCTGGCAGTACACCCAATAGTTATTACTCATGTCTAATGATGTATCACAAATGAGAAATTTGCAGTAAAAAATAATATCTGATGTGTCACACTTGTGATTAAATAGTTATAACGATGCCATGGTAATGTTGTTAAGGGATTCTCAACTCTATGGTTTGCCTTACGGACCGTGTTAAGGACTTTCCAGTGTAATGTAGTGGTTTGCCTACTGACTGTAAAACCATACCTATTATGTCCATTATGTCTGCCCTGACTAATGTCATGCCCCCCATCCCGCTGTATGTGTGTGTGTGTGTGTGTGGTTCTTCACGATTAACATTGACAAACGCGGAGGTTTCGGTATCTTTCATGTTGAATGAAACAAAATTATTGTGAATGGTGAATAGGATATGGCATGGGACTGCTGTCGCCTATTTCATCATTCTATCCCTGGAAGGACTTTCGAAAATCATGACAACCTCAGTCAGGAAAACTTCTGGATATTTTCCCCAATGTAGATGCTTTCTGTGGGTCAGAAACTAAACAAGATATAAGAATTGCACCAAGACCAAAGTTATTTCTTTTGGTGACAAGGTTGTGGGAACGAAGGCCACTGCCCCCCAAAAAAGTGTCCTGGTTTCGAGTCCCAGTGAAGATGGTTTCTGTAGCTCTGAAAATAAGCATGGCAGAACAATGGTCACAAGACCAAAGTTACTTGCTTCATGATGCAATTACAGGAACAAAGATTACAACTTCCCAAAAACTACCCAAGGTTCGAACCCCAGTGAAGATAATTAATCTAGACAAACCAAACATCTTAGGTAATTTTAACCCCAATGTATTTCATATGAGTTAACATTTGCTTCAGATAAAAACATCCATAAAACCTGATAATGATCTTGTACAACTGAACCATCTAACTCTGAAATATATAATACTTAGATCTTTTTACAATCGTGAAATATTATATCAGCCGAACCCGTTCATATTGGTTGTTAACGGAGAATTTCCGCTGCGCGAAAGTGTTCACCACAGGTTACTTGCAGAGAATTCCCAAGAACATTACTCGATGAAGTAATATTCTTTTGGCGATGGTTAAATAGATTTTGTTATTAGTAATATTCTAGACTTCATTATCTTACCTCTAGAAGTTGCAGCGTGTACGATAAATCTTGAAACAGGACTCAGAACACGACACAACATCTCCGCACTGCACATATCCGTAGCACTTCCTGTCAAACTTCCTTGCCCTTCGAGACGGCGGATCGACTGGCTTCCTTTTTTTATGTTGGTGGGACGTGCTTTACGGAATGTCTTTCTTTGAAACGAAAGGTTGATTTCTTGCCATCAGAATGAAAAGAGCGTAGCACACGGTGCTAATCAAACTGTGGACGATTCTGAGTCTTCAAGTACAGAAAGGTATTTCTTCCCCTCGTGGATACAGGGTTCTCCAGATTACAACGCTGTTTTGTATGGTAATTTATAGCATGCGCAAAAACAGATTTTCGTACCATTTTGTTTTTGTCTTGCGCATGTATGGGCATGCTTGCGTAACTCTGTCAACCAAATCAACACACCCGACGTACTGACTGTATTCGTGTTATAATGTCCGGTTTGAAATTCAGCGTGTTTGTATTTATGTCCTGTGGACCCGAGTCAACGATGTCTAACCTGTCACGGCAATTGGACAGAACAGAAACCAACGTCTGTCATTCCATCCGTAGATGGCGCACTTACATTTCTGCTCTTCAGGGCATTCTTATCTGCATCCTTCGGAAGACAAACGTAATTTTCTCGGACACTTCCAGAATCATTTTTGCCCCTCTTGTGGAATTAAGTGCAAAGTCTGGATGAAATGTACCAATCGTCGAGATACACAGTTCTGCCCTCATCCATTAATGGGTCAATAAGGTGCATCACTATACAACCAGAAAACCCTAGTTCATTCATGTAAGTCAAATGTTCTGATACCAAATCTGGCCCGTTTGGTCCCGTTCTGCTTGACTTTTCAAATCACAGGCCTCTCGTCCAGTTACTCTGCTGCCAGGACAAAACATTTCCCTACATTTGGTAATCAAGCGATTGTACGTTAACACTAAGTGGGTGATTACATACATAAACAACACAGTAAATCTGTGGGAAAATATTTAAATTTGATTTATTGTTTTATACATCACATATGCATACAAAAGCTTCACTCTTTCAGAAATATGTGGGATGTCATATCTTCTTTAATATGCTTCTTGCAGCATCAAAAAAACTTAAAAATTGACAAGGGATATAATTATTTTTCTGAAACCACAAACTTTTAGGAAACTAAAGGGGCACATTAAAGGTGCATTGGGTACTGTATGGACATAATGGGGGGGTTTAAATCGTCAACAGTTAAAGGTTTAATAACATTCCTGCATGAAAGAGAAAGTAACAGTAGATTCCATGTTTCCTTTCAAATATGCAAGGACAAACTAAAAATACATCCCACACTTTTAAATTACAAATATCACTGGATGAACAGTGAGAATTTTTCAGTAAAAAATATAAATATACTTGCACTGAACAATAGCTATATATTAAATTATGTATGAACATTTCTGTCTTCTGGGTTATTGCGCCGTGTAGTACGACCTCCGAAACAACCCAGAAGACAGAAATCTTCATACTCACCGCTGTGAAAACCTCAAATCTTACATAAATAATGTGTGATTCTTTTAAAGCTACAAAGTGTGACATCTGAAGAATGAATAATAATTTACTATCGATAAAAATAGCCATGATCAAACGGCCTCATAATGAACTTTCAAGTTCCATAAAGGTGGGGAATTTCTTGATGAACTCAGTAGCTGTCAACTTTACATATAGAAACACACAACACAGAAAACTGCAAATTGGAAGTGTTCACAATTATCTTGTCAAAAAATAAAAAAAAGAAGTAGGATGAGGTTTTCACTGCAGTGAATACAAATATGGCACTCTTCTGGGTTGTAATGCCTTGTAGTCTGATATAAACTTACAAACGTTTTAGAAGTCCTTGCTGCCTCCATCATCCGGATGACAAAGCCAGCATGGACCGCTGAAATGTTGAAAAACTTCTACTAGACTACGTGGTGTTATAGCCCATAACACGGTCATCGTAATACAAAAGCATCTACCGCCTTCACACTTCAATTAATTCAAACTTTTCAAACAAGTAGCGAATCTACTCGCATTGCAATGCGAGTCAGTCTACGTACGTATTCCAATATTCATTAAACATAATGGCAGAGATTATAAACTTACATTAAACTGAAGCCGGATTGTTGTTTGTTCCAGGAACACGACATTTTGCGTTTGCAGAGTAAAGGACGCAAACATGCCGAACGCTTTAATTCAGAACAGATACAAATTACATACTGTATATGATACAAGTAAAAACAGAACTTTTCAGGAACAGTATAACACTGGCAGTGCGTACAGGCACGCTTTCCGTACCTTGCACTGTGTAACGTTGCGTTTTTGATAAGACCTCGAAGTGAGCACGAGGTCTGTAACTCCCCTGCAGACCACCTCATAAATTTCCAACGCATATTTAGTATCACACGCATTTTCTGAAGCTGAAGTGACTGATACAAACAAAGGTGGTTGGCAAAGAGAGAGATGCAAATGGTGTCTGCTTCACACCTGTAGTAACTGAATACTTTATACATCAATTTTCTGAAGCCGATTAGCTCACAAGGGTATTGGATAGTAGACGCGTAGAAGCATGCAAGACTTGGCTGCCATCATTCGTCACCTTACTCCTTTCTCTCCCTCCGTAAACTTTAATCATGAAATAACTCTTCTGTCACATTAGAATCATCTATAGCAAAAAGTGTTATAAACGCTGGAATACATTTTCTTTTATGGAACCTGAAAGCCGACGGTTAACGATACCCATTGCAATATTTTCCATATTATTATTGAATTGTATACGTGATTTTATGATGCGATGCTAGATATAAATGCATACCATGTAAATTATGCATAAATAAATAATAAAAATTACACAAAAATATTTATTTATTTATTCCAGAGGTGTGTGCTACATTCTTTAGTAAGCATGGATGCACAGCCAAAAATGTCTGGAGACCACTGTTAGACACAGAAGAAAAAATCTGGACTCATTGAAGTTGAAAAGCATCTACTGTAGAGGCTAAAATTCTTGTAAAAATATCTGTTGCTTGCACATGTTGGCTAACTTATAATACAAACATTAACACTTTCCTCACAAAGATTTTGTAATACAGGACCCATTCCGTGCAAGAGGGTAAGACCATAAATACATGAATGTATTTCACTTAAAACATGTCTAACCGAACAAACTCCTTTAAAGAAAATTAATGTTTTCGGAAACAACCTCACCAAAGATACTTTAAGGACATAGGATGATAATTTAGATTTCGCTTTGCAACATATTTTATGCCTCTGAAAGGATCTCACGAGAACGATTTTCCAAGCGTACATTTAGCCAAGTTCTTAATACACGTTACATGTCCAAGATCTGTGACTTTCTTGATATGTCCGAGTTACTACCTCTCATTTATACAGCTTATCTCTCAACAATGTAAGAGTACTGTTTTCCACTTTTAATTAATTCATTAAATGCCTATGAAAGTTTATAGTTTCATCACAAACAACTTATATTATTGCTGCAAGAATATTTTATGGCCCACGGCCTCCTCAATTCTCCTCTTCCATTCGGTCCTCTGTTAGGTCCGTCTGTCCGAGGCTTTGATTGAGGTTTTGAGACATCTTCCTTTTTACGGTGCAAGGTTGTTAGCCTTGCGACCAACCCCCAACCTGGAGGACCAGGGTACCTGTCTTAGTCTGACCTCTCCCCCTCGACCAATACAGGATACGTTCCGGAGAGCCATAGAAGAGATGTCGTCAAATGTCATAGTTTTCACACGACATATATTTCAAACTATGCAGAGAAGCAGTATTAGTAAATCCTCCTAAAAAATTGGACCACAGTGCTAAGGCAGTTTAATCATACAAATTAAAACAATAATAATAACATGCCTCCGTTGTTGTACAGTGAAATATTTCTTTCAGACTCTTACGACTACAGCGTTGTGGTGGTACACGACTAGCCAAACCGGAGAACTTGCCACCAAAAAGAACGTGTCAGTACACTGTGAACAAGATTATTCAGTTTTCAAATTATTCATGCAAGTTTTTCTTCATATGAATGCAGACACATATAAACAATGTTTTTAACATCTTTTTTTGGTTTGTATCAGTCGTGGCGTACAGACTTCCATTCCAATGGTCACGATGGTGGACACCGGATGATACGCGTGCTTCAACTGTCTTAGAGAAAGTTCATTATGTTGTACTGTGCATCATGTGAAAATGAAACTTAAGAATTGCGGATCTGAAGTAAACTGGCCGAAAATCAAAGGACAATTAATTTTCTGACAGTAAAACAGAAGCTCAAGTCTCTTAAACAATTTGAGAGTGGAGAACTGGCAACAGAATTTGCCAAATGTTGTGGGGTAAGGATGTCCATGAAACGACACCACCGGGCTGAGCTTTTCAGATTTCTTACCAATGACGATGACTTCATGAAATTATAGAGGTATGATAAGTTTTAAAAACATCAATGAACAGATGTTGAAGAATGGCTACAATGATGAATGTGAAACGGACTTCCAACACATAACAGACAGACATTATCAACGCTGCTGTGAAAAAAGGGAGAAGATGCGAGAGAAGATGAAAGTGAAATCTGTACTGCTGTAAGGAGGAACATAAAAAGTTCACATAAATATGAATGTACCAAAAAATATGTATTTTCAATTATCCATTATTTGTATTTCATCCCCATCGATAGTCTGGATAATGAGGACTTTATTGTATTATAAATGCTGACTCAAATTATGCACTAGCATATTTCTCTTTAAGGTAAACGTCATCATACAGTAATTACAGGACTAGGGTCCTTCTCCGTTATTTATGCGTTGATGCAACAAACTGAATGATTTCTTACAAATATTGCAGGCATACAAGCACTGATAAATGTGAAGATGACTACGTATTCTCTCCGACTAGCTTCTTATATATATTGCAAGAATTGGTTTTGTTTGTAACATGCTTAAGGAATTGATGTTTCTGTAGATTATTCTCGTGTGCAAACGTTGTGTTACAACCACCGCATGAAAAATTACAAGCAGGTACGCACTGATGATTCTTGAGATCAGAATACAGACTGAATGCTTTCAAACACTGTGGGCACATATAAGGTGCAGTGTGATCCTTTATGTGTCTGTTCAGGAGGATCGACCATTTAAATGACTTCGTGCACACTTTACACACGTAGCGATCTTTTCTCAAACGCTTATTTCTACAACCCCCTAAATTAACGTACTTGGCAGATGAATTTTCACAAGAATATTGTTCCACACTTATATTCTTTTTGTATGCACAGTCATTTTTCGTTGTTTCACTACTTACTCGAACCTGGGATCTTGGCGGAATATCCATTTCTTCGCCCATAATTATCTGCAAAACAGTAAAATGAAACAGAAAATAGACAGTAAGTTTTCACAAAAACGAGATGCATATGAACATGTCTCACGTGATGTATATTAGAAGTTAAGATGCAGTAGTCGATTATGATTGTGAAATTCATAGTGAGTAACAAATGTGTATAAAGTAATCAGTATTTTAGGTAGGATTTGAGGGTTTCTCCGCGGCGAGGATAAAGATGGCTGACTTCTGGGTTGTTGCAGACTACACGGTGCAACGACCCAGAAGACAGCCATCTTCTAATCAGTTTTAAGTCAAATAAACATGAGTGTAAAATTAGCACCAACAACGCACCATGTAACGGAGTCCATTATGAGAAGCAACATTCACTTGGCTAGTCAAGAGACTTGCAACTTTCATGAAATCAAAATGTTCATCAGCCAGCACCTTAGGAATACCACGTTTTCTGATTAAAATTTTACAAGTACTTTTCACCTACCTCATTTATTTATTTTATTATGAGAATTACAAAAATTAACATTTATTATTATCCATAATGGCCAATGTTGTGTAGTGCGTCTACTGTAATAAAAAAACAGATAACTGGCTATGTGAAATGGCCATTATTAAATCTGTCGTAAGTAGTAAAGAACAAAAGAAGTAAAGGCGTCCTACTACATTCCATGTACGCGTTTGAGTGGTCAGTGTCACACCCAGGCCCTGCTTTACAACCCCGAGGAAGGCTGCTGGTACCCATTGGACAGGAGGCTGGGTGGGCCCCAGAGGGGAGAGGAAGAATCCTCTGCCCCCGTCGGGGATCAAACCCTGGTCATCCAGTCCATAATAAGTCACTATGCTGACTGACCTACTGTGGCTCACGTTGTAAGTACAACAAAAATTAAGTAACTTTCTTCAGAACTGAACTCTGTTCTTACATTTATTCACAGAACATGGGCTAGCAAATAAGTTACATAATTTGATACATGTAAAAAACACACACACAAAAAAATTAGGTGCAATGTGGTTAAATGTTAGACATGTGATTAATTAAAAGTAATACCTGCATTACAGAGGACTTCATCCGCTTAAACCGCCAAGGGTCCAAAACGTCGTAAGCACTGGTCAAAAATGTGTTATGTAAATACATGTTGTCTCTGTGTTAAACAGTCAATTTTGTGTGACCTCATAAGTAATTATTTTAGACTCAGTAGAAGATTTTTCTTTAAAAATACATCAAAACTGTTTTAAGTTTTTCATATCTGCAGAAAAGTTGAGAGTGTACTTTTAACAGGATCCAAATACACAAGAAATGTTAAAACTTAAAAAAAAAAAAAGGCAACGTGTTTCACAGTATATGAAAATGAACAGAACTCACCGTTCTTTTTTTAAGTACAGGAGATATTTCATCAACTCGCTGTAACATAATTCTAGGCACTCTTGTAGCTAGGGAATGCAGCAGCAACTGCTTTGGTAACGACAGCTGTTTGATGCTCATGACTGCTTTTGCGTTGCGGAAGTTGCCTGAAATGTAGAGGGCACAAGACATGCGAGGAATGACATATTTGTTTCTGAGACGAGATGCTAGGTACTGTAAGAAGCCATACTGGGATGGATCAAGGGCTGGCACATCTTTTGAGTATGCATGAGTCATTCTATGCCAAATCATCACATTCCTCAACTTAAGATTCCAATAAAAGTTGGTAAAATTGTAGACTCATTAAAAATTATATTCTTGCAAACATTTTGCATCCAATCCAACGCAGTTTCTGTGCTGGGGAGCAAAGTTCATAAACCTTTTTTTTTACATGCAGTCTCCACTAAAAATTACCATAACTTTTAAACTGTAGATATTACAGAGCTTATATTAGGCTTCTTTAAAAGTTAATGTAATGCTATTTCCAGAGATACACAGAGTGCAGTGCTAGAATGTGATGTATTAGACATTGCTGCTGTGGTGAAAGGTTGGAGTGCAGAACGTGAATGTAGTGCACACATGCTGAAAGTGAAAATGGTTTCATTCTGAATGTTTTGCTAATGTTTAAATTGGGGACAAAATCTGGAGATAATCACCACAAAATTAATTTTGATAACTATAAAAGGTGGTTCAAAATGAAGTTACTTCCAAACCTTCTGCAACATTCAGTATATGTGCTGGACAACACAGCTTACCACAATGTACACCTCAATCCGGCTCCAACTTCTTCATCTCAAAAAAGCACTATGATCAACTGGTTTTCAGATCGTGGCATTTCTTTTAGTGACTGAATGTGTAAGGGAAAATTGTATTATTTAATCAACCTACATAAGCTACAATTCAAAACATTCAAAATTGATGCTATGCTTGCTTAACATGGCCACTCTGTCCACATGCTGCTGTATCACCCTGATCTTAATCCAACCGAACTAATACAGACATCGGTCAAAGAATATGTCGCCAAAAAGAATATCAGTTTCCGTCTAGATGATGCTATGAAACTGGCCAACGAAGAGCTGGATATCATCACAAAGGAAGAATGGTGCTTAAGGTGCAACAGTGCCCACTGGTGTAAATAGAATTACCTGCAGCTGGAGCATATTATCAATGACATTTCAAAAGAAATTGTAGTTAACCTACAAAACGAGTGATGACATCAGTTGTAGCAGTAGTGAGGAAGAGAGAGAAATTGCAGAAGATGATGGGGGAATGAAGTGGTATAGAAGCTCTGTTACATGTTCACCAGCCACTACGGGTAATTCAACCTGTACTTTTGTTTATGTGCTTAGAGAAAGCTCCTACCTTACACTCGCCATCATCACTTGCAGACAGTGTTGCTACCCTGCCTCTCGCATCTCACGGCCCATATCCTGCCGATAAACGTCTCACAAATACACTCACTTTCCCTGATTTGCAAATTATTAAACTAACTCATATGTACCCAATGTTCGCCTCAGTCGTTTACGCCATTTTATCTGGGCCAGCCCCAGAATCTCCAAGGGGGTCGAGCATCACCAAAAACAGAACATATCCCCACACCATAAAAAAATCAATCAAAGCAATTCAAAATTCATGTCGTAGACCTCGAACCAGATCTACCCTGCCAAAATAAAAATTACCTGCATTCGCCGATGTCCACAACAACTATGGAGAACTTTCAAGCACAGATCATTCGCAAATAACCTTAATCCCACTACACTCTCTGTGCTTTGACTCGATGCCACAAAATGGCCAAACTCACGAAAAGGAAAGAATACTGGAACAGGTAACGATCTTCAGTGAATAAGCAATCGATGAATATGCAAACAGCTATTTCATTCTTCGGCACGAGATACTTGTCTTCTGCTCGAATAAATATCATGCATACTGCACTCCATTAGTTAATTCTAGACCAACATGGTCATGGCGTCACATATTTTACTGCCATCTAACGCTGAACAGTATAACTATTCCGGAGACTCGTAGGTCATCTAGAACTTTCCGTTTGTATTATTTGTGATTCATACATACATCTTTGTTACGTTCCACGGATCCAAAAGTTAGTTGTGTCAATAGGACGTGTAATATATATTCTTTTAAAAGTGATACACGGCTTGTCAAAAAATAGCCCATTTTATTCATGGAGTCCGGAGGTTCATCACCATGTTCACAAAAGCCCGCCAACTGGTTCTATCCTGAGCTACCTGCATCCAATTCACTCCATCGATTCCTGTCTCCCTAAGATCCGTCTTAACGTTATCCTACCCAGCGGTCTATTCCCTTCAGGCCTACCAACCAATACCTTGTAAAGAACCCTCCCCCTCAATGCGTGCCACATGTGTCGCCCACCTCATTTTGGATTTAATCACCCTCAAAATATCAGGTGAGGAGTACAGGCTGTGAATTTCATTATGTAATTTTCTCCATGATTCGTCTTCCTCCCTTCTAGGTCCAAATATCTTCCTCAACACTCTGAACTCTTACACCCTCAATCTATGTTCCTCCTTCAAAAGGAGCAACTAAGTTTCACACCCATACAGTACAACTGGCAAAATTACACTTTTGTATATTTAAACCTTTAGTTCGTCTTAAGTGAGATGGGAGGACAAATAATTTTGGACTGAATGATAGCAAACATTCCCTGAATTTAATCTGTTCTTAATGTCATCATGAATGTCATTCTGACTTATGAGTGTCATCCCCAAGTACTTGAATTCTGTCACATTTTTGAACGATTCTTTACATTTAGGTTACGTCCCTAATTCTGATTCCAAGCCAAGATCATGTACTTTGCCTTTCTGCATTTATTTCTAGATCAACATCCATACTAGCCCTTAAGAGTGTTTCTGTGTTCACTTTTAAAGTATTTACATTGTCGTTCAACAGATTAATATCATCGGCAGAGAACAAAAGCTGATGTGTCCCACTGACAGCAGAGCATCTCCGTTTCAGGCAATTTTGAACAGGGAATATATCATACAAATGTTTGCTTACACAAATTTTGCTGAAGGTTTCACTTATACGCATTTTAATTAGCCTGATGAGCTTTTAGGTACACCAAATTCAAGCAAAATATTGTAAAGGGCTTCTCTTTTAAGTGAGTCATAAGTCTTCATCACACCCACCAGTGAACACAGTCTCAGAAACAGCATTAAGTTCTCGTGCACTCATATTGTCTGTCATCCCACCATTATCTTCATCTGAAAGAAATATGTGGTGTTTACAGTTCTAGAAGTACTCTGTATACAATGAATTCTTCTTGGGCTACCAGCTGTGTCAGCAGGTTGGAACGCAAGGAACCATCTTTGTCCTCATCCTCAGTGTACTTGGTCGTCATGAAAGCTTCAGATCATACATGCTGCATACTCCTGAAAATTGCAGGAACAAATTCCCAAGCAAAATCTTCAGCTGTGGAAGCCTAGTATGATCATATGGTAACAGATTATACTTGATACTTGGACGATCCGTTCTGAACTCTGCGGGTCCCCAACTTTTCGTTTGGCTTTGATCTATTAGACATTCGGTAGGATTCCTTGGACGAGGGATCGGCCCGTCGCAAGGCCTCTACCTGTACACAGGACAGCACGACACAGAAAAATGCAGACAGACATCCATGGCTCGAGTGAGATTCGAACCCACGGTCCCAGCGACCAAGCGGCACAGGGCCCACGCCTCAGACCGCGCGGCCACTTAGACGGCAACATATCATAGTACATGATTTTTACTCACAGTAGTAGAGAATTTAAATGTCCGTTCTTTCTTTGTACTGTACGCTGAATCATTTTTTATGAAAATCAGAAGTAGGAAATGCATATCAACAACAGTACTTACAAGACTGTATCTTACCTTCTGGAGATCACACTGATTACTGCTCCACAAAATATTATTCGTCAAATTTCCTGCATGTCAGGAGATCCTCACAATGTTCAATCTGGCTTCTTAAAGGAAGTTTTCTTGTGGTTTAAAATGCATGTGCACAGTGTGACAATATGGCCACACTAAGCTTTAATGGGTTTCATCAGTGTATTTTAGTACAAACTCAAAATATCAAATTTCATTACAAAACAGTTCTTTTTGTAGCAGACAAGTACACTAGACCAAATTAGGTTATCACACATTATCAATAAATATGCCTTAAAACAGACGGAGAAAGTTACTCTATTCTCTACATCAACGCCACCTGTGATGTATCAACGTTTATTTCAATAAACAAATAACACAGTACAAGCAACACAATTAACATGTTAACACCTGGCAATCACAGCACAGTTGCCTGGGTGCGAACCGTACTAAGCTAAAAGTACATCATCTCTCTTTCTTGTTATACAGACTTAAAATGTAAAATTACAACATAAAAATTTTCATGAGTAAATGTTATCTTCTGATAACACTGGTTAACACGTAAAATGTTATGTAAACGAAACTAACCGATCTTGACTAATTTTAGGCTGCTGAACACGAAAATCACATTAAAATTTGTTGATTGACTCCTGTTTTCGAATTACGATTTGGGTCTCATATTAGCGAGTTACTCTTCATTATGTGATAAGTTGTTGCCGCCTCAAATGCATCTTCAACTCTTGCAGTATTCCTCGAATCCGGCCAGGTACTGGGTGACTTATTCTCAGTTAACGGTTCTCTGTGAGATTCCTACTTCTTGCTCAGTATTTGTATCGTGTACGATGAATATGCCCCGTAATTGTGTGAATAGTCCGGATAACTTCTGTTACGTCTGCTTCAAGAAAGTGTACGTTAACTCAAGACACAAAAAGGGCTTACGAATTGTACTTTGGGTGTAAAGTAGGCGACCAGGACAAGAACTGGTCTCCACACGTATGCTGCACTACTTGCTCATCAAACCTCAATGCGTTGGTGAATCGAAAGGGACGTTCTGTGTCTTTCGCAGTGCCCATGGTATGGAGGGAGCCACCAAATCACATCACAGACTGTTACTTCTGTACGGTGCCTCGTATTCGAAAAGGGGTGACAATGAATAAAAAGTGGACAGTGACGTACCCAAATATACCATCTGCAATTCGTCCTGTGTCTCACCTATTCCTGAACCACCAGAAAGATTTTCTGTAGACTCTGATGAAGATGAAGACACTGATGATGATCATGTTGAGCTTATATACACGAAGAATTACAGCACAGAAAGTGAACTTGATGACCTCATCAGGTATCCCGAACTGCCGAAGAATAAGGCAGAGCCTTTGGCCCCGAGGCTAGAACAGTGGAATCTTCTAGATTATTCTGTGAAAGTGACATTTCGTACTCAAAATAAAGTTTGTGGTAAATTATATCAAACAGAAGGTGAACTCATTGACATCTTCTGGAAAACTGGGGTGTAACGTGTCATTTAAGATGCATTTCTTGCACTCACACATGGATTTCTTCCTGTCAAACTGTGGTGCTGTCAGCGACGAACATGGTGAGCGCTTCCATCAAGACATCTCAGCGATGGAGCAAAGAAACAAAAGCAAATGGAGTGCTGCCATGTTAGCCTTTCTTTTTTGGATGCTGAAAAGGGGTGCTCTAGTAGCTAAATACAAGCGAAAGGAGCCGTGTTTGACAAAGGTATATTCGTAGCTATATCTTACTGCCATATAACTAAAAAATATCCTGTATAAATATGACAAACTAGTTTTTTTTTTAAAACAAGAGCCAATCTGTCAATTTGACCACTATTTCCATGTTTAGCACCCCAAAATCTATGAAGTAAACTTACTTTCATGCCCATAACAAGAAATTACCCAAAATTTGTTGCACAGTGTCATCACTTTGAATATAAATTAAAATAACAGTGTACATACATATTCATTTCATTTGACTAGTATTTTTGATTAGAAATTAGAAACAGGTGACATCTTTAAGATCCACACATTCATAGAGAATTTCACAGAAAGGATTATCACAATCAACTTTCACAGACAGTGCTAAAATATATTACATAATTCTCTCATATACGCTGTACGCATTAATTAAAATCGAGCTGCAAGCAGTCGTGTATACTCAAGGGAATCATAGTAATGACATGCGGAATGAGGTTTAGATTTTTCTTTGATTTTTCCACTATGGTTTCTAAATAATCAGTTAAAATCCCTGGTAGCAGAACCCACAAGTCCAACACCGACAACACCAAAGCCCACCACCAGACACGATCCTGAGCCAACTCCAATTTACCAAATCCGATACCTCAGCTAAAAAAGTGGAATTTAGATACAAATAAACTTTTCATTTGACACTTGAAAGTTATGTAGATTAATAACAAATTTTAATAGTGTTATCGTTCACGCGAGTAATGGTGGCTTCTAAATACGCGGTGTGTAAGCCGGGAGAGGGGAGTTGAGTAGTAGTGGGGGTCGCACCGATGTAAACACAGCTAGAGCTACAAACCAACTGAAGCTGACACCCCTCTAGCGTGTGCTTTGGACGAGTCCATCTCTTACGACAAAAATCAGTCCTTTGCGCAGGTGACACCACTTCTCGCTCGGCCTCTAAATCAAGATTTTGCTTTCTGTTTTACATGTCCAGGATTCAAGTTCCTGCCACCATCTGCTTCACTAGAGGTGAACCATAATTTAGAATAACTGTTTGTAACAACTAGAGCCTGTCGCTTGGACAGTACAATTTGGAACGCAGCATTCCGTAAATCAGAACCATGAACTTTACAGATGTTTAGACAAAATCAGTAATTATGGTTAAACTCTCTTAATATTTAAGCTTCAAGGTTCATATTTAGTTGGCACTTTGAAGGGTATAAGCACCTAATGTAAAGAAAATATCTGTGTCAGCGGAATATACGTACATATATATATAAATTAATTACATACATACACGCACACATTTATATACATATACACACAACACACGTGCGGAGTTGGCATTTTAAAATATTAGTTACATCCTCAAACTTTGAAATACAATAAATGAACATCTTCAGAATGATCACTTTTTGACAGAAATTTAAATTAAATTACTTAAATGGAATCACGGCAACTGTTTACGGTTTAGCGCGATCTCCTTTCGCTATATTAGAGCAATAATTCACAAATTATTTAACATAAGTTATTAAAGTAAATAAATATGAACAAAAAACATAACAATAGATATATCACAACAATTATGTCTTTCTACTAAGAAATCTAATACCTTCACGAACGGTGCTGCAATCCTCGTAATGCCACGTGAACACCAGAGTCCTGGCAGCTGTTAGGCATCGACAGTGTTCCAGAAGAATATCATTCATTCACGTGAAAGTAACTGATTTGTACTTAACATGTTGATCATGCACTTGTCAGTTGTTCATGTTCTCTGCCGTCAATGTTAAGGTTGTCAGTACACTCCTTCTGTTTGGATTCACACCCAAATTCTCCCAGTTAATCCACGACAACCGTGCAGTCAGATCTGACAATGAAATAAATCAGTATTTATTGTCTTCAGACTTATCTTTGTAAATGCAGATGACTTATTCATAGATATTTATACCTGTCATGCAAAAACATCTCCCAGCTTTGTTGACAATTAAAAATAAACAGGCTTGTCATTTCCTACACATTTTAATGTGTCACAGCACAGGCTCACAGATAATATGTGTCCGGCATAAAAGCGTAACACTAAACACTAACAGACTATTTATTCACAGTATTTAAAATTCAGAGTTAATTACATCCTCTTCACACTTCGGCATAAGTGAGGAACACGTTATGGGTCCGTCCATGTCTGTCTGTGTGTCATGTCTTTCAGTCACCCAAGAAACTAGGCAACCCCCTGGGGGTTCTGCAAGGAGCCAAGGTAAAAACAGGGGTTAGCACTCCCAGCTATTTTACACCCCCAAGGCTTCTACCCCTGGGGTGTTCCAGCATCTTGCTCCCTTAAGATTACCTCACTTTGTTCACATGACCTGCTCTCTGTAGCTTCCCCATCACCAGGGCCTTGCACTTGGTAAGTTCTGAAGCACCAGAACTACCCCAGAGTGGCTTGGCGACCCATGGGACTAGGCCTCCTGTGGACCTGCAACCCTTGTGAGAATCCCACGGTCCATGGGGTTGGCACCTCCCAGACTTCACCACTCCGGCCTTTCCCAAACATTCGCTCTCCTATGGGCCTACATCCCTACGCTTGCTGTTCCAGGAGCTTTATCGCCCCCAAACTTCCTACCCCCTCCCACAGGTTTTCAAAATTATTAGCTCTAATCTCACTGGCCTTGAGCACCTAAAGGCTTTAACTGTCATGCATCCCCGGGACTAGACCAAAGGGGCTTGTCCACCGAATGGGCTGCACCACCTCTGGGGCCCTCTGTCTCTGAGAACTCCCTAGGGCTTTCTTCACGATCTTGTTTCAGCCCAGATCGTGTTGACACTTATCGGTGGGCCTAGGAATAACATCTGCAGTCAGTAACTCGGGAACGTCTGGACGCATGTTTTTACAATTTCGGTGGTCTTGCAGTTATAGGTTAGATTAAACTTATGCTTCTAGTTTTCCTGAAATCGGTAATGAAACGTCAGGGATATTCAATGTCGTGTGGTGGAACGGTTAAAATTTCTACGTCATGATCCTCTGCGCATGCACAGTAACATCATATTGTTAAAACAGTGAACTTATTATCACAATAACACAAAAATTACCTCAGACAGCACTGTTGCCTTTATAACCATCATGGCACTTAGTTCCTTAGCTGTCCTAGTAACGCCATCGAAGATAATGACGTCATTGCTACTGATGTCCATCTGTACACGTGTAATAACTCAAGAATGACCAGACGGATTATGAAATTTTCCATCTTACTCCACGACGTCTTCGCGCGTGCTGACGCCAACACGGAATTTTGATGTATAACCCGTTGTTATTATTCGTCATCCCCCCCAATACACACATATTATATATATATAGCATATGATTAACAGAACAAATTGTGCACTTTTACACCGAAATTCTCGTAAACATTCTCCTCAGCTAAACAACTGGCCGTCTCTCGCCACTGCCTGTGAGATACTTACCGCTTGTATTCCACTCAGCGCGCTCGGCTGCCTTGATCTCTCCGCGCAGGCATTTCTCCACGTACGTGAGTGGATCGTAGTCGGCCGTGAGAACCTCGCGGAGCAGAGCGATATAAGCAATGGCCAAGCGTAGTGTGTCGATCTTTGACAGACGCTTCTCGTAGGGGAACGTGGGGACATGAACCCGCAGCTCGTCGAAGGCCGAGTTGATGCTGCTGAAACGATAACCACCCACCCCGCGCCCCACACGTTACAACAATGAAGATGTATTTCTTTTTTTCGAAGTTTTTTGGTGTCATTAAACCGGGAAAGATTATCATGAAGGCTCACTCAGTTCTGTTACTACGCGTTTTATATTGCACTGCACATGCGCAGTGCGATCGAGCACATGGCAACTGGTTACAAAGAACAGTAGAAAAGAAGTCAGGGGAGATATTATTCGTTGTTTATTCAACTGAATCAGCTATTTTTATGACGCATAATTTTTCAAGAATGCAACAATCGCGTTATAGCAGAACTGGTTGTAAGTCTCCGTAGCATATTCAACAAAGATACATTACAATTCTATCCTCCTCGCTGCAACCTAACCTAAAACAAAATAGGCCTGCCCAATCCTTTATGTTGTGCGGGCAACTTAGACAGAATTTGATCTGTATGCGGGCAACATGAAGTTCAATACATATAATTTGGTACATATAATAATATATATACCTTTATCTGCGTATTTCCTGTACATTACATATAATAAAAATATATTGATAATAATGTGAAAAATTTGTAAAAAAAAAATGCAATTCACAACCTAGGCTAGGGTATGTTTATTTTAACACACTTTTACAAAATGAATTAGTAATGTAATGTATCTCTCCATTAATAAAAAGTTCATAACCTTTTAAAAATATTATTACATTGATATTAACATGGGTGTGATCTTTTACACAGTAAGACTGGCAAATCCTTAACTAGCTACAGGTTGGGTGGGCCTGTCTCGAAAGATCTTTGTCGCATAACTACGTACAAAAAATTCTTATTTTCACTTTGTTAATCACAGAAGTAAGTCTATATTTAATGACAACAATTATTATAATAAAAGTTGTGATAATGGAGGAAATGATGATGGTGGTGATGACATAATCATTATTAATAACAATAAGAGTTCTAGCAATGGAAATGTATATTCTTTGGAGTATATTCTACCGAAATTAGAAAGGTATTCTTCACGTCATATGGTGGTTGATAACTTCAGTGGCCCAACAAAGGTAATATCAATTAAACAATTATATATAAGGCAACAACGACATTTTTCCAACAGTGCTAACAATTAATTATTGCAACAATGACCTCGGTTCACTCTGTTGAAACCTGGATGGTGTTAGCTCAGAGTTGTCCAAGTCCGTGGGCCAAAGGCAATGGATTGTCTAATCATGCTGGGAATAATGTGAATGTTAAAGCCCCGAGAGGCCGAAAGATCGGCCGAGGTCACCAGTGGGATGCATTATTTGAGGAATACCCAGGGGCGATTTCCGGGAAATCGCCCTGATGATAGAGGTAGAAGGGACCTCCGAAACGTCGGTAAATTTTACTAGACGACACGAAGCAGCAACCCTGAAGACAGCCAACTTCAGTCTCACAGCCGTGAAAACCTCAAATCCTTCATGATGATGTTGATAATTATAATAATAATAATGGAAAACAACAATATTAGAAGTAGGCCTGCACTAAAATTCCAAAGGTATTCCTCACGCCACACATCACAGGTAAGTTGAAATTATCACAGATGATGATGTCACTAAGTACAATTACCGTAACGCGACTGACGGCAGAATCACGCATCCATGCATAGAGGATCATGGGTAATGTGGACATCATTTTCTCACCTCACATATTTAATAATCCGATTCGTTTATATTAATGACTAAATGAAAGTACAAAGTACGATTTTAGACTAGAAACCAATGGCATAACGTCCATACCAAATTCCATAAAAATTCCTCAAGCCAGTCTCGACTTATTGGATGAAAACAGAAGCACATCGCGGGCGATAAGGTTATCAGGAAAATCACAGGAATAATAAGTTCAACAATGTTAGCCAAGGTCATTGTTGTAACAGTCTGATTAAATATCGGGTCATCCCGTTGTGTTCGCATCGATCTTATAGATGTATTGTTACAGTCCAGAAATTCTACAGCCCTGACAAGGGATTGTAGTGTGTGAAACCCTTATCGTTAGACTACGGAAGAATGCTGTTCAATAGAAATTACAGAATGTCTACTTGGAAAGAAATTATATTTTCCCGAGTGTGGGTAACAGGAAACTATTGTGTAAATTCCATAAGTGGTTACCCCTCCCCCCGGAGCCTCACATTTTGACTGGTGGTCGCTCGTGTGTGTGGGGGGCCGGGGGGCGGGGGGCAGGTGCCGACCTCAGCATCCTCTTGCGTTCCCGGATGTTCGCTGCGTGGCGCTGGATACGGTAAGGGCTGCCGCTCGGGTAGTACTCTGTTCCATCGGCTGCACTTCCGCCCAGATCGCCGGCCTGCTCATCTGCAAAAGAAAATCCACGAGCTCGATTAGCCCGCGGAACGTCCGGTGCGCATGCGCGAAGTAGAGGAGATTCCCATTGTATGAGTCTACTTCGGGTTGACAGTGCTGGTCTCTGTTGGTGCCTGAAGCAGTGAGGGCTGAGTTGTCAATTGTTTCCCAGCCGAAAATGGAGGAATCAAAGAGAATGGACTACTTTTTCATCCCAATTTAAATCCTATGGAACTTGAGAGATCAAGACGCCGAGAGTTCCGTCCGCCAGGACATCGCTCGCTGAAATCTTCATCGTTTCTTGTACACAACTATTTGGAACATGTCGTTTAGTCCAACACCTTTAATGTCTCCCATCATCGGCGCATTAACCTTCATTGCGCGCATGCGCGTAGTCTTATCACGAGATGGCGACCATAGATGTTTATTGCGACTCGCTAAAATCACGCAGATTTACCTGACCTGAAAAAAATGACCTTGGAAGGAGCTGAAGTCGGTACAGTGACGAATCCTGGTCGAGAAATAAGGCCTCGTGCAATACAACAGTAGGATAATACAGTGGTTTCAGAGGTCCTTGGTGCTTCCATCATCAGGGATACATCGCCCTGATGATGGATGCAGCAAGGACCTCTGAAACATCGATAAACTTCTACCAGACTGATTTCCACTAAAATCTCTTCCAGCTGACTTTTGGATATCGCATGTAAAATTAATTTAAAAGAACGAGCAGGAATATTTACGATGACATTCGATAAATTCGACCGTACACATCGATCATTTAATTAATACGGAGAGTGGAAAATAATAAATTTGGTAAGATCCGGTAAAATTTGACCTAAAGTCAAGGCAGACCGTCTCGGGCCCGATTTGAACACGGGACCTCCCGAGCACGAAGCAGGACAGTTAATCTAACGTTCCGGAGGTTTGCAATGGTCTATCGTTCATACAAGACTATGAGTTGTATCGATTGTCAATTCATCATGTGAATTCAATCGATTTATATATCTGTGTACATTAACTACAAATTTTAGAATCTGACAACCCTAGAAGACGAAATGTAAACTTTCGTAATTTTCCGTTCAAAACCAGAACGTAAATGTATAAAATATTGTTCTTATTACACCAATCACCCTCAGACCACCGTACACAGGTCTGTCCCATCTTGTGGATTGTTTTTTAATCCGACACGTGACCCTGGATGTATTTCGGGCTATAGAAAGAAGCGGGAAGTCTTTTTTCATAAGTTGGTATGAATGCACAGACAGTCGAAGTGAACTGCGAGGTAACATAACCTCAAACTTATCATAATGTCAGTACAGCTGATTAGGTGATGGCACAAAGGGTCAGATATCGACATAAGACGTTCTTGCCCTCTTGTCTGTGACACCAAAACAAAACACATGAGGGCACGCGTAATGCAATAGCCTTCCTTTGTCTCAACCCGCCTCGCGTTGTTCTTTTGTCTGTTTTCACATCTTGCCTCCAGGTTCTTATTAACTTCGCGTACAGTTGGTACGTTTAAAATGTTAAATAATATTTTTAAATTGTTTTTTAAAAAAAAATCAATATATCCTACATGAATTGTGACAACTTTTCGAAACATGCTTGTCGTTTATACAACTTTTAGGAATTTATATCCCTTTAAACCTGTTTCTCGAATTATAATCATCAGTCTTCTACACAGGGGCACACTAGAATGATGTTCGCGAACACCACAGGGGTGTACAAATGTTACAAACAAGGCATGAGGCATCATATTTGGCACAAAAATCAGTGTCGATTAAAACTATTCTCGAAATTAAAATTCTAGTACGTTTTAATTCCTACAAACATTTGTCGTCATTGTATTTTCTCTCACTGTCATGATTATTATCTTCAATATTCTTCGATTTAAATATATTTTTTGAACCCTTATTCTACAGTTGTCTGTTTAATGTGAATTGGCATCGTTTACAGGCGCTAAAAAGTTTGTTTTACTTTTCTGTATTTTTAATTTCAAACATAATATGAGCTGAAAATGTGTTATTTGCGGGATAAGAACAGGAAAGCTTCATTGTATTACACCACCAGGTGGATGGTTGTAGGTAGTGACGGCGAAGCCACTGTTCATTGATTTTAATGGTCCATGGCGTAATGTTCGAACAGAAAAAATTCTTTATGGTAAGTTTTCAGTTTGCTTATACAATGACGCGTTATCAAGTATATGAGATGATAGCTTGTACACAAATTAAAATTCTGGATATTTATGTTTTGCAAAGAGGATTAGATTATGTTTTATTTTTTTTAGTGTTCTGTCTGACGACAGGTCCATATGAACAGGATCCTTCCATCCTTTTCTCGGACTGGGACCTGTTCATATACGTTCTTGGCAGATGATCCAGAAGTGGTTTGCCATTGCCTTCTTCTGTGTGTGAATGGAGTAATTGTTGGGATGCCACGGAGGAAAACTCCGTGTTGCCTAGACCACGGCCTTGCCCAACACAAGTTATAAATTCGGGCACCGCCGGGAATCGAACCCGAGACCCCAGGATTACAAGGCCAGCGTTCAAACTCTGAAAATTCTGTCCTGGGTTCGAGTCTTGAGTGAAGATTTTTTTACGTAGTTCGGAAACGAAGCATCGGCTTCGAGAACAGACCTCTTTAGCGGAACAAAGGCTACACAAAGCCAGAATTATTTCTTTTCGAGAGGTTAGATTATGGAGATAAAAGCTACAACCTCGAAACAAAGTCCTCGTTCGTGGTCTGGCACAAAATGTGTTTTCCTTTAGGTCTATCGAAAACTAATTGCGGTAGATAATTTCGTCAAGATATGTGAAATAAATATGATAGTTATTCTGTCAAAATTTCCCTTTTTTGTTGAGAGATCAATTTACAAAATTATACTATAATGAGACTAGACCTCGGGCTTCACTTTAAAGAAAAACATATTATGAATCACAATTAACATGTCTAATGTATAAGGAGAAATATATTTATTTGCAGAATATTGTTTATTCCATCGCGTATTAGTTCAAATGTTTATATTTTCTCGTTAAATTGCGTTTCGCTGTGATAATGAATAAGTCTTAGGGTCAGCTTTTAGAATAAACGGGAATTTATTTAAGACAAGAGAGTTTTTTAACACGAAAAACTGTAATTTGCTGAATTGTTTGTTATGCAAAAGACTTACCCATAGGCTTTAAAGGCTCACATGTAGAATTTTTATCTTAAATACGTACGACATCGCTTTACGTCAAAGGCGAAGACGAGATTTTATAATTACATACTCAAAAATAATTAATGTTAATATTCTTTAAGAAAAACGTTTTTAAGTTAGTTTGAACTTCCCGTCCCACTGATAGGCGTAGTTAAATATTAACGTCTGTTTCTAAGTAAGAAAAGAATATCAGAAATTTATCAGTAAATAATTTTAATTTATTTTTAAAATTTAGGTAATAGAGTGTTCATAAAAAATTTTGAAAGTATTTTGGGGTGCGTGTGTGTCTGCACCCCACTTATAAACGAGTCACATTTGTTAGCTACGGTTCCAGCCAGTTAATATCTCAGTCTGCAGTTGTCAATCTGTCAAGTTTGACGAAGTGGACTGTGGATTTCAAAACAAAATGCGAAGCTCCCGTCTCGTAGAGAATAAGTGTTTGGTAAACCCGCGTTTAGCTCCGGGAACGCATAAAACAACTGACGATCAACTAGCGACATTTCACAGATGCCCATTCACTCGAAAACACAACGTTGAATCAACTGGATAGGTTAGGAAAATCACGTGACGTAGAACCAAGGGCTGCTACAGATCTCAGTTGTTTGCCGGAGACAAGTTTCTTACAAATTCGCTCTTAGCCGAGAATCTGTTGCATTACGATATGACATTACGTGACATAGAGAGTGGGAATTGGAAAATTAATTCTGTTTCCAAGGTGAATAAGTGAATCATCCTTTACCTTTCATGACGACAAAGTAAAATTCGGACCGCACGTTTCCAAGAAAAACAGTACAGTCATTCATTATCAGATCAACAGAACACCACGACAACATAGTTTTATATGAAGAAATATCGCGAGAGCCTTGTGTCATTCTTCGTTGCAACGCCACAAAATCAGGGGTTGACACAATTGAGAACATTGTAAATAAATATCTTGCAAGACGAACTACAAACAGAAGGAATTTCGCCTGACGAAGATCCTTCTGGGTAGAACTCTGTAAAGGATTTTCCTTGTCTGCAGAGTCGAAGAATCTGCGTATCTCTGAAATAAATTAAGAAACTTCGAGAAAACGATGCACAGTGTCCCCGAAATATATATCACAGTCACAGGGACAGAAGAATTAGAACTGTCTCTGATTTTGGTCCCCCCCAAAATAATCACTCGAATCAGGAGACGGTGCCAAAACTGCACTGAAGAAGTTTGAATGCAGGGAGAAGCAGTGCACGTCTAACTAGTCAGACAACAAAGTCTGATGACTCAAAACTTTATTCTAATAAGATAGTGTAGTTGCGTCATATTGTAATTTATTAAATTAAAATTATTTGGTTTTCCGTCAAATCACAATGTATTTAAAATAAGATAATTAAAATAATTAAAATATCATTCTGTGTTCCATATCGAATAATCGATTTACAATTGGAACAGTTACAACATGTTTCGGTTTCATTAAACCATCATCAGGTGTAAAATTATTAAAATAATTAAAATATCATTCTGTGTTCCATATCGAATAATCCAATTGTAAATCGATTATTCGATATGGAACACAGAATAATATTTTAATTATCTTATTTTAAATACATTGTGATTTGACGGAATAACCAAATAATTTAATTTTAATTTATTCGAATAGTTGTGAGTTTTCTTTCTAATTCGTGGTAGATATGAATGTATAATTTCAAATGTCTTACCACCACGTGAACTGTACACGTCGCAGAGAACAAATTTTATAATAGAACTCCCCAAAAGGATATCGAATTTCATGAAACTTCGTTCGGCCATTGTCTAGATCTTATTGGTTGGAGACAGACCGACAGAAAATTTGCCAATTTTAGTTTCAGAACGTTTCCAAGTGCATTAGTTTATAAATTACGTAAACTTTTCATAAAATATAACTGCATTCCTGTATTTTCCAAGCTTTCTTATATTCAAGGTCAAATCGTAGGCAGGAGAGAACGTGGTCACAAATCATTCTCTGTGTAATCGTGAGTCAATATTTTCCTCATACACGAGTTAACTCGGTCAGAGGCCGCGTTTCGACCTCAAGAGTTCATCATCAGTGACTAAAACATTGATTTATTAGTCTGTCTATTAAATCATACAATTCGTAACAAACCATCGTCTTATGAATTGTATGATTTTAACAGACAAAGACTAATGAATTAATGTTTTAGACAAAGCTGCTAGTAGTCTACTTGCTCACCTGACACGCCCAGGTAAGGCAGCTGTTGGACCGAGCTGCCTCCCGTGTTGCGGCCTGCATACGCACAGGAGGGTAGCTCCCCCAGGTCGTCGTCACTGAGTTCCGCGCCGAGGAAGCTGTTGCTCATTTGGTGATGGTGGTGCAGGCTGCAGGAAGGCGGAGACGATGACGACGAGCTGTCGGCTCTGGACGTCGTGACGCGCGAACTGCGAGCCACGTCTTCGTAACCTCCGAAAACATTGCTCTCTCCTGTAGACGACGACATTCGGGTGGCGACTGGCGCTGCCGGGGGTACGCGACCCTTTATATAACCCGCGCAAGGGACTGGACGGGGCGGGGGATGAAGCTTCTCAACCCCGCAGTTCAACCTTCGAACGATTCAGCGGTCAGAGAAGTAAAATGTCAGCGGAAATTATAGGACCGACGCCTGTTAAAAACGCAACTTTGATATGAGAGAGAACGCCCCGGAGACAGCGCGTATTTAGAACGTCAGAGGCTTAAGAAATTTTTTTTCTGAATTTCCCCCCACAAAGTCGAGCGATAAGCAAATTGGAAAGGATCGTGGATCTTATTTAAAGTAGACGCTGTTACAGAATAAAACCACGTTTTTTGACTTCGAAACCAAACGTCTAGTAGGTGGAGTTTTTAGCAACATTTTTCCGTATTTTTAGAGATTCCCGGTTGCCCGCGAAATTTCAGCCATGAAATCGTCTACCCTGGTAGGTTAATCGTCGTATCGCCATATTTACGTCTCTGTATCTCGAACACTCGTCACTGCTCGAGGCAGCGTCTCTCACGGACATGAGACTGGATCACGTGACTTATTATGAGTCCGATCTCGTTGAAATTTCATTATTTTGGGCTTTCGACTGAAGAATATGATGAACAATGCAGGAAGAAAAAAAAGAAATTATATGTATTAAAGAATTTTAATGCAATAGGAAATATTTTCACGTGTTCTTAAGCTTTTGAGGGAACATGTGGAAACAGACAACAGACGTCCACTGTCCTTAAAATAACGTAACGCCACCCAAATGAATAAATTGTTTTATCTAACATAAATAAATAAATAAATATATAAATGGTTTTGTGGTCAGCCATAAAGATGGGCCGGGGTTGGACAGTGAATTACGGAATTAAATGTGGTTTTTAAGCTCTGAAATTACTCTAACTTTATATTTTACAGTAACAAAAGAGCAGCTAATCCATTCTGACATCATCTCACATTTTCTCAAATATTTTAACCGATAATTTCCTTCGTTTTTAGTTTTCTCACTAAAATGATTCTCCCTCCACAGAATCGTAACTCACACGATTAATAAAACCGTTCATCACCGTGTTAACAAAAGTCCCTAATTGTTTAATTTTAACCGTCTAATCACAATAAAATATTTTATTAAATATTAAAATATTAAAATATTATTACTACAATTGACATTTAATATTTAAAATATATATTAAAATGATGCTCTTTCTATCGAAATGTTCGATTTACAATTAGAGTATCATCTCATGAAAAATCCCTAAAGCAATTTCCCACGCGATCTTTAATAATATTTTAAATACAGTGCAGCCGAACTCTTGAATAACCCATCGCCTTTCCTGAGTAAAATTTTAGTAATCATTTCTAATCTCTAAAACGCGTGCTACGTGCTCTGTCCATCTCATTCTCCTTGGACTGATTACGCTGAAAAATAATTTGGGGCATATTTGGTGAATTGTCTATAAATTAGGCTTGACGATATAGGTCCTTATTAGGATGTTCATATCTCGAGGTCATTGTCAATGTTTGTCTCGTAAGTCCTTACATTATCCTGAGCAAACTTATTTTCGAAATAAACCCTACGATTACGTCCTTCAATTATTGTGAGACCAAGTTTCACACCCACGCAAATTAAAAATATCCCAGGCACATTTTTGTTCTTATAAACGTTAAGATTTTGTTTTCAACACGATCTGTGACTAGAAGAGAAAATATATTCTGAAATATTACGCTCCCCTCAAGACACTCTCAAAATTTGTAAACTTCGAAGGAAATAAACCCGATTTTCCTTTTGGAACAGTAACTTTATCTACGAATTAGCCCAAACCTGATTTAAAACACGAAACTGGGCCATTCAGATAAAATTTCACATTTATTTTGGTCCAGGACACTTAACCCTAGATCTTTTCAGGACAAAATCCTTGAGATGTGACTCAAAATCTGGAACATACGCCGCTTTTGAGCGTTCATTTTGGCCTCACGCTATTGGCTGAGAGGCTCATGGGGGAGGGGCTGGCCGACCAACCAATGGGGCGACGTTGGAAGCTGTGATTGGTCGAATGAGGAGTGCAACTGACATGAGGATCAATACAGCAGGGAAATAATGGCGAGCAAAGCTGAGATCGATGTCTCAACTACCAGACATCAGCAATGACGTGAGAAAATGGAATAAATTTGGGATTTTATTAATTTAAAACGTTTTTACCTCATTTCTTCCTTTCTGACATACTGTTGTTAAGAAAATAATATTTTACGATACAAATACGAACCACATAAGTGAGGTTAAATCTGAATCTGAAAGCAAATTTACAATTCTGATTCTGTTGATTGACAACCAAACGTAGAACGCGAACACACGGTCACATTGAGGGCCATTCCATTCCAAAATGTGCCCAAAATTGGGCTGGAAGGCCTATTGGCTACTATTATTTGGAGCACGTGTCTGTGTCATTATTAAATACGTTAAGTTGCAAGTTTTTAATTATTATTTTACGAGATGATAATGTTGCGTCATATGTGATGATTATAATTCTTTATTTTAACCGTCCAATCACAATAAAATATTTTATTAAATATTAAAATATCAAAATATTATTACTGTAATTAACATTTAATATTTAAAATATATTAAAATATATTAAAATGATGCTCTTTCTATGGATATGTTCGATTTACAATTAGAGCATCATCTTTTTCACGACATGTTTCGGTTTTCAATGAACCATCTTCAGGTGTTTAGTCGATATAAATTTAAATGTAAATTCTAAATGCAATTCTTCGTCAGATGTCCAATAAATATTGGATATTGGACATCTGACGAAATTTATATCGACTAAACACCTGAAGATGGTTCATTGAAAACCGAAACATGTCGTGAAAAAGATGATGCTCTAATTGTAAATCGAACATATCGATAGAAAGAGCATCATTTTAATATATTTTAAATATTAAATGTTAATTATAGTAATAATATTTTGATATTTTAATATTTAATAAAATATTTTATTGTGATTAGACGGTTAAAATAAACAATTATTATTTTACACCAAAACGCGATTATAAATTAAGTGTTAATTTTTAAAATCGTCTGTTTCCCCAGTAACATCGAGAGAGTCTTGTAACACTGTTGCATACCTCGAATATCACCGAATCATCATGGCCGATGGCCGCAGTTTTTTTATCAACATTCACGCTGATAAAATTCATAATTTTCCTTATTTGGATCTAACTTGTATCATTATATCACTTTATCTTATATAACTTAAACGTAATAGTTCAATGATATTTATTTTAAAAGTACGATTAAAAAAATAATATCTTTATATATACAAAGATTTAATAACAGATTTAGAGACACGTCTGGGCTATTATTCATACGAGATTAACAACTGGGTTACAATGGGACGTATATAAGCTATCTGTTTTTGTTAATCAGTCCCGCCACGCCGTGTGTGCATTTCCTAACTTGTTATTTAAAAATCCTTTTATTTTCCCATCGTAAACGTAAGATTCAATTTCGTGCTGATTAAAACTCACACACAGTTAATTTTAAATGTTCACAAATCCCGAATCAAAGCTATTGAACTTCAGTTTTCGAAAAACCAAATGGCCAGGGGTTATAAACGAGTTATATCGTTCAAAGCACGGAAATGTTTAAAACGAACGTAGTTGTTTCATAGATTAAGCCTACTGTTTATAATTTTTAAAGGTCAGGTCTGCAGTCGGACGTCCGTGGTTTAAAATCTCTTACAGGATGCTGTGTCCGCCCGGAATTTCTTAACGACAGAGAAAGAGCCTATGTCTCCCTTTTCATGAGAATCCTCTCTTTTTAATCCGTAACTGCGATTACTGTAACCATCGGACAACAAACAATCGATCTGAAATCGTGGATCACAGTCGAAGTTTGAGGGTCGGGGGGGACACCCGTTATAAGTGTGACGTCTAATTGTGCAATTCAAAAGCCACGTCTCTCTCTCTCTCTGTCTCGTCCCCGCTGCAAACATTCGCAAGTTTTATCGCTTTCAATTTGTCAGCAGACGTATTGTTACCGACATATTGTGTGGTATCGAGCATAATGTGTTTACTCTGCGGTCCGCGCCACGCGCCTAGATTCTTCACACTCGGCTTCCTTAACAAGCTTGTCATCGCGGGGAGGTTTGCAATGGGACAGCGGTTCGCGAGCACCACGCGGCAAGTCTTCGTGATCCCGACAGCCAATGTCAGACAACTAACTCATCCGGTAACCAAGACACAGCTTAAGACGCGAAAGTTTATGCCGTGTTTGATTTTGTTTGAAATTCTGTTTCATTTACAGAGAATCCAAACGTAATTAACAAAATCCATGGGGCAGAGTCCTAGTACAGACGATGGTAATGTGCTCAGCTATTCGTAGAAATTGCCGGAGATAAAGCTGGCTTCAGCTTGAAGCTGCTCTCTTATCTTAATCCACAGCAGAGAATAAGAATGAATGGACCATTATCTCCACACCGAACGTCCATGTGACTAATCCTGCTTTGTAATCAGGAGGTCCCAGGCGCGTCTAAAGGCTGGGATAGTAGACTCACCTTAAAATGAACAAAAGAAACGTTTCCTTCCGAATTTTCACCAATTCACTCAGAATATTTCGACGCTAAAGAGTTTAGACGGATGAAATATTTATCCCCACGACGTCTTTTCAGATAAAGCTTTGAACCTAAGCACTGGAAGCTGGAAATCACCTGAAGATGGCACAATCTGTGAATATCGAAAATTCCTACTAGCTATGTGTTAAGTTTAACAACATTTCGGATTAAAATTGGTCCGAACCGTGGTACTTTTCCAAACTAATTTTTTAAATAAGCCCGAATGTCCTACTTTAAGGTATACAGACTTCGACCGAGACATTTTTTATTTTTTTTCCCAAAAAATACGTAAAAACGAAAGTTTATTTCTGTCTTCGAACGAAATATCGCAAGTCTCGCGGTCTTTGCCCGAGTCTGCTCATGTATCGGCGTTAACTCAGAATCTTACGATCTCACTCGAAACAATATGGAGGCAGCAGGGACCTCTAAAACGTTATTAAACTCCTACAAGACTACACGGCCATCATATGAGAATAAATCACTTGAGAAATCTATACGTAGATGGGAGGATAATATTAAAGTGGGTTATAAATGAACAGAGTCTGCTTGGATTCGAGTGGCTAAAGATTCGGTCCAGCGGCTGATTGCCGTGTTTAAGATAATGCATCTTCAGGATAAATTAGAGGTGGGTACTTTCTCGAATAGATGAGCGACTATAAGCTTCTTCTTAAGAAGCAGTGTAGAGCTGAACAAGGTCTTGTGACCTGCATTCATAGGGTCAATCGGTCCCTACGTCTTGTGAACACCAGAAGTTGTCCCTTCAATCAGGCTCCACATTTTGAAGCGAGCTCTGAGAGTGACGTGGTTGTCCTCAGGCAAACAAAACACGGCAGATTAGCGCTCTCGTCGATTCCCATACGCCTCGGGGATTATACATTCATGGCCCGGCCGCGATGTTTGGGTGAAGCACGTGGCCCCACCAAGCGGTCGCGTGACCTCAGCCGATGCGGGCCAAAGGGGGCTAAGTCGCGGTCACGCTTAGGCCTTGTAATTATTTACTGAAATTGGCATTCGGGAGTTCGGAAATTAAACGTTGTCGCGCGCGCACACGGCCACTTATCAGTGACAGTCCTCAGTTTGAAGCCCGTCTCCCTCTCTCTCTCTCTAAAAAAAATTGATCGGATTTTAAACATTTGGCCGACATTTTGAAAAAAAATTGGCCCCAAGAAAAGTGACAGACGATCGTCGACATGGCAGCTACTCGAAAATCAGAAGGGAACACCTTAAAAAATGTCTACAAGAATACAATTATGATGATAATACGCGTTTGATAAAGATATTTAGACCTAGAGTTTCGTAATCTTGGTGTTTACTGTCACGTTTACAGTTCGTGCCGACACGGGAAAAGGTCTTACGCCTAGGTTAGGATACTTGATTTTTGATCACATGATTGTATAGAACGAAAAAAAAAAAATTTCGAAATTTTAGTGAGATGATAATGTTGCGTCATATTGTGATGAATTATAATTGTTTAATTTTAATCGTCTAATCACAATAAAATATTTTATTAAATATTAAAATATATTAAAATAATGCTCTTTCTATCGAAATGAGCATTATTTTAATATATTTTAAATATTAAATGTTAATTGTAGTAATAATATTTTAATATTTAATAAAATATTTTATTGTGATTAGACGGTTAAAATTAAACAATTGAAATTTTAGTGGTTAAACTGTAAACATGATTACAGATTTTGTGAGAAACTAATCGTGTTTCCTTCTAGACCGTGCGGAACCTTTTTGAAACGCTATTCTGAAACTCAAATCGAATATTCTGCTTGCTTACGTAAGAGTATTTTTAAATGTTCCAGTCAATTCAAATTCGGAATTCGTCCTCTCTCAGAAATTATAAATCCTGGGCGAGATATCAGCGTGACGCAACACAGGACAGAAATTCGAGGGCGAAACATCCAGACCTTGGGCGAGATTCGAACCCAAGGCAGTTGGACCTAGAGCTCGTGATACGCCTGTGCTGTTACCATTCGGAAGTATTCACAGTTTTACGCGACAGGAATTAGTTTTGAACCACAAAGTCCGCGCATCGATCAGCTGCGTCTGAACTCAGATACTGACCAATGCTTTCGGAGGAAATTACTGCTTCCATCATCAGGGTTATGAATAAGCCGCGCGTGGAAAGGTTCTGGTATATAAAAGCGTAAGTATTACATAGCAGACATCAGACAAATTATAAGAATTATAAATTTATCTTTTCTTCGTGGTTCAGGAGGGTTTTTAAATTTATTTTTTGTAATCTAGTTATGTACCTTACGGTGGTCTAGCGGTCAGAACACTAGTCTTGTAAGCCTGGGGTCCCGGGTTCAATTCCCGGTGGTGCTCAAATTTATAACTTGTGTTGGGCAAGGCCGTGGTCTAGACATCACGGAGTTTTCCTCCGGGGGCTTCCCCGGTTTCTCCGTGGCATCCCAACAATTACTCCACTCACACACAGAAGAAGGCAATGGCAAACCACTTCTGGATCATCTGCCAAGAACGTATATGAACAGGTCCCAGTCCGAGAAAAGGATGGAAGGATCCTGTTCATATGGACCTGTCGTCAGACAGAACACTACAAATAAAAATAAATAATCTAGTTATAAGAAAGGAGTCCCTCAGGTCATCAAACAGTCGACAGTGTGATTATAAGACAAAGTTTTGAGGTGGGGGTTGGACACATGGGCCTGCCTCGTCGTGTATGTTTAGGGTTGATGTAACGAAGTAGCCTTGATATTCTGAAGGTATTTTTGAAGAAAGGAGGGGATAAGTTGAAGATGAAGTTGGAAGGTATCTCAAGATCTTACGTAAAACTGTTCTTTTGGACTTATGAGTAATTATAAAATTATGACGTTTTTAAAATTGGATAATTGTTTCGTAATCAGGTAAGAAGGGGGAAAGTGGACAGAAAATCCCTACTAGGGGGGCCCAACAGATGCGTTTTCTATAATTCAGACAGAAAACCAAAAGAATAATTTTACACACTGTAAAAAAAAACTGTTTTTAAACAGAATATGAGACGAGTTGTTAAGTTGCCAGTAAAATGAAAAATGAAACTTTTTCTGAGTATGAAAAATGTATGTTTCATTTTCTATGTGAAAATTCTGAATCTCTTACACAGGAACTACGGAGTAAGCGATAACTTCCACTAAGACTGTACGAGATAAATTATTTCATCAACAAAACTCGGTAAAATAATTCTCATTTCACTAAATAAGCTTTTATATCGCACCACAGAAAAGTGTCTGCTTATCGCTATCAGGTTTCGTGATGGTAATTCCAAAAAATTACGTTCGTCGAATTATCAGAAATTTTATAAAAACTAACCACGGCATTTTCGCTTTACTCAGTAGACCACAAAACCTGGTCCACACGTTTCTTTAAAAAAAATTGCAAAATTATGAAAACAGATTATATCTCCCTGATGATGGAGGCAGCAATGACCTCCGAAACGTCAGTAAACTTGTACCAGACGACACGAAGCAAGACACCCATCTTCAAGATTTTAGAGATTCAAGAAAGAATAAAATAAAATTCAAGAAATGCAAGTCTGTTGGCTCGACCTTTAACCTTCTGGCCACATCGGACTAAAAGAATCTTCCGGGAGCTTCGAATCTAACCGCCATACGAGCGGCCCCTAAACCTTGAGGCTCGTTCTAATAACATGGCGGTATCTTGTTACAACGGTAATGAGATTTTTTCAGTAATTTCCAGCGAATAATTTTGTCCAATCAATTGCTTAATTTTCCCTAATTAGCGACTGAATACGGTAATACAGGATTGCAAACGTTAAGATGACTAAATTTAAATATTCGTATTTCTGAAAATAAAACACGTACTGGAATGACAAAGTCGAAATCTGGACACCAAATACAATTAAACAACGCGAGTAACTTATTATCTAAAGCTTTCACGTTGACAAATATTAATAACATATTCTCTGGCCGCCTTCAGCAGTGTCAATTGGTGATATGACGGATTATCCTGATGATAATAACACGTATATTTATTTATATTTCATTTGAGGACGTCCTTTTCAGTATCTCAGTCGTTTCGAATGAAAGAATGACAGTGAATCATGAATTGGAAAGGATATGGAAGGAAACGGTCGCGGTCTAATTTATTTTCCTGGAGTGAGATTGTCCCTGAAACGTCGTATTTTAATCAACTGATGGCCCGAGAGTATTTAGTCGATGAAACATTACACAGGGTTTCTGGAGCTCTGTGGACTGATCTCCATCTTCAGGGTTGAAGATGGAGACAATAATTCGCATCTACAGAATCCAACCCAAAATATCATATCCGAAAACATAAAAATCTCACTGTTATCTTAGTCGCAGGTACGTTTACCCCTAAAGCTCTGATCTTCACAAAAAAATCTTTTATAATCGTTCGTAACGCAATATTTAAATCAAATTCCTCCAGTTACATTCGAATTTTACTGTTATCTCAAAACTCTTTTAAATTCCTCTGACTCCCTCAATGGAAAATTGTTCAATCGTCTAATAAATAAAATCATAAAATCCACGACGTTTCGGAGATGGTACTCTGTCTCCGTCTTCAGGTAGACCTACTCAGTCCGGAGATAGGGATTAGCTCTTTCGATTGGACCCAACTGAGAAGGTTTTATCTGAAGACGGAGATTATTCACATCTCCGAAACGTCGTGGATTTTATGATTTTTTTTATTAGACGATGGAAAACATCCAGATAATTCTTTACTTTGTCTTAGCAGTTCTGAGGTCAACCTGCCACACCATTTCAATATTTATGTTTATTTCTAATTCACGTATGAAATATATTCACTGGAATTAGCTCTATAACCCTCAACCCTAAGCATTTAATACATCAGCAAAGGCTGGGATTGTATTTACGTGTGCATACAAACACCAACGTGAATAGAATAATCAACCTATTAACTTTTCGATAGGTCGAGTCCCTTTTCAAAACGACCATTAGTATCACTCCCCTAAGTATTTTATTCATTTAACGACTTTACTCGTTAATAGCGTTAAAGGATATGAATGAGAAACATCCTAAGTGAGATGATGTGTTTGTGGACTGATTAAAGCCTACGGCTAGGATTAATATTCGGCCGCCATTTCTCTCGGATTTGGTTGGAAAACCTGACGGTAGGACACCGCTCCAAAGACCGAGGTGCAGGTGGTAGGATAATATTAAAATGTGGTGATAAAGAAGGATCTTGAAAATTAAGTGGACTGATAAATTAAAATTAAATTATTTGGTTATTCCGTCAAATCACAATATATTTAAAATAAGATATTTAAAATAATTAAAATATCATTCTGTGTTCCATATCGAATAATCGATTTACAATTGGAACAGTTACAATTATTCGATATGGAACACAGAATGATACTTTAATTATTTTAAATATCTTATTTTAAATATATTGTGATTTGACGGAATAACCAAATAATTTAATTTTAATTTAATAAATCACAATATGATGCAACTACACTATTTTATGGACTGATAGAGTCTGGCTGAGAGTCTATTTGCTTCTCACGAACGCCAAATCCCCGTGAAGCTGCTAACTCAGTTAGCGACGCTCTTGACTTAAGATGGCTGGCCGGTGGCCTGCGGCCCATTTCGAGGGCCACTGCCCCCGCCAGGCCCATGTTTCACAAGCAGACAACAATACAACGGAAACAATCACGCCATCTCAATGCAAGAGCGGCTCATGGTGGCCAGGGCACGTGGCGACCAGCTGTGCCACGTGCTGACTGCCCCTGACAGGGGGGCGGAGACCTCCCGACCGACGGGTCGGTGATTTACAAGCAGCACAATAGATTACAGAGCCGCGCTGTTTAGCTTACAGGCGAAATTCGTTGAATTCAAGACGAGATTTGAAGGCGACCCTGGCGGGAAACATGGCAACTATTATTATTATTAATTATTAGCTTCGAAACAAGGACTCTGCTCGAAGGCGATAGTAATTATTTCAATGGGTAAAGACTGCACGTCACAGGTTTTTTAAAAAAAAATCTTCACTTTATGTTTTAGTAAAAACTGAACCACGAACTACAAGCAAGATTATGGTGGCAAAGTTTCGCAGATATTCGTAAGCTACTGGCATTCACCTTTACTGAACTAAAAATATAAATAAATTTTACTCGAGACCCACATCTCGAAAAGTAATTGTAACCATTACAGAAACATCATCTCTCTTTTTTCCTATTTCATACTCGCTCGAGATTAATTTTGCTATTTTTCTGTTATATTTATTCGTATCGGATGAAACCGAGTTCGCTCTGTTACCACAGAGCGAACTTTCATTACGTTATAACACCAACTGATTCACAGCACATCAAATTACAGAAGAGAATTAAGAACACGCGATATTTACGTATATTCAGAAATTAAACTGTAAAAGAATGTGTACGTGTCGTTGGAATGGATTTCGGAGACATCGTGAACCATCATTTGCAGCTACAATTCATTCTTCAGGTACTAAAATTGTTAGTTACGACTATTCCTTAACCAATCACACTTCTTATTAAAATTATGTGATATTCTTGATTTTAAGAGGCACTTTTTCATGTTTAAATATCCGAAGTCATGCGTCTTACAATCGAGGGAATAAGATATTTGTCACTGAACAGTGGACATAAAAGTTGTTCATCCTAACCTAAACTAACCTAACATAACCCAACCTAAACTAACCTAACCCAACCTAACCTAACCTAACCTAACCCAACCTAACCTAAACTAACCTAACATAACCCAACCTAAACTAACCTAACCCAACCTAACCTAACCTAACCTAACCTAAACTAACCTAACATAACCCAACCTAAACTAACCTAACCCAACCTAACCTAACCTAAACTAACCTAACATAACCTAACATAACCTAACCTAACCTAACCTAACCTTTCTTCGACATTTACCTCGTGTTAATTCCACACGCGCGTTTAGCCGTTTACCCCTGAAGTTCGTCTAGCCCGCGACACGCCCCGACCTACAGTCACACGATTTCCGTTCAACAGCCGAACGCACCAAACAACGGACCTCCCTGTTCCATTCTTTCGAAAGAACAAGGCAGAAGACTCGGCCCTACACCCCGAGGACCAAGGCCCTTTGTAGCTCGAGGCGCGTGACAAATTCCCACTGTATTATCTTCTCAGTGACTGCAAAATTTTACAATGGCTGTAATTACCATTACGAATGTTTGTTTTAAAAGCAACGAGAATTATTTTCAAACAGAATTAATCCAACCAGAGGATTCGCACGTAAACCTGGTTTATGTAGGAGCCCCTCTGGTTAAAAGATGTCAGATCTTCGTGCGTGCGAAACATTTTGAAGGCAGTGAAACATATAAGCAGTTCTGCAGTAATCACCGAAACGTCTTAACCTCTCGGTCTCTGTCTGAACGACTTTCAATTTGCTTTTGACTCAAATTACATCTTACGAATGTCAAAATGTCGATATATATATTATTCTTGTTAAACGATGATGTTCCTGCTACCGACGTTCTTGAGAGAGGGTTTGTCTTGTCTGAGTGACACCGATCTCGTCCGGAAAATTTGTAAGCAACTGAGAATTTCGATGTGATGTTTGATTTTTGTATCGTACTGACGAAATTGAATGGACAGACCTTGCGTCTCTGAATTATACAAAGGATGGAAAATAAATTATATTTTTCATCATTATTAATAAATGTGGTTCTACTTACATCCGCGTTAAAACCTCAAGAATTAAGAGTAAAAATTTTCAATTTTTGGAATATCCGCGGTCGTATTGCGTCACTCTATTGCTGTGGTGCGCCACGACGTTTCGGCTGCACTGAAAATTCTTATGAAAATATCATTTTCTCACGTTATTCTTTGATAAACGAATCCTTCGGCCTATCAACTCACCCGCAGTAGTAATTTTCAAGTGCCTAGATTTTTATAAGGTAAGGATTTGTATGTAGATATATTTTTTGGTCATGAAGCGAAATTTGGTGCTGTCTTTGACAAATTAAGACATCAGGATTACTAATTAACGTGATAAAGACCAATATTCTATAAAAATTTTGAAACCTCTGTAACTTCTATGCAAGAAACTATTGATTGTATTAAAAGTATTATACGAAGGCTTATTTAACATGCAAATGATTAAAAGAAATCTTCAAAACAACAGCACGAATAGGACTAAAATGGCGGTCTGTTGCATTGGTACGTTTAGCTTTCCGAGTCTCCAGGGAATACGGAACTTGGTGCTGACAACGGCTCGTTCTAGACCTGCGCGAAATTCCACCCAGCCAGTTTTATCTCCCTGCGCTGTTGGAAACCGCAGGTCCACTCGAGAAATGTCGGAAACAGATGACAATCGTATCGATCCGCGGCGACACGACCGCGTATTTCCAAACCTTACACGAATTCGACCACGTCCTGGCGGCGTACAGAACAACGCTGTATCAGTGAATTGCACGAACAGTGGATTTATCGGTTTCTCGTAAAGTCTTAGAGTAAACAGCAAATTATTTCTTCTTACGGATATAACCAACTGATCTTTGCAATGCAGAAATCGCGTTTCGTTTAACGTAAGAACTTAATATTTATAAACGTCAATTATTTATAAAAAATTAGGCTTACAAAATGTCTATCCGTTCACCGAGGTAAATAAGATTCCCTTTCAAAAACGTAATACAACGTGAAAACTGGTTCTGAACACAGAATATACAAACGGAATTTGATTTTGTTTTAAATAGAATTGAAACAAGAACAAACTACAAAATTTTTACAAAAAAAAATAACATTTCCTAACTCTGACTTCACTTTTGACGGAAACTTAAGAGAGAAATGACTTAGCCAAAATGTAGTCTGGTAGAAGTTTAACAAAGTTTACGAGGTCCTTGCTGCCTCCATCATCAGGGCAATGACCAGACTACACGGCGTTACAACCAAAAAAGGCAACCATCTTCGTACTCATCGCCCTGAGAGCTTCAAACGTGCATTTTCATTACTAAAACTTAATTCGATGTATGAATTTACGTATTTCTGTGTTGTATTGTCCTTATTAATTTTAAATTCACCATTTTCTAAAAAAAAAAAATTGTATTTTCTGGTAAGCCCTTCTACAGTCTTAAGTTTAATCGAACGCAATTACGTATCGGTAAAAAGATAATTTTATTCCGAGTCCCCCTGTCAAGGCCTGTCTGCAGAATTCAGCATCGTTACTCGTGCCTTAACTTTCGGACGCTCACGCTTTGTCAAATCACGCATTCAAGTTAACTATAAATGTTTCTCAGACGCCATCAAACAGCCATACAATCTGACGAGCGTTACTTTCTCCATGGACCTCGAGTCGTTCCTCAAAACCTAACAGTCGCTCAGCCCACACAAGAATTTTCCAAAATTTTATGAGACCCGAAGGTTCGTCACTGTGCTCAGAAGAGCCCGCCACTGGTCCCTATCTTGAGCCAGATGAATCCAGTCCAAACCACCCCATCCTATTTATTTAATATCCATTTTAATATTATCCTCCCATCTACGTCTAGGTCTTCCTAGTGGTCTCTTTCCTTCTGATTTGCCCACAAAACCCCGTATGCTTTCCTCTTCTCTCCCATGCGGGCTACATGCCCTGCCCATCTCATCCTCCTAGACTTGATCAGTCTAATTATATTTTCTGACGAGTACAATTTATGAATATCCTCATTATTCAAATTTTTCCAGCCTCTCTGTACTTCATCTCTATTGGCTCCAAATATTCTCCTCAAACACCCTCAGTCTACGTTCCTTCCTTAGTGTCAGAGACCAAGTTTCACACCCATACAAAACTACAGGCAAAATTATATTTTTTTGTTTATTTTAATGTTTACGTTTTTTAGACTGCAGACGAAAACACGAAAGTTTCTGAACTGAACGGTAGAAAGCATTACCCCAATTTAATCTGCTCCCAATTTCCTCATGAACCAAATTTTGATTTGATATTGTCGCTCTCAAATATTTGAACTTTGCCACGTTTTCAAAAAAAAAAATCCATTAGCTATCTTTACGTTAAGGTTTTGTCCTGAATTCTGGTAACAAGACGTCAACAAACATTTAGTTTTCTCTGTTACACACACACACACACGTAATAACCCTTGATTAATCTTACCTTTACGACTGAAGGAGGCAAATCCGAAACTAATTGTTTAATAACTTAGAGGGCACAAACGAGCAGCCCGTAACGATTTGGATAAGTTTACAAGAGTATAAAAATAAAACTGAGAAAAATTCCACTCAAGTTTCGCAGGCAAACGATAAGAAAGTAAGGAATAAATTACTGAGGGAAATGTCGGTGGATTTAGAAAGTAAATTTAGGTTAGGTTACGTCGTAACACTTAGCGAACATCTCCGATCATTGTCGGGAACGACCGAACAGCAAGTTCTGTCCCTGGTGGAAACATTTCGCACTAACACAGTTGAAATCTGCCGCCCTCGGTGGACTAGTGCTTAGAGTGCTTGCGGTTCAAACCCGGCCGAGGTCCATGGATTTTTAATATGGTGATAAATTAAAGTCAAAATAATAAATGAGAATCGTAAGTCGAAATTCGTTATTACCTGATTGGCAGAGCTAGTAGAAGGATTGAGGCAGGAATAGGCAGATGATAGTCCGAGTAGCTGTAACGTAATCTTCGGTTCTAGACGGTACAAGGACCAGCCACGTGGCCTCAGGTCGCTCATTCTACGTGCCACACCCAAAATTGACCTCGTCCGCTGGGGTCGAAAGATGGGAACATTCACTCCCAACTGTTCGTCGTGAAATGTCTCACCTATGAAGGTAGAAGCGAGAAGGTGTTTTAAAGTTTTCTGTTTTAGATTTGATCCTGGCGATTTTTTTTTTTGAAAAATTTGCCACATAAATTTGGTATTTAAGAGAACGCCTTTCGAGCCATTTTCTCTCTGCGATTTCCTTCATTAACGACTTGGATTTTTGTATTATCTGATAAAGTATTTACGTTTTCATGACTTTAACAATGCGTTCTTGCAACGCTATTGGAATTTGTCGCGACAGGCAGCTGACATGAAAATCGCCAGGCTTGTACAAAACACCTCGAAAACAATCGAAATGTTTCGATAAATCTAAATGTTACGATAAATCGAAATGTTTCGATAAATCGAAATGTTACGATAAATCGAAATGTTTCGATAAATCGAAATGTTTCGATAAATCGAAATGTTACGATAAATCGAAATGTTTCGATAAATCGAAACTGGGCAATACTGAGGTTGCGACATCTGGAAGGGGGGAAAAGATGCCACTTTACTCTTGTCTTGTACAAATTGCGCGGTTTCCACCTGAAAACTACAAACAAGTGATATCCCCAAACACTGATGACAACGTAATTCTAAAAGTGGTCAAATCGATTCAAGACGAAAAAGGAGAACTCTGTATGTACAACGCTTCAGCAAAGTAATTTATTAATATTATGTGAGGCCAGATAAATGTTGCCCTACGTTAAGGTTATTAATTGTAATGGTGACCCAGAATAATTAGTTTTGAAGCCGTAGATTCATGTATACAGAGACATTTATCAAATAAATTGTTCCTTACGATACAGCTGAGCTGAACTAAGATCAGTGCCTGGTACGTCGTCTCCGCGCCAGGAATTTGTTCTTAGTTAGGGATTTTGTAACAATTCTTTCGTTATAGTTCAAATTATTTCGGTTTTTAACACTTAAATTCTTCTTGCAAGTTGGAAAGATGCTTTGGTCTCATCGAGAAAGTGTACTACGAGCCGACAGTTTATTGTTTCATTGGAGGATGCAGCTTCAAAAAGAAACTAAAATTCGCGATTAAAAGAAGGTTTGAGTAAAATGCAGTAAAATGATACACAGCCTAAACATTGCCCGAATTTCAATTGTGACGTAATAACTTGTCACAAATTGCATTCAAACTATCAATCTACCTCGCCAACTTATTTTACACTGCAGTGCCATCTAACGGAGAGCGCTGGTACTAAGAGACACAGACCTGCCATCTAGCATCGCAAGAACACACCACTATGAAATACCATTACTCAGCCCATGTTCTTACTAAAAACGGAAGTCCGTGGGTACATTTCTTCCCAACATTGTAGTTACGTAATTTTTGCAACTACGCGTAATCGTGGGGCCATATATCCAGCATCTACTTGGTCCTGTTTCGCAAGGGCACGCCACTTGGTCCCTATCTTGAGCCAGATGAATCCAGTCCATACCACCATATCCCGTTTTTCAAAGACCGATTTTAATATTATCCTCCCACTTACATCTCGGTCTTCCCAGTGGTCTCTTTCCTTCTGGTTTGCCCACAAAAACCCCGTATGCATTCCTCTTCTCTCCCATGCGGGCTATATGCCCTGCCCATCTCATCCTCCTAGACTTGATCAGTCTAATTATATTTTGTGACGAGTACAATTTATGAATCTCCTCATTATTCAAATTTATCCAGCCTCTCAGTACTTCATCTCTATTGGGTCCAAATATTCTCCTCAAACACCCTCAGTCTACGTTCCTCCCTTAGTGACAGAAACCATGTTTCACACCCATACAAAATTACAGGAAAAATTATAGTTTTTGTTTCTTTTAATCTGAACGTTTTTAGACAGCAGACGAAAACACAAAAGTTTCTGAACTGAACGGTAGCAAGCATTACCCGAATTAAATGTGCATTTAATTTCCTACTAAATCAAATTTTGACTTGTTACTGTCACTCCCAAATATCTGAATTTGCCACATTTTCAAAAAAAAATCCATTAGCTATCTTTATGCCATCTGGTGGTCTTGGACCTTCCTAACGACGTATTCTAAAGAAAAATTAAAAAGCAATGACGATAAAGCATCTCCTAATTTTAGACCATTTTGAATTGGAAACGTATCAGACTAATGTTTACTTATAGGGACTTTAATATAAGTTCAGTTTAAAGATATTTTAATAAGCCTAACTAGTTTCATGGGTGAACCTAACTCAATGAGAATATTATTCAATACTTCCCTTCTAAGTGAATTACAGGCTTTCTTGAAGTCTGTATGAATAGCTGACACATTGACTCACATTTTTTCTAGTATTTGACAAATACAAAAAAATTAGATCAGTAGTTGACCTATTACATAAAAAAACACTATATTCTCTGCTTCGATCTTTTATCTCGCTTAGTTTCCGACCTAGACAGATCTTCACCGGGGTTAGAGCCTAGGACAGATTTATAGGGTTGTGGCATTTTATGCTATAAATTCCTCGCCAAAACAAGCAACTTCAATCTCGGTGACTTTGTTACCAAGCTACAGCGACCGCCCTCGCAGGTCTCGAAATCAGGACAATTTTTCACAGTTTTTACCTTCCTGATATCTCCCAATGTTCTCACGGAGTAATCGTATCAAGTTTGTAGAATATCGGTTCATCTATTCCATAATCAAACAAACACAACTCCACAATTTGAAAACGTCAATTTTATATCTGAGTTTGTGGTTATTTTTTGACTTGATGGAACAACGCGTGGATTTAACAAAAGGGGCGATGAGACAAGCGAATGCTTTTAAAAAGTGTTTTCAAAAACTTCTGATTTTGGAATTTTGTTGTAGAACAAAGAAGGAAAGGCTGCTAGGAGAGAACTATTAATATTTTAATAATTTTGTAATTTTTCTAACCAAGCACGCCCCTTAAAGTGGATGATTCTATTACAGATAAGTTTTTTCATAATCTGAGAAACCCATAAAACCACATAAAACACAAAAGCATTTCATTTCCCAATGGTATAAACCTTTTAATAACGTAATGATCTAAAGGGACAGAGTCTCCCTTTCGACCACTTGCACGTACATGTCAAGTACATATATGGCCCCTTTTCAGCCCTTAAAGGCTAATATGGATGAAACAGGACTACCAGCTGTCCAACACAAGTTACTAAAAGTAATATCACAAACAGATGATCATCGGGGCCTGTACTCCTCACCTGTTAGCGAGATTAAATCAAGGAGGTCGAGGTGGGCGGAACATGCGGCACGGGGGAGGGGAGGAGTGTTTACAGGGTACTGGTTGGGAGGCCTGAAGGGAGGAGACTGCTCGGAAGACCTAGGCGTAGGTGGGAGGGCAACGTTAAGACGGACGAAAGGGAGAGAGGAATCGACAGAGTGAACTGGATGCAGCTGGCTCAGGATAGCCTGGTGGAGGGCTGTTGTAAGCACAATGATGAACCTTCGGGTTCCACGTAGAAAGTGGGTTTTTTTTTTTTGAAAAGCTGAATAACAATCAACTTTTCAAAGAATTCCTGCGCTGTAGACTGTGTGAGTGAATATAATAAATAGAAAAGACGCTGATTTCAAAAGGTTGTAATTGCAGAAAGATAATGAACAGTTATGGTAGTTCCTTGCTTTCAACCAAATTGAGTGTTTATTACACCAGGCCTTAATTTTCTGCCTAAATGGATGAAACCAGAACTTTTTCTCGATCCTACAACAAAAACCTTAGCCCATTTAAGAATCAGAATCTATGAATTCTGATCTGTTTATCACGTTGCCCTGTATTGTATACATCACAGCATGCCCAGTGAAGACGACCAGGCACTAATGTCGCAACTACATCCTCTGTTCTTTACTTCCGCAGAGATCATTCTATTACCCCACCTTCCACACTAGAACATATTAGTCGCATGCTTCTACCATTTAATTGATGGATTAAAGCCGATGGTGACTTTGTTCCTGTTACAGATGCCTACTTCAGCAGGGCAAACAGGTATAGGAAGTATTGTAAAAATTCATTCATTACCACAAGCTGAGAGAACAGTAATGGACAAAAACAAGGGGGAGGGGGAGGGGGAATACTGAAGGAAAAGGAAGATAAGATAAAGAGCACCAAGAAAGAGTCCAGGCAAAGAAGAGTCAAGTATATGTTTCAGAGCGAACAAAACCTTAGATGGCTGTCTTCTGGGTTGTTGCACTGCGTAGACTTTCAGAAGTTTACCGGCTGCATTGGCGTAGGGGGCAGCGAGGACCTCTGAAACGTCGGCAAACTTCCGACACGCTACTTGGCACTATAACCCAGAAGACAGCCATCTTCAATCCACATACTACAACCCTCACCACGGACAAAAGTTTAAACACTACCAAAATTAAGTCAAACCGTGTAAGACATTCTAACATACCTGCCAACAACAAAATATTAAAGTTAAGTGGCAGACTTGCACGGCACTTTATTCTGCACACATACGTTAAGAAAGCGACGCGTGTACGAACCCATATTCGGAAAGACATTTTTTGCAACATACCACAGTTTCACCAAACCTAACCTAACCTAAACAAAACAGAAAAGAACGCCCACAAACAGTCAGTACGGGGGCTTTTCGACAAGACTACCGCGATGGAAACCAGCAAAGAGTAGCAAAATGCGACAAGGAATAAAATAACACAGAGTACTAGAAAGGCAAAGAGAAACAATTAGAGTTTTCAACCAAAAATTATGAAGAATCTCAACAAACTGATACAGTAAGGCATTTTTCCTGCTTCCGTGATTATTACACGATGTCAGAGAATCCGGACCGCTGGATTTTTCGACCTTGCCCACTGTCTAACGTCACAAAATAGACAACATTTCAAGAATTGGTTCTGTCCTCGTCCTCGGGTGTAGTAAAGGAGGGGGTACCTACTCCGTGGGGTCCATCAGAATAAGCTAACCTCGATTGCTGGACCGATGAACGTTGCGTAACTTTACCGCATCAGACGATGGACAAAGTCCAAAAAACCCAACAGTAAAGATTGCATTAAACCATCGTCAGAAACCTTCAGAATCGAGAAGTATGGAAAATTTACTTTTGCGCCACGCCCAACTTCAAATACTGTAGTTAATTTATTTCTAGATAGATGTCGGTACCCGACGGTTGACAAACGTCATCCCAAAGTATTACCTCAATTGACTAATCGAGAGAATTTTATGACACTTCATATTTTTGAGCATTACAGTGAACTTACAATTTTTTTCACAAGATCACGGACCACGTGAAAGATTGGCATTAAAACCGCGAAGAAAATCTGACGCGCATTAAGTTAACCTACTTTAAAAAACATGCATTATTATTCCAAAGTGGCTGGCTGGTGTATTTCAGGTAGTGACCAACCTAACCTGGTAAAATGCAGTAAACCAGAAGAGCTAAAAGAAGTATCACATTTTACATAACACGAGTTAGATCTTATTAAGTAATGGTGGCCAACGTTCGTCTATAAGCCTAAACGTTACTGCCACAACCAGCTTCATCTGCAATGTCACTTCAATCTGTGAAGATACAGCAATATTAATTTTTGTATGAATAAAATCAGCTACACAAAACCCACATCTCACTCAGAAGCCTCCTTGATGCCGGCTACGACTTGTTCGATCTGTGCTGTAACACTTGTTCGTGGGAGGAAGAACGAGAAGAAACTTCGGCTCGGGGCGTGCTCGGAGAAGGAAGTGGTGGGGGCTGCAGTTCCACATCGTGGAAGTACTTGTGACTCATCGCTTCCATTGCAGACAGTCGCTTGTTGGGGTCGTAAGTCAGAAGTTTCTGAAACAATAAGACACAAAGTATTCAACTATGTACAAACTTTCAAATATAATTACCCTCTTCCCCGCAGCCAAGCTTAGACATGAGCAAAACATTTCCTCTCACTGAATAAAAACTTAATACATCAAGGTAGTAAGATGACAAAGAATATTATGACCTCGTGCATAAGCAGAGGCCAGCAGTGACTCGCACCCAGACAGAAGAACAAATGACGCCCCTCAAGTTCACGCACGAACAACGGCAGGTTCGACACTAAGCTGCTACGCTAAACGCATCTATTTAAGTATAGTGACCTTCCGTAACACGAGTTTTAATGTAAAGGCCTAGGCATTATTTTGTCCATCATCAGGGTGATAGCAAGGACCTCTGAAATGTCGGTAAACTTCTAGCAGACTACACGGCACAACAACCCAAAAGACAATCATCTATGAGGAAGAATGTCTGCAATCTATCATCACACAAAATTTCATACCCAATACTTCCACGGGTTTTTACGAATGGGGGACAAAGAACTACCTCGAAATTAATCACGAAACACATATAGATACAATACGATATCTTCAAATAAAAATAGCAAGTTAAAAATGAAAAAGAGAATCAGTCTGATTAGTGGAACACGACCATCAGTGGTCTGCCTCTAACTCCATACAGAAGTCCCTTTTTGAGAAGCTGAATCACACAGATTGTTAGAAAATTCCCAATCTTTTATGGAGCACGAACGTACACAAGAGCCACCCAACGGATCCTACACTGAGCCGAACAAATTGAGTTCATGAATGAAAGCAGTGGCCAATATTCCTGACATTCAAAATGAGTCTCAATTCTTTTGATGACGTCTCGACAGTCCATCGGTTTACCTCTCCTTAAAAATAACGAGGATAAATAAACGATAAAATGTCGCCGGTGTTGCACGAAACGCATCCAATTATATATCGTCGCCCTTCTTGGCCTCCGTGACATGATGAGACAATCTATTTCTGACATGACAGCAGCTCCAAGGCAAATTCTGTTACTCCCACGACGTCCAGACCAGGACATCTAGTACAGAAATATCGTACCCACACAGTTCACAGATGCCATTTCTCGAATGTTTCGAAACAAATGGGATACCGCGTTGCTTACGCTGCAACGGCTTTGCAGAAAAAATGAGGCAAAGGCCTAGACACTCGAGAATGAGAACATTTTTAGAAGGAAAACTGTACAGAGATAAACTTACGAGACAACTACTAGTTCAATTACCTATTAATGAGTATAAAATATGAAACTGTCGTACGCCCAACAATAAGACTCACTTTCACAGAGATATTTGGGTTGCGGAGACTATACGTTATCCTCATAAATGTGGTCAAGATTTCAGAGCAATCAATAACAGTCGCTGTTCTGGAAGAGCGAGTAGCCCTGAATGAATTTCTGAAGGTACGTCTGTTTCGCCGTCCTGACCACTTCTAATCACTGTATCCAAGTATGCAAAAAAAACCAACAAGATGATTTTTTTGGAATATGATTTATTGTCAAGATAACTGTTAATAATACAGCAATCCCTCATTAATGACAAGTGTTACATTCCTGAAAAACAATGCAGTTAGTAAAACTGCATTTCACAAGATACGGTCTTACGGGGAAATTCGGATTTAGGGAAACATGACCACTGTTAACTTCCATCAAAGCCGATCTAAGAACGACGTATCAAAATTCACGAGCGTATCTACCGTAAACCAAAAATTATGTCCAATGGCAACACAAATGCAAGCGTCAGATGATGGGAAGATTGCAAGGGCAACAGGGACCAAGATCTGCCACTACTTCTACAGCCTACATGTGATAATTTCACAACCAATAGTAAAAACGGATTGGGTTATCTGTCTCGCTTCATGGTCTATCCCTCCCTCCTACATGTGTACCTGTAATAGTCATTTGGGCTCATAATTATGATTACAATAAAACAATGTCAATAATACCAGGACGTGTCCTACCATTTTTCTACAAAATCTTCAGAATGATTCACACACGTCAGTGCCGCACTCCAGCTCCTTACCACCGACTACGCATGGGTTCCTGTAATACATCATCGGCCTCACAGTTCTTACAGATCTGCTGACTGAGGGTTCTATTCTGGCCTTCTTTTGTTTTGGAGATGTCATTTGATGCCATTCCATGGCGTGACATTTCGTTTCTGGGTTAAAATAATGGCACCGGTTTCCACCATCAGTGTTGCATTTAGCAAGAGAAGAATTTCACAATCAATCATCCCGAGTTTGAACTCTACACCATCAGACCAGCAAATACGCTCAAAAACAAAAGAGTAATATAAAGTTCTCTCACCAGAAAGAGATCCTTGCCTGGAACATCTAGCATGGGCACAACTTCAGACACATCCTGGGTCTCCCAGTGAGGGAAGATCTTCTTGTAGTCACGGAGGTTAGACACTCCGGGCCACACGCTTTCATCTGGTGTGCCCAGCGTGCGAAAAATCCTGAATAGCTGGTCAATCTCCGAGTCTCCCGGAAACAGCGCTCGTCGAGTCAGCTGTAATACCAAATTCTTTGTGCAGAAATAAAACCAAGACATGTATAAGTTCATGTTTCATACACACAAAGGCGAGTCAAATTAAAACTCCAAAAGAAAGAAAAAATTGAAACATATCATCACAGTTAAGTCATCAGCAACGGTTAGAGGCACATATTGTGTGCGATAGATCTGGCAATGCAGGCTGCATGAATCACGCATGAAAGAGAAATAGCGTTGTCATCAGTATCTTGGTTAGCAACGGTGCGAAACCCATCAAAATCCACTGTCGCACTGAATTGCAGAATTTTAACACGTGCTTATCGCTGTAGCAGGTGTACAAACGAAGTAAAAAGTTTAAAAAAAAGTGTGTACGGTGAGCCAGATGCTCCTCAATCGGACAGGACCCACAGAGTCGCGACACCGCAGGCGATTTCGGACGGTGAACATGTCGTCACGGAAAACTTTCATGTCACAGTGGACAAAGTGGCTGCCATGTTGCACATCAGTTATGGTTCAGATCACTTTAACATCCACGATTTGATGCAGTTCCACAAAGTGTCTGCAATGTGGTTGCCTAGACAACTGACTCTTGAATTCACATAATCGAAGTGCAAGAATGTATTTTTCGCAAGCGCGATGCCATGGGGGTACGTACACAGACACCAACGTTTCCTCAGTCTTCAGACCTAAAGATCGATATAGTATGTTCTTCCATAATGGCGATATCTACCTACAAATCCACACAGAAGCTCAACACTGGCATAGTACAAAAGCGATCCCATATGCCAGAGAAATGGGACGACAGACAGGAAACACTAACAACAAACTTACCATTTCTGCAAAGACGCAACCGAGGCTCCAGACATCAACAGACGTTGAGTAGAATTTGCTGCCCAACAGGATTTCAGGTGCGCGATACCAAAGAGTCACAACTTCATGAGTGTACGTGCGTACAGGCATACCGAATGCACGTGCCAGCCCGAAGTCTGCCAGTTTGATATAACCTCTCCTATCAATCAGCAGGTTCTGCGGCTTCAGATCCCTGTGCAGCACGCGGTGCACGTGGCAGTACGCTATGCCTTTCAAAAGCTGGTACAGGTAGCTCTACGAACACACAATTCCCAACTTTGAACACTCATCACACTCTCACACTTTGATAGTTTGAATACAAGGTTTATACAAATTAACTTTGCAACTTTATTCATGAATAAAATCCTTTATGAAAAGACAGACACGCTAATCGTCATCTACGAGAGAAAATCTCAAAGTTTCACAGAGTCCCCAGTAGATGACAGCACCCATCTTTGTCAATTGGGTCGGTTGCCATGAACCCGCGCCCTGCACGGGTTTTCGTCTACTCCCAGCAATATTCTTGTTATTAATCCAATCAAAATGCACTGAACTATAACCATAAATAAATATTTTAATATGGGTCACATGACATTTTGTTCAACATGAAAATTATTGGATCAGAAAACCATATATAATTTCTGAAACTTTCTCCTAACACCAAACACTTAAACTTCAAGAAATCTGCAACAGTTCGCAAATAAGCAAAACTTATATAAAAATCATGTATACGGAATATAAAATAGTTAGATTGAATTATTCGTGTAACTGAGGATCTATAACATAGATGAAACTAAAGAACTACAAATTATCCAACAGAAAGTACATAACAATAGCTGCAATAAAATTAACACGACACAAAGAAAAATATAAGAACAAATATGAGAGCCATTTGCAAGCGACACACGACCAACACAAAGCACAAATGATAAACCATCATAGGAAAAAAAATGGCCATATTTACACCACAACAGAAGAGGTTAAACATATAACAAAAATTATTCACAGACACAATCATAAAAATAGCCTTCCATACATTGAATACCATTATGAGCTTCACTGTAAACAATGTCCACTTTACTTCAAGGCTAAAAAGGCTCTACAATACAAATCGGATATAAACAGCACATACGAGCAATATTTAACGGGAACTCCTCTGTATGAGTCCAACATATACTAAAATTAGGGCACACATATGGACGTACAGATGCCACGACCAACATTATAAATATTGCTAGAAAGGGCTAATATCTTAGCAGTTTAGAAAAATATTACATTTCGTGTGCATGACTCACTCTGACTGACTCTACGGCACACCAGACCGAAGCCAAACCTTGGCCTCCTCCCATGTGGGAGGTTTCTTTGTCTTTTATGAGTAGCGAGTGACCAGCCCACTTCCTCTGCACAATTTCTACTCAATCCTGATTTGACTACCAGAGCCATCTAGTAGAGAATCAGGAGAGACTTGGCTGAGAAATGACCACTGAATTTTGCTTACGAAACATCTCGTTCATGCTCGTAAATCTACGACATGGGACCGCAGGCTTTACTTCCCCTCCGAAGGAAGTCGTGCTATGAATTTTTATCACCCTTAAAATTCCATCGACCTCGGCCTGGCTTGAACCCGTGAACATTGGGTCCAGTGGCGAACACGCTAACCACTAGTCTGCCAAGGGCGACCATTTAGTGTACATATAAAGAAAAAATCTGTATGAGGTTAAAGCAGACACAACCTTATCTTTGATTCTTTCTACATCTCTACTCCCTGATACGTCTGCATGGTGGGATGCTTAGTCATTCATTAGGGGCAATTTTACTTTTATTTACATGTAGAGTTAGACATGGAAAGATATATTTCAATGCAAAAAAAGTCATCTTTAAAATGACTACTTTAATCACAGTCATTCACTGCTTCACAGCTTGCCCTAAATTTAAGCCTCCAGTAAATATTCTTGGACGTGTTAGAGTTCAAGTGTACCCAATCACCCAATTTCTCCCTCCTACTACCCCTTCTCACCAAAAGCCGACTAGCTGGCTGCTGGCCTCACGTTCACATGCCTAAGCAGAGGTGAACGATCATCCAACCAGATATAGGGTGACGTGTGGTCAGCACAACGAACCCCCAGCCATTGCTAGTTTTCCTGACCGGATTACGCTACTCATTGTAGCTCCCCAATTTCTTCACGATGCTGGGTTGGGTTGCTGGTTTGTACAGTAACCGGGTCAAAGATAATAAATTTCAAGCTACCAGTTAACAGATGAGAAAGAATAATACATAGAAATGGCATGAATTTTGTATTTTGTAATTATGAAAGGGTAATTCATGTCAACTTCCTGCGACCTCATGCAGCAGCACTGCCCTTGTTCGTGACATACGAAAAGGTTAAGTACAAAGGGATCTGAGGTTTCATGACCATAAAAATATGGATTGCAGTCTGCTGGGGTTATGACACTGGGTAGTCTTGAAATTACAAAAATTTCCAAGGCATCTGTCTCCATCTTCAGTGTAGTACTACGTGTCTCACCTTTACAAGTGACTGTGGCAACATTTCTGGCTGTGAATCCAAGTACTTCTTCAAGTCTTGCATGAGAAACTCAAAGACGAGGTACAGCTTCTTTCCCGCTTGAACAACATCGAGCAGTCTAACGACATTTGGGTGATCAAGCTCTTTCAGCAGCGAGATCTCTCGTATGGCCGTCGATGGGACGCCCTCGGTCTCCCTGCGATAACAAAACATTAATGACTGCGAGGCAGCCTCGTGAAAATGTGTTAATAAAGCGTATACTGTACAAACCTGTGTTAGTTGCTGTAGCAGATGTTAAGGCCACCATGAACTAAGCTGAATCATGTGGTGCTACGCATCTCGGACACAACGTGGCAACCGCACGAGTCAGCTCCACTCAGGGCAGGTTAGTGTAGCGACACATGCAGTCCAATAGTTAGTTGTATAGCAACATGCAGCACCAGTTATAAAATTAGAAATTCATACAACATTACAATTGTTGTACGCCAGCTCTCGACAAGTAAGCAAGAAATCACACATTTATTATTCTACGTGACAACCTTTTATTTATCACTGAACCGTACATCACGATTATGGCTGAAGACAATTCTTCTCATCTCAGGCCCAGAGAAGCTACCTGCAAGGCAGAGGGTGAAATCATTTGTACAGGTTAATCATGAAGTACCCATGCCTCAGTGCAACTTAGGGGCTCACATGCGCTGTAACCGTCATCGGTCCCAGAATTTGGCCTATTATCAGCATTTCAAAACATAACCAAATGCTTTACCAAAGTGGTTAGATACTCCCGCTTCATAACTCGGAGAATCTAAATCTGAATTTGGAATTTACGCCGTGGTTTTCGTGGCAAATAAGTCAGCCACAACGTCAACACATCCTTCGCAATTCATCGTCATTCTACCAATATCATACAACCTATGCAGTTAAATAAAAGAATGCAACAGAACAATATGTATTAAATGACCTTCCTAAATATCCTCACCTTGCTCAAATTTATACTAAAAAAAATTAATTAAGGGTTCCGTTACCTCATGCAAAGTAATAACCAACTTTGCCCTTTATTGATTAGACTTGTAGCATGTTCCAGCTTCATCAATCCATCTTTTCCTTGGTCTACCAACATTCCTCCTTCCTTTCACCATAACCACTTATATTTTAAGATGTTTCATTACCTGAGACACTTTTAATAAACTTTCTTCAGTTCTCAGTTTACCTCATTTAACACCTCAAGTTCTTGAATAAAAATTTACTTGGATATTATCCATCGTCTAGTAAATATAAAACGTAAAACGACGTTTCAGAGATGGGACTCTATCTCCGTCTTCAGGTTCCTACACAGTTGGGGATTAGGGATTAGCTCTATCTAGTGGGCCCAACTGAGTAGGAACCTGAAGACGGATACAGAGTCCCATCTCCGAAACGTCGTTTTACGTTTTATATTTACTAGACGATGGATAATATCCAAGTAAATTTTTATTCAATTGACTCTTCACCATCGTCAAGAAGTTTTAGATTGGATATACCTCAAGTTCTCTTAAAAACCTCATTTCTGTTGCTTGTATTCTAGTCAAAACTCTCTTCCTGTTGACTCATGTTCTACTTTCATACGGCAACTGCGGCAGAGTCTTGACAACATGAAGCATTAAGTCGTGCGCATTTTCAAGATTATGTTTTTAATATTCTATTAATACATCCACACGTAGCTTGAAAAGACACATCTTTATACATCTCTTAAATAATATCGGGGTCAAGATATTTGACCTTACTAACCACGCATCACATCTTATATGCAGACCGGCCGGCCGTGTGTTACATCACCGTAGTGCTAAAGCACTAATCCTGGGGTTACATCCAACCAGCAGTCCCACGGTGTCTTAAATTGCCCTTTGCTGTATAATGGTTAACGCGCGCACCTGTTATATAACTCTGCGTCCATACTGGCTCTTGGGAGCCCACCCAGCCTCATGTCCAATGTTCCAGGGGTGAGTGTGGCCGGGGCATGAAAATGACCACTCACCCCCGTCTAGGACCAAGTTTAAGAATGAGTACGAGCTTCCCCCCCCCCCCCAAAAAAAAAGCTTTTATGGCATGTAGCAGGACAGTTTTACTTTTTATAGTTGTTCTGTAACTGCATCCTAGTTTTTTTTTGTGTGTTCGTCACGAAAATTTCAATTTGAAAACAAAAGTAGTGACTGGAAACAATGAAATATTTCCATGGAGAAATGATTTCATTTAATGAAATTAAATACGCTTGGCAGTCATTAAAAGCATTATCCTCAGTTATCTAACTACTTCGGTAACTCGGTTTGAGAAATATCTTCCAACTGATTGGAATATAAGAAACACAACTGGATAAGAAATCCCTTCAATGCACCATCAGAGCAAACAAAACACCTCTCGCTACTTCCTCAAGAAGGGGAACTGTCTAATGACAGGACTTTTCAATTGGTATTTCTGAATAAAGATACGTGTGACTTCTGGTTAACTGTCAAAAACAACCAATCGCTTGTGGCAGAATTTGCAATTAGATCTTATCTTTGTTAATCAGTATTCTTATGTTAACATACGTTATGTCGTAGTATCATACAAGCCTTGCAATGTTGAGAACAGTCTGAGAATGGTATTATCAGATATTGAACCGAAATTAAATCTTCTACGTTCAAGATGCAGGCACATCCATCTCATAAACATGGCAAATGTTTAAAATATTTACACACAAATAGCCTCGCACAATATGCTTTTAAAATTTGTTTTTGTATTTTGTATTGTTAAGCTATACAATAACTGGATAGGTCACTATAAAGTAAATAAGTTTGGGGGGAGGCATTGAAGCCTGTGAGACTAACTGAGCAGGGGGGGGGGGGGGGGCATAAAAAATTACAAAACTCCTGCTTTCGATCGAAAAAGCAGTTACCACCAGTCAGATTTCTGGAAATAGAAGGGACTTACATTTGGAAATTGGTTAAACACGACTGTTTTAATTTCACATTCGGAGGAATATCAAATTCTCTCTAGAAAACTTCACATTTCCCCAGGATCTGTTTGTATTATATGTTTTATTTAATATTCAACCACAATACCTTTGGCTGCCTCTTCCTACATGTTCCAATTGGTATTATGCACACAGTTTATCCATCAATGAAACATGCTCAGCACACCCATGCTATTACACACATTTTCTTTGCAATACAGTCCTTGCCATCCCCTCATAATCGATTTCAAAGGTACAGTTTTATGTATTAAATTGGTAGACTTTATTTAACATTTGAATTTATGTAAAAGTTGAAATTCCGATGTCACATTCTGCAGATATAATAAATTCTGCACATTAAACCATACCACTCATTTAGAAGACAGTCGTACTGTTTGTGGGGCGTTCCTATGCATCAAACTTCTTGGTTATTGTATTCAACAAATTCCATGCAATAATAATTATTACACTTCATACGTAAAACGAAAAATTAGTTCTTACCAGACAGCACTTCTTGGAGTGCCTGATGAATTCCGTTTCCATTTTATGCCTCACAAGGAAAAGTACCCCGTATTACGGGGTACTTTTCCTAGTTTCGCTGTTGTTAAAGGCCTAATCCAGCCATGATGTTAAGATGACAGCTGGTAAAGTAACTCGTCAACCGAGCATAGTTCACCTTTATGCGAAAACGATGATAAAACATCTTCACATTCACAAAATGCGGGAAATTCTTTAAATATGCAGATATTTTGCACATAATTGTATAGCAGACGCCAAGCAACACCCAAGAAATGACATTTTACAAAGCTACAAGCTTCCTCCCCCCACCCCACTTCTGTCACAAAACATCAAACATTCAAAGCCTACAGACGTTACATCTAGAAGGCGGTGATCACAGCACACAAGATTTTGAGTTAATTTTTACACTTCTAAGATGATTTGTGCTGAGTTTGTCAATTAAGTCGTCAATACAATTTTCACAAGAGGTACGAAAATAAATGTTAGCATTACAGTACAGTAATTTTTCATAAGATTACATGAGTATAACCTCAAAAAATTACGCTGTTGACGCTCAAAGCAGTGTGTAAACGTGAATGCTATTAGTTGTTTAGCAGGAATAATAAATTTCATACAAAACTTTCACTAGGCACTTCATTTAACAGATACAAGTCCATGTCAAACAACAGCTCATACAATGAAAGCATTCCATAACCTGCAATTGACTACACTGCAGTGTATTTCAGAGAGAGTATAAATTGAATAGTCTTCAATGTCATTTCTCTTGCAGTTGAATAACGTCATCTCCATGCATTTGTAAATGTTTGTAAACTCTGGGGACCTAATATTCAACATGTAACATCAGGTTCCATAGGTTATTTCTTGGCTAGCAGACGTACTATTAGCTGCCTATCATCTATTATGAAACATCATTGTAAGACCCCACATTAAGTGGTGTTAGCACCTAGGTTCAAGAAACAAATCAGGCATACAAAAGCTAATAACCCTAACACAGGATTTTCCCAACATATTCTACAAAATTGTCACTCATATAGCACCTTGGAAGATGCAATGAACCGCTACAACCTATTTTTCAAATCCTGATAAACTCCAATAATACCTAAAAACTATACTCTCCATCCACCATCCTAACCATCCCTCGCTCTATCATCCAACCAGATCTACTCCTCAACTTCAGCCAACCCCTTCAGATCAACTGCAGCTTTCCACAAGTAACTACATCCACAAGGTCCACTCTACTAAAATTGGTACGATGCTTAAGACACAGTCCATTACATGATGAAATCTATCATACTATACGTTGCAACAACCCAGAAGACAGCAATCTTCTACAGAAAATATGTATGCAAATTAGCAGTAATATCTGTTAGTTTCAAACACTTGAAGAGAACCACAGGAAGATGTTGAGTTGAGGTTGAAACATGTAGTGGATTTATAAAATGAAGCTTTCATGGCAACTGAAGTTGATGAAAGACTCTCAGGCTACAAGCCGCGTCAGGTAGCTGAATGGTGAATACACCATATCCTCTGCAGAGCCCAAGAGTCTTTCATCAATGTAGTGGATTCTTAATAAACACTGAAACTATATTTAATTTTTTTTTGTGTGTAGATGGACTGTCAACGTAATGGCACTCCCACCTCAAAGATTTTTCATCTGTACTATTATAGGAAATTAAAACAGGTTTAGGGTAGCCTCCAGTGTCATAATGTCAGTTCCAAATATTTTATCAAAATTTGTCCATCATTCTTGAGTTGAATCATGCGGACAGACAGCCACAGTCAGGCCTATATTTTCATTTTGCGCAAAGAACACATAACAGCTGATCATATGAGATTTCCAAAATCTTGTGACACTTGTTACAGGCAAATCTGAGTATGGAAAGTCAAACACCTAGATGATTGGTTCTCAGGCTCTGAACAATTGTTGGTACTTAGGAAATGTAGCCTTCTTCCATGCAGATGGAAAGAATCCGATGTTAGTACAGCTTTGATACCTTTGCGGCAAGACAAAGAAATGCTACGTAAACCCAACCTTGTGTTAAGATATTCTACCATTAACAGGCACTTCCTTAAGTATATTACCAGTACATACAAAGACTTTTACTGTCTTAGTAAGGATAAGAGAAAACTGATAAGACAGAAAATCTTCACACTGTGAATGGAGATTTTTTTTAAAAAAAACCTTGCATACCAGTGTTATCTAAATAAATAAATATATATATTGTATTATTTATTATTCACACTTCCAAGATATGAGGTTTAATGGAGGGAAAATCATACATGCTGGGCAATTGAAAATTCAGTCACCTTAACAGAGAGTCAATGAGAAATATAAAAGAAAAATGTGTTTATTTTATATCCACCTATTTACTGAAAAAGGACACTGTTACATTTGCACCATCAACATGACACTACAAAAACTCTCTTCCAATCTATGAATCTATGGATAAAATGTATGACACAAGAATTATACGATTATGTGTTGAGACAGAATAAGAGTTCATAATATGATACGAGGGTCATTAAAAATGGGAATGACTCGCCATCTTATGTAACACCTAAATAGAAATAAAATTTAGAAAAAGCAAAGCTGTTTCATTATACAGTATGTTTCTCAAGCGCAGACTCGGGCAGAAAATTCGGACACCCCTCCCATCAAGTCAGGCTAAACGCTCTAAAAACTTTACTGCGCAAGAAGCATACTGCCTGCCCCCAAAAACAAAGCACAATGAACCAAATATGCCAGTAGAAATGTACGAATCTTCAGACTCATTATGATTAAATAAAATCACCTAATAATTTATTCAGGTGCAAACAACTGTCACAGTATCTTATTTACCCCATGGAGCCGAGTCCTTCCTCAGAATCCAACAGTCGCTCACCCACTCAAGAAGTTCCCAACATTTTATGGAACCTGAAGGTTCATTTCCATGTTCCCAAGAGCCCACCACTGGTCCCTATCCAGAGCCAGATGAATCCAGTCCATACCACCTGATCCTATTTCTGTAATATCCATTTTAATATCATCCTCCCACCTACCACATAAGCATTCCTCTTCTCTCACATGCAGGCTACATGCCCCACCCAGTGACAGTATCTCATAATAAATATTATGTAACATATATAGACAAGATCAATTTTTAAAAATGCATACAGTAAACACATTTCAGCACACTATTACTGGATAGTTTGTGAGTTATCTAATAACATCACATAACACGGGGTTTTCGCAACCCATAGCTTTAATATATTTATCTCTACTAGTGCTATTTCCTATTATACATGTTCTATCTTATGACTATATTTCTACTGCCCCATCCCCAATTCATAATATAAATTCTTGACTTTAATCTCCCATTTGCACCTCATTTTATATACGTGAAGTCACGTATTTCTAATTCTATAATATTTATACAATTTATTATTTTCTTGTACACAATCCCTTCATTATTTATAAATCATTTCCTGCTCAAAAATTGTTCCCTCCACTTTATTTCAAAAAATTTTAATAATATATGTATAGCATCTTCAACCATGCCAACTAGCGGACATATTCCTTTCTCAAATCCTTTCTTCGTCCCTCTCAACTTCCTGATACAAGTCTTAAACCAATGTAGCCCACTTCTCGTTCCATGTACAACAAATTATGAATTTTTCTCTAGCCCATTCCTTTTTCATATTGCTAAAAAAAAATTATTTACCTCTTCTCTACAAACAGATTCTGTCATTCTGTACACTGCACATTTAACTTTTTTTTACACATTCCATAACAGTATTTCTAAACTGATCACTCAATTTCTTTGCCAGCTATCAAATTCTAAATTGTTTATCTCCCATTCAAAGCACGCCCTTACTCGTTCTTCATTGTCCATCTGCAGAATTATTTGCCAATATTTCACAGCAAGACACAATATCTTGCCCCTCCTACTATCTCTTCCCAGCAACCCCGTTCACTGCAAAGCCAGGTATCCCCAAGAATTTTTTACTAGGGTCTCCCATGAATTTCCGTCGACCCCTCGTCCAGTCCCAATATTTCTGATCCATACATTAATCTCAGCTCACACACAATCTTGTATACATTCTCTAACGGGTACGCCCTCGTATCAGGTGTTCTTGTTAAACACTCGTCAATAGCTATAAGGACTAGTTTCCTTTTACCATTTGGTTCATCTTATGCCATTTTCATTCTAGATGGCTTATTTCATTTACGACATTTATTATCTGATCAGACATAAACTATTTCCCATTATTTTTAATTCCACCCCCCCACCCCCATGTCTCAAAAATTGGCATTTCATTTACGATTCTTCAGATTACATTTTAACTTTCAATCGCTACGATTTTTTCTATTTGGAACAAATGAGATAAAGGATGATTAAATATGTACGACAAACTGGAAAGGATGGTGAAAAAATGGTTGTGACCTACCGTTTAAAGGTAACATCCTGACATTTGTCAGAAGGGACTGAGGAGAATCACGTCTCTATCCACAAATCATATCTGACACCTTTTGAACGCTACTTCGGTCTCAATACACTGATATCCATTCAGGGCTACAATTTTAACTTCAAACAGCTCTGTAGACAACATTCTGTAACTTCTCATATAAGCTTTGTAGTATTTTCTTTAATATCAATAGATGTGCCCCACATGGTGTTACTCCTAACCTCACAAACTCATAAAAACCATTCCAATTATAGACACACTTCATGGATCTTTCTCTTAGTGTCACAAAGTTGGGCAGTCCAGTTTATTTGGATTGGATAACCGCTGTGGCTGGGTAAAAAACAGTTGTTCTCTTTGAACCAGGCAAAGGAAATGAGGAAGATGTCTTTGGAGACACCTTCCGAAGCCTTTCTTAAAACATTTAATCTTCTGGGATCACTAAATTCTTGGACTATGCCCATTGTCTGTGTTTTTAAAAAGAACACTCTTTCGGAAGCTGCGTCTGTTTCTGTCCTCGGGTTAAACAGTTGGGAGGGGCACCTACTCAGTTGGATCCGATAGAAAGGGTGACTGAGGTTAGGTCTTTCTATGAGACCCAACTGAGTAGATGCCCCTCCCAACTGTTTAACCTGAGGACGGAAACAGACGCAGCTTCCGAAAGAGTGTTCTTTTTAAAAAAACAATAGTCCAAGAATTTAGTGATCCCGAATGTAACACACCATCGTCAGCACCCTTTAAAATTGATCAAATATTTTGTCAAATAATACTTTCTACCATGAACTAGCCCAAAATTTCTGAAAGCTGGAATATACAATTTTATTTCCAAGTATGATCTTTATAAAAACAAATGTTAAAACATTTTATAAACATTTATCTTCTTATACAAGACAACATTTCTTAACTTCGCTCAAAAATAAAATGATGGAAAAACTGTTTTTAAAGAAACAAGTGAAAAATACAAACCTCTTCGAAGGGAAATTTACTGATCTTTTAGACAGAGCTGTAATGGTGATCCATTCTAAGTTAAATAGATCACAGCAGCGATAATGTAATGACCACATGCAAGATGCTCCTGTGGCTTCAAACCAAAACAAAAATTTACACACACTATGATGACCAGGTTTAAACTGAAAGCAAGTGGTGGGAATTATCTGGTTCTTCAGTCTGGATCACAGCCAGAGTGAACAAGGTAGGCCACAGGACCGAAACTCAAGGCTGTCTGAAAAAGAACGGTTTTGCAAGGAAGAAATGAACACAAAACAACACCAGAGGCAGCAGTACACACTCATCACTTAGTGTTTCATGGGCTTTTTCTCCAGTCAGGACGACTGAGATGATATTGGGCTTGGTTTTCTTTTTATAACCCATGTTCCCTTTCTATTTTCAGCCCTGTCTTCGGCTCCACAGAAAAGGTCACGAACAAAGTGTTTACTAAATTACAAGCGGGCCATTTCAATTCATCATCTGCGAAAAACAATACTACAAATGGAAAGTGCGTCTTCACATATACACAACATCAATGAAAGAATACGATGAAATATTAACCGCAAACTTCACAGATAAAGTTGCGGTCAGTACGTGGCTTTTAGTGTCTTGAGACCAAAGTGCCATTCAAAAGGCTTCAGATTCGAAGTATCTGCGTACTGATGAATCTGCAGTGGACTAAACTTTAAAATAGCCTCCCCAAGTGCTTCCTTCCACATAATTTCCAATTCATTCAACACACAGTCTGAACTACTGATAGCATCATTAAATAAACCACAAACCAAAAGAAAGGAACACCTAAGGGAATATTGATAACCAACATCTTTACCACATAAACACGCACTATTATTATGATACTGCAATATGGCACAAGACTCATTGTGTTAGATGGAAGCTGCTCCAAATCTAACCTTATAACAAAATAAAATCATACAATTAGCTGATAGCAGAAACATAAAGATTACATTATGCAAAATAATTAACAAACTAAAAGTTCCGGTTTCCCCAAACCCACTGAATTAGCATACAACTGCACACTGTACTGTATCATATTAGTTATACTATAAGCTTCAATAACCAAGGCAAATATTTGTAAATATATCCAAGAAGTCAACAGTCTCTTGCAAATGCAATGTAAATGAAGGTATGATATTTTCTGTAATCAAGTCCAAGGCAGTTTCATAAAAATGTCTGAAACCTCACAGTATCCATATGTAACTCCAACTAAGAAATACATCCACTCTTTACTTAGCCTAATAATTCAAAAAGGCTGAATAAATTCTAAACTCTACAAATAGACTCATGGGTGCAAACACTAGCATGGGTACTTGAACTAAGCATACAGATTTGTATTTCTTACAGCTCAAAAACTGATACATACAATACATCAAATTCCTGTTATGACCAGACCATTGGAACACACTGCACATGCATTTCATTGTCAATTAGATACAATCAAAATTTTTAGCCATGCATCACGAGGTGATGTACGTATATTGTAGTATGATAAACGGACGTTCGTCCAACACGTACATCGTCAATTACGTGAAAACGGATTAATATTAACATTACGTGTTCAAGATTATCCAACTTACGTTTCCAACCGAATCTTCTTAAGTGCTACAAGATTCCCACTCACTTTATCTCTGGCTTTATAAACAACACCATATGTCCCTTCACCTATTTTCTCAATTTTCAGGAAATTGTCCATAATGTCTGTTATAAAATTATAAATTACACATGAAAACAAAGCAGAATAATATACCTAGTCAACACAACTCACATCGCAGCTTTCCCGCCTTCATATTTCACAGCCTTCTGAATGTGTTTGCTTAACTTGGTAGTTATCTACTGACTGTTCGCGAGCTGAAAACCTCTGGCTGGTATGCGGCGTTGTCGGATACGTCATACCGTACGACAGAGAGAGAAATACACACCCCCAATAAAAAAAAAATGCTACTATCCATTCTGAAAACATTATCTCATTTCAATAGTTTTATTCTGCAAACGTCAGTTTCTGATGTGTCGGTAAGATCAGACTTCTAGTCATGGTCATTACTACTTCTGTCGATTGGGGGTTCACGACTTTTGCTGTCTGTAGCCCCAAGCCTGGACAGAAATTTTCACTCCCGACGTCCAATTATCAATGTAAGCTCTTTCAAATAGCATTTTTTGTTGTCTTCGACATTTGCTCTCCCCGTTTGTCTCATAATATAATATAAAGACGTTTTACCGCACGGGAAATGTGTTCTTTCACGGAGGTAAAAATCTCGGATATTTCTCTTTATGACACATCCAGCAAAATCATCCACGAATACAGTTGTATGTTCAGGCCTGGTCTTTCGCTTGTTTTCCGGGGTTGATACCTTACCTTTCCTTGTGTGTCGCTTTTCTTTCATTTACAAATAACCTCGCGGCCTTCAGAATTAATAGCTTTTCTCTTTAAAAAAAAAAAAAAGAATGCGTCTGTACTCGTCGGCTGTGCTTGTCAACTTACATCGCCCCCATGATTTCCGTTCCGTAAGTAAAGCGCTTGGGACAATGACTATTATAACACTAAACGCTTTCACTTATGTGTGTTTGTGAAATGAAGATGAATCACGATTAAAAGTTTGCGATAAACATAATTTGTATGTTTTCGCATTGAACAATAAGGCATTCCCTCATTCCACGAACACTTCCTCTCCTCCACAGTTTAAAGAGTCGCTTAGCTGGGGAAGTTATTACGTATTCTCTTTAGTTCGTAGCTAATCTGTAGATGGCAGAGAAGTGCATGTTTGAAGATGGCTGTCTTCTGGCTTGTAGCGTCGTAGTCTGCTAGAATTTTACCGAGGTCCTTGCTGCCTACATCATCAGAGCGATGATTCCAGCCGTGAAATCCCCAAATCCTTTCCTTGTAAGAGGGTAAAATTTCGCAACCAAATTCCATCTTCAAAACCTGCATTAATATTTCTTTTTCCTTCGTCTTTCTAATAGGATTTTGAAAGGGGTCCCACCATTAAAAAATTCTGCAGGCCTTCATTCCTTAGGCAGGTTCAAAGGTCATCTTAACCTTGACTTCACTGTCCTGGATGACCCGGAATACGTTTTTCTCCACGTCGGTGTGGAGGCTAAGATCTCGCATCGTTTATACAGAAATATTGAAATGGTATATATATATATATATATATATATATATATATATATACATATTGTGATATAATAAATATATATTATTTAAATCTTGTCCGTCTAATCACAATAAATTCTTATTAAATATTAAAATATTACAATAATTAACATTTAAAATATTTAAAATATTCGATAAAGAACATCATTTAATATTTTAAATATTTTAAATGTTAATTATTGTAATATTTTAATATCTGATAAGAAATTATTGTGATTAGACGGACAAGATTTAAATAATATATAGAAATATTGAATTTGAAAATTATTTCCAAGCGATTAATGCAAGAGAACACGTTAAGAACCATACATAACAAAGGATAAAATCTTTCTTCTACGATTTGGAAATCCGGTTGGATACTAAAAGTTTTCGTACTTAATAAAAACATGCATTTTAATATTTATATTTCCAAATAAGTTAGAGTAAATTAAATAATGACAGACAAGGAAAAATTTGTATCTCAGGAAGGCGTCCACGAGTTAAGATCAGACGTAAACCATTTGTCATGCTATTTGGGCACGGGGGGGGGGCAGCTTGAATCTTTACATAAAAAGCCTATTATAGCCTATAGTGTTTTTAACAGACGTGTGTGACCTCAAACACTAGGCCTAACTCTTCCAACCTGTAATCGGAAGATTCCGGATTCAAAACTCGTTTCGGACACCGAAATATTCTGTGGTTTGTCCCAGTTCGTCACGCGAATTCAAGGTCACGAAGCCTAGTTTGCGTTTGAACACGAAACGACTGTTTGTATACATATTTTTATCAACCCTAATTAATCTCTGCTACTAATAATTCATCTATTCTTCTAAAATAACGTGATTTTCTATAAATTAACGTATATACATGAATATTATAAAGCATAAAATAATCCTATATGTGATATGTTCACATTGACTGGTTGTCTGATAAGCTTCAAGGTCTCCACCTTCAGGAAGGGCTTGGCCCAATATCGTAATCTCTGCTCGAACGAGAAATGTTATTTCCCATCCGATATTCTGGTGAACACGTTATTGATAACTTTCTGTTTACTTCTGATACGTGAAGGTGGTGATGGGATTTTCTCAAGAGATGGGAGATGAACGGATTTTCCATTGAAGATCTTTTCCTTCTGTGTGACAAGCGTAGATCCTAAACTGTCCTTATCAACGACTGGTCGGTCATTGGACAGGGCAGCGTGATTATATAATTGTCTGGATTTCCGCTTGTGGTTAAACTCCATGGCTCCACTTTGAAGGGACATGTCAATTGCTGCAGATAGGAATGTCCTGGCGGCGTCACAAGCCGGGTCCAACCTCGTCGGAGTGTTCCTCGTACCAGAAGATTCTTTCCTGTTCTCATTAATATCTTCTTCAGAAATCTTACTCATTCTTTGTCGTCTGTTGTCGCCCTGAATGGAAACATCGATACGTGTTAACCGCCAAATACTGGATAATTGGGGTGATTTAATACGTCATAAAACATCATTGATTTTCTTAGGAATTGGTAGACCCAGGGTCTCAGAATTAATGTAATAATTTTGGCGAAACAAGATAAATATTTTGGCAGTGACGTAACAGAAAATATTAGTCCTCATTGTCTATTACTCTGTTTTAAGACGTACGTCCATCGTTCAAACAAGAGTCTCTCTCATATATAACCGTTTGGCGACGACTGGTTAATTGGGTTTTTATTTAAAGAAGAATTTTTGTAACAAGTTTCAACAAGACAATTAATCTAGATAATGTTATATTTTAATTCAGTAGTCTGAATTAAAATCAGTTAAAATAACTGTTAACACCGTACGGGTAGGACTCGATTTACGTCGATTCAATTTACGTCAGTTTCAATTTTACGTCTCTCATAGATCACGACTGGTATTGTAATAAAACTTAAATTTTAATAAAATTTTAATATTAAATGATAAACTACGGCCTAAAATTTAGATAATTAAACAAAAATCGGAATATAAAATGCGACGAGAAAAAATAAAAATACATTAATTGATTAATTTGTACAGTTCTACAGCCATACTATAAATTATTATCAGAAAATAGGAAAGCCAAACAGACATCTATTCTGTCGTTTTTAAAAGCAGTAAATTTTCTATTTAAACATTATACAATTTTGAATACGTAAATTTCATAAAATAAAACATTTTTCAAGTATTTTGTGTTGATTACTGAAAAACGTGAAACGGAACCTAATGTATTTACTTACATATGTTCCCATTATATTTTTGCTTCAATTTACGCCGAAAATGTCATTAACCTAACCCCGGCGTAAACCGAGTCCTACCTATATATTGACATAGACTACTCAGGAAATTTTCCACGCGTGAACATAATAAATGTGATGTGAAATTCAAGAATAGAATGAAATTACGCGAGACAATAACAAAGCGGATGTATTTAAAAAAAAAATTGCAGGAGAATCGATAAACGTCTTCTCGATTGTCGAAAGACAACTGACGGGCTGGGCGCGAGAACGTTATACATCACGTGACCTGCGTGGGCTCTTGTACAGTCACGGGGATAAAGTGTGTTTATTAATCCAGTCGAAACGTCCTGATCGCACTGCAAAGCCTATTTGTGAGAAATCAGCTGAGAAAAGTCTGTATATTCACTTAGGAATGTAAATAAGAGATTAATTTATTTTTATATTTCGGTTTTCAGATATCATATGGTAGGTTAATGAAATTTTTAATCGAATATTACATGAGTTCTTACCGTCGTCAGAAGTCATCTAAAAATATATAGAATATCCTCAACTTAGCTCACGATTTGAAATATGAAAAATCTTTTAACTTATACGTGTACATTAATTCTACAGAAATATGTAGATATTATCTAATCAGACGTGATTTTAACACCTGTGTTAATCAAACATTATATTAAAATTTTATAAGATAGTATAATTGCGTCATATTGTGAATCAAATATTAAATTAATTATTCGGTTTTGTCCGTCTAATCACAATTATATTTAAAATTTACAAATAATATAATTAAAATATCATTTTATGTTCCACATCGAATAATCGAATAATTAATTAAAATTTTAGTTCAGCATTTGTTTAAAATACTCCCACGAAGAAATTTCTTTCAAAACCAACTTTCTTTTAGCCTTAAATTTTAAAATGACCTTTACTCTAAACAGGATGTGACGTAACTCTTCATTAAAAGGCTAATGACGTAAAGCGCTGTTATTGTATTAATTTTGTGACATTTCCGGTGTAAACGAATCGCTCGGAAGGTGTTTAAAGTAATGCTTCTTCGCTTGATGAACCAACAAATTACGATTATTACTCGGTTCTGTGTGAGGCACAGACCGGCGATAAACAAGCCATTACCAAATCAATGTCTGTGTGTGTGAAAGTGGCGTGTTTCGTATTTCTTCCGCTTGGGTGCGCTGCAATCAATGGCTATAAAACAAAAGCCCTCGCTGATAAAAGAAGCGAAATAAGTAACAGAAGGTAAAACGTTCTAATAAGACTTCTGTACTCTTTATTCGGTAAATAAAAGGAGGGCATTGGGTGAGAAGAACGGGAAATTTAACAGAGAAAGAGAGACTTTTTTTCGTGAATGTTAGTTCTACGTTCGTGCGTAAGCAAATGATTTAGCTACTGAATGAAAAATGGATTTTTATTCCATAAAGGAAATAAAAATCGCTACTTACATCTCACGACGTCTTGTTTCACAGAAAGACAAAATCCTTCCATAATGGAGTGCTGAGGATTCTGTGATGGGCGAATCGTGGAACTTGCATTGTGACGTATTAATAAAGTGTGATACAGGTGACATTTATTGCAGTTATTTTCTCTACAAACAGACAACAACACGATACTACAAAGCTGTATTTATAAGCACTACACAGATGCTAATCATTCAATTGTTTCAGCTCGTTAGAAATGACAACATAACCTCAACAGTGAAACAGCAACTTTAAACTGTTCACTGCAGCTGCACGCCACGTCGGAGCTTTGCGGGTGGGGGGGGGGGAAACAGCTTTCACAGTAATGTGAGAAGACAGTTCAGGCGTTTATTTAGAACGCAGTTCGTTAAAATTCCAATTATAACGACGGGTATTCAATTAATTTGTACTGTACCAAAGACATTGTGTCTTTGTTGGTTTGGTGTTTGACAAAGTATCTACAGTTCACACATTGAAACGAAATTTATTTTGTCACTTTCAAAACGTCCATGTTCTTTCGGGGCACCAGAAAACTTGTACTAAAAAAAATAATTAATATATTTTCTAATTATCAATGTAATGAAATGTATGACTTTAGATCCAGACTCGGTATAGTCAATACTAAGCTACATAATCACGTAAAATAATGTTTAAATCACAACAAAAATTATTAGGTTATAAAAATATATTTCGTTCCTGAAATACTAAAACTTGCCAGTTCTTGTAATATCTGATAATCAAATTTATGGAAACGTCATATTTAATTTGCTACATATCTTTCAGCTCGCAATAACATTTGAAATTATACCATTCAATTAGACAAAAAGTCTGTACTCAGGTATTCGTATCTCCTTTATAAAAAGCAGAGATTACTTTTCTCGGAAAGTCATTATGAGAGGGGAATGATTAGCATCTGTGAAAGGAAAAAAGTAACAATCGCAATGCGGACACAAGTACTGTTAATGTACACAGCCATTTTTATGGTTCCAGGCGTCTCTGGAGTGCTGGGGCGTAGGTTTAGTGCTCTCAAGCAAACAATCATTGGGATAACTATACGATTGTTGCGTCATATACCCTTTTTGAAAGCAAAAAAAAAAAACTCGTGAATATATTGTTAGAATTCAGTGACGCATGCAGTATTGAATAATGTTATTCAGGACATAAGAGGTTTCAAGAAATATTTTTTTAAAAAATTATATACGTCTGTTTTGTTTTGCACATTATCAAATTGAAGCAAACCTAAATTTTTATGCTATGATTAATTTCAATAAATCTTTCATATAAATTATACTCAAGTAAACGACAAAATATACTTAAAACAATAACGTAAATTATATAAAATGGATATTTTACAATACACAGAAAGGCGGATAGAGCATGCGTCATACATGTGAAGACCAATACAAACATCGTGGGAAGTAAGTAGGCATTGAGAAATGGTTATAACCTCTATATTTCCAATGCATAGCGATTATTTAATGCTTACTTACTTCCCAACCACCCTGTAGATAATATCTTCACGGTTCGTAAATCTGCCTATCGTTATCTGATTGGCTGCACGTTCAATAACAATAAAAAATAAAATAAGTACATTATCACTGCCCAATATAAACACACTGCTGCCTAGACAACCAATTATCGCGTCATTATTCCGCGAACAAACTGGCTACAAGCAACGATCTTTTGCAAGAGTCAAGCTTGGATTATTCTATCTGCAAAATCAGCAACATTCAGGTGCAATGCTGTTCAAAACTAACAATATAAGAAACAAAGAAGCAAACTGGAGCAGTATTTTCAGTACAACCAACATTCACCCACGATAATTCTCTTCCTCTCTGAATTACGTTGCGTCCAACAGTATAGGTTATGTGTTAAAGTCTTATTGCAAATGAAAGATGATTTCAGTTTCTCTCTCTCCCTCTAATTACTGTGCAGGGAGAATCTGAAGTCAGCATCAGCCAATCACAATCGAAGATGGGACGAGATCAAAAGCAGCCCGTGGCGCCGCCATGCGGATTGTCTTAGCTGTCTTCGTGGTGGGAGCCGGATTCGAAATCCGCCTGGGACGGCGAATGGGGTACTGGGCTCTGCAAACAACGGGCCTTACGTCACTTCCTGGCGCGTGAATCAAATCAAACAAAAGACGGTGGGGGGATTACTCTCACAAATGCGCATGATCAGTTTAGGCAAATGTCTACCGGATATTTTCTCTTTGTGTCCGTCCGCCTGTATGCATGAAATAACTCCTAAAATTTATAGAAAAGCAAGTAATAAAAGTGACGCTGAGATTTACGGCCCTCAAGACGATGAAAATGAACATGGCTGCCGCCTGGGTTACAGCAGCGTCTAGTCTGGTTGACGTTTACCAACGTTTCGGTGGTCCCTGCTGCCTCCATCATCGGGATAATTAGTAACAACCTTAAAAACGATGAAAATCATGAAGAAAATCAGTCTTGAAGGCCGAACAGTGCCTGACAATAATCGATTTGTCGACCTGGTCGCCTTATCAGGGGCAGAATCGACGGGCCTGCAGAGTGTCAGCCATCGTCGGTTAAACGCGGATGGTTTCTGGCGCACGTGCCTTCCAGGTAAATGCAAGCTTGTTCACAAAGAAGAACGGAATGCTGTCGAATGTTAGAAGAGAAGTGGTGTGCCGAAACGTCGGACAATCGTCAAAATTCGACGCGCCTCGTCCCGGAAAGCCCCAAATGACACAACAAACTCCAAATCGCGAAAATCTAACGACAAGGTGGACAGAAAATATGTCAGTATTGTGTGCCCATTTATGTAAAAATTAATAATAATCGAAATATGACGAAATTGATTCGAAATATTTAAGTTCATTAGAATTAGGACCCAGTGTAAGCGTCTACGTTACGCCATGACAGGCCTAAGTACTTAGGTGCGCGCGCAGTGCGTCATTCCAGCTAACACAATACCCGTACTATATGATGTTGCAAGTGACCAACAGAGTGCAGTGTTATCAGTGCTGGCTACGTTCATTCGACTGCAGAACCAGTTCGATCTCTCTAACGCAAGCGATACCACTCTAACCAAATAAAATTATGTGAAGTCTGGTTTCTTAACCCAAAATGCAAGACTGCCTGCAGTCATTAAAATTTTTGTGTATTAAATAACTCCTTCCAACAGTCATTCTTGAAGGAACAGAAATGAGCTTCTTGATGGAATTGAGAGAAAAATGTGTAAATTCTCGTTAATATTCAGATAATATGTTATCACTTTGTTTAGTTTCCAAAATGGCCGTGGGACAAGAGCAGCGGTTTAGGGGAAAAAAAGAGTGAGATGCGAAAGAACTGAGCTAAATTATACGGATAACTCAGATTTTTATTAAAGAAAATTAAATCTCGGAGGCTAAGACGAAAAATCTCATATAAAACTACGACTTGAGAAAATAAATGCGAGGATACTAACAGCCCGTGAGGATAACAGATGGATTGAACTGGCTCAACACTGTCAAATCTCGAGCTTTGGTGTTATCGATACTGAATCTTCTTCGAGTTCTGTCAGCAAAATGTAACTAATTCGAAGGCAATCCTCCGACCACAGTGAAAACCTAACCTCACTTCTAAATCATACAATTTTACAAAAAGATCTCAGAGCCTGATGGGCGTGTACCAGTTACGATCAGCATGCAAAATGACTTGTCACCTGTGTGCCAGAGACACGCTCGTCCTCAGAGCTCGCGATGCTGCTAGCACCGCCACTGATCTGCTTCAGGTAGACCTTGTCGTCAAAGATCTTGATGTCACCGCCGCCTGGTTTGTACTTCACATTGGACAAGGAGCCAACTTTGCTCTGTGCCTTAAATTCCAACTTCTGGTTCTCGATCTGCAAAAGACAACGCCTCGAGTATTCACCAGTACGTAAGGAAGATGGCTCTGTCTTCTGGGTTGTTGCCTCGTTTATTCCGCTAGAAATTTACCAATTCGGGTTTGTCGATTTTTAAAAACCGGGGTTCTTTTTTGGATAAATTTGTAAAATTCGAAAACCGGGTTTTAACATTTTAAAAAAACCGGTTTTAGATACTATAATTATTGTGTAAAAATTAATTAATTAAAAACGTTAACATTTTGCCTTGAAATCGCCTCGGGCACAAGCATATTGTAGTAAGACTACAAAGAGCAAAGAATTTGGATTTATTATTTGATGCCCTGAAAACGATAAAACCAAGTTCAGTAGCCAGTGAGAGAGTATTTTCTATTTCAGGCAATTTTGTATCTAGAATAAGAACAAGATTCGGTAATCGTTCAGTGGATATTTTATGTTTTTTTAAATCATATTTCCTGAAGAAAAATACTAAACGAAATAAAAATTTATAATTTATATTTTGTAAGGATTTTATTTATTTTAGTTTTTTATTTGGTTTTGTATCGAGTATATTTTATTTTGTTTTATATATTTGTAGTTCCATAAATATTATGTAAACTGGAAAATTTTAAATAAGTATAAATATTTTTTACTGTTTTAATTTTTTTGTAAAAATTCGAAAACCGGTTTTTTCAAAAGTCGGTTTTTTATAAACCCTATTACCAATGTCTCACAGGGCTATGATGTATCTATCTGACGATTGAGGTAGCAAGGCCCTCTGAAACGTCGGTGAATTTCTACTATACTACACGGCGCAACAACCCAGAAGACAGCCATATTCAGACTCACCACCGTAAGAACCTAACCTCAAATCCTACTTGATGCGTAACTTCACTAAATTTGTCTCGGATGCAATAATACTGAGTAACATGGATGACAGATTTATATTTGAATAAATGTAATTACGCGGAGACACAGAAATAAATGATAAAAAAATATGTGACGTCACATCCATCAGAACCTTCATCCAATGAAGTGCAAGGAAAATTCTGGGTTTATTTATTGCAGTTCATTAATTTTCCAAGTGCTAAGCAAAAGATTTAAAGTGCCCCGTTAAAATTTACATTGTTTTAAGAAGGTTTATCTAAACATACACGTAGAAGTTTACAAATGCATGAAAGAATCGCGAAATAATAAATAAAAAAAATATTTTAGGTTATGTTTACTTTTAAATAACTTTTAAAGCGAAGAACGAGCATTTTCGATTGTTTATTTGTATTTAAAAGACGTAGAAACGAAATGCATTATACGACGAAGATACACATTTACAAACTCATGTTTATCAAAAGAATATAAATATTTGTTACGCTGTTTTACATCTAGTCAAAACATTCTATACAACACCGTCTTCTCAAGATTATTCTATTCAGGCAAAGGAAAGAATACTTTTGTGTATTTTAATGTTTAGGATCTGAGATAAATTATGTGCTATTAATTACAGTACAAGTTTTGGAGATAGAAAAATGTTTAATGCATACAGCGCGAAGACGAGAGTTAGCAAACAATGAGACGCCATAACAAGAAAGATTTCAGAGAAGAAGCAGAGATGTGTGACACACACAGACGACTAGGCGAATCACAGAAAAGTCACAGAAACATTATAATAGTCTACAAAGCTACTTAAAACTAAACTGCAAGTCAGTGTACGGTGATAATACAATGAAATACTCAAGGCAATTTATTCATAATATATATATAACTGAATAACAACAATATCGAATGTACGTACATTATAAAAGTCTTTACTTTACTAAAATTATATGAACATTTCCCAGTGAATTTGTGTAATACCACCAAAAAAAAATTAATTATCGAATGCATCACAGTTTAACGTAAATTAACTTCACGTCAGTTTGATTTAGTGTTAATTACCAACAGTTAAACATAGACATACGAAAATTGTAGTTGTATTTTAAAAAAATGTTGGCTGTAATTTAAATCCATACAATTACAAATTTGATAATGGTCTTCCAGGTTGAAACTCCGTGTGTGCCCCTTTTAGGTCGACACCAGTGTTTCGTACGAATATATTACTTCCATCTACAAAATGTTTGTTATTTACCTACAAGTCCACACGACGTTGCTACAACCATAAGCCAAAATTCGACATCCTACATTAGCTTAATGTCTATATGACGTGGCTTCTACCCAGTAGTCAAAAATATTTATTTTATTTTAGTCACAGTTAATTACCGTCAAATTAGACGGGAGGGTTGTTAAATAAAAAGTGTATAAATATATGCCTGTTGGGATGGAAGCACTCTCAGCTGATTTCAAGAAAATATTTAAACCTTGTAAGAGTGAGGAAAACCACGGCAAATTTAAAAAAAAAAAATAACTGTGAGCTAACCTCAGAATGGAAATATGCTTTCGGCGTGAATGCACCCGGAACTCAGGTAAAGAAAATACAAGATTCGACAAATAATCACAATATCTACATTTACACAAGTAATATTTGGTATACGCCCTTATATTAAAATATATTGTACCATTGGGGGCATATAATCCACGACTTGTAAGTTTAAAGTTATTTAATTATGAGTTATGACGATTTAACATTTGTTTCTATCAAATAAATTAATGCGGATTGTCGCCATCTTGGTTATGACGCCGAATGGTTTTACAAGTGTTAACCAGCGCTTTGGAGTAGCGTACCACCTCCATCTTCTGCCTGAAGATGACACACGCATTCTTCCGTTAAACACACAAGACCATAATCGACAAAACTGGTCACAACATTCATTTTCCCGCGCGTAAGTTCCGAGCTTGTTAACGTACATTCGACATTTTGGGCATAATTATAAGTCGCGTCAACACAGTGCACTATGACAAGTTAAAAAAATATATATAATTTTCGACGTTCCTTACAAGATATTGTGGTAAGCGCATTCAAAACAACATATACTTGCAGAAAAGTGTTCATACAAAATAAACAGTGCGCATGCGTCAATGTTAACACGCCATGCCATGCTACTCACCGTTCCATTTTACTTCATATTTTGTCCGCTGCAGGCGCTCTCAGCGTTGGTTTCGTGAGCAGTCTTCGCATTTCGAAACAAAATGTACACAACAATGCAGTTATTTCTGCCATTATTGTTGATGTTTAGGTAGACCAAGATCTGGGTTCGAGAGGTTTTAATTAAGACAATCTCAGAACAGGAATTCTCTGTTTATATGAGAATTATCAGCCAGTAAGACAGGAAGTTTAGTTATCGGGGTGGACCAGGGTGGATTGTGTTATGAATCATTCGGCTTTAAATGCACCACAGCTTTGCATTTTAATCGCTAACACAAGAATACATCAGAAAACAATGCAGTGCTATTACCATAACAACAATAAACACACAATTACACAAAACATTAAACAATGACTCGAAGCCACGTGTTATTTTTTTTTTTACAAATAAAATATTTTATTTTTCAAAACAAAATGTCCCGTCACAAAACTTGGGTACTATGTAAGCGACTCTCGTATTCCTCACAATCGAACTGAACACACATCAAATCTTAACTGAATTTCTCAGTTCATTTGTTAAATTGAAATCATTCCAAAGAACGTTTATACCAGCGTCTTAGAAGGAGGAAAATACCAATGAACCACCAGGTACCCATAAGAGTAAGACTTTCCGTGGACACAAAAAATTTATTACGAAAATACTCCCTACAACACGTTTCAGCCTTATCACAACGCGAAGATCTGACTCTTAAACGTGAAACAACATTAAAAAGTGAAATGTATATCTGGATACACACTCGCAAATGTTAAAATTATTAATAAAAGATCACGCAAGTTAATTTTGTTACGTATTACCCCTCCAAAACACCCCCCAAAATGCCATTTATATGATATTTTAATAATAAACAGAATCATTTACCAGTCTGAAATTATTCACGAATAGGTTAATAAATTTACCGGAACCTAATTGAGGTTAAGATATTTCTTACGAACACACGAAACATTAAAAATAAAATAAACATCTAAATAAATCCCATATTACAGTTGCATAACGCAAGCAGCCATCTTTTTATATGGCATCATCGATGTTTATTAATATCACAGATTCAAATACGCCGACCCTCAGAATCGATAACTCTCGAAAACCGCTACGATATAAGTTCTTTCACATTTAAGAGCCCACATCTCAAGACGATTTGATAAGGTTAAAACATGTAGAAGTATTTTACAAAGACATTTCTTTCAAAATATCGTCCTGTAGATGGATAGTCTTACTTTTATTAATTTATACATACAACAAGACGCTGTCTTCAAAATTAGCACGTAAAATATCTTAATTAAAATTAGGATCTAATACTGTTGAAAAATCAAAGATTACTTTCGATTAATTGTACGAAATAAGTTTACGTAGTGCGCCAAAGTAGAATGAGTAGGTAAATAGTACATTTTAATAATGAGATATCGGCTAATATTACAAAAAATACCTAATATTCAAAGAAACTCTTTGCATTTCTTTCTTTTTTTAATTTCGCTAAAAAATTACTTTAAAATATCTCGAGTTACGACTGTCGAAGAACAAGTAAAAGTAAAGTAAAGTTAGTCCCATATACGCCATGTAGGCGTTTGGGGTGAGAGGAGGTATAGCTCCTCTCTTCCTTGACCTCGGCACTAGATGGGGGTGAGTGGTCAGCATCACGCCCCGGCCGGCTTTACCCCCGGGAAAGGACCCCGGTACCCATTGGAGAGGAGGCTGGGTGGGCCCCAGAGCCGGTCTGGACGCAGAGGCTAGAGGAAAAATCCTCTGCCCTCGTCGGGGATCGAACCCCGGTCGTCCAGCCCGTAGCTAGACACTATACTGACTGAGCTATTCCGGCTCATGTCGAAGAACAAGTAGGTTGGAAAAATGTGTGTATACACGCACACAGAATAAGAAGGAAAAGTTACAGCCAGTCATAAATCGATTCACAACTAATCGATACATAACGATATCGCCAGTGACGATAAACTAATTACACACAGACTAAATAATCGATTGTCGTCCCTCGAATCTTTTTTCGTTTAGGTAACAATTTATTTTTCATTGTACACGACAAATTACTTTACAAGCGTGTAATAAGATAAATAATTTACAAAATTAAAGTACAATTTGAACACACCCTGTACAATGTAGTCCAAAAGACTCGGTGAACATGGCGAATTAGACAATATAAATTAGAATTAACAACATACGACCCATTTAGGATTTTATTTGCATGGAGACACTAATTTCTAGAACATAATTCACGGTTAAATTAGCAAAACGTGTTTTTTTTTTGGATAAAATTTTTACGACAAGAACATTTTCCGCACTAGAGAAACAGTGCTGCCAACTCCCGTAAAAATTCTCGTTATCACAAACTGACGTGGAATGTTTACGATAATATTTTCTAAGTCAAACCAGGATTAAAATCCAGTGGATTAGAAGTCACGATGTTTTAATTTAATTATTTGTGTGTCACGTAAACAGCGATGATGTGGGATGTACAGTCAGCCTGTTTTTTAAAAAAAATCTAGACCTTTATTAGACGTAACCAGCCCAAATCGCATTCTCTCTGTGCAATTCGTGGATACGACGCACGACAACAAATATCAAGTCAGCTTTGAACCAATCACGGACGAGTGTTTCGACACGAATGTCCGCGAAACATTACGTCTTCTTCATGGAAATTATTAGAGCTCATTCTCGGATTCGTCTTTTGGCTCAATAAAGCGCAGACATGACACAAATATTTATTTTTAACAACAACGAGTTGTATTTTACGCTGTAAACAAAGGAGTTTGTAGTAAGAGGTAAATATTATGTTTCACTGAGGGAAATTACATTAAAATTTCCCGCCATCCCTCTGTTGTGGCATACCCAAACACGTATCAGTGCAGAACAAATGAGTGTCGCTGTATAAACCACGTAATTTGATATTCCTGGCTGTAACGTGGCTTTCTATTCTGTGTGGGCTATCATTTCCGTTTTATCAAAATCATGACGAAATCAAGAGAGAAAAAAATACTTCGAGTTCCTTACATTCAAATAAAAATTAATAATTCCATAAAATATACAAAAAAAATACCAAAAACATTTCACTCTCTGTACAATTCTTAGTCTTTCTTCCAATTTCAAAGTTACGTAAACAGCATCTACAATCTAAAAGTGTTAGCCCATTAACTGAATCCAATTTTGAACAAAATATAAGGCGCGTTCTTATCTCTGAAATTAAAAAAAAAAATTACGACAGCACTACAAGAGGATATACATATTTAAATAAATATGGCGGGTTTTGTAACTTAAGATTCCTCTGAACCTTCTTAAATAGACCTGACTCTTCGTGAGTCTGTGTCGTGATGATGTTGGGCTCCTTCAGTCGTCAAAACCAACCTCTTAGGATTTACGTAATACTTACGTCACCAGTCGATCCTTTTTCGTCTTGAGAACTAGGCGATGTCTAAACAATCAAACAAACAGCAAACGAAAGTCAGGGACATTTCTAACCGAGGCCAGTTCACAACGACACAGCCATTTTGTTAGTCGCGTGTAACAAAGGAAAACGGTGAATAATCTTTTTCCCTCGTCCACTGGTCGTAAAGTACGTCACTCATTTCGATAATAACTACAATACGTTTTGACAATGTCTTGTGAATTGTTAAAAAACTGATAAAACGTGATAGGCCCTTTTTGACTTCGTCTATACACGTACGAATATGAATCATCACAAATTCATTATAAGATTTCCCTTATTTATCCAGCCTACACATGAATGAGCCTGTCTAGCTGGTTACCTAACCTAACCTAACCTGACCAAACCTAACCTAAACTAGCCTAATCTAACCTAACCTAACCTAACTTGACCAAACCTAACATAACCTAAACTAACCTAACCTGACCAAACCTAACCTAACCTAACCTAGCCTAACCTAACTTGACCAAACCAAACCTAGTCTAACCTAACCTAACCTAACTTGACCAAACCAAACCTAACGTAACCTAACCTAAACTATCCTAACCTAAACTAGTCTAACCAAACCTAACCTAACCTAAACTAACCTAACCTAACTTGACCAAACCTAACCTAACCTAACCTGAGATAAACTCGTCTTAAATAAACGCTACATCGATGTTCTGTGTCCTATAAACAAAGACGGAAGTTCTGATCAAATTTCACTAACGTACAGAAAAATCACTATAAATGTTCAAACCAACAACAATGGGCTACTGAAACCGTTGTGAAACTTTCTGCCTGATACTTGTCTCGAATCTGACGTCATTTAAAAGCATCACTTTAACTGAAGAACTTGGAGCAACAGTGAGCGAACTAAGACTTCATTAAAATCGATGAAAAAGTCAAACATGGTTAGACCACTTTTGTTCCCATGTATTCAGGGTGAGTGCATGCGACCGCATTGCCCTCTGCCTGAAGCTGCTAGAACCGACGAAGTGTTTACGTCATTCAAAATTCAATTACTGCCGTGTGGTTTATATTCGTCTCGATAGATGGCAGATGTCGTTGTGATCGGGCTGCAACGGAGATTACAGCACACACGTTCGTAATAACAAATATCATTACACATTAGTTTAAATTAAGTAAGTTTCTGCATTCAGATAAATGTAACTAAAAAGTGCGTTATATGTAAAGTATACAATAAAACTATACCGATGTGTTAGAAAATCATGCAATTATATGGATGCTGTCCAAGACATGCGCACTGAAGACCAAGTGGTTCTGGAGTTACCCAATCCAAAACATGGGCTCACGACGAAGATATATTTGTTGTTACAAAGTTGGTGCATTCTGTACGTAATGTACTCGGATTTCCAGGTCTTATTTTTTTTTAAAAAAAATTAGGGGCACGTCATTTTTGATAACGAGTGACGAGATATGAGTTACGTAGTGCCACATGACTAAAATGTCGAACTATATTAACCACATGAGTGCCCCACAAGAATATATTTGTTCAAATCACGTTTAATACATTTATTTCGATAAAAATTACGTATGAAATTGAAGGGATTTTGAGTTAAATGAGGAATGACTATTTACCTTTCAATTCTGTCTTCGTAACAAACACAAATCACAATCGAACGATTCGATTTATCGATATTTGAAAGCTATCCTACATTTCTGAACAATCCATTTATTTTAATTGTCTTTAAAACTAAATGTTACTAACGGGGATAATCCGAACAGTTTAGTTTTTAAAAGAATCCACATCTAGATGATGATCATTTGGTTTTCTCAATAAATCTCGTTCATACTTCGATTTCGAGAAAGGCCACGCCCTTTTAACATCTCGTAAGTCTGAGAAGACGGGAAACCAAAGGATTTTTATACACGTTCTTGGATTTATTTTTAATTTTAGCTAATTTCAGCAATAATATCCTACTTTTTCGGAAGGAAGCAGCTATTGTTAATGTTAAAAATTGTGGACTTACATTGTTTCTTAATAAATTTTTCCAAAAGTATTTTATATCGTTACGTATGAACAGGTTTCTTATAATTGTAATTAAACTTTTCATTAATAATTTCTGTAATGTTATTAAATTATTCAATTACGTTCTTTGATGACGTCAAACATTTCTTGGGCCACAAATCCTACTCATCATTATTTTTCTACTTCAAATGGACATTTTCAGACAGTGCACAGTGAAATTACGCGAACTTTAATATATGCCAAATCCAACTTATTTTTCTTACGAGAAAAACTAAAATGATTTCTTCGGGATATTTCATTACTCAAATTAATATTATTAATGACCTGATAATTATTTTTGATTCAAAATTTTATATTCACCGTCACGTAAACTATATATTTTCGCAAAATTTGAAGTTGCTAGGTCTTATCTATGATGTGACCTGTTCAATCTCATGAAATTAACTGCGATTGTAGAGGGGATTTATTAATATGGGGTTTTCATAACAACCTGACTTCTAGACCAGGATACGTTCATGGCTACTAAGCCAAGCCACTGTCCATCGACTGTACTGTCGTCAAATTTGGTATCTGCAGTACACGCCGTCATTTCTAAGAAATATCGAGCCTTTAAAGACCAGTTGAACTTTGAAGTATCAAACACTTTTGGCATATACTAATTATCCACGTTCCTCACATAGCGGATTTATTGATTTCATACGATTCTCAGAATAGAACGTAATTACTTCTTGAAAGACTCACTGTAATGGAGACGAGTTGTATTTTATTTGGGTTAAAATCTGAATTTTTAAATTTATTTAGACAAACTTCAGGTTTCCAAAGGCTAATGACGGGAATCCCACAGACTACCACCAACAGGCTCACATATAATCATAAAATTAACGTAATTCTTAAATAAATGTACTAATTGTAGATGTGGATTGGATTAATCTGGCTTCAAATACGGGCCAGTGACCAGTAATAAATTTCAAGGCTCTATACAAGGTAGAGAATACTTGAATAGCTGTGCAACTATTAGCTTCTCAAGAAGGAGTCGGTTTTACGCGATTACTCTCGTAAAAGATTGGAGAGTTGAGGAGACTTCGGTTATTACGTAAATGTTAAAATACGCCTATTTGAAAAGTAATTGCTGAGAACTTAAAATTATATTTATTTTTACAAAACACACATTTCTCCAGAGCCACCAGGTCCCACTGTTCGTATCTCGGTCACCTAGAACTACGACTGAGCACGATGCAAGTTAATTATCAACATTTCAAAAAAAACAAGGCAGGCCATGCTCTTCGGTTGTTCGCTGTCTCAAATTCAGAACCGGATCTGTACTGCAAAGTGTCCTAAGTCACACACACACTCAAAATTTAACCTCAGATTAAAAAAATAATTACGATCGAAACAACTGCTTTCGTGGTTTTGCCATTAGAGCAACTTTGCGATGTTATCACGTTAGTAACTTAAGAGACGTGTAGAATTTCCCACATTTTATTTCCAAATTTCTCTCCTGTGGAAGTTTATGACACGTTTTCAAAAAAAAAATTATAGACGATGATATTTTTTACTGGTAAATGAGTCAACTGAGCAATTTAAAAGTGGGTTTCAGAAAGAAATTTACAATTAATTGTACTCTCCAGACCAATTTCACATTTTAAATCTTGAAATTGCATGACTTTTTTTTTTAAAAAAAAAACTATTGACGAGCTTGTAATACACTTTCCTTACAAACAGCGTTCCAACTCTTTGATTCCGGTTTAAACCTATAAAATGATTACGTATTTTTTCAAGGCAGAGAAGGAATTTTATTTGCTCCTGAAATGAGTCTGACGTCAATAGAAGAGACTGAAAAGCTAAGCGAGATTACTAAAACGAAAAGTAATTTGACTTAAACTATCCCACAATAATAATAAAAAAAATAATAATAATTTAAATTGTTAAAGTACTTTAACCTTCAAATTTTATAGTTCTCTCACATAAAAAATTGTTCATTATTTGTGGTTAATTGTGATTAATGAAATGAGTTTTTGCAATAATACTTCGCTGAAGTGTTGCAATCATTTCAGTAACGAAAATAATAACAATATCAAAATATTATCATCTCGCATTAAATTAGGCATGAGTCAAAATTCACTTTACGTTGATAACTACTCTACGATTCGAACATGAAGGGTGGTTTCTCTTAGCTGCGTGGTGATGAAAGTTAAACAAATCAGAGTCTGTCAGTTTTACGATGTTTGTGCCAGTCACTTCCTCTCATAATTCTGGAGTGAGAGGGAATTGTTTAATTTTTAATTTCAAGGATTTCCGGTGTGTTTTCAGAATTTCAAGACCAAGAACACGAGATTGGCTTAGTTTTCATGGTGTTTAACTGATTCAAGTGCAAAGTGGATGGTATCGAGCCTGTTAAATTGCTACTGAGTCAAAAAAAATCCTAAAAAGATAGCGGATTAAGGATAGTCAAATTAAAATGGACGCCACCTGATCAATTTTTGCGTAACTTATGGTTTCAAATCACGAGCAGAATTATTGTCATCTAACCTCGCTTATATTGGCTTATAATGAATTGAATTATGGGACAGGAATCTGGTACATATAAAAAAAAAACTTTCCACAATCTGCAGAAAAGGCACGGAAACCCACGGTTTTGCCCTAATGGGGATTCGAATCCTGTATCTCCTGCATGTAAGGCAAGTGTATTATGTCACCGATGATCTGACTTAAAATATTTCAAGGTTTCAGAGCGTCTAGACAAAGTCGTGGGGTTTGTCATACCTTGACGTCGCCGCCTCCCGGCTGATGTTTAACGTTGTCCTTGGACCCGATCTTCGGTTTGGCTTTTTCCTTGAAATCCAACTTCACAGTCTCAATCTTCTTGTCGCCTCCCCCCGGCTTGTGGGTCGCGTTTTCCAAGGACCCGACCTTGGACTTCGCGTTCCACGCCAACTTCACCTGCTGGATCTAAAAGGGGCGTGAAGTGTTTGAGATACAACGGACGGCCTTGAAGCATCACATTACAGAAGATCACGATCTACACAAACGCTTTTCAACTTAAAGAATATTATTGTTTATAATTGTTTAATTTTAACCGTCTAATCACAATAAAATATTTTATTAAATATTAAAATATTATTACAATTAACATTTAATATTTAAAATATATTAAAATGATGCTCTTTCTATCGAAATGTTCGATTTACAATTAGAGCATCATCTTTTTCACGACATGTTTCGGTTTTCAATGAACCTTCTTCAGGTGTATAATCAATATAAATTTAAATGTAATATTCTAAATGCAATCCTTCGTCAGATGTCCATTAAATATCGAAAAGTTATCCTCTTCTAGATCAATTGTACTTTGTTATCACATTCAATGTTGTTTCGTAAATGTATGTCGCGTGATCTTGCGTGGGTGAAATGTTTGTAGTGGTTTCTTTATAATCGGCTTGTAAATTAAGTAATAATATTATAAAGACTAAATGAATATTAATAAATTAGAGATAGAAAACAAAATAATATATTGAGGAATTTTAATTTTAAAAACATACCAATATTTTAATATTTAATAAAATATTTTATTGTGATTAGACGGTTAAAATTAAACAATTATAATCATCACAATATGACGCAACATTATCATCTCATTAAAGAATATTTATAAACGACATTAATCAGTAATAAAATACATCATCAATCTTGCTGACTGAAAACAAAACAAATGTCGCATGTATTTATAATCTGCTCATTTTTAAATAAAAGTTTTAAAATATCCATTTAAGACGGGTAAGCAAGCGAACTGTTGGAACAGCCTGCGCTATTCGATTGCGCAGTAACCACTTTCACTAGCATCTGCGTCCAGACAAAACCAGAGACCCACAGTAAGAGTGAACTCGCTGTTATACAATGTCTATTGCTAGTTATTTGATCTGTTTTGTTTTTTTACATATTGCCGAATTTCGTTCGCAAAGACAACCAATCAGAGAAGAATCATGTTTCTATCACGTGTCTACGACCAATAATCTCAGCGAATGTTTGGCGAGTTCGCAACTAAATGTTTAATTAACTACGCGCCGTCTGTCCGTCTGTCTGATCGCACGTCGAGAGCAGATTAATTATTTCGTGATTTCTATCTCCATTATTTTCTACACAGAGAAAAAAGTTATTAGTAGTTGCCCTCAAAATATGTTCGTGACACAATCTGGCTCGGGAAACAAACGCCCCCGAATTGATTTTCTCGGGGATCTTCCCTGCTCCCGGAAATAGTTCGTCATAACATTTCACATTCGGGCATCTCATATCTTTCTCTACCATTCCTCAAACATACAAGTAACCTCAGATGTTCTTAGAGCTTAAATAACTCATTCAAGTAGGACTTTACTTTTCCACGGAGATGAGTACCAAGATGGCTGTCTTCTGGGTAGAAGTTTACAAAGGTTTCAGAATTAGCCCTGATGATGGAGGCAGCAAAGACCTCAGAAACGTCTTAAACTTCTACCAGACTACAAGGCGTTATAACTCAGAGACAGTCATGTTCGGGCTCATTAAGGGATAAGTGGTATTTATGCTTCAAAAGGTGTGTTCACCCTGAAGATAGACTTCCGGTCGTCCACTCACCTTCTTATCGCCGCCGCCCGGGACGTACGTCTCGTTCTTGGCGGCGATCTTCGGCTGCGTCTTACTGAAGTCCAACTTCCGGTTCTCGATTTTCACTTTCCCGCCGCCCGGCTTGTAGCTCGCGTTGTCCAGAGACCCTATCTTGGAGCGCACCGTCTTCAGGTTGGGTGACGGCGCCGAACCCACCTGCACCTTGTTCATCGGCACCTCTGCAACACACGGGCTTCCATTCCAAGTACCTTGCAATGACTAACACGCACACAGTTACAAAAGATTGCAGGCACATTTGCTCCTAGATCGACCTGTTCCGTTGTCCTTCGTGAGGATACGGTCCATTTACTTCAGACTTTGAGGAATAACAAAGAATTCGACTACGTAACTAACTAACTAGATGGCTTCCATCTACATCTCCTAATTTATGACGTCTTAGATTTTCAGACTAAAGACCCACAATTTATATCAGTTTTTCATCTTCAACATTCTATCTCATCTTAACTTCGTATACTCAGTATTTAAATTTATCCATCCTCTCCTTACTTCACTCCCATCTCTCTCTCTCTAACGCCAAAATGTATCTTCCCGGCCATTCTTTCCTCAAAAATTCTCAGTGCCAGAAAACAGTTTTGAAACCCGCATAAAAACAGCTGTCTTCTGTAATCTGTCACAGATTCATTTCTACCAGACTACACAGTGCAACAACCCAGAAGACAGCCATCATCGGACTCACCATCGTAAAAAACCTACCTATTAATCTTTAGCGTTTCAGATAATAAATGAGAATATGAAGTATTAGCTTTAAAAATAATCACAAATTCTTCCTCCGAAAATAACATTACGACATGGAAGCATGTGTACTGAGGTAAGTACTCACTTTTCTTATCCGACTGAGCCGCCGTAGCTGCAGTGTCGGGCGTCTTGGGTTTGGCGCTCGTCTTGACGGGTGACGTGACGCCACCAGCGTTCTTCTTGGGGATCTTAGAAGGCGACTTGTGGATCTCGCCATTCGTGGTGGGTTCCTGCAACGTGTGGCAAGACTGGTTGGAACCGGAAGAGAGACAGTCGGCCATTGAAGAAACGACTTGCACAATTTCTCGTAAGATACGCAGCGTACAGTAAATTCACGCAAAATGTAATCTGTAATTAATTATCTTTCACCGCTTTATTTTTGTCATTCTTTAATCAAAAATATTAGGAATGGAACATTCGTGTATGAGTTTAAATTTCGATGCCGTAACGATGGAATCGTTACAATCATGGTATAAAGTTCAACACATAACCTAAAACAGTTAGGGAAAATGAATATGAATTGATTCCGAAAGACGTTCTATAAATTGAAACTTAAGGGCTTAAGAAGTCCGAAATATTCGACAGAAGACGTAAAGATCTTGTAACCGACACAGCTTCATCCATGATCATGATAAATTACGCTGCAAAAATGTAACAAAAGTGAACAATGACCGGGTACAGTAGCGACCTCTTGTGAACACTGCAACGAATAAGAAATATCCAAGGCACTGAAAATATTAAACGAGGACCTCCGGGCTGTGATGCAGCTGGACTCTACCCCCGGTTCACACGCTATTCGTTTTAAGATCCACTTTAATATTATACTCTCGCGTACGCCAGGTTTTCCAAGTAATTTATTCCTTCAGCTTTCCTGACATAAACTTCGTGTGCATTTATTATATCCTGTACACATGCTACATACCCGTCCATCTTATACTCTTACATTTGGTTATCCTAATATCTGGCAAAGATTACAAGTAACTTTCTCAACGACCTGTCAGTTAGTGCCATATTTATTCATATCTTTTTATCGTCTCTACGTTTTTACACAATTTTCTTGTTATTATGATTATAATTTAAGTCATGGTAAAAGGAAATTTAAACATTCGAAAAAGTATTTCGTTTTGAGAACGTTCGCGCGTTCTTTTTCGTGTGAAATGCCAACCTAACAGAATCACAGGGAACTGAATGGCTCGTGATGAGTTCTAATTTCTGAAATAATAACTGCTAATTATGCTGAACGGATAAATTCTCATGAAAATTGAAATCAGAAGCTCTATTTCAAAAGTCAAAATAATTAATTCAAATGTAATCCAAATTCGACAAATTAATATATTATTTTACGTGCAACCCCCAGTGTAAACTTTAAATATTCGGTCCATCATTGCATAAATTTTCGTCAATATTTAATACTGTCCTGCATTTTGGTCTTGTTAAATAAATATTTTATATAGTATTTGCTTCATCTAAATATATTTCAGAAAACCTTCGTTTGGAAAGACGAACTGATACTACAGATCATTCAACAACGTGACGAAGTCCACACTATAAAAAGAAATAGCCTATCGAGAAATAATTGAAATAAAAGAAATAAGCTTGGCTTAATAAGTGACATTTGAGGTTATGTTTCTGGGTTGTGAAGTCGTGTTAATTGATGTTAAAGTGAAAATATTAAATTGGGTGTGAGGAAGGGTCACATTTCACTAAATCCGTACTATAAATGTTAAATTTCTAATTTCATATTTGATGGTTAGTCTGTGTGTAGACTTTGAAACCTTAATTTCTATTAAATCGAGACTAGATTATTTTTGTGTCCAACATTTCAAATTAATCTTGTCGAAATGTGAACCTTTTTTTTTTTTTTTAAAGAAATTTCTTGCCCAGGTTCACAGATCAGAAATAATATCTTTCCTAACCTGTTGTTTTTATACCATGTAATCAATATTTTTAATAATTAATTCTTTTCCACTACTAATTATCACAATTTTCTCTTCGAGTTAACACCGACATTTAATGCAAACCTCTTTTACCTTTTTAATAACCCCCCAACATTAAAAATATGAAAAAAAAACTCAAAATAAACTCAAAAATACTGTAGCCCAAGGTCTCGGAAGGTTGTTAACCCCTGATAATAAACAGCGATTTAATTCATACGTACTTAAGCAACTCATTAACGCACTGCCGTTACAATTTACAAGTTCACTTTACAAAACTTAGAAGAATACGAGAAAAAAAAGAACAAATCTAAAATATATCAGAGATAAGGACATTAGATGGATAAAGGAATATGGAAGACACGAAAGAATTATTCCCTGTTGAATTTTAATGGGCATTTTCCATTAGTGGATAATGAACGGAAGTGTTTAGTTTGTAGAACCAGAACGTATATTTCAGGATGACCCGAAGATTGCATATTTAATGTCGAAACGTCGCTATAAATACCATGAAGTAATTAATATTTCAAAATAAATTATATAGATGGCAGTAATAAATAATAGAATGGTTCGTGCACGCCGAAAACCACTCGTAGACCTATTTTGTAACTAGAGGCGAGGCGAGAAATATGGTGAATGTAAGACAAATTCTGTGGCTGGGTGTGGGGTGACAGTCAAGATTTTGGCAACTGAGTATAAGACAGCTAAAAATTAATAATGTTAAGGAACAAATGAGGAACGAAACGTAAAGTAAGAAGTAATTAGGGAGTTCCAAGCTTGCCTTTTCATATTACGCGTTGTAATTTAGATAAATGCGAGGATTTTTCATTGAAAATGTCTGTCATGGAGTCACAGAAATTTGGATTGCGTTCCTAGTTTCGAAGTTCACTTTTGAACCAAGCTTACAATAAATTTATAGTTTCAAAAATTCCTCTACAGGTAGCGTGTTGGCAGTTGAGCTTTGGTTAACGTCTTAGCTTAAAAATATCACGGATGCCCGTCGTCTCGCAACTCTACACTTTTTTTTTGTATGCGCATGCGCAAACAGCAGGGCCACGTTAAGCCAGGACGAGGTTGCTAACAGCGACTCCCTGGGTCCAGCTGCTAAAGATGCATTTTATCTGATTGGTTCTTTGTGGAAAGACTTTTCATTTTTCGTCTGTCAAAACTGTTAGCTAGGATGATACGCCTAACAAGAAACCAAAGCCCCTGATACATACCGGTACTAGAGTTTTTGTATTTTACATTATTATTGCGAGGCGAATTTCGTAGATTCATTTAGCAGATTTTATAAGTCTGAAAGCAAAACTTTTACATTTACAGACACCAGGTGACGGTAGCTTCTGAATGAGTAGTCTTATTTATGTTTTATTTATTTAGTGTTCTGTCTGACGACAGGTGCATATGAACAGGATCCTTGCATCCTTTTCTCGGACTGGGACCTGTTCATATACGTTCTTGGCAGATGATCCAGAAGTGGTTTCCCATTGCCTTCTTCTGTGTGTGAATGGAGTAACTGTTGGGATGCCACGGAGGAAAACTCCGTGTTGCCTAGACCACGGCCTTGCCCAACACAAGTTATAAATTCGGGCACCGCCGGGAATCGAACCCGAGACCCCCAGGATTACAAGGCCAGCGTTCTAACCGATAGACCAATCTTACACCCCAGTATGTTTCCGTTCACTCACAATTTTAATTACCTTACAAACTACATAATGTGTATATATTCTGCAGTCTACGCCTTGATTTCTCAGGTTAGTCATAACCTAGTAGACATAAGTCCTTCATGCACGACATGTTGAACCCATCATTGGAATATTCTTCAATTTAATCAACTAGGATATCACTGGATAAAGCCGTATTCATTAATATCCTTTTCATATATCTGTCTCTATTCCATTCTTAATTCCTCTTTGTGGTCGCCATATTTTTCTCAAGTCTTGTTCTTCCCTTGAACTGAGACATCAAATTTTATTCCTATACAAAACAAGCGATTGAAACTACATTTTTCTGTCTCTTAAAATTAAATATTTTGGAAAGGTGAATAAACATTATAAAGATGTGAAATGAATGTCTACATGAATTTCGTAAATTAACAAACAAGCTGATTCTTAATCGATACTTGTTTGTAATTTCAAAATCACCATTTCGTCCTATACGTCTATTAATACATAAGAACGTATATTAATTCATTTATGTAAGACACGCCTGTTCTAACCCAACGAATGTTTAAGTAATCCTTGCCCTTTCTTGGGTTATTTCGACTACAATAAAGTTTCAAAGCAAACAATATTCCCAAGTTCTAAACCCATCGTCGAAGGACACACAGTGAAGTTTTGTAATGTACTTACATTTCCTTGAGTTGACTCATCGACTCCGCTGTCGTGGTCACCTTCTGTGAAACAGAGAATCGATTGTCAGATTGAGAATCGATTGTCAGATTGAGAATCGAAACAGATGAAGAGCTGCCCCTTACGTTTTGTACTGACTATCGATTGGGCAGTGAAATATTTTGCAGTGAACTAGATATGAGATGGCACATGAATTAGTCACACACGCCGTGTTCCATGAATTATTGGCTCTTGTATTTAATATTGCCTAAATTTTGCCGAGTCACACTTAATTATCAACCCCTTATTCCCCACCGGACCCCTTCTAGCCTGAGTGTTCATGAAAATTTAATTTAAATATTCACTTATCTACTGCTGTTGGTACTGTAACGTACTAAGCTGATTGAATTTAAAAATTTATTTACGAGATGATAAAGTTGCGTCATATTGTGATAAATATATATTTGTTTAAATCTTGTCAGTCTAATCACAATAAAATTCCTATTAAAAATATTAAAATATTACCATAATTAACATTTAAATATTTAAAATATATTAAATGATATTCGAACATTTCGATAGAGAATATCATTTAATATATTTTAAATATTTAAATGTTAATTATGGTAATATTTTAATATTTTTAATAGGAATTTTATTGTGATTAGACTGACAAAATTTAAACAAATTTATTTACATTCAAGCTGGATGATTTTATGAATTTAATTAAATATAAATTAATAGACTTCAAGTTGGATTTCGTTGCGGCCCGAACTGAACCAAGGACTCACGGATTCATAATATAATCTGATACGTCTCGACGCTAACAGACGAAACCAGAACAGTTGGTACCACTGACACTAAGTCAGAGTAGTCAATTTATATGCATGGAAATTACCTGTTACTGAGGGAAGCGTCCGTGTACTTTTCACTGTATTCCACAATTCTACGTATAATTTTCGTAAAAGGTCGTGTTATCCACAAGATACGTATAATGAGGTCTTTCTGTATTACAAAAATTTTGAAGAGATTTTTTTTTTTATTTTTCACTTTCCGATTCAAACTTACGTCAAATTCTTTATTTACGATATTAACTGGTAAAATGTACACTAATTTCTGCGATTAATTTCGATAAATGAAAATTCAACTTCTGTTTTAATTCCAGCAAAATTAACGTCAGAACAAATATAATCTAAGAATTATTATCAGCGATACTGTCAACAGAAAATTTCAGTCTTAAATATAAAGTAAGAAAGCTCTCAAATTTGTGACGTTGGTAGCAATGCTGTTACCTTGCTTCTTCGTGACATCTTCAGGAGACTCTTTCTGACGTTTCTTCACTACCCTCTTCCTAAGTTTGGCCTCCTCCTGATCCTTCTGAGCTGTCTTTCTAGGTGACTTCTCGTCTGCGGATTCAGGCGTCGTTTTTCCGCCTCGTTCTCTGACAGTGGATGCCAACGTTTGCGGAGGAGCTCTGGACTTTTTGGGGGTAGCAGACTCAGATTCTGAAGTGATTCTGGATTTTTTGGGCGTGGCCGACTCAGATTCTGAAGTGATTCTGGATTTTTTGGGCGTGGCCGACTCAGATTCTGAAGTGATTCTGGACTTTTTGGGCGTGGCCGACTCAGATTCTGAAGTGATTCTGGACTTTTTGGGCGTGGCCGACTCAGATTCTGAAGTGATTCTGGACTTTTTGGGCGTGGCCGACTCAGATTCTGAAGTGATTCTGGACTTTTTGGGCGTGGCCGACTTCGAAAGAGCCGGAGAGACACTTTCCGGGCCAAGAACTCCGTTTTCTACTTCAGAAGAGGGTAATTTTGAATCCTTCGCCTGAGATTTCTTCGTCGAAGTCTTTTCCTCGAGAGCTTCTGTTCCCTCCTCGATTTCCTTTTCCTTTCTCTGAGTTTCTACGTCTCCCGATTTCGAGTCCGCCATCTTAACAGTCAGTATTCCTTCTTCCTTCCCGGGGCTCGATTTCTCTGTTCCCTCCGTCTCCGTTTTAGAAGACACTTCCTGTTTTCCAACCACAATTTCTCCTTCCTCTGTTGGCAACTCTTCCCCAAATCCTTCCTTCTCTTTCTTCATAGATTCTTCAATTCTCTCTCTCTGATTCTCGTCTCTCCTTTTCGGAGACTCTTTCTTACCTTCTTCAACAGCCAGTACTGAAGAATCTTGTAATATTCCAACTTCATTAGCTTTTTCCGTCTTGGGCAAATCTTTCTTTACTTCTGATGCCTCTTGGTTGAGCGAATTTTCTGTTTTATTTTTCATCGATTCGCCCTTCCCTTCGAGTTCCTGCGGTTTCTTCTCTTCCGAAGACACTTTCGCCTTGTCTCCATCTTCTTTCCCTCTACCAGACTCCTTAAATTTCTCAGATTTTCCACCAGGCGACTTTTCCACAGTCGCTTCGACGTCCACCGAAATCGCATCTCCTCCTTCAACCTCGTGTTTCTGATCCTTCGTCGGAAACTTTCTTTCCTCTCCTGCGGCTTTCTTTGGAGATTCCATCATCTTCTTTTCCTTTCTTTCTTCCGTTTCCTTTTCTGGCTGAACATCATTATGTTCTCCTTTAATACAAATTCCATTCTTCAAGGAAACTGATTCTTCCTGACCGTGTCCTTTCTCGTTCTCCTTTCCTAATTCTTTTCTTACATCTTCTACTTGTCCTGTTATTCTTGATACTTCCTTTGTGACTAATTCAGTTTCTTTCGCTGATTTAGCGGCATTTTTCGAAGTACCATCTACTTCTCTTTTGGGCGACTCTTTTTCCTTTGTGGACTCTTTCTCGATCGCTTTACTCTCTACAATTTTCGTGCTTTCAAGTACATTTTCTATATCACTTTTTGCTGAATCCTTCGCTATTTCTACTGACTTCCTCATCACTTCATCTTTGGATTCCTTTTTTGGTGATTCCTTATCTTTTCCTTCCTTCAGAGATTCGCTTTTGTCATGCCCAGTTTTTTCCTTGAACGAATCATCCTCCTTCCCAGCGTCCGTCAGTTCTCGTTCATTCGAAGAATCTTTCTTGTAGACCGCCCCGTTGGTCTTGGTCCCAAAACTCAGACTCTCTTCAATCTGCGACTTAAATCCGACAGAAACGCCTGTCTTCTGCTCTTCAACAGCTGCTGGTCCAGACGTCTTGCCCTCATTCACCGTTTCTGGGGATGACGGCGACTGGGCGTCAGGTGTCATCACGATGACCACGTCCTTATCATCGTCTTCCTCATCCTTTCCCGCGCCGACGGCCTGTCCGTTCTGAAGTATCTCGGAAGGCTTCGGCGCTTTGCCGAGTTCTGGCTTCTGAATCCCTGGGGCTATGATGGACTGTGGCCCATGAACTTCGAAGCCAATCACAGGGGATGCAGTCAACGGAGGCTTCTGTAATTCAGCGGAAATCACATTTGATACGGCCGATAAAGGCCTCTGCACATCAACGGAACTCAAGTTCGATACCGCCGACGAAGACCTCTGTAGACCGGCAAAACTCAAGTTGGATGCTGCTGACGAAGGTCGGTGTAATTCGGTGAAAGTCAAGTTCGACGCGACCGATGAAGGCCTTTCCGATTCACCGGGGATCACTTTGGATGTAGCAGATGGAGGTTTCTGTGGTTCAGACGAAGTCAAGTTCGATGCGGCCAATGCAGGCTTCTGTATTTCAGCGTAAATCGTGCTGGACACCTCCGAAGACTCAGAAGTAGTCGTCGGAAGTATCTTTGCAGAAAATGACGGCTGTCTCTGCGGGTCTGAAGGTATGTTTGACGTGACTGAAGGCGGTTTCTGTTCTAACTGAACCACTGCGGGAACTTTTGGCGATACAGACGGCGTTTTAAGAGGTTCCGGGGATTTCTTCTGCGACGCACTTTCGCTTATGTGTCCGTTGACCGAAGACACGTCTGCGTCGGCGCGGGGAACAGGACGAACTATGTCCTCGGCCTGGGTCTGGTGCTCCATGCTGTGGATTCTGTTCTTGATAAAGTTAAACACTTTCCGTCTATGCTCCGGGTCTAACTCCTTCTGCCCGTTATTAGTGATGCTTCCGTGTTCTTGCAGCCTAGACGTATCGACGCCCATACCACCGCCTACCGGAGTGACGACGCCATCTCTTGAGGGCGGCTGAGCAAGGTATAATCTTGGGGATGGTCTTAATCCTGGCGGAGGGGGCCGGAGACCAGGTTCAGGGCCCCTAGGCGAGGGGCCATTGAACGGGGGCCTGATGAAGGGGGCCCTTACCGGGCGTACCTGCTGAAAGGGTCGTGGAGGAAGCGAGGTCCTGCTGTCGACTCTTCTCAGCAAAGGGCGCACCACATTTAGGGCACCCCGGGAGTCGCTCCTGCGAAGCTGCGGTGGCGAAGTTGAGGTTGGGGGAGCTGATGTCACCAATTTCACCTGCAGTGAAATTCAGTGGCCACGTGACTAGAGGGTACCAACAGGCACGTGTGCGATTCCACCGGGATTCTACAACGAGGAGGTGGTAACCGAACCACGGCGTTATTTTTGCATTTCACCTCCTGGGAAAATACGCAACGACCTTGAAACCATAGATGTCTTAACGACTACAGACCTTCGAAATACACGCAAGATGATTTTTTGTTGACTGTCTAATAATAAATAAGGAGAAAACGCGATGTCAATATTCACTTCTCTGTTAGTAGGACATCGAAGCCGACGTAATTCTCTGAAGTCTAGTGGTACGTATATGTACCAGCTGCTGCTATAATCAATAGATCTGCATTATGTATGGAATTTGTATGATTTTCACTGCAAAACAGCGATTACCTTCGAAAATAGAATTAAGAATCTGATATTTGAAATTGCCGAAGTGTCGTGTTTTCTTTGCGGTACGGACTCAGCTATTAAATGTTATTAAAAGTAAATTGCATGCGATCATACGGTGAAAACATGAAATTTTAAGAACACTGAGCAATTATTCCACCTTCTTGATATTTTTAAAACTAAAGTAGGCCTAGGTCGTTAAATTATAAAACTGTTCGTATTTAAATTTCTCTATGAATCACGTACTGCTACCCTGATAAAGACGTCTTCAAGGAAGACATTTGTATAATAAATATTCGATTCCTGAGCACGTGTTTCGTTGTTTCGAAGTTCACATACAAACATTTCCTAATGAAAAAGTCTGGTAAAGTAATTAACAAAAGATTTTTCGTCCATTTAGGTAGATAATTGAGACACGAAACGTAAACTGTGAACATGCAGGTAAAATTAGCTACAAGGTGGTACTCCTTGATCACGTTGTAACATGTGAGTGTTCTGCCTAATAATTTACGATTCAAAATACGAGAGGGAAAGTGAGAAACTAGCACTGTGCTGACTGATATAAATCCAGGCACGTAACAATCCTTCTGACTGCGCAAATAACAGAAAACTGCCTTAACTACTCAACACTATAATAGAAGAGTGTAACGTTTGAACCTTGGCATAGGAAAATTGGCTTTCCCAGCTAAAATACGAAAGTGTAAATTTTAAGAGATGAAGATAAGGTTTGGGAGAGGAACTGGTCACTCCATTACCTTAAAATATATCATCCCCTCTTCTGTTCATTATTGTTTAAATCTAAAAATCCAATACAGGATAAAAATAGCATTTTTTTAAAATAATAAAAAAATACAGTACAATATCTCACGTAAAATTCTAAGAGAGATGAGATGTGTTAAGACACCTGAAAATGGCCGATTAAAATCGGCTCTGCTTATCCGCACTGTTATAAGAAAAAAGTGAACTTTCACAGTTATTTACCTCATCAAGAAATTTACCTGAGTTCAATGACGAAAGAGGTTCATCATCGTGAATGAAAGCTATTCTGCCAGTCGAATCCAGCTCATTTCATATTACACTAAGTTATATTTCAACATTATTTTTCCATATTTACCTACGTCTCCCAATTGATCTGTTTAAGTTTTTCAGCCAAAATTTTCGTTTCTCATAATCGACCTGTATACATTGTCACATATTTCGGAACCCTCATGGTTCACCAAAACTTAATTTATTATAATAATGGGTAAATTTCTTAACAAATACACATCTTGTAACTACACAAACTTTTAAGTGCTTCAAAACTATTTGAATTGATGAATTTTGGTTGATAATAAAATCCTAATGCCTCATTTCGTCGTATGGCCTTAATGGAAACAGTGGTTCAACAATCCTCTTCACCGGTGGTAATAAATCTGGTATTTTTAAAATATCTTGCATTCTGACTATCATATGACAATATCAGACACGACCCGTTAAAGAAACACAAGGCAAATCGATTACTATCGATTCTCCGCAGACATATGACGCACGAATCTACAGGTTCTATTTTTAAAACAAGGCAGAGTAATTTCTGTTCTCAATTCGTTGTATTTTCAGAGGTGCAATGCACTCTCTTCTAAGTGAAAGGCCTGGTTTTAAACTTTATGTTTTTTCTCTCAAAAGTGCATCACCCATCCTCTACCTTCCAAATTCACAGATATTCTGACTAAGACGGTTTCAGTAGGGTTCTTACAGGAACGAATAACAAATATCATTCATCAGGATTAATATTTCTATACTTACAGTAATTAAAGTTCTTAATATAAACAATTGTTTAAACTTTGTTTATAAAAATTATTATGTTTACACTGTAAATAACGCTGTGCTATGCAAAAATTTGATTCAACACTCCAATAGTTATTTAAAAATATAATAAATATAATAATGTTCTTATTTTAATAATTGTTTTGCGTTTTAAAATTTCTGGGAGAAGTCCTGTATGATATTCTGGGATATGGGAACATGTCAGAATTTATTACATTCAAATTAAGGGGAATTTTATTTTCGTTTCACGAATTTTCAAACTTATGAACAATTTTCATCGAGAGAATTACGTATATGAAAAGACCAGTGTGCCAACATTATAATTGTCCTTTAAAATTTTGTAGTTTATTTTATTTAGTGTTATAAATTGGTTATGAGATATCGAAAATGAATTTTGTAAATTATTTTATTTCTTTTACATTATAAACTGGGAACAGTTGGGGGAGAACGCAGTCAAACCCTCGGTCTTTGTGACTTTGATAATATTAAAGTCGTGTTAACGCAGCTGTGCTCTGAACAATGAAAGAAATGGTTCATAATGACCTCCTGTGGTATGAATGACACCAGAGATAGGCGAGACAGTTCAGATGGTAAAGACTCAGAACAGATACGATAAGACTGTCTTTTAATACTAGTCAATGTTTGCTCTGGAGAGACTGGGAAAAACATGAAACCGCTGACCTTATCTGCCTTCTACTCCTGCAGTAAACATGACATTGAAACATTTCCCGCAATGCTCGTAAATCTCGTAGATTTATATTTTCGACAAGTATTTCGTGACCGCTAGGTTGGTACCAGCAGCGCAGGCAGGCACCGTTCCGCCCACTCATCACATTAAGATGAGAAACACACACAAAAAAAAAGTCAGATGACTGATTAACTAAACACGTTTAAACGCAGTTCCACGCCAAAAGATTCTTCTGTCTACTTCAGAACCTTTTAATACAAGGCCAATTTTGTGAAATGTGGTATGAACATGAGGGCAGTAGCGTATTTAGGAACCAGACACTAACAAGAAGCTTTAAAATGCGAAATTTCGATGTGCCAAGTACAGCTCAGACAGAAAGATCTGTAGCAATGTGTAGTGGAAGCTGTTTTTTAAAATTTGCAACCTTGTTCAAAAAAATAACAACATGGCGATAAGCCGAAATATGAGTTATTTTTTCCCATTTCCAGTCTCATCAGGAGATATGAAGGAAGGAAGTTGAAGATTTATGCAGAAATAAATATTCTCATGCGATAATTTTATCTTTATAAACGTCGCAAATATGACGATAAGACAGAATGTTTAGTTCAGTTTATGTCAGACAACTTTCAGAGATTGGAAATCAACACCAAGTGAGAAATTCGTCACATAATAGCAACGAGTCCACTCACTTCTTACGTCCAACTGTTTTTTTTTTTCTGAACACTTTTCTCCCACAAAATTACTTGACTTTTAGAAGCAGACGTCCGCAATCTATATAAACGAGAAAAGAATTGGTTTCAGCAAATCAAACCCCCCTCCCCTAATGTCTGTATCTCATCATAAAAAAGAAAATTCATTAAAAAATTCATGTTTTCACTTTGTAATTTCTGTTGTTTTTGGAACACCCTGTGGATAAATATGAAAAGGGGCCTTGTACGCAGAAACACCTTGACCGAATAAATATGCACGTAACGATGAAAGGATTGTGTACTTCTACAGCGCTTCTGTGCTCCACTGGGAAGAGCTTCCATCTTGTAACCTCATTCACACACGAATATACAGGCTGTTCAATATACAGTCAGGCACAGTTGCACTTAACAACGTAAAAGACAATTATTAGGGTCATATTTTACATCCAAAAGACCAAGATGTTTATTATCAATATTAATTTGAGCAAAGCACAAGATTACGTTTCATCTCGTGAATTACCATGATTCGTTTCATGTATATTTAATTTTAAGGTTTAATTCTTGATAATATTAAAGTGTATCGCACATCGAAAGTTTGACAGTTCTGTTACTATCAACGGTTACAACGAAACACATTCGAAACTCTCACGTCAGTAAAGACGTCGGTTGTGATTTCCTGTTTAACGACGCCTTACCGTCTCCTACTTCTTCTTTGCTTTATTTTAAGAGACTTCTTCTCTTAACGTTGCAACCTCACACAGATTAATTACATGTGACGTGAGAATTTCTCACTGCTGTGAACACGACCCAGAAAACCATGACCGAAAGACCTGACTTTGCAAAAGAAATTGTTTTGTTATCCGATTACCCTTTCATATTTTACTAAAACAAACGGATTTCTTGAAATTTTTAATTTATATTTATTACAGTTATTATTAAGGAGTCGGATTTAAGATTATAAAGGCGGTGAGTACAAAAATGGCTGTCTTCTGGGTTGTAGTCTGGTAGAAGTTTACCGACGTTTCAGAGGTCCCTGCTGCTGCCTCCATCATCAGAGACTACAACCCAGAAGACAGCCATCTTCAATAATTAATCAGAATCTTAATTCAAAATACTAATACACATAATATTTCAAGAAGGACGATGTTTAAATATGAAAGACCATGAATCACATTTAAAGGCATGGAGCTTAATATATTAATCATTAATTTCACATTGTCTACAGTGTTAATTATCGACAACGGACTGGTATCTTAACATTTAAAGTGGAAGAATTATGTCACTTGTGTAGCTGTGACGAAATTAAACAAAAAAAAACTTCCACTCTGGTTGACCTTTTGACCTAATTTCACTGTGAGAAAAACCCACAAAGACGGCCCTCACAAATCTTACCCCTTCCTGGGTCACGGCTGCTGTGACGTCACTTCCGGCCTCCAACAACTGTTGTGGCGCTGACTGCCTCACTTCCTGTTGCTGCATGGCCGCCTCAGATTTAAGAGTTTTTAAGTTTAATATTTCACTCCTAGTTAATTAATGACGACCACGAAAATGACTATTAATCAGGGTATTTTTTATTTGGTTAATATTTTGTGTTACTGTGAAAAAATAAACACATGTATGTGTCGTTAATTTCGTTTGTTTATAAAATACGAACGTGTCCGACTTAACCAACAAAAAGTGTGTTTTCTACTGGAAGTGCGTTCTACTGTCTTCTCGCTCACAAGCCCTCATTTAAAATGGAACTGTGTGCAGTGGTTTTGTGAAATATTCGTCCGGTGTTGGAATACCAGACGTCGCCAATCCAAATATCACAAGCTTACCTTCCATCCATGGCTACTTAATTGATCGATATCAGCGATTCGACTAATACGACGAGAATCTTCCCTTCTACGCCAGTCAGCGTGCGAGGGTTTCAACGCATGCGCAAATGACTATCATGGCTGGCGAAACTTTGTACGTACGGTCAATCGGCAATTCAGCTATCTGCAATTACCTCTTCCAATATGAATGTCGCGTTGAAGAAGATTGTCACGGTGTGATGACGTATTTAATTTTATTTAAATAAACCAAAATTCTTTGTAAGAATTTTCACAAATCATATTCATGAGCAATATTTCATTACTTGTTTATTTATCTACAGTGGAGAGGTTATGTCGTTTCTCCGATTGCCGTCTGTGCAAAATGTCACTCTTAATTAGTTACAAACATTTGTTGGGATATAGTAGGTTCCTGCAATTTTATGTAGACTCTGGATAAAGTAAAAGCAGAACAGAACTGAGAAGTTTGTTGCCCATAAACAAAGTTATCGAAAAGTCAAGCAACCCATTTCCGTTCATGCTACATTTTTTAAAAATAATTTATTTATTAAACAATGTTGTATTAAGTGTTTAAAATGTCCATCCCGTCCAGCGATCGGTGCATTCACAAGTTTCTTCATGTTTAATGTAACCCAATGAAGAGATTCTACATTAATCAGACGACAGATTGTTGATTTGTTTAGTACAGGAGAATCGGGTTATGATTTCCTAACCTCATTCTGGTAAGTTGAGTAAAGAGACGCCAGGTGGTGTTCGATACTTCTTTGCACTTGTGAAAAGACGCTCTTCGCACTTCGATTGTTTAAAGACAAATGACGAATTGGCTTCAGCTGGTTACAACATGACGTATACTTACAGTGAAATTGCGTGTTTATTAATTTAATCAAATTGTGTCGAACTGTAGCCATCAATAAATATTTTAATGACTTTTCAAATCACTCTGAACTAAAGAGACAATTCAAGTGGGAATGAAGTTTCCTTCATCCCACGTAAGTCGTAGTTCCATACCAGGAAATCGACGTTCTGTCCTATCCCTCAATTTCAGAATTTCAGACATTCGACTAACGACCATAATCGATATTATTAACATCAGACACGAATAAAACTACATTCTCATATATTCGAAAATTAAAAATTTCGAGGCCAGCTGTGTTATATCAACGATATTAAATTTAATACAACGTTTCCAGACGTAAGGCCAATAATAATTTCACTTTTACAGACAAAAATCCTGCAGCGATTAGAGAAAGTTCTTTTCCGATGATACATTGAGCTCAGATAAAGCAACAAGGTTCAAATTCATGTGCTTGTGTGTGCTACTGTGGTACTTATGAACATCTAACGCATTTAGTACGTACATGGTGCAATACTACAGTGCTGCCCTCATAGCGTAGACAATTAATTCTCACTGAACTAAACAAATGGCAAAGTCCAGACCATATAAACCACAAATATTGATTGGTGGTTACAGAAGGCTGGTTTGCTACTATTGACGTCCTATAACAAAGGAATTACTGCACAGTTGTTGTTATACAGACTTTTATTTTAAACCTGTGACTTGTTAAAATGAATTCAACGTAATAATAACATTTGAGGAATGCAAATCCAGCAAATATGTTAACATAAGATATTGTAATTGCGTCATATTGTGAATATTATAACAATTATTTATTTTAATCCGTCTTATCACAATATTTTAATTTTTTTTTATAATTAAGATAATAAAATATCATTGATGTTCCATGATGGTTTTATAAAAACTGAAACATGTTGTGTAAATGTTCCGAAATGTAAATCGATCAATCGATATGGAACATCAATGATATTTTATTATCTTAATTATAAAAAATTTTAAAATATTGTGATAAGACGAATTAAAATAAGTAATTGTTAAAATATGTTAACAACGATACAGTTTTGAAAATCAGTTAACCCTTTTCAAGCTCATTAGTTACATGCACCGACTGTTTTAGCAATCAATAATTATTATGCATTCTGCCCACAGAGTGTATTCGTGGTCTTAGCATAATTCTCAGAGTAAAAACAGATTATTTCTTAAAAAAAACATCGACCATTTTATCTTCGTGATGAAGGGGGTGTTGTGTTATGTTTGAGGTACAGAACTGAATTTGTTAATAATATTTTGAGGATGATTGGTTTCAAAGAACGTTACCGATTTCCCTCGTCCGATCGTCTCAGAAATTGCAGCCTCGACCGATTTCTGCGAGATTTAATACGAGGAACACTCTTCAATATACTGTCAATATACCAACATGGCGTTCGTGCGACTTCTAAAGAAGGATAGTAGGCCAACTTAAAAGGATAATTACATTCTGTTGCATAAAAGATCTTTGAAAATTCAGTGTCCGAAGGGACAGGTTACTGGACTTCACGAAAGATGCCAACCAGATAGAAACAACCATTTTGTTTTTGAGACTAAGTGGATGCTTGAGATGATTAGCCTCTGCGAAATCAAACGAAACCCTTTCTCGTGCCAATGTCAATCAGCGTGAAGGCACGATTCTATAAATCTGGCTTGAAAACGCGTTTGTGATCCAGATTTATGAAAGTCTTAATGCAGTGAGTGTTACGACGTTGTTCTGGGAAACTTGCTTTATTTCAAGCTGTTTATTTATATTTATTTAGTGTTCTGTCTGACGACAGGTCCATATGAACAGGATCCTTCCATCCTTTACTCGGACTGGGACCTGTTCATATACGTTCTTGGCAGATGATCCAGAAGTGGTTTGCCATTGCCTTCTTCTGTGTGTGAATGGAGTAATTGTTGGGATGCCACGGAGGAAAACTCCGTTGTTGCCTAGACCACGGCCTTGCCCAACACAAGTTATAAATTCGGGCACCGCCGGGAATCAAACCCGAAACCCCAGGATTACAAGGCCAGCGTTCTAACCGCTAGACCACCTCATCTTATTATTATTTAGTGTTCTGTCTGAGGACAGGTCCATATGAACAGCATCCTTCCATCCTCTTCTCGGACTGGGACCTGTTCATATACGTTCTTGGCAGATGATCCAGAAGTGGTTTGCCATTGCCTTCTTCTGTGTGTGAATGGAGTAATTGTTGGGATGCCACGGAGGAAAACTCCGTTGTTGCCTAGACCACGGCCTTGCCCAACACAAGTTATAAATTCGGGCACCGCCGGGAATCGAACCCGAGACCCCAGGATTACAAGGCCAGCGTTCTAACCGCTAGACCACCGTGGCTATTTCAAGCTGTACCAACAATTAATTTTAAAATGTCAAAAATACATTTCACTATTTTGTATAACATACACAGAAAGTCAGACCGGATGCCCTAGAAAACAACAACTACCTCTCAAAACATCTTTCCTCAAATGCCTAGTCTCGAAACAGGCCAAACTTTGCAGTAACCAAGGAAATAACACATTTTACAAACTTATCCTGTCCAAGATGCCCCGTGCTCCCCTACTAACAGGGACTGTAGAATGGCTATGTGGGAAATCACCCAAGGCTATCAAGACAAAATGATGGCATGGGACGGACGTGTAGCAGGCATGGGGATACAAGAAATGCACACAAAAGTTTTGTCGATAAACATGAATAGAATAAAACATGTAAAAGCCACTGGCGTAGAAGAAACAAGGTTTTATGTGTGGATTGGATTCCTCTGGCTGAGGATACTGACCACTGGTAAACTCATGTAAACACCGAAATGTACCCACGGGTTAACAAAACTCCACTCCGTGCCTAGCACATCACTAGCCTGACTTACCGAAGAAAAGAAAATAAAAAACATTATTTCACCACGCACTTTTGTATCAGCCATAAAAGTGGCACGCACGGCTATTTCACGACATGTTTCCGTTTAAATGGCCACGGCGTCCTTAAGATCCAAGTTACTGTGTAAAGTAAGTATCGCGTTGGACCTTATCGCCTCCTTCGCCCTGTTTTGTAGGTCATGCACCATCGATCCAGTAGTGCAGAATTACCTTTGCGGTACACGCCAGCATGTTGGACCCAACCAACCAGATGACTCACAGAACTCGAAGGTTCATCACCGAATTAACCAAAGCCCTCCACCGGACCCTGTCCTGGGCCAACAAAATCCAGTGTCCTTCAACTCCTATCTCCCATAGATCCCGCCTGAGATTATCCTCCCATCTACGTCTAGGTCTCCCCAGAGGTCTCTTCCCCTCAGGCTTCCCAAATAGTGGACCCAACCAACCAGATGGCTTACGGAACCCGAAGGTTCATCACCGAATTAACCAAAGCCCTCCACCGGACCCTGTCCTGGGCCAACAAAATCCAGTCTCCTTCAACTCCTATCTCCCATAGATCCCGCCTGAGATTATCCTCCCATCTACGTCTAGGTCTCCCCAGAGGTCTCTTCCCTTCAGGCTTCCGAAATAGTGAACCCAACCAACCAGATGGCTTACGGAACCCGAAGGTTCATCACCGAATTAACCAAAGCCCTCCACCGGACCCTGTCCTGGGCCAACAAAATCCAGTCTCCTTCAACTCCTATCTCCCATAGATCCCGCCTGAGATTATCCTCCCATCTACGTCTAGGTCTCCCCAGAGGTCTCTTCCCCTCAGGCTTCCCAAAGCCTCGTCTGACGTTGAAAACGCACTCCTGGGAGGGAGGGTAAGACCGCAAAACGATAATCCAGGCCTTCCTTGAACTGTCAGATGTCAAATTATCACGTTTTGGCTGCAGACGTAGTTTTTTATTGTTTATTGCTGTTTTAGCATTAATGAATTGAATTATAATATTACTTAGACATATTATTTAACCCACTTACTTGTTAATTATCACTCAACAAAGAAATTGAATTGAATTATTTATATATTTAGTTTCATTTGTTTGTTTTAGTATTTGTAATGTTTTACTTTTATTATTATTGAAATTAATTTAATTATTATATTTTATCCTGTACTGTTGTTCGGTGCTTGGCTGTTATTGGCAAGCACTTAAATAAATGAATTGAATTATTAACAACAAATTTAAATATTAGCAACAAATAGCAGTGTCTATGAATAATGTGTATTATTTAAATTGCCCTCTCTGAGAATAAAGAGTCACTGTATACATAATAAATACAGCCAACATTGCGTTTTAACATCCAAGTCAATTTGAATGTTATTTACATTCTGACGGATCGAAAAAAAATTTGGTTTCTCCACAGAAATTTTTCTTCTAATCATAAAACAAAATGTCACCCTGTCTAAGAATTCTAAAATATAAGGAAAAAAAAGTTGTGGAGTTATGTTTCAAATGTCAGTATTCGAAACTACGCAAGTTTCGATACGACACAGAAACATATCGACAAAGCATTCAGGTTGCTAAGCAACGATACATGAAGGCGTTCTGGAACTTTGGCCTAGTCTGAGTGACGATATTCACTAATTTTTCCTTAATTTACGTAACAACTCTGTGTAATTTATTTTTCAGATTTTTAACGAATATGCCTAAATATTTTATCGTCACGCCCGTCAATGACATTTGAAACCAATCGTGCGTCTTCACGTCATCTGAGAACTTGTGAAATAATTGTTGAGTTACAATTTTGTAGCGCGAACATCGTTAAATCTGTATCAATCTATCAATCTTTGTTGGCGATGAACAATGTACAAGCATTTGAAATGCTCCATCGACAAAAACAAACACGTCTTCTGAAATTTGTTTAAAACATTAACAAATACAAACCCAGAAAAGCTACAAATGGTTAAGGTTATGTAAGTTTCAAATTAAACGTAATTAGAATTTTAATAATGCATAGAATCGTGTCTTTAAATTGTATAACAATTAACTTTCTTTCGGTAGCAGCTGCGAGGTCGACATTATCAACAAAATAACAGCTATTTTCAACGTCCGACATTGGACGTAAATCCAGGATCGAACACAGAACCCTTAGACTAGTGTTTCCTAAAATGTGGGCCGCAACACCCCAGGAAAGCGTGAAATTTAATTGGGGGGGGGGGGGGGGGTTAGTGGTGCATTTATCTTTATATATTTTTAATTCTGTAAGATAATAGAAATTACGAGTGAACGGAAGCTCATTAAGAAAAGTACGACCGCTGACCTAACCTAACCTAACCTAACCTAACCTAACTTAACCTAACCTAACCTAACCTAACCTAACCTAACCTAACCTAAACTAACCTAACCTAACCTAACGACGCCATGATGTACGAAAAGTGAACGATTTGCGATAAAACTTGAAAAGTTAAAACGCGAAGTTTGTGGCTTTACTTCTTAATATGGTTGGTTTAAAGGGTTTGGAAAATATTTTTATTTCTAAAAATGGACACTTGCATTTATGTAAAACCTTTATATACGTTCAGTAAAATAGTGACGAAGAACTCTAGCCTGAAGCCACGATCCAAATGAGCACTTCATATAGGCCTCCCCCCCCCCCCGGTTAAAACACAACGAAAGTACCTGGGGCGAAGCTGTTCGCAAAGAGAGAAATTCACACGACACAGCGTAATCCATCACTCGAAAGAGCAGGCCCCCAATGCCCCAATGCCACGCATTCTGACAGTCGGTGTAGACGAAATCGTAACACGAAAATGAAACTTGAACAAAAACCTGACTTTGACGTATACACAATCGACCTTAGTTTTGTGTTTCAGGGCATTAATATCTTTCGAACAACGCCGACCTTAATTTGATCGAATCACAAAGTCCAAAAAGAGTCCATTCTTATTTTCCCACCAGACGATTGGACCAAGATCACGAACAAATTTTAAGATAAAAACAGACTTTAACACAAGTACGGAATGTGTGAAGGTTTTGGCTCGACACTGACCAATTCCAGGGCTTACGACCCCACGTTGGGGGCTTAGGGACGCACCTCCCGAGGTCCAGACATTTTACTTTCCCATCAGATCCGACGTAGGACGTCCGTCGTTTAACACGAGCGATTATGAGATTATTTATCGTTAGTACGTGGGATTACTCACCCAGTGAGCTATCAAAATACGAATAATTTATTCTTAAACAGATTCCGAAATAGTTACCTTCTTCTCCCTTAGTTCGTGTAACAGAAGCACGTGGTGGGAATTATACACGGTTGGAAAGCCAATATATTTTTTTCTCTTCCCCTGACACACAAGCCATCTAAAGCAAAGAAGTTTCTTCCTCTCAAGACGGCTTTGTATTTTAACGACCGGCCCGTTAAAATCAAACTTTGCTCTTCAAAAGACTCTGAAAGAACCACTCAATGGATTACATCCATCACGAACGACAGAGTTGTGCCATTAAGAGACACAGTCACTCAGTTTCGTCGAACGACCTAAGTGAGGAACATGGCGTCGCTGCGCAACAAAATGTCTACATCCGCTGATCTATCCGACTAAATACCTTACTCTCACAGTCGATATTAGGGGACTTATTTACGCTGGATGCCGGCCTCGAACCAAAAAACCCTCGAAAAATTTTATGTAAGACCAGATAATGGTCTGGAAACTCAAACATTTTAAAGGATTACAATGTCTGATGCTTTACTCGGAACTGGCCTTTCAAAAATCTGATAAACGGGCGAGTTTAACTCTGAAAATCCGTGTTTTACAAGTTCCCTAGAAGAATTCTTGCGTTTAAATGAACATAGTTCCTCCGTAGGACTGAAAGGGCTAGATGTCATTTCGAACAATAATTTGAATATCTGAATAGCATTTGTGTCTTGGTATCCGGGACAATGACGAGTCGAGTTACTGTCATCGATAGGTCGACAACCCTCGAATTATCGATTGTTCGTGGAACCTACAATAATTCCGCGTGTGGACTCATTTCACTTGAATATCGATGAGTACGACATGAAGACATCCCAAATACGTGACGTCACAGAATATTGATTTTACGTCTGAAACTTTCAAAATCATCGTCTCTGAATAAGTCACAACTCAATTCACTTCTCAGCGCTGACGACAAGAACAAGTTCAAGGTCACTAAGACCACGAACCAAGGAACTGACAAATTCTTCTCTGGACCGTTCAGGTGACTAGACATTGGTTCGTCATCTCGGACAACCAGGTTCAGTCCTGTGTGGCTTCAACCGCCATTTAGCCCTGACCAACCAGCATGTTATCGAAACGTCGAGTTCTTCTTGTGTGATCGGGAATTTGTTGGTCTATAATGAATACGGTTTTTTTTTAAAAATGTATCATCCACCAATATTAAAGTCATATTTCGGATCACAGAAAATAATTATTTAAGACGGCAAATATTTAAATAAATTTCCTTATCTGAATTCTTACTTGTGAAGTATTAAAATATTTAACTGGACAGTCACGTATTACTATTATTAATCTATCTATTCACTAGTTTGCAGGGAATTTACTTCTGTGTACCTGAGACAAAGCTTGCCCCTGAGGTCCATAATGCAGCAGCTATTTCCGAAATACATTTTATTTTTAATACGTGTTACATATATTATATAGTTTTATTGTGAGGGATGACTACATATTTTACGAAAGCGTCTTTCGAATGACGTATGAAGATCCCAAAATGGCAGTTTTCTGAAGTTCCCTAATGTCGTGTTCGTCCGGAAGTTGCCAGCAAGGGGCAACCAGACACAACGTGATCTGTAGTTTCATCAAATTGCTGGCATAATCTGCATTTGCTGTCTGTATCTGTTTTCAAAATTTTGGCTGCATTTATTATTATTATTGTTTTTGTCGTAGTCATCAACAACACTACTCTAATATAAAATACCGATATAATTTAACTTTTTTTTTGATGAGGTGAAATTTGATTTACGATTTAGTGTCTGAGAACAAAACGTAGACTAAAGATGCCAACAGGATGATGCAGAAACTTCCATTGGCGCAATGAGAAGCCACATTAAGTCCACTCTTCACTAGACATTGCTGACATCTTCTGATCAGAGTGGGTGGGGCATTGCCAGGACACGTAATACGCATGTAACATGTGATAAATGCACACAAAATTTTGGTCAGAAAACAGATTTCGTTGTGTGAACTAAATTTTATAAGCTCGCGCAGCGAAATCTGTTTTGCGGCGATGAACGTAACGTACTTAATAAATTAGTTGTTAGATACGATATTTAAAAATCATCATTACACCCTCGTTTTGTCACAAATTCACAAAATGATGTATCGCGTTATGGTGTGGGGCCAGACGAAACTATCTTAATGCTCGAAGTATAATTTGTGTTTGCCCAGAGCCCCAAAATCTCTCTTGCATCTTGCTACAGCGTACTAATCCTTTAGTGCGCCAGCGTCCTTCCAGATGGCAGCACTTCGTTCCATTTACGAACGTAAAACTGTCTTTCTCCTAACAAATCTTAATACAGATCGTCAAAAAGCGTTGAAATTTTACAACACACGATCCATGTACTTTGTATTTCTATTTATACGTGTTAGTTAACAACGCATAGAATTTTCCGGACTGAAAATCGGATGAAATTGTAGAACTCAGTCCATGACATAGTCAGTAAATAAACTCAGCTCTTAATATGAAGCCAATGTTCATTAAGCCTCATCCCAATTCTTCATTACAATGAAAATTTACTCACAGCGTAGACTAGTACCAGATACAGACAAAGATTCCGTTTTAATACCAAGTAAATATTTATTCTTGTCAAACAGATTGACTCATTACTAACAAAAAATTACACGCGGGCCGTACAAGACACAGGGTTTGTTAACCCCTGACGTAGGAGTTATACTTACGATTAGTGTCGAAAGGCGGAGAAAATATTTCAGCAAGTTATAACATTTTTCCCCAGTTCTCAATGTAAATCGAATAATTTTTAACAACGAAACTTTACTTCAAAATACTTTCGTCTTACATGTGTTGATGTCACTTAAATGTATTCAATTCAATAAGTACGACATCTGCTGTCAATTTTCCTACAACGTTACATTTCAGTTTAGTAAATTGGTTGTGATATGATTCACCGAAACGTGAAGAATCTGCGCGCGCATCATTACCCCCAACGGTTGGGGACTTCTGCGCAGAAGCGTCTTCTCACGTAGTTCAGTTGTTTTTAAGGCAAAAGCGAGATCAGTCTATGAAACATGAATGGTCGGAAGGAGAATTCTTTGGATTGGAACATCACTCTTGTACACGTCGTAGAAAACATAATCAATATCTCTCTGTGAGCAGAATTAACTCGCCTTTCCCTAGCCATCGTACACAAGAATCTTATCTGCTCTGTTAAGTGTCCTGATAAAACAAAGCACTGTTGACGATAATTCAAATTTAATTTTCGTTTGTCACTCAAAACGTTTTATCCACCTTTTCGGAAGAACCCGATGGGTAAACGAACACATAATTTGTAAGATGATTACGACGGAAATTAAAAATATCTTAATATAGATCTGTGCAATGAATATAACTCCGTGATTGGTCTGCGTTGCTATTTTGAGGTTAGGTGAGTAATGTTGATCGTCAGCCACACAGATCTTGCGGAACAGTCGCAGTTAATTTTTGAAAAGGACTGTAGAGTGCAGCACTGCGGCAGTCTAGACCGCGTATTGATCGAGCAGGACAAGGCAAAGATTCTTAAACCTGAGAGGTTATTAAATCATTCTAAGTGGTAGCTAATGGTCACAACGACAAGCAAAGACGCAAATTACTTAATAAATTTAGATTCAAGCAAAGAAAAACTGACATCATGAAGTAGATTCCTCCTTGAGACTCTGATAGTCGCTCAAACAGAAATTTCTCGTCTCTTGCAGATTCCTAAATCTCATTTTCGAGTTCAGATACACCGTCATTGATCCCTGTCCTCAGAATATAAATGTTGCTACTGACTTAAAATCAATTAAAAGGGAATGAAAATTCACAAACAAATTTATCACACGCTAGAATTATTAAAATACATGAAATACAATTGGATTAAACTTCACATGGCCTACGAAACGTCATTAAAACTTCTGTCTCAATTTACGTAAATATTAGCAAATAAAAAAAAACAGTCTCTTGGAGCTCAGAATAATTAAATTATTCCATACAATCTTAGTAATTTTCAGAGTCAAAGACGACACTGATCCCAATGAAGACGACTATAAAATCGATTTATATCGAGATACAAACAGTTGAAGTTGCATGGCATCTCCTATACATCAAGAATGCAGACTTCGTTGTAGGTCCTTATTTAAACCAAGGACTCTACAGTCTGTAATAATATTAAAGTTAATCCCACTTCAGTATTATTAGAAAAACATTAAAGGTTTTCTGCAAAGATACAATAATTTAAAATAAATCCTTCATTCTACGTACGTATCTGAGTGGCCACGTCCAATGCATCCGTTGATTCGTATTGTGGTAATGTAGTTCTTTTGGTCGATTCCAATAGCTGTCCATTAACACAGAATATTCCATGGAAAATAATCGCGTAACAATATTATGAGCATTAATTAAAATCAGAAGCAGTTCCACGGCCACTCCCCCCTGTCTAATAGACTCTCCCAACGTCCCTCCTGACAAACAAAACGATAAACCGATTAATTAAACTACTCGTTTAATCGTCTCGTTATATTGACATAACACGAAAGCTCACGAATTCGATTATAGTTAAAGTTAAGGATCCGACAGAAAGAGTTAATTCAATCCAAGAACTAATCGATTAATCATTTGTTCGACTTACAAGCGTGTGTTCAGGTGTTCGCGAATTCTTTCAGACTGTGGAGCTGAATAATTGGCAGGGTCCATTGATTTTTCACACGTATGTAACGTGAAAGTATTAGAGCATGTTGGTATGACTGATATCTCCTGGTAGTACACGTAGAGGCAAATATGTAAAGAGGAATTTAATATACCCCGGAGAACATTTAAGGGTATTTCTGCGTGTTAACGGAAATTAATACAATTCTCTTTACTCTAAATTAGTGATTAATCGATTGGCTGAAATGTATAATATCACTTTAAACTAAGGCCCTTACACAAATGTACAGAATGATGATTCATGGACATCTCTTCACTCTTCTGATTAAAATTTCAGATAAATTTCAATTCATGACTTACTAACTCCATGGATCAGAGTCTTTTTCAAGCTAACAGTCGCTCAGCTCGTCAAAAAACGTCTCCTCTCCCTACCACAACGCAGATAAACACAGAACACACCCTAGACTCAATTCTCATCTCATATCTACCACCAGGTTTTAACAAGAGATCTCCACCTTTCGGATTTTCCCACCAAAATTTTGTGCGTAATTGTCATTTCTCCCATTGACAGCAGGAGTACAGACATTTCACTACAAGACTGTACCTTCATACACGGACGTAATCAATAAATCAATTACATGCTTAAACATATTAAACTTCGCTCATAAAATAGGCCTGTGATACAAATTAAAACAGTCGCACGTGTTTTTTTTTTTTTTGGGGGGGGGGGGCTGAAAACAAGCTTCACCTTCCCGTAGCACGTCCCTCCACATCCACTGAACAAACTGCATTAATTGGATGCCGTGGCAATTACTCAGCGTGTTTTAATTAATCATTTGCACTACGACGCTGATCCAAAAATTGTTATAAATTAAGTTTCTGCCTCGAACAAACTCAACGAATTATTAAAATTTAAGTTTCTGACTCAAACAAACTCAACGAATTATTAAAATTTAAGTTTCTGCCTCAAACAAACTCAACGAATTATTAAAATTTAAGTTTCTGCCTCAAACAAACTCAAATAATTATTATAATTTAAGTTTCTGCCTCAAACAAACTCAAATAATTATTATAATTTAAGTTTCTGCCTAAAAAAACACAACGAATTATTATAAATCAAGTTTCTGCCTCAAACAAACTCAAATAATTATTATAATTTAAGTTTCTGCCTCAAACAAACACGACGAATTATTATAAATCAAGTTTCTACCTCAAACAAAGACAACGAATTATTATAAATTAAGTTTCTACCTCAAACAAAGACAACGAATTATTATAAATTAAGTTTCTGCCTCGAACAAAGACAACGAATTATTATAAATTAAGTTTCTACCTCAAACAAACACAACGAATTATTATAATTTAAGTTTCTGCCTCAAACAAAGACAACGAATTATTATAAATTAAGTTTCTGCCTCGAACAAACACAACCAATTATTATAAATTAAGTTTTGCCTTAAAAATACACAACGAATTATTATAAATTAAGTTTCTACCTCAAACAAACACAACCAATTATTATAAATCAAGTTTCTGCCTCAAACAAACTCAAAGAATTATTATAAATTAAGTTTTGCCTTAAAAATACACAACGAATTATTATAAATCAAGTTTCTACCTCAAACAAAGACAACGAATTATTATAAATTAAGTTTCTGCCTCGAACAAAGACAACGAATTATTATAAATTAAGTTTCTACCTCAAACAAACACAACGAATTATTATAATTTAAGTTTCTGCCTCAAACAAAGACAACGAATTATTATAAATTAAGTTTCTGCCTCGAACAAACACAACCAATTATTATAAATCAAGTTTCTGCCTCAAACAAACTCAAAGAATTATTATAAATTAAGTTTTGCCTTAAAAATACACAACGAATTATTATAAATCAAGTTTCTACCTCAAACAAAGACAACGAATTATTATAAATTAAGTTTCTGCCTCGAACAAAGACAACGAATTATTATAATTTAAGTTTCTACCTCAAACAAACACAACGAATTATTATAATTTAAGTTTCTGCCTCAAACAAAGACAACGAATTATTATAAATTAAGTTTCTGCCTCGAACAAAGACAACGAATTATTATAAATTAAGTTTCTACCTCAAACAAACACAACGAATTATTATAATTTAAGTTTCTGCCTCAAACAAAGACAACGAATTATTATAAATTAAGTTTCTGCCTCGAACAAACACAACCAATTATTATAAATCAAGTTTCTGCCTCAAACAAACTCAAAGAATTATTATAAATTAAGTTTTGCCTTAAAAATACACAACGAATTATTATAAATCAAGTTTCTACCTCAAACAAAGACAACGAATTATTATAAATTAAGTTTCTGCCTCGAACAAAGACAACGAATTATTATAATTTAAGTTTCTACCTCAAACAAACACAACGAATTATTATAAATTAAGTTTTGCCTTAAAAATACACAACGAATTATTATAAATTAAGTTTCTACCTCAAACAAACACAACCAATTATTATAAATCAAGTTTCTGCCTCAAACAAACTCAAAGAATTATTATAAATTAAGTTTTGCCTTAAAAATACACAACGAATTATTATAAATCAAGTTTCTACCTCAAACAAAGACAACGAATTATTATAAATTAAGTTTCTACCTCAAACAAAGACAACGAATTATTATAAATTAAGTTTCTGCCTCGAACAAAGACAACGAATTATTATAAATTAAGTTTCTACCTCAAACAAACACAACGAATTATTATAATTTAAGTTTCTGCCTCAAACAAAGACAACGAATTATTATAAATTAAGTTTCTGCCTCGAACAAACTCAACGAATTATTATAAATTAAGTTTTGCCTTAAAAATACACAACGAATCATTATAAATTAAGTTTCTACCTGAAACCAACACAAAGCATCCACAAGGCAAAAATTACTTGTTTTACGCTGCACAATGATATCACGTGAATTCAAAGTAAACTCTGTGTGTAAAACGCAGTTATTGGTCGCTAAACTAAGCGGTATATAGATTTATCACTGGGCTTTAAATAGTTAACTACTGAAGTCGTCAACACCAAAATCTGTCAGGACACTTTACATACTTTGTAGCAATACATCCGATCATACAATAAGGTGTTATGCAATGCAGAATTTTGTATTTTAGTTTTCTCTGTGACTATTTAAAAGTAGCAAAATAGCATTTAGGCCATCAACAAAAATGTAGGACGTAGTACAAATTTTTTTTACTAGTGCAAAAGTTGTCTGATGGATTTAAGAAAACATTGTGAATACAAATCCCCATTAAAATCTGTTATTGATGGGGCACGGACACTCGGCACAAGTAAGGAGTGAACAGTCACTCCTGAAAAGCTTGGCTATAAATAAAAACACTAAATATCTGGTTTGTTTGTGTATAGAATTTGCATGGTTAGTGCGTGCAAATTTTAATTATTCTAATTTGTGATTCTGTCTATTTTTGCTTTAGTTTTGTTGTGTGATCTCATGCAAAAACTACGCGTTTTGCAAAGCAAAAGATTCTAACATCACAGACTACATTCATTCAAATTGTAATGGGCCTGCAGAGTATTTAAATTCGGAGATTTAAAATAAGTTGAATTATTTCCTATACACGTCTTTGAAATTTAAAGCTTTCACAAACATTTAACACGTAATCGATTATACTCAGCTGCTACTCGTGACCATACACAAAAATTTCTTAACATTTAATGAAGAATTTTGTTTGGGGTTTGCAGTTAAGTATTTGTACTGAGCAACTTCTTAAATCTCTTTTTCACTTTTGTCCTGAATTAATCTCTTTTATCAGTTTCTGTGAATGGCCCAATACAAAAGTTTTTGTGTAATATTTCCATGTTCCTTGTAAAAAACAGAACTTACGTATAAATCATCATTACAAACCTTACACGCAAGATTTCATTAGCAAGAATTTAAATAAATGTACGAATTGAAATAATGTAAAATACAGATCACTCGACATGCATTACTTCCCGGACACGTGTCTCGAATTTAAACTACTCCCAGTTACCTGATTCAGACGCATTAATATCCGAACAATCTGACCTTTGAAGTGAACAATCCCAGTCTCTTGCCACGAGACTGAAGTCTAAATGATCTTATCTTCTGACATGCAGTGAACATTTCAGACTCTTATAATTACATTTCCATAGAATCTACAAATTATGACGCGTCGGTATAGCCATTAGCAAATTTACCACAAAAACTAAATGCATGCATCTCACCCGAGTCACCCTGCAGCTCCTGACTGTAGTCTGTCCCGCACTACACTGCACAGCGCACTCTGCAGTCGTAAGCCCGAACCCTTTCGAGCTGAGGGGAAGGCGGAGGAAAGGTGGGTGGCATACATTCAAGGGGATCCAGGTTGATTCTTATTCGCTCGTTACCATTCCCCACACAAACTGCAGCCGACTCGTTTAGCAATCAAAGACCACCGCTACTGTGTTCCTTCTTATTATTATTGCACTTTGTGATATCGAGTTCCATTTCACGTCGACGAGCACTCGTCGTGGTCGAATTTATGACAATTCGTATTCAAGAAGTTCGGTGTTCTACTCTCGGCCCGGATAACTAAGTTTCTCAAGATTTTCCTCAGTCCCTCCAGGCAAATTCCGGGTTAGTACCTTAAATTAGGCCACGACCACTTCCATCCACATCCTATCCAGTTAATTATTCACTCTCATTCGACGCCATATTGTCTCAGATATTGACAAACTGTAAATAAATATAAATAAATCCTCGCCCCGGACCACGGATTGAAAACCTCTGGACACTGACCACGAATTATAGTGACGCATGCGTCAAAATTATGCGGAATGGGGGCTCCAAAGCTGTCCGGACAATCTCCACTTTCGTACAGGACGAAATCCGAGTTTCGGCGAAGCAACACGAAGTCGAAATGATGAAAGCCAAGTTCTTCCAGAGACAATTTATGTGTACGTGGGGGGCACGTGTGTGTTCATTTATTCATAATTTGGCGAAAAGAAAATTATTTTCACCGACGCCGTCTGATACAAGGACTGAAGGAGAAACATTAAATTCCTTGAAATAGCAGCTGCTTTCAAAAACAGTAATTGACTGATGAAAATGGTAGCGTTCCGATTTCTTTCTGTAGCTTTTACTGCATTTTGAACAAAGTTTCCATTCGTTGGATCGAATATCCGCTTGAGAGACGCAAATGGACATCCGAGAGTCTTTAATTCTAATCCAGAAACTGTTTTGACAAATCGGCTTCTTAACGGAATGGATTCACAAAAATCCAACCGAAACCATAAATAAATTCTTACTTACTTTCTGTTTTCAGTCTTTGAAGAAGTTTACAGCAAAACTGTTGCAACTATCATCAAAGGTTTCGTACGTTCAGAAATAATTTCCTGGCAAAAATACGTCGTTCCTGACGTAATGCATGTTTCGAACACCTTGTATCAACTTTGTGGATCTCAGTACGACGGTAATGTCACCGTAAAGAAAGATTACATCGTTCCATCTGGCACCGATGAACTGACACCAAAACTTCGCTGTTCAAAAACAAACACTGGACGTAATCTTTCGAGAGATCATGCCTACTGCAGAAAGAAGTAAGAAAAACAATGTAAAGATATATACACTGAGTTCTAAGCGGGGCAAAGGCGATGGGAAGATTGTTTCAAAACAATGAATATGCCGTCACCTCGTCCCAGACACAGGGGACGACGAGGATGGCACTGGAATCATCGTGCAAGAAAGTTCAGCTCAGGGGAAGGAGGTTAAACACAAAAGACAAATATCACAACGAAGGTAACATCCTCAGTTTCCGTCGAACCAACACCCCGAGGCTAGTAAGAAGAGATCTTGAGTGTCTCCAAGCAAATTAAAAGGTTTGTGGGCTCCTTTACTGAACTGATATCCCCGAGTAATCGATCAAGAAAGGTGAGCGGATTTTCTACCAAGTGTGTAGAACGTGAAATAATAAATTTTATATCAATGCTTTAAGTAAAAAATCCTTTTAATTGTAGAAAACGTGTTTGATAGAAATTGTCCCTCACTGTGATCGAGGTCGTACCAATTATGTTACAAATTCCATGCTTTCTTCAAACACATTTTCGCTTTTATATAAGCTTCATTCTACTTTCCAGAAAAGAGTATGTCTTATTTTTAATTTTTTAAAAAATATATATTATTTAATCAGAGGACACGATAATAAAGAGGTAACCATCAAAACTGTGCCACCTTACCCCACTCCACCTTATAAATCTTACTGTTACTTAGCAGGACCTAAACTACGAATAACAGTTGAATTACAAGAATACACAATTATTTACCGGAAGTTCATAATATAACTTCCTCTGGTTGTCTGTTCCTGCTCTTAAGTTCATAAAAACCTGTGCAAGTTTCCCGTTACAGTGACCTAGAATTCTCTGCAGAGCCTTCAGTAAACAAACAAATAAATCAGTCATTCCCTAAATGTATAGACTTCCGGACATACTTGTGACGATCTGCAGTTAGGTCAGCATTAATACACTGTCCAGGCCGACAGTCACAACAAAATTCTGATCCAGTTGATAAAATACAACATGCTTTGTTTCAAAACAAAAATTATCATTTCGTGTGCTCGATGGGGCTCTATATATTCAAACACCGGCGCTAAACTTTCAACCTACTTAAATTTTCAGGCGTCACGTGTACGATAACATAACATAGTTTCGTCATCTGCCACCAGGGAGTACAGAAAGTGCACAGAAAACACGACCTGACATATAATTCCATAGTATCTGGTGATAATCTTTATAAGTTCTAAAAATATTCGGTGTCTGATCATTATAATGACAAATGAACATAGCTGGGAATTAAAACATGGCGGCCTCCCGCATATAGCACGATGACTCATGTATGTTACGTCATGGTTTTCGATCGGGACCATCGAGCTGTCTTTTTCCACAGAAATCTAAGCTCCGATATGCAACGTTCATTAAGAGAATGTTAAGGCGGTTGAAATTAATCCTGTTAATAAATTACGGAAGCAATTTAAAGATGGCTACCGGGGTGTCTTTCCTAGAACACAAAATTAATTAATTTCGCGCTGGCCTTGTAATCCTGGGGGTCTCGGGTTCGATTCCCGGCGGTGCCCGAATTTATAACTTGTGTTGGGCAAGGCCGTGGTCTAGACAACACGGAGTTTTCCTCCGTGGCATCCCAACAATTACTCCATTCACACACAGAAGAAGGCAATGGCAAACCACTTCTGGATCATCTGCCAAGGACGTATATGAACAGGTCCCAGTCCGAGAAAAGGATGGAAGGATCCTGTTCATATGGACCTGTCGTCAGACAGAACACTAAATAATAATAAGATGAGGTGGTCTAGCGGTCAGAACGCTGGCCTTGTAATCCTGGGGTCTCGGGTTCGATTCCCGGCGGTGCCCGGATTTATAACTTGTGTTGGGCAAGGCCGTGGTCTAGGCAACACGGAGTTTTCCTCCGTGGCATCCCAACAATTACTCCATTCACACACAGAAGAAGGCAATGGCAAACTACTTCTGGATCATCTGCCAAGAACGTATATGAACAGGTCCCAGTCCGAGGAAAGGATGGAAGGATCCTGTTCATATGGACCTGTCGTCAGACAGAACACTAAATAATAATAAGATGAGGTGGTCTAGCGGTTAGAACGCTGGCCTTGTAATCCTGGGGGTCTCGGGTTCGATTCCCGGCGGTGCCCGGATTTATAACTTGTGTTGGGCAAGGCCGTGGTCTAGGCAACACGGAGTTTTCCTCCGTGGCATCCCAACAATTACTCCATTCACACACAGAAGAAGGCAATGGCAAACCACTTCTGGATCATCTGCCAAGAACGTATATGAACAGGTCCCAGTCCGAGAAAAGGATGGAAGGATCCTGTTCATATGGACCTGTCGTCAGACAGAACACTAAATAATAATAAGATGAGGTGGTCTAGCGGTCAGAACGCTGGCCTTGTAATCCTGGGGTCTCGGGTTCGATTCCCGGCGGTGCCCGGATTTATAACTTGTGTTGGGCAAGGCCGTGGTCTAGGCAACACGGAGTTTTCCTCCGTGGCATCCCAACAATTACTCCATTCACACACAGAAGAAGGCAATGGCAAACTACTTCTGGATCATCTGCCAAGAACGTATATGAACAGGTCCCAGTCCGAGGAAAGGATGGAAGGATCCTGTTCATATGGACCTGTCGTCAGACAGAACACTAAATAATAATAAGATGAGGTGGTCTAGCGGTTAGAACGCTGGCCTTGTAATCCTGGGGGTCTCGGGTTCGATTCCCGGCGGTGCCCGGATTTATAACTTGTGTTGGGCAAGGCCGTGGTCTAGGCAACACGGAGTTTTCCTCCGTGGCATCCCAACAATTACTCGATTCACACACAGAAGAAGGCAATGGCAAACTACTTCTGGATCATCTGCCAAGAACGTATATGAACAGGTCCCAGTCCGAGGAAAGGATGGAAGGATCCTGTTCATATGGACCTGTCGTCAGACAGAACACTAAATAATAATAAGATGAGGTGGTCTAGCGGTTAGAACGCTGGCCTTGTAATCCTGGGGGTCTCGGGTTCGATTCCCGGCGGTGCCCGGATTTATAACTTGTGTTGGGCAAGGCCGTGGTCTAGGCAACACGGAGTTTTCCTCCGTGGCATCCCAACAATTACTCCATTCACACACAGAAGAAGGCAATGGCAAACCACTTCTGGATCATCTGCCAAGAACGTATATGAACAGGTCCCAGTCCGAGAAAAGGATGGAAGGATCCTGTTCATATGGACCTGTCGTCACACAGAACACTAAATAATAATAAGATGAGGTGGTCTAGCGGTTAGAACGCTGGCCTTGTAATCCTGGGGGTCTCGGGTTCGATTCCCGGCGGTGCCCGGATTTATAACTTGTGTTGGGCAAGGCCGTGGTCTAGGCAACACGGAGTTTTCCTCCGTGGCATCCCAACAATTACTCCATTCACACACAGAAGAAGGCAATGGCAAACCACTTCTGGATCATCTGCCAAGAACGTATATGAACAGGTCCCAGTCCGAGAAAAGGATGGAAGGATCCTGTTCATATGGACCTGTCGTCAGACAGAACACTAAATAAATAATAAGGACCAGCGAGTCTACACAGACAGCTTGTACCGGAGTGCCACGTGTTGTGGATGAAATCGTATTATCACATCAGCTTCTGTTAACAACAAACAACATGGAAGGTCCACACCCTACTCACTCCACAGAATACAAATGGACACGTTATCCTTTCCCTGCCCTTCCCCTCTGACGTCATTTGATTCGTGACGGCACGTGTATGTAGTGGGCGTATACACATGTAAACTGTGGTGCTCAGATCATATTTTTAACTTCGATATTATTTTCATAGCTTGCCGGGGTTTCTTCCTCAATATGGCTTCAACCTCACAGACTAATTTAATTGGTTAAGAACGATAAATGAACCACAAGGATGGCAGACAACGCATTCCTCCAATTATTGATTTTAAGATAGAATTATTAGTTACGTAAATATTAATACCCCTTTCAAACGGCTGTACGTACAGAACTGCAGAAAATCTCTCAATTACGTTTGTGCACTGAAAATTACTAAATAATTCGTGTACATTACGTCAGGCTAGTTCCATTTTTTAAAATAAATCATATTTAATGTTATACAGAGTGAGTCAAAATTATGTTTACAAACTTCGTGTGGGTGTTCCAGGATCAAAAATAAGAAAAAAATGTTCCTATGAACATGGGGTCTCAAATGCTTCTTTTCTCAAATTAATAGCCAAAAATAAGTTTCAATGAATTGATTTTATATCAAAGTGAATCCAACTTCCAGCAAAGATTTTTAATTAAAGTTTGTGCAGGATTTGTTGGAGACATGCTCATTGGTCCACACAAGCTTCCATCGCGTCTAAGAGGACCTTCATATCGGTGATTCTTAAGAAGACACTTGCCACGTCTCCTTGAAGATGTCCCAATGAATACAAGGAGACAAATGCGGTTTATGCACGACAGAGCCCCAGCACACTTCTCCCGTCGCGTTAGATATCATCTCAGTGAACAGCATCCTCAGCGATGGACTGGGCGTGGTGGCCACCGAGATCTCCGGACCTCATTCCATTGGACTTTTATCTGTGGGGGTCACTTGAAGTCCTCCGTTTATGTAACACCCACAAGCAATGAAGACGACCTATGGGAACGTGTGCAGTTGATTCGAGGACACCCTGGTTTGTACGAACTAATTCGTCAGTCTTGTGTACGTCGTGCTCGCGCATTTGTGTAGAATGGAGGAACAATCTTTGAGCATCTGTTATAAAGAAACATCCCTGTCCTTATACTTGACAATAAAAGCATTCATTGACAATTATTTTTGGTTATTATTTCGAAAATGAATCATTTGCGACCCCATGTTTATAAGAACATTTCTTATTAATTTTGATCCTGGAACACGCACGCGAAGTTTGTAAACATACTTTTGACTCACCCTGTATATGAGGTTTGTTGTACGGAACAGGAATCACGTGGAAGGAAGTGGACAGCGCCGAAGTTCTCTTATGACACGGCCACATTATATATATACATATATATATATATATTTGTACGTACTTAGCTATATTTTGTTACATTAATCTCATTGAGCCACGGTGGTCTAGCAGTTAGAACGCTGGCCTTGTAATCCTGGGGTCTCGGGTTCGATTCCCGGCGGTGCCCGAATTTATAACTTGTGTTGGGCAAGGCCGTGGTCTAGGCAACACGGAGTTTTCCTCCGTGGCATCCCAACAATTACTCCATTCACACACAGAAGAAGGCAATGGCAAACCACTTCTGGATCATCTGCCAAGAACGTATATGAACAGGTCCCAGTCCGAGAAAAGGATGGAAGGATCCTGTTCATATGGACCTGTCGCCAGACAGAACACTAAATAATAATAATAATAATCGCATTGAGCGTACGTTCTTCTCAAAAATGTTTTCACGTTTTCAATGAGTAGAAATATTTGTCAAGATTTGTATTACGAATTCGACATTCTATAAAAAAAATTCTAATTCGCAACAAGGAGAAATTTATACAGGCCTGCTTAGACACTGACACGCTATAATTGTCATTGGACGAACTGATGATGTCACAAAAGCCGAATCACATATTTCACGACAGAAATTATTGATGGTATTGCGTTGTAATAAATTATATTCGTTTGTGTGTTGGTGTATTTTTGATTACGTTTTCTTTGTTCTTGATATAAAAAGCCATTTGCTTCTGTACTAGGAAGGAACAAATACCCCAGTGAATTTTAAAGTGGCATACGTCCACAATCTTAGGGTCAATTTTTCATAGTACGTGCCATTTACTAAAACATTCACCTCGGTCTGTAGTTCACATGTAATTTTTTTTAATAACTCGTGTATACATTTCTAATAAATTTCCCTAAACCACAAGGAATTTCAATTTTAGGACCTTTTAACCTCGTTTTCCATCGAATTACACACGTTCTGAAATGACCCCATGACCAGCCAGCTACACGCATCCAATTGAAGAAATGAAACAGAAATTGAGTCGGCCATATTGTCAGACTCGAATCAGCTGACTCCATGGAAAGTTTCACTCTCGCTAGAACCACACAATCGATATCTGTCATGGCGTCATGCGCGATCAGCTCCCGTCTGTAAATCAGCCTCAAACCTTAACAATCACTCTTTCAAACAAGGGATTCTTAAGATTTCACACGAATTATTCCTTTATCCTTAACTTTCCTTGATAACCTAATAATTTCTCAGCCCGTCAAGAAATTTCCCACCTCATTTTAAGCCTGAAAGTACATCATAGTGTTCACACGCCTTCTCCATTCGTCCGTAACCTGAGCCAGATTAATCCAATTCACAAGCTCCCGCCATATTTATTCAACACCCATCTAATAACACCCTGTACCATTAATGACTTCGCCCAACAAATTAAAATCATCATCACAGACCAGAAACTAACGTGTCCTGATTAATTCCTACCCCAATTTGTGTTTGACGTTTGGACAGCGCATTGTACATTTTGGATAACAAATGCTTCAGAAAATTTTTGTTGGCATTTTCTAACCTTAATGTCTGTATTGTCCACATTTTAATTATAGATCGACTTTATCTCTCGCTCCATAACTGTTATGTTTAATAGTTACTTTAGTGGATGTTCTCAGTCTACACAAATAGTACGAGGTGCGATCGGAAAGTTTCTAGACTGCGCGTATAAAAACCCGTAAACTTATCGCAGGTATTAAATTCATCCATCACCCTCGAAGTAGTTCCCCTGGGAGTGAACACAATGATCCCAGCGCCGCTGCCAAGCCTGGAAGCATCCCTGGAAATCTTTCTTTGTCAGCCTGTCAAGCACCATCTGCGATTCTGCCTGAATCTCTTCTATCGTCTCAAATCTCCTTCCCTTTAGCTGAATTTTCATCTTTGGGAAGAGGAAGAAGTCACACGGAGCTTAGAAAGGAAGTTGGGGTCGGTTCTTGCAAGATCTTTGAGCTCCTGACAAACGAGAAGTCGATTCTGCTTCTGGTCCTCAGACAGGATGCGTCGCATGTGGAGTTCTTCCTTTAGAATCAGCTGACAGGTCCCATAGCCTATCCCAACAATGTCGCACAAGTCGTTGATGGTACGACGTCGATCTTCGTGAATGGCCTGCCGAATCTTCGTAACATTTTCGGGCGTTGTGCTCGAAGATGGTCGTCCAGAACGCTCGTCATCATCGACAGAGGTTCGGCCATTTTTAAAACGTGAATGCCACACAAAAGTTTGCGCACGACCCATTGCGGACTCCCCAAATGCTTGCTTTAGCATTTCATAGGTTTCCGTAGCCGTTTTGGCGAGTCTTTGGCAAGAGATTCAGGCAGAATCGCAGATGGTGCTTGACAGGCTGACAAAGAAAGATTTCCAGGGATGCTTCCAGGCTTGGCAGCGGCGCTGGGATCGTTGTGTTCACTCCCAGGGGAACTACTTCGAGGGTGATAGATGAATTTAATACCTGAAATAAGTGTACGGGTTTTTATACGCGCAGTCTTGAAACCTTCCGATCGCACCTCGTACCTTAAATTAGATCAATCCATATCCTTTCGAATTAATTAATCATTAATCATCCTATAATTCGATGCTGTATAGCCCGAGTAACAGAGAGCGTTGTTTATTAACCGCAAGTGTCTTATCAAACGTGAACAGGTTCCGGGTTGATGAAGTTCCAACACAGACAATAATTCAAATCAATAAGATTCAAGTACATCTGAAAGATATTCCAACTGCGTTGTACGTGGAGACCAACATTCAAACTGAGTTACATTACAAAATAGAACGTATTTGTGTTTGTTAATAACATCTATTAAAGCAGATGACAAACACGAAAATGTAGTTCAGACAGCGGTACATCACCTGACCCCTCTACTTAAATAAAATAATCTGATAAAATGTTCCATTACCTTCGCCATGTACATTTTATCGATCTGCGCATGCGACTTCGCGCATCTAAGCCGTATTCGGCAATAATGCATGAACGTCGCTTTCCACCTGTTGTACTCGCAATGCCGAAGAAACCTTTCGCCAACTGTAGGAAGAAAATGTAACTACGCGTGACGTCATCTTTGATCAACATCATTAATTTTATAACTAATTCATATTGCACAGAGAATTTTTCAGAGTAACTTATTTTTTACGTTCATCGTAGTAACCTAAAGAATTATTTAATATGTCGAGGTACAACTGGTGGCTCGCGAAATTATTTAATTTGTTACTAGTCGACACAAACTCATTTTTCTTTCCGAAGTTGATATTCCGTCACTGGTAAAAGAACATTCTGCTCAGTGCTCTCACTAAAGCCATTGACTTTAAAAGCGTAAGACGTACGTTCTTCTGGTATAAATTGTTATTGCATCAGATAAAAGCTTTTAAAGTAACGGAGTTCAAATAATTTGTATAAGTTTTCCAATTAAAAATTTCGAGAGATAAAAGATGTTGCAGGAGATATTTTAAAATAATATACAACTCTGTAGGAGTTTGTACACATTTAAACAAAATTTATATTTCAGCGTATGCGATGTTAATTTGTCATTTCTGAATAAGTATTATTGAAAACCGAAACATGTCGTGAAAATAATGATGCTCTAATTGTAAATCGAACATTTCGATAGAAAGAGCATCATTTTAATATATATTTTAATATATTTTAAATATATTAAATATTAAATGTTAATTATAGTAATAATATTTTAATATTTTAATATTTAATAAAATATTTTATTGTGATTAGACGGTTAAAATAAACAATTATAATCATCACAATATCACCTCAAGTATTATTAAAGACAACGACAATCCAAAAATAATGACAGTAGAGGTTTCTGGGCCCTTGGGCCCAACAGGAAAACTATTTTGGCCCGAGCGATGAAAAAAGTTGGACCACCCTGATTTAACCCAATCCTCTTCGGAAGTAACTACATCAAATAATTTCTTACGCAGAGCAGGAGTTAAAATCGTCTGACCTAAATAAAAACTTAAATTACGCGAAAATTTCTTCAACTCTTCAATATTCATCCGTACAGTGCAAGACGATCACGCTTACGTCATACCAACTGCGCACGAAATAACATGAATTTTCCCACCTCGTGTTCTAACTTCAGTTTGGACAAACTGATCTCTTGAAAAACTGCACGAGTCCTTACAGAATCTTCCGCTGCATTTTACAATTCCCATCAATACCACATAAAAACTCAACATAAACATAAATAAGACGTGGAAACGTTATTAACATACAGTCTAGCACTCAAATAATTTAAATGGCGACGTCAGAGTATGTTTCGACCTGTGACCGTCATCTTCAGATAAGATTCAAACATTTGTTACGGATTGCTGGTTCAATATCAGATGTGTCCAAACATAGCAAAAGGTTGGTTGTCCTTCCATAACGAGGACTGTGGTGTAGCCAGGGCAGTTCGCCACCCTGGCCACTTCCTCCAAAGACGTTGATGCCTACGAGACGTGAGACCTCGGTCATCGACGAGTGGGGATACTTTTGCTGTGATGTTACTGGAATTCGGTCACCAAGACAATCCTTAAGGCGATGTCCGATGGACGGAAAGTGCACACCAGGTCCTCAAGTTTGCCAAGTGCACTGGCTGAGGACTGACCTGGTCGCAAAGGCGAGATTTCGTGAGTGGTTTCGAAGTAAAATGGACGACATAATTACGCTGGTCTACCGAAAATCAAAATGTTCATGTTGACAAGACAGAGGATTTTCAAATACTTGCAGTCTGGTGTTGTGGGACAGTTAATGGCGCTGAGAACCTTTATCTGCTTGAGATATCCATTGTGAAGCTGTAGCTAAGTAACTATTAAAAAGCCACATATTATAATTCACGCTCATTTCTTTCAACTTAGAGATTTATGTCATGTCGTGACGTCAGTTTCATTTCAAAAGAATCTTGACTGGTTTGTTCATCAACCAACACGGAGTTCAAGTCTTACAAATATTTGGTTGTTGATGCCATATTTGCACAATGCCAGTTAATAACTCAAGAATAGAACGCCAGTTTGCGTGATGAGCTTCTAAACCGATCGAATTCTGCTCATAGCGAGACTACAGATCTTCGGTAAAATATATTTTGGAGCAGAATTCTTAGCAAACAATTCTTAGATTTTAATATTCATGTTCATCAAATATTTAATTCTTATAACCTACGAATATTATGAAATTCAATTACTTCAAAAAATTAACAGTGAGAGGTGAACCCCAATTTCGTCGTCACTGCAGTAATCCACATACCCGCAATGGGTGGGGCGACAGGGTGTGTCCGAATAACCCTCATTAAACATTGGGAGGACCCACCCCTACCCTATTTTTTTTTTCATACTATCATCAAAGTGAACTTGGTGACGTAATATTTTAATGAAGGCGTGGTCTATCCGTCTCACATTAATAACTACGAAATTAAATGACCGAATGTCATTAAAATCAGTATAAAATTCACGTCATCAACGTAACAGAAATCATTTCGACACTGGACACAAAAATATCGGCCTTAGTCATGCAGATCATTTTAATAACTCATCATAAAGACGATAGATTCAGAGGAAATCTGTTTAATATATGAAGTTAAGCCTGGATAAAGAATATATTTACGGAACAGACATATACGAGGTGCGATCGGAAAGTTTAAAGACTGCGCCTATAAAAACTTATACACTTATCTCAGGTATTAAATTCATCATCGTATGCGTAGAAAATTACGCGGTCAAATCACATACAGGTCTCGTTTCTTCTTGCTGATTATAAACACGGTAAAAGGGTATTATTAGAGAATATAATATCTTTTATTGCATAGTCAAAACGGACGCCAGGGGTTCTAAGCCTCCTAAGACCTGGGATTCCACTCGCTTTTCCATATCTCAGCGCTGGCTCCGGGGCTATATAAAACGTTCTCTGCGCTGGCCAGATTATTTTCTAACCGAGCATAAGTATTTTACAAAAAAACATATTTATCTAACACCTCACTGGACGTATAGTTTTGTAAAATACATACCTTTTATGCTGTGCTAAAAACCATAATATTTTTGATTTGTATTACATGAATTAACTTTAATTATTCGTGTTTTTTTTCCCGTCTAATCACAATTGTATATAAATAAAATTTATACATAAGATATTAAAATATCATTTACATATTTGGTACATCTTTTTACTACATGTTTCGGTTACATTGAACCATCTTCAGGTGTAAAGTTAAAAGTTAAAAATTATAATCTTATAAACTAAAACTTAATTACTGTTGTTGTGTAACTTTTGATGATGTTTACTGCCAAATTCATTGGAGTTAGGGTATATTTTGAAGTGATAGTGGTTCAATATTGGCCTGTAACGTAAATAATTTAAAATATATTTTTTAAAATATTACTGAACTTGAAAGAACGAGTATAGAAGACAACTTATGAATTAACTTGTTTTTCCCACTGATGATGACCTCTTGAGGTCGAAACGCGTTTGGAATTAGTGTCCTTCAAAGTGTAAACAGTTTTGTTTAATGTTTAAGATGGTTCTTTTACATATGATTTAAAAGTTAAGTCCAAGTCAGTTTAACCACCGAGTTTGTAATTTATATTAATAAATTCCGTACAGGACAAAGCAGTAGAATGTGGTAACAGTGGTTTATGCACACGTATAAGCGGTTCGTGGAAAAACCTTAATGAAGGATTTTCAAAACCAACTCAGATTAATTTAAGAAACTGCCAGTTTATCCTTAAAAACGAATCTGAATCTAATGACAGCTGAACAGCTTAAAATTTAATTTTCTCACCACCCAATCGAAGCAGGAAATATCTGACAGCCTAAAAAGCGTTATTACAATTACAGAACAAGGCGGGAAACCTTTAAACTCATCTTTTCTCTAGGGCAGTCTTACGGGACAGCTCTTCTTATGCTATGAATCAGTCTGATAAAACTCACTGAACATTCCCAGCATCTCTCGTCATGGCCCTCACCTGCAATAAGACAAAAGACGTTAGTTCTCCGCGTATCGACACAAAGGCACACTTTGTAACGTATAATAATATTTTGTGATTACAAATGATTTAAACAAAACTATTTTAAAAAATATGTAAAAATTATAAAACCAACAATACCAATTTATGGTCACTATTATTTATTATTATTTATTTAGTGTTCTGTCTGACGACAGGTCCATATGAACAGGATCCTTCCATCCTTTTCTCGGACTGGGACCTGTTCATATACGTTCTTGGCAGATGATCCAGAAGTGGTTTGCCATTGCCTTCTTCTGTGTGTGAATGGAGTAATTGTTGGGAAGCCACGGAGAAACCGGGGAAGCCCCCGGAGGAAAACTCCGTGTTGCCTAGACCACGTCCTTGCCCAACACAAGTTATAAATTCGAACCCGAGACCCCAGGATTACAAGGCCAGCGTTCTAACCGCTAGACCACCTCATCTTATTATTATTTAGTGTTCTGTCTGACGACAGGTCCATATGAACAGAATCCTTCCATCCTTTTCTCGGACTGGGACCTGTTCATATACGTTCTTGGCAGATGATCCAGAAGTGGTTTGCCATTGCCTTCTTCTGTGTGTGAATGGAGTAATTGTTGGGATGCCACGGAGGAAAACTCCGTGTTGCCTAGACCACGGCCTTGCCCAACACAAGTTATAAATTCGGGCACCCCCGGGAATCGAACCCGAGACCCCAGGATTACAAGGCCAGCGTTCTAACCGCTAGACCACCTCATCTTATTATTATTTAGTGTTCTGTCTGACGACAGGTCCATATGAACAGGATCCTTCCATCCTTTTCTCGGACTGGGACCTGTTCATATACGTTCTTGGCAGATGATCCAGAAGTGGTTTGCCATTGCCTTCTTCTGTGTGTGAATGGAGTAATTGTTGGGATGCCACGGAGGAAAACTCCGTGTTGCCTAGACCACGGCCTTGCCCAACACAAGTTATAAATTCGGGCAAATTGTTTCAGTTATGTTTAATTTTCCTTTAGAAGCCTTCTCATTTGTAACAGAATTTAAACTGTGTAAATTATTTAAATTAAACATATTTTACACGTGACTTTTATAACATTTTTCAAACAGCATCGGCCTCGAAGTTCGTGTAATAAAAAAAAATTTATTAAAAGTTACGCAACGTAATACGTACTCCTGAAACATTTTCCTCGAATTTTACAATGCGCTGCGTTTAGCTAGAAACGTGTTACTGAGAATTCTTATCACATACTGGTCTACATAGAGAAATATTTATTCCGTATCAGGTACGTATCGGATTGGTGCTTTGTGGTGAAGTATTCGTTGTTACGAAAGGCGTAAGTGTTGCGAAGCGGGTACAGAACTCAGCGCGTTCCTATCGTAACACTAGATGGAGGTGAGTGATTAGCTTCAGGTTCCGACCGCTTTTTCTCCCGAGGTAAGAGCCCTGGGTTCCCGTTAAAGTACAAAGAATGTTGGGTAGACTCCAAAATCATTCTGAGATAAAAATTACTTTCCATTATATTTTATTAATTCCTACATCAAAACGTGTTTCCAATTTCCAGCACTAATATTAATAATATTTTCAATCTCGTTACTGAGCCCTAATATACCAGTTTGTATCATATGATAGGCCTAAACAGTGTTTTTTATATAATTTAATAGACTTTGGTTTTGTGTTGGTCAGATACGAACAAAACCAAATTTTTCCCAACAACGAACCTAATTGCAACTATAATATGTTAAAGCTCGTGATTTTATAACACGTGCCGCTGTAGGAAAATGCCTAAAATTAAGATATGGATTGGCAAAGCAAACAGCTGGTAATCGATTTCCCTCCGGCATTAATCTCGCGAGGAACTGATGAAATCACGCGAGCCCCGGTCATAAATATGTGTAATGCCCCGACAGTCGAGGTCTCGTGTAACAACATTTGCTAATAATTTCTAAAATATTACCAACAAAAAATCAACAAACAGTAATTATTTCCAGTCAAATTCCCTGTGTCTGTCTGTCTGTCTTCACACAATATTCTGCTTGGCTGAGCGGAATTCCGTGCGATGTAATACCGTACTTATTTTCTCCAACTCACTGTTATTACAGAGTAATCCACACTACACAAATGTGATTAAAATAATTTACGTATTACTGTATTCATAGAATTACAATCATTTATGTGGAAATAAAACAAACAGGGTTACTCATAAGATAGTGTAGTTGCGTCATATTGTGATTTATTAAATTAAAATTAAATTATTTGGTTATTCCGTCAAATCACAATGTATTTAAAATAAGATAATTAAAATAATTAAAATATCATTCTGTGTTCCATATCGAATAATCTATTTACAATTGGAACAGTTCCAATTGTAAATCGATTAATTAAAATATCATTCTGTGTTCCATATCGAATAATCGATTTACAATTGGAACAGTTCCAATTGTAAATCGATTAATTAAAATATCATTTTGTGTTCCATATCGAATAATCGATTTACAATTGGAACAGTTCCAATTGTAAATCGATTAATTAAAATATCATTCTGTGTTCCATATCGAATAATCGATTTACAATTGGAACAGTTCCAATTGTAAATCGATTAATTAAAATATCATTCTGTGTTCCATATCGAATAATCGATTTTCAGTAATAAACCTTGATCGGATACGGTAAAATACTTCTGGATCACCTCCAGACACAACTGTGTTGTCTACTATTTCATCTCTGACCGATGTAAACATCAAAAGCATCACTTCAAACAATAAAGTTGATCCATTATATGAAAATATCTGGACACGACCTCCAAAAAACTACACTACGAAAAAATTGTAAAAAAAATTGTAATTGAGTTTTAAATTTAATATAATTTTACACCTGATGATAGTTTAATAAAACCGAAACATATTGTAAACTGTTCCAATTGTAAATCGATTATTCGATATGGAACACAGAATGATATTTTAATTATTTTAATTATCTTATTTAAATACATTGTGATTTGACGGAATAACCAAATAATTTAAATTTAAACAGGGTTACGCAAAATTATTTCTTTTTCTTAAAATCTCCCTGATTTTAAATGCGTTCAGTCCAAAATTCCCAGGACTTACCTAAATTTACAAAAATTAAATTATTTTCTGTTTGGTCTTAAACCGTTCTTGCACGCCTTCCCCAAGACTGACGCTAATTTCAGGTGATGTATAATCAACATTCAAGAGACAATGCAGTCTGAAACGAGGGCAGATTAATATTATTTATATCTGCCTTCTTTATCATTGCCAACTTCATTTTTATGGTAAATCAAAATTACCTTTTATTTTTTTAATTCTCTCACTATTTCTAGGGGCACTTCTGGTGTTGCACAAATCCATCTATCATCATTTAATTACTAACTGGAGTCCATATGTATTTATCCTGTATCCGAACGAACCTGTCGCTACTGGAGAGATACTTAATAAAATTTCAGGACAGGTTCCGTCGTATTCAAATGTCAAAAATGAACGACGACCATCAAATAAATTACACATAACAGATCACTCCTTGTTTCAATTATATTCCTTGCTGGATTCCATGTTAATAATTAGTAGAATTAGTAATGAAGATTGTACCTTGATTCAGGGAAATTTTTCTGAGGCAAGTTGCTTCTTGAACGCAGGTTCAAATTTCCGAATACAAAACGAATGGAACTTACGAGAAAATAGAAAATGCAAACTGATATTGAACGAGGTTCGAACTACGAGCCGCCTAGAATTTCGGTCTGGACCCGCTTATTGATCTATCGCTGGCAGAGCGTCTCTATGGCAACAGTCGCCAGACAGTCTGTCAGTGGCGTTCTGCTCGTCCTACAATCTTAGCTCCTACAGCAGACAACTGTACCTAGCGCACGTAATGGGCTCATTCCCACGACTAACCTGCCTCAACTGTTCTCGGATTAGTGTGGCGTCCTAACCTTCAAATCATTCGCACAGCACAAAGCATACTGAAGTGGCTTCTTGTGGGCTGAATTCATCTCTGCATGAGTTACTTTCTGGTCCATGTAGCATTTTATTTTTTGTTGCTCGATACATTAATCGTACTTTCGTTATTAGGCCGAATGTAAGCTCCCTCTTCAAAACGAAATGAAATAAAAGACAGTCTAACTAACTAACTAACAAACTAACTAGGTGGCTTAAGGAACCTGAACGTTCATCACCGAATCAACCAAAGCCCTCCACCGGACCCTGTTCGGAGCCAACAAAATGCAGTCTCCTTCAACTCCTATCTCCCATAGATCCCGCCTGAGATTATCCTCCCATCTACGTCTAGGTCTCCCCAGAGGTCTCTTCCCTTCAGGTTTCCCAACCAGTACCCGGTGCACACCTCTTGTCCCATCCATGCGCGCTACATGTCCCGCCCATCTCATTCTTCTCGACTTAATCACCCTGACAATACCGGGGGAGGAGTACAGATTTTTAAGTTCGTAATTATGCAGTTTTCTCCACGCCCCATCGTCTTCCCTCTTAGGCCCAAATATCCTCCTCAACACCCAATTCTCAAACACCTGCAATCTGTGTTCCTCCCTCTGAGTGAGAGACCATGTTTCGCACTCATACAAAACAACAGGCAAGATTATTGTTTTGTATACTTTAATTTTCAGGTTCTTAGAAATCAGACGGGAAGACAAAATATTTTGAACTGAGAAGTAGCGAGCATTTCCAGAATTTAATCTCCTCCTAACTTCCTCATGAGTGTTATTTTTATTTGTTATTGTTATAAAGGACAGCCTAACATGAAAAATAATTAATTCAATTAAACAACAAAAAATAAAATAAAAATAAATAATCTTATAAGTAAACACTCGTCTTTTAAAATAAAGTCGTCTTATCACAGTCTCCGTATCCTCAGAAATAACTTGTGAACTATTTTAATGATTTAATAAAGCAAAGAACAATGTTGATATGCAAACGGTTGGCCCCTCCCCAGGGTCCAATGGTCCAGTTTAGTGGTCACTTTCATATGTCCTTAAAACTTAAGACGAATGATACCTCTAACCCAAAAGCACAGAGCAGTGTCCTTGAGAAAATTACGAGGCCCGCGTATTAAAGCAATCCCTACCCTTTCTGTAGGTTCACTATCCTCGTCGCAAAAGATGACCACTGGTCTCTAACCCTACCCGGAATAATCCATTTAACACAATTTATTTTAGATTCATTTCAATATTATCCTCCCTCTTTTCCAAAGTCTCTTAGATTCAAGGTTTTTCCGACCAAGCTACTGAAGGCATTTCTCATCTCTACCACGCGTGCTACATGTTCCGTCCATCTAATCCCCCATAATCCTCCTTGAGTTTGTTTTAATATTTGGTGAGGATTAGGAATTATAATACTCCTAATTATTATACAGTGTTGTCAAGTCTCGTTCATCTTTAACATTACGTTATCCACACCCTTTGTTCTAATGCATTTAGACAATTATAATAAATCAAGTTTTAAACCCACAAAAAAACATACAAAATTGGAATTCTGTATATTTTAGTATCTCCCTCTTCAGATAGGAGACGGGAAGACAAATGAATTAGAACCGAATGATAACTTAATTAATTTCTATGTTTTATTATAAAATAATGCAGTAAAGACACTAATATTCATAGACTTATCACGTTCATATGCGATTTAATGTAATAACAATACGAGGTAAATTTTAAAATTTTGAATTTAACGGTTTTATCTGAACATTATTTGCAAATTGTCAACAACGAATAATCCTCGAAATGTTGGGCTTAATTAATGAACTCGGTACATCAACGTTCAAATATGCAAATTATTTTAAATCCTGTAACGACCAAATATTAACGTAACTTTAATTCAGAGAATGATCAACCTCGGAGACAAATACTAGAAACTAAGAAACAAAGGATTTGCAGTTAACGAAGAATTAAGATACGAACGCTGATCGTCACCAACCTCGTTCAGAGAATGTCTTGCGCTATACCTAGAAATATTTGTCCTGATTTGTCATTATTTTCCAATGTGTTGAAGGTGATCTTGTTTGTAATTTTATTTCGATATTAATTATTATTAATTATATTACTTATTTAACTCCTTAACACACAGTCCATAAGTCAGCAACAGAATATATGTATACAAATTAGCAGTCATGCCTATCAGATTCGAACAGTTAAATAGAACCACCTGAAGATGACCAATTAAGGTCGAAACATGTAGTGTATTCTTTATAAACATTTAAATTATAATCAAGAATTCTTTGGTGGACGGACTGTCAACAACTGACGATCAACATGAACATGATGCAACCCTTAAAACATTTAAATACACTGTGAGTAAAATGTTAATTGTTAGTTAATTATTGTTAAAGCAAGTGGTCCCTAACGCCGGGTTTTATAGTGAGATGGCCCGATACTGTAAACTCGGCGTACGAGACCACAGCTGCTAGAGTCAACAGCAGCGCCACTATCGGAGCTTCAATCCACTAGCACGTCACAAGAACGTATTCATGAAAAACATCAACTTAAACGAAAGAGGTTATGTATGTAACTTAGAACAGACATCTGTGATCTGATATAGAATTTTAGTAACGATACAAATAATGCATGAAAGCACGTGATCTTCTGTAACAAGTACACCCATTTTAGAGAACGTACACAAATAACGTGACGTACAAAACATAATGAGACCCATTTAGCAATACGACAATAATAATTCCATTCATATATACTCCCATCTTTGATTATTTTAGAATTTAATATAATTTTATGTGATATGGTTGGTGCACAAAGTATGTTTAATATATAATTAAGATGACGTAATATATGTTCAAATGTTTTTTTGTATAAGATGGAACAATATGCCACATGATAAGATTTTTCTAGCTTTCTACAACTTAATCCCTCTTGGCTACAAATATTCTCCTAGGCACGTTTCTCTTAAATACTCTCAGCATGTGCCCTTCTCATAATTATATATATCAAGATTCACATCATACGAAAAAGTAGGTAAGATTTTGACAAGCAATTCTGAGCAGGACAGAAAAGTGTTGTAATCACAAAATAAGCATAATTCCTTTTTCATTAAACTCAAAGTGAATTTCAAGTCCAATACTTGGAGTAAAACGCGTGGTTACAGAGGCCAATGGAAGACAGGAACATCATCCGCTTGTTACAGCCGATATAAGTCGGTCAACACCCATAATTTTAACAGTAGATCTTCATAAAATCTATCACCATATAATAAGGAACACCGTACCATCTGTTGGCAGTCCATTAAACTTAATTCCCACAACGTTATTGACCACGTAGTTCTCAAGGCTGTCCACAGATGACACTGCAATGCGGGCTGCTGTTCCGATTCCCATTCTCCCTTGAACTTCGCACGGAATGTACGCATGCTTGGGGGATTTGCGCACGCCCATGATTTTAAAATTGACCAGTAACTGCGAACACGATTTGTTTTTGTTTTTAAATTTGTGATTTGTTTAATGACGCTGTCAGCAGCTCATATTATATCGCGTCGAATGATAAGATGGCTAATGAATAATTATTTTCAAGGTTATGGAAGGAATTTGTTATGAGTTACCGGAGAAAACCATACAAAGTACACGGCGCAAAAACCCAGAAGACAGTCTTTTAAATGATAATTAAAAAAGAATTAATGCACATTATAAACAGATTATATATAAGCCGCGGTGGTCTAGCGGTTAGAACGCTGGCCTTGTAATCCTGGGGGTCTCGGGTTCGATTCCCGGCGGTGCCCGAATTTATAACTTGTGTTGGGCAAGGCCGTGGTCTAGGCAACACGGAGTTTTCCTCCGTGGCATCCCAACAATTACTCCATTCACACACAGAAGAAGGCAATGGCAAACCACTTCTGGGTCATCTGCCAAGAACGTATATGAACAGGTCCCAGTCCGAGAAAAGGATGGAAGGATCATGTTCATATGGACCTGTCGTCAGACAGAACACTAAATAAATAAATAATAAGCAGATTGTAAACAACTTCAGATGGCACAAAGGAGATATAACACGGAACAAGTTTAATTTAAACCAAGATAAAAATAACATCAGTGAAACAACATCCATTTTAAAAATACCGTCAAACGCTGTTTACGAATTTATCACGTGAGGACATGATTTATGAGAAGTTATATAATTCAGTTTTTGTAAAAAATTTCGTGGGGGGGAACTGGGTTAGCAAGCAATCACATGATCCGCGTATTCAGTGTCGCGGGAGTCGAATCGTTGCGCAATTGTTTCAGTAATTCCCAAGTCATTTATTATTCCTTCTCTTCGAACTTGCTAACCTTGATTTCAAATTACGTCACGATTAAATATTTTCTCGCATTTTGATTAGCCACGTAGACTGTCAACAGATAATGGCCTCCATTTATCTATCAAACTTAACCTTTATCAGCCCCACGCCAAATGAAAAGTGGTTTCTGAAATGCCATTGGTCTGTTTGTGTCTTGTCTGGGCTCCTCTACAAAGCCTCACGTAAATTTCCTTTCTTCAGAGGTACCAACACGTTCAAAATTCCGAGCACCTTCTCGGACGATAAAACGAGAAATGGCCATCGATTGAATCACACAGAATTGTAGAAAAAATGTCCCGAAAAATTTCAAGGGTACACTTCCATCAAAAAGTCCTTTTACAACGATCATGGCTTCCTTAAACTCGGTCCTACGCTCAGCGGCATGACCAGCGTAATAATTATAATCCGTCTATACACAACAATTTTAATTTATGTCTTGTATTAATTCACTTTCGGGTTACAAACCCATCTTCTGGCAAATAAGTTCCATCTATCGTATTAACACACTCTTGTTAATGACTGTGATCCTCAGTGTTTAATAATATTAAAAAAATTAACATTTAAACCATCTTACAACACTTCACTTCGATTCAAGTTAAAAATATAACACAAAATTAAATTAAAATTAGAATATAAAACCAGTTAAGAATGATCGATGTTAAATTCAAATTCTTGGTTAAAACATCGTGCCTCACTAACATTATTTTGGAAAATTTTTACAGCAACTCGCAGTAAAACCAAGCAGGTTGGATTTGTCGCTGTCATGTTGGTATTCATTCGAGAATAACAGCAACATCAAACCACTCGACCTTAACATCTGAATAATTCGTGCAGAGGACTTTAATAATTAGCAGCTGAAAGCTAATCCAATGATCATCTGTAACAACATTGACTCCCTTGCACGCCACGCCACAGAGTAAACACGACGACGGACTTGGTCAGAACTAAAGCTTCGGAAAGTCATGTGACTCCAGCCGACGAATCAGCGCCTTCCAAGAATAAGTCCCTTCGGGTGAGTGGATTTTTCCTGTGATAGTGAAGACTGAATTCATTTTTCGTATTATCATCCGTTAATAACAGGCGAAGGACAGAAAATGCAAATGAACAGGGCAGACACGTGGCTTTTAAAGGAATTCACTAATAAAAGTTACAAAAATTTGCCTTTTACTGGTGTAATTTTGATTATGTGTTTTACAAATTAAATTTCCTCTCGAAATCTAAGAGTGTAACTGATGATTGTTCAAGAAACGACTGGCAAACATTCAGAGAATGGTTTGTTAACAAACTTTTACCGTAAGCTATTTGAGGTCTGGATCAATGATTGTTACGATAAAATCTGATAATTTTGATAAGGCTCCAAGGAGCAAGGATAGGAATATATTTTGTAATCCGCACATTTACTGGAACTTGTGGGAAGAAACAAATCAAGGCATTTGCGTCAGAAATTCCACTTCTACGTCGAAAGAGACTGACAAGAATTTTGATCAAATAAACTACCAAGTTTACTTCATTTCATTTTGTATTTACGCTCAGATCAAAAACCGAGTGTTGGGATAACGATGGACGGGTGATCTCATACCATTAGATCACAAAACCTCCTCTGATGAAACATTGGCCTGGTACTGAAGCTGTGAAGGAATGTAATCTCACGAGACACTAAATATGACAAATGACACGACGTAAGCGCACACTGTTAGCAGCTCCTCCAGCGGCAGTGCAGTTAACTGATGGATGCAGTTCACTGAACACGATTAAGATCGCGAAGGGCGAATCCAGGGGGCGTGCCTGGACCACAAAACAAGAGAGAATCTTCCACCCATAGCAAGGCACATGGAAACATTGAACCGCCCTGCACAGCGTGCTCTGTGACATGGCTTCGATTCCCTTTAAAATCGAAGCCATGTCACAGAGAACGCTATTAATGAAATGAGCTCAAGAGAGATTGGGCGTCAGTTGACGGATTACGGCACAGAATCCAAAAATCCGTATCTCTTATTGACCTCTCTATGGATGACCTTATCTATCATCAGCTGCTATTCGTTAAACCCTGCACTGTCGAGACTATCTAATCTAATGAAATTTTATTAATAATGAGACTAACTTATCCAAAAACAATCTCACGCATCCAATAACAGTCTTTATCAAATTAAGTCATTAATGACTTATTCGACGTTGACTTTGCTTAATTAAGTTTTCATTATGCAGACGGAAATATTTGTGAAAATTAATTATATCAAACCGCAGCTAGGAATTTGCGAATGAGGTAAAATGAAGAGAATAATCCTCTTCCTCTGATTTTTGGTAAGCCCTGAAGAAGGAGACAGTATTTTCCTCCGAAACACTGGCCCAGACGAGCACGGCGCCAAAACACAGACAAACAGCTTCATATTCTTCCCCAGTCACGTTCGTTCCATCTACAGCTGTACCGAGGATCGGACAAACAGAACAAAACACTGTCTGATGACGTAACAACCGCTCCCTCATGATGTCACGACTATAAGAGCGAAAGCTCTCTCTCTCTCTCTTTTGCTCCCTGAAATAAAAGTCATTCACAGGGAGTCGAAAGCAGTTTTAAGTCCGGGGGTCTCATCGGAGGGGCAGACGCTCGAGAAAATGCTGATTGAAACTTATTGGCTCAGAGAGATGCTAACTTGTTATCGGCTTCGAGACTACGTTAGTTTTTCGGACAGAAATCAGCTAACGAATTTTCCAGAGGTACAGGTGGTCCTTATGTCCGTCCCATGGTTGTCAAAGAATTTACTTTTAAAATCTGTATAATTTGTTTATTTTAGAAATCCTGACAGTATTTCGTAGCTGATATTGTTAATAACAGCTTTGTTTATAAAAATTCAAGATCCAAAATGCCACCCAAAGGTGACTCGCTACTGTAAAACTTTGATAGATTATTTTTACGTGTAGCTAATTTTTTTGTTCATTAAAACCTTGTCTTAAAATCAAATAAAGTCAAAGGTATATCAACAAACACATTTGCAAATTTATGAAGGATGTTATACATGTGTTTAAAAATACGAGCAGTCAGGGAAATACAGTTTTATACATGTGGCAGCAGTGGTTCACTTGAGTAACGTAGTGTAGAGCCAGTATGGCTCGGATTACTTGTGTAAATGTGGTCGACATATTTCGTTAGTGACTCCCGTGGACAGGGAAGGAGGCGTGTTCACGATGGGTCCTGGGCAGAATATCGTTCATGACATAGAAAAATATATTTCCCTTCACAGCTGTTCACTTCAAAGGCTCGTTCATGAATTAGCCATTCCCACTGTCGGCTTCCATAAAGGTCAACGTTGGGTCACAGGACTGTGTTGTAGCTCGTTGGAGACTCAGTATTCGTGGAGCGAAATGATGCTTTTGTAACACGACGGCTACGAGATGTTAAGAACGCGTGGGATTTCTGAAAGCCAAGTCAAGCTGTTGACAGAGTTAAAGAATTCTGAATTGTTTAACCGATGTGGAGGTGAGGGTCACCGTTGGGTCAACATACGAAATTTATTCCCTGAAAGAATCGCTGTTATACACCAACTTTATCAAGGACACTGAACAAATGGAAAGTATTTTTAAGCAGGGTTCGTAAGACCAGGGCCGCCAAACAAACTTTTCTTCTCTTTTATTGACCATTTTTCATCAATTATACTATCATATCCTTATTATCTCATGCATTAATCGCGGCCTACTTCAATATAAAATCCGGACAAATCCATAGAATGAGCCAGAAACATCACGAAACTATCTCAGGTAGTTAAACCAGACTCCGGGCAAAAATTCCAACCTCGGGAACTCCCAGATACTTCTCATTATTAACACTGTATTAGGGTGTAACTCCGTAAAACATGGTTATTCTTGAGCGGCTGTTAGTTGTTTATCTACTCAATGAATTCCCCATATTTCAGGGAATTCAAGGTTTATTATCAGCTCAGAAGACAAAGACGTTGTGCTCTGTCTTGAGCCAGAAATTCTTTTCACACTCAAATCAAGTGTCTGTAAGATTCAACGTGTCCTCTCCTCTCCGTATACATCTCTCAATTCGCTTTCCCCTTTAGATTTCCGACCCTATCCAAAGTAAACGTAAAATTCTTTGACACTTTTATATTAAAATCTGAAGTTTCATTATAAAATATTAGCACAAATTTTATGTAATCTTATTGCGTCCGTTAAACTTAGTGATACATCGCACAAGGATGGAAAATCTACAGATTTTTAAAATGACCAAAAACATTATAACGGAAGTTAAACTATGCGCCATTCTTACGTAAACTTTCCGAAGGTAATCAAACAAAAATTTAACACTCGCGTACGAAAATCCGGTCATATACACGTCAACTGTAAACTGGTATATTTTATTTAGAGTTCTGTCTGACGACAGGTCCATATGAACAGGATCCTTCCATCCTTTTCTCGGACTGGGACCTGTTCATATACGTTCTTGGCAGATGATCCAGAAGTGGTTTGCCATTGCCTTCTTCTGTGTGTGAATGGAGTAATTGTTGGGATGCCACGGAGGAAAACTCCGTGTTGCCTAGACCACGGCCTTGCCCAACACAAGTTATAAATTCGAACCCGAGACCCCAGGATTACAAGGCCAGCGTTCTAACCGCTAGACCACCTCATCTTATTATTATTTAGTGTTCTGTCTGACGACAGGTCCATATGAACAGGATCCTTCCATCCTTTTCTCGGACTGGGACCTGTTCATATACGTTCTTGGCAGATGATCCAGAAGTGGTTTGCCATTGCCTTCTTCTGTGTGTGAATGGAGTAATTGTTGGGATGCCACGGAGGAAAACTCCGTGTTGCCTAGACCACGGCCTTGCCCAACACAAGTTATAAATTCGAACCCGAGACCCCAGGATTACAAGGCCAGCGTTCTAACCGCTAGACCACCTCATCTTATTATTATTTAGTGTTCTGTCTGACGACAGGTCCATATGAACAGGATCCTTCCATCCTTTTCTCGGACTGGGACCTGTTCATATACGTTCTTGGCAGATGATCCAGAAGTGGTTTGCCATTGCCTTCTTCTGTGTGTGAATGGAGTAATTGTTCGGATGCCACGGAGGAAAACTCCGTGTTGCCTAGACCACGGCCTTGGCCAACACAAGTTATAAATTCGGGCACCGCCGGGAATCGAACCCGAGACCCCCAGGATTACAAGGCCAGCGTTCTAGACCACCTTGGCGGTCCACTGGTAATTATTGTACATCTGAACAGGACATCCTCGAAGCGTTAAAATTAAATTAAGAACTTCTTACGCTGATATGCAATTCACTCCGTTGTCTTCAATAAACAGAAAATGTACAGATTTCGTTGTGTACATCACAGCAAAGCGTTTAAATCGGTCCACCGATATAATTTTAGCCGTGCCAGGTTGCCAGAACTCCTTCAATAATAGTAATTGTAACTTCAATGCTGTAGACTTGATCGATTTTTTAAAATTCTTTTCATCAACAACAAAAAATCATTTTCCTTAATATGTTTTGATTTTCCACCCTCAAGAGTCAATAACTGAGGTCACGCTGTTGCTGAAGTTACGATGTCAAAATATTTCTAAAATATCTTCCATGTGTCAACTAGTAAGCAAGCATGTCACGTCTTGAGTCAAACTGATTGTCCGTTCTCGAGCTATAAGAGAAAACACGTGCCCACAATTTCAAATCTGTACCAAAGAGACAAGAACACTCAACACTTCGTTGTGCTGGTTTAATACAATTTGGGCGCAAAAAATGTAGAAGTCTACACAAATACAAATTAATCTGTTCCCTTGCATTACTATTAACCAATTTCCAGGACGCCATTAATTATATTTTCATAATAACAGGCGAAGGACAAAACCGAATAATTATATTATCGTCAGAATCATTCAGAATTGATTTGTTTACTAGGCTCTATCAATTAAACCGGTTCATGGTTACTCAAAGGCTTCTTCGAGTGAACTTTCACACTTTCATTACGTAGAAGACGGAATTTAAACCGGTTCACCGATATGGTTTCATCTGAAACCGTTTCACTTCTTACAGTAGCATCCCCAGCGATAAGGGTAGCTGTTGGAGGGGTTGAAGCTGGATCAATACCTGCGTAAGCTGCGTATTAAGGGTAGTTTCGCGTAAGAGCGACACATATTCCATTTCGCCACCCGCATCTACAGAACAGACAGTGCGTTTTGTAGTCAAAGAACACATAAATCTCGCAAATAAACTTAACTACCTGTGAAAATCGTCCACCTGACAACGCTCAACTCCCTGAGGGATGTTCAGGGGGTGCTGTGTGCGTGACCTGGCCATATCGACCGGTCAGAGTCTGGAAGAGAGGGGTTGAACGTTGTCACCGTTCAAGAGGGAGTTTCGCACGCTTTGTAGTGGGATTTTGTGTTAAACTGGCTTGCCCTGACGCCGACCAATCGGAATGCAGACTGGTTTACGAGCATCAGCAGAAAGTACTTATCATCGAATTAAAACAGCAAAGATTACTGACAACACACTGGTTTGGGTGACCCATTATAAAGCGCCCTCTCAGAATTCATAATAAGAGAGAAAGTTATATCACAGAAATGTCATATCTGTGTTCCGTATGACGAACAAACAGGAATGGAGTTTGCTTAACAGATGAAATAATCTACTATAAAAATTTGTGATTTATCGTCTATCAAAAAGTAACGTCATCAAACAGAATCACGTTATATTTGTTAGTAGTAAGTTAGCTTAGTGTCTTACTCAAGATTTCAAAACGCAACCAACCCCTCGAGGAGCTCCGAAAGGAACGCTCTGCTCTAGTATTGTAAAAATATCTCCTCAGTTGTTTCAGTAGGTTTAGACTTAGTTCTATCCATGTATGAAGTTGTATCGGAGGAATATATTTACAGCTCCACGTATTCAAAGTGAGAGGCTAGCATCAAAATGTATCTCAGTTAACTTTAAATGTACATAAACCGGACTATACTGGCTCAGAATTGGGTAAAATGACGGGGTTTTGTGAACTCGTAATAAGTAAATAAATGTATTCGGCGACAGAACAGCCCACGAAAGTTTCAAGAAAGCCTCTGCTCTACGACATGAGACCATAGGCTTTAGTTCCCCTCCGAAGGAAGTTGTGCTAAGGATTTTTGTCACCCTTAAAAATCCATCGACCGCGGCCGGGTTTAAACCCGCGAACCTTGGGTCCAGTGGCGAGCACTAGTCCACCGTGGGCGACAATTAATAGATTATAATTAAAGAAATATTATCAGGGTGAGAAATTACATTTGTATCACCAACAGTGCAAAACATAAATGTTAAATACTAAGGGTCGGATTTTGAAAATTTTTATAGGCAGACTTTAATTCGGAATGCAATCAAAGATTTTCAGCGCCGACCCAGAGTAAGGTAACATAAGAACTCGACGTTTCAAAATAAGTGAAAACATGACACGTTTACGGACACCACTAGTTAATGAATTAGTCATACAAAGTACGATTTGAGGTTTTCGCTTGGGCGAGCCGGAAAATGTTGAAAAGTACACATTTTTAAGCAGATTCTAATTGTACAATATTCATAACAAATTTAGTCAAAATCTGTCCAGCGTTTCTCAGAAACATGCGAACAGATACACCGACCAAGGTTATTCCTAAAAGCTTATCAACTGCATACAAAATCAGTATTTTTTTCCGAAAAGGCAATGATACCCTGACTCAAAAACTTCCCCGGCTTTTGTGTCAGCCGAGGAATGATTACAGGGCCCACAAGAGACAACAACTGGCCCCTATTATTCCAATCTACACCCTGTAACACCATTCCTTAAGATCTATTTTAATATTATCCTCCAAAGTAGTCAAAGTCTTCTGAATAGTGTTTTCCTTTCAGGCTTACCAACCACAGCTGTGTGTGCATTCATACCTCCACATGCGTGCTACATGCTCCGTTTATCTCATCCTCCTTGATTTGTGTATCTTAATGATTATTATTATTATTATTATTATTATTATTATTTAGTGTTCTGTCTGACGACAGGTCCATATGAACAGGATCCTTCCATCCTTTTCTCTGACTGGGACCTGTTCATATACATTCTTGGCAGAGATGATCCAGAAGTGGTTTGCCATTGCCTTCTTCTGTGTGTGAATGGAGTAATTGTTGGGATGCCACGGAGGAAAACTCCGTGTTGCCTTGACCACGGCCTTGCCCAACACAAGTTATAAATTCGGGGGCACCGCCGGGAATCGAACCCGAGACCTCCCGGATTACAAGGCCAGCGTTCTAACCGCTAGACCACCTCATCTTATTATTATTTAGTGAAAATTTAAAATAAATATATATCCATTTTCTGCATCACCCTGTAACTCTCTCGTGTACAAATATTTTTCTGAGCACCCTGTTCTCTGAGTTCTTCCCTTAACGTAAGATACCAATTTCCTTACCCATACAAAACAACGATTAAAGTTACAGTTTTGTAAAATTTAATCTTCGTGTCTTTAGGTAGCAGGATTCTGGCAAAACATTCCGCGAATTTATCCAACACGAATGCAGTTTGGATTTGTTGGGGGAGGGGGGGAGTTCCCCACGTATTTTTGTGACCTCAAAGACCCTTTGGCTCACCTTGTGCCATCAGCTGCATCGAGACTCTCCAACCCGGGCAGAGTTAACGAGGAAGCTAGTGGGCTTACGGCAATTGACACTGTGACGTCACTAACGTTACGTAGTGGAAACAAGAGAATTTGATCCGAGCCCCAAGAGAGTCACTTTTCTGTCTCATCTACCCCGGTCCCTGTCCTCTTTAAAACCACCTGATGCGAAATTATTAAGCGTAACCCTTTGCGGTCTCTGTCGGACAGAGTCCGCCACGTACTTTTACGAACATTTTTACGTGATCTGAGGTCAAACTGAGGCTGGTAAACAACTGTCAGCATATCATCTAAGCCTTCTTCTTTGTACTAGTTCTATCCTAATTTTCCTGGTAAGACTTTGTGTACCTTGTAATAGTGAAAGGATACAGGAGAGTAAAGTCGTCTTATTCTGACACGTGTCCAAGGAAACCAGAATTCCACACCAAGTGTTTCGCCATGTATCATATAGTGAAGGAATACCACCGGGTTTGTAGCTGTCATATTCACTTAGAATAGAATTATTTTATATCTGATAAAGTTATAAAACAAATATCCCATCTTCCTAATAGGAAATTATATTTTTTTTAAATTAATTTTGATACATTGAGCAATCCACAACTCACATATACATATTCATTCGTCTTTTTCTCAAGCATTCTTTGTGTGTAGTGACTTCATCGTTTACAATTCGCGTTCTGTGTCATTTTCCTGGTGTTGAATTTGGTCTTGAATTTTCGAAAACAATCATCGCGGAAGAAAGCATAGCTCTGAGAATATAAAATCCAATGCTTATACATCGTACATCTGCATGCAATAAATGTTTAGACGTCGTCAAAGTCTTATCTACCGATTTGGAATTGTTTTATTCTCTACCGAACGACAGGAACACTTATTATACATTATACGTCTCACTAGCGATGGTGGTACAGTCAGTGAAAAATATTTCACAAGGTCAGTTTTCAAACAAGAGAAGCTGTGATCCTCTCAGAACATATTTTCACTATATTTAGCAAAGTGCCTTCTGTTTTATGCAAGTTAAAAATAAAATCAAAACATTTCATAACAGTAGCTAAATGTATACAGCTGAGTGGCATTTAAATAGACCACCAGACAGCCGTAGTGATATTTAAAAGGGATCGCAAAGGGTTAATTTGTAAATTCTACAATGTAGAAGATGGTGAAATCGTTTGCTTCCAAATTTGTAACCCAAATTAAGATAAAAAATTAATATAGCTAAGGATGACTGTCTCATGGGTTGTAGCGCCCTGATGATGGAGGCAGCAAGGACCTCTGAAACGTAGGTAAATTTCTACCAGACTACACGGCGTTCAACCCAGAAGACAGCCATCTTCGGACTCACCGCAGTGAAAACCTCAAATCCTACACGAAGATGGCTGTCAAATTAGGCTTGAATACATCAACGACATATTTTGCCCAGAACAATAGACCAGTTCTGAGTTTCATCCTCCGACTACCAGAAACGTCAAGTCACTGGAACGATCAGACATCGAACAGTAATTTAGCAACAACGCCCGTCTTCCCAAAGTCACAATTCATAATCATCCTTCCCTTACATCATAAAACCTCGCATACCGTGAAGTGTATTTTTATTTAGTGCTCTGTCTGACGACAGGTCCATATGAACAGGATCCTTCCATCCTTTTCTCGGACTGGGACCTGTTCATATACGTTCTTGGCAGATGATCCAGAAGTGGTTTGCCATTGCCTTCTTCTGTGTGTGAATGGAGTAATTGTTGGGATGCCACGGAGGAAAACTCCGTGTTGCCTAGACCACGGCCTTGCCCAACACAAGTTATAAATTCGGGCACCGCCGGGAATCGAACCCGAGACCCCAGGATTACAAGGCCAGCGTTCTAACCGCTAGACCACCTCATCTTATTATTATTTAGTGTTCTGTCTGACGACAGGTCCATATGAACAGGATCCTTCCATCCTTTTCTCGGACTGGGACCTGTTCATATACGTTCTTGGCAGATGATCCAGAAGTGGTTTGCCATTGCCTTCTTCTGTGTGTGAATGGAGTAATTGTTGGGATGCCACGGAGGAAAACTCCGTGTTGCCTAGACCACGGCCTTGCCCAACACAAGTTATAAATTCGGGCACCGCCGGGAATCGAACCCGAGACCCCAGGATTACAAGGCTAGCGTTCTGACCGCTAGACCACCTCATCTTATTATTATTTAGTGTTCTGTCTGACGACAGGTCCATATGAACAGGATCCTTCCATCCTTTTCTCGGACTGGGACCTGTTCATATACGTTCTTGGCAGATGATCCAGAAGTGGTTTGCCATTGCCTTCTTCTGTGTGTGAATCGAGTAATTGTTGGGATGCCACGGAGGAAAACTCCGTGTTGCCTAGACCACGGCCTTGCCCAACACAAGTTATAAATTCGGGCACCGCCGGGAATCGAACCCGAGACCCCAGGATTACAAGGCCAGCGTTCTAACCGCTAGACCACCTCATCTTATTATTATTTAGTGTTCTGTCTGACGACAGGTCCATATGAACAGGATCCTTCCATCCTTTTCTCGGACTGGGACCTGTTCATATACGTTCTTGGCAGATGATCCAGAAGTGGTTTGCCATTGCCTTCTTCTGTGTGTGAATGGAGTAATTGTTGGGATGCCACGGAGGAAAACTCCGTGTTGCCTAGACCACGGCCTTGCCCAACACAAGTTATAAATTCGGGCACCGCCGGGAATCGAACCCGAGACCCCAGGATTACAAGGCTAGCGTTCTGACCGCTAGACCACCTCATCTTATTATTATTTAGTGTTCTGTCTGACGACAGGTCCATATGAACAGGATCCTTCCATCCTTTTCTCGGACTGGGACCTGTTCATATACGTTCTTGGCAGATGATCCAGAAGTGGTTTGCCATTGCCTTCTTCTGTGTGTGAATCGAGTAATTGTTGGGATGCCACGGAGGAAAACTCCGTGTTGCCTAGACCACGGCCTTGCCCAACACAAGTTATAAATTCGGGCACCGCCGGGAATCGAACCCGAGACCCCAGGATTACAAGGCCAGCGTTCTAACCGCTAGACCACCTCATCTTATTATTATTTAGTGTTCTGTCTGACGACAGGTCCATATAAACAGGATCCTTCCATCCTTTTCTCGGACTGGGACCTGTTCATATACGTTCTTGGCAGATGATCCAGAAGTGGTTTGCCATTGCCTTCTTCTGTGTGTGAATGGAGTAATTGTTGGGATGCCACGGAGGAAAACTCCGTGTTGCCTAGACCACGGCCTTGCCCAACACAAGTTATAAATTCGGGCACCGCCGGGAATCGAACCCGAGACCCCAGGATTACAAGGCCAGCGTTCTAACCGCTAGACCACCTCATCTTATTATTATTTAGTGTTCTGTCTGACGACAGGTCCATATGAACAGGATCCTTCCATCCTTTTCTCGGACTGGGACCTGTTCATATACGTTCTTGGCAGATGATCCAGAAGTGGTTTGCCATTGCCTTCTTCTGTGTGTGAATGGAGTAATTGTTGGGATGCCACGGAGGAAAACTCCGTGTTGCCTAGACCACGGCCTTGCCCAACACAAGTTATAAATTCGGGCACCGCCGGGAATCGAACCCGAGACCCCAGGATTACAAGGCCAGCGTTCTAACCGCTAGACCACCTCATCTTATTATTATTTAGTGTTCTGTCTGACGACAGGTCCATATGAACAGGATCCTTCCATCCTTTTCTCGGACTGGGACCTGTTCATATACGTTCTTGGCAGATGATCCAGAAGTGGTTTGCCATTGCCTTCTTCTGTGTGTGAATGGAGTAATTGTTGGGATGCCACGGAGGAAAACTCCGTGTTGCCTAGACCACGGCCTTGCCCAACACAAGTTATAAATTCGGGCACCGCCGGGAATCGAACCCGAGACCCCAGGATTACAAGGCTAGCGTTCTGACCGCTAGACCACCTCATCTTATTATTATTTAGTGTTCTGTCTGACGACAGGTCCATATGAACAGGATCCTTCCATCCTTTTCTCGGACTGGGACCTGTTCATATACGTTCTTGGCAGATGATCCAGAAGTGGTTTGCCATTGCCTTCTTCTGTGTGTGAATCGAGTAATTGTTTGGATGCCACGGAGGAAAACTCCGTGTTGCCTAGACCACGGCCTTGCCCAACACAAGTTATAAATTCGGGCACCGCCGGGAATCGAACCCGAGACCCCAGGATTACAAGGCCAGCGTTCTAACCGCTAGACCACCTCATCTTATTATTATTTAGTGTTCTGTCTGACGACAGGTCCATATGAACAGGATCCTTCCATCCTTTTCTCGGACTGGGACCTGTTCATATACGTTCTTGGCAGATGATCCAGAAGTGGTTTGCCATTGCCTTCTTCTGTGTGTGAATGGAGTAATTGTTGGGATGCCACGGAGGAAAACTCCGTGTTGCCTAGACCACGGCCTTGCCCAACACAAGTTATAAATTCGGGCACCGCCGGGAATCGAACCCGAGACCCCAGGATTACAAGGCCAGCGTTCTAACCGCTAGACCACCTCATCTTATTATTATTTAGTGTTCTGTCTGACGACAGGTCCATATGAACAGGATCCTTCCATCCTTTTCTCAGACTGGGACCTGTTCATATACGTTCTTGGCAGATGATCCAGAAGTGGTTTGCCATTGCCTTCTTCTGTGTGTGAATGGAGTAATTGTTGGGATGCCACGGAGGAAAACTCCGTGTTGCCTAGACCACGGCCTTGCCCAACACAAGTTATAAATTCGGGCACCGCCGGGAATCGAACCCGAGACCCCAGGATTACAAGGCTAGCGTTCTGACCGCTAGACCACCTCATCTTATTATTATTTAGTGTTCTGTCTGACGACAGGTCCATATGAACAGGATCCTTCCATCCTTTTCTCGGACTGGGACCTGTTCATATACGTTCTTGGCAGATGATCCAGAAGTGGTTTGCCATTGCCTTCTTCTGTGTGTGAATCGAGTAATTGTTGGGATGCCACGGAGGAAAACTCCGTGTTGCCTAGACCACGGCCTTGCCCAACACAAGTTTTAAATTCGGGCACCGCCGGGAATCGAACCCGACACCCCAGGATTACAAGGCTAGCGTTCTAACCAACAGCCAGTGGAGTGTTAATATATATAGTTTTGTAAAGAAAATACCTTTATTCTCTGTTAAAAAACATAATCTTTTGATTTATATTACATAACATTTTTTTGTCACTGATGATGACCTCTTTGGGGCCGAAACGCTTTTGACATTAGTCCTTCATAGTGTGAACACAGTTGTTTGTATGCGTATTTTATCTTCCTTTACATCAGCTGGTAAATACATCCCACAGTTGACGTAATTCGGTATTAACTCCGTGTCTGAGAGGAATACGAAGACGTCAAGACAATATTCGAACCTAAGTCGAATGACGTCAGTGAGCAGTTAAAGAAGTCATTCTGATACGTCATCCGTCGTTTTTAGGTCAGTGAAATGTAGGGGATACGAGAGGAATGAACTGAGAAACCTGGTGGGGGGAACGTCCTTGAATACGTCCAAGAAATGGCGTAAAAGAATAAAAGTGGAGGTAGGAGTTGAAGGAGACTGGATTTTGTTGGCCCAGGACAGGGTCCGGTGGAGGGCTTTGGTTAATTCGGTGATGAACCTTCGGGTTCGGTAAGCCATCTGGTTGGTTGGGTCCACTATTTGGGAAGCCTGAGGGGAAGAGACCGCTGGGGAGACCTAGACGTAGATGGGAGGATAATCTCAGGCGGGATCTATGGGAGATAGGAGTTGAAGGAGACTGGATTTTGTTGGCCCAGGACAGGGTCCGGTGGAGGGCTTTGGTTAATTCGGTGATGAACCTTCGGTTTCCGTAAGCCATCTGGTTGGTTGGGTCCACTATTTGGGAAGCCTGAGGGGAAGAGACCTCTGGAGAGACCTAGACGTAGATGGGAGGATAATCTCAGGCGGGATCTATGGGAGATAGGAGTTGAAGGAAACTGGATTTTGTTGGCCCAGGACAGGGTCCGGTGGAGGGCTTTGGTTAATTCGGTGATGAACCTTCGGGTTCGGTAAGCCATCTGGTTGGTTGGGTCCACTATTTGGGAAGCCTGAGGGGAAGAGACCGCTGGGGAGACCTAGACGTAGATGGGAGGATAATCTCAGGCGGGATCTATGGGAGATAGGAGTTGAAGGAGACTGGATTTTGTTGGCCCAGGACAGGGTCCGGTGGAGGGCTTTGGTTAATTCGGTGATGAACCTTCGGGTTCCATAAGCCATCTTGTTGGTTATGCAGTCCAAACCGTCATACATGGATCTCTGAACCGTCATTAATGTAATGACAGTGGAGGAGATGTTAGTAAAGACGCCACTACCAGAATTGGCCCTAAGAAGGGTGGATTATGTGAGCAGTCCAGAAGACGGTAAACATTACAAACATCATAAATATCGCCTGGTATTGTTAGGATAGTGAAGACCAAAAGATTGTAATGTGTTGGGGATGTATCTAGGATGGAGGGAGACAAAGAATGGAAACATAATTTTGTTGTGTCCACTTGGAAGATCTATAATAGGATGGGTTAACAGTGGTTATTACGGAGATAGGTGGTAAGGGCGGGAGTGGATAAAACTGGCTCAGGATCGGGTGTTTAACGTTGGGATTCTGCTACAATAGTGCGATGATGATGACGTACGTGGCTTACTTTCGTACGCTTAGTTGATAAATTTTTATTTTTCTGATCCGAATTAATTTTATTCATTAGAGTAATCCCTCGTTTCAAGTTACTGACAATAGTTCTCTACGGTTACTCACGTTAGGAGAAACTTAAATAAAAGTGACGGCTATCTGTTGTATCTAAAAGCAGACATACTTCATCATGACGTCCTTGAACAAAACGAAAGGTTAAACAGCTTTAAGTAGTGGGGTTATTTGTGAATGATGATTTGTGGTCGTAGCTTACTCGCACAATCCCAGCAGCTGCCTGAAGGAACTGAGGAAAACCCAGGGAACATGTGAAATGAGGATATCCGACCTGCAGGTCTAGGATTTGAACCCGCGACCTACAGCATAGGGAGCCAGTAATGTGGCGACGTTTCGAGTCGGTGTCTGCGAATGTGACACGACCAGAAAATGTTTTTAACGTAACGAAGGCACTGAAGACTCCGTCATATTAAAAGATTCATTAAAATTAAATTATTTGGTTATTCCGTCAAATCACAATGTATTTAAAATAAGATAATTAAAATAATTAAAATATCATTCTTTGTTCCATATCGAATTCCAATTGTAAATCGATTATTCGATATGGAACAAAGAATGATATTTTAATTATTTTAATTATCTTATTTTAAATACATTGTGATTTGACGGAATAAACAAATAATTTTAATTTTATAAATCACAATATGACGCAACTACACTATTTTATAAAAGATTCATCCAAGACAAGACCTGAATCAGCCATTTCACTGTTTTTAACCATTTTTAATTTCAAATACACAAATAAACAACACGCGAACACTACGAATTAAGAAATAAATTACATTTTTGTCCCAAAGTCTATCTCAACGAACTTAAAAGAAAGTTAACAATAAATGAGATGGTAAAGTTGCGTCATATTGTGATTTAATAAATATATATTATTTAAATCTTGTCCGTCTAATCACAATAAATTCTTATTAAATATTAAAATAATTAACATATAAAATATTTAAAATATCAAATGATGTTCTTTATCGAAATATTCAATAGTCTAATGCAAATCGAATATTTCGATAAAGAACATCATTTGATATATTTTAAATATTTTAAAATGTTAATTATTGTAATATTTTAATATTTAATAAGAATTTATTGTGATTAGACGGACAAGATTTAATATATAACAATGAATGAGTTTGAAAATTACAGTTCTTGGTGCGACCTAACCTAACTTTCTTCATATTCCGACATTTATAGACATAAATCTTATTCACAGATTTCCTTTCATTGCCAGGGAGTTTGTAACCCCCTCCCCAAAACATTTCCACAGCAAAAAAAAACCCATAAACTGGCTTTGGTATTAGTTATAAACGTCATATCCGTATTGAAACAAGTTTTCAGGAATGTTATCTGGGACATCATCGCAATTAAATGACGCTTAAGAATTCTCAGACTGTCTCTCGATGGCCTCCCCTCCTCCAAATACCAGCGTAATTTGAAATGTCCTGGTAGTGCGAAGCAGCAGATGGAATAATTGATTGTATTGTTGTAATGATCAATAGGGCGGTGCCAGGCACGAGTTTGTCACGTCGATACACCAGCGCCGTCACCGAATTGGCAAAGAACCAAAGCTGTCACGAATTTTTACAGTGTTGGATACGTGGCCCCTTTGGGCGCAAAGACACTGAATGAGTACTTTCAACATTGTCCTCTTTCCGAAAAAACATTCAATCCAACAGAACATTAACAACACGAAATAATAATTAATGGTTCTTCTTCCACGTACAGATACGCAGAGAAAACAAAACTTGTAAGACTGTCTTCTGGAATGTTCCACACTGATGATGGAAGCAGTATTCTCCTCCGAAACGCTGGTAAATATCTACAAAGTATAATAACCTATAAGACAGCCATTTTTATACTCGTAGCCGTGAGAACAGCTTAATTAATTACAGACTTAGGCAGTATTTATTTATTTTACGCTTTAAGAAGCTCGTAATATTATGTTTATTAAATAATAAATTATACCGAACGTCCATTCAAGTGGTTAAAACTGCCGTCCTAGGATCAGATCCTAGGCGAAGGCATGATTTTGGTGATAATCGTCACTCAATTGACGCAAATTCCGGGATAGCGGTTAGAACGCTGGCCTTGTAATCCTGGGGTCCCGGGTTCGATTCCCGGCGGTGCCCGAATTTATAACTTGTGTTGGGCAAGGCCGTGGTCTAGGCAACACGGAGTTTTCCTCCGTGGCATCCCAACAATTACTCCATTCACACACAGAAGAAGGCAATGGCAAACCACTTCTGGATCATCTGCCAAGAACGTATATGAACAGGTCCCAGTCCGAGAAAAGGATGGAAGGATCCTGTTCATATGGACCTGTCGTCACACAGAACACTAATAATAAATAATAATCACCCTAAACTGGACGCCATATTGCATGAGCTATTTCTGAAGTCGTTAAATGAACAACGTACAAAGCGATTCTATGTTAGACGTGCAGAATTATGTTTTTTAAGTTCCACAGTTTAGACTTGAAGCCAATGTTAAATTTCAAAAAATAATTCCTTTAGATACACGTGGTTTGAACAACGTAACTCCTTACTTTCGTTAACATTACAGAGAGAACTGTTTACAGGTTCTTCGTATGAAACTTTGATTCATGAAATTTTGCTAACTCCGCATATAAAAATAGATCGTGCAGTTTCAAATTGTTGAAATAAATAAAAAAAAAACCTCCTTGTATCAACGATCCAAACATTACCATCAAAATCACAGTCTGGACATAAATTACATTTAAATAAAGTATTTCAGAGTTGAATAACTGACGCCATTTTATGTCTTTGAAATTTAAAATTTGAAATCTTTACCTAGAGTCTTTTACCTTCAAAATAGTGGTGTTAAAATCTATCGTAATTGCGTTTTAACATCTGAATGAATGTTAACCCTGTAAGTGACATTCTAAAAGTTTTAAACGTGTTAAGTATGTGATAAATGTAATTAGGCGTCCTTGACATAGTCGATATAAAATCCGTTATCAGGGCAGATAGAATCTAAATATGGTTATGGTATGTGAATTACTGACGGACACAGTCTGGAAGCCAAGGACATCTATCGCCTACAAAAGGAAGTTTGTGTGCGTGAACATTATCTAAACCAGTGGTATTCAACCTTTTATGTTCGCGTACCCCCAAATAGGGTCACGGTGGTCTAGCGGTTAGAACGCTGGGGTCTCGAGGTTCGATTCCCGGCGGTGCCCGAATTTATAACTTGTGTTGGGCAAGGCCGTGGTCTAGGCAACACGGAGTTTTCCTCCGTGGCATCCCAACAATTACTCCATTCACACACACAGAAGAAGGCAATGGCAAACCACTTCTGGATCATCTGCCAAGAACGTATATGAACAGGTCCCAGTCCGAGAAAAGGATGGAAGGATCCTGTTCATATGGACCTGTCGTCAGACAGAACACTAAATAAAAATACCCCCAAATATAATTTCTCTTCGACTTTGTACCCCCAAATTTGTTGGTGTATAATTCAAGTTATACGTAGTATATAATCTACATCTAAAATAAATTAAGTAAATTACATTACTGATTATTCAGTGTTTATCATAAAATAATATATATTTTTTTAAAATTTCACGTACCCCCCTAATGCTTCGTAGAAATGTGTTCTGCCATGCTTTAAGGTTAAGTCACAAAATTTAATTCTTTGGACCCTACAACCGCGTTAACACGTTCATAACTGATGAAATACGTGTCTCATTACATCTGTCCTTAGGAGGGATATTTGGTTCGTTTCTCGAAAAATGTTGCACACCGTTTCATAAAATTACAGCTTATCGGATAATTGCTTAATTATCATAAAATATCTTTTTTTGGTCGGTTTTATACATATTTCGTGAAACGTCATGGGGAAATTTTGAAGGTAGAAGGGTAATTTATTATTTTGAGAGTTAACTGGCCGTGATTTCTTTATAACTTCTTTCCCACATTTAATTGGAGTAAATTCACTAAATAGTGCAAGCCCTGTGTGTTAAAAACACTGGAATTACGCGTAAAATTTTACAAACCCCCGAACAAAATTCAAAAAATTGTATCTGAATTGATATGTAACGACCAAAATCACCATCGATAAGTCGCCGTGACTTTGACTTCTGGATTTAGCGTGTGTTCGGGTCGTGATCCTAGCTTGTTTTCTGTTTTTGTTTCCGCGAACTATTTTCGGGCGGACAGAATTAGCAACGTCACCTTACTACGCGTATTCATACGCTAGCTAGAACGACCTTTCAGCTGGTCCGGTGACATTCTGTTGGTTTTCTGGAGCTGTTCCCACGGAGACTTCCTTCTGCCTTAATGTTCTATTCCTCGTAAACTTTCAGCAAATCGGGAGAGGCCAATACCTATCGACGTTATTATGAGGTCTCCATTTCAAAACCAAATTAAAAAAGCAACACAGGCCGATATGCATAAAATCGTGGGGCCCGCAGACCACGTATGGTACGTGTTAAGTTTTATTCTACACGCATTTCAAAGTTGAAACATCACAACTCCGAAAAACGTTTCAGAGATGTCCTACTTTCTCTGTGAAAGATTCTAAATCCTAGTCACTGGATTTTGTTGGCCCAGGACAGGGTCCGGTGGAGGGCTTTGGTTAGTTCGGTGATAAACCTTTGGGTTCCGTAAGCCATCTGGTTGGTTGGGTCCACTATTTGGGAAGCCTGAGGGGAAGAGACCTCTGGGGAGACCTAGACGTAGATGGGAGGATAATCTCAGGCGGGATCTATGGGAGATAGGAGTTGAAGGAGACTGGATTTTGTTGGCCCAGGACAGGGTCCGGTGGAGGGCTTTGGTTAATTCGGTGATGAACCTTCGGGTTCTAGTTGGTTATGTAGTGAATGTTTAAGTAAGCTAAAACATATTCAAGAAACTTATTTTTCACGTTCATCCTGCAACATGTTTCGCGTAAATAGCATTGGCTTCGAAAAGGCTAAGGGACAATTAGCTGGCTGTGACCCAAAGAGGGCCTAGCCCCGTTGATGGCTAAACCCCTCGGGTACAGTCAAGATCCTCCTGAGGCTTGGACGATGTAATTTGACGTGAAACAGGCAAAGGGGTGTCCATGCCGACGAAAGCAAGGCCAAAGCAAATGACACGAACGACAACAGGAACAAGAAAGGTCTTTGTAAAACCACGACGTTCCAATTGTTGAGTAACAACGACCCCAGTGATTCATTGTTTGTTTCTTCGCTCAGGGCAGAACGCGAAAATGCACGTTCAGATCGTAAGACATTTTCTTCTGCAGTGCAAACATTGGCAACACTGGCCCATTATGGAGAGAAAAACAAGTGAGCATCGTCTTGTCCGTTATCTGATTCTAACAATGGCACTCATAACGCTCGTAAACCGAAATCAAGGATGATTAGCGAGTTATAAATTTGAAATAATCAGGGCGGAACCCAAAAGCTGTTATTTTAGTACCAGCAGTTGAGACGCTCAAGGACCACGCATCAACTGACGAGGATATTCTGACCTGAGACAGATAAGACGAATCGAGTTGCACGTCGCGTAGTGTTTTGGCTGTGTGCCAATGTTTCAGGGTAACGTACTTACGACCGTCATTGATACCAACATTGGATCGCCTTGCCAACCTAAAGTCTCACGCACCGAGTGGATTTAGCGTGAAACACGGTCCCTGACCTTGAAAGAAGAACGTAGATTACAGGTGTTTGAAAACAAGACGCTCTGGAGGATATTTGGAATAAGTGGGGGAATTTCGAATATTTCGTAACGAGGAGCTACGTGAATTGTACGGGTCACCTAGCATAGTGAGGATAGCGAAATATATGAGGCTCGGATGGGTTGGAAATGTAGAACGCATGGGGGGGGGGGGTTGAGTCAAGGGGTTCATACAGGATTTTAGTGGAAAATCCTTCTAGAAAACGACAACTGGGTAGACCGAGAAGGAGATGGCAGGATAATATCAAGATGGATCTTAGGGAGGTGGGCTGTGCGGATGGAAAATGGATGGAATTGGCTCAGGATCGTGGCCGGTGGCGGGCTTTGGTATTGTCGGTGTTGAACCTGCGGGTTCTTATACCAGGGAGTTTCATGTACATCCCTTTCCTATAATTAAAAGTCTTTAGTAAGTTTAATATTCTTAATTTAAATAATATTAGTTATTCGAGAAATACCCGTCAAGAATGACACGAAGATAGCAAACAGTGAGCATTGTTGCGTTCTTATCTTATTTCTTACACAACAATGTTTATTTCATCATATTTCGCAGGCATTTACATTGTTTGATCAGTTCGTAAATGTTTGCTGATCTGTGAACAGTTTCCGATAGTCGGTTCAATAGGAAGGAAAACGATGTTTAGAACGTGTGTTTATTAATTTCGGCAAAATTCGTGGTTGAATATTGTTAATAAGAAGATTAATAATAACAGCTAATTTATAAATCTTTCGCGGAAGGTATACTGTAATGTTTCCAGCATTGCCTGGAATCTAAAATTGATTTTAAAAAAATTATAACAAACCAACACTTTTATTTATTAATTTAATTATTTATATACTGTTTCTAGCTTTAACAACAAACACTTTTATCCATAATCGTCCCTGTAAAATTATGTCGCTTACTTTCACACAAACAATATTTTTATAATCCATTTTAATATCATTCTGTCACTACGTCTCGATCCGAAATATATTTATTTCCAAGAAATCACCTAATCATTTTTTCACGAGTTATTTGCACGAAACTGATAAAATTAGGCTTACGTTTATCCACGGAATTCATTCACGGATTTCGAATGGATTTTATATCGGCATGCACTCTGAGTCTTGCGGGAAACGTTTAATTTTATTAAGTATCTCACGCCGTTGGATCTACGACTTCTTTTTCTGATATCGTGAATATACTTAACGAAACAGACATTTAAAACTCCATGCGATGCTTTCAGCAGAGAAAACTACGCAGTTGATGCAACACGCACAGAAATAAACAAACATCAAGACCCATGCAGCTATTCCCGAAATACATTTTGTTTTTAGTATGTATTACATGTATTATTCTTATTATTATTATCATCATCAGTCGTGGTAATCATTTTACAATCATTATAAAAACACCTGGACGGGACTAAAAGTTCACGTGACCGAAATGTCACAGATAAATTAATTCCAACTATTATGAACCACATCAAACCAGTCGAAAGACTGATGACAAACAAACAAACAAACATTATTACGAGCATTTTTACAGACTTCACGGAGTAGAGTGCTTTTATAGGTCACAGTCGCTGAGCTAACCTCGGAATACCTCCGCATTTATACAGTCCAGTGGTTAATTACCATCTCCACATGCGCCAGGGACTAGACCCTACCCACAGCACGTTAATCCAACCCACTGCCTCAGACCGTGATGGAAGTAATAAATTCTATTCAAATGGAGAATGGGCTCTGAAATTAACTGTGCATGACGTCACTTTCCACCTTTTTTTTTTAAAGAAAATGCTTAGGAGTGAACGTTGATCAAAGTAAAGTAAAATTCATTTGCGTAACTTTACACGTTTATAAAAGTTAGGTTAGATTTTACCCATTTCTCAAATCCTCCCGCCTAACAGGTCGGCCCAGCCGATAGCTTCATAACAAAATCCGCTGTTCACTCTTGCACTAACACTCCTTAGTTCTGGGGTACATGCTACACACTTTACCACAATGAAACCCTTGTTACGATACATTCTTTTGCCCTTCTCCTCATAATGGGTATGATTTCAGCCCACATCTCAAATTCAGTTTCTGTACACAAACGGTTAAGTTTTGAAATAAATGCCTGCTTACCTGTATTTATCGTTGCAGGAGATGGTGATGCTTCTGCAATATCACTTGGTGGTTCCGTCATTGTTAAATCCAATTGTAATAACACCACACTTCACACGACAAAGTCATAAACACACTGATCCTATTTATGCTGTGAACAACAAGCAACCGTCCGCGCGCGGCTACTAAGGAGGTGTGGCTCACTTCCGACTACAACTAATTAGTTTCGGTCTCCGCTCGCAGAGGGCGGGTAGCACAAGCATGCCTAAGTACAACACGTGGTCGAAACAAGACGCAGCCTGCCATCGCCCTGATGATGGAGGCAGCAAGGAACTCTGAAACGTCAGTAAATTTTTCACCATTTAACCACAAGACGCGGCTTGTACCCCGAGAATCTTTCATCAATAAAAGATTGCGTCCATTATCTTGGCTAAGACAACTTTACTTATAATGTTGTCTTGTTTAAGTAATGTAAATCAGATTGTAATTGGAATATAATTTTTACAATTTTTTTTACCTGAAAAACTATTACTAAATCAAGTTTTCGTCTTAAAATCGAGGAAATAAGGTATTATACTATTCATTATTTGAAAGTTACCTCTCAAGAACTAACTCGTCCGAGTCTTGTTTCAGCTGTAAATCCTACCCTGAGAAATTGCCAATTACTCAGAAGCATTACGAAGGGGTAATCATGTGACCTAACTACCAGGTGCACAATCAATCTACTGCAAACTCGAGCATTTTGTGGAAGGTGCTAAAAATTGTCATTTACTATCCACAAGTACCGAACAATGCTTAATGTTTCTTACAATTCCTGTATTTTTTCACTTTATTTCTATTACAGCTTAACGAGGCGAGATTTTGTGGTGTGCCTCTGACAAATTAGAATGTTCCGCACAACACTGACCTGTAGGACACGTGTGAGGAAACGCATTAAGTAGGAATAAAAGACACAAACCTTCAACGCAAGATTTGCTACATATGTCATTGACCTCTAAGACCCTATCACACCTGATTATAAAAAGTTACCAGAAAAATAAGGGGTGCAGTTATAAAAATAATAACTTTTTCTTATCATATATTCATGGTTTATTTAATGATGCTTTTTCAGTAGTTCGGTCTATATATGGCATCAGATGAAGGGCTAATTAATGAATAATTGAATCGAAAGGATGTGGAATAAAGCGGTTATGATCTCATTTGCTATCCCAACATCCGTCTGAAGGCCGCCTGGAGAAACCTCAGTCAGGACAGCCAGTCGCCAGGCCAATATTTGAACCCGGGACCTCACGAATATCAAGCAGTGCATTCTACTGTACATATTCGGAAAATATGAGTTAAAAGAATTTTTTGTGTTTGAATGTCGATAAGAAAATTACATTTCTTTCGGAAGTTCTATTTTTTTAGCTATTCTTCAAAGCAATGTATAATCAAGCCTTCGTAAGTACCAAACGTCATGGTCGAGTGGATAGCACTCCCGCTTCGTATTCGGGAGGGCCTGGGTTCAAATCTTGGCCTGGCTATCTTGAGTCAGATGTTTCATAGTATTCCTCAGTCCCTCCAAGCAAATGGCAGAACACTGCCTTAAATTAGGCCATGACCACTTCCTTCCACATCCCTTCCAATTCACAATCATCCTCCCATTTGATGCTATATAATTTAAGCTACTGAAAAAGCATCTTAAATAAACTATAAATAAATATAAAATATCTGCATCAGTAGTGACCAATTTTATTTTATTTATTTCTCACTGTCCCTGAATTGTGCGACGGGTTTCGTGTCGAGAACCGTCCACCAGGGCATTCAACCCAGAAATACACGGAAGGATCGCTTGACGGATCATAGATTAGATGTGAATGATAAAATTTGTCTAAAATATGATCTGATGTGGACTGAACTGATCTGCCTCGGAATAAGATCGAGTGACGTGCTCTTGTGAACATGGTAACGAATCTCCGCGGTCCGTAATAGGTAGGGACTTTGTTCACCAGCTGAATGACAATCAGCTTCTAAAGAATAACTCAAATCGGATATCCCTCAGGGCCATGACTGTTGATTTTAATAATAATATCTTACGAGTATCACAGGTGATGTCATGACGTAACATGGCTCCTGCTTTTTAAGCTTCCGCTTAATGATGGTCTGTTTGCAACAATTTCCAATAATGTATTTATTATAATCACATTGGGTTATATATAAAGACATTACAAGAAGCCTCTTTGCCCTCCGTGTCCGTAACACAAACACTGACTTCTTGCCCGCACTTCAAGATGGAACACGGCACTGTCGCCAACATTGTACACGGTCCATTGTCGGTATCATGACCTGATTTTACTCTGCAGGTGCAGGCGCTGGTGTTTCTTCAACATCTGGCCCGGCAACAACCTTCTTCAGGAAAGCTGCAGTATAATATAAAAAAATGTGATAATATATACATAAAATGAAAATGTTCAACCCAACCTCCCAATATATTTTTCTTCAATTTTTTTTTATTTTCTTATCCGGTGATTATATTCATAGACTGTTGGTACTTCAAAAGTTTGCGGAAAAAAAAAAATCAGTAAATAAATAAAATTACATGAAGGCATTCTGTGTCGATATTCAGCGTTCAGAATGGCAGTATCTCACGCAAAGAAACGAATGATTTAAAATAATTACTTTTGTACAAATGTCTCGTTAACATGCAAGAAAAAGACGCTCTTAGATGACATCCACAATTGTTTTAAAATATCAGACCAGTAGAATACAGCATCTCTCTGAACAATTCTCATAAATTAAAGTTTCTCAATTTGTTTAAAAAATGTGGTTTTGCTTTCGAGTGGAAATATTTATTTTATTCGTATGACATTAAAACTCAAAATATCGAGAGAGAGAGAGAAAATACATTCAACTAAACCTTTCAGGTGTTAGGACAGCGAATATACAGACATTCACAGTTCGACATTTACGAACTTATCAGTTCCAACGACGTGATTTTCCACATTTTGGGATTGATTTTCTTTTCAACCACAGTTCATTCCGCGAACGACATACTCAAATAAATAAACTGTTTCCGTAATCACAGTCCCATACAGGATACACTCACATTTAATCCACTGACTTAAAAAAGGTTTAAAATGTCTTAATACGCTTTAACGATACTCCCCAAAGTTATAAGCAGGTTATTCTCCGTCATACTCAGTACAGCGTCACCAAAACTTTCAGATACAGAGACTTCACTTCAAAGCTGCTGTTGCATCATTAGACAAAGCTCTGCCAAGTTAGTGGCGCATTAATGGTTAGTTTTGCATTTAAGAAAACCTATATACACTTTATTTTGCGATAATTCTTCAAAACACATCACGAAAATGTTTAGAAACATAATTAAAACTGTTACACGTGTCTGTAATAGCGGGATAGCGTTGCAAAAGAAATCACGTTGGCGGCATAATTTCCGCAAAACTGCGTCGACGACACGTGGGAAGTAACAAAAATATATTAATTTAATACAACTTTGTTAGCTCAGGATAGAGTGTTACTGCATGCTTTCACTGTAGCGATGATAAATATACGCGCTTCATTATACTAGTAACAAAATATATAATATGGCAAAAAAGAAGTGAGGAATAAATTATTACTTTATGAAAATGTATTCCCTCAATTTCAAAGTAAAATAAAATTCTTCAAAAATACCACGACACTCCAAATGTCACTGGCGATACTTTTATACGAAGAAACCACGTGAAAAAAGCACAAAAGGAAGAAACAAAACAACATAAATTGTCTGTATAACGTGGTTTCACTGCGGCATCCATTCAAAATACTGCCGGATCAGTATTACCAATTTATACATTAATTTAAAATCCACATGACTCTGCGTCCACTCGGCAATAGCTGAAGTAAAACAAAGGTTTTAATCGTGTTAGAAAGACGTTGCTTTAACCTGCAAGACAAGCCCACATATTATCAACAGATGCTATACTTACGGCTGACGACCTTCGGGTTGCTTACGCCAACACGTTTTTGAGAAATGCTGAAAACAGGAGGGCACATCACACTCAAACAATGCTACATAGGGAGGCTGCTATCCCCAAACATGGGTTGGTTAACAGTCAACAATAAGGATTTTATCATTAATGCTCTCATCTGAACAATTTCTAATCTTTTTCCATGTCCTGGATGTTTGAGACGAGTCAGTCTCTACTGTACTGGGGTCCCATTCAACATGCGACTTCAAGCAAATGAAGGAGTTTCATCACAAGCAATAACTAACGTATTTCATCCTTGGTATTACTGAGATAAGGGATATCGGAACTATCGACAATCAAACAATTCATTTAAGGCAGTGGTCCCCAACGTGGTGCCCGCGGGCGCCATGGGGCCCGCCAAGGCTCTTTTTGGGTGCCCGCGTTGATACGGAAAGAGGTTATACTGAATAATGAAGGCCGTTCAACCACGAACATCGTAAAATCAAAGCGCAGATCTCGACTTACTGACGCCCATCTTGACGATTGTTTGCGAACAACATCATCCTACACTCCCAAATTTGAAAAACTGGCCGATGAAATGCAGCGCCAAACATCGCACTAACTTCCCACTTGAGTAATAATAATTGTACTTATAAAAATACGTATTTCTGATTGCGTGGTTTCTTGTATCATTAAACGTCGTGTTGTTTTGTATATTATTTGGTGTCCATATCTTATTTGTCCAGAGAAAAGAAAATTTGGCTTTGTTAATCGGTTGGCGCCCGCCACGATCTCATAAACTCTCGAATGTGCCCGTAGGCACAAAAAGGTTGGGGACCACTGATTTAAGGGAATTATCAAACACTAGCAACAATCAAACAATTTACTGAAGGGATTTTCTACGCTAATTGCTCCAATTTACTTAAATTTAATTACCACTGAAGTTTGCAATGCAAGCGATGCTTTAACAACTAACATAAGCACTATGTCTGTTCTTAGTACCAATACAAAAATCTGATCTTAAGTAGAAACTAATTTGCAGAATGTAAATAAACCAGCAGATTACTTAATGTTTGAAGATAAGCGAAATGCACGTAAAGTTTTTATATGACAACAATTCTAAACGATACACTTAAGATTAAGTTCTATGTTAATAACAACGCAAACAACTGATCACTGTTTATGTTAAAAGCAATCACGTGATCAATTTTAAAGTGACTTTATACTATAAATGAACTAAGAGTTCGCTTAATATTTTAATATCTGCAAAAATTAAGTTAAAGAAATTAAACTACTACTTTCGAGCTTTACCCACACAAGTTAGTATCGAACAGTTTCTTTTATTGCACCGTCACAGTACAAGCGAAACTTCGCCTATTTACCGGGAGACTTTTCTCAGTTTAAGCAATCATTTAACAGGGGGATATCGTGTTAACTCCTCATTCCATACATAAAATGTAATGCACCTGTGCACAGGATACGATTACGCTGTCACATTTAAATGTCTGGTTTATGGCAGTCACTTCTGTGTGCGCAGTCAAACCCCCGTTACCCATTGGACAGGAGGCTGGGTGGACCCCAGAGCCGGTCTGGACGCAGAGGCTAGAGAAAAAATCCTCTGCCCCCCTTGGGTATCAAACCCTCCCTGTACAAGTCTATATTCACCTTTAGAATTCGCTACGGAAGACGCAAGATGATATTAAATCTCCAAAAACTAAAAATATATTATCTGGGAATGTGAAAATGTTACAATTAAAAAACAAAAGCACACATTTTACAACCACCCTGTGTTCATCTGTTTTAGTTTTGTGTGCTTATAACAAAGAAGTCAGAATATGAACTTATTTATAGAATTTTCATAAAAGTATCAAGGAACTTTTAAATGGCACCTACCACATCTTAATAAAATAAAGGCATCATTTTTGAAAGAAAAAAAATTCCTTCAATAAAATGACTGCGAAAGCAAAAAATTTTGAACCGCGTCAATTCCGAACACGGTATATAATTAGAAGCAGCAATGTTGAGAGCCGGCTGTTACGTCGGACATCGCTCACAAATCTGTGCCCAGGTGCATCGCATGAAAAAGAGCGTCACATATCTCAGTGTTCTGTCTGGAGCCGAGAGCTAGCAAATGGATCGAGTGCAACGTGCGATAAACAGCGGTATAAGCAAGAAACATACGAGAATATGTTATGAATCCATCTTCATCCTCAGCCTCACAACAGTCCTTCACGATGTCGTCTACTTCCTTATCTCCCAGTCGCTCGCCTGCAACGGAATCATCACATCACTACAGCTTTCCCACGATACATGAACAAATTCATTTTTCTCGCTCTTTACAGCTTTTATGCTTTCATTTACATTGATGGCTCGGCTTATATTTCTTTTGGAAGCATTTCTGCTCGAAGCATATTAGAAAGCAGATAAACTCAGGGATATATTGCCACAGTTAAACAGCGAAAAGACGGCAATGTACCTTGCATGAGTATATATATATATATATATATATATATATATATATTGTGTGATTGAAAAACAACAACAATAATTAAGAAAGTAGGTTATTCTTTGTCAGCCAGCCCAATATTTCTGGGAGAATAATGACGAAACGGCTGGAGATTTAGGGAAAGGAACAAAAGAGTTTGAGAAAGTATGGGCTGGTTCAACCCAACCAGTTTCTTTCGATGCTTATCGCTCCATCACAATTATGCATGGCCTCCATGTTGGCACTGATGAAATGATGTTCAAGTCAATTGTTCTGTGTGTACAGCTGTTGGTCCACTAACCGAGAGAAAGCAGAATATGCGTGAGCTCAGCGAGAAGCATCTTGCCGTCCTCAGCCTTGTCGTACAGCTTGAGACATTCCAGGAAGTCCTCGTAGCACCCTACATCTTTGTCCTTCTTGACCTGTGCAAAGATGGGCAGAAACTCGTCCACTTTGAGCTTCTTCTCATCTGCAAGAAAATTCAACTCCTGTCACGCGTTCTTTTCCACCGGAATTCACGTACACAGATAAAGAGACGTGACAGACCAGATTTCACGTTATGGCTCTCTTTGTATCTTCGACATTAACCGTTTCAATCCTGAGATTTTATTTCGCTCAAGTACATTTGTTTTGTATCCATATTAACTTGGGCACAATTCCCACTGATGAAACATCACAGATTAAGTTCAATTTTTGAAATTTTATGGAAATTTATTTAAAATTCCACTAATTTACTACATTGCAAATAGGTTAATGTGTCACTATATAATTGATTTAAAATGCTACTAATTTACTATAACAAAGAGGTTCACGTTTCACCCCGCGATCTTCGTTAAAATATTTGTTTCCATTAATTATTCACTTAAAATTAAAATATTATTTAATATGTGTAATAACTACTATATGAATAGAATAGGAAGATACAACACTACAAACAAGTACGCAGGGAACACACAACATGTTTGAGAGCCACATGTGACTCAAGGCATGCAGGTTGATAACCCCTGTATTATCTTGTTCGATCCTTCCATCACCTCTTCTTATGGTACCTTCTGCTGAATGCAGGTAAAATATTTTATTAACTCTTTCATCCATTCTTCATATGTGGTGGAACCAGATCATATAATGTTCAGCTGTTTGTCTAAGACATTTTTCTTAAGACAGCTGTATACTGGGTTGTTACACCATATAGTCTGGTAGAAGTTTACCGACGTTTCAGAGGCCCTTGCTGCCTCTATCATCACCCTAATGACTGAGCCTGCAAGGACCTCTGAAATGTTAGTAAACCTCTCCCAGACTACATGGCGTAACAACCCAGAAGACAGCCATCTTCAGACTCACCGTTATCAAAACCTACATGTTTATTTCTTGTCTCATTGCTTCATTAGTATATAACATGCTAAAGGCTCTAAGAACTTCAATTCAGCTCTCTTATTGTTTAGTTATGACACACAGCAACGTGGGAACAGCCTACTTTACAACATTTTATGACAGCATGTCCTTTAGCCTTCTTAGTACACATATATAGAACATTACTTAGTATTATGTCAAAATCATTAACAGTGCTAAGATTTAAAGCAGATCAAAGGTATTTAATGTTGCCCATTGACTTGTTCAATTGATTTCTCACATAACACAATTTTCGCTCTTATTTGTGACTTACTTTGGAATGTCAGAGCCCTTGTTTTTTGAAGTTGGTATTTCCATGTTATATTATCCTATTATAAGATAATAGAGAATAGAATTTATCTACATTCCACAGGTCCATCATAGGCCCACGCCAAGGACGAACATGTCGTACAACAAATACAATACTTGTTTCTAATACACATACAAATTACGTAGTTATGACATTAATTTAAAGTCAACTGCAGTATTACTGCAAAAACAAAAGAAAGCATAACCACTATTGCTTTCATGTATTTGTAATTGGTGAGATTTTCTTGTTAACGTAAATTCTTCCAGTTTGTCTGTTTGTTTTCTAAATGCGCCTCTTATAACCTGCATAAACAAATTATTCAATAATGTCTACGTCTAACCTAACACCGTTTTCCAGTGATTTGTTTAATGACGCATCATTATTTAGAAAGCAGCTGGTTATGTATGTAATCAAACGAGACGTTTCTGATATACATAATTAAGAAGGATGCCTAGAGAAGCTGCCGTCACGATTTTGCAAGGAGGGAAAAGCCTTCAGATATAATAACAGGCCACATATTTTAATAAGAAACCCTCACACAAAATAATAACAGATCGCACATTAAAACAAAACACTTCTGAAATCGAAGCAGATTGCCAACTTCAACAACGCGAATGAGGTACCAACTACGAAAACGCGAATGAGGTGACCA